>NC_090784.1:7772500-9052500 GCF_040054535.1 Antennarius striatus | reverse complement strand
ACATTTTCATCTTGTTATAGTTAGTGCAGTGTTTAAAGTCTCATCAAACCATCCCATGGGCAAATCTTCTTTTGTTTCAAGCAGGACTTTTCAGAACAAGTGTCCAACCTCCTATTGGGGTCACATGAAGCTGCTTTTTTCTCAATCTTTGCCTCACTTTTGTCAGAAAGTTGTCGAGTAGTCTCTTGGTGCACAGTGGTTTTGGTGTGTGTCATTCAGAAGCAGCAAGAAACAACTATATAAACACGTGTAAACTCTCTTTATGACTGAACACTCTAAATATGGTAGCTTTACACACACACACACACACACACACACACACACACACACACACACACACACACACACACACACACACACACACACACACACACCATATATATGTTAAGACATACAGTGTATGTCTGCCTGCAAACATATGCAGGCGGACATGCACAAACATGCGCATCCCAGCCCAACCACAAACGCACACATAAGATAATATTAGCTGAATATAACGCGGCAGGTCATATTTTTGAAATACCAATAGGGGTTATGAACTGCTGCTTAAAAGGCCCTCATTGTGTCAAGCCGGAGAGGTCTCACTCCAAATATATATTGGGTCTAACTTCAGACCTGGAGAGGTGCCTGCAGTGTATTTTGGGTCAGTGTTTACAGGTGCTCTTTTGGCAAAGGTGCCAAAAGGTTAATAAGATGCCCACTTTAAGAAGTTTAAATAGACTAAACCCATGTTGTTGAATTTGTGGTTATTTTGACCCATGGAGAAAGGGCTCTAAGAGGAGAGATGCCTTTAAAGTCCCCTGAAGTATAACTTCTATTCAAGAGTATTCATTTGCAAAGAGCTCACCTCAGCAAATTGTTTGTTTTAGGAATATGACATCACACAATGGTGGAGTTGACAGGTTTTTTAAATTATTTTTTAAAATTGTATTTATTTAATACCCGAAGGGAAAATGGTTGGACTCAAAGTTAGAAAAACAATGACAACAGTAACTGCGGATGGGATCTCCACTCCATTTCAGCACTCCATTCATCACAAACTTAATGTGTCTTTTTTAATGATACGGCACTTTTCTCTGTCATTGTTGTTTGTCTTCGCTCAAGTTAATGCAGATAAATAGGCCAAACTCTGCAACGTTGTTTAGAAACAACAGTTGTACGGTACAAACTGGATTTGATGTCTTTATGTTCTTTTCTTTTACCAAATAAGTGGTCATATTGATAAATAATTCTTAGACAATGTGAAGTATATCGGTGCTAAAATTATCTTAAACTTACTGATGTTCTTTCCTTGTTCCTTGTTCATTGTTGACGCTATTTACTGTGGGTTAATGTGGGTTAAGAAGTTCTCTGTGCTATATCTGGCCCCTCAGAACCTAGTCTTCATCTTCCTTTCCTCCTGTCATCCTCCTCTCATTCCTTCCTTATGTCCTGTCTTGGACCTTCCCACCCCCAGTTCTTCTTTCGTTGTAGTTTTCCGCTAACCTTCTTTTGTCTGCTCTTCTTCCTTTGCAGGTTCCAGTTTCTGTATCTTGTATCTGCTCCAGCCAAGGGACTTTTGTGATAGTTGAGAAGTTCAAAACATGGCGGTTGCCGGATGTCCGGATTATTTTCTACATCATCCAAATTATCAGGTAAACACAATTTACCATGTAGGTTTCTTCAGTAGGCTCATATGTTGTCTGGAAAAACACATTCATATTTATAAGTAATCACATAGGCAGCTGATGCTGCGGGTCACAAACCCATAGCATTTGTGTTTTATGCCCTGGGTATGAGACTCATCCACCATTTGTCATTCTTTTTTCCCATTCATTTAAAGTTGTGCTTGTGCTCACAGAGAAAACAGGATGTTCTTGTGACTGACTGATCATTTGTGTCTTTTAACCTTACTGGACTCTGTGAACTGTAGACAAGGATAGTGTGAACGTGTTCAGTTCATCTCCCACCAGAGACTCTGGTTATTTCCCATCTGCTTGTTCTTTTCCCACTCTGGTCTCAGTATAGTCATGACAACTTCTCATCCAGCCAGCAAAGACAGTAAGAGACTTCTCGAGTAAATTACACCTCAGCAGGTTGAAACACAAAAGTAAAAACCTTAAACAAAGCATATGAGTGACAAGACATAAGGTACAGGTCGTTTCGAGTTAAGTCTTTCTCGATTATAAGTTATTTAAGTGGAATACATGGAAAAATAATAATAAAGTTTATGTCATTTCACTCGACTTAATTTCTGTCCACCACACATGCATATATGGTACATTTGACCCTAACCCTAACCCTAACTTACAATCACTAGAAGGGGGCGGTAGAGGCTCAGTGGTATAGCTGGTGGTAGAGCAGGTCATCCAATGTTCTTAAGATCGACGGTTCGATTCCCGCTCTCACTCTGAGTGTGAGCTGACAGCGGGAGGTGTCAGCTCACCTCCAGAGCACTTCCGAGGCGCCGTTGAGCAAGGCGCTTTCATCCTTTCCAAGTTGCTCACTTGGTCGCTCCACAAAGGGACTGCCTACCACTCTACCTCCACCTGCCTGCCTACATGCCCTAGTGGGTGTGCGTTTGCTACAGGAGCCTGTACAAACTAACATGTATGAATGCATTTGAAGTATTTACTAACTAGACTGCTCTTAATTTCCCTTTAGGGAATATAAAATGAAACAAAAATAATTAAATTAGAAAAATGGTAAAAGCACATAATACTATGCTAATATACAATAAATAAAATAAAACATAATCAAATTAAAATATGTGCTTATAGTTCCAATATGTACTGTTAAGCCTCACTCGTAATTCACTTTGTTTTGAATTCACATTACTTTATGGTAAACTGTATTTTTTTTTTACTTATTCCTTTTTATTTCATTCAGTACAGAGCAATAAAAGCATATAAATCAAGAGGAATATGCTTTGTCACCACCTAATTAATCATCTAGAATGTTGTTTTATGTTGAACTGTTGACATTGGCTTTAGTTTAATAGGGTTGTTCACACCAGCCTCTTCAGTGCAAAGGGCTGGCACACATTTGTTAGTTCAGTAGCACCATTAGCCTGATCCAAAGCTAGTCTGTTGTTTGCTCATCACCTATGCTTTACCCGTGTCCTTTGACCTCTTAGCAGCTAAAGAACAGACAACTCAGTCTGCTTGAGTCTCAAAGATTTACACAGCTTAGAGTGTCTGAAACCAAGAAAATATTTATGGTTGAAAGAGGTCACTGTGTATATTGTTTTAGTTGTTCTGTTTTGTTGCTTAAAGCCACCAAATCCAATCCACTTACGTAATTAATGAGTGTCATTTCTAAGTCATTTCATAACACAGCAGTGTGAACCACCCCATCCCCACCCAACCCAAAAACATAGAAATGAAAAGATCTTTAATTGAGGCTGAACACGTTTAGAGTCCTAACAGAGACCAATGTTAGAATGTCAAGGTGCACGCACATATACACAACCACTCACACTATGTTCTCTCTGATTTTAAATGGAATCGGTTGCCACTGGAGCACAGTACATGAACCTGAATGTACACCTTCTAGTTTACACATGCATAGACACACACTCACTGTGCTGTTTGCAAAGCATTCAGCTCGGACAGATGTACCTTGACTTGCTGAATGAGGAAACCCCATTCACTGTAAAATTCCAGGGTTATGGAAGATTTCCCATGATAAAACTGCATCAGCAAATCAAAACAGATTCAGGTGATGATAACATTCATTGCTAAACTCAGTGGATTGTATTGCCACTATAGTCTAGTGTATGTTGTGTAATTGTCACTGTGAATAAATGATGGGATGAGCAATGCAAGGTAAATTTGATGCAAAAATGTTTTTTTGATGGAAGGATGGTTGGAGATTTAAAACCAATGCAGTTCTAGAAAGGCATTGCCTATAACGCAGTTCATAAGATTGTATGAATAGACAGGCAAGCTAAACTGGAGTCCTGTATACAGTGCATAAATCCTGAGTAAGTTACTCCCCAAAAAGCTGTGTGAGCAGAGTTGAAGGAATCCCTGTTTGAAAAACAAAAACAAAAACAAAAACAGGGATTCTTGTATAGTTGTCTTGTATAAAGGTTCTGTATTCCCTCCAGTGTATTGAACTTCCTCTATACTATATTGGATACATAAATAAACAAGTGAAGCCCAGCCCTGAAGCATAATTTCACTGTTAGAGAGCCTGAGATAGCAAATTTTTTTATTAGGACTGAACATTAACAAGATTTTGGGTGTTTCCCTTAAATTACAACAGATTTAACAAGACTGTATTTCTTTTATTTGAACTTTTCATTTGGAGTCTTTTTTTTTACTGCATTTGTGAAAGTATTTTTTTATTACTATGACAGTATAGACATGATATTGAGATTACAATGATAAAGAAGCTTTGACTCTCAACTTTCACTACATTTGTAAATGGTTTGGAAATCACATATTTTGTTTTATAAATTATGTTCTGCAATTGTATAAACAATTCCAAATATAATGTATTCCTAAATTATTGGATTTATTGTAGTAACTAGTAACCAAATTATGAGTTCAGTTATTTTCATACATAGTATGTGATACTAAGGCCTAAGGAGACAAATTATTAGGTAAGGAAAGCTGCTTATGATGTGTATTAAAACGCCGATCAACTCCCACAGTTCTATATTGATGAGTAGTGTAATATAGGCAATAGTGGGAAACAAAATAATTTGTTAATGTTTTACAGATATTTTATGTTTATAAGGCATGAATCAGCTAATTTATGTTCACTTATGTAAACATTCCAGCTTGCCAGTGACTCAGCTAAGCTGTGACAGAAGGTAGCTGACTTTCTACTATATAAACATACAGATGAATGGAACAAACTTTACTTTGACGCCCTTAAGTCTTTTTAGCTTATTATGTGAGATGAGATTTCCACTTGCTGTTTAATTTTTATATGTTCATGAGCAATGAAACAGGACTGACTCATTTAACGCTGCTGCTGTCAGGCTCAATTTCTGCTCTCTCGACCGCTGAGCAGGATTTGTGGCAGAATATTGTACCGGGACATGGCAGCACATGTTTATGTCTCCAAATGTTTGTAAGTCCAATGTTTGTAAGTTGAGGACAACCTGTATCTATCAATCAAGGGGCGGCAGTAGCTCAGTCGGTAGAGCGGGTCGTCCAATGATCCAAGATCAGTGGTTCAATTCCCGCCATTCACTCTTTGAGTGTGAGCTGGCAGTGGGAGGTGCCAGCTCACCTCCCGAGCACTGCCGAGGTGCCCTTAAGCAAGGCACCGCCCCCTCCACAAGCTGCTCATTCGAGACGCTCCAAAGATGGGGCTGCCCATCACTTGGCCTCCCTGTATTTACTGTATGCATACAGGCCCCTTGTGTGTGTGCTTGGTTGTTTGAGGGACCTGTACAAAAAACATATGTATGCATGATTACTAAGAGATTAACCACAAGTGAAAACATAATAATTTCCCCACGGGGATGATTAAAGTGTACTACTTCTTCTTCTTCTTCAATCCCCTTCACTACGATGTAGAGTTCATCGATGCAGTTAATAAAGTGACAGAGCCTAATACCCAGCAGTTCATTGTAGTTCACAAGAACAAAACAAGACCTCCATGTTTTGTCTTACTACTCCCAGTACCATCCCTGTCAGCAAGAACAGTCTGGAGGTCCTCAATGGAAACATAGCATATCTGTGCATAAGCAATAGTTCTGTACTCTCGCTTCACAGCTCAATACTCTTGATGCAAGTTCTGTTAACTCTTCCATCTAGGTAGTTTCTCATTGTCCATGATGACCGTGGGAAGACACAGCTTTTTTTTAATCTCCTGTCCAATGTTCCCTGTAATTTTTCATGTGTCTGCATACACTGAGTGCACTGAGGACCACTGTGAGCAACATCAGATGTGCGCGCTGTGGCCACACATCAGTATCACACTTGTTCAAAACCTTGAATCATAGCGAGTTGCATGGCTTATTAAAACAATCAAACTACAGTCGCAATTTCCATTAGTCTACTTTAAATATATGCAAAATGGACCACTCGAAGTGAAAAAGACAAAAATGTTGTTCTTCATGATGTGTAGTATGTTATATGTGAGGGTCCTGCTTTGGCCATGGGAAAAGTGCTGCTTTGGCTTAGCTGTGGTCCAGTTGTGGCCTGGCTTAAGGTTCTGTTCTGGCAGAAATGAAACATACACCTCTCAGACATCACATTTTGGTCACATTAAAACATTCACATTTTGTACAATGACAAGTGTTATTGTGAGACAGTGTAGATGCCTGTAACTCTTCGTCTTTCAAATATCTAATTACAGTACTCCTTTTTTATTATAATTTCTACTACCCATAAATTATCTAGTAGTAACAGCATTTAATGATTAATATCCGTAAATAAAAAATCTTAATGTCACTAGAATATGCACAAATCTGACTTAAATCTTACCTTATTTTTCACGTGGTTGTACACTTTGTCCAGGTTAATGGCTTTGTCTGGTTCTTGCTTTGAACTTTCTCAAAAAGAAAAATAATCCCACCCAGTTTCACCGCTTCTATTTGCATAAACTCCAACAGCCATTCCATCTTTAAAGAATCGCTTTTCTTTTTTCCTTTGGCTTGGTGTCGCTTCCCGTTTGTTTCCAGCCGTTAACTAGCTCACTTGCACAGCGCGTATAGCAGGGCACACGTGCAGCATCGTCAATGCTATGATTGGCTGCGTAGCTGAAGTAAACCTGATCGCATCACTGGCTGGACACCTATCACTTACTGCGTTACAATGCAAAATGGTACAGAAAACAATAGTATTGATCTAAATAATTAGATTACATTAGATCTAATATTAGTTATTATTGTATTTAATACTGTGACACCTCCGTGTCGTGTAATGTGGCAAGGATGACAACCACAGACTTCTTTTGGCGAGCTTTATTTGGGCGTCCAGCCTTAACTAGAAGCAACCCAGAACTCCTCTCACCTCCCATTCAGTACTCACCTTTTACACTCACATGCCCACCCCCCTCCATGGTGGCGTGTGCGCACATGCGCACCACATCAACAGGGGGCTTTTAGCAGGCGTTGACAGAGGAAGCTCATTAACATTTAATGTCCAGCCCAGACAAACAGATCGTGTCATCGCTGGGCTCATTTCAGCAACTTTCAACAGCTGAAAATGAGGACCACAGATAACTTTGGGACAATACATTTCAAATACAGTGTAGTTGGACATCTGACAGCTGTGTGAAATTAATTAAAAAGTGTATAATATGGGACCTTTAAACTCAGTCTGACCTCCTCGAAAGGCGTTGCTTTGATGCACATCTGAGTCCGTTCCTCTTTGCTGGAGGCCTGAACTCTGGATCTTTGAGTCTGTCCTTTTTTAAATGCCTTAACCTTGTCTCTGCTCTCCACTAACCCTTTTGAAAAGCTGAACCCTGACCCCTTGAGTCTTTCTTAAAGTTCCTTTCAACCTCATCAGTTTGAAAGGGTCTTTATACCATATGCTTGTTGACAAAACCTGGCTTACCTTCAGTCATGTCTTGACCCCTCTTTAAGAAGTTAAGCGATGTCTGTGTGTGTGTGTGTGTTGTGTGTGTGTGTGTGTGTGTGTGTGTGTGTTTGTGCCAAGACCTTCACATTACTATATATTACTATATATTACACCACATTACTATATATCATCCCATATAGCATACGTGCGTCCCTGGGAAGTATGGCTGACTGGTTAGTGACCAGTCACTTCCTAGTTGCCGTACAGCCAGACAGGATGGTAATGGTACCATTTGCAAAGTAACTGAAACCAAAGATTCTCCCATTAAGATCCAAAGTCTCTTTTGTGATCCAGTAAAGATGGCTGGAACTGAAGACAGAACAAAGACGGAACACATATAATGTTTGGATACTTTGATGAACGGATCCATCAGACTGGAATTCTTCAAGCAATATTCTCCCAGTGAGTCAGTTCTGTTCCAGCTACTCATTAGGCCAAGTCTGTAAGGTTATTTCATGTCACAAGATTTGTAGGCCATAAAAAATGTTATCCAAGATCACATACACATATAAATTTGGGTTTTGTACTTCAGATAACTTGTCCAGGAATGATATCTAGCAGTCCGCTACAAGAAGACACATTTTCAAATGAAAGTAAATAAAAACTTCTTTGAATTGAGATGGAAAATAGTTTGCGTATACAAACTGTTTGGGTCATTTAGGATAAATAATGCTATGACTTCATATTACATCAGATCATATTACATACACATCATTTGTGTGTATGTGTAAAACTAGAGCAAGGCAAACGGAGCAAATTATTTATCCTTGTCCTTTTAGCAGTAAAACACACAGGATCCATCCCATTTTGTAGTGACAACTTCTTATGACATCATTAATTGCAGCTTGCATCTGCTTTCATAAAATAAGACACTGTCCAAGACCGTGAGTGTACAAAATGACATGTAATGGAGACATCATAATTTAATCACTGGCTCCGGAGGAAACTCGAACTGGTGAGACAAAAAAGATTACTGTATTTTGTCATAATAACCTCTGTTATAGACACAGTGGCTTGGAAGAATCCAGCTCTGGCTTTGCTTTCAGTACTTGAAATGAAGCAGAATTAAAAACTACAGTAGCTTTTATTACACCATCGGAGGAACTATACTGTTTTATAAAGATAGAATCAGTAACATTGTTTCACTGAAAATCACTCAATGTCTCAGTACATGCTCATCCCACTCCTGCTTTAAGAAGAAGAAGATGATTATGATGAAGACTCCATTGATCCCCATATAGAAATTATTTCTCCATTCTTTTTTTTTTTTTTCTATTTTCACACACGTATACAGTGGTATGAAAAAGTTTGGGCACCCCTGATAATTTTCCAGATTTTCCTTTATAAATAACTGGTGGTTTGGATCAACAATTTCAGTAAAATATATCATATACCAGATGGACACAGTGGTGTTTGAGAAGTAAAATGGATTTTATAGGATTTACAAAAACTGTGCAATAATTATTTAAACAAAAGTAGTCATGTGCATAAATTTGGGCACCCCAAAACAAAAATTATATCAGTATTTAGTAGAGCGTGTTTTTGCAGAAATAACAGCCACTAAATATTTTCCAAAGCTTCCATTGAGGGTCTGGATTTTGATTGGTTATTTTTGATTATTTGTCCTCACAACACTTCTCCAGTTCGGTTAGTTTGATGGTTGCCAGTACTGTATGGTCAGCCCGCTTTCAATCACACCAAATATTCAGGTCCGGGAGTGAGACGGCTCTCCAGAACATTGTACTTGTTCCTCTACATGAATGCCTTAGTAGATTTTGAACAGTGTTTAGGGTCGCTGTCCTGTTCACGTATCCAGCCCCAGCATAACTTCAACTTTGTCTATGACTAATAAACATAGTTTGCAAGAATCTGCTGATTCGGACTGGAATTCATGTGACCTTCAACTTTAACAAGATTGCCAGTACTGGCACTGGACACACAGCCCCACAGCATGATGGAACCAAAACTAAATTTTACTATGGGTAGCAGGTGTTTGTTTTGGAACACTTTTTTTTTCGTCTTTTCTTCGTCTGCGGTGTGTACCCCCACTTGTTATAGATAGATAGATAGATATACTTTATTTATCCCAAACTGGGAAATTTAGACATCACAGTAGCAGAACAGAATTATTGCAGAAAATATACATTGAGGAAAAAAAAGACAGGGAAAGATAATAATAATAATAACATTAATACCAAATAACTCAGTTTTAGTTTTGTCAGTCCATAGCACTCCATTCCATAATGAAGCTGGCTCGTCCAAATGTGCTTTAGCATGCCCCAAGTGAATGTTTGTGGCATGTGCGCAGACAAAGCTTCTTCAGCATCGCTCTTCCATAGAGCATCCCTTTGTGCAAAGTGTGCTGAATAGTTGAACCATGCACAGTGACACCATCTGCAGCAAGATAATGTTGTAGGTCTTTGGACCTGATCTGTGGGGTGACTTTGACTGTTCTCACCATCCGTTGCCACCACTTATCTGGCATTTTTCTTGGTTTGCCACTTCGGGCTTTAACTAGAACTATGCCTGTGTTCTTCTATTTCCACACTATGTTCCTTACAGTGGAAACTGACAAGCTGAAATCTTTGAGATAGCTTTTTGCATCCTTCCCCCTAAACCAAGATGTTGAACTATCTTGTTTTCATTCAACAGTTGTTTTGAGGCTCCCCTGTTGCCACAGTACAAGTTCTAATATGTATATATAAACATATAAAAATCATTTTTTTATGATGCAGGTGTATTAAATATAGATTCAGAAACAAATGGGTTTTTGGTTTTAGTGATATCTGTCATCTACTTATTGGATGGTTGGTTGTTGGAGGCCCTGTTGACCCTATTCTAGATGCTGATGTGGACTTGAGCAAAATACACAAGTTTTCAGAAATATAAATAATCGCACTGGGACAATGAGGTTAAATGGATTCCTCTATAGTCTAATACACACTTGTCATATTGTTGTGGCTTGCAGGAGTATTTATTGTACTCCCCATACAGCACATATATTATGATTATGTTTTGTTTTTCCCAAACCATTTCTGTTTTGTAAAGAATAATTCAATGTCCAGGTGGAAGCATAGATAGCAATAATACAGATATTACCAACAGGTGATAGAAGCAAAAGGGTCTGTACAACATTCAAGAAGTGCATGATGCAGTTGTTTTTTAAAGATAGTGTTTTATATTTGGAAAAAACCCTGTCAGCTATTCTAATGAGCTAATTAAACTGTTTTGGTTTGATAATAAACTGCGCACAATGGGTGTCAAGTGTTTTGCTTTCTTTCTAATCCCACACTTGAAGGGGTGTACCAACGCCGAACATCAAAAGGCTGGAATTCACTCAAAGACCAGGTTGTTGCTTCTTTTTCTTTTATTTTTCTTTACAACCTTTTTCTTCAATAGTCTTCAAAGTAGTGGTAGGTGAAAAACCTTAAACATCACATGATTATCATAATGAAAAACAGGTTCTAATAAATTAAAAAAGTTATCAGACCCATAATCAATAATTATAATAAATACAAATTAATATTGATCAATTATCAAACCCTTTCACATTAACCAAGTGCATGAAAAGAGATTTATTTATTTTTCCTTTGAGTTAAAACAGATGTAATTCCAATGTAAATTCATCAAAATAGATAAAATACATTTTTGTTTTTTCTTTTAACCCATGAAACCAATGAATTAAGCATTTCACTAAACCAACATGTAAATTAATAACTAATCAACACACAATTCCCCACCAGGTTTAGACACACATTTAAATCCCATATCCACTATAAAATTACTATTCTTTTTTCAGTAAGTCACATTTATAGCAGCCTTAAACACGCTGTCTGCATATAGAGAAAACATAAGACCCGTTTATCCCATGCCCTCACTAGCAGTCAACATTTACACACAGCACCGGACGCTACAAATAACTTCACCCACACTTCAGATACCTCGCATCCACACATGAAACTAAAGTATTCTTACCGGCGGTCCGTTCGGCTCTTTGTTAGTACGTTTTTCGCGCTCTGTGGGGAAACTTAACTTTTCTGCTCCGTTGTGGCGTCTCTTCTCTCTGCTTGACTTGACACAGGTGAGTAATCAACATGCTCACACCCCAGCTGATGAGCCGGGAGCGCCCATCGCTGCAATCACACCCCCCCCCCCCCACACGCAAACTACTACAAATGTGCAAAACAAATGGCCGAACTCTCCCGAATTACACCCCAACCTCATCCGGGACCACCCAGATGAACACGGGTGCAGACGTGCTCTGCCGGATACGCTATAATGAAAACACAGTTTCCACAGCTAAGATCTGGTTGATCGTGCGCTTCAACACCGCCATGGTTACGCACACGCGCATCAGCTGACGAAACAGCTGTTCGCCGCTACAATGGGGATTGTACCATGTTGGCAATATATTGTTGTGGTGTTTATTTCTTTGAATCAATTAAAAAGTAGTCTGTCAAAATCAAACTTGGTTTAGAATTGGTTGCTACCTTTATTTGCTTCCTGAAAAGGTTTTTGAGATGCTGATTTTATTACACCAAGTTGATTGCAATAAGGTGATAAAATGTTCTCTTTTTTTATTTGGTTCTTTCTTCCTCAGCAGGACAAAATAGACCGGTCCTCCAATCACAGACAGGCTGATCTCATTGGTCCAACCTTCCAAGAGCAAGCCAATCGGAGTTCTCCCAACCACCAAGGTTGGTCACGACTGGTGTGTGTGTGTGTGTGTGTGTCTGTGTGTGTGTGTGTGTGTGTGTGTGCGTGCGTGCGTGCGTGTCCACGGGTGTGTGTGCTCCTGTGCGTGCGTGCAATCCTCTTTCTTGGACATGAGCAACCCCTTGGTTACATCAGTGAAATAATGTAAGATTTTAAACAGGTAGTGGGATTTATCATATAATATTACAATATGTACAATTGAGTTTACTTTAAATTGCCCCTGTCCCATAGACAAAGGTTCTCTAATCCATAATTAGTGTACATTTTCAAAGATTTGTGAAGTTAGAGGTAAACCCTTAAATGTACTGTACTCTTTTCTGTGGTTCTTGGTTTAAATGAAAGTCAAATTAATTCTGTTAAACACAGAAACAACCTGGAAATCCAATCCTACTACTATTTGTGTGTGTGTTTGTGTGTACCTGTGGGCCTCTGTGTGTTGTCGCTGTACAGTGTGGAGAGCAGCTTGCTGCTCATTATTCTGGCCCTGGGGTGGGTTGAGAAGGGGTGTATATTTGGGTCTCTTCCGCTGTAAACAACAGTTCAAAGGATGATCTGCATGGACACAGGGTGCCATTATAATTACGCCGTCTACCTAATTGTGATATACAGGGTAAAACCATGACAACCGGAGCATGAGATTTAAGCACAATATTGGCTCAGCATGGGAGGTAAGGGCAGGGAGTCTGTGAGGACTCAGTGAGTGAATTAGAAAGCTTGGATCTTGCATGGGAAGTAAATGGAGCAGAAATTACATTGTCATTTTCACGATCAGCCAGGATGGAGAGAACACAGAAAGACTAGAAAGGCAGATGATTAAATGTCTTCAAAATAGAAGCTTTTCCTCAAGTAAATATTTTGGACGGCAGCACAGTGGTGCAGTGGATAGTGCTGTTGCATCACAACAAGTAAGTCTTTCTGTTCAGAGTTTGTATGTTCTCTGTGTTTGCGTGGGTTCTCTCTGGGTTCTCTGGCTTCCTCCAACCACCAAAAACAATGCAACGACTTGGTCGCGCTGAATTGTCCGTAGGTATGACTGTATGAGTGAATAAGTGCATCATCACTCTATGTAGCCATGCAATGAGCTGGCGATCTGTCCAGCTCTTTGCATGGCTACCACTGCCTCCCGCCCAATGTCATCTGGGATAGGCTCCAGCATAAACCCGTGGCCTAATTTTGGGTAAGCGGCTGAAAATGAGACCATTCTTCTGGGTGAAAAGGAATGAATATTTGAGAGAGATACCCTGATATTTGTAGATTATGTGTTGACAGAGCAGCATTGAGAGAATTGATATTTTTGTTCCACTTGAAGCTGGTCAGTGAAACAAGATTCACCCTGATGATCGACCTCAATTATCTGGTAGTTGTTGAGAATTTTTAAAGAGCCAATCTCTACTCCTGTCTTCAAAACCAGCAGTACTCTATGGGCAGTGTTACGCCAATGAGAACAATGTCACAAAGCCGCTGACTGCTGCCAAGAAATAGCAATCAGATAGCTCTTAAGTCTAATGTTAGCAAGTATACTACCTCTGACAGAAACTGAATTCTATCTCCAGTTGTTGCTGAAGTCCTTCACAGTGTTCTTTCATCTCTCCACAGCATTAGTTAAGTACATTGTTGTCACACCGCATAATTTTTACGTTGTGAGAGAGATGTAATGATGTGGTGTATTGTTCTCTGTGACATGATAGTCTTAATAAATTCCTGTTGTTTAAGATGCACCATTATTTTCAAATCTTGTAACATGAATATGTATGTAATTGGAGAGGGGATTTTTTTTAGGTCTCCATGTATGGGTGGTACACAATGTTTGAAAAATCACTTTGGCTTTTAAAACGCCATCAGCTTTTGTGAGTTAAGCTAAGCTTATATAGTAAAATATTTCAAATTCAATAACATGAAAATTAAAGCTCCAGAAAAGCCTGTGAGTGAACCTTGTGTCTACTGTACTGTAGGTTTGTCTAATTAATTATCTTTTAATAAGTAAAGGGGAGCCTGTGATCTTTTGGTTCGTTGATTATGACATTCAGAAAAGATTCTGTCCTGTAGGAAAGATGTAATAATGAAAAAGGGACCGATATCCGGTGTGCTTACTTAGATTTAATCATGACCACTGAATGTGTGTGATTCCGCTGTACTTAGTCATCGCTTTTTTGTAGTTCTCAAGATCTGAATTGACTTGATGATCATTATTTAGAAACTACTTTGGCAGGTCGCACAGAATGTCATGTTATAGCAAAAATCTGAGGTGAGGCAGTCATTCCATCCTCCATAGAGTAATAGAACCAGTAGCCATGCCATAAGTAACTGTATATTATTAGCATTTTTATGTGTTTTGATTAGGGGATTCCTGATGGACAGCAGCTGCTAGGCAACAAGTCCCATCAATAGCACCAATGCAGTGCAGTAATCTGAAGGCTTGGGTCTTTGGGGCCCAACCAGCCATGATCTCAAGCCAAGAAATGAAATTCCCACCTACAGTTATTCCAGTTATGCCTTTGTAAGGGCAGCCATGACATGAGCACACGCATGCATAGGTGTACATGTGAAAGCACAGAAGCATAAGTCTGGACACACATTTTGACTCACAAACAGTGAGGGACCACATTCCTGAAAAGAAAAGGGACTCTTGAACAGGAGTTAAAAAAGGGTGGGCATGTGTACTTTAGAAAGAAATATGCTAATTTGGCAAACTTGCGTCACCTCAGTATTCTGTTTCAAGTGTCAATTTGAAGATTTATATATATATCTTGTGTAAAGATAGATTGGCAGCAGGACAAAGGAGTCATTTAAGTTGAAGCTGTACTGTAGGACTCTGAGGCATCTGCCTGGGGGGGGGTTTGATCCTTCAGATGGAGCACGTGAGCCTCTCTGTTGATTGCTTCACCAAAGAGGTGTGGTTTTTTTGTTCTTTATTTATTTTTTCATGCCTTTCTTGGTTAGTTTACTGTACTAATCTTGGCTGCACACTGAGATTGTTGAGCCCTGCTAAGATGCCTAACCTTAGGTTGATATCAACTACATTTCTGAAGGACTTTGAATATATTTCTACCATAACTGTTTGTGGTAGCCCTCTAGAATGTATGTCCGGGTGTCCCTGAGAAGTGACTGGGGTTATCTTCAGCCGTAAATGAGTGGTCTCTAGTGGATCCGGAGTCATTTAGCTGTGTATTTAGAAACCTTAGGAAAAAACAGAAACTCACACAACTCCCTGACGGACACCATTGCTGATTATCAAAGGTTCAGGAAACGTGTCGTCCCCTCACATACTGGATATGGTCGTTCACAAACAAAGTGATTTTGAGTTTTTTATTTATGCCCTTCTGTAGGACCAAGGGAACACAAGGGTGTAATCTGTTGAAGGTTGAGCTGAAGTTAACTAGTAGATTCTTAGTACTCGATGCTGTCCATTAAGTTCTGTGACATGTACATGCAAACCAGTGGAGATAATGATGCAAGCCCTCATCCAGCTTGTGTTTGTGATTTTCGGTGTTTTGTTCTCAGCAGTTGTTTTGATTGAGAGCCTGTAATCTTTATCTCCTTGTACAATTTTGTCAGCAGTCTTAAATCCCGCTTTTCTTAATGCAGTCATCACCTGCCTTTTAATATATGGTTTGTCAGACATTTTATGGTCTATATCCTGACATCACGACACAACACAAATTGTCATGTTAACTGTGGCATCTATAATTATGTCCAGGCATAACTCAACAGAGAGGGTAGTCCACTCTGTGCAGAAAAAGCAGTGACAGATTTGATGAGGGGTTTGATGCTCTTTATAAGCTATGGGCTCTGTATGCATGTTTTACATTTTGAGAGCAGTTTTCTAACGTGATTATTTCTGTTAAGACATGTAATATATTGTTCAAAACAAAAAAAAGAAGAGTCTCTAAATTTGATTTAAATCTCCAGATTGAAGATCATGTTTGATGAATGGATGAATTCATGCATAACAACTGAGGCTAACAGGTTCTACTTCTTACAACTCACTGATTGATGCTTTGTCTAATAAACTTTGTTTTCTCTATCCACTGTTTTCCCTTCAATGAGTCCTCCCCTATTGCTCTTTCTACTCCCATCATTTATGCTTGTCTTAATTTTCACTCCCTCCCTTGCTTCTCGTGTTTCCATCCAACCCATCCATACACCCCCTCCACGCCAGGAGCGTTGGCCTTCAGTGGGTGTGTGTGCTGTCACCAGAGGTATTGTGCTCCCCAGTGCGGAGCCACGCTTTACAGTTTAGCCGTGCTCTGTCTGTACTCTCACTGATCCCTTTGAATGGAAACCCCTCTTCTGGGCTTGTATTCAGCGGCTGCTTATCCCCCTTCTGTGTCTGCTATGTGTGTTCAATTGATGTACTGTATACCCCATACCATGTACTTCTTCAGAAGAGTGTTGCCCCCATATGGATCTCATCAACACAATGGACCTGTATGGCCATGCCTCACTAATGATCAGAAACAATCAAAGCAGCTTTTATGCAGATTCTTACCACACTTGATTAGGTTTACAGTTGGATAATATTGTATTTAGTGAGGAAAAGACAATAGAATAAGCTTTGTCTATTTTTACCACTAATTTAATGGATTATACTGTAGGTTCTCAGAAGAGGAGGGAGGGGGCTAAACATATCTGAGGAGAAGAGGCATATTTTAACTCAAGCCATGGGAGTAATGAAAGCACAAGGAGATGAGAACAATAATGCCAGTGTTACCCATCAGAGTTGTATAGATAGATAGATAGATACTTTATTAATCCCGGAGGAAATTGCATATTTGTCTAGAATAGATGGAGGACTGATTATAAAGCACTTTTTTTGCTGTGGCTTGTACTTGTCAAACCTCATTGGAAGCGTTCATGTATGTCATGAATAATTTAAGCCTTTGTAATCAAACAGCCTATGTAATAAAAATATGGTCTGTACACTGAGGCTTAATTAATTAATAAACTCACTGAAAAATGTAGTAGTGGACAAGTACTACAATAGTAGGCTAATTGATAAGATCCTTATACAGTGCAAATTACACCAACATGTTGGATTGAGGATTTCAGTGACAGTGATCTGACTTTATGGTGGTTGTGGATTTTTTTCATACAAAACAACTAATACAAAGAAATTGAGATTACAGTAATGAATAATTCACCATTGAGTAATATACCCATACACCTGAAGATTAAACCAACTCCACATTTAGCAGGGTAATATTTGGAACAGAAGGACATTACTGTGCTTCTAAAATAATCTTTTCATTTATGAAATTAAGATTTTCTAAAAATGTGAAGCCCTTGTTTTACTCAGTGGCGTACATATTAAGTCATTGAGTGTTACATCTGTAGATCTGCTCTGATAGTTACTATTGGCTCGGATATTGTAAGGCCAGGTGTGCCGTAAACACCTTCTTGTACCTGCTTGTGACAAGGATGTACCTCAACTGTACTGCAGTCCATCACAAAGAAAGAACCACCTCAGATGCTCCCTGCTCTAAATAATCATGGGTTTAAATCCAGTGTGTGCGTGACTGCCTGCATGATGTCTGTGTCATCAGGCTGAATGTGACCCACCCAGTGGCATGACTCAAAGCTTTCTATGTGTTGTGAGGAAGCAATTTGTTTTGATATCCTGAAGGTACATGTCTCACCTTGAGAATACGAGGTATGAGGAACGAATGATGTGTTCAAAAACAGGTGTGTTATAAAAATACACATCAAGGGTAATATATGTTATACCCAATGCTGCAAATAGCAGAGAATCTGTCTGTCTGCTGTAGTGAGTATCAGCCTGGAGCACAGCCTGCCTATACTGTACATTCTCTGGCGTATAGAGCTCTTTAGCTCTTCAAGCAATCTAAAAGAAGCTGCTCCAGCTTACTTCAAACTATTAATACCTACAGATTAACCACCTGTGATTCACAGGCACCTGTGATGCAGCTACCTGACACGTTTTCAGGGAAAGCTCCTCGTGGTTGACGCTGTGGTTTTAGTAGGCAACCTTTAGTATCATTGCCGGGGTCAAAGCTTACCTGCTGGGTATGGGGATGTTCATTGAACTGTTAACCTTTGGCGTTATGGTTATGTTATGGGAATGTATTTTGTGTTTTGGAAAAAATTCTAGTGCTCTCTCATTGATCCTTCCCTATGGCGAAGGCTTACATTCTGTCTACTACTTGATAAAAAAATCCATCAATCAAATGACTAATTTCCCATGTCACCTTTTTGCTGAGTAGTGGGACTATTAACTGTATTTGAGTGGCATGACCCTCACACCACCCTACATGATGCAGTTGTTCCACCGTCCTCCAACATGAGATATAGGGAAGTTATGAATTGGCGATGCTTTTTACACATTTTAGTTCTGTCAGCAGTGCTATAAAGTTAAAATGTGGTTGTTTCTTCATTCCTGTGCTCAGCTTTGATTTGACCCATTTTGTTCATGCTGGAGGAGAGATCTAAATGTATTCATCTGGTTTATTTTTCACATATATGTCATTGAGTCTTTAAAAGTATCATTTTGCACACTAAGGATAAGCAATACAAAAGAATGCAGTGCTGCTGTTATCATATTAAAGGCACATACACATAAAGGCACATATTGAATTATTGATCTATTGCACTTATGCACCATGTTCTTTCAATATATGGCATCAATTAAATTACAAATAAAATGCAGAAATTTGAAATTGGACATCGATTTTTTTTTCTAATCAGAGGATTGTCCATCTTTTCTTTAAATTGAGACATATCTTGCTATAGACTAGTCACCTTATGATATTTCTTTGGAAGAACTTTTATGTAGAAGTGAGGCCTGTCTGTTCGTCTGCACGCATGCACCCACACGCACGCACTACTTTTGAAGCCCTTGTCTGGCACAGTTAGAGCTTGTCTCCCCCTAGTGGGTGTACAGGGCAACTGGATGAGATTTGGCAATTTCATGAGATACATTGATTTTTTTATATCATGAATAATTAGTCGTCAGTCCACAGTATGAAATACAGTGCTGTTTGCAATCCAGCCTCTTCAGTTAATAAATCTTTCACTACAAGAAGCTGTTTTAGCACAATTTGCCTTCGAACTTTGATTTAACATGTTGGTTCGAATGAGTTTATGTGACTAGAGCAGTGGTTCTTAACCTTGTTGGAGGTACCGAACCCTGCCGGTTTCATATGCTCACTCACCGAACCCTTTTTTAGTAAAAATTGAAGACATAAGTGTATGTTATACTGGTGTATTTAATGAATTGTGCATTAATGTCACCTTTTTCAAAGATAAAAAGCAAGACAGTGCATGAACTCACATGAAATGACCTACCTGCAAATCAGTATGACTTCTGCTGTTGTTTTTGAGAGACCAGTTCAGATATGTGTGGCTTCACCTCTTATGTCATTTTCACAGCAAAGTCTGTTTCTTTTGTTTTCCATGCAGGTTAAGGAAGTGTTCCTTTGTTTTTGCCAGTGCAAGACTAGAGTTGCTCAACTTGACATTGCAAATCATGCAGAACTCTGACTCCCATCACGTTCCGTTATACAGTACATGTAAATTCACGTTGCACATATTCGTCGGACCACTTTCTTTTTTTGCTCAACATTTTTTTGCTCAAAATTAAAATATTAAGAAAGCAATCAGATGTCGTACCATCATGACAGGCATAAATCGAAGTCCTACTGAGAGGGCAAAATCCCATGTAGAACAGGTAGGCTAATCAGTGTAGCGTGATCACCTGCAGCCAGCAATGGCTAAGGGGGGCGTGTCATCACGAATTGACACGATGTGTCAAACGTACACAGTGATTTGTGTATGTTTGGCAAAAACACCTGTTTTGTCTAGACCTCCGTCTCCCCCGAAACCGAGACCGACTCACCAAACCCCTAGGGTTTGATCGAACCCAGGTCAAGAACCACTGGACTAGAATTTTTCACCCCCCCCCCCACCACACACACACACACACACACACACACACACACACACACACACACACACACACACACACACACACACACACACACACACACACACACTGATGCCTTTGCTATGAACCCCCTGGTGAGAGCTGAAAAGTGTCATGGACAGGTTCATACTTGTACGAACATGCCCATCATACTTTATTGGGCTCAAAGGGCAGCACAGTGAACGCTGTCAAAACAGATAGTCTTGTTTAAGTATTCTGGTGAAACTGGTTACCAGTTGTTGTTTTTTTAACATTCGGATGAAAGTACTGTAAAATAAGGTCAAAGGTTCAAATCTCTGCAATGAAAAAGAAAAGCCCCAACTTGCAGCAGTTTGACATGATTCTGAATCTTTCTTTTGTGGTTTTTGGATTTGAAACCCACTTCTCTGATCTTCTTTTAGAGGCACTAGCTGAGAATTCTCATGTTTCTACTACCAGTTCCTCTTAACTTCATCCAGCAATATGTTCCCTGTCTTTGTTGCCTCCAGAGGATGACGTTGATCTAGAAGCCCTGGTGAATGATATGAACTCTTCCCTGGAGAGCTTGTACTCCACATGCAGTGGTCAGCAGACAGAGTCCACTCCACTACTGCATAATGGACAAGTCTCTTCCCCGCATCAACACCACTACCATCATCAACATCATATGCAACATAACCAGCATCGACAGGGTCAGCACTCACACCTGCCAAGCCACATCTCACCGGAGCCGCCCTCCTCCTCCTCATCTGCGGAGCCCCCCAAAGCCAGCCTTCGACGATCACAGCCCATGCACATCCTTGCTGTCAGGTATGTGTTTCCAGAGATCATGCAAATTTGACATTTTACAGATATATTTACTTTGGATTTCAGTAAGTTATATTTGGTTTGGTTGTCCACCAGGCACCAGGCAATAAACAAAGGTGACATCTAGGGAGAGCTGTCCATACTAACTGGAAAGAGCAAACAGAATCATGTTCATACATTAAATGCAGCTGGTGCATTTTGAGGGCACCCTTCGACATTACAGCTGCGGTAGTACCTTGAGATACGATTGGAATCCCTTCAGTGACTGAGCTTGTAAGTTAAACAATTCATAATGAATTTTATCCATTTTAAATAAGTCATTTAATCCATTGCAGCCTTGCAAAAAAAACCCCCATCCCTTCTAAATCATGACAAAAACATATTTTTATCATACTTTACTTGTGCATAATTGATTATATATGACTTACGTTAAGAATTTATGAAAAGTAATGCAAAAGTCACAAGCACACAGGAGCTACGTCTTTATTCCACAAACGAGAACGAGATCTGGTCTTAGCTGATGTTGTATCCACCAGCTAGTGATGGTGTCCTGAAGCATGACTCTTACCTCAGATTTTTGCTGTATGTTGAACAAAAATATGGACAGAGCGATGGCTCATATCTCAGAAAAACTTCTACGTCAAGTAGCTCATATTTCAGGGTACTACTGTATATTGTAACCTGCGAAACACAGGTGATACAATTACACAAACCTTTTTTGTACCCCAAAGACTGAGGGTTCACTGCTTACTTTGTGCTTCTTCTAGTGCAAAAAAGACATTTTGCTTTTCAACAGACACATATTTATATTTGAATACTTTTTATTGTAATTTTGTCAGTAATTACTTGAGATCAGTTTATCCATTGATCAATCAATAGACAACTGTAAAAAAAATTAATAATCAATCGGTCATCTCAGACAGTAGAAAGCCAGAAATTCAATTTTTGCTAGTTCAACGATGATGGAAAATTTAATTTCTTAATGTTCTGTAGTGAAACTAAGAATTGGAGAGTGCTCCCTGGGTTATTTAGGAGCTGTTCCATCACCTGCTGTGATGATTTAACATGAAATAAAGTTGCCAGGTTTAGCAACATTAAAAATAATCATAAGTTACATAAAAATTCCACATGTATAAAGGAAAGTGACTAAAAGGCTCCTCATGAAGAGGTGTACCTTCACCAGGCATTCATGGGCAAACAAAAGTGGAGCTCATTGCTTTCAGCCAGACTTTTCCAGCCTCTCATGTATTTGTTCATATACATAGTCACTTAAACATGTAGAGCTCCAACCGTTCTTTTGCTCTCCACACTGGAAAAAGCCTCTCACTGTATGTGTCTCCATACCCTCACGATAATTGGGCATAACGTTTCCTGCCCACTCCCTATCTTTAGCCTGTGGATGACCTGTTCCTCCTTGTCTCCCCTACTTTGTGTGAAACTACACCAACAAGAGGAAGGCAAGAACTCTCATTAATGTTTGGAACAAGTGCAATGTTCAAGAGTGGTGACCTCTCCTTAACACTGTTGTTGTATGAATTACAAGTGAGTATGCTCACAAACACACAGACAATGGCGATGCATGTTGCATACATGCAGTTGGCGTCCGCTCTTATAATTCCGCATGACAGAAACGGAGAGATCACCTGGTAATGGAGTATTCTGTCTTATGAGCTCTTTGTGTCTGTCTGTCTCTGTGTCTCCGTCTCTGTGTCTCTGTCTCTGTCTCTGTGTCTCTGTCTCTGTGTCTCTGTCTCTGTGTCTCTGTCTCTGTGTCTCTGTCTCTGTCTCTCTCTCTCTCTCTCTCTCTCTCTCTCTCTCTCTCTCTCTCTCTCTCTCTCTCTCTCTCTCTCTCTCTCTCTCTCTCTCGCTCTCTCTCTCTCTCACACACACACACACACACACACACACACACACACACACACACACACACACACACACACACACACACACACACACACACACACACACACACAGAGGCCTTGAAGTTCTTATTATTCTGAGCTGACCCCTGAATAACCCTGTTCTCTAGCTCATATGGGACGACATGAAAAGGCTTGCTCCCTTTTGAACCTACTGGGTTCTACACAGAGGAAGAGTTTGGTAGAAAGAAAAAGAGAGAGTCTTCAACAGTGATTCTGTGAGCTACCAAGGTAGCTAGAATTTCACAAACTGGCATTTCCAATTTAAAAAATAAAAAAATAGATCTTGAAAGGTTTATGATCACCTGTCAACTCATCATTACTCTTTCAGGCTTCCAGTATATGTGCCTTATTTAATAATTAAGTGTTGATGGGTGATGAGTATTGCTCACTATGGGTAGATCAGACAGCATCATGCACAGCAATGTTTTTTTAACTACTGTACAACTCCTGCACATACTTGTCATGTGTCATAAGCCCTCATTTTAAAGTTGTCTTATTTTACTTTTCAAAGTGCTGCTCCAGGTCACGACTAAAGACTTCAGATCACTTAGATTGTCAATTAAGACAAACCAACACCGCAAAGTGTACTGACTGCTGCTTTATCCTGGTTCCATCATTCAGAAGGTTGCAGGAGGAGGAGCAGCAGCTGAAGACATCCTCTCTCCCAGCTATTCCAAATCCTTTCCCTGAGCTCTGCAGTCCGGCCAGCTCCCCTGTTCTCAGCCCTGGCTCCCTGCCTCCTGGAGAACCCTCCACTGGTAACTATGTAAGTCAAACCCCATAAAAACACACTGCAGCCACTTTCCAGACAAGTTCACTTTTCAGGAATTCGGAGAGCAACAAAACAGTTTATTATTTTCCAGCAGGACTCCTGTGGGTTTAATATTTTTCTCTGCATTATAATTTGCTGCGGTTGCACTGAATCCAAAACATCTTCCTCCGGTTTGAGAGACTGTGTCAGATGCTTTTTTTTCCCACCATATGGGACATCAGGTTGTTTTTAATATATTTTTATGTTGATAAGTGACACATTCGTGACTCAACTCTCTTGTTTTGTACAATGCAGAATTTTAAATACTGTATACATAAATATAAACAAGCTGTGTGTAGTGGTGAGCTGTAGTCCAGCATGAGCATTGTGGAATTTTCCCTGCTTTAAATATGCCATGTGTTTTCCTCATGTGTAGTGTGTTGACTGCTCGATCGTGATAAGCACCGCTGCTGTACATCCAGTGTGTGTGCTGAAGAGAAGCTTGTGGCTTTTCTTGACGGGAAAAAAAAATGAGGTGAAGAGAGGAGGGACACAGACTTTGTGTGTGTGTGTGTGTGTGTGTGTGTGTGTGTGTGTGTGTGTGTGTGTGTGTGTGTGTGTGCGTGCGCGCGCGCGTGCGTGCGTGTGTGTGCACGCCTGGACACATGGCTGCATTTGTGTGTTAGCTGACAGATTTTTAGAGGCTGGCCGGCTCATTCCTGGAAGTCAGAGTCCCTCCATCATCCCTCTTAATGATCTTCACATGGGGCCAGTGTTGGTTACAGTAACATGCCAACTTACAGTAATATAAGGGCGGGCTATTTCTCATAAATACTCTCTCTGGCAATAAAGCCTGCTCTGGTTTTGACTCTTATTGTGCGACATCATACATTGTAGTTCCAACTAAGTAATTTCTTGCAAACTTGCAAGTTTGACTTTAATGTAACCTTGACTCATAAATCACTTGGTGAATTGATAAACTTCTGGCAAACGTTAACTGCTTTAATAAATGACACATTGTGGTTTTAGATTACAGTTTCTGACTCTAAATATTTGCTTTTAGCATTTGGAAAGGTTACATTTCATTCTAATCTTTACATGTGGGAGCATTATTTCTTTCCTTGCAGGGATGTCGTAGTATTGATTTATTGCCGTACAGTTATAAATCCTGTTTATCCTGGTAAACGGGTCAAAGATTAATGTCTGAACAAGTGCCTATGAGTTTTGCGTTGAATTACTTGCTGTAACATAACAACATTTTCTCTCCATAAATAAAGTAGGCATGTCTGGTAAACATGGGGAAACCAATTTATTAGACTTCGAGACCAACAAGAGCTGGGAATGTTGTTGCTTTTGGATTCCCAAGCGTCCAGTTAACAGCACAGTCAGTGGAGTTTGGGAGTGAAGGAGGTGCAGGGGATTTGGAAATTAGCAGAGGTCAATTATTTCTGCTGTTGCGATGATGGTAAGATGAGGTGGAGAGGAGCATGGTCACAAATCAGGATGGCAGAATATGTAGGTAATTTTATTTTTAGGCCATAAAATATTAACTGTAGACAGAAGGAAAGGTCGAAACAGCTCTAAAGAGTCTGCTATTGAAATGTGCTTGATCTTAAAAGCCACCACATGAAGGCTTGCAGAAAATATTCAAACTCCTACAAGTTAAGATTTTGAGTGCAACTCGTTGTTATATTTTTTAACGAAATGAACTTCATTGTAATGATGACTAACAAGTACAAATCCACATTTTTATTTGGACATTTTTGGGCTGTAACTTAAAAAAAAGAAAGCAAAGAGAAATGTGCACCTTCCTGGACAGTTTTGGTTAAAGAGTAAATTAAGCAGTTGCGCTTCCTTGCAGAGATCTCTAACTGTTGACCATGCTGGAGCTGATATATCTGCCTATGGTATAGATTAGACTTGGATCTACATCACAGCAAACCTGTTTCTCTTTGTAGTCAGTGCCAGCACCTTTAAAAGAGGGAATCAATGGACTTATGTCTTCAAACCAGGATATGCCTGCACTCTCAGTACATTGCTAACTACCCCTCTTCTTGTGCTACAAATATCCGATGCAACGAACTGGCCTGCTAGTTGAGTCGGAATATTCCAACCTCCCTGCACTTTCTGACAGACTCTCACACTCCTGTCCCTCTTCTTCTCCTTACTTCACTTCTTGGCTCCTGTGCAGGAAGCATGAGGTCGCAGCACAGGGTTGTGAGGAATCTCTAGGCAGGCTCGATGACATGGTCATATAATTCATCATTACATAACTTTTCTCCACTCTCTCCTTTTCCTCTCTGTTTCCTCTCTTCCTCTCTCTTTTGAACGGTGTGTAAATAGACCTGTAAGATGTTCAGTGGAACTAATATAATGGAAATGTTGCAGAAATATTCTATTTTATGTATCACACTTCGATTTATCAAATTATTTTTAAAGTGTGGTATGAAAGGAACAATGGGGAATCAAAATGAATGCACTTTCTTTTTTGTGGAGAAACGGGATGATAAAACATCAAACTAGAAGAAGAAGAAGAAGTATACTTTATTTATCCGCGAGGGAAATTACATAGTCACTCAGGTTAGTGTAGTATACAGTATACAGGCCCCCTGAACACAGTTAGTACATACAGGTACACATCAAACTACACACATTGGGAGGCAGAGTGACAGGCAGCAGCTTCTGGAACGCGCCCCAAATCGAGCAGCTTGTAGGGGGGGACGGCGCCTTGCTCAAGTGTGCCTCAGCAGTGGCTAGGAGGTAAGCCGACACCTCCCATCGTCGACTCACACTTGGTTGGATGTTCTGGCGGGAGCGGGATTGGAACCCCCGATGGCTGGGCGATCCTGTCTTCAAGACGATTTGCTCTACCGCTGAGCCACTGCCGCCCCAAGAGAGTAGAAGAGTACCTTCTGACTGCAGTCTGGTGTGGAATGTGTGCAAGCGTGCTTAAGCTAGCACATATTATTCAGTGTGTTAGTTTGTATTATTGCTGGGGGTTACTGCAAACATAATCCAGATTGTATTTATTTATATATAAAACCTTTTGAGCACAAAAGTGGTTATCAAACGTCTGCTACAAATAATAAAATACAAGGAGGTTTATAATCCATGTTGTGCAATGGAAAAACTGGAGAATCCTTAAATACAAGGCAGTTAGTTGGTATATCCATTCATTTTCTCTAGGTTCTTGACAGTCTGTCCTCAGTAGTGTAGTAATGAATGCTTTTATGTGCTTGCTTGGACACTATGTTCTCATAGCTGCCCCCGTCTTTTTAGTGTGGGAACACTGATTTGATTGCCCGGTTGCCAGATTTTACTGGATTTACTGTACTCGGACTGGATGTCCTGTAGCTCACTGTGCTCAAGGCGATGGCATGATCCTTTCTGTCTGTCTTAGCTGCTCCAGCCTTTGTTGTATTATCTTCCTATTGGTCTGTCGATCTGCTTCTGTCTGTCAGTGTTTACTTTTCTGCCACACTTGTACCATTGTCATCCCGCCACCCATTTATCCTTTTCTCACAAGATGATAATTCTTATATGATTAAATAGAGTACTACTTAATGCTAGACAAAAACTTGAGGCTACTTTGTCGTAAATAATGTTACCAAATTGTCTGTTTTTCTCTCTGCCTGCCAGCATCAAGCTGTATTAAACTATAAATTTAGATGACCATCTTGCCTTCAGCTCAAAGAGATCATGTGGCCTGTCTTAAAAGAGTCTGAGGCTCGTGTGATACAGAGAATTAACTCACAATGTCTGCTGTTATTCAATTGTTCACAGACACTAACAAGAAATGCATGATGCAGTAATGACAGTGTCCTTTTAGCTTTGCTTTGGCCTCCACAAACTGTGACACCCATCTGTGGCTGCCGATACGATAAATGCTGTGTTAGCAGACGGAGTGAAGTTTAAGAAGATAAAACCAAGGCAAACTGATGAAAGAAAGTAAAATGTGCACTGAGGGATAAAAGTATGCTGGAGTTTGATCATTATTACTGATAAGTTTGTCGCGACAAATAACATTACATATTGCATTGGATTCTTTGTTGTTGTGATTTATTGTAAGCGTCAGAAGGGAGATGTTAAGGAATAATTCTCAGCTTGTATCAAAATGTTACTTGTTAGGGTAACTAGTTCAACACAGTGAGGTTGGAGCCCCCATTCTTGCTGCGGAAAAGAAGGCAGCAGGTTTTAAAGTACAAACACCCGATACATAAATAACGGACACCCAACCATTCTTCGTCTCATTCGGTTAATGCTGAAGCATGGCATTCCTTGGCTGCCTCTTTCATCAGTGTTGGAAATACTCTGGGTCAAAGGGTAGATTTTTCCATTGTAATTGTAAAAGCAGAACGGAATGCTGTCCATGCCCTCACGGCTGGCCTCAATGTGTGGGAATGTCTGTGGGCTCGTGCATGAGTGTGTGTTTTTTCAGTTCTTTTTCTGGAGGGTTTTGTGTAAATCAGACCCATGCATTTCGTGTGTGTGTGTGTGTAATCTGCTTCTCATTGTCACGCTGATGTATTTGTAGGCAACGCTGTGAGGAGATTAAGGGTGAGTCAGGCCCAGAAATCTGCAGGCTCACTTCTGCAGCAGTTGGCTTGCTTTTAAACACATCTTTAAGTGAAACATGCGAACACACACTTACACACAAATACGTGTTGTGTTGTATTATGTAATCATAGCCTAGATACATTTGTGTGTGTTTGTGTGTGTGATTTGTGTTGTTTATGCCGCTTGGATTGTTTATATCTTTGTAATTATTTTTAAATGACATGAGTATAAACAATGATCTCAAACTGGATGCTACAGTATACTGAGTTTGTGTGTGCATGCATTCATGTGTGTTTTTGATACGTCTCTGCCTGTTGGCTTCGTTATCCCTAACATTACATCCAGTCTCTGAGCCCAATGCAGATGTACAATCTCTCTTGTCTGGCTCTCTCGTCATTTGATGCATTCTTTTGCAGAAGGAAAACGAGCCTGCAGTCAGTACAGTAACCCTTTGTCAGCGTGTGTTTCCCTGCTCTCTTTCACTTAGTCCGGTATCAAATGTCCTCATTAGTTTTAATCATATTTACCCATTGTCCTGTGTTTAATCAAGTTTTCTTTGACCAAAGGTTTTGAGAATTTTATCTTAGTTTAGACAATGAAAAATGTATGTTCATTCATTCATTCATTCATTCATTCATTCATTCATTCATTCATTCATTCATTCACTCATCTTCATAGCTGCTTCTTCTGGTCTGTCAGGTTACAGGGAGCCTATCCCTGTGGACTTACAGGTAAGAAGCGGGGGACACACCAGGTGTGTCACCGGTGCAATCTTTGTTTGTCATTAGCATTTTAGTCAACCTAAAATTGATGACCCAACATCAATTTCAGGAAAACATGGAATTTTGTCTGATTTGCGTATTTATTTTATTCTGTGCTCAACTCATAGAGCAGGATGTCTCTAAAGTGTTAGTCGGTTGGAAGCTATCCTAAGGGAAACTTGATTGGGAACAGGTCGGTATTAGTTATGCAACTGATTTTCACCTCAGAGCCTCCAGCTAACCTGCCAAGCATAGTTCAACATGTTCCTCATGCTCCTCATGCTCCACCTCCCCACCAGAGTGTGTGAATCAGGCTGGTGGTGCACCAAACTCTAAGGGACCAGGGTGCCACCTCTCCCGTTACAAAGTACTACACATGAAAACCAGTGAACAGCTCATGTGGGGTGTTAGCAAATTGATCTATGATATTGTTTTGTCCCTTTTTTTGTGGATGAAAATGAAGAAAAATGTTGATTGACTTCAAGTTATTTAGGCTGAATTGTAGTCAACACAAGTGTATATTGGATTGGTCACAGCTGTACATGATTGTACAACCATCATGAAATGTATCATTTGAATCTGTTCAAAAATTGGTATAAGTTAAATGTGACTTAAACAATTCCAGCCGATCAATAAAAGAAAATGTTGACAAGATCAGGTAATGGTGAACCTTACATCTTTTCCTCAGAAGATGTTATCACTATTTATTTTTCAATTGATGGATTAATGAAGGAAGCCTCTTCAGAGCATCTTAAAATTTAAATTACAAACATTAATATTGAGAAATATTTAATGATGGAATCTGTTACATTACCATACTTAACAGAACTAAAGAACACCGACCCCTTGGAAACATAAAAGACCATCCAGGCACTACACTGTCGATGATGCACTTTTAACAGTCTGTTTTTTACTTCTTCTCTCAGAAGACAGGTAGCGTAAGATTAGAAGCCACAACTTTCACCCAGCTAATAGGGTAAGATCCCATTACTCCCACAGTTAATAGGAATCCGTGTTTGTGTCTGCTTCCTGCACTGTCTCTGTCTCTGCATTGTTTGCTAATGCACAAACTACTGAAAATTGTTTTAAATATTAGTCCCCGTTGGAAAATTATTTTTTTTTCACTCTTATAAATCCACAGCTGACAGTTTTGATTGTGTGGTTTTTGCCTACACAATCACAGGTGTACTGTATACACGCATGTCTTGTGTTCCCTCCTTTTTGACAAAGTGAGCAATGTGTTGCTCTCTGCAGACATTTCATGCAGCCAAATCTGACCAAAACGACTGGGCTCATGTAGGTCAGAGAGACTGTACCCCTGCCCGGTCTCTCTCACTCTGTCTGCCTGACTCTTTCCTTCTCTTTCTCTTTCTCTTTTTCTCTTTCTCTCTTTCTTTCTTTCTCTCTCTCTCTCAGGGAAAGTAGGACAGCTCAGATTCCTCAACTTCTGCGAAAAGGTAAAAGTAGAAGTGACAAAGAGATGAAAAAATTAGTTGACAAAATTATTGATAGAAGACTTACAGGCCCAGTGTTTAAGATTAAGGCCTACAAAAGGGAAATATTTTTAATAGTTGGGTTAACAGACGTGTTGTTTCGATAACAAAACAACAGGTGAGCCACTAACATACTGTAAATGTGAAGAGTGAAACTGGACTCTGAATCTCAGTGTTTTTGGCAAGTCTACAGTACATGCCAAAAAATGTCACTTAGGTGGAAGTTATGTAGTCTTGATCGCAGATGGTTCTTGTTCAAGTTCAAAACATAAAATATCCACTCACACAAATATGGAGAGCCTAACAACCTTAACATTTTCTTTGCAAATGTGCACATCTCTAAAAATGTGTCCTTATGCAGCTGCTAGTAAAAATACATAAGGCAGAGTAGAAGGTGTTTCTGCATCATTTGCTGTCAGACTGAAGCTATTTGAGTATTTGAGTGGAGTCTCTTCAGGATCCATGGTAAAGGAACTGAAGAATGATGTGTGCTTTTTGATAGTGGCATTCAGTGTGTTCAAGATGCTTTAGTATGACAACCAAGAAGTGGCCAAGTCAGCCATCCATTCTGTGTTTGAGAGTTCTTGTTGTCCCTTTTCAGACAAAAACTGTCAAATTTCTACATTAATAGAAAAAAATCACTGCAGTGTTGTTCTTCTGTGGAACCACCTCACATTGTTGTGATATATTACATCGCTTTATTCAGCCTTTATTTGAGTGCCTTCAATTTTTCAACATGACCACTCTCAGATAGCTTCTTATACATATTGCTATATACAAGTATTAACAGTATTAGTATTAACATGGAAACACTTTCATTGTAATTTCCATCTATCCTTAAAGCTGCAGCTTCACTGTCAACTTTCCAATTTAAGGGTCAAGAAGGGAGAAAACTTTTTTCAGACAGAAAAACGTGAGATGCGAACACCTGCAGACTAGAGTCCTCTGGAGTGGCAACAAGTCCCAAAGAAGAGCACCGGCAACTCACAGCATGGGCTGTGATTGGTTTAGCATTCAGTCTTCTTCTTTCAAGACTTATGGCATTTGACAGTTACACGACACTGCCTCCATGAGTTGACAAAAGGAACTGCATGCTCAATTTGTGCCCCATTTGGCGTGCCAAATACAACACATCCCTAGATATAAAGCTTGGCCCATATAAAATCCAACCTTGGGTTGTGATTGGCCTGCGGACCGAACTTTGGATATGCCTCCCGTAGAGGCATTGGGTTGTCTTCTGCAATGTCCAATCTGTTGCAATTCCACGATTTTACAATGGTCCTGAATTTAAAATCAAATATTGACTCCATCGAGGGACCTTCCAATTTTTCACATTGTTAGAAGTGACTTTTGGAAAATGTGGGAACGGTGGTTTATTTTTTAAAATCTGCCACCAAACAGCCAGATTTCATTAAGTTCTACATGTTAGACATTCTATCTGGATTCAAAATTGGTGTGGTTCTTTCTTGAGACATGCTTAAACCTTTAACCAAGCATAATCCAAATCTGTCAGCTAGTTTATGTTGAAAGAAAAGTTACTAAAAGAATGAGATTGAAGATGTCAGACATCAGGATGGACTATCAAGTAGATCTGCTCCTTCATGACAAAAACGGCCTGTTTAGGTGGTTTAGGTATCTGGTTAACATACCTCCATGGCACCTATCTTTGTAAAGTAAATGTCTAGGGCAAGTCAAACCAGAAGAAGACCCCAGCATAAAGCCAGAACCCATGGAGCAACTAAAAGTCCCATGTAGACTAGGAATGAGCTGATATCACATCCCCTAAACTGGTCCACTCTGTGCCGTACATTCTCAAGACTCCCTACATGATTAATGAAGATCTTTGATATTCCTGCTAACAGACCTCCCTGGTGGAGGAAATAAAGATATCCCAGTGCAACTATAGCCTTTTGTCTTTAAAGTTTTTGTCATGAAGGGCACTTGTGATTGCAGAATCTAGAAAAAAAGAAAGAGTGATATAGTTGTCATTTGGGGTTTGTATCACTAGAGACAGAATGAGAGTGAGAGAGTACAAGACAGAAGACAGAGTGATCTTAGCATATTCAGATAAAGATCCATTTTACTGGGGACAGTTTGTACAGACAGAACTGTGGCACATACTATGATTTCCTTCTGAAGAAAAAAGTTTGTTTCCTGTGATGTCAACAGTCCTTTTCACAAAGATATGGACCTGTTTCCTCTCTATATTCTAATTTCTCTTTCTGTAGCTTTCATTTTTTCTTGTTACTACCAATATTCAATGTCATTATTGTAGTGTTATGACCCATAATTTGCACAATTATCTCAACTAGTGACTTGTACAAACAGATTTCTTAGCAGTGATATGGCTTTTCCACATACAACATGTGGGCTATTTCCAGTATGCTTCCAAAATCCTGCCAAATGATGTCATCCTTTGCTCAATCACATTTCCCCTTCCCCATCCTTCTGTTCTCCTGACATAATTGGACACTGACTCCAAACCAGCATTAGTCTGAAAAGGACGTTTGCTGCCTAGGGGATATTTTGGGTGAAACATGTTTGGATATGATTGATTGTGTTCTGAGCAAACTAAATGGATAAGATGGGGAGATAATAGTCAGTAGGTCAGGTCAGAAGTACTGAAGCAAGGCCTTGTGAATTACAAAGGTTGTGTCATCCAGATCAAAATGAGCTGATTTAAAGTTTGTGTCCTTGATTTAATGAATTGTCGCAGAACTGTAACGCATCCTCATAAGGGTGATTTTTTTTTCTCCTGGCCAAACTGTCTGTCACTTCACTTAAGCTGAAATCTAGAAATTAAAGTAATGGAGTACAAGCTGTTTCCTGATAGATTTGGATGATAGACTCTTTTCATAAACTTGTTGAACTTTGACACTAGTGACACACAGCTCAGCTCTTCTTGTATATTTTTTTGAGCTTTAAAATGTTTTGTTTAAAGGAACTCTTGAACATAAAATTAAAGAATAATAGACATTCTGCATCATCTATAACTGCAGACTCCAATATTTGTGCTGCCTGACCTGACGTGGCTAATTAAATTTGATCTGGCTCACAGCCGAAATTTTGCAACCTTCCACTTCGTGAGGCTGAACAGACATTAAGACATTATTGATAGACAGAGCAGGCTTAATGGCTGACTAACGGTCCAATATTTGGTGTAGGGTTTAATGTATGGCTGCACAGTAGCAGGGATGATGGCCATCCAGTGTATGAATCTGTATTCAGATTCATGCAGTTATCTCTTGCTACCTTTCTCTCTACACTTCTATCTCCACCACCCCTCTTTCTGCCCTCCTGTTCCCTCCCTATCTTGCTTCACTCTCTCCCCTCCCAGTGGCCTTTGCCCACTAAATCCCTTTCTGCCTTCTTTTGCTTCAGTGAGCCCAGATAGGCCATGCCTTGGGTCTTAATTTGACATGGTAGTTGGATGAAAGGGATAGTTCACTGGTTCCTCTTCATGAGTCTGCATGTTTTCCTGGCTCGTGCCACCCACCACTGCTGACTACAGCCAGGGGACAGCTGATTGTTTGAGGCCCATTCAGTTTTTTCATTCCCCATCTCATATTCTGGTTGACAGTTTGCTGGGGTGGCCCAGACCACACACAGCCCTACATTACAGTCAGAGGGGCTTTACAGAGGATGCTTGTTAATGGGAATATGAAGCTGGGGTCGGACTTGGGAGACACATCAATGGCTACAGTTCTTTTTTGGCAACATGTATTGGGTTTTTGTCAGACAGTGATAGAACAGTTATGGCTACATGGTGGCAGGGGATAGTTTTTTTCTCTGGCAAGACTGATGCTTAAAGCCAGTACACTGTTACCAACAAGGCTTGGCCTGTTTATTGGACATTGCTGTTGTATTGTGAAGGTTCATTTAAGGGTAGTTAATAAGTTCAGGGTGTGTCATTGTACACAGTGTGAAGGTTCAACTTCAGGCAAGGAGGTCCCTGAGCATATTAATCATACAAAAAAAACCAAGTTGCTTAAAAATTCACGGAACTGTTGGCGGTTGGACCGACTACAGAGTTTGCACATTAAAAAATTTGGTGGAACAAGGCAGTGCAGATTGCAGGTACACAGTGAATGATGATGATCATTTTTGATGCTTTGTCTTGACTGGAACACTCCTGTCTTTGTGCTGCTGTTATCCAGGTCCGCGACTTGATCACAGAATTACTCACATGTAGCAGTGCCTATGTGTTGCATGGTTCTGCCCAATGGATTATATTAATTTTGATAAATAATCTGCCATAGTCATTCCTGTCTGATGTAATCTCTTGTAATGCGTGCATAAGACCAGTGGAACTATTTATAGTGTAGCAACCAATTCTCTGCAATTTGGATGCATGTTAACTGCTGGGCGTGCACACACATGCTTTTCTAATACTCAAGTTTGTACAATACTCATTCACACAATCCAATATAGTCTGACTGTATTCTGTTGGCACTTGCCAGGGGTTTTACCTCTAAGGGGACCAAGAAGTAGAGTAGGTTGGTTGACATCACTAGTCTCTCATCTGTATCTGCTTTCTCATTCTTTCCCATCACAAGGCAGTCCAATGTTTTTGCCACACTTGGAGATAAGGTTTCTGAAGGCCCTTCCCAATTTTTGTGTTCATTCAATTTGTCTGGCCATTTAAGAAACCAGTGAACAGCTTTGGATCATTGCCTTAGGTCATGTAAAGTCATCCAATCTTTATCTTACTAACTGGTATCATGTGACTTTAGCCAACGATATGGCTAAAGTCATAATGTGACACAGAGATACTTGTCTAATGAGTCACCGGGCTCCTGAAGATTCTGGTTGTTCTTTTTCCCACCACCGACCAACTGTTTCTCTTAAAAACTCCCTTCACTGGCCTCCTCATGTTTCCTATCATCACATGGTATCTGTCTGGGGCGTTAGGTTCGTACAGTATACTCCACATCTCTGGAGTTTTATTTGAGGCCCTTTGCTGGAGGTAAATGGATCCTTACAAGTATCTGTGACGTTCCCCATGTACATGGCACTGTTCTAATGCTTGACGTAGGATAATGAAGATACAGCCAACCTTCAACTGACCTCTTTGTGGAAAGACCTAATTGCTTTTGTTCACATATGAAAACTACAGTATAAGTCCACACTAAACCGTTTAATTAAAAAGGACTTATCTGAATGCTGTGTACCAAATAGGACTGAAGTGCTTGCAGCTGCACAGGAGCCCAGACGGGCACTATGGGCTATTTGTTTAACAATTTTTTTCTATGTAAGTTATATTTATTTAACCATGTCAATCATTTAAAAGTAGTTGCAGCTAATAATTAATAATTGGATTTAATACAGCTGTTAATGTTATTTAATTTGTATAGCTTTTGTGGTCTTTTTAAAGGGAGATACATGCGCTCCCTCCAAACATCCAAACTGTAGAAGTAGATAAAGACCTGAGCGTTCTGGCTGGTGACCTCACTGATAATTACAGCATGTGTGTAAAAACCTGTATTGCAGTATGCGTTATGCACGCAGCCTTCTTGGGGCTTCCCCCTCTGGCTGACTAACCGTGACGTAGACGAGGGTGTGTTTCTTTATCTGTGTGAGGGTTTGATTGCAGTGGGAAGGAGGGGGTGGGTGGGCAAGACAGCTGTGGGGGCTAGATATGTAGTTAACAGTAAAGCATTCATGTCACACATTCTGCTGCAGTGTGTCACCAGACAGTTTTCTCACACCCTCTGCCCCCCCCCCCTTCTCATGTCTGTCTGCTGTCCACACACACACACACACACACACACACACACACACACACACACACACACACACACACACACACACACACACACACACACACACACACACACACACACAGGTTGAGATTTGCTTCATTGCATTTCCTCTGCAATGAGTCTTGTTACTAATATGGGAGGTAGATTGATCGGACTAGGGGGGGTTCAAAGTTAAGGCAAACAGAGCAAGAAATCAACTTAAGGAAGGGAAATGATGGGAAGCAATGACAACGAGAGAAACATAAAAAGACAAGCCCTCACTTGAAAATTTATGAGGAAGTTGGAGCCATTAAATGGGACAAACTTTTCCTTTTTCCTTTATCCTGTCTTCCTCTCTCTGCTTCTTCTCCTCTTCACTGCCCCACACCCTTCTCAATTTAACCTTCTCCCTCTGAGCTCCGAAAAGAAACCGAAACACTCTGAAAAAGTGTCTGTGCATGACTGTGCGTTTGTGTGTCTGCGAGACTGTATGGTTCTGTGTTTGTGTCTGTGTGTGCGTGCGTGTGTGTGTGTGTGTGTGTGTGTGTGTGTGTGTGTGTGTGTGTGTGTGTGTGTGTGTGTGTGTGTCAGCGTGTGTGCGTGCGTGTGTGCAAGTCTGTGCACATGTGTGCGTGTGTCAGCCTGTTCCTGTGTGGGAATGATTACATCAGCCTGCTGCCGCCTTATGATTGGTTGGTGAGTGTGTGGTTTGATTCAGTGTGCCTCAGAGCCTGTGGCTGAGGCTGTAACCCTTTGTGAGGGGGAGAGAGAGAGGGAGAGAAGGAAAGATAGTTGTCAGACTCAACCGGCACTAGCAGCACTGTGCTGTACCTGCTGCCATCTGGTCACTGAGTGTCTGTGTGTCTGTCCTGTGAACTGTACAGGTACTGTCTTTAGGTCACACAATGTTTTTTTTAGGGCTGAGCTTGTGGCCCAGATAGACTCAAGGACTCGGCTCCAGGATATGTGACAGGTAACGCAACTGTCAACCCCTAGCATTCAGATTGGTATTTAAAGCAGACGGTGCGAAAGAACAGCAAGATTCCTAGTCTTGGTGATTGTGTGTGAGGAGTCAGACTCGCACCAAAAATGCCTTCGTGTTCCCCGGACTGCTGCCTATTGCGGGCCGTGGAGGTAAGACCACTCTCTTTTTTTGTATCTCTGCTTGTCTTTGCCTCCGACTCTGTGCACAATTTAAGACAATCTCTTTTTGACTTCAAGCACAGCTCGTCGCAACCACGGCAAGACATGCAATGTGAAAATATCTTAAAGGTTGAGGACAGTTAGTTGTTGATTTTCAAGATGTCCAGAGTAATTAAAATAATCACACACCTGCAGCTATGGACGATCTGAATAACTAAAGCTTCTTTGCTTTTTGCCTTGAGCATATGGATGGATAGAACACCTCGGGCCTGCTGTGTTCAAACTGTGATGCTATGAGCTGCATCTTTACACAAGAACAGAATTTCTTTGTCATGACATATTATGTGGGGAAATGTGCATACATGACATGTGTAGGCTTAGTACAGTTGGTTGGATTCCTGTGTAGGCTGACAAGTCTGGATTCCTCTGCCAGCTAAATAGGCCACTCCAGTATTCTCCAAGGCTCATTAGATATGTTTGCTGTGAATGCCACTGCGTGGGTGACATCTGGAAAGCCAACCTGTGGACAGGTACTGGACGTAGATTTAGAACTTAGTAGGGGTAGCAGTTATATTACTTTGATTTGAGGTTGATTTACAACGGGACAAGTCTTACAATATATACGCCTTTGGAAAGATATTTGAATGACAATAGATATTCTAAGCAAAGCAATAGTCATGTGAAAATGTATTCTATCCACAACCTTATTCCTGGCACAAATTCAAAATATTAAGTTTGTGTTTTAAGTACATTTTGAAATATGTCCAATGTCCATGTCTTTTTTGAACATCTGTATATATTTTTTCTGAAGCTATTATTAGAAACCCATACACCTATAGTGCAGTATAGGTGTAGGCAATCCTGCTGTGCAGATGCTTGTATACACCACAGAATATTTGCTTATGTACTACAATAACAAGTTGCTATAAGACATGCCTGTGTGTTATTTCTCACACCACAATTGCTACATAGTGTAGAATGTCTGTCTTTTTCTATTGTGTGTTGTAATTACACAGGACTGTGTATACTGCACTCTATGGAGTGCTATATGATAAATATGATGCTTGTGTTTTGGAGAAAATTCTCAGCTTTACCCACCTATTACGCTGAAATTTCAAAAGTACTTGGTGTTAAGTGGCCATCACCATTTAGGATTCCCTATTGGGTTACTAAAATGTAAACCATGTTTGAACCTTATTATTCAACATATCACTCATTGTTATTTAGTCCATCAACCTTTTGCGGAATTTGGTTTTCTCATCATAGATTGTGAAGATATTCAGCGAAGATGGCCTGACTAAAGTGGTGGAGATCCCAGCCGACATGACAGCCAAAGACCTGTGCCAGCTCCTGGTCTATAAAAGCCATTGTGTGGATGACAACAGTTGGGCACTTGTTGAACATAACCCACTGCTAGGACTAGGTAAGGCATTTTGGTCATGTGTGGACACAAAAGAACATATGAATACACACTATGAGATGCTTGCGTACACTCACTCCACAGACACTCATGGAGCTTTGGATGAGTTGAGATACGTGACACAATAAATGAAGTCCTCAGGTGCACACAGCCATTCATGCCTGCACACTTTTTCAGACAGAGCATTCAGGCATACATTCTCACGCAGGCATATGTTCAAGCATGAGTGGATGCACATGTTATACAGCATGTGTGTGCCCAGAACCAGCACACAGTGTTTGTGTGCAAGGTTGCTGTTGTGACGCATTGTCAGTTTTCGCAAGATAACACTTTATTTCTCTAATTCATAACTGATAATCGTTTCGTCAGCCTCTTATCCGGATCCAGCTGGAGACTATCCAGGATAACTAGTGTAGGAGGCCTTGGTCGACTTGTGCTCTTCTTGGTGTCTAATATCACAGCATAATGTCATTGATCCAGAACTATAAGCCATGAGGGAAAGAGGTGATAGAGATGATTGATGAAGAGGTTAAAGGGTTATAGGTCATGTTAAAGCTTTTTCAGAGCGGTAGTAGCACATCCATTCTCTTGAAAATAGAAACTGTTGCTTATCAGTTTGAGAGCACTGGAGGTATTGTGATATAAAAAGGTAAAAATGGCAATGAGGAATGGTATTTAGTGTAAATCATTAAATTTCAGATGTGTAAGTGTTATTTATCAGTGGGCTGTTCAGAGGTAGTGTATTGTACAGTGTGTTCTTCATAGATTTAGTGTTAAATACTGTTCGAGGCATGGTCCCTCTCATTTACTGACAGCTACAACACCAGAACGCTGTGTTTAATGAGAAATGAAATGAAACAAAGAACCTGAACAAAGTGCTAATCAAGGAAGTCTAACTTGGTGCTGAAGGAAGAGAGTTTCATTTTACTGTCATGGTGATTTTGTATTGGACTTGGCATCATAACAGCAAGTTCAAAAAGCTGTGGCCAGCTGAACATTAGAAAACCCAACATCCCCCCTGAGGAGAGGCCGATTATAAAGCACTTATGGAAGACAAGTTAAGCTTGTGCTCATGTCTGTATAGTATAACAGATGTGGAAGGGAGGGGGTGTAGTTTTATATAGAGCAGTAGGCCTGCTCGGGAGACACGCTGCAGAAAGAGACATGATGAAAAACACATGTAGAAATACTTCAAACTGTACCAAACCTGACAACTGTAAATACATTTTTGCCAAAAATCACGTTTTCCTCTCACATATGGCCTGTATATTCTGCCAGGAAAAAAAACATTCAGCATTATTCAGGGTATGGGTCAAGTTAAGCCCGATACTTCACTATCCATCATGCTCCCATCATTTCTCATCAGTGCTGCCAACACGACGCTGCCAAACACAGTTAGTTTAGCTTGTTGTGAATGACATATTTTCTGGTTTGGAGTAACTCTGTTCTATTACAGGTGCTTTCTATTCTGGTGCACCTGTACAGCAAACATACTCTTTTCAGGCCGAGAATAACCACTTATCATAATTTATGTTCAGTAAATGAGATACACTGAAGCAGCAGCATGTTCATTGTTCAAATTGTTATGCATTTGCCAAACCAGCAGTCATCCAACATCTTATTTTTAAATGTGTGTGTTTGACGATTTGTGTCTATAAACAAAATACACAGAAACCTCTTGAGAAGTGGTTTGCGTAACGTCTTTTCAAATGAAGCAAATGTTTTTTTTATATATTTTTATTTTAGATGGATAGATAGATATTTGACTGTATATGAATTACTTTACTACTTGACTTAACATAACCTGCAACAACTTGTTAAGATGACCCTGATAGCAGATTTTTATTCTCAATACAGTGCGCCCTCGCGCATTCGCGCATCAACGCTCACGACTTCACTTTATCGCAGATTTTTGGTGGGCAGTCACGTGATACCGCGCGCGCATTCTATTGGCTGATGGCATCCGGAAGAGCACTAAGTTCTGTGAGTCTTAGACTTACGTGAGACACAAAAGTGCTTTAATCGGTCAATAAGAGTGTGGGAAAAGGTAATACAGATAGAAGGTTGTTAAATATCAGTATGGGGAGGGTTCATGAACGTTTAAATTACTGTAAATAATAAGATAGTTTGTTGCTCTATCGCGGAATTTCTTAATCACGTGTGGTTCCTGGAACGCAAAGAACGAGGGCGCACTGTACTAATACTGTACAAGAAAAGGTTTGTGACATAGTCAATGACCCCAGGCTTAAAGAACAGAAATGGGAGACAAGCAAAATGAGATGATGATGACATGTGCAGCTATTCGGTCCGACTGCTCTCGATTATGGATTAAAAAGGAAAATTCATTCTCATTAAATTAAACCCAGGATCATCCATCCATCTATTTTCTGCCGTTGTATCCGCAGTAGCAGGTCACAGGGAGCTGGAGCCTATCCCAGCTGGCATAGGGCGTGAGGCGGGGGACACTCCGGGCACGACGCCAATGTGCCCCGGAGCTACACACAAAGACAGACAACAACGCACACACACTCTCACTTATATGGACAACCTGAAGCACATGTTTTTGGAGGTGGGAGGAAGCGGTAAAACCCGAAGAGAACCCACGCAGACACGGGGAGAACATGCAAACTCTGCACAGAGCGGGACTCGAACCCGGAATCACCGTGTTGTGTGGCCACAGCGCTACCCACTGCGCCACCTTGCCGCCAAACTCAGCATCATTCAATATTTAAAAGCTTTTTGGTGTTGTTGTGTCATTGTCGCTTCTCTTTGCCTACCTCAGAGCGTTGCCTAGAGGACCATGAGCTGGTGGTTCAGGTCCAGGCATCGATGAGCAGTGACAGTAGATTCCACTTCAGGAAGAACTATGCCAAATATGAATTCTTCAGAAACCCCCTGGTAATCCTTTTCTCACACTGCCAAATGTTCCACATCACTTCTGACATCCTCCTGTTAAATTACAGCTTTGTGTGAACTTTGTTTTCGTAGTTTAGTGTTGTTCAACACCTTTATTACGAATTGTTTTAAATAATCCATATGTGACGGTATTGTGCCGCATCTTGTGACATGCTCTGTCCTTGTGACACTTGCATAACATTTCTTCTTCTGTCAAAATTTTCTTACCTGCTGATATAATGTGTGTATCTCTGTCTGCCCTCCTCATCCTCCTCTTGCTCTTCCCCAGACATTTTTCCCAGATCACATGGTTGCGTGGTGCCAAGAAACTGGTCGTACAATTGTACCATCCCAACTCCTTCAGGTAAGTGCGCACACACACATACTCTCTCTCTCTTTCTCTCTCTCTCTCTCTCTCTCTCCCTCTCTCTCTCTCTTTCTCTCTCTTTCTCTCTCTCTCTCTCTCTCTCTCTTCTCTCTCTCTCTCTCTCTCTCTCTCTCTCTCTCTCTCTCTCTCTCTCTCTCTCTCTCTCTCTCTCTCTCTCTCTCTCTCTCTCTCTCCTGCTCCTCCATTTGAATGTGACATGGATATAGCTTAGTTTACCTCAGAGCTCAGAGTCAGCACCAGCCACATAGTGTACAATCAAGCAGAAATACCTCACCTCTGACCCTGAGACAGTGTGTCTCGGCAGAGTCTGCAGTAATAACTACTGTTGATCCCCTGCTGACACCTGACTGTCTTGGAGCACCACAGACCTGACACTCATGATAGATGGAATTAGGCATTCACAAATGGGAGGTGCATTCCAACACCTGCCAACCATATGTTTGCATAGTACAATGTTTTCTAGGTATTGCACATTTTAAATAATGAGTGTTTGGTATACTGAAAATATTCCAAAGAACATTTTAATTGCCCTATTTCCTCTACAGGAGGTGTCACATGTATAAGAAATAATGAACAGTAACAGCGTGTGTCAGCTGATGTTGATTTTCTGGTGGGCTGTCACAAAAAATGCACGTTTGGGAACCATGACTGTATGAATTTTCACATTTGTGTCATGCAGCTGGGCTTACAGACCACTCATGGGCCACACAATGATTTGTGTATGAAGAAAAAATTAGAGGACACCAAATAAAAAGATGAAATTTTGAAGATCTTTGGGCTGAATGTATTGTGGGTTTATGCAGTATGTAGCCAACCTCTCTTCTGCATCGAGTAATGGAGCTGTCAGAGACAGAACCACCGGTGAAATCCATTTCTTTTTCCTTGTCACTCATATAAAGCTTTTAACCCCCCTGCTCATGGTAGACATATTGCTCTCTTATGCTCTGCATAGAGGAGTCAATAAATGAATAGGTATATGTTGATCCTTGGTTAGATCCTTAGTTGTCAGGAATCCACAAGTGCATGCTAAACTCAAAATCTTTACTTTCAGCACATTGTGGCTTCTGTCCAAATCAAGATGGTTTCTGTTCTGAGTGTTCACAGAGTTTGCCATTACACAAGAATGATTATGTCAAAGCAAAGTTTGGCATCTGAAAAAGGAAGCTTTTTGGATGAAAACTGCATGTGAATGTAGGCTCTACAGATGAGAAAAATCCTCATGCATGAAGTCTATTGTAGGGTGTTTCCACACACAGAAACATGAGCTTTAAATATTGTAGAGTATTCTGGAACAGCTTACTTTACAGCAGTAACCACAGTTTCCAAATAAGTTCTAATAACTGAACCTGCAACTTCATGGTGTCATAGTTTGTGAAACATGGAAAATACTCTCTAAATGCTTCAGACAATCATAGCACCGTTTATGGGTTCCAGAAAGGAATGTGCTACATTTACTGCTTTGGTGTACTCATGTTCTACACATTGTGTAAAGTGGCACATTTAATTCATAGTACTAAAGATATTAAAAAAATAGAAAGTGTTCTCAGAAATAAATACTGTAATTCCAATGTGAATGGATTATGCACATCTTGAACATCTGTCTGTGGTTATCTTGTGTAATGTACACACATCAATGAAAGCTCTCTTTGGTGCTCTGTGGCCTTAGATTTGACAGACAATAGCACACTGTCTATGGATCTTTTAGAAACGATCCCGGCATGAAATAATACCAGCAGCCACATCCCAACGATCCTAAAGACCATCAGTCCTAAAGCAAGCACCCTGGATGACAAGGCGTCCTCTGCCATTTGCTTCAGCGTCCACATGTGATGCCAACAAAGAGCTCAAAGGTTTCCACTTTGTGCTGATCTCCTGCTCATTGTCTCGCTCTCTCTGCCTGTCTCAGAACTTCCTATCGACCAGTGGTTGCCCAGAAATCCAGGGGTATCTGCATGTCAAGGACGTGGGCAGAAAGTCCTGGAAGAAAGTTTACATGTTCCTGCGGCGCTCAGGGCTCTACTGCTCCATGAAAGGCACTTCAAAGGTGACAGAAACACTCTCTTCATCTTCAAACGTATTTCATTGTCATTTCTAGATCATCTTTTACTAGTTTTTCTTAGGTGATTGCAGTTTTTATTCATCATCCAGGAAATTCATATGCCTGCCGCTGCACTGAGTTTTAGTGCAGATAGTGATTGTCTATTGAAGGCAGTCAGTCAGATCAGCTCTAGGCTGTGTGTCTGAAGTTCTACTTTTTTTTAAATCTGCAGGAGCCTAGACATCTGCAGTTATTGGCAGACCTTGAAGACAGCAACACCTTCACTGTCATCACAGGCAAAAAGCAGTATGGTGCACCAACAGACTATGGATTCTGTATCAAGGTGAGTCTCAGGTGAAAGATGCGTGAGGAAGATGATTTCTCTATATTGAATGGCATTAAATACCCTTCCCTGTTATATGTTAGGGGCTTCAGCAGACACTGGGATATATGAGTGCTGATGTTCTGGTTGATTTAGTTTCATTCCTAAAATGTTTTTGGTTTGTTTTTACTTGAAGTAATTTAGTTTTAATTTGTAAAAGTATTAAGTGTTCTAGTATTCGTGTAAACACCTTATACATATCTCTTTACCTTCACTTCAGATAATTCAATTGATAACAATAAAATATTGTTCCTAATGAAAAATGTTCAATCACAGCCCAATAAAAGTCGAGGGGAGATGAAGGAATTGAGGATGCTGTGTGCGGAGGATGAGCAGGGAAGGGTTTGTTGGATGACTGCCTTCCGCCTCTTTAAGGTAACTCAGTGTCTTGAGATAATATGCAGCATAAGTTTTAGCCTTTATGTACACAACACCAACAAAACAAAAATAGTGTGGCTATCGATTTTGGGTCATCATTTCTAGGAAGGGATTGGGTTTCTTAAACTGAACAGCTGTGAACCTTGAATTATTTGCAAGACTCTCAAGAAGTATTTTTATAATTTGTTGGTTGACCAGTGTGTTCTTTTTTTCTAACAGTATGGGATTGTTTTGTATCAGAATTACAAGATTCCTCAACAAAGAAAAACCATAATATCACACTTCTCAGCACCTGTGGTAAGTTTCTTCTTATTACTTACTTATAAAGTTTGGTAAACACTTGAAAACTCCCACCAAACCAAAATTTACATGAATTGTACAATAATGCTGCTATTATCAGTTTAAAGTGGTTCTAAGATCATTTATAGCCTAATACGCCAGTTTCATTTAGCTACATGGCATAATTTCTTAAATTTGACATAAAAACAACTGAGCTGACGTTTTGAACTATATGACAAGAGTTTTATTTGTACAGTTGTCGGCAAATTTTGTTTTACTTCTTCTTAAAAGCCTCAATATCACCTTTTCACGTAGCACTAGCTCAAAAACCAAATGTTTTTATTTATTGTCGCTGCTGATTCGTTATGACCCACTTTGCTATAACGTATTAACCACAAACAGCAAGAAATGGCATCAGTGAGTCTCCTAAACTTTTATGAGTTTAAGAGCAAAATAATGATATTCAACAAAGTTCTCCCAATTTTCATTCTCCTGCCTTTATCGTACTTTTCAAATTGCTGCAGCCAGGTTGTCTTTTTAATGAATGTGTGCGTCTGTCTCCCTCTAGCGGAGTGTATCGGAGAACTCACTGGTGGCAATGGACTTCTCAGGGAGAATAGGCAGGGTGATTGACAACCCTGTGGAGGCTCAGAGTGCTGCCATGGAAGAAGGACAGGCATGGAGGGTGAGATGCAACCTCAGTTTTGTTGGGAGTTTCTCTCACCGATGCCAAATAAAGCCAAATAAAAACACTTTTTGTATGTGGCATTGTTTATTTTACTCAGTTTTTTTGTTGAGTCGTGACTATAGGGCAGCCACCAAAATAGACAAAATTTCAGGTTCTTAAAGTCAGTGTACAATTATTTTAATTTTGCTCTGGTCTAAAGTTACTAAAACATTCAAAAGATGATGATGGCTGTAAAGTATTTAATTGTCATACAAACCATATCATGAAGTAATGCCTGTTCTTTCAATTTGATGTGGCATCTTTTTTAGAAGAGGAGTCAGCGAATGAATGTATTAGGCTCCCACAGTCCACTACACCACTCATCACTAAGCTCAGGTAAACATAGACTTTTGAGGTCAGTGGAACATTCAATCTTTACTTTTCAAAATGTGAGTTACTATGATTTTTTTTGCTCTTCTCTGCAGTAATCCACATAGCTCAGCTGTGGTTCCATGGTCGGATAACTAGAGAGGAATCCCATCGCATTATCCATCAGCAAGGACCAATAGATGGGTATGTGATCTGGAGTGACTTCAATTCACTGAATGAATAAAGGACAAACAAAAAGTCTTAATGTTGAAGCTTTTTAGTCTTACTGTATACTAAGATCATCATTATTAGTGTGATTATTAAAGTGGAAAAAAATAATTTCCCTATGGGGATTGGTAAAGGATTGATAATTATTATTATTGTTGTTTTTAATATTATTATTATCATTATTATTATCGTTATTAATATTATTAATGATTTTAAGTCTATGAATATTTTCCTCAAGTCAGCTTCCTTTTTATGTTTTACAGGTTGTTTCTGCTAAGAGTCAGTCAAAGTAACCCCAAGGCGTTCGTGCTCACATTGTGCCATCACCAAAAAATCAAACATTTCCAGATACTACCGGTATGCATTTTGGATGATTTTTTTCATTACTACGAATATCATTGTAGTTATAGAAATACCTAAGATAATAAAAGCTTTATTGATAAAAAATTATTTGTACAAAAAACCTGCATTCCTTCCTTATGGCAGTGCTTTTCAATTCTTTGTCCTGTAAAGAAGAAAACAATTTTGCGCCACAACTCATGCGCTTTAGTTTGTGTGCGTGTGTGTGTGTGTGTGTGTGTGTGTGTGTGTGTGTGTGTGTGTGTGTGTGTGTGTGTGTGTGTGTGGTGCATGGGCAGTGCAAAAAACTCATAGCAGCATAGCAGCTAATACTCCCTGCACACGTTGTAATAATTAGTTAGGTGAGCACACCACTGCCTTCTATTCAAATGGATGTGCACTTACATTTTACTCTAGTACAGTAATAAAATGTAACATGTAACCCAGCAAACGGTAGTTTTGCTGGGTTACATGTGCCCCCCTTGCAGAATCATAACATTAAGTTAAAGCACTAAATGCAATTGCTTAAAACCATATGAAAATAATAGCACAGTATACTTTGCAGTATTGTCATTAGTCAAGATATATACAGAAATATATACAGTATATATTAGGTTTCCACTAACAAGCCAACTATGCAAATCAATTGTTATGTACCTTTAAAGAGAGTCTAAATATCTCTTGTCTTCCCATGTGATTTCCCTGCTCCCTCTTGCCTGGACCCCTTTGAAGTGTGAAGAAGATGGCCAAGCCTTCTTCAGCCTTGATGACGGCGCCACCAAATTCACTGACTTAATTCAGCTGGTGGAATTCTACCAACTCAACAGAGGAGTGCTGCCTTGTAAACTCAAACATCCGTGCACCAGTGTGGCCTTATGACATCTTCGGATCATCTGAACTCATGACTCCTATCGCTTGACCTGACTGCCTAAAACAAACAAAACAACAGGAACCTTTCTGTTGGTTGGTCGTTCTTGTTTTTATCTTCATAAGAAGCTGGAGAATTGACTGGTGTTAAATTGTTGTCAGTGTATATTGCCACAAGTCTGTTGACTTGTCGGGATTGCTTCTGGTTCACATGAAATTAGGAAGATACCAATGCACAACCTGCTCATGAGGTTCCACAGTCAAGAAAAGAGAAGAGAATGGAAATGAACACTGCCATTTGAATGAACGCTGTTTCACTATTTTCCACAATCCTGCTACCCATATCAGTAAGCGTGGACAACATGACCTTCAAAATTGTATTACACAGGTGAAGAGTAGACTGTGTTTCCATTTAACTGGACAATTCAGTCAATGTCTCATTCACACTTCATCACTTCCTCAAAGAATATGCTGTCAATTGAGAATTGATAGTGTTTTGTTTTGCACTCAACAAACTGGAAATGCCTTGCGTGACTTTTCCACTGTTATATTAGTTACCTGTGAGATGGTGCCACTGCTCATAGTGTCATATGGACGTGTCAAAATCCAACATGGATACAATTCAGCAGTGCCCAAAGGACTGAATCCTTCCCTGGTTTTGAAACATAACAAAATGTAGAAAATAGCTAAGGAAAATTATAGAACTATTTGGTTCTAGTTTTCATCAATAGTAGTCAGTAAAAAGGACTGGCTCTGTCCACCCACGCAGAAATTATTTTGCTCCTGTCTGATTTCTTCATCTTTCTTGTCCTCATGAAACATTCATTGTGGTAATGTATCACCAAGTCTCCATTATTCACATAAGCTACAGTAAGGTCAATCATTCATTCTTTTGCACACTCTAGTTCATGTCGTCACCACTCACAAGTACTCCAATGTTTCCCATATTTGCCATGTAACCCTCTTAAAAGGGTGAATTAACAGGTAAAAAAAAAAGAAAATGCAGGAACAGAGTTTTTGTAATAGCGTTGTTAAAAAGAGGCTGGGTAGGGCCGCCATCTGTTGTAAGTCCCAGCAAGCAATATCACCATGATACTTGCTGCAAACATTTGAGTAGGACTATTTTATTCTCCTCACCGCAGAACAGGGAGTGATACCCACTGTCACTTCCTTTATGTGTTTATGAGGTGACAAGAAATTAAATGCTTTAACATTGTCCAACAATACTTCATCAATGCAGGTATAAAGTGATATCTGTGGAAAATGTTTTGCCTAGTCCAGTACCATCTTTACAGTCAATACACGTAGCCTCGTACGATTCAGTCTCTGAGATGCTGTAGAACTTGAATGTGGCTAGGAACATGGTTTAATGTACTTTTACCTCATACTGATAGTAGATGCTGAATTTTCTACCGAGAATGACTTGGGGAGCATTGATATCATACACACCTACTACTTATGATATACAGTACCACTTGTGTATGAGTTCACACTGAGCTGCTATTGCACCAGTGTAAGGAGAGAAGAGGATTGTCATCTAAATGTCTGCCTCTCTTTTTCATTCAATCTTCCCCTTACCAGTCTCATTTCATAATGTTCTTTTACCTACTTTTGGATTAAAACAAGACAAGTTTTGGACAACCCAGACTTCCAAGTCCAAAAGCGCTACAAAGCCCACTTTTAAGTTAACCTCAACTTAAACACGTTCCTCCATTTGAATGACTGAATTGACCCTGGTATGTGTGTTTATCTGACAATGAGAAAGCATCATAGGAGAATAGTGTGTATTTGGAATGTACTGAACACACTTTGTACCAATAATTTTCCCGTTTCCAGCTGAGGCCAGTCAAAAAATTTGACATTTAAATGGATTTTATTTCATGTTTTGGTGAATTGGTGATGGATATACTTTAATTACCAATAGTGAAAGGAGATTTCAGTACAGCATCTCCAGATTGCCTGGATCAGATTTTTTTTCAAAAGATAAGAAGGAAGTTTTCAACACCTTGTGATGCGTCTGGCACATGAAGGGCAAGATTCAGCCATCTCAATATCTTGAAAGAGACAGACGTTTAAGAGCCCAAATATTGGTTGTAATCAGTATTATTCCTGTAAATGTATGCAATTATCATAATTACAGTATATCCATCACTACTCACTAAATGTAAAATTTCTAAAAGCCTACCATTGGAAGTTTTGAGTACAAGCTCACCAGTCATTATTGAGATATCAGTTTCCACTTACCTGTAATACAACGTCAACAGCTAAAATTTTATTTATCTCCAGGTTGTCAAAGTAGTTCGAGCTCTGGTGCAAAGTAGTTGCACCATTTCGACTCCACATGCATGATTACCATTATTATCTGAGATGCAACGACACAATCCTATTTAAGGCATTGTTGCATCAACATTTATCAGGATGTGACTGATTACTTGAATTTTAGATTTCTTTTTCCTGCGCTGTTCTGTACTATTTTCTTTTGCCACTGTTACCATGCAGTGATTGACCCGTGATTTATTATTCTAAGTAATATTATTATTGTAGTGAGCTAGCATCTACTGATGTCTTTTGCTATTTTTACAGGTTCAACAAAAACATTTTTTCTCATCTTGAACACTTTTTATGAATTGATTTGTTAACCTGGCACACTGGCATTGACTGTGTTAAATTTGTTATTCCAAGAGACATGTGGAATGTTGTGAAATCAAAAAAGTTTCCCCAAGCACTACTAAGTTTTTTCATACCATTATAATTACTCTTTGTGTCACTTCTGGTTTTCTAAAAAAAATACCCATTAATTAATTCAATCATGTTTTGTTCAGTAGCCTCAAGTTTTGTCTCTTACATCACTGCTTTAAGGTGGCCCAGACCTTGAGCAGATATTAAAGAGAATATGAATGAGGCCGGATATGTTTTGGGAAACAAGGTTAAGCAATTCCAACATCTCTCATCACTGTTAAAACACTTTGCCTTGAAATGATAGAAGATATATAAGATAAACTTCATTCAAACTATCCCAGAGGATCATTGTGTTGACGCTCTTTCTGCAGAATGAAGAAACTTGAGGGTGAGTTTAATTGTTTGCGTGAATGGGGATTTTCATTTTAATGTATGTGTAAGGATTCTGTCCATGACATTTGATAGAATAAGGATTGTAACTTAGTCTTTTGTAGATATGGAATTGCATCTTAAGCTGTTGAGACATGTCTGAAGTTTTTATCAAATGCTTCTGCACTCAGTCCTCCACATTCAGTTTAGATTTACCTGATTCTACAGTCATTTTCAAACTCTCAATGTTGCTCGTGTTCCGTCATTAGGAGAAGACATCAGTGTGTCATGTGAAGGGCCAGTGGCTCCTAAGGAGAATTTGGTGCGTAAGGACTGCTGGGTTGACTGCGTCTCACTCCAAATGCAAATCTTTGGAAGGAAATTCAAGTGAACATGAAAAAACAAAAATCCTGAGGGATTGATGGCCGTTTTTTGTTTTGTTGTCATAATGGGTCTGAATGTAACTGGGCTGCTCAGGGTTGACTTGGAGCATGTAAAAACACTACTGCTCCTTCAGATCTCTAGTACTTTATGTACAGCATGATGATGGACGAGACTGTTTTGTTTTCATTGAGTTGGGATTCGTTATGACAGGCTTCTGTCCATTATGTGCACCACCAACATGCCAGTTGTAATAACTTGAAAAGTACCCTGTCAGCAAAATTGTGTGCTATTTAGAGTAATGTTTACAGTATTGTTAATACTCTTTTTTTAAGCTGCTTATAACAAACCTTAAAATCCTTGCCTGACTACATGAGCTGATTTAAATCCCCCAACAGGTAATAACAGGTGGCTAATTCACAAAAAAATGTCCTCAATTTCATGACATCAGTTCTATTTGATAAGAAGATGCATTGCAAACTGATGAAGGTAATGATTATGTTGCGTCTTTCAGACATGACCACATAGTCACTGAAACGTCATTAAATGAAGTCATGGTGGACTACAATCTCAATTTCAGTAGCCAGGTAACAACAAATGGTGCCAATGAGTACACCTTTCAGCCAGCAAAACTTAGCCTAACATAAGGACCAAATACCGTTTAGAGGGTTTCACTCACGCTCATGACGATAAAATTTAATTTCAGATCATCAGTTATGACAGTAGTCCATGATTCTGCTGAAAAGGGATATTTCAGTTGAAGTTTTGATTTAATTTAGGATTCTGCAATGGTGAATTATTAGTATCTTGGCTCCCATTCATTTTCATAACACTGTCTCAATGCAACATTACATGGCTGTACAAATTATTAAGATATATATATCTATATATAAAAATATAAACTATTATGTATTTCAGGGAATGCAAATAATGAAAACAGTAACATCTCTTTTTTTGTAAGAGAGGGCTCCTGTATTCAAAATGGACTTTGCTTCATTCTGTAAATAGTTGAATGGCTTATAAATCTTAATTGTAACCTTTTCAGGTATTTTTGTACAAATAAGGGACTGATATATTCTGTTTCTTGTAATTAGAATAAAACATTAATGCATTGATATAAAAACTTGTGTTTGTCGTCATTTTGAAAATGTTCCCCAAGAAAGAAATTCAAAAAGATAATAATTTCTATTGATGTCAAAATATTTATACTAGTGTAAATATGATTAGAAACAGAAAGATGTACACATCATTTGGTTTTCCACAAGATGGTGCAATACCATAGAAAGTCCAGGGACTGCTTTATGAAATTCAAATGACATGTCAAAGACAGAGTCTTACCATAACCAACAGCATTAAAATAATTATTACGATTAGAACATTAAATCAACTTTATTAATCCCCAAAGGAAAATTATTTTTCCGCTTTAGTGTTAGTCGAGTGTTAATCATTGTAAGAAAATGTTTGCATTAAAATTGTAAGAGTCATTTTGCCTTGTGGGGGTTTGACATGATATTTACGATGGCTTGAGACAAACGAGTTGTTAATACAGTAAGGGACACATTACTGACTCTAGAAAAGATCAGTCACAGGAGGTGATATCCCTTCATGGATTGCAGGGGGTCTAAGAAAGCCAGGAAGTCCTGGAAATCAAGGGGTGAACATCTGTGTGTTGTAAAATGTAAATTTGTTGTTGGGATGGGCTTGAAACGGGTATAAATAGTGAAATACTGTAACAATTGTCACTCTTAAAGTCCTCTGCTCTCCATACCGGTATGTATTAAAGAGAAATGACTGATCACACCGTGTATGTACTGTAACTTATAATTCTTCGGAAAATTAGACATCATGCATATATATATATATATATATATATATATATATATATATATATACACAGGCCCGTGACACACACGCATTGTCCAACATGGGTCTTGAGCTGGCTACCCTTCGGTCCCCAAGACTTAGTGGACTGAGCTACCGCCGCCCCGATTTTGTAAATGAAATCTTTTTCTAGTTGCACAGTGATCTGCTCCCTAATCCCATTGGGAATCTACCCTCAACAACCACCATCTCTGGTGGGGTTTGTCACACCCTGTGGATTATCAGTCATGCAAAAGACAAAGTTTCATGGCTTTAAGTTTTACTTCAGCTAAAGAACAAGATTAACTCACAGGGAATTTGATGCCATAGAAACATTTACTTCGTAAAAATGGGGACTTTGCTATATTTTGTTATAAATTATGTTTGCATACATACTAGATGTAAAAGAGATTGTAAAACAATACAGTTCAACGGGTCTGTAATGAGTCCTACCCTTTTCAATTGTGTTTTTGTGGTTTTTGTGGTTTTGAGGATTATGTGGCATTTTAATAGTATTTCAAATGAGGAAATATAATATTTATTAAATTACTCCCGGTCTTATTATCAAAGTGTTAGCCTTGCTTTTTCCAACGTGAACTGATGTGTTTCTGCTTGCAGACCTTACCACTTCAAACTAACAAACAAACACAAAAAGGCTCACTTGACTGCATAAACTACAGAAATTTTTTCAGCTGTACTTATAATTCAAACATCCCTGTAACTTCAATTCATAACAGAATTGAAGATACAGGGATGTGTCCACCGTCTCACAGGAGTGTTTTTTTGACAAGGTATTTATAATGGCTTGAGCCACAAGGGCATTAATGGCAGGTTACTGGTGGTAAAGATTGATAATGCCATCAAGCTTTCGTGGGTCACAGGGGTTTTCACGGGGGGTAGAACATCTGAGTATTTTAAAATGTAAATCTGTTTTTGTGCTAGTGCTACTATCTGTACTGGTATGTATTAAATAGATCTGATTAATCACACAATGTGATAATTCTTCAGAGAATTAAAAATTTCATTCTACCCCCCAGGTCTATTAACTATGTTCTTTTTTGTGCAGTATGGGCAACTCCCAACCGCTTGCAGTGTGGTGATCAGTCTGACGGCACTCCCATGTAGCTGCCTGAAAACTGCTAACATGTAATTAGCTTGTAGCACTATTAATGCGATGACTCCTACATAAACTGGCTCAGGTTACTTTTTATTGCAATGTGCGTAGCTCGTTCTCTCCCACACCAATGACATTACTCCATAATCCCACCAGTATTGCTCAGTTTTACACACACACACACACACACACACACACACACGCACGCACGCACGCACGCACAAACACACACACACGCAAGGGACCTGTAGGCATGCATTAGATAAAGGTGAGAGCAAGAGCGGCCGGCAGCTACCTCATGGGGCGCCCCACTGACTTGTAAGGATGACCGCCCTCCATAGTCTCGAGGACGGTCATCCGCCTTGACCTGTTGGGTGGGAAAGGAAATACAATAGGGATAGGTGCAGAGCAGGGAAAAGAGAGGGAGAGGGAGAGAGAGTGTTAGGAGGATTTTTAGTCTACTCTTACATAAGCTGAGGGTGTCTGCCCCCCAGACCGAGGCCGGGAGATCATTCCAGAATAAAGGAGCCAGATAGCTAAAGCTTATGCCTCCTGAAGGGTTACCAGAAGTCCTGCATCCTCACATCGCAAAGCCCAGGGAGGATGATACAGTTCAATGTGATCCTCAATGTAAGACGGAACCTTACAGTGAAGAGCTTTATATGTGATCATGAGGATTCTGAATTTTATTCTAGATTATATAGGTAGCCAATAAGGACAGCAAGACAGGAGAGATGTGCTCTCTCCCCCCAGTTCGAGTCAATATGCAGGCAGCTGCTTTCTGAGCTAATTGTAGAGTCCTAATTGAGAAGATTGAACAGCCCGATAATATGGAATTGTAGTAATCCAATTTAGAAGTAAAAAAGTTATGACAGATTTTTTTTCTGTGTCTTTAAAGGATAAGAAATGTATAATTTTAGTAATGTTTTGTAAATAAAAGAAGGCTGTCCAAGACACAGATTTAATATGATAGTTAAAGTACAGATCTTGATCAAAAATCCCTCCCAAGTTCCTGACATCATTGGTACAGGATAAAGCAATGTTATGTAAATGAATTACAATGTTATAAAAATCATCCCTAAGATGCTTAGGCCCAATAATAACTTCAGTTTTGTTACAGTTCAACATTAAGAAGTTATGAAGCATCCAATATTTAATATCTCTGAGGCAAGTCTCTAATTTCGTTAGTTGATCAAATTAGTTTGTTTTAATTGAAAAATATAATTGGGTAACATCTGCATAAAAGTGAAAATTAAGGTTGTGTTTCCTTAAATTTCCCAATGGTAACATGTATAGATTAAACAGTATTGGACCCAGAACAGATCCTTGAGGTACTCCACAGGTAAGAGTCTCTCGATCTGAGGATTTATTATTAACATGAACAAACTGAAGTTTGTCAAATAGATATGACCTAAACCAGTTTAATGCTGAGTTTTTTTCTTCTAATCTCCTGAGAAGAATGTTATGATGTTATGTATCTGCATTTACTACATTCACGGGTAGTTTTTGTGTTTTTACATAGTCATAGCCACAACATTGTTACTTTCAAAACTGGAGGTAACAATATACTTAGTGGTGGTCTGTAAGGCCATTAGGTACATCTAAACTTGAGCACAGACAATTTTCTCACATCTTCACTTCATTTTACCTTATTGGAACTGTAGTTATGCTATACTCACCCTTCATGTGTATGCATAAGCTCTCAGAAAATGCACCTAAATACAGTACATATGACAAACTCTATTTATAGCCATATTTATCTTTAATGTAGGACACAAATGCGTCTCATGGGTAAGAAGTAAAAAATGTAAGTATAGGTTTTGGGTCTGATTTAATCTGATACACCCAAAGTAGTAGAAACAGCATCTCTGCAGGTACTTTATTCTAATTGCTGTTTAACTGTACGGTGTTGCACTGTGCTTTGCTGCTGCTTGTCACTGACACCACAATTAACAATACAACAGAGGTCAACAGTCATTTCTAAGTTTATATTTCTTATTCTCTACCTGCACGACTGGCACGGTGTCCTACTTTATTGCATTTGGAGCTGACGCAACAATGGATTTTGTCCAAGGATGGATCAATAAAACTGACCCAATAGCTTATGACGAACAGGGAAGCCTGTTTTTTAAAGATAATTATAATTCAGAGACCAAGTCTTACAATATTCAACACATTTAATGTATGCAGTATTTTTTTGGCATATGAATAAAAATGAGATTATTTGAAATTCACTACATCTTTGTAAAACAAATGGAAAGGTTGTACTAACAATACAGCAGAAAAAGAAGTAAAGGTGGCGTTGGTAACAGCAGCTATTAACATCTCTGTCAATGAGTGGATTGATCCTTGTGAATCATTTTGTCTTGTATTAACTCTGAGCCCTTTTCCAATTGGCTGACTGTGTAGGGGTTGGCAGCGTGGGGGTGGTTTGTGGAAAGATAAAGGGAGCAATTGCTTGTTGTCCTAATAACGCGTTCACATGTCTGTATGTCAGGTTGTTGTTTTGTGAACTCCTGCCTGCAAAGAAGATCCAAACACTATTGCCCCAGCTTTCACCTTTAAATGTAAGTATGTCTCTCTCTTGCACTAACACACACGCACACACACACACACGCACACATACAAATAATCCTATTTGAGATAAGGATAAGAACAAGGGCTTTGTTTTTGACACGGTAGAAAGATGCATTCATTTTTTTTAACTGAATAAATATGCTACTTCAAAGTTAATTTGCAATATTCAATGGATTGCATGCCAGTAATGCATGCTACTAATATGTTTAAAGGTTTGTTACATTCTATTGAAATGACTGTTATACTGCAACAGGTTTAGTGTCTATGTTGTGTCCTTGCTTTCAAGTTGAAGATTAGGGCTGCATGTCCTTTATCAAAAAACATATGTCAGTGTCTTATTTGATCTCAAGATACTAAGATAATGTAGACTATAACTGTATTAATCCTCATAGCACATCTGTTTCTTGCTGTACTTGTGGTACCTGTGCAATGAGAGAATGTGTTTCTACAACTGGTCTATACCAACAGAATCAGAATAAGACAAGTAAACACTATGAGGTTTTATGTTCAGTTCAGTAAACTGTAAAAGTATGCTGTAATCAGGTTAACATAATATGTTGGTAAGAAGGTCAGAGACTCATGTGTTGTAGTTAAATACTGCAGCTTATACAAATCTTTTTCAAAATGTATCAATGTTCTCTTTAGGTTAAATGTATAGCATGCTGTTGAGACATAAATCAGATGACAATGATCACAATGTAGACTTCATTTCCCCTTTGAGAGAAAATACCTCTTAAAGTTAAGTTCAGAATGTGTGTATATTTGTCCTATTTGTAAATACACATAATGAAATTTCCATAGGTGTAGATAAATCGTCTTTTTCATATACACACATATATCATACAACAGATTTTTTTCTGTGTAAATTAACATCATGTTTTGACAGCAAGTATCACGCAGCAAACGCAACTCAAAATGTTTTACAATCTGCATAAAAAGACACATAACAGGATAACAAATCCTCTTGGTGAAAAGGATTTAGAAATATTTGGTTATTATTATTATTATTATTATTATCATTATTATTACTACTATTGTTATTACATCCCGCATTGTAATTGTAATTGTATTGTAATGGTCAGTGTTTGTATGTTCATCTCTCCGTCTGTCCATCCGTCCGTCTGTCCATCCATTCATCCGTCTGTCCGTCCGTCCGTTCGTCCACCAAATATCTTCACAACCATTGCGGACATAAAGATGGAACAAAAAGCACATTGCTCTGCTGGCAAAGGGGATGAAAATTAGATAATGACCTTGACCTTGAGAAAACTATGTCAGGGTCAAATTTAAAGTTTTGTACTCATCACAGTCACAGAAGGCAGTCACATGATACCGTTCACGCATTCTATTGGCTGACGGCATCCAGAAGTGCGCTGTGTTTTGTGACTGTTGGATTTACATGAAACACATTAGTGCTTCATGTAAATCCAACAGTCGATAAGAGTGTGGGTAAAGGTAATACAGATAGAAGGTGGTTTAATATCAGTATAGGGAGGGTTCATAAACGTTTAAATTACTGTAAATAATAAGATAAATAATTTGCCGCTCTGTTGCAGAATTTGTGAATCGCAAGTGGTTCCTGGAACACATTAACTGGGAGGAACGATGGTACGCTGTATACCTTTTTAGGTATACATCTCTGAAACCTGATGAGATATAATCAAAAAACATTAAGCGACATTTTCAGGAAGCCAGAGGCACAAAAATGTGTAGGTCAGGGTAAAATGTTGAATTCAGGGGTGTGGCGGGATGTTGCAGTCTCTGACTGTGTTGTTGGTATTATTATTATTATTGTTGTTGTTGTAATTCATGTTGTTTTTGTTGTTGTGTTCTCTCTGGTTTCTCCAGCTTCCTCCCACTTCAAAAACATGCAGCTTAGGTGAATTGATCGTTTCAAATTGCCCGAAGGTGTGAGTGTGTGAGTGATTGTGTGTCTTTCATGTAGCTCCGTGGTGCACCAGCGTCATGCCCGATAGTCCCCCACTTCTCGCCCGTAAGTCCAATGGGCTAGGCTCCAGCAACCCCCATGATCCGTGAAAGCGGAAGAAGCTACTAAGAAGATGAATGAGTAAACGAACGATCGAATGAATGAATGAATATTATTATTAACATTATCTCTGAAAAACCACTTTAAGCTTTAAGTTTAGTTTTTTAAGCTTTAAGGTTTTGTTTTATTTCTTTCAAAAATATTCACTGATTTGACTTCCTTGATGTTTAATGGGTCTCTTGTGCTTAAGCTTCAGGTGACTTTCTCTCTGTTTCTGAGAACCTCTCATAGGCGAGGGAAAGATGATCTCTCCTTTCTTGAAAGCAGGCAGTGATCAAAAGAGTCAACAACGTGATTTTTCATTACATGTGGAGACACCTTGCAATTAATTCAGAATGAAATTACAGGTTGCTGCAGGACAGCTAAATTTGGACTAACACGCTCTGTCTTTGTTCTACCTAAAAGCCAAACGAGTGTGACCCATGCTAGGGAGACAGTTTGCAGTGCACTGTTGCAATACACATGTGCATGACATGCCTCATTCTCCTTAAGTGAATTACTTTTAAAATAAATGTTTTAAGTGTTATCATAAATTGTTATTTAATTACACATTTTCCGTGTAAATATGAGTTAAAATACACTGTGGCCATTTTCAGATCAAGTCTTTGTCAAAAACTCAAGATGTTTAAGTGATTTGATGTAATAAAGCTGATTAACTGGTGGAACATGAACAACCTATATTGATGTATACATACTTTCAAATAAATGTTTCAGTGCTGACTTACAGTAGTACCATGGATGCAGCTGAGTATTGCCGTAGAGGGAGGGAGATGATAGACTACATAGCTAACTATCTGGAGAACATAGAGCAGCGTGTGGTGTACCCAGACTTGGAACCAGGATATCTTCGTCCCTTGATCCCCTCTGAAGCCCCACTGGAGCCTGAAACCTATGATGATATTATGAAAGATGTGGAGAAGATCATAATGCCAGGGGTGAGTTTACATTTTTCCACTAATTTGAGACAGTAAAAGCAAATAGTTTCTTATTTAAATTGATGACTGTAGAGGTGCATAAACAAATACCAAACAGTAATTTAACCAAACAACAAAGCCTAGCAACAAAAAAGCACTGCTCTATATAATCCAAGCTATGTTACTAATAGTAACCTAGGGATTGTTCTTTTTCCAGGTGACCCACTGGCAAAGCCCATACTTTTATGCTTACTTTCCAGCTGCTTGTTCTTATCCTGCCATGCTAGCTGACATGCTTTGTGGAGCTATTGCCTGTATTGGATTCACATGGGTAACACTTTATTTTGCACCTGTATTTGATGCAAACTTTTGGCAGTATGTTTCTGTTCTGTCACAAACACAAAACATTTAATACTTTTGTTTTCAGGCTGCATCCCCATCCTGTACTGAACTGGAGACAGTGATGTTGGATTGGCTAGGGAAGATGCTCAACCTACCTGAGTGTTTTTTAACTGGGTCCGGCAGTCAAGGAGGAGGTGTCATTCAGGTAATGCATATTCATTTGTCTTGCCAATGTATTCCTTCAAGGGGTATATGGTCACGTAGCGTGAGAAGTCAAAAGATAAGTCTTTACTTGAAATAGCCAAGACTTTTTTCTAAAATATTGTTTGGACATCTAAGTTATTAAATTATGGCTTATAATATGAAACATTATGTAGCTAAACAAGCTCTAAAAATGAACATACAATGTTTGGAACACTGAAGCAATGAAGTAGTTGAATGTTCATAATTTCCACACGTCTATGTACTGTATGTATGTATGTATGTATGTATGTATGTATGTATGTATGTATGTATGTATGTATGTATGTATGTATGTATGTATGTATGTATGTATGTATGTATGTATCTGTCTGTCTGTCTGTCTGTCTGTCTGTCTGTCTGTGTTCATGATGTATTGAGTAGTGGACCATGAGAGCACACCGATGACAGATCATTTCATGCTTCCGCTGTTGTGACCACCTACATGCTAGACAGAGCGTTTTGTGTGTGTGTGTGTGTGTGTATGTGTGTGTGTGTGTGTGTGTTTGTGTGTGTGTGTGTGGTGTCCCCCATCCTCCTTTTTTAAGTGCAGCTTACCAGCTCACTATGGCAACGAATAGGGTTCCTCTCACTGCAGCTAATGAATGTTGTGACAGCACATTGCCTGCCTATTATTGTAAACCCAAAGCCAAGACAAAGACAAAACGGAAGGATTTTAAAAGACCTATAGTGACTTTGAATTTTCCTTTTCTACCTCTGTATGGGTTATTAGACATAAGTTTCATAAAGACTGTATTTGAAAAAAATAGAATATAAAGAATAAAAAGTGTTTACATAGAAAGTCACTGACCTAAGTGTTGGGGAAAATATTATTACACTGAATAATACAGAACAGTAATACTTCAGAAAGTAAAACACAAGGAAAGGAACATCTCCTTAAAACGTGTCTAGTTTGGATTAAAACAGCACACAAGAAAAGCCCCAATGGTCAGAGTTTTTCCTTGTCTCCTATGGGGGTCAACGGACAGAGGGTGTTGTACCGTAGACTCTATTTAAAAACCTTAGAAGCAAATCGGGGATTTGTAATTCTGGCTATACACATAAAACTGAAATGGGTGCAGCGAGAGCAGATTTTGAGTCCCAGAAACCATTTTGGGCTTTGTTTTTGCACTGTGATTCCACTTGTTTTTGAATGAGTTTTGTCAGATATGAGATATTTATATCCATCATGGATAATCCCGATCACCCTTTCCACCACACACTGGACAGACGGCGGAGCTCCTTCTCTAACAGCCTACTACAGCTCTGCTGTCGAACGGCAAGATACAGGAAGTCATTCCTGCCACAAGCCATCGCACTGTACAACAGCGCTAACATTTCAGACCCACCACAGTCCGATATTTAGATATGGTTTGGCAGTAAACCCTGTGTATTTCACGTCCCATATATTATTAGTAACTTCTATCTCCACATTTCATTGTACATACTACTTGTATATTTGTAATGTTTATACTAGGGTATGTTTCTTAATCTATTTAATATGAACCTTTCCTCTCATGTGTAAATTTTCTGCGATGTATATTCTCCTTTGTAGTCTTATCCCTCTTCTCATCCTGTTTGTATGTGTGAATGCTGCTGCAACATGTGAATATTCCTGTTTGGGATCAAGTATGTATGTATGTATGTATGTATGTATGTATGTATGTATGTATGTATGTATGTATGTATGTATGTATGTATGTATGTATCTATCTATCTATCTATCTATCTATCTATCTATCTATCTATCTATCTATCTATCTATCTATCTATCTATCTATCTATCTATCTATCTATCTATCTATCTATCTATCTATCTATCTATCTATCTATCTAAAATTAGAGGAGGAGTATAAGTAGTATGAAGTGATTCTCACAGTTAATTGTTTTAACTAAGGCTACGAGCCCTTGTTTTAACTAACTTTTCAAGGGATGGTGATTCATGCCTGTGATGTAAGGTATGCTTATTGAGTTTTGACTTAAGTTAATTGAGTTTGACTGTTAGCGGTTTGTAAATAAAGTTGGTTAAATATTTCATGCAGAACAGTGATTGATAATACTTGCAAAAATATGTTTGTTGGCTTCTGTTCACTTGTGTTAACTGCTGGTTTCTATCCCACCTTGGGATAGAAACATGCAATGTTTTCTAATAGTCTGCATAGGGAAGTATCTCACCCTTGTAGGGCCCTTCGCCCTTTGTACAAGTGGCTGACATGTCCCCTGTTCTTACTAGTGCATGCTTTCTCTTGGAAGATCATGCACTCTTCCAAGAGTGTCTCCTCTTTTGTTATTTTACTTTCTTTTTTTTTATAAGTACTCATTTTTATTATACAATATCTCATACGGGTAACATTTTCAATGGTTTAATCTTATTTGTGTGGGGAATTGAGGCTTAAATTGAGGTAATCAGAACTGGGGTAATTGGGTGGACAAAAGAATGTCTTTGGTAACTTGTTGCTGTATGTATCAGCAGTTTTAGGGGTTTTGTCTGGTTACAGGGAGATAAAAAAAGATTTCTTGGGGAGTGATACTTCCTTGGAGAAGGAGGGGATTCATTTTGCTGACCTTAATTTTACTGACAAATCTTAAAGTCTTCATTTCATGTGTGCCTGGTGATACTTAGCCACATTGTTGATAAGATAGATGGCTGCCAATCACTATACTGCTGGTGGGTACAGTACACTCACCTTTGCTCTTATTTCTATGATAAGAATTCTAAAGAGCTGCAAGCTTAAATTTGAAACCTGGAATATAAAGGGTTTGAACCATCCAGTGAAGAGGAACAAAGTCCTCTTCCATCTCAGAAAATTATAGCCTGGTCTTGTTTTCTTGCAACAGACTCACTTGCGGCACAGTGACCATTCTGACATCAGCAGTTGGGTGACACAGCGAAAAACTGTTTGTTGGCTTCTGTTAAACAGAGCCAAGTTATTGTTCCAGTATTGCCACCTTGGGATAGAAACATTCATGATTTTTAAGTTGCATCACTCACTTATGTGTGCACAGTTTAACCCAAGAGGACCCACGGTGACACGGGTGTCACACGCGCTTTGAATGTCTGTCTCTTTGTTATAAAGTTTTATATCTGATTTTAACTCGTTATGTCCCTAAGCGACGTATACTCAACATCCTGGTATCGTGACCATGTGACAGTCATGTGTCTGTGACAGAAAGTGATCTCTCCAAAATAGTAATAAAATAATAATAAAATAATAATAAAAGTAAGTTTTATTGTTCTGAAAAAAAAGCTTTGGAAATGTGTTCTATATGGCCCACTTCGTCTGTGGTATAACCCACATAATGTTCCCGTAAGGATAAATGGGTTTGGGTTCTCCAGGGTTAAGGTTGTGCACTGTGTGAATCTATTTGAAGTAAAACTTTCTAAAATAAATCCAAATGTTTTTCCAATGTGTGTTAAGTGTAAGTGTGTGGATGTCTCCTTAATCCATATGTACTGGTCCCACCTCACTCAAGAAGATTTTTGGCCTTTAGTTTGTGAGACCATCTTTGAAATTCTAAACCCCAACATTGATCCAGATCACCGTGGTGCTGTTTGGGGTAGTTTCTACATCTGTTCTTGTTGACGGTGAAACTGCTCTGGACAGTGTAATTGAGGATTATTCTCTGGACTGGATGGTTCAACTGGCACATTTGACACTGTGGCTTCTCATGAAACATATAGAAAATTGTCATGATTGGTCAGTATCAATTATTGATTTTTATTGTAATTTGTTCATTTTGTTATTTTTATCAATTGTATTTTTTGTTTAATTGATTTTCTATCATCTACTCATTATGTTTTGGGTGTGTATTTGGGAGGGGGCGTTCTGGAGGGAGAGGAGGTGCCTGGGTTTGCAAATGTGTTGAACTGTTAAACTTCATATCTTCTTGATGATAATACTGAGAAAAATCTCTTAAAAAAGACCATTGGCCAATAAACAAAAAAAAAAAAATAAGGAATGTAATCAACAGCCATGGACAGTATGCATGCTCACCATGTAAGACTCCACTGATGGAGAAAAAACATGTTGGAGCTTGTTTAATTTTTATTGCACAATAATTAGACAAGCCTGTGAAATACAGGAACAATAAATTTTACAGGAGGAAAGAGTGAAAGTGGATGCCATACGACACGCCACGTTTGGAGGTCAAATAGCACTGCACTTCACTCCAAAAACACCATTCCAATAGTGGAGTTTGGAAGTGAGAACAGCATGGGGCTGTTAATTGGCATATAACACTGGGAAGTTTCAGATTATTGAGGGAAGGATGATTGGAGAAATGTACAGACATTCTTGATAAAGAATTTGCTGCCATCAATCAGGATGGTGAAGATGAAACAAGGGTGGATATTTCAGCAAGACAATGACACCAAACTCATAGCCAAGGAAATTATCTATCCATCTGATGGATGCCAATTACCTAACAGAAATTCAACAGAAAATGTATGAAATGAAGGACATGGATAGATGGATGGATGGATGGATGGATGGATGGATGGATGGATGGATGGATGGATGGATGGATGGATGGATGGATGGATGGATGGGCGGGCTGGTGGACAGACAGACACAGACAGAAACAACAGTGAGGGAACAAATACAGATTAACAAATAAATACACAGGAGACAATACAAACACTAATGAGACAAGATAAATACACAACAAGGGACATATCGATACACAACTGATAGCATATTAATACAGACCACATTTTTTCATTTCATGTCACATTTCAAGAATATTTGTAAGAATTGGCAAAAATCACACCTCAGCAATGCATGCAACTAGTGTGTCTACACAGGAGCAGCTTTGAAGCAGTTTTCCCACAAAGTATTAAATATATTTAAGTGTTTTCAATACTTTTCCATCATTCCATTTTATTGAACATAATTAATGGACGTCTACGGTTTGCATGTTTGGAGTGCAAGAATTGTAACTGACATTTGATGAAAATTTCATGTCAATAGCCCCTTTAGATGTCACGGCTCGAACAAGACTGGTAGAGAGAACCCAAAAGCAAGACAGTGAAGCACTCGGGTCAAGTTCAAAAACAAGTTTAATAAGACAAACAGGGGTCAGGTACCATGTAATTAGTCCAAACAGCCGATGAGTCAGGCAGACGACAAGCAAACAGGCAGAATCCAATTGGGCAGTTCATACACAAGAAGACATTCCAATAAACCAGGCAAACAAATCCAAAAGGGGTCAACGAAAGTCTGGGAAACAGGCTGTGTCAGTAACAGTAATCAGGATAACCGGCATAATTCAAAGGCTGGAGAGTCAGGGCGAACACGAAACAATCTGGCAGAGAGCAGAAGGCTGAGCTGGTATTTGTAGCGTGGAGACAGACTGGGGAGTGGCTGCAGGTTTGTGGAGAGACGGCAGGCACAGGGAATGAAGTGATTGAGGATGAGACAGGATCTGGAATTATATGAGATGTTAGTGACCGGAAAACAAACAGGATAATAATAGTCCAGAGACGTGACATTAGATATATAGTGGTACAAAAGTGGTGATATGTTCAATATTTATTTTGCCTGGTGCACGTCAGGCTTCCTTTGACTGCCTCCATACTGGTTATGAGACATTATTTAGCCGCTTGAAGGATTTGTACTTATTGATTGGATGATTTGAACATTTTATTGACTGCCTTGTGTTAATATTCTCAGATGCCTCAGAAGTCATGCTTTGCATATATAGCCTCCGACAATTCTCTTTTTTAATGACTGAAATATGACTCCCAGCACATTTGCCAAACAGAGTGATTTTTCTGTCTAAGGACGACATGGAGACGTGTGACAACCTGACCATTTGGCCATATCTAGATCAAGAATTTGATGTGATTATTTTTAACTGCAACAGCCACAAATTTATGAGCCAACAAGCTCATGGCTTGTGTATTTTCAGTTGAAGTGTTGGTATAAAACTGATAAGTGACCTTGTATTGTTTTGCTTCTTTATGTTTAAAACAGGGCTCAGCCAGTGAGGCAACCCTGATGACCTTGCTTGCCGCCCGCAGTAAAGCTATAAGACGTGTTAAAACCTCCAACCCTGAACAAACAGATGGTGAAATCCTCTCCAAGCTGGTGTCATACACCTCTGAACAGGTAAACCTGACAATATTTTATAATTTTGTTTCTAGTCTTTAGCAGCTGAATGTATCTTCACCTTTAATCTTTCAACTTAACCTAAATGCTTGTCTAAATAAAACAGTATCTGCTGTTTTCAGTAGTGTTTGGAGTCTCTAACATGGAGTCATCAAATTTATGTTACATCAAAATAGAAAAATACAGTACAATACACATGTGTGCTAGCTAAGTCAATTAAATGTGTTGACATATATATCTAACTCAACTAATAATTGTTTGCTAGTGGTCTCATTCAGCAGCAGTTCACATGCATTAGGATAGCTAAAGACTTTTTCAGTGATACAGTGAGACACAGTGGCAGGGCAGCAAGTAGCTCTGATCAGGTTTAAAACAAGGCTGACTGTGTAATTGATTTAGGGAGTTGCCAGAGGGCCAGGCAGACCTTTACAGAGAAAGCCTTTTTTCCACAAATGACATACAGTACATGTACAGTATACTTAAAACCTTGTACCTAGTAAATTCTAACTAGAAAACTTAAAGTTTTGCTTAGACATGTTAATCTTGTTATCATAAAGCATTTCATGTGACTGTTGTGTCACTTTTTACTCAAGGCTCATTCCTCTGTCGAGCGTGCTGCTCTGCTTGGAGGAGTGAAGATCAGGAAGGTTCCTACAGACAACTGTGCTGTCAGAAAAGACATGCTTAAGAAGATGCTGGTCGAGGACAAAGCAGCTGGTCTCATTCCTTTCTATGTAGGCCAACAACCTGACTTATCCATGACTTAGCCATCACATACAGACTGAGAAATTATCATCTACATTAAATTACGGACATTTATTATTAGATTGTGTGACGAAACGTTAACACCAAACAAAACCTACACAGGCTTATGTTTCTTCAACAGCCACAATTTACTAGTGAGAGAGAAGGACTAATAGTGTGGAGTCGGGCTGTGTATGTGTGTGTGTGGGGGGTGGGGTGGGGGGCTGTGTGTTTGTGTCTATATAAAATGTCATATGGTCATATAGTCACTGCAAATGACTGTCCACTGTGTGTGTTTCAGTTCTGTGCAACCCTTGGCACCACTCCTTCATGTGCTTTTGATCCAATCTATGAGCTGGGGCCCATATGTAAGTCAACTGTTGCAGTAAAGCACAATTTACATTTTGGGTTTCAGAATGTCTGATTTAGGAAGGAGCAAGTTATTTCTACAAGAAAACAATAATGTGCAACAAGGTCAGGTTCTGATGTTGGATGTCCAAAGGTTTGTGATTAAAAACAAAACCAGCAACAACAAAAGCAAACAAATAAAAAAATACATTACTACTTACTTTACTTAGTATAGTATATATATTTTCCTCAAAGAACAACTTTAAGTTATTTGAAATTGTCGTAACTATTTGGGGTTTTTTTAGTTGTATATGCGAGGTTACAATAATAATCTCTCCGTTTCTTGTTCATTCCAGGTAATGAAGAAAATGTATGGATGCACATTGATGCAGCATATGCAGGCAGTGCTTTTATCTGTCCTGAATTTAGGCCTCTTTTGAATGGTGTTGAGGTGAATATAAATAAGCTCCTACAGAACACGATAACCTCAGAATATAACTGAATATATCTCTTGAGAAAAAATGACTTTGAAGAATTGAAAGCTTGATCAGCTTGTAAAGGCGTAAATAATATGGTTTGATTGTGGTCAAAAACCTGAAATGTGTATTCAGTTCTGTAGTCACAGGTAGTTGCTGAATGACAACATTTCTCTGTTAAATTGGTTGTGAAATATCTGTCACAACATCTATGAAAAAAAAACCTCTAACCACACATTGAATATATCCAGCTGCTCTATTTCTGTTTGAAAATGGCATAATGTTAATGTCAAGGAGGAAGCATGGAAGAGTGAGTAATAGGGCAAACAATTGGCATTAGCGCAAGAACATCAATCTTCCTTTTGAGGCTGCCGAGGCAGCTGGTACTCTGAGGCTGTGCAGAGACAGAGAGATAAGGACAAAATAATTTCCTGAGGCAGCGTTAGACTTTTATACATCACAGTTTATTAGACATACCAGTTCAAACAATGTTGTTGGTTGGACAAAAAATAGAGAAAACAGGTTGGCTGAGAATGCTGAAGGAATAACTGTTGATCCATTTATTCTCCTACTTGTTAATATTTTCTAAACAGACTTAATAGACAGAAACAGATTTACTATACTGTATACTATATTACTATAGCTCACACACACACACACACACACACACACACACATGTGCGCGTGCCCGTGCAAGACGTTAACATCAACAGAATGATGAGAGTCTTTTAGGATGAGAGTCAGGAGGAGGGTTGAGTTTGGTTGCTAGGATATGGTTGACAGAGGAGCAGGCAACCAGCCCCCTTTGAATCATTCAGCATGGCAACTGTCAGCTTAGAGTCTGTCTCACATTGCTTTTATAGCTGCGTTATTGCATTCATGAACAAAAAGGAAAGGATATTAAAAAATAGAGCTAAACAAAAAGATGAGAACAGAATAGCAAATATTTGTCTTTGAGGGAAACATGTTTGTCCTTGCACCATGCAAACTGTGGGATGGATAATTCTTTATTTGATTTCAAATTGTTGTTCCTCTAGTTTAGCTAATGCCATTATGAGAATGTTGTAAAAAACTGTGGTAAATAGAGATGTTGTGCACATACAACAATCTATCCATATCAGAAAGCAACCAAAATCATGTGGTTTCAATTTATGTTACTTTACCACTATTGGTGTGATAGTGGAGTGAATAAATAATGAGTTTTAATGTGAAGCTCTTTCGTGCTTAGAAAGGTGCTATGTAAATATAAACTATTGATTTCATACCTGTCACAATCCATATTTACTTTGTTTTCTGCTTCTATTTAAGTTTGCAGACTCTTTCAACTTCAACCCTCACAAATGGCTTTTAATCAACTTTGATTGCTCCACCCTGTGGTAAGTTGCTGCAGTGTTTGGCTGCATTAATATACATATAAATCCAACAACACCACGACAGTTAATTTACTTTATGATGATGTGAACAGAGCATATCAAGAGAATCATCAACTTTTTTCAGAATATATACCAATTCATATTAGTGGTTTACCGTTTACTTAATTTGACAAGTAGTGTCATCACAACAACGACATTCGTCTAGCTCAATCACTTGCACGGCTGAAATAGAGGTGCGCCTTCCAGCTGCCACTTCTGTCAGCAGCAAACAAAATGAGACTTGCTTTTCACAAGGTGGGAACGTTGTTTCCATCCTGGATGTTTAGATAAGAAGGCCCCTAACCTTTTTTTCCATCACCTCTGGCTAAGTCTGTCATTGTTAACATGTTGGATGATGACTGTTGCGTTTGAGGTATCTTTGTTTAATGTTATTTAGTAATAGTTTGAGAAATGTGAATGTATGTTGTGTATTGGGATTGTATTTAACATATATGACATAATTTAATATTATAAGCCTGGTGTGACTTGATATATTGCTGTGCACTCCAGTATAGAATATTAATATATTCATGTCTAATGTAAAAAATATAGTGGCATGAATCTTGTTACATGATGCTGCTTGGCATATACAGTATATTAAAGTACTATTATTTTTTTGCTACTATCTCAGAAAGTGTTCTGCAATGATAAACTTTGTCAGTGTGAAAATGTTGGTTGTCATCATGTATCAACAGGGTGAAGAACCAAGCTGACCTTACTGGTACCTTCAACGTAGACCCTCTCTACCTGAAACATGAAAACCAGGAGTCAGGTAGACAGTTTTATAACTGCTGAATAACACAATAACAAAAATAAAAAGTAGGGACAATGTTTACTGCTTCACGTAGCCAGGAACTAAACTTGAATGGTAATTGGATTTAAGCAATAATCATTTGTATAATGATGGAGGGCGTGGCCTAAAGTGATCGACATCTTATGGCAAGGATAGACATTTTTTTGCAAATAGACAACAAAGCCACAAGAAATTGTGGGAGAAAAAAACTTGCGATAAATTAAACATGAAGCTACCAGGATCTGATTATCCTCCAGGACAGTCAGATTCCAGAACTGTAATCTACCTGGAGAGCCCAGAAGTACACAGTGTTGAGAGCTTGGAGGCATGGCCAAGGTAGGGACAGCTGTAACAGACCACTATTAAACAAGACACACAAGTTGAAATGGAACAACAAATAACTTAAAACAGATTTTTCTACAGCTTTATGGACAGATGAGATGAGAGTGATCACTAATGAACACAGAGCTCCATTTACAGTCAGATGCCAGTAAGGTGGAGGTGTGGGTACTGGTATAAGCTGGTATTATTAAAGATGTGCTAACTGGACCTTTAAGGGTTGAGGATGGACTCAAAATCAGCTCCCAAACCTACTGCCACTTACAAGAAGCAATAGCAAAAGGAAAAATTCTTCATCTTTCAAGGAGGTCATGATTTTAATGCAGGACAATGCTCCGTCAGATACATCAAAGTACTCCACTGCATGGTTTGCCAGCGAAGACTTTAAAGATGACAGAATGATGACATTTCTTCCTCACCTGAACTAAACCTTACAGAGAACTTGTGGGCCCTTCTTAAACAGGAGATTTACAGTGAGGGTAAAACAATACACCTGTTTGAACAGCATTTGGCAGGCTGTTGTCGCAAATGTTCATCATCAACAGATTGAAATATTATGACAATTGGAAAGAACTGCAAAGAAGGGTGGCTATATCGGTCAGTGAATATTTGTTAAAATTTCTAAGTGTGTATTTGTAAATTTTGAGTTTAGTTTTTATTCTTATTCTGATTGATGTCAATTAATAGGTGAGATGGGAAAATTTAATGTTTTTGTGTAGTTGCATAACAATTGGCACACTAGTTGCCTACTAAATGAGCATGCACAGATATTCTCCTGAGCAGCACATGGGTTCAGATCATCACTATAATCTGTCTCACAGACAAGCAGGCAAAGCGAAAGCCATGCAGTAACTTCCCATCAAACTGACACGTCTTACAAAAGCCTCCCCTGGACTCTTCAATCTAATTACATAGAGATGAGCTAGCAGTAGCCCATACACAGTTTGTTCTGGCAGCACTGTAATCAGTGAGATTTAGCAGGTGGATGCAATAACGGTACCACCTGGACAGCAAAGCAATCCAAAACACAACAGCATCTCAAAGTATCATACACTGACATCAATAATTCAGTGTCTGAATTGTGTTGGCTTAACTTTATTACAGCTGCAAGTGCAAAACTTGTTAGTCTGTTGTATTACAATCCAGAAAAATCTTCTTGTCTGATTGGATGAAATGATGATGCGTTGATATGTTCTAGAGTTATTTGGCTGCATTTGGAAATTTGCCTGAAATCTCTGAAAATTCTGCATTGGTTTTATACAATATGACTGTTTACACTTTCTTTCATCAGGCCTGGTCACAGATTACAGGGTAAGAATGGTTCATTTATCCAATTTTGAAACAATCAATCGAGTAATCCTGTCTATAGATAAACATGCTCAACTACTAGAACCAACCCTCTCTTTCTCTTCCCTCATGCAGCACTGGCAGATTCCATTAGGAAGACGATTTCGCTCTCTGAAAATGTGGTTTGTCCTCCGTATATATGGGGTCAAAGGCCTGCAGGCTCATATACGCAAGGTAAGAGACCAACTAAATGCCAACCCACTCAATTTTCACATTCCACACACATCTTTATCCTTATTTTCCTGTACAAATTATCTTTATAAAAATTCAACACTTCATATGTAGTATCTTAAGACCATTAAGATAGATCCAAATGCTCAACTGCACATCTTAACACAACTTGTACAATATTAACAATGATCAATTTACAGCATATGCTTTTATGTTTATTTCTTTAACCAATACTTCATTAATTGGTGTTTTATGCAAATACTATCTAAATGATAGATTACAAAAATTCACCTAGGTGTATGACATTCCATTTTGTTCTAATTGTCTGATGAATAAGTATGGAATTAAAAATGCAATTTGCTATTTTTAGACCTTGGATGGATCGTCTCCATCTGGTAAAATGTGTTTTATTTAGTTCCAGGACTCCAAACATAGAAAATATATAGCTTAAACCTGGTTGAGCTCATTCAATTTTTGCTGCCAATCATTGATATAGTGGGTTTTTTAAAAATTTAGTCCGATGTACATTGATTACATTGATTGATTTATTGCATTCAAATGGTCACAAGAAGTGACTTTCAGTTCTGTCATGTTTCTTATGGGGGCACAAGGACGTAAAGACTAGCATAATATTTAAGGGTCAGTCTCATCCATTTCCAATCACTCCTGAAACAAAAAACATTTCTGACATTCACATATAACTTAGCTTATATAGTAAATTGCACCCGTCTCCTCCTCTCCCTTTCGCTCTATTCACCTCTTCACAACACTAATCCTGCTTACCTCATCTTTGCTCCAATCAGTATATCCTGTCAATCATAAATTTCTTGTGAAGGTCTTAATATAGCAACATTTTCATATTTTTCTTCCCCCTAACACATCCATATCTGCCCTTTAACTCTTTGCCTTTGTGTATTTGTTCACGCCTGCATACCCATCTTTCCCCAATTCCACTTCCTCCCTCCAGTTTGCTTGTCAATCAAATAAACCTGTTTTATATTGCTTCTCATTGTGCATGAAGCAGAAGCATCCCTGCAGCTATAATCCATAACATGCTTTAATGCAGACCAGTCCTCCAGATTAGATGAGAGTCTGTTGGGTTTTTGGTTCATTGTAGCTAATTTGTCAGTCATTTAGTAGTATGTTCAGAAAGAAATGCAGCATGTGTAATGTATTTGCTTTCCACTTTCGGGTGGACAGCAAATTCAAATGATTTCTTCTTTATAAAGATTGTGTCTCATGAGCAAAATATTTGTAATTTTAACAACATAATTGGAATACAAAATCCTGCTTAATGACAAAATGTTGGTATGGAATGTTGACAAAGGCAGGCCACGCTTTGGCACACACAATACACAGTCTACACTCAGAAGCTATGAGCTGTGTTTTTGTGTGTGTGTGTGTGTGTGTGTGTGTGTGTGTGTGTGTGTGTGTGTGTGTGTGTGTGTGTGTGTGTGTGTGTGTGTGTGTGTGTGTGTGTGTGTGTGTGTGTGTGTGTGTGTGTGTGTGTGTGTGTGTGTGTGTGTGTATAGTTAGACGTATGTATGTTGAGCATATTTTCTGTTGGTAGATCATTTTCTGTGTAGATCAGGCCAAATCAGTGTGGACACCACTGACCTCAAGCACTGGCTGATGTAATGATACAGCACTGCCATCAAGTAACAGCTCTGAAATTATAATTTTCTTGTATCGTTGCTTGAATGAAACAAGGAACAAACAAAATCAGGGAAAATCTTCCCGAAAATGCTAGTTGATGCTGTTTTACAGCATATCAATGCAATCTACCAAACTACGCTTAATTGTGAATTAACTTTAAATTCTATATGCCTTTTCTTGATAGAATTTTTTAAGTGTTAAGATTTCTGGACACTATTATGAGTATATTGGCACTATGAGCATTGCAAGAGTATTTGTTATTTGTGGGTACAGTGTATCATAAGTTGTGTTCACATACAATTGTATAATACATTGTCTTGCAGCAAGTGAACCTGGCCAAGGAGTTTGAGAGTTTGGTGCGAGCGGACAAGAGGTTTGAGATCTGTGCAGAAGTCATCATGGGGCTGGTCTGCTTTAGGCTCAAGGTAACATCATCAAACAATATTAGTTCAATAACCTGACACATTCAGTATGAAACTATTCTCTATTCACTATTGACAGATCCAGTACTGGTCTAGCGCTTCTCTTACATATAACTGAATTTCAATTGGATAAACCTGCATATAATGTAAAATTCATCTATAGATGAGCTGCCAAGTGCTGGGTGAAGTTAACATCATAATTGTTTTTAAGTCATCTACACTTATGTGATCTAAATTTATATGTCACAACATAACAATCAGCAAAGCATACCAAGAGAAATTCATGACTAATGGTTTAACCTACAAACCTTCTATTAAGTAGGAAAAATCAAAAGCCATTAATCTGAAACTTACTTCTTCCTTACCTCCCGCCTGTAGCATTCCAATGAGCTGAACCAGAAGTTGCTGAAAAAGATCACAGAAAGCAGAGTGATCCACCTGGTGCCTTGCCAGCTTGCTGACAAATTTGTGCTGCGTTTTGCCATCTGTGCACGAACGACTGAGTCACGTCACATCCAACTGGCATGGCGCCACATCACACAGCTGACGTTTGAGCTTTTGCAGGAAACTGTTCAATAACTGAATACTGGTAAGGGGAAGATACAATTAAGTTAGGGAAAATAAACACATTGATCATGTTGCAGATTTGAAATGAAGGGAAGAAGTTGTGGCCGTACAACTCATTTAACAAATGGTTAGTTTCACGTAAACCAAAAATGTGGACAGATTTCAGATATTTCTTCTTAATGCCTTGTTATGCTTTTCGGAGGTTACGTTTTCACTTGTGGCTCTCATTGGTTGGTTTGTCAGCAGAATAATGAACAAAGAAAACAAATTTATGTCGGAACTGATGAGAGGTGGGTCTTGAGCCAGAATATACATTCATTTTAGATAGGAAATTGAATAAAGCAGCAATTTCAGAATGGATCCAGAATGTTTTAACATTTTGAGGCATTTTCTTCTCCTTGTGAGACATTTCTTAGGGAAGTAGAATGGTACTGAGTAGATTGCTTACATCAGCCAAAGCACAGTAGGCCCATTTAAGTTACACTTATCAAAAATCAAACTCATAGCCCTATAAACATAATTGAAAGTTATGGATTTGTGACATTCAGACATTTAAATGTGGTGGATCTTGATGATCTTTTTTAAATTTTATCTGTACCGAATTACACACTTATAAATACCATCCTCCTTGATGTGCCTCCAACAAAATAGACATGTTAAATTTTTGAAAAATGTCAGGGGGGAGACAAGGTTGAAATGCACCTTATCCCACAATGTATTTTGTTTGATGGTGTTAGTCCTTCATTTGGATACACACCAAATTTTAATGGAATGTATTCTGATCCAAAGACCCTTCCTCCCACTGAAGGGAAAACCAGTCAGTGGTTATCGTGGAATCTGAAACCAACCAACCAACCATCAAACCCAGGGGAAAACATAACCTTACTTAAAGCATGGATCTTCACCAAAAAGGATCGTCATATTAGGCAAAAGCAGGAGGCAGACTGGTGCAGAAGTTAGTGCTGTTAGCTCACAGAAGGTTTGATTCTTCTCTGTGCAGCGTTTGCATGTTCTCTCCATGTCTATGTGGGTTCTCTATGGGTTCTAAGGTTTCTTCCCACCTCCAAAAACATGCACCTTAGGTCAATTGGTTACACCAAATTGTCCACAGGTGTCAGAGTGAAAGTGAGTGATTTTCTTTCGTGTGAGCCTGCAATGAGCTGGCGTCACCTCCAATCAGCTGAAATAGATTTCAGCAGACCCATGACCTGCAAAGGGGACAAGTGGCTGTTAGGTAACGCAAAATCACATCTGTAGTGCTCTTTTCTGGCATGAACCATACTGCTGCTTACTGATTTTCACCTCACAGCTTCCAGTACTCTGTCCTACAACTTCATACTATGACAGATCCCCCGTGGTCACTGTTAATGTTGGCATCATCAGATTTCTTCTCCACCCTTCTGACAGAGGTCTGCTGTCTCGTTTTTCCTTTTATTAAGCAACAGCATAGCAACAGTACATGAATTTACGTCATCAATAGTTTGCCAATAAATGCATAACACCCAAGAAGTTACACCCCCCCTATGTGGTTAATCATTCATTCAATCACACAAAGGTGCACTGTCTGCGGTTTTAGTCTTTCACCGGCTCCTTCCACCTTATGCACACATTCACCAACAGATATGCATCTCCAAGTTTCCTGTTTTTGCACAAATTGCATATCTGGTCAATATCTCAGCAGAATTACATAGGGGTGACGATACGGTGAGGCACGTGCACATCCGGGATGCAGACCTAGGTTGATTCTTTTATACACCTAGGGTTGACTTCCCGGAGGACACCCGCCGCCTCTGTATTTAATCAACAGTTTAAAGTCTATAGTATAAGTTCAGTCACATTATAATTGATAACATAATTTCTTTCACACTCTGTCTATGCTACTTCTTCTTTGCCCACCTCTTCTGTGCAGTGCTCTACTCCACTTCCATCTTCTTCCATCACCGCATTTCCTTGTCCTTCCTCTTACCTGGAAAAACACAAAGAACCTTCCCAGTTGTCTCCGTCCTAAAATTTGCAGTGGTTCCAGTCTTCTGGTAACTCCCTCTGACCAACTAATGCCAACCTCGTATCTTCCTCTACCAGGACTTTGCAATCAATACTCTCTTTCAGATTACAACTACTACGAGATTTAGTCCACCTGTATGCACCGTCCTCCATTCTTGTATGTCAATCTTTGTTCCTTTTTTGTCCTCCTGAAATATGTGTTCATAACAGCCAATTTCTTCATTTATGAAAAATCTGTCACCATAAATTCCGATTTCTTTTGCTTGACACCATACCTCTACACCATATCTTCATCAACTCCATTTCCTTTCCTTCACCAGTATATCCATTGAGGCTTGCTCCAGTCATGACCCTCTCTTCCTTGGGAACACTCACCACCTCACATTCAACCTCGGGAACTTATTTTCATAGTCATTACAACACCACCTACCTCCATCTTCATCAGTTTATCTGATGCTCTGTCGTTATGATTTGTTTTTTGAATCCTGTCATGGAATCTTATAAATGAACAGCTCCTATTTCTCGGTGATCACTGTGGACCACTTGGAGGAAAGTGAACTGTTGAATAGGATTAGAATTATTTAAATGCCAGCTTCTTCTTATTGTCTACTGCATTATAATCTGACTTCATACTTATTTTGAGCCAATAAGTTAATTACATTTCAGCATTTCTTGGAAGAAAGCCACAAATGTCTTATCAAATAAAATATAATACAATATATAATAGTGTACAACATAGTTTATTCAAAAGATGAACACAGGTAATTAGAACAAGACTAGTCATGTGCCCATTGCTCACATCCAGTTGTCAGCCAGGTTATTTGCTATGTAAATCTTTCGTGTGATATCAGAAGCCTTGTTAGTCTTATGTTCGTGAACATGCCTGCTGTCAGTGATCCGTGTGCTTTGTCTTTTCTCAGTGCTTCATAAAGATGTATGAATTTACTTCAATAAAGTCTATTCCATTCTGCAAGTTTTTGGATTCATTTTAGGATGATATTTGTGTTTTACTTTCATTAATTAATGTAGTACTACATTAATTACAGCTGATGAGTGAGGCTAACGGATAGTAGTTTATTTCAAACTGGGTACCACCGAACAGGATCAAGTCCTCTAAAAATTTACCACATTAATAAACATTAATTTTGTGTTTCTAGTTCGCAACGTTAAAATTTCCTGGACTGAATTCTGGGTCCTAAACTGTTTTATAAAAATCAGAAGGTGTATTTCACATGGCATGATTAAAAGCAGCCTGATGTAGTCCTGCTTTCCCTGCAATGCAGCGTATTTAATTTAAAGTGACAGACATGCACATACGCACGCACACACAAACACACACACACACACACACACACACACACACACACACAAACACGACTGACATGCTGGATCACTAACCTCCTCTGAACATCTTAATCCCCAAGGACAAAGGCTGGTAATCTATAAATACAGATAAGGATTCAGTGTAAGAGGTTAAATCTTCACCCATGGTTACTATTCATGTTATATCATTTGTGATAAACATTCTTAACCAGTTAAGACATAACTCTGGTGGTGTTATGACTGAACTGAATTCTACTACTAATCATGATTACCTCATCTTTGTCTGGACTGATAACTGACTAGAAGCATGTGAAAAAACTAGGGTGCCTGTGGTTGTTGAAGCTGTTCCGTGAGTCTGTTGTAATAGACATTAGTGACAAGGTAGCAATAGTTTCATGGATTCCCAAAATCCCTTCTCACACTGATAGCTTGGTGGAGGGACATCCTGTCACCATGCTGCCACCCATTGACCAGCCAGTGTCAGTGCACCATGGTATGAGCTTCATCCAAACAACCAAACAGAACAGAACTGCTTTATTCTTGAAATGCCCTTGGTTGGAGCAGTATAACAGAGCAGTGGACAGACAACACGCTCTTCACAACTCACACTAGGATATTTTAAAACATTACAGAATATAATTATAATACTATACATACCCACATATACAGGTAGTCCACAAGATAAGACCATCCAACTTACAAACATTCATAGATAAGAACAACCACACACCACCATGTCCGACTCCTGTAGTCCCCCTTTCTGCTGCAACCCATAACTATCAGTGTAACATTAACACCCCATATACTAAAATTTCATGTCATGTGAAATTACTCAGCAAATGAAAGACTAATTAACAGTTTGGTCTGATGTCAGACTTCATGTGGCCTTTTCGACTGTCCTGGCAATGAATCATCCGCAGCATTTCTTCATTTTTTTATCCACATCCCTGCAAACTTTTGAGCAGGGAACAAACCCAATGTGTATTTATTTGCTTGGGGACATTCACGAACATTCAAGTCGGATTGACACTTAGAGCCAACAAAATGAACTACAGGCTAACTGTAAGAAAAAAGTGGTACAGTAAGACCACCGATAGGGGTCTGATAACTTTGGGTATTGTGGGTTAAATCAGCGATGTTATTATTATTATTATTTATTATCTAGTATTATAATTTCAGAGCTGTTACTTGATGGCAGTGCTGTATCATTACATCAGCCAGTGCTTGAGGTCAGTGGTGTCCACACTGATTTGGCCTGATCTACACAGAAAATGATCTACCAACAGAAAATATGCTCAACATACATACGTCTAACTATACACACACACTCACACACACACACACACACACACACACACACACACACACACACACACACACACACACACACACACACACACACACACACACACACACACACACACAGAAATTTAAAAACACTGAGGACTTAAGAACATAGAGGTGTTTAGGCTTAAGACCAAACGTGAAAGCATGGAGAATTAATGAATAATTTTGGATTTGATGGAAAACAAATTACTGCAGAAAAAGAAAAACGGAATTTGAGATGAAAATAATTTATTTTCTCTGAAAAATGACATGGCATCAATCCTTATGTAAAGCAGAGGCAATTTTATATTTTCCTACTCAATTCACCAGTGGAAACGAGTTCTGTGGTGATCCAAGGTGCTTTGTTCCTGACATGGGAGTCTCCTATCAGCTGAAGTCAGTCTCCCAGGAGAAATGTTGCTCTGGCATAGTGGGCTAAATGTTTTTCCTGGTGATACTGATGTTTCAAGTGGTAATAGATCTAGCAAAAACTTGTTGACCCCATGATGAATTTCAAAAATATAAAACTTCTTTAATTACTTAAAATTTACAGTCGAAAAATTAACAAGATTGTGGTTTGCAAGACTGAAAACAAAGACAAATTTTAATGGAAGAAATGGAAAAATTGATGAAAAAAATTTAAATGCACAGTGAAGCAATGATCTTGAGACAAAGATGATGTAGAACCGGTAGATGGCACTGTGGTACTATGATAGCAAAAAGAGCCTTTCAATTCAAATAAGGCAATCACAGATTGCAACATCCCACGACACCCCTGAATTCAAAATTTTACCCTGACCTACTTGCATAGAACAAAAATCAAAGCTAGTGCTCTGACTTACAGTCATTGATCAAAGCACTAGCTTTGATCTAAGGTCTTACTCACACTGGCCTTCTCCCTCGTCTTTCTATTTTATCCGGTTCCTGAGTGTAAGAAAGTTTAAATTTGACCTTGACCTTCTTTCCTTGAGATCAAGGTCATCATCCTATTTTCATCCTATTTTGCCGCCCGAGTAATGTGCTTTTTGTTTCATCTCTATCTGCAATGGTTGCGGAGATATTTGGTGGATATACTAACGAACGGATGAACAAACAAACACACGAACACTGACTATTACAATACATCACTGCTTTGAAGCCGGATGTAAAAATGAAAAATAACGTGGAGAAGAATTATCAAAACATGAAAGAGTGCTGAGAGTGTTGTCCACTGGATAATTGTACAATGTAATATCATTGATATAGATCTGTTCAATTAATTCACTTCAATTTCAAGTAAGTGTTGTATAAAACAGTTGAAGAGTAATTGTAGGCTTTTTTTTTTTAATGGTACAGTTACTGAAAATCTACTTCATTTGTCCTGTGTTTGAGACCATTTGGCTGATAACAAATATACTGTATTTCCTCTACCTAAAGGACTAGTCATCAGATTGAAGTTAAGGGCCGAAGGCAGGACACACTCAGGAAGTTCACCACAGGACGACATAGAAAGACAAACCACCAGTCTGATTCACATTCACACCCAGTGTCAATTTATATAACCACTTCACCTGTATTACAAGTTTAAACAAGTTTTGGACAGTGGGAAGACGCTGGAGAGAGACAAAGGATAACATGCAAACTGCACATAAATGTCACAGGTCCTCAAGTTTATTTTAACCCAGGACCTTCCTGCTGTTAAGCAATACAGCAGTGCTACCACTTGATCATGCTGCTCCATTTATGAGATTCATTTAAGAATTAAAGTAAATTAAAACTAAATAATGAATACAAGTTATGTATAGTAATGTGTGTCTGAAGATACATTTGCTTCAGGACTGTTTTTTTATGTTTCGACAGTCTTTTTTCAACGTGAGCAAATTGTCAGAAAACAAATGACGTTATGCTTGAAAACCGAGTACACAGTTGGTGAAGACAGAGGTAAAGAGTGAGTGAGTGGGGGGGGGGAGATTTGATTTGATTTTTTGATTTTTAACATCACGTTTATTCCTAAAAGTCAAATTACAGAATAATCACGTTGACACAAAATCCAAAACAGATTCACTTAAAGAGGATTTTCAATAGTACTGTGCATTTTTTGAACGAAGAACCATCTACCCTGTTAACCTTCATCAAACTAAAAAACCCAGACAGAAAGAAAAAAAAACAATTATCTGTTCTCCACAATCATCTCTCCTACAATCATGTCTTTTACATTTTTCCTTAGTTTTTTCAAGACAGAGTGAGAGAGAGAGAGAGAGAGAGAGAGAGAGAGAGAGAGAGAGAGAGAGAGAGAGAGAGAGAGAGAGAGAGAGAGAGAGAGAGAGAGAGAGAGAGAGAGAGAGAGAGAGAGAGAGAGAGAGAGAGAGAGAGAGAGAGAGAGAGAGAGAGAGAGAGTGAGTGAGTGAGTGAGTGAGTGAGTGAGTGAGTGAGTGAGTGAGTGAGTGAGTGAGTGAGTGAGTGAGTGAGTGAGTGAGTGAGTGAGTGAGTGAGTGAGTGAGTGAGTGAGTGAGTGAGTGAGTGAGTGAGTGAGTGAGTGAGTGAGTGAGAGAGTGAGTGAGTGAGTGAGTGATTCTAAGTCTTGCTCGGAGTTTCTTCCTCAATGAGGATTTTTTTTTTCCACACCACTGTCACTTATGTTTGCTCTGGAAGGTTCTGTTGGGTTTCTCTTTCTGTAAAAGTGCTTCAAAATGTCTGTTTATGTGATTAAGTGCTTTGCAAATAAAGTTTGATTGATCGATTGATTGATTATTTAAAATTTACAAACAGAACTATGGGGCTGTTTCCATTCATGTAGTAAAAAGAAGTACTGACAGTGTGAGTTGATGCATGAAGGATTTTCAGTTCCTCTTTGCTTGAGTCCTGGCAAACAAATGATGTCAGCTCTACTTTGTGCCACACTCGAGGCACAGCAGTCTTCCATCATTTGAGGTAATTGTTGGATTCTTGCTACAGAAGCCGTTTCACATGGGAAACATCAGATGGGAAAACATTACAATCAAGCAGCTATTAGCACATTACTGAATCTGATGTCATAATTACACTTCAGACCTCAGATATCATGTTACATTGCCAGCATTTAATGCCTCGTGTTGTCCTGTACACTGATTGGTGTTAACACTATGCCTCACAGTTCTATTAGGATAAGTGTTTCCTCTTTGATAATTTAATATTATTCTGATGAGTGTTATTTCACAGCTTTAGTGAGCAATACATACAAGGTTGTGTTACATCTCTCTTGGGGATGTCATTGCATAGGAGAGTGTTTCCTATACCATCTGGAATCCAAACACGGATGTGTCCTCCAGATTGTCCAGGCCCTCCTTGAGTTTGGTTTAAGGCGGAGAGGGGTTGCATGTTGTTATATAGAGGATGAAGCCAAACTGAAAAATTGCTTCAACCCTCACATTAAAAGCCAACCCATTAGAAACTCAATGTCTTACAGATTTCCAGCTTATATGTACAGTGCATGCATAGTGAGTGAAACTGACCTTGCATACCAATATATTAATTTTTCAACATGTCAGCTTTTTCAATGAAACATATCTCCTTTGCACCTAGTCATACGACAGACAGGCAATTGGCATAATCTCCACAGATAACTCAAATCATTCCAATTTTTTTTCAGCTTTGACATGAACAGGTTGCACAGAGGTTAGAGAAGTGGATTACTAGCATGAAAGTTGAAAATGGCGAGAGGCTCTCAACAAGAAAATAGTTTTATTGGAACTCGATCTGAACGGGGACAAAGAAAAAGCAAAATGACTTAAAACAACAACTTTCGTTTATATAGGAGTCCTATTGTGAAAAATACGGGGTTTTTTTTAGGTCATCTTGGTCCTAACCCTACCAAATCCAAGTATCTGGAAAACAAATGCTTCCTGCATCAATAGATTTTTGGAACCCTTTGGATTCAGCGCTGGACAGAATCGGATTTACGACAGCGCCAACCCTTACGTCATCTCCAGGGTGACTGATAGAGAAATCAACCTCACAAGCTACTGAAGTCAGCTAGCTTTTGGCTAGCTAGTTAGGTCCACTTCAGTAGTGTGTGTGTGTGTGTGTGTGTGTGTGTGTGTGTGTGTGTGTGTGTGTGTGTGTGTGTGTGTGTGCGTGTGCGTGTGCGTGTGCGTGTGCGTGTGGGTGTGTGTGTGTGTGTGTGGGTGTGTGTGTGCGTACGTGGTTCATGTTCAGGCTACGGTAGCAGTGTGTGGTAATGACCTGGCTCAGAGTTGCACACTGAAAGTTCCACTCAATCTGTTGAAGTCAGTTAGCATTTGGCTACTTAGTTAGCCCCACTTCAGTCAGGTGTGTGTGTGTGTGTGTGTGTGCCCGCCGGTGTAAGGCTATCCCCAGCATCATAGCGAACACATAACCAGTTGTACATTAAATAATCTCCTCTAAGTGATCTCAGAGCTGCATGTATACACACCGACAACACCGCTCAACAAACATTAACAAACAGCCTCAGCCTTTATCTACAGCCTAATAGACCAGTCAAGGGTTACGTTAAACTGACCTAAACCCTGCTTGAGAAATAATCCAGGCAGAAATCACTCATTGTCACTCATTCCCAGCCTTGTGAGTGAGTGACAAAGGGTGGAGGCGGATACGAACGAACGCACACACACACACACACACACACACACACACACACACACACACACACACACACACACACACACACACACACACACACACACAGACACACACACACACACACACACACACACACACACACACACACATAACACACACACACACACACACATTGATTCTGTTTGTGTTGCTGACTCCAACGCGGCTACCCCAACAGACCACAGCGAAGAAAATGGGCCATCTCCAACATCTTGCTGCACATACTGGAGGATCCGAGCTTCCACGGGAAGTAGAGTCAGCTCTGTGGTAGGTGGGGGTAAGAGGTACAGTGACCTGACCACGGGGAATTCAGGAGGGTGATGAGGGAGCTCTCCTTTCACAGCCAATGATCTTCTTCATGTCTGACCATCAACGCTCATGTTGTTCTGCTGTCCTCTGACTTAAAGGCCTCATTCTTCTTGTGTGAAAGACCTTACAGTTTACTGATAATCCATAGGTTGGTGTTGGTGAAATAGCATCACTATATCTACAGCTTTAGCATGTTTGGGAGGATGTAAGTGTTTCCCAGCATGTCTTGAAGCAGTGTGTTTGACCCTGAGTTTAGATATTGGACATAAGATACAGTGATCCCTTGGTACTTGCCATTAATGCGTTCAAGGACCAGCTGAAAATAACCAAATTACGCAATATTGCGCCAAACAATTTCTTTTATGATTTATGGTAATTTAAACATTTATAGAACCCTCCCATACTGATATTAAACCACCATATATCTGTTTGACCTTTCCCCACACGCTCATAGATTGTTTAAAGCGCTTTTAAGTGTTTCTTTAATACACGGAAGTGCACTGCATTCCATGAGTCTTGGAACACAGCACACTTCCGGATACTGTCATCCAATAGAATGTGCATACAGTATCACGTGACTACCTACTAAAAATCCGTGATGAGGTGAATATATATATATACAGTGGTTCCTCATTACTCACGGTTAATGCGATGCAGGAACCACCCACAACAACAAAATTCCATGATATAGCGACAAACTGTTTATTTTATTATTTACAGTAATTTAAACGTTTATGAACCCTCCCCATACTGCTATTAAACCACCTTTTATCTGTGTTACCTGTTCCAACATTTTTATAGACTGTTTAAAGCACATTTGTGTCTCATGGAAGTGCGCTGCGTTCTGAGACTCATGGAACACAGCGTACTTCCTAAAGCTGTCAGCCAAAGGAATGCGCGTACAGTATCATGTGACTACCTACTAAAAATCCGCGATGAGGTGAAGCCTCGCATGGGCGAGGAATTACTGTATATACATATATATGTGTGTCTGTGTGTGTCTGTGTGTACATACATGAGTACATATGTGAGTATAGGCTCCTGAAAAAAACACACGCACACATTATCCCCCAAATCTCATTATACCATGTATAGTGACAATAAAAGGCTTTCTATTATTACAGTTCAAGCTGCAAATGTTTTTATAAATATATATTGGTGGGAGTTATCACGTTTGTGAGGTTAACAGTCCCTCCCATAGTTTACATTTTCCTTGGCCTAATCTACAATAAAAGCATGTCTGGTATAATATAATTTCCTGATATATAACTTCACATTTGACAAAGCCACTTTCTTTCTTGTGCTTATTTGTGACACGTTTTTAGCAGTATTTGTCAATGTCAGTGCTTTTCAATATTACACAACTATAATTCCAAGCCATTACATATTTATGTGCAATAGAGTGGAATGATTAAAAAAAATTGGAAATGTGTTTGTTAATAAAATCTGAAGTCATGTTTATCTTTCTCATTGCATGTTTGTATCTGACCTATTTTCTGATAACAGAAGACTTTTAAATTTAGGATATAGACACCTTATGCATTATAATATTATTTAATGTCCTTTTTACAAGTGCACCACTGTATTGCTTCTCAAAACACTAAAACGTATTTGACAGCGTATTTCTGAGACCAAATTACTCTAAGTACATTCAAGTAGCAAGAAATAAGAGAAGAGTAATGAATGGCATGAGACAGAAAGAAAGCAAACATGAAAAGAAAGAAAAAATCAATTGAGAGCAAAATGTGACATCAAAAATCTTATGGACCATTGCTGAAACTGAGATATAAAAAAGAATACAATTTTTTCTGTGGATTTGAAATGCCTTTGTCATCTAATTGATTTGGCCACAAGACCAGCCACAACATTTCCTGCCTGGGCTGTGGTGGAGAGTCACCAGGGTGTCTTGAAAGCATACAGTCGCCTTTGTGCATGATTTCTGTGCTGCTTTCAGGATCCTAGTGGACTACCAGCAAACGTGATGTAGGTTTGATGTTGATGTTCCTCCTGGGGTTTATGTCCTTCACAGTACTGACCATGTTCTGTCTCACTCGACTGATGGGAAGAAAATGACTGTCTTGTTGTAAATTTGAATACAGACGAGTTCTTTTTGTATAAACTGAATGTTTCTTATATTTTCCTTTGATAATATAATAGTCAAGCAGATATACAGTATGAGAATGGCTTAGAGATTCAATTACAGGAAATATATCTAGATATTAATTACAGAAGCAGAAACCATTTAGCGGCCAGTAACATTTTGTTTGTCTTGAATTACATCACCCACTGCACTGACAATGTGACAAGTTTCTTATACTGCCCTTAAACAGGGGACACATCCTCTGCAGCTCTGCTAGAGATGACCTAAGTAGAATCATCATGGATGCCAAACGGATCTACATTAGGAAAACTGAGGACTACTTTTCAAACAGCAATCCAGGATAGTATGCCAAGGCACTTCAGCACTTTAAAAACTGTAAAAGCAGCAGCACAACACCTAACAATGCAGATGCCTCATGGGGTGATGAGCTGAGCTGCCTTTTTGCTCATTTTGAGAAAACAACACCCAGTCTCAGCACAAAAATGTCAATGTCCTCTAACTCCCGGAGACTCACTGTACAGGAGTATGCAGTAAGACGGGTACTCAAGTCAGTGAACCCAGGGAAGGCTGCTGACCCTGAGGAAGTACCAGGAAATGTGCTGGTGGGGTATGTTCTGTGAACACTCAATCCACTCAATACAATAGACACTAAAAAACTCATCATTGATTTCTGGAGGTGGGTAGAGCAGCCAAAAAAAATGTACTGAAGTATGAATACTGTCACTTTAGAATACCTGTAATACAACTCAAGTAAAAAGTATAGCCACCCTGTGTTACTTGAGCAAGGATGAAAAAATGATATGCAAAAAACCCCACTCAAGTACTGTGTACCTGGTGGGTAACCTACTTGTTTATTGATTAGAATGTCACATAGTAAATATGAATGCACAAATACATATAACAGCAATGAGCAGAAGAGACAGATAATCTCATTGGAGGGACCGCCACTGGTATGGGCATCCTCATCAAGCTCCAAGTCAGTAATCAGGTGACATCTGATGTAGTCAAAGCCTATTGCAAGATAAAATGTTTTCAGAAGAGTTACGTTTGCACATTGTTTTACTGATCTAATAGTCTAAGCTGCTGTTTTTTATATTAAAAAATTAACAAAAAAAGTTACAGCCCTCACAATCTCAACAAAAATGTGGTTAAATCCATATTTCTCAGATAGTATCAATTAAAATGTGTTCTTATTTTGGAAAAGCCAGCATTTATGGCAGAGCTTTTGTACAATAATACTGATTTACACTTGAATTGATTCACAAGTACATTTACCAGCTTTTAGCATGTTCTCGTCTGTAGTTTAGGATGTCCAGAATTTTGTAAAAAAAAAAAAAATTCCCACTGCAATGAAGTCTGGCTCTTGTATGATGCCTCCAAAGCATTTTCAATTCCACCCTGCAGGGAATCGATTAGAGGGCCACACACTTTGCATGATGACTCCAACTTCTTAAACTCTTCTTGCAATGGGTGAAGTGTTGGCAGCGAGAAGTCCACTGATGGCTGCCCTTGGAGGAATATGGGCCATTACAACAGGTTTCATTACAGCAGCAAACTCAAACGTGTGTAGGCCCCAAAAGAACCAAAGTCAAATTCCATTGTAAATTTAAGTCTCAGTAAAACACACCATGACACCGAGTAATTGTTACTTATCAGAAATAAATTAATAAATCCTTTAATAATCCCCGTAGGGAAATTATTTATTTTAATACGGATTGCTTTACTTATAAACTGATATGCAAGATACATAAGAACTCTTTATTACTTTTCCATGAGGTAATAATCATGTTTCTTCCTTGAGCTGCGGATGCACTCAGTGATCGAGGATTAACGGGTTAACATCGTGTACAGACAGCTGGGGGAAAGAAAAGGGGGAAACGGCGCTACTTAGCACAGAGGGTTCTCTCAAAGTCGACGTTGAGTTTTTGTTAGCTGAGACCTCCATTTGTTTGGGGAGACACAGATGACAACGCATTCTGTAACTGTTTTTCTTTCGCTGTCAGCAGAGTGAACGCTAACTTTCCCATCTCTTCGGATTCATCAGAAATGCATCCGGGCCCTTTTCAGCCCATGTTGCCGGGGGGGGGGGGTGTTTTCGGTCATGTGACGACTTGGCTTCACTTGATTGGTGAAATAAAGTTAGACGTCACTCTCAGCTATCTTTGATTGGTGACATGATGTCATGTGACAGTCACAGAGTCCCAGGCTCGGATGCCTCGGCGAAACAAAACATCAACAAACAGCCCAAAGTAACGGAGTAAATGTACAGTTAATTCTTCACACATTCACTGAAGTAAAAATAAAACTTATGCTGGTCTTTGATGTAAAATTTATCTAAAACTGTACAAACTTTACAAATGTCCCCACTGGGACTATTAAAGGTTGATCTTATCTTAAAAAGTTACTCAATTGTAAAGGTAGTGCGTTAGATAGATATATAGATAGTTAGATAGATAGATAGATAGATAGATAGATAGATAGATAGATAGATAGATAGATAGATAGATAGATAGATAGATAGATAGATAGATAGATAGATAGATAGATAGATAGATAGATAGATAGATAGATAGATAGATAGATAGATAGATAGATAGTTACAACCACCTCTGCTGATTTTATTTGAAATGAAAAAAAAAGAGGTTAAAAGTAAAATAAATTACAGATGTGTATCTTGAGATTGTTGTATAGATTACTGATTACTTTTTCAAATACATTTGAAAAATGGAACTGGACGTGCACTTTACAGTTTTGATATGGTTTTCATAGGAGCCACTCCAGATGTTGGTTAATTTACACCTTTTGCACCATATTAAGATGACATGTGTCAGTCAGATATTCCCAGCTTCCTCTTGTCTTAATCCAGCCAATGTTTTGAAACTTCAGTGGACTGAGTTAATGTTTCACAGTATATTACAATTGTATTAGCTGGTTTAGCACAGTTTTCAGTGACATGGCTGGTGTGTACAACAGAATAAGTCGCCATATCACTCAAATTTTGAAAGTCTGTATTTGTAAATTCCCAGGTTTGAAATGGCTCCGTGTCCTCCACTCATTCCACAAACAATACACTTGGAAGAATTGCACAACCTCTTTCCTATTTTTTCCTCTGTTCAATCCACACTTTCAGTACTTATTTTACATCTCCAGTGTTGAATACAAATACAATGTTTAGAATCTTGGTGTGCAAAAGCACTTCATGTTGAAATGCATAACTTTTTTTGACCACACAAAGACACTAAACTAAACAGCCACATCTCTCTCCAGAAATCTTGAGAGAGATGTAATTCACAAATCACTGCTTGTGCTGTGTTTGAGAAGGCTCTATGGTGTAGTCAGTACACAGTAATTCTGCATAGTGCAGGACTAAGAGTCTGCTGTAGCGAGTATACTTTCAATAAAGTTTGAATTGAAACCACAACTTGCTATTTACTGATTGTTCTTATTTATTTTTTCTTACTATGAAGATATGCAGAAACTTCAAGTTTTAACAATTTTTTTAATTATCCATTTGAAGTCTGTAATATATATATATATATATATATATATATATATATATATATATATATATATATATATATATATATATATGATATCAAGAAGACCTACCAATGGCTGAATAAAGCTGGACTGACAGACAGCACAGAGGCACTGATCATGGCAGCACAAGAACAGGCCCTAAGTACAAGGGCAATAGAGGCCAATATCTACCACAGTAGATCTGACCCAAGGTGCAGGCTATGTAAAGAAGCCCCAGAGTCAGTCCAGCATGTGGTAGCAGGGTGTAAGATGCTCGCCAGCTCAGCATACATGGAAAGGCACAACCAAGTAGCTGTGATAGTGTACAGGAACATCTGTACCCGGTATGGACTAGAAATACCCAAATCCCAATGGGACATACCACCGAAGGTGGTTGAGAACGACAAGGCTAAGATCCTGTGGGACTTCAGCTTCCAGACCGACAAACAGCTACTGGCTAACAAACCGGACATTGTGGTGATGGACAAAGAGCAGAAGAGAGCAGTGGTGATAGATGTGGCGATTCCAGCTGATGCCAACCTCAGGAAGAAGGAACACGAAAAGATTGAGAAATATCAAGGGTTGAAAGAACAGCTGGAACAGATGTGGAAGGTTAAGGTTAATGTGGTCCCCGTGGTAGTAGGAGCACTTGGGGCAGTGACCCCCAAACTGGAAGAGTGGCTCCAGCAGATTCCTGGAACAACATCTGAAGCCTCAGTCCAGAAGAGCGCAGTCCTAGGAACAGCTAAGATACTGCGCAGAACCCTCAGACTCCCAGGCCTCTGGTAGAGGACCCGAGCTTGAGGATGACACACAGATACCACCCCACAAGGGTGAGAGGGACATTTTTTTTTTTTTATAAACATATCACAGTGGTGGCAGTAGAGTTTCTGACTGGGTTGTGTTAACAGGGATCATATACCGAGAAGATACCAGAGGAATGGAGAAGTGTGCTGGTGCCCATTTTTAAGAACAAGGGAGATGTGTAGAGTTGTGGTAACTACAGAGGAATAAAGCTGATGAGCCATACAATGAAGTTACGGGAAAGAGTAGTTGAAGCTAGACTAAGGGCAGAAGTGAGCATTTGTGAGCGGCAGTATGGTTTCATGCCAAAAAAAGAGTACTACAGATGCAGTATCTGCTTTGAGGATGTTGATAGAGAAGTACAGAGACGGTCAGAGGGTTTTTGTAGATCTGGAGAAAGCTTATGACAGGGTGCCAAGAGAGGAACTGTGGTATTGTATGAGGAAGTCTGGAGTGGCAGAGAAGTATGTTAGAGCGGTGCAGGACATGTATGAGGACTGTAGGACAGTGGTGAGGTGTGCTGTAGGTGTGACAGAGGAGTTCAAGGTGGAGGTGGGACTGCATCAGGGATCAGCTCTGAGCCCCTTCTTGTTCGCTATGGTGATGGACAGGCTGACAGAGGAGGTTACACAGGAATCTCCATGGACTATGATGTTTGCAGATGACATTGTGATCTGTAGTGAGAGCAGGGAACAGGTGGAGGAGAAGCTAGAGAGGTGGAGGTTTGTCCTGGAAAGGAGAGGAATGAAGGTTAGCCGCAGTAAGACAGAGTACATGTGTGTCAAAGAGAGGGACCCAAGTGGAAGAGTGAGGTCACAGGGAGCAGAGATCAAGAATGTGGAAGATCTTAAATACTTAGGGTCAACAGTCCAGAGCAATGGAGAGTGTGGAAAAGAGGTGAAGAAGCATGTACAGGCAGGATGGAAAGGGTGGAGAAAAGTGTCCGGTGTGATGTGTGATAGAAGAGTTTCAGCTAAAATGAAAGGAAATGTGTACAAAACTGTGATGAGACCAGAAATGTTGTTTGGTCTAGAGACAGTGTCACTGAGGAAAAGACAGGAGACAGCTGGAGGTAGAAGAGATGAAGATGCTGAGGTTTTCTTTGGGAGTGACCAGAATGGATAGGATCAGGAATGAGTACATTAGAGAGACAGCACATGTTAGAGGGTTTGGAGATGGTATGTACATGTATAGAGGAGAGATAGTGAATATATTGGTAGAATGTTGCTGAGTTTTGAACTGCCAGGCAGGAGGCCTAGAGGAAGACCAAAGACGAAGTTTATGGATGTAATGAAAGAGGACATGAAGGTAGTTGGTGTGAGAGAAGAGGATGCAAGAGACAGGGTTAGATGGAGGCAACTGATTCACTGTGGCAACCCCTGAAGGGAAAAATCGAAAAGAGAAGATATTCAAATTATTTGATTAATCTGGAGGAACACAGTGTAAATTTCTACCACTGGAACAATTCACACTCCTGAAGATTCTGCATGAACACATAGTTTACAGCAACATGCCAAAAAATGTGCCAGAATATCAGCAAAATTAAAGCATTGCATTTCTGAATTTAAAAAGATGTATTTTATTCTGAAGAAAAAACAGTTTAAATGATTAAACTTTTCATGGAATCGAGTAACAATGAAGACTTGCTGCCTTGCTCTCCAAAGTGAACAGACCTGTTTGCGACAGATTAGTGGATAATCATGGTAATATGGCTGTTGGATAAGTATACTGTATAATATATCTCCAAGAGAATTGAATGTGTGAGGTTAAACGGGAACTTCCTGCCTTTCATCTTTTTCCTCTCTCAATGAAAATCTAATTCGTTGCACCTTGTCTTCCCTTTCATTCAGAAAGTGGGTATCAGGTCTCACTGCAGGTAGCTAAAAATACTTTATTTCTCATTGATTAGCACTGAATCAGACATTTAATTCACTTTGACTTGCCACAACAGTTTCTACTTTTCTACTTTGCAGACTGTCTGCAAAGTAGAGTGGCTACTAGAACCCCCCCCCCACCCCCCATGGAAGCATGTTAAAGAATCCACTGATTTATAAAACAGACTGTAAAGGCACTGCAGGAACTTCACAGTCAGAGAATTGAAGAATTGTTGCAAACACAAAATATGATGCAGTACTGGTAGCAGTTCATTCATTCATTTCTGACCACTTAATATGCTTTTGTGGGTCACGGGGAGCTGGAGCGTATCCCAGCTGTCGTAGGGCGTGAGGCGGTGCAAACCCCGGGCGCGACGCCAGTGCACTGCGGAGCTACACATGTACAAGACATACAATCACACACACACACACTCACTCCTGCGGGCAATTTGGAATGGCCAATTAACCTGAAGCACATGTTTTTGGAACTGCCTTGTTTTGCAGCGACAGCGCTACCCATTGTGCCACTGGTAGCAATATGGATCTATATTTTCAGAATGTCAACTAAAATTAATTATAAAACAAAAAAACAACCCCCCCCCCCCAAAAAAAAAAAGAACAGCACATTAAAGTTACTTTGGAAATATGATACGATAATATGATAATATGATATGATACAAAGCAAAAAGTAGAATGGAGGCAAAGAGCCAGGCAGTATAACCAGCTGCAAGACAAACTCTCCACTAAATGTTGTTTGCATTTTGCTGGTTGTATTTGCTCAGACATCATATTTACATTTTATTTATAATTTACATTAAACTAATGAGATAAATTTAATGTACTTGTTGGTCACAATGTTGAACACGCCATTAAGAGGAAGGAATGAGCTCTCACCACCCAGCCTATCACATTATATTGTTTACCAGTGAGGTCTATTTTCTTGTTGTATGGTTTTTGCCAACAATATGCAAGTACTGAGACTTTACTGTTGTACTTCTAAAATTTATTCAAAGCTCAGTAACCTTATTTGGTATTGTAGATCGGGTGACTTTATGACCTGTAAGTATTTAATGCTATATATTTATTTTAGAATCCACCAATTTCTACAAATTGTGGCACACTCAACAAAAATAATTTTCCATTATTAGAAAATTTTTTCTACAGAATAAATTCAGCAACAATAACTCCTTGTTCAGAAGAAAAATGTGGTCTCCATTAAAATCAGGACGTCTGTACACTTACTTTATGTACTAGAACTAAAGCAGTTTTTTCATCTGGAGGAGAACATTAGAGGGAAAAAATAGAGATTTTCATCCCTTGGTGCAACAACAATCACATGAAATTCACTCAGTAAAGATCAATGACTTCTTGGCGGACTTGGTAGAACCCGAGGCCCAGTCCCAGGTTTCATTCAGGAAAAAGTGTGGGGGGGGGTGGACGCATACTGGAGCTCATGTGTCCAAAGTGGAGGGAAAACACTACACAGACATCGTCAAAGAACCGGCAGACCAGATTGTTCTCCGTGATGTGAGTCTTCAGTATGTGTGACAGCTTCCCAGCACGGGGTTACTGCTAGACATGGGGTTCACAAAGTTAGGAAAGATAAGGTGAGTTATGAATTGTTTAACCTTGAACTGGGAAACCTTTCTGTGAGTTTAACTACTACCATGGAGGCCATGTCAACTTTGACCTTCACTATCTGTTCCAGTTGTTTTTTCCACCTTTGGTTCTTTTAAACCTTCTCCCTGATGACCCAGTGAGTTGGAATTCCAACACATATCACTACTGCCCTCCTCTGTTCTTTGTCCATCACTGGTGAGTTAGTCTTTGTTACAGCATTTAGTAATTTTTTCTTAAATCCAGCACTTCCTCTATCTGACAGTGATACAAACATCACAGGGGCTTATCCCTCTGTTTGATAATCTTCCTCCTTTACTCACCAGGTTTCTCCTGCATGAGGCATTCAATTAGCAGTTTATTATGTGGGGCCATCTTCTTAATATACTCTAGCATTTTTTAAGTTTCGTCCTGGACTATGGCTCACTAGCTCTCAGCTTCCATCTTTCCATTAAATGAACACCCTCAGGATGCTGAACTTAGTGAGGAGCTTTCTTGTCTTGATATCTGTGGCTGTTTACTGCTCAGTTGCCCAGTTTATGATCTCAACAAAGTATCTGATGACTGGCAGGGCATGATGATGGCTCTGAACTTCTATTTACCTTTCAGAACCTTACTCACTGGAGGTATTTAGATGTTATTGACTTCCGTATGGACTTATGTTTTCTAGTAGTATGTGGGATCAAATTGCACTTCTAGTTGTCTTTGATGTCTCAGATGCTGCCCTCTATATTTTTACCCCTGAAATCTGCACAGAACAGCAGTGGTGACACTAGATATCCTTGATATATTTTGCAAACTTATACTCAAGTATGCCTGTAAATTTGTATTCCACAGTCCCATTGAGTTCTTGATAGAGGCTGTTAGTGTCCTGTTGATATAGTACAGTTCCAAAAATTACAGCATCCATGTATGTAGCACTGAATCATGGGCTTTCTTGTAGTCAGTCCAGACGGTGCATAAATATGTCTGTCTCGTCATAGTCTTGTTGGACTCCTCTACTACAGCAAGATCATCACGAACAGTAGTTAAAGACAGTAATTCTGAGGTGGAGCAACAATCAGCCACCTGCTCAGCATAGATGTCAGTATGAAATACAAAAATAAACACCAATGAAAATGATGATTGGAAACCACCTTTTCCACAGAGAAGATGAACGTGGTAAACTGTGACAGTGTGTGAAACATTACAGATGTGTATCTTGAGATTGTTGTATAGATTACTGATTAGTTTTTCAATCCACTTTATTTCTAAAGCACCATTGTGCTGTAAAAATGAAGTGGATTGCTGCACAGTCAATAACTAAAAAAACACAACAGACGCACTGTAAAACAATCAACATAATGCGATTAAATAAAATATAAAATAAAAATTCAAATCAACACTCTAGAGTCTAGACGGTGTCAAACGGAGGGGAAAGAGGTGGGTTTTAATAAGAGATTTAAAATGAGACAGTGAAGAAGCCTGCCTGATAGTTTAGGAGCTGTTACAGAAAATGCACGTTCTTCAGCCCGACTTTAGGCTGTGTGAGGAGCAGCTGGTCAGCTGCCCTGAGGGAGTGGCTGGGAGTGTATGGGTGAAGTTGCTCAGAGGGGTAGGGTGAAGCGAGGCCATCTAAGGCTTTAAAAGCAAATAAAAGGATTTAAAAATGAATCCTAACATGTATGGGCAACCAGTGCAGTGATGCTAAAATCTGTGAGATGTGCTCGTACTTTCTCGTTCCTGCTAAAAGACTTACGCTGCATTCTGAACCAGCTGAAGGCGGGCTATGGAGGACCCACTAACCATTACATAAAGTCTGTTACAGTAATCCAGTCGAGTGGTCACAAAGGCACGGATTACTGTCTCAAAATGTTTTTGTGACAGTAATTTTTGACATAAGGCTATACAAATTATTGCAGCCTATTTATCAGTGAAATAGATGAGAAGACTTCGACAGATCTGCTTCAGGCTCAGTAGGAGTAGGAGTCACAGACAAACTCAGGGTTTGTTAATGAGAATCTACCAGTAAGCAGATTAGGCTCATGGTGAAACCATGTGAGAGTTTAATTTAACTAATTTTGTTCCAGGTATTGGAAAACCTAATGTTTCCCATTGTCTGACTACTTTGATCATGTATGTCATCACACTGGGATCTGTAGTGTCAGATTAGAGGTCTTTTATTAAAACTATATTTATGGGTCTTTAACCTTGCTGTTACTCATCTAATCACTTTGTCACTGTGCTTGACATGATATTGCACAATAATTAAAGCAAAAGAGTAGTTGTGAGCACTGTACGTCAGCCCTTCTATTACCCCTAATCTTGCCTTTTGTTTATCATTATCTTTGTGAAGTAGTTTTGCTGGGGTCTGCTGGTTTAATTGTTGGTCTGTCTGATATTAAAGAAAACTAGATGACAGATTTTCATGACGCTTGATGGGAAGGTTTGGCATGTGACAGGAAGAAACTATAACAGATGAACAGATAATGAAGCAGATCTTTTTTTCTTATTCAGCAATTCTTGGTGTTTGGGCTTCACATTCATTCATTCATTCATTTATTCATCTTCCTACCTGCTTCATCTGCTTGCGTGGGTCGTGGGGGGCTGGAGCCTATCCCAGCTGGCATAGGGCGTGTGGTGGGGACAAACTCCAGTGCACTGCGGAGCTACACAGAGACATACAAACACGCATGTTGTGGCAAGTCAAAGTGAATTAAATGTCTGATTCAGTGCTCATCAAATGAGAAATAAAGTATTTTTAGCTACCTACAGTGAGACCTGATACCCACTTTCTGAATGAAAGAGAAGACAAGGTGCTACACATTAGATTTTCATTGAGAGAGGAAATAGATGAAAGGCAGCAAGTTCCCGTTTAACCTGACATGTTCAATCCTCTTGGAGATATATTATATACTTATCCAACAGTGATATTACCATGATTATCCACTAATCTCTCGCAAACAGGTCTGTTCACTTTGGAGAGCAAGGCAGCAAGTCTTCAACTTCACAGCAATAGTTACTCTGCTTCGATGTCAACGATTTCACGAAAAGTTTAGCGCATGTTTTTGGAGATGGTAGGAAGTTGGAGAACCCGGAGAGAACCCACGCAGACACGGGGAGAACATACAAACCCCGCACAGAGCAGGATTTGAACCCGGAACGGTGCTGCAGAAATTCATTCATTCTTTCATCCATCCATCCATCCATCCATCCGTCCATCCATCCATCCATCGATCCATCGATCCATCCATCCATCCATCCATTCATTCATCGTTCATTCATTCATTCATTCATTCATTCATACAGCTGTTCTCAGCTGGGTGGGAGGCGAGGTTTACCCTGGAAAAGCCACCAGTTCATCACAGTGCACATGAAAAACAAAATCACATTGGCAATTTAGAGTAACAAATTCACCTACTTTTCTGTGGTGGGAGGAAGTTTGAGAACTCATGCAGACACAGGATGGACATTCAAACCACACAGAAAAGAATGTGTGTGCAGAAAGAGCAAAACCCACTGCAACACAATTTAGATTTTGTTCTTAGTTTATATTGTATCAGAAAGGTTTGAATGTATTTTGCAATTGTTGTCTACATATGTTGGTGAAACCGAATGGTGTTGTTTTGTCTATTGTTCTGGTAGGCTGGTGTACACAGGTTCACAATAGTATGCTCTGAGCTCTTCACTGTCTGCCTCAGAAGAAAAAAAACATCATTACAGAAATGTTCCAATCATTGTGCTTCCTTGCACATATAAATGCTTCAGTTTTCATGGTGAGAACTAGAGTACACCACCAAAGAGGGGAACGTGCAGGTCTCAACACATCCTTGATCTTCGTTACAAGTCTATATTGTTAGCTTGTCATTGTCCATTGCCCTTCAGTTCAACCTCTCCCATAAGAACTGGGTTTGTTACAACCAATGTTGAAGACACTTAGTTCCACTGCACTTTAACTTGTATTTGGTATACATGTGCTTAATCTTTCGACTTGAGCAGGGAGCAGCCTTGTGTCATTCACTGGCTTCACTTCCTGCACCAGCTGCTCAGTTTCAATGGTGTGATGGGAGTGGTGAAAAAAGGAGTTTACGTTACTCTTCCACACTCTCTCACTCAGTCCTTGTTGAGTCGGGGTACACTACTCTCACAGCTCTCATTAGATCTCTCCCACTCACAGCACACTCTCTTGTTCTGTCTCTTCCTCTACTTTTTCTGCTCTTGCTTCCTGCTACATTTTTAATCCCTTCTTCAGAGCCATTTTACACCCGCTCTCGACTAGGATCTACATTTCTGCTCTTCAAGGTAAGAAAAAAATATACCTCCTATTTTTCACATCCACTTAGGAAAATTTCTTGATATTGATTGGATATTGAATAATGTGTGTTTTAAAGGTTGAAGTTTAAATGCAAACTAAATAAGACTTTAAAATTCATGTTGTTAAGTTATAATAGAGGATGTTTTATTTAAATTTGATGACAAAAGTATGTATAGTAGTTTTAAAATCAACTATGCATACACCCCTGGTACATATTTGAACAATCTGCTTTCTGTGTAAATTTCAGCTATAAAACTGGACTTTTTGTTTAACACACCATTCTACTGTTTATCTAAATGTAAAAACTATATGTGTGTGTGCAAGCACATGTAAATCTACTCTGTTGATTTTTTCTGTTTCTCGTGCAAACAGTGTCCATGTGCTTTTGCTTGGAGAACATCTGGAGCATAGATACAAAGAGAAATATCTATGAAATTGTAATACGGAATATCAACCCTGTCCCACGTGTGTGACAGCAGAAAAGAGATGGCCACATCTGTCAGAGGCATGAGGCATGCTGCCTGTAATGTCTCCAGGTTATAATTTCAACGTGCCTGACAGGCTTTGAGTGGCTTGTTTTCACAGACATTGCTTTGGTAATTCTATAGTAACTGACTGTTTGGTGTTCTTACAGTCTGCTGACAACAGTCCTATGTGTATTTTTTGGATTAAACAGATTAAACGGAATTGCAAACAAATGGAAACACAAGAAATATATGAGAGAGAGGAGGAATGACACTTGTGGTGGAGCTTTAACAATTGTTTCATTATAAGAGTTAAGTTTGAGACAGAATGCAGGGTTGTAATGATAATGTCACCATAATGTCACAGTGCATTCCTGAAAAGATATAGTGTGGCTGCCTGTGAAAGGTAGGTCCAATTACAATCCATTGGCATATTATTTTAACAAATTAACTTCATGACTCTACCCGGGCGATCATGCTATTTTCCTTCTCTTTCAGTTCCTGTTATATCTTAGCTACATTCAAGTAGTATTTTAAAGGCATTATAATCATCATACTGCACAGGCTAATGAAACAACTCAATCGGTCTTTCAAACTCAAGAAGTCTTGAAGACATAGAAGACTATTTTTGAGTTTTTTGACTATTTAATCATTTGAAGAACACCGGCTGTGGCCACAAAAAGGGAAAACATTGCACATATTGCAAGATATCTTGACTGGTCAGCTATCAGTTTTCCTTTTGTTTCATGAAATCATGAAGCGCTATGCATGTTATTGCACCAGACCTAAGGGATCATTTTTAATGAGCCAGTAAAATCCTGAAATCATCTGTTTCTTCACTTTGAGCTGTTCATCAAAGCAAAACTGAAATATATGGGAATGCTTGTTTTAAACAGCATTGACATTCCAAACTGCTGCAACAGCCTTTCAGAAGCCAGACGATAACACTAAAACCGAACCACTCAGGCTGTCTCCACTGTAGAGTTTTATCATTCTGTTTGCTGTATTTTATTTTTTTTAATGTATCTATGATTATTCTTACTTTTTTAAATTACTTATAATGCATAGTCATCATTAGTCTCTTTTTATTGGAATCTTTTATTACGTATGTTCTTATTATCTTAACCACAAATCTTTTTTTGTTGATGTTGTAGTCTTTAAATGGTGTGCTTTAGTCTTTAAACCACGTTTAACATCTGCTGCTTCATCCATCGCTTGTAAAGCACTGTGAATGCTATGTAAATATAGAAAAGGGTGTTTTATATATTAAGTTGGATTGATTGATTATAAGAAACTGGACTGAATAAATAAAGCATGAATAGCCTGCCGAAAAAGAACAAAACAAACCAGAAAATTTAGACAAAATATCAAATGGTGACCAGATTGTGTTTCTGCATGACTTCATGGGATGTCAGATTATGCTGTAATGAAAACAGTCTTGATTGGAAGTATTTCCATACATAGATCTTCTTCCAATAATACACAAAATGTTAAACATGAAACACCGTTGCCTGTGACAGAGTAAACAAATGAAACTCAAACAGAACAGTTTTTTGAAGAAAAAAAAAGCAAAAACAAAGGTTTTTCCTTTGAAGCTCTTGTTTCTCTTTAATGAAGATATCTAGAAAATTTAGCTGTTTCCTTGTTTAATGGCTTCATGCAATATGACGCATGGCACCAATTTTCCATTGCTGTAATTTGACCCTACACCTTTAAAACATTTCCTCGGGGCTTGAACACATTCTGTCCATCAGTACTTAAAAATAGGTGGACGCATAGTGGATCAATACACGCACGTCAGCATGTTTACAGCCAGTTGCATATGCACTTCAAGTTATTATGAACACCATGACCAAAACATTAACTAATTGCGTTTTATGAGACCGATGCTTATCTAATAGAAAAAAATATTTAACCCACTTTCCTTTAGATTTGGTTCTGTTAGTTAAAATAGGAGGTCTTGCTTAATCTATCAATACTTTCAAAGGTGCCATTCGCTTTTTTTCCAGTTTAGAGTGAATGAAGTGTGCTGTTATTGCTAAGTATGGTTTTTTTTCAGCCTCTCCACAAGACATCACTTTAAGAGGTAAAATGCTTTTAGTGAAAACAACATTTTTTTTTGACCTACCTTGCCAACAGGAAATGGCCCCTAAACGGCAAATGGGCTACAAGTGTCGCATAGCAGGAGTGGTGTTTCTCCTTTTGGGCAGCATTGCTGCCCTTGTTGCTGTTGCAGTCATTCAGGACAAATGGAGTTTGAAGGAGTACAGCTCAGAGGTGAGGAAATACAGACGCAAATGGCACTTGTGGGAAATGCTATGTGGCTGCAGACATGCAGCCTCTCACAGTTTCTAACAGACCTGGAAACTCAAACAGCGAGGCACACAGGCACATGTTTCAGCTCTGTCTCGCCATGATAAGGGAATGTGATAAGGGTACAGATGTTGTGGTTATGGGGGTTCAGACTCATGTAGCATGCTTTTCTAACTGGGTGCTTGGGTCAGGACTGCTTGACATTAGTCTCTTCTCTCCTTACAGTATGGTATAGTAATAGATGCAGGTTCATCTCGCTCCACTGTGTATGTGTATGACTGGCCAGGGGAGAAGGAGAACGAAACAGGAGTGGTGACTGAGCTTATGAACTGCAAAGTTGCTGGTGAGTCATTGCACCTAAAATAAGAAAAACACACTGCAGCTTTTACATCTGGTTGTGCATATTTTACTAGAACTGATTTTGGTAACCAGAAATATCACAACAAATGAAAGAAAAATCCAGGAGCTGATTGAACTGTAGTGGAATTTTAGCTTTAAATGTTCCTACAGGTGAAGGCATCTCCACCATGAAAGTTGACCCACAAAAAGATGCAGATTTGTGGCAAGGATTCAAAATCTGCATGGATAAAGTCATCAAAATCATTCCTGCCAAAAAACACAAAGCCACACCACTGTTTCTGGGAGCTACTGCTGGAATGAGACTGCTTGAGTAAGAGAAGGCTCAAATACACTCCAGTCATTTTTTGAAAGGGAGAACCAGAACATCATGCACTGCATAGTTTTCACCAAAGTCACCTGAAAGCACCACCGGTAAAACATGTTTGGACTGCTAGCTGGGGCAGAACTTAGAGCTCTGATGGTTGCAGTTAGGCTAAGAAGTACAAACATAGGTTCTTTGTGAGTCTTACAATATGCTAACTGAGTTTCAGTGACATAGTTACTTAAACCATATTTTGTCGCGGCCAGCTGCAATCACGTTTACCTTAAAGAGTTTGTGTCATTGTTGATTTTCCAAACTATTTTAGACCACCAATGGAAATCAACACTAGTTCTTATTTTTCTCTATTGTAATTTTAACTTTTAGGTCATCATCCATTTGGTCTGTCATAGTGACTGCAGTTCCTCAAATGCATAGACATTGCATAGATATATTAAAAACTTAATTTTACACACAACCGGTCAAGGCGGATGACCGCTCTCCAGAGTCTGAGTTTCTTTCTCAGTGAGGGAATTTGTCCTCGCTGATCACACTTATGCTCGCTCTGGAGGGTTCTGTTGAATTTCTCTGTCTTTAAAAGCGCTTTGAAATGTCTGCTAATGTAATTAAGCGCCCTACAATTAAAAGCTGATTAATTGATTGATTGATTATGCGTCATTTAGAAAATAATTGATTATTGCTAATTAATCATCTTCAAAGACATTGTTGCTTGCAATTTTAGAAGTTACGTACCTCACTGCACAGTCCTGGAAGGCAACATCTTACACAAAGGCTAACATTTTGGTTTTGTGTCACATTCAAATTATATATTATATATATATATATATATATATATATATATATATATATATATATATATATATATATATATATAATATATATAATATTATATATATTATATATATATATATATTATTATATATATATAATATATATATGGCGCATATATATATATATATATGCGCCATATATATATATATATATATATATATATATATATATATATATATATATATATATATATATATATATATATATATATATATATATATATATGGCGCAGTGGTTAGCGCTGCTGCCTCACAACACGGCGGACCCGGGTTCAAGTCCCGCCCTGTGCAGAGTTTGCATGCTCTCCCCGTGTCTGCGTGGGTTCTCTCCGGGTTCTCCGGCTTCCTCCCACCTCCAAAAGCATGCGCTTCAGGTTAATTGGCCAGTCCCAAATTGACCGTAGGAGTGAGTGAGTGTGTGTGTGAATGATTGTTTGTTTCTGTGTGGCTCCGCGGTACACTGGCGTCGTGCCCGGAGTGTCCCCCGCCTCACGCCCTGAGACTACCAGGATAGGCACTGGCTACCCCGCGACCTGCGTTAGCGGATTAAGCGGGTTGGAAAATGGATGAATATATATATATTTATATTTTATGATTTAGTTTCAAATATTTTTTTGTCAACCTGATCATTTTTACACTTAGTTTGAACTACCTACTGTTTTGCATGAGTTCTGTTTGAGTTAAATAAGTTCTCAACTTTCACCTTATGAATTTGACCTCATTTCATGTTAGCACAAGACATTTTTCAAAATTTTGTTTTCTCACATCGACATTGGAAAATGTGAACAAGAAAGAGTTTACCTTAAGCTAATTTACCTCAGCATAAGGAAGTAGGTCTTGTGGTCTAAAGGTAAAGAGATATTCTGCTTGTGAATTCACACTTACAATATTGTAACAGGTCAATTCATTATTCTTTTTATAATAATTTAAACAAATAAGATAAAAAATGTTAGCTAGCAAGCTTTGAAGTGGCTGATGGGCATAGATTTGTATTAACATTGAGTAGAGCCAGGCTGCTGTTGCTGCTCTCTCTTACTGTCAGTCCTTATGTTAACTGCATTTTGTCAAACTTGGTCTATAGTGACCAGAAAAAGTTTTAAAAAATAATCTAAAACTGCTTCAGAATGACAGGGACTACATTCTTTACTGCTGTTGAGTGCTTTTGCTTTCAAACAGATCTCTCATTTTGTCTGCTTCTCTGATTCACCCCAAGGGAGCTGGATAAACAGAGGTCCAATGAAATCATGGCAAGTCTCACTGAATATCTGAGCTCTATGCCTTTTGACTTCCAAAACGCCTCCATCATTAGTGGTCAGGAAGAGGGGCTTTATGGGTGGGTCACTGTCAACTACCTCATGGGAAATTTCCTCGAGGTAAGACATTATTTTGTCTATGTAGGTCAAAGTATGCTCAACCCTTTATACAATAAAAACGGAGTGCTGATTCTCAATTAGGGCTCATCCTATACTCACATGTTCCAATATGTTTGCAGAGAAACCTCTGGAACACATATATACGTCCAGAGGGGGCAGAGACAAGTGGGTCCATGGACCTTGGTGGCGCATCAACTCAGATTGCTTTTGCCATTCAGGATGATCTCATTGGTCCTGACTACATGCATGTCAAGCTGTATGGTTATCCCTACAACGTCTACACACACAGTTTCCTCTGCTATGGCAGGAATGAGGCTGAGAAGAGGATTCTTGAAAGAGTAATCCAGGTATTTGGCTTTTGTTTGCCTTTTAAGCTTGATTGTGTCAAGCCTATACCCGTCACTGAAGGCCTTGGTATTGAAGATCATGGTTCTTATGTTTAAATTTTAAATGTGCGGTACAAGTGGTAATGTGCGCTTTGTCTGCATACATTTGAAGCTCAAAATCCATTAATGCCCTATTGCCTTTGCTAATAGGCAAAGAAGACAAGTCAGAATGCATTAAGTTATTAAGAGTATTGATCCAGTCAGGAATTTTGTCAAGCTAGACTGTGTTATTTCATGTCACTAAACTGCAGATGCATTGAATAATGCCGCACTATGAGGATGTTAGGAATGCATTTGGAACAAGATCTTTAGATGAAGTGTTGATTTTAAATTTTTTAATAATGCTAAAATCTGTATTGATAACATGATTTAAATAGCTGAAGTACGTTACAGTTTCTATGTATATACAGTAGGTGTTGTCCGAATTAGAGGTACTGCCCAGACCTTTGCCTTTTTTGTAATCCCACCATATCTTTCCTTATCCCTTTATTTCCTCTTCATCCTTTTTGCTATCTCCTGATATTTTGTATCTCCACTTATCATTTCAGGAAGCACGCGACCCAAACTACATTATTAATTCCTGCTTCCCAGTAGGATATAATGCCACCATAACAGCCTCATCTGTTTATGACACAGAGTGCACAAAGAAACCCAAAGACTACAAACCAGATCAAGAGTTATTCATTGTGGGAGACGGTGACTCAGACAAGTGTCGTGACATTGTGGAGTCCATATTTGATTTCAAGACTTGCTCTTCACCTCAGTGTTCATTCAATGGGGTCGAACAGCCACCCGTAACAGGAGGTTATATGGTAACATACTTTGCAACTGAAAATGAAGTGAGATGGGACAAAAAAAATCTCTTACTCTTTGTTTTTACTGTTCCTGCCAGGCGTATGCTGGATTCTTCTACGTTGCTAGGGCACTGGGGATAAACGGCACATCGGAGCTTGAACAGTTCAACACTTCAGTCACAAAATTCTGCACCACTCATTGGAAAGTGGTAAGTTCTTCCAATCGGCACAGAGCTACAGGATTCAGACGAGGAGAATAAAAAGTGTGTGGAGGGGGTGAAAAGTAAAAAAATGTAGAAAAGCATATGAATGAATAAAACACAAAGTACAGTTGACTCAGCATTTGACTCACATGTGAAATGTGACACTTTGTTCAAAACTGTTAACAATAAGTTTTATTCTTTTATTTCATTCATCTGAATGTCAGGCTTCAATCTGATTATTCTTTCACTTTCAGCTGAAGGATGAGAAATCATGGGTTGCTGACAGACACCTTAAGGCTTACTGTTTTGCAGCTCACTATATCTTCATTTTGATGACAAAGGGATACAAGTTTGACAAGGAAACCTGGAAAAACATTAACTTCGTCAAAGAGGTTGGTTGACCAAAAAATTACTACACTATGTCTCTTTAGCCGTATACAATTATGTGGGGGGTTACATACAATCATCTGAACATACAATCATCTGAACTCAAGAACCTGAAGCCAGAGAGAAAGGCAGACTATTTATCATTTCTGGGATGCCCCGAGGACATGGGGCGTCTCTCACAATAGAGCTCCCTCAACAGAAGGGAATTCCTTGTCTGAGGCTCGGTCTATCAATCATGAGTCATAAAGTCAGACAGAAGCAGATTGAAAGTCACACATTACAGCTGCAGCATCAAAATGCCACGGTGGTTCCCCCAAGTCTTCATCACAGGAATGCTCCACAGCAACTGAGTACAATGCCAACTTCGCCAACAAGGGAGACAGTGTGCACTCAGTGCCGTTTGGTGCACTGTGGTGGTCTGGTGGTCCTTTCAGATGAAGCCCAAAAATGACACGCTTGGATAATGTATAGGGATGCTCTTGATCTTTATAATGACTCCTGTTTTTGCTCCAGAGCTGTAATGCGGTGACATCATGACATAGCTGTTTCCTGTACTGAAATTCTCCAGACATTCAAAATAATGGATTAGCTAACTAGCAACATGTTCTACTACCAAATTATGACAAAATACTAATGTGAATCTCATCTTCTCTCTTCTTGCTCATATTCCTCCCCTCAGGTTAAGACAACCAGCGTCGGTTGGAGTTTGGGATACATGCTGACTATGTCCAACATGATCCCATCTGAAGTGAAAAAAATCCCCCCTATGTCAGATTCAGTATTTGCTGGCCTTGTATTCTTATTTTCAGCGTTAACCATTGTAACTGTGGTCTTTATTTTCATTGTCCTCATTCGGACCTGCTACTGAGAGAGCAGGCCAGACACAAGGGGAATGATCTACCACTGCAAGGCTTGGGAGTCGCTGTAGTCTTGACAGAAACTCTACAGTAGCATGTTGCAAGACAAAATATAAAATTATTATTATTTTATTTTTATGACGGATAAAATGTTTCTTAAGAGCTTGTCAGAGACTCTTCCTGCTTGTATTCTGTTTAGTGCTTCACAGGTCATGTATAGACACTTCTAAAATATTGTACATTTTGTTTTTCGAGAATTTGTGCCTCAGGGAAACTCACATAGACTCAATTGTTGGATTTTTTTATATTTGCAGACCAATGGGAAAAGGCCGGTAAATGTAAACGTACTTCATGTATTCTTAAGAGGTGATTTTTGTGTATGTATTATCCCTGCGTATCCCACACACTGATTCTCGGACATGAAATATTCACGCACAACATGCTGTTATTGATAATAATAATAATTATAATGAGAAGGAGAATGGGGATGTAATTATGATAATGATTAAGATATTATTAATGTATTTGCAATGGATAAATCTGTTTTACACACTTGATGATAGCACTTTGCTGCGGTGATAATGTAGTTCTTACTATAGCGTTCTATACCAGAAGTACACAACTATATTCCACAATTGCTGAACTTAAACCAGCCTAATAAGTAGGCAGTACTGAATATGCAACGTTGCATTATTTCAGTAGAAATTTTTTTTTGTGACATTCATACAGTAGTCCACTGGCCCCAGAAAAATATTTAGTGCTACAACAGTTCCAGGTGTTTCACATCGTATTTATATGCTCCTTCTTATAATGCTCCATTCCTTTGAAGGTTCTCATTCTATCCATGAATAGCAGAGTACAAAAATACCGTGCTACGGATAAGGCCTGTCAACACTGACAGTGAATACATTACCAGTTGTCTGTGTCATTTAAACATAATACTGCTAATATATTATGACAGATGTCTGATTGTGTCAATATGTCACCTCGGAGGAGAGATTCACTTCAGTCAGCTTAGAAACACATATAGACTTAAAGCATCAATGACAGCATGTTCATTAGAATTTTTCTGCTGATGAGAGAATTAATCCATTACACACATCTTAACAATCAAATTAAAACCTTTAGTCATTATTACGGGTATTATTTTAGAGTCCTCATTATTGCTAAATTTCTTTTCTCAAGATGAGGGCATTGCGCAATATCCAGTGCTTGTCACAGAGATAGACAACATCCATTCTGACAGAAAACAGCATGAAATACAGGGTTTTTTTTCTTTTCATTGGAAGGAATGATGCATGATTCTCATGTTATGCACTAAAGTACTGTTGCCTTTCTGGTGATGTGCCACTCTGAGTTGGATACATAATAAACCTGTGTACTAACTGTGTGCTTTGTGGCTGTAATATAACTTTCAGGTGTCAAAAGCGCAGGCAATTAATGACTAATTCATTGTCACTCTTTCTACAAGTCAAGTTAAATAAAATGAAAATAAAGCACATCTGCACCCGATCAAGTCTAAAGATGTCTGGAATGTGACTAGTATGATTGAAACAAAGACATCTCTCTGATGGCACATCAAGATTCGTATTTGGCATCATATTACCCTCTAGTGGTGCTGCAGATGAGATAAATATACAATGAATCAGATTTTTTTAAATTTTTTTTTTATTTAAAGATTTATCTAAAAAGAAAAGAAAAAGATAAAGAGACTTTTGAAACTACAGCAATATCCACTGGATCTACAGACACTCTCAGAATCACAATTTCAAAGACATGGGACGCATGTGACCAAGCAAATAAAAAAATAGCATCATCAGTTATTTCTGTTGCATCTTCTTTTACACACCTGTACAAAAAGATCTCATAAATATTCTTTTGTTTTCACTTTCTCTACTTTCTATTTCCTTTCAATAAGTTACTGTCTAGAGGTCATATCTGCTTGGTTTTGGTTGAGCCGTGTTCGTTTTCCATGTGTCCTTCAGTTGCTCTCGTTTCATTTGTTTCGTTTCCTTGGCAGACTGTTAGGTCCTATCGAAAGGGTTTCAAGGGTTTGATCTCAGGTGAAGTGTAAGACAGTTCAAATAAAACCCACAGAGAATTTTCTTTTCTCTTGATCTCAACTGATGCTCTTTCACTACAAGTAATGGTGATTATTATTTTCAAATTTTAGCTGCAAACACAGCTGTGTCTTATTGTGTCTTATTGGGCTGTAGCCTGAAACATGTCTATGCTCTCACTTGCAAAGACACACAAGACTTGCAGGATGTTCTCTCCAACTTAGTCAGAGATTAACAATTAACTTGACCCTTTTGAGCTTTTAAAATGGTAGCTGTTTATAACTGTCCTTCTGTATGTGCACTTCGTCCGCATCCACCCAAAATAAAAACAACTTATATTCTCAATAAAAAAAAAGTCCTTAGCAGCTCACACATCATAATAAATTTTCAAAAGAAATGGCAAAAAATGCAGCGCATAAAAAAAGAAAACAAATAGATATCTCCTTTTAGAATATACATTAACTAAAATCATTTCATACAGAAAATGCCCTTTGTTCCTACAGATATCACCGACCTGCTTACATTTTAAATGGCTTGTGTTTGGCAAGACAGCAGCGTGAAACATTTTGTTCAAACCATGAACTTCAAAATAAATATAATTTGGAACACTTTATCTGGTTTTCATAATGATCTCCAGTATTTCAGTGTGTGTATTTTTGATTTTTTAATGTGGCTTCAGAGTGCTGCTGAGTGGACACACAAACTTACAGACCAATATTCCACAGGACATTCTGCTTCTCACCTCTTTACCCTTTCATACTACAGTTTATTCCCAGTGATATACCCAGATCCTTTGCTTTACTTCCACTGGTCTCTTGACAGATGTTACAGTGCCACAACAGACCATCATCATGTATGACCATGTGACAATCTAAAAATCTCAGAGCACACTCTTCTGGTTGAGGCATCCATGTTAAGAACTACTGAATGTTCTCAGTCAATGACAAAATTGTCACTGAACAACAGCATGGCAAATTAATTAAACAGCATCATGTGGAAAAAAAATCAAGAAAAAAAGCAACAAAATACAGATTTTTTTTCCTACCTAGTTTCTTCATCTTTGGTATAAAATAGCCTCCTATCTGGGCTGCTTTCATTCAACAGTTAAGAAAGACTCAAGAACCTGTGAACAGTTTTACTAAAACTATTGCTTTTTGCACAATTAAAAAAAAACAACTTTTTATGATGCATTTTGTTTAAGTCGTAAATGTTCCCCTTTTTTAATATTTAGCATTGAGACAAGCAAAGCAGGCAATGTAAAAACGTTTTTGGACGGTAAAAATATTAAGTAAAAAAACAAGTGTGATGCAGAAACAAAAACGTTTACCCATGACTAAACTTAACTGCATTATACAGGAAGCAGTGGACTAACCCTTTTCAGAAGTCACTTTACGTCTTTTCCTACCAACTAACACCTGCTGCACTGCACAACACAATGTGTCATCATTTCATTATCATCTTACAAATGCAAATTGATCAATGAATCCTGTACACATAGCTTTGTAGAATTCATCTAAAAGACTCTCCAAGGAAGTCTTTTTTTTGATGATAATCCAACATGATGGATAAATCTATTTCCAAAGTTTGAGAAAATTAAGGCAATAAAGATTTCTGAAAACATCAACATTCTAGAAAACTACTCAAATAATAAAAAGAATGAAAATAATGTAGCTTAATATCAAAGGAAGACAATATCTTTTTTTCTAGACTTTGCTTCCTTCTTTTTTTTTTATAAAAAATTCTGAAAATCTACCTGCACATTCAAATGTTTTTTTTTCTGTACAGCTTGTTGGTTGAGTTTAGATTTCAGTCTTTTCACTTTTTCCTTTGGAGGCGAAGGTCCAGTCTCACAGTGAGAAATGATAAACTCAACTTTGCCGACTCAGTGTCCTCAAGTTCAGAAAACTGCCAAAGCTTCTTTCCTCCGTTGTTTACTTGGTTGATCCAGGTACGTAATAAATCTTTTGTTTTTTTTCTTCATTTTGTCATTTACTTGGTGCCTGTGCACACTGGAAGCATTCTTCACCTGATGTTGCCCATGTCACCTTGTTTTTTTTGTCCCAGTTTCATTTGATTCTCTCGGTGTCTCCAGTGTCTCAGTGCAGTCCTTCTAAAGGCAATACAGCGATAACTCCCACCAATCTTGTTATCTATAAAGGAGTTAAAAAACAAGGTAGTGAAAAAAGGGTGACTCAGGAAACTGCTGACAATAATGCTGTTTTTGAAGTTGACAAAACATCCTATGCCCAACTGTGTTTAAAAGAACCTAACAGTGTTTTTTTCTTGAAGGCAGAAAAACAAGTTGACTAAAAACCTGGAGGAAAATAAGAATAGGCCAGGAGTGTTTTGAAAGCAATGGTTGCAAAACATTGGATAACACACTAACACAGTTTAAGAGCACCTTTTCTCATCATGCTATCTAAAAGATACAGAGAACTTGGAGAAATCTGTAGGCATAAAGGGCAAGGATAAAAACTGCTGAAACCACCATGATTCTATGAAGCCTCTTTAACAGCGGCTCAGCACATCGTCAAGTATCAGTTAAGCCTCTATGATGCACAACCCACGAATTAACAACATCCTGAAACACTCACTTTGAACCCTAGCTCATCTGACATTTAATGATACAAAGTGTAATATGTCTACATTTTGAGGATGTTTTTTTTTTCTTTGGAGAAAATTATTATTATTATACTCTTTTTCAGGGACATCCCTCTTTATTCCAGAAACTTAAATAGTCCAGGTCTGAGATTGAAAGATGCTACTCAGGAGCGATGCAGAGCGATGCTGATTATCAGCTCCACTGTGGACAGACATCGATTTAAAACACTCACTTAGACTGCTGGTAAGAGTAGACTGTGGAATGATCTCCTGTATTCTCCAGGGGTAAAGGCTGCTGCCCGCTGGCATCCTGTGCAGAAGGGGCAGCTGTCTGTGGAGATGGGTCTGTCACCACACCCTACCAACAGAGACAAGTTTAAAAAAAAAAAAACAAGCCAGACGGTCTCATTTTAACCTCTGAACCCCACACAAGACAGGATTTCTAAGGAATGTGTTACAGTACTTTCATGTCATCCATATGGGTTTTGTAGCGATAAAAAACAAACCCTGATATTATTTATAATAAAATTATGAAGGTTTCGTTTAGTTCAGAGTACCTTTTTTAAATCACAGCCTTGTTTTCACAATGAAAGTTAATATCCAAGCCAAGTCTGCACTGCGAATCTAATGCTGGCTTCTAACTAAAGCACATATCAGGAGTAAACACGTAAAAAGCTCTATGAACAGCTCCTTTTTGTCCTTACTTCCACTGTGATGGCAGAGGCAGGCACTGCAGTGTACTGGGGAATGTAGGTTCCTTGCATAGGAGCAGCTGCTGCAGCAGGCATGTACTGCAGAGACCACACAGGCAGTGTCATAATAACTGAACACAAATACACATTCCACTATGTCTAAATTGAATGTAGTGTGTGACATTGCGCGGGACATGTTAAAGTACTATATATTACATAGTAGTTTGGTCCTACGGTCAATGCAATTTAGGTGTGTTGCAAACTATTTACAAGACTTGTATTATAAGAAATTAAGTACTGTGCTGAATATTTACAAAGTCAGTGAATCATGTTATGAAATTTTTTTAAAGGTTGGATCTGATTTAAAGGACAACGTGAGATGCTGATGGGGTGTGTTAATAAATAATGTTGTGTACTCGCCAAACCAGCTTAACTTCAGGTGGCGTGGCAGAGCACACACACACACACACACACACACACACACACACATGAAGAGGAGGTACAGGCTGAGACTCACTGTGCCTGTGGCGCCCAGAGACAGGTGATTCATCTGTTGGGTGAGAGGAGTCATTACACTGGAGGGGTGAAGAGACAAACTGGGTTCTATGGCTGCGGTCGGGGTGATCACAGCACCCTGAGGCAGGAAGAAAGCACACACGCACACACACGCACGCACGCACGCACGCACGCACGCACACACACACACACACACACACACACACACACACACACACACACACACAACGACAGGCCCGGTTATAGACATCATGGTACAAGATTAAAAAAACAAAACAACCATTTTACACCTGGAGATATAAACTATCACATAAAAGGAATGAATTTTAGCAGCAGGTGGAAAAGGAATGAAGGAATGATGGTGGAGAATTAGTGAAGTTGGAGAAATGTTCAGATGACGGATGAAGGAATGAACTTAACCTAGACTAAGTTGGAGCACAGAGTAAAGGAAGGCTTTGACAGAGAACCTACCAAAAAGTAAGTCTCAATATAAGTTACTTGATTTATGGGTGAGGCATGATGGAATAAAGGGGTGTCGCTGTTACAGGGAGAGCCTTAGGCATTTTAGCAGGAGTTACACTATATGTCTCATCTCTCTGAATGATAAAAAAGAAGCATTTGTAATCACTCTAGCTGAAGCTAGAGATTAGAAACAAGAAGAAGTAATTTTTGTAAGAAAAACTATCGATTTTGCAGACATTCATATGATACATATAGTCAGGCACAGTAGTCTAAATTATTATAATGCATTCACTTGTGAGGTTTACTATTGCTGAGGAAGAATTCCTCTGCTATTTAGCCACTATTTATTTTTCAGATTGATAATTACAGAAACCCTTATAATATAGAGGCTCAGAAAGAAATTTCCACTGTAATATAGTTACAATGAAAATATATTGTACTCAATGGATCAATATCAATATTTCAATATTTTCATTTTGTGCTAATAAGAGTTAATAATATGCTAACAAAACAAAGCAGAACAGTTTAATGAGTACAAATACACAGACTGTGCACAGCTACACACACACACACACGCACACACGCATGCACGCACACACACTCACACACACACACACACACACACACACGCACACACACACACACACACACACACACACACACACACACACACACACACACACACACGCATAAATATATCAACCCACAAACCGACATAAAGTACAGAGATAAACCCAGGCTTTTATCCATCTATATAATACATGCTCTAATTTAATGATTTCTCTTCCTCCCTGTCTTTTTACTGAAGCCTCATCCAGCTTCACAGCAGGTTTCCATTCAGAGAAAAAGTTGAATAAAGCGGAATGAAACCTGTGATGACTAGGTGTCTGCTCCACCTCGCAGCAGTACAAACGTTAACCCTGCTGTCTTTGTGCGTGTTTGCATATGGATGCCACACATTCGCCGGTGTGTGATGAATATGTCAGACTTTTTTTTTTGCAGGTGTAAATGATAAGTCCGCTGCAAAAAAAAAGACAATTATCCTTTCTTTGACACCAGGGGAGAGAAAGTACACTTCCACTTTAAAGTTACGCTTTTGCTCCTACACTTCGTCCTCTTTTCCTGCTGTCATTTTTCCTGTAAGGAAGTGAAGCTGACTAGCCGAATGCTGCAGGCACCTTGACGCATTAAATGCACAGAAACAGTGTTAATGACATCCTTAATTGAGAAACCCTCTAACTGCTGCTAGTATGACATGTGAGCATGCAAGTGACGTGATATGGTGTTGTTTGCCCTTTGTCATGCGGCGTTGTGCCGTTTCTGCCTCATCATATAATATTAAGCCAATAAATATGTCTTATATTATAGATTACATTATAGATTATAGATTATATTACCAAATCAAACATGTGAATAAAATCGATGACTTCTTCCATCACAGTTTAACATGGTATTGGAATGTACCCCCTCCACCCCCCACCCCCATAAGCCCTCACCATGTATTTCTTGCTATGAATTGTAATTCATTCATTTCCTGTAGAGGGATTTGTGAGTAATTATGCAGAATGACATCCTCTCACTAATTAAAACATACAGACAGGGAGTTCAAGTATTCTGGACATTCCATCAAGCCTCAGGAAACACAGGCTTAAGGCACTTCATTGTGTTTATAAGTGTAACAATACATTTCACAGAGCATTCATTTGTTTTTATGTCTTTGTCGTGTGTAAATAAAGTTGTGTGAATGCATGCATGTGCATCTCTTTATTCAAAAAGTACAATAACAGCACTGAGTACAGTTTTAATTACTCTCATCATAACCTTTTGATAATCATCACTAGACTATAATGTGTGTCTGTAATTTGTAATGTGTATCTGTATAATGTATTTGATTTGCACACAAATTCCTCAATTAAATACAACCGAAAAGAAAAAAAATTACAAGCAGAACTATTTACCGAGAGACTTGCAGGCTCATGTACACCAACCTACAGTAAATGTGTCAACGAATTCACACCATTAATCAAAGTTACCAATTATAAGCACTAGATCAGTAGAGAGACAGGGTTCCCGACCACAGGAACAGAAGTAAGCCGCTCTGTCTCTCACAATCTCCCTCCCCTCTCCAGCTTAATTTGCCAAGCTCTCCAGTTTCCAGGAAGTACAAAGACTAGCCTTCACCTTTGTTGTCTAACAGGGAGTTTGACTACACACAGACAAGGCTTGGGAACGGGTACACATTGTCGGAACATGCTTTTGCAGCAGCTGTTTTCTTTGTTCTCGATTTATTAGTTGCAAATCCTTAATTCCTCTCCTTTTCTGCACCCGCCTCTTACCTCTGTCCTCTTTCTTTCAAACATAGACAGTTGCCATGTTATTCACTCTATTTATATCCTGCCATCCTCTCCCAACTCTTACAAAGTTAAAGGAACAGGAAAGTTGAAATGAACCTGGGGTATTACTCAAAGTACATAATTAAACAAATGTTTAGGTGGCATAATTAATTTTTATGAACAATGGGGACCTTGGACAAACAAAATATATAAGTTATGATGTGCTCCTTCACAGCGGAAGTGACGCAATCGTAGACATCGGGGTGAATCCGTATCAGCGCCATTATATAAATATACAGCTAGTAACAACATAACAAGCTAACATTTTCACATTTATTTATCATGAAACCATCTGAAATCGAATGTATCGCTTCATTGATCGTATTGTGCTGTAAATGGCTGCCCTGATTGATGAAGCGACCGTTGTCGCTGATGACACTTGACCCCATGTGACGGTGCTACTGCAGCGCAGATTTCAAGGTTTCCTGACACCACGGATGATGCCAGACATCTGGAAATGTTTTTCTTTTTCATAATGCTAAACAAAATATATTTACTTTAAAATGAGTTTACTGTCCCTTTAAATCAAGTGGTATGTTAAGTAATCAGATGGAACATAATAATAATTTCTCACATTTTACTCAGACATTCCACCAGAATGTGACACCCCAAGTGACATTTAAATGGTGCTCGTGTAATTGACATGGCACCAACTTATGAACCTTTGCACAAATCGTAATGCAGGAAATTCTTTTGATTGTTATTTTGTAATAAAAGAAAACCTAAATTAAAATTTGCACATATATAATCTATTTTAAAATAACTTTAATTGTACAAGGAATACAAATAGAATATTAAAAGAAAGAAGAAAAAATCTTTATTTTGTCATTGAGCTTGCAGAGCACATAGGACACACACACAACAAGAATGTATTTCAATTCAATGGAAATTTAATTTCATTCAAATATAATCAAATTTTTAATACTGTAATCAGCATCGACTAAAAGCTGAATTGATTACTACTGTATTTCACCCGTGGAAGTCAAATTCCTACCCGCGGTTTTATTTCCAGCCAGCAGGGGGAAACCTTTTTTCGTGGTTTTCAAACTGCTCCGCTGAGCTGAATCAGCAGAGCTGGACCCAAACGCTGGGATAAAGTTTTTCCCTGGTCCAACCTCATTTTGACTTTCTTAACATAACGCTTTACATTTGTCAGAAACTGAGGGCCATTTTATTTTATTGTTTGGCTTACTGTTCTGAACAATTACGGCATTGTTTGCACGCGTATTTGAGTTGATAAAATCTGTGATTACTTTGAGATTAGCAGACTGAGAAGAGCATGAAGAATAAATAATGAGACATGTTTATACACAGAGATGAGGTGGCAAACAGTGTTGGCAAATGGAGAAAATGATTCCACTGGGAAAAGATGACAAATAAAAAAACAAAAAATGAAATTAAAAAACCCCAAAATGAGGTGAGTGAGACACATACCGTAGGTTGCATAACATACTGTTGGTGTGGCATCCAAGATGTACTCTGGACCTGTGGACAAGAAAGGAGGAGACAAAAGGTGAAGACAGGGGAGGAGATGCAGTGCAGTTGAAAGTGATGAAATCGAAGATGAAGAAGGAAGCAGATAGAAGAAACAATGAGTGCAGGAAGAAAAGGAAGGCAGTGAAATATGAAGTAATTAAAGGAGGGGATGGACATGAGTGGGAAGATTTAGAAGGGAGGTCAGGGAAAAATGAGAGGAAAGGGATGTTCAAAAAGAATATTGTTATACGTGGATAAAGGATTGAGGAAGTGAGGGAATAAAGAAAGACTACTGGCAGACAGAGTGAAAGGGAGTGGAAATTAATCATTACATCAAGTCTATGCAAGCCCATTTTGGAGCCTCAGTCCCTGTGGTAGTGTGTCTTAAAGAATATTACGGTGGTAACTGAGGGTCCGTGTATGTTATGTCGTAATTATAAGAGGATATGAAGACCACAGAGAGCAATACAGACTAATAATTACTGCTTCACAGTGGAGGTTTCATCATCAAAGCCTGTCTTGGCTACAAATCACTACTTTCATCTTTTGGTGCTACTCACTCCCCAACCCTAACATGAGTAGGAACAAATCCCCAAAGACCCCATTTCCACACGTAAGAACCCCCACTTATTTATAGTAAAATTGCATGGTAATTATGTGTATATGCTCGATCACCAGACACTCACCTGAGTATGTCTACCTATCTGTTTATGGACGTTTTTTAAATTAGTTTAATTCTTCCAGAGAAACAAGAGGATGTGGTTGTGTCTCTAAGTGTAATTGGCCCTTATGAAGGTGTGTCTTTGCATTTGTCTTTCTCATTTAGCGTTTCACACAACCTGTGGCGGGGGACTGCTATTTGTTCTAAAGTCCAAGTGTTTGGTAAACTGTCGATAAACTGAGCCAGTCTCTCGTAGAACTAAAGCTACCAAGCAGTGACACAGGCATTGGTTTGGTTTGTGTGCCTGGAATAGTGAGGGTGTGACACATGGGAACAGACAGAGGGAGACAAAAGGAGGACCGGTGCCAAAGAATGAAAGATTAATCGAAGAAATGCTGCAGCAATATGAGCTTGTGTTTTATCAATGCTAGACTAAAAATTGCCTTGATTCAAGGGAGCTGACTCAATTTCTGTATTTAAGTCCTCCCTGACCTGTGGTGAATATTAAGAGACTAGACAACCGTGAAGGTTTATCAACATTTTTTTTAATTTTAAAAATAACGCATCAAAATTGCTGTGAAAGACGTGATAAATAACTGATTCTGGACCCGTGTAAACAATATATTATTTTGATAGAGAGTAAATCATTATTAAATACTACTAATCTTTTTTAATGAATTTTAGAAGATAATTATACCATTATTAACTACAGCATGTGTGCACATGTGCAGACAAGTGCTGCCAGTTAGTTCCAAATATGAAGATTTTTACTGATTGACATCATGATGGAGTGATGGTTATCACACTGCTTCACAGCAAGAAGGTTCTGGGCTCACATCACAACCTGAGGCCTTTCTGTGTGGGTTCCCCCCAGGTTCTTCCAGCATCCTGCTGCCATCCACAGACATCAACCATGCAGATGATAAATTAAACTAATGTTATAAATATAGTGACAGAAAATACTCTTAATTAAACATAAATTTGGATGTAGATGAAGTTATGCTGTGCATTCATTTCACATTCCTATCAAATTTCAACCAAAGTGATATTTTTTATGTTTTGCTTCTAAATCATTTAGAAGATAAAACCCGGCAAGATGCTTTCAAACTTTTATCAGACCAGCCCTGTGTATTGGCCTCAAATCTCCATCCACTGCTAATGAAAACAGAGATGTAAAACAAAATTCCAGAAATATACTCTTGCTATTTTAAGAGGGCTATAATTGTCTTGAACAGCTTATCACTGTGATTGTTAGCAAATGGCAGTAAAGCAGGAAGAAATAGTGTTTTTTTTCTCAACTCCTTTCAGCTGTCAGTGGTTACACATTTGGTGTATTAATGAGCATTTAAAGCAGCAGGATGCTGTACATGAGACTGACTCAAAGTAGAGCCCAAAACCTCTTTTTGTGGCAGTGAAGGTCAGTGAGGAACGGTTCATTGATGTGTTTTTAATAGTCAACCCTCCGAGGAACATAGCAAACAAACTACATACGCATGCTTTATCTACACAAACAGAACTTTCTGAGGAGTTATTCATTCTGAGGAGTTATTCACTTTCTTTTCTTCTGATCTTTGTTGACAATTAGAAAACAGAATAACTCCAGATTTTAAAACCAGTGATCTACTGAAGTAAAGTTCTGCTGCCATGGAATTCTACAAAGCTGATAATGTCTCTGAGGAGGCTATTGCCATTTTGTTGCATTATATGCTCTTGGGATGTCATACTGGACTTTGAAAATTTGAAATTTAGTTGCTTCATTTAACTGGCCACGACTGGCCACGAAAGCTGCAAAGTCCAGTTTCTGAAACTTGAACTTTGATGCTTTGCATTTACTGAAATAACCTGTAATTTAAAAAGACAGCAAATGATGAAACCATCATTCAACCCTAAAGTCGTAAATACGGACACCCCCTATCATTTATGAGACACTCAATTTTCCGTTGGCTGTCCAAGATAAATTTTAGAGCCCCCACAGGCCCCCAAAAGCTTTGTCTCACCCAACAAATTTCACCCACCTGATACGTGGAGACAGGCGAGGCAGCGATGAAGGGTGTGATTGATGTCTGTGCAATCATCCGATTTGTGGAAATGCTATATGGTGAGGAGTAGAACCTATGAAAGCAAATGAGAAAAAGTTTGAACACCCAGAAGTGTGGTAACACTGAACCAAAATCACTTTAAACAATATTGACCAAATTTATCAGCAGGAAGCTTCTGTGCACAGATGCTCCTCAAAATGTAGCCACATGCAAACCTCTTGACTTCCAACCACTCAGTACTCTATAAGACACGGCTGACATATGGATTACAGATCAATCACAGAGGCTGTCATGGAAACGGCTCCACACTGAAACATTTAAGCCCATCTTTCCATGAAACCTGACCGAAATACACATCATGTTACATTGTAGTCTCCTGCATGTATTCATAACAATGAATTTATCCCCTTAATGTAAGTGGCTGAAACATTTTAACAGTACATTATATATTCCCGCCTACGCAATTCAACCTTGGAGGGCATGCTGCATCTGCATTTTACTCTGCTTACTTCACTCTCTTATACCTTTGTCTGTCCTTCTGATCTTGCTCCATCTCTTTTTTTTTCCCCGTTTCACCCCCTCAACTCTGCAAGGGTAGAATGGTGTGGTTGGCAGTGCTTTATTTATCTTTGTGTACCTAGAGAGGACATGTTTCATCTGCCAGGTCGTGTTGCTGTGCCCGATCGATCCCAAAGTGTCTGTTGACTGAATAATGCAGCAAGGGACGGGAGAAAGAGAGGAGAACGACAGAGACAGATAGAAGTCCTCCTCTACCTCCTTCTCCAACACAGTAATGAACAAATTAAACATCATGATGTGCAATTTGGGGGAGAAAAGTAAGAGAAAAGTGCTTAAAATAAGTTATGCCAAACTGCTGTTGATAAATATGTTGGTATTTAAGATTTGTTAAGTATTATATGTAAAATAAAATATGGATTTAATGTAAGTATTACATGGCTTTGAAAGAAATGAGAAATGTTAACACTCATATGTTTGAACATTACAGTCCAGGCCCTCTTTATTCATATTATTTAATCATCTATATTGGTTTATCGATTGTTTATTCCTTGGTGTGTGTATAAACCCTTTTTTAATTCCACTCTAATTTTGTGCAGAGTCCTGCGAGTATGAACAGAAGAATATAGAAACTCAAATATTCCTCCAGCTAAATAGCTAATATTATGAATACAGATTACACATACAATTATTCTAGGTTGTACTGCAGTTGTTTCTGTCATTTTACCTCACCTCTTGTCTTTTATTAACACATTTGTCCTGTCTCACTCTTCATCAGCCTCAGCAATTGTTTAAATAGGGTTGGGAAGCAAAGCAGGAAGAAACAGTCACACAATGACAGTCACCGTGATGAGGAGAGGCTCGATAGGAAGGACGAGAACGGAGAGTTTGAGTTTGTGAATCTTGATCTTTTCCACTCTTTCAATTTACTTGATCATTCATTTTAGATCATTGAGTCTTTTTTTCCATGTAGTTTGAAACTTTCCTGAATGACTGCTGTTTCATTAACCACTTTGCTGAGATAAAAAGAGCCAACATTTGCAATTCACGATAAAGTACAGAAACACTTTCTTATGAAGTGGATATGCTCCAAATGTTTGGAGATTTTTCTATGTTCTTTATTTCTCCTTTCCACCAAAATTCCATAAAGTACTTTTTAATTGTACTAATAGCAATTTAAAAACTACCAAACGGATAATCTACTGAAGCAACAATTTGGTGGAATAGGAATTTTGTGGAATGGAAATGATAAATCAGTCTGAGCCCACCTGTTGTTTCATGTTTATAAACATGAAACAACAGGTGTATAAATATGAAAAAAGAAGCTGTAGTTGAAATATGTGTTGTTAATGAATTTGAAAAAATGAGTGACTGGGAGGAATACCATCTATGAATTTATTTCAGCTTAACATCTAGGTAACTTGTTCCTGCCCTGTCTGTTATCCAAAGCTATTTCTTTGCTCGCCGTGCCTAGAATAAAAACAATGATTTATGTATTTTCCTGTTTTCATTTTTTAAATGCGATTATTTGCTACGATGCTGCTTCACTGCAGGCTTTTTACATGTCCATCATGTCAACTAACTCTTAGTCTGTTTCTGGAGTGGCAGAGGACCAGAGAGCTACACTTTCTGAACTGGAGTGTCATGTTAGAAGAGAGATCTTTTGTGGCTGAGACCTACTCCCACTACTTCCACAAATGACAGAATATACGAGATAAGGGGACCGCTTTCATCAGACTAGCCCTCTTATGTTTTACATTTATTGTATTCCAGTGGATCCCAATAGGCTCTTGAGTGAGTACACTGCTATTTTTACTGTTTTCAGGGCACAATCCAGCAGATGAGGAGCACTCCAGTTAATAAGGAGGAGGCAAAGCTTGACCTGTTGAAGAGCAAGGAAGCCAAGGGTTCAGAGAAGATGGTGTTTGCCAATGGTGCAGATGAACTGGCTATTTGGTCATTTAATGGAAGACTACAGTATGTCAATGCTGGAGTTATGAAGATATCACTGCCACGACATTTGAAGGTGTTGAATGAAAAGAAGTCGTCCCAAATGGCTCGTCCTCCTCTGGTCGCTGAGGAAAGGAAGAGAGTTCAAAGATTCTTCCAGTGAATCAAGGCTTTGCTTCGTTGCTGATGTCATCCCAGTGTAAAAGACTGATTCCTTCAAAATGAGTGCAAACTCCTTTGTAGTAGTTTGTAGGGATGAGCGAGTACACCACTATATTCAACTATTTAATTATCTGTATCCGTATCTGTACTCAGAATGGGCAGGACTTGATCTGGAAATGGGTGCGGTTTGACCGGAAATGGGTGGGGTAGTGCATTATTTTAAGTCTGAAATTGATATGGATTGATCAGAAGTTGCTTTATCTATTATTTATTTCAAAACTACTTACAGAACAGCCTAAAAATTGAGATTCAAATCAATGTTTTTGATCACAAAAGAAAGAGAACTATTTACAGAACAAGTTTTTCATGATCTCAGAACATGAATATTCTTAAGTGTACGGATGAATATTTACAGACCAGCTACAGAATTGAGATTCAGTTCTTTTAATCACAATATTAAAGAAACCATTTACAGAACACGTTTTTTATGAACTCAGAACATGAAGCGTATTAATGATTACAACACATGCAATTGTAAATTATTAACTACAAAGTGTGCATGAACAAAAAATGCCGTACACAACACAACTTTCTAACGTTTTTGTCTTCGTTTTCTTTTTCATTTTTTAAAATTACTTTTAGAGAAAGAGAGAGCAATAGAGAGACAGAGCAAGTGTGTGTGTGTGTGTGTGTGTGTGTGTGTGTGTGTGTGTGTGTGTGTGTGTGTGTGTGTGTGTGTGTGTGTGTGTGTGTGTGTGCATGTGCGTGCTACTTAACAGTTAAAATATCTATATAGTACACATATTATTAATTTGAACTGAAGTGAGAAAGTGTCAAACTAAGAGCAGAGATTCTCTGTTACATCCGACTATGTCAGTGGTCCCCAGCCACCGGGTCCCGACCCGGGTACCGGGCAACACAGAAAGACTGACTTTGTTTTTCTTCATTGATTACCAGTCTAAAGATATTTTATTTTGAAAAGTGACGTCTGTGCGGAATGACACACAGACGAACGCAGGCATCTGTTCGGCTTGACAGGTCTCGATCACGTGACTAGGTTACCAGCTATTACCCCTAAATTAAGCACCCACAACTGCGCCAGTGTTCTTGAATAAAGTCAAGGCAGATTATCCTGAGATTGCCCAAAAAGTATTGAAAACCTTTCTTCCAAATCCAACATCCTGTCTTTGTGAAGCGGGATTTTCTGCAGTGACCGTAAAGAAAACCAAACCAAACTGCAGAGTAGACCGGACGTCCAGAACACACTTCAGGTGTCATTGTCTCCTGTTACCGCTAGATCAGCCGTCCCCAACCACTAATTCTCATTATTGTCATTATTATTATTTGATTGACTTGGGGTGGCACGATAAAAAGTTATAATATGTACCCTGGAAATTAGAAATAGAATAAAAAAGAAATGGGACATGTTAGTCAACGAAGCAGCATAGATCCATCTTTTTGACTTTAAAAATAATTTATGACTTGCATTAGAGCTACTGTATTACTGTCACTGATGAATACAAATGAAAGAATGAAACTTTGTTATTCAATATGGTTCTGTGATTGTGTTTATCGTATTTTTCATTAGACTGATGTGTATTGAAAGAGCAAAATAGTAGGTGGAGGACAGATCCAAGGTTATTGATGGAGGCTATTAGTCCTGAGCAGCACACTGTCAATAGGGACTCCAGCACAGCTGTATAAACAATACAGTAAACATGTAATTGTGGACAGAACATTACCAGAGGATTGAATTCAAAACCTCACTGTGATTCACTGGTGTCACGTGGCTGCGCTGTCAGGAGTTTGCCCTGAAAAATTAGCGAATGATTTAGTGTTGACCTCAGTGACTTCTCAGCAGAGAAATGTGGGGGAGCTTGCTAAAATATGTATGTGTGTGTGTGTGTGTGTGTGTGTGTGTGTGTGTGTGTGTGTGTGTGTGTGTGTGTGTGTTTTTGTGTGTGTGTGTGTGTGTGTGTGTGTGTGTGTGTGTGTGTGCGTGTGTGTGCATGTGTATGTGTGAGCAAGAGAGAACACATGTTTCCAGTAACATCAGATTGGCATCAGACCCTGAAAACCAACCATCCTCAAGCTGGACTCACAAACGTGTAATTGATTCTTACCCTCATCTTCTCCTCTGGCTGGCTTTATTTTTTCTTTGCCCTGCTCTTGACCCAAGCTAGCCCTCCTTTTTTAACCAGCTCCTTTCCTTCCCGCTTTTCATCTCTCTAATTAGTGGCATTAGCATTTTATAGTCATCTAGTGCTTTGCCGGAAGGAGCTCAGACGACCTCAGAGGAGAGGTTGGAGAGGGCTTGAGAACACCATGCACCATGTGTGTGAGAGCATCACCTACACACACACTTACAGGAAGACACCAGCGATGACTGAAAGAACTGTGACTAATTGTGAACGGAGAAGAATTGAGGAGCTAGACAGGGCAAAAAAAAAAAAAGGGCGTAGATCAGGAAGACGAAATTTGTATAAAGAATTAAGAATGATGTAAAAGGAGCAGAAGACAGCGTAATGAAAGCAATGAGATTTTCAAAAGAGTAGAGCGCAAAATGACAGCAGTAACAAAGAGGAGGAAAAGGTAAAGTCAGGAGTAAAAGTAAAGAGGACTGAGTCGACAAGAATGAGAAACTGAGAGCTGGAGGGAAGCGTCTCCTGGGATCGCATCACCAGCAGCATTCCCAGCAGATAGGACCGATCTCCAATTTCCCACTGAAACAGGCAGACACTCAGCTCTTTATGTTCAGCCTGAGAGCACTGCAGATAGCCCCGGCTGACGAAAGTCTTACAGCGACACTGCAACAACGGCCAAAATCCCTGCGTGCAATCAGAACCCACGTGTCTGACAGCTTGCATACTTAAGTGCGTAAATAAATCTGTTGTCTGCATCAGTCGGATGTGAGAATAAGGGCAAGAGACAAGGAAAACATGTCAATGGCTTGTGAATCCTGTATCTTTTTAAATGCATGTGAGTCTGATTACTTTCACGCACTTGCTCTTAAGCATGTTGCTGTAGATGGCTCGTGACGTGCAAGTTCATGCCAGTCATAAAATCTCACAAAAAGAGGGCAAAGTTGGAATTGGAGCTTTTATGTTCATTACTTTACAATGTTTTTATGGGGACTTTGAATCAGTGGTAAATTTTGCAGTTCCCTTCTGTTGTAGAGGCAGTTTGTAAATCTGAGAAGGAAAGGAGTTCAACCTACCCATTCTGCACGGCGGTGGGATCATACGTCAATGCCATACCGCTCTGGAGAAAGATATTAAGGGAGAAACATGTAAAGGTTCCAATACTTCATGTGCCTTTGGAATCACTCCCTTTTACTCTGTCTGTGAGATTGCATTCACATTTGCTTCTGAAAAATTGTCAAGTCAATAAAGGTGATGAACTGAGGGGTGACAGACAGAACTGTAGGAAAGTATGATATTCTTTATACAATATATGAACAATGAACACAAATGCTTGCGTGAACACAAATGAGTGGGATAAAATGACATGATTAACAAAGAATAATTGATGACATGCTCAGTAGTAGAAAAATCTACAATTAAAAGCAATTATGTAAAATGAAATTATTCTGCATGATTGCATGCGTCTGTGGACGACTCTGTACTTATGTTCAAAAATACTCAAAGATAGGGTAAAATAACCATAAAAGGGCCATTGTTGGGCTGACAAGAGAGACATAAAAACACAAAGAGAGTCTAGTTCCACACACTCAACAGTAATTTAAAGTTTTCTTTCTCATATCTACATTTCTCATCTATTTCTTCTTAGCACTTCATTTTACAGATGTGGTTTTGGTGTTAGGTTGTTTTAATTTGATTTCTTTTAAAGTTAACTAAAAATTAGTTGGAAGTAATAACTATGAGTGTGCTCAATAAAAATCACATTTTTCGACTGATTGAAGTGACTTTCACCAACTGATTTAACACCTATAGATAAAGGTGGAACCTATGCACACAACAGGTCCCTTTTACACAGCATGCCTGAGGTAGAACTGGATCTTTACTGTGTCGTGCTGTTCTGTATAAATGTGTTACACCATTCAAGCTAATGACAGGATACACTATCATATAACAGGGAGGTAAATTATTATTTTGGCATGTTGCTCCAATTCTTGGAAAACACTGTCTGACACGTTATACGTCACATTACACGCTGACACTGCTGTGTTACACAACTTTTGTTTGGGAAACATTGATTCACATTTTAAAAGCACAAACTGAAGTGGCATTGGAAATATTTTGGATTCAGTGAAGATTAGGAGTTAATCACAAATGTATGGGTTGTGTTTTTGTCACACACAGTCAGTACTTGTTGTTACAGCAAACATCTGCACCTTCGGTAAGGAAACTGACAGTAAAACATATCAACCAAAAAGTGTTTAAACAGGCCCAATTTCAATTTTCTCAATGCATCGGCACATTTTGAAACTACAATTATTGAAATATGGCTTCTTTTTATGCCTTTCTTTACTGTTTTAACTGTTTTGACACGCCACCCCTGACACAGTCATCATGTTAAACAGTATATCTCAGTTACTAAAAGTATGAGTCAGTATACAGTGCATATATAGGATATCATGTCAGTCAGTGATTTTCTAACCCGCTTAATCCGGTAACGCAGGTCGCGGGGGAGCCGGTGCCTATCCCGGCAGTCTCAGGGCACGAGGCAGGGGACACTCCGGGCACGACGCCAGTGTACCGCGGAGCCACTTAGAGACAAACACTCATTCACATACACACTCACTCCTACGGTCAATTTGGGACCGGCCAATCAACCTGAAGCGCATGCTTTTGGAGGTGGGAGGAAGCCGGAGAACGCGGAGAGAACCCACGCAGAGAGCATGCGAACTCCGTTAGCGGCGCTAACCACTGCGCCACTGTGCCGCCCTATATAGGATATAATTATGATATTTATATAGCAGTGTTAGCTCACACTCAAAGCTGCTACAGTTTATTTAGAATTTTCTACTCCTCCTCTTCTCTTCCTAGTTCCTATTAAGTCAAAAGTGTTTCATCAAGTGATACTATTCCGCTTGACCCCCCCCCCATCATGTTCAGATGAATGGTACAGTAGTTTGAATAAGATTTCCATCCATTTGACTGCCTCTTGGCAAAGCATGGAACAAACTTAAAATCATAACAGCGCTTTTAATGCCCTAATATTTGTTAGTTTCCTTTTAACATCCCGCTTCAAAGCGGTGATGTATTGTAATTGTCAGTAGTCGTGTGTTCGTCTGTTCGTTCGTCCGTCCGTTCGTTCGTCGGTCCACCAAATATCGTTGCAACAGTTGCTGATAGAAAGATGAAAGATGAAAAAACACATTACTTGGGCGGCAAAGGGGATGAAAATGAGATGATGACCTTGACCTTGAGAAAACTAGGTCAAGGTCAAATTTCAGCTTTTGTACATTCAGGAACCGGATAAGATAGAAAGACGAAGGAGAAGGCCAGTGTGAGTAAGACCGTACATCAAAACCTGTGCTGGACGAACACACCAACACTGACAATTACGTCATCGCTTCGCAGGATGTAACAAACAAAGGTACACAAACAAAATCCCAAAGGCATAACAACAAAAATTCAGGATGAACTGATTACTCTCCATCTCTCCAAGTACAATAAACATGCTTAAATTTTTCAGAGGTTTAGTCAGGGATTTATAGTCATTCTATGTCTCTTTTAATGTTTGTTACTCTTAGAAAGGCATTTCATGAAGCCAATAATGTTATTATGTAGCTCTGTGTATGTTAATGTTCCTCTGTGAGTACTTATGTACATACAGTATGTAGGTGTCTTTCTATGTGACATGTACTCTTGCCACGCTTCCAAGGCCAGACTAATTTAGGTGTGAGGGGTTCTGGGAAATAAGGATCGCATGACTGCAGCAATACCTTTCGAAGCAACTTCCATAACCAGACATCTTGATTAAACAGTCTGGACTCAGATACTTTGGCTCTGACAAATACTGAACTTCTGAAGACCAGGTAAAATGTTGCTTCTCAGGAAAATGTTTGAGGAATCCCAGTGAAACCAGGAATCTTTTTTTAAAAATTAAATTGTATTATTTACTTCATTTGTGTCAACTAGTACATAAAAAACATAATTAATAACACTCCGGCCTTGGATACAAGCCTCTATCCTCTTTATGACAAAGATGAATTTGGGGCATACATGGTGGCATCTTGATCTTGTGGCTGGGACGGCTTTTTTTCCAGCTCACTGTAATTTCAACCTGGTGCCATTTACTGTCAATTCACCACTCTGCTCTTTCCCAACCGCTATGTAATATGAATGTCGGATGAGTGTTTAAAAGTGTGGGGTGAGGAGGTGGAAACATTATAACTCAATTTCCCTTGTTCTGTAAATTAAAGCTTCAGCAACGACACTAACAACTTGTGCATTGTGCAGCAGTCGATCTGCTTTATATCTACTGCTTTCATTTATGGAGATGACAGACTGGAGGAGGGAGTTTCAACAAAGCCTACTTGGATTCCTGAAGACCTAGCATTTTAAATTCAATAATTCAACCCAGAGTGCATTATTGTAAATGTAAGCTGATAATGACTCCATAGGGGGGCCTGTCAAGATACTGAAACTTGCTAAGAAAATGCAAAAAAGGAGTTGATGTCAAAAGAATCATCAACCGGATTTGTTCTTTATCAAAATTAAGGTTCTGTCACATTTTACAGTGTAATCAGAATGTGCTCATGTCTCTGAATATTGGTTATTATGCATTTTCTAGGAAGTTGATGAGGTTTAAAAGAGGTTTGTGGATATACTTAACTCATAACCATAACTAAGTTGGAGTAAGCGGACACAGGGTATTTATTCTGACACTGAGAAGTGAGAGGCTGCTGCAGATTTATGACACGTCCTCTGTTGCATAATTCTGCCAGAGGAAATCTTCCATGTAGCTAAAAAAAAAATGAAGAAAGAATTCTAACCCCTGAAAATGATATATTATAATGTAGTTTATTTTAATGGATTTATAAAACCCTACTTATCTTTATAAATCTGAGAACAAATTAATATCTCGCAGTTAAAGGTAATTAAGAAATATTATCGAAAATTTAATATCTAGACTGTCCTGTTAGTGGATGAGGTGATACAAGCTGGGGGGGGGGGACTTTTAGTTTAGAAGCTTGCCAGCAGGGTGGATTTATGGCTGGGACAAAACAGCGAGAAGGCTCTGGGTGCAATTTGTGACATTGTGCCTGTTTGTGTGGTGTTAACGTGTTCTCTTTTTGTAATTATATAATATATATGGTTTAAAATCACCAAACAATACAAAACAACACCTTTTAAGCCTCACCTCTCCCTCCCGTGTCCACGGTCGGCCATTCTGGGGGTACTTTATCTGGGTTTGCCTCTTCTTCTGGCCTCCGTCAGCAAACTTGCACAGTAATGGCTCTGCAGGAGCTGGAGAGCGAGACACATTGAGGGGAAATGAGGGCAAACAAAAAAAACCCAAATGGATTAATCATCTCGGTTGCTGGAAAAGGTTAATTTCATGCATAAAGTTAAAAGTTACATTCCAAAGATAAGCTATAAAGGGAACTTGTTATGGTTGGGTTTCAATAGAAACATAAAATATTTGAAGTGTATCTGAAAACAGCACTTCACCTCTTAAATTTATCACCTCCATCCTTTATCCAAACAATTAAACAACATAACTTATCACACAATCTTGGCAAACCACACCACCCTACTTCAACAAAAGGACTCTAAATAATAGAATCAAGGCCATGAACTGATCATCAAAGCATGGTGACCACAGTTCAAACAACAAGTCAAACAGGAATGCCTTCTTCTTCTTGTTTTCATTTTGGCTTTTCCCTTCAGGGGTCACCACAGCTAATTAGTTGCCTCCATCTAACCCTGTCTTCTGCATCCTCTTCTCTCACACCAACTACCTTCATGTCCTCTTTCACTACTTCCATAAATCTCCTCTTTGGTCTTCCTCTAGGCCTCCTGCCTGGCAGTTCAAAACTCAGCATCCTTCTACCAATAGATTCACTATCTCTCCTATGGACATGTCCAAACCATCTCAGTCTGGCCTCTCTGACTTTATCTCCAAAACCTCTAACATGTGCTGTCCCTCTGATGTACTCATTCCTGATCCTATCCACCCTGGTCACTCACAGAGAGAACCTCAGCATCTTCGTCTCTGCTACCTCCAGCTCTGTCTCCTGTCTTTTCTTCAGTGACACTGTCTCTAGACCAAACTACATCGCTGGTCTCACCACAGTTTTGTACACCTTTCCTTTCATTTTAGCTGAAACTCTTCTATCACACATCACACCTGACACTTTCCTCCACCCGTACCATCCTGCCTGTACACGCTTCTTCACCTCTTTTCCACACTCTCCATTGCTCTGGACCGTTGACCCTAAGTACTTAAAATCCTCCACCTTCTTGATCTCTTCTCCCTGTAGCCTCACTCTTCCACTTAGGTCCCTCTCATTCACACACATGTACTCTGTCTTACTGCAGCTGACCTTCATTCCTCTCCTTTCCAGGACAAACCTCCACCTCTCTAGCTTCTCCTCCACCTGTTCCCTGCTCTCACTGCAGATCACAATGTCATCTGCAAACATCACAGTCCATGGAGATTCCTGTCTAACCTCGTCTGTCAACCTGTCCACCACCATAACGAACAAGAAGGGGCTCAGAGCTGATCCCTGATGCAGTCCCACCTACACTTTGAACTCCTCCGATACACCTACAGCACACCTCACCACTGTCTTACAGTCCTCATACATGTCCTGCATCGCTCTCACATACCTCTCTGCCACTCCAGACTTCCTCATACAATACCACAGTTCCTCTCTGGGCACCCTGTCGTGAGCTTTCTCCAGATCTACAAAAACACAATGCAGCTCTATCTGGCCTTCTCTGTACTTCTCTATCAACATCCTCAAAGCACTGTAGTACTCTTTTTTGGCATGAAACCATACTGCTGCTCACAAATGCTCATTTCTGCCCTTAGTCTAGCTTCAACTACTCTTTCCCATTAGTTCATTGTATGGCTCATCACCTTTATTCCTCTGTAGTAGCCACAACTCTGCACATCTCCCTTGTTCTTAAAAATGGGCACCAGCACACTTCTCCTCCATTCCTCAGGCATCTTCTCACTATCTAAGATCTTCTTGAACAACCCAGTCAGAAACTCTACTGCCACCTCTCCTCAGTACTTCCAAACCTCTACAGGTTTGGAAGTACTGAGGAGAGGACCGACTGCCTTTCCACTCTTCATCCTCTTCAACGCCCTCCTCACTTCATCCTGACTAATCTTTGCTACTTCCTGGTCCACAACAGTCAGCTCTTCTAGTCTTTGTTCTCTCTCATTTTCCTCATTCATCAACTCTTCAAAGTACTCTTTCCATCTTCCCATCACACTACTGGCAATTGTCAATAGACTTCCATCCCTATCCTTAATCACGCTGCACGTCCTTCCCATCTCTGTCTCTCTGTCTTGCCAGCCTGTACAGATCAGTCTCTCCCTCCTTACTGTCCAACCTAGCATACAAGTCATCTTAGCCCCTTGTTTGGCCTTTGCTACCTGTACCTTCACGGTACGATGCATCTCCCTGTACTCCTGTCTACTCTCCTCAGTCCTCTCAGTGTCCCACTTCTTCTTAGCTAACCTCTTTCTCTGCATACACTCCTGTACCTCCTCATTCCACCACCAAGTCTCCTTGTGTACGTTCCTTCCAGATGACACACCAAGTACTCTCCTACCTGTCTCCCTGATCACATTAGCTATAGTTGTCCAGTCATCTGTAAGCACCTCCTGACCACCCAGAGCCTGTCTTAACTCCTTCCTAAAAGTCATGAAACACTTCCCTTTTCAGCTTCCACCTTCTCATCCTCTGCTCTGCCTTTGTCCTCTTCATCTTCCTCACCACCAGAGTCATCCTACACACCACCATCCTATGCTGTTTGGCTACACTGTCGCCTACCACTACTTTACAGTCACTGATCTCCTTCAGATTACACCGTCTACACTACAATGTAGTCTACCTGTGTGCTCCTACCACCACTCTTATAGGTCACCCTATGTTCCTGCCTCCTCTGGAAGAAAGTATTCACTACAGCCATTTCCATCCTTTTTGCAAAGTCAACAACCATCTGTCCTTCTGCGTTCCTCTCCTGAATACCAAACCTGCCCATCACCTCCTCATCACCTCTGTTACCTGCACCAACATGTCCACTGAAGTCTGCACAAATAACAACTCTCTCACTTGTAGGTATGCTCTGCATTACTTCATCAAGGTCCAACCAGAATTTCTCCTTCTCAAACAGGAATGCCTAATACGCTAAAGAAGAACACACTCCTTTCCTGGACCACAGACAGAGAAAACATTAATTACAAAAGAGATTAGGTGAGTGTTACCCTGGTTTAAATGTTTAAAGTAATTAAACTAAGCAAATTTCTAATCTTACTTCTACCTGATAGGCTACACTCTCAAACACCCCACAATCTGCAATGGAAGAAGTCCTCCTGGGGCGGAAACATCTTAAAGCAAAACACTTTGTTTTGTATCTATGCATTTCATTTTAAAGGCATAATTTTACTATTAGTGAGACAGCAAAGAGATGTGGAGAGTGACTTCTGTTGGAAATATTTCAGAATAGTGGGACTCAAAAATATTATCCTGACATGAACAGAGAAGTGAAGCAGCTAAGACATTTGATGGCTAATGTAGGCAGACATGTGACACACAATATTCTGATGTATATCTATTTATGGTGATCTTTGACACAAGGGCACATTTCTTGGATGATTTTTAAACATCACATAAATATGCAAACTCAGTGGACAGTTTGGATTAAGAGATTATAGTGTATTAAAGATTTTTGAAATTAAATTAGAGAAAAACAACTGGTTGATTATTCATGTTGAGTTACCTTGGATTAGATTACATACTGTGGAAATCTGAGAGGTCATGTATACAGGTATAGTATACCAATTACAAGTGAGACAAGAACATTGAATATGACACTTAAAAACATACTGAGAGCAGTTTCCCTCTTTTAAATTAGATAAATATTTCTAAAGTTGAAAAATATGTTGAAACTAAATGCAATATTGTCACACCGACAATTGTTTTGGTTTCAACCTGATGCAGTTATAATGAACACCCCTTAGCTTTAATGCATTTATTTGTCTACAAAGACTCAGCTAAATCATTTTAAAAGAGGCTTTCGATCGAATCTGTTTCATTTAATCAGTAATTACTTCATTCTCCAAAGAAATTCAAATCCCAATCACTACTATTTGGGTGTAATTAAGTTTTTAGATCATATAGAATACTATGAGCTATGATTATTTAGACATGCAAGTTATGCAAGTTAACCACACATTTTGATGGGTGGCTAATATTTTTAGTCATTATAAATAACCTATGATCACACCTGTTAAAGTACAGCTTACATGAACATCAATAAAACACTTCCTGAATTTAACTGCTATCGAAGCTTTCCAACACCTTTGTAAAAGTGATAATTGGATTGATCACCCTTTTTAAAAAAAAAATAGAAGTACAGTATGTGATGGAAACACTGTAGAGAGCTCTTCTTGGCTGACTGACGATTAAAGGAGGTGCTTTCTTTACTTGCATGCAGCAAACAGACATGTGCTAATGACAACTACAAACTAGGAAGAGCATTTCCTGACAAATGAACACAATTATTTCCGATCTGGAAATGCTATCATCTATCAATTATTTTTGACTTCTGGACTAATTTAGAGTTAGTGGAGATGTCGAGTGTAAATATGCTATTCAGCTTTAATGTCACTAAGCAATACCATTATCAGGCTTCACGTATGCCTAAAGTTCACAAACATATTGTCTGAATTTGTCTTAAGGCAAACCCACATGATGTCGGAACTTTTTGAAAACGCAACTTTTTTGTAGCGTTTACGCCTTCCGTCCACACAACAACAGATATCCGGAATGAAATCATAACTTTTTGAAAATGCTGGCCAAGGTGGACTTTTTTGGAAATACTGGGTCTGCGTTGTCGTGTGGACGCTGTATCCGCAAATTTTTTTGTCTGGGGGGCGTGTCTCTGCGACGAAAACTGCTGTGACGTCATGCATGTGACCCGTGTCTACATGTACAAACGGAGCTAAAACCGGCTAGTTTCTGACGTATAACAGCTCCATGTCGAAGATGCATTGATAAACATGCTTTGCACTTAAATATTTGTTCGTCTGTTTCTTTATTTATGTGTCATAAAGTTTATATATGTATTTATTTATTCATTCATTCACGTTCCTCGCCAAATACGCCAACGCCAGTTCTGGGTCAGACTGGGACGCCGTGCCTGCTGGTGGAGAACTCTGTGATGGAGGTCGTCCTCCAGGAGGAGCAGCGTGAATGTCCACACGTCCCGGTCCTCTCTCCTGTCGTGCTCGGAGTTGTTCTGCTTATCAACGCACTGATTTGTTACATGTGGACGGTGATCCTTTTGAAAACGCATTTGGACGCAAACCGTTTTCTATGCAGGGTGAAAGAAGTTTCGTTTTCAAAAAGTTCTGTCACCGTGTGGACGGGGCCTAAGAAATTTAAAAAAAAAGACAGCATGAATGTAAGCTGAAGTGAGTTTATAATGGTCTACTAAATTGTCTCTACAACCACATTACCATGAACAAGTTGTTACTTGGCTGTTTGTTTTGTACTCATTAGCCATGACCCATGCATTTCAAGGGAAATCAAGATCGCACAAGCAAAATTATGCTTAATGTTTGAGACTGAATTACCAAACAATATGGACACATTTCAATTATATCTTTTATTTTGTGACTAATTGCCATATAATCACAATGTTACACTCAAGAGTGAGGTTTACCATTTTTATTGACACTTCAGAGATACTGATCTCACAATTGCTATGTGGTTACCTGAAAAGCACATCCCTTCATATAATAATGTGTGGTTATAAATCCCAAGTTACACAATTGCTTTGAGTCCTTTAAAAAACAAAGCAAAAAAAAAAACAGCAACAAACAAACAAAAGCTTCACCTCAGTAAAAATGAGAAGCACTTTCGGCATAGACAAGGCAAGTTAATTGGGAATGCCCGGGGCCTTGATGGCCACTCCAAAAGGTAAGTAAATGAAGTTACACAGAGCCGTGTAATTACACAGACCCTTGAAGCACTTTACCATTAAAATACAGTGCACCCTCGCGCATCCTTGAATCAAAACTCACGACTTTACCTCATCGCAGATTTTTGTAGGCAGTCACGTGGCACCGTACGTGCATTCTATTGGCTGACGGCATCCGGAAGTGTGCTATGTTCCGTGAGTCTCGGACTTACATGAGACACAAAAGTGTTTTAAACAGTCGATAAGAGTGCGGCAAAAGGTAATACAGATAGAAGGTGGTTTAATATCGGTATGGGGAGGGTTCATAAACGTTTAAATTACCCTAAATAATAATATAAATAGTTTGTTGCTTTTCAACTTTTAGTTGTCTCTGTGAGATCTTTTTCAACCACCCTCCTCTTGTCCTCCAGTCTTTCTCATCTGCCCCACCCATTCAACACCTTCTATACATTTACAGTTTTGTGCAAGTGTGTATGATGCACATCTTTTTCACCGCAAAACTTAGGGTTAAGGTTAGGGTTAGGGTTAGAGTTAGGGTTACTCTGATAGGTCTGGTGTACAGTAGTGTCCTTATGAAAAACAATCACACTGTTCAGAGGGCTGAGATTTACATTACAGGAAATAGACAGTTTCTGAAAGGATCCCTGTAAAGAACATGATTTTTTGTTGCTAAGGGGGTTATTATATAGGGTAGCACTAAAGCAATAAAATAGGTTGAATTCCTCTCACTGCATAAGCTGACTTCTTTGCTCCATATTAGTCTTAGAATTGAGCTTTTACCTCTCAAGCAACAATGTAAAAACTGCCCTGTTTTTCTGCTTGTGTTTCAAATGAATCAAAGGAACCATGAATATTAAGCAAATTAGTTAGATAATGCATACTGTACAACAGCACAAGGTATGTAAGTAAATAAAGAATGGCTACAAAATATTGAGGTAAAAAAGAAAGGGAACTCCAAAGCAACTACCCCCCTTCCCACCAAAAAACAACAATCCAAAATAAGTGAAATCTTGTTTTTAGCTTTCAGCCATTAGCCTCTGACACTAAAGTCAGAAAAAACTAAATACATTTTGGTTTAAACAATTTTATGTAGTGGTCTTTGATGGATTTGAATGAAGAGCATTTTCTGATGCTGACCATTGAATCACTTATATTTTAGAGATCGATGATTTCTCTAAACTATAAATTGTAGTATCATAACTGGCATTCTCTGTCATCGCCCCGGTAATGTACTGGTGAAAACAGGAATCAACGGAAATTGAGTTTCATTCCATTCCAGTGAAATGCACAAGAGTTGACCCAATGTGCTTTTTGGGTACATCAGGGAAGGCATAACTGTTTACATGATTTAGAAATGCAGATCAAGTTTATAATACTCCATAAATACAGTAAATAATCTATTTCCTTCTGGGGATCAATATAGGATTATGATTCTGGAGTACAATAAAACAACCAAAGAGGGCGTAAAAAAGGAACTAACATTAATTAAAAACAAGAGTAAAGGCATGTCTTGAGGTTACATTTAATACTGGCCCTAGAGTTAAATGGTTTGATATGGAGTGACAGGGAGTTTTGGGGCTACTACAGAAAAGGCTTCCTTTTGTTGTTGACCTGATCTTGGAGTGCAGTCGGTGGATGAATCTGAAGATTTTAAAAGTGAAGAGGTTTACTAGTTTCTGCAACATTGTCCTTAAATATGGGAAACACAGGAGGACGCACAATCACACAATCATACTCTGCATAAGCCTGAGAAGCAGTGACAGCATTCTGCTGCTGTTTATGGAGAGAAAGCATATTTTTCTGTACCTTCTCTAAGTGCCACAAAAAATGAGAAGACATGCCTGCTGATCTAAACTATTGTCTGTCTCTTCTCTATGTACATGAAAAAGATGTATCTGTTTTGAATCTAAAGCGTTATTTTAAGCACCAGGCTCATCAGATAGACAGCATAAGGTTTGTGGTTTTTAAACTGAAGTGAGGCGGAAAATCAAGGACATTTACTGTTTAAAAGAGTTATGTAATACTATCAAATAGCTCATCCTGAGAGAGCAGAAATAAAATTGAAGTAATGATGCGACAGATACTTGAGAATGAAAAAGAAATGAGCTTACTGTCATTTACTCTTTTAAAATCCAGAAAGTAATGACAAGTTGTATGTCCCTTTTAAAAAAAACAGGACAGCCAGGACACTAACTTTATTTCCCATTAAATCCTCCCCTGAGATCCATCTGCATGCACACAGGCAAATATTTACACACCCAACATTGTTGCTGCGAGATGTTTTTATATCAGAGCTTGTGAAATAGTTCCAGACATGAAACACTGGTGCAGTGCTACAGGCCACTGTTTTCATGTACACACACACACACACACACACACACACACACACACACACACACACACACACACACACACACACACACACACACACACACACACACACACACACACACACACACACACACACACACAACATTAATAATGCTTTTGCTTCTGCTGAATTTTTGCTTAGAGCTAATAGGCACATACAGTAGATGGAGACAGTTGTGTTTCTTCTGTCAGTGAGTGATTCACATTTGTGCTTTCTTGGACACCTGCAGTTTAATCCTTTTATTATTTTTAAATGTGACATGTCGGATTATCCTGTTTTGGTTTTACATTATAATACTGCCAAAATAAGACATAATATTGAAGACACTAATTGTTTGAGCTGTCTGAGACAGCAAACTTGCCGGAATAATAGTAAGAATAAAACCAAACACAGACAACACAAAACAATTTCTAAAACCTGTGTGTGTGTGCGTCTGTGCTTGTGAAAACACACCATTATATCTGAATATAACATTGGAGATATGCTTTCTTTGTGCCCCTTGTGGTACCACACTTTACCACACTCCTATGTTGTTAATATTCAACTTTAGCACTTGGCTTTACAGAGTTTGGACACTTCTGCATAGTAAGTTGTCTTTTTCCTGAAAAGCCTGATGTTTACAATCAGACACATGAATCTGCATTTTGCACAATAATGATACATATGAAGGAGCTCATCCAGGGTGTACCCCGTAATGATTATGATCATCTTGTCGTTAACAAGATGAATGAATGAATATGTAAATTTATATTCACTTTTTTTGACAAATTTGTTAGAAGGTTCAATAAACACTTAAGTTAAAAAATGTTCTACTGTAGCTATTCTGGCATGATAAGTGAATACTGTAAAATTAGCACCATAAACCAGGGTTTTAATTGGAAAATCTTGAAAGGATAGCTGCTGGCCATTATTTAATTAGGATTGGGTAAGTTAAAATCAGCCAGTGACGGACTTTTTTTGTGATTTATTCCATTAAAACAGCAACTGGACCGCTGATGATACTTTTTATATTCATCTAAAAGTCCATCTGTAATTTAACTAGAGAACACATGTTTGGTGAGAAATATAACATCACATAAAACCTCTGTCATGCTGCCATTCCTTCGCAATATCATAACAACCAAACACCTAAAGTACTTCTGTTCTCATTATATTTCACAACAACTTACAGATTAATGCCTAGTTAATGTCTACAGTGGCAGAGTTGTCTAAGAAAGAAAAAAAAGTATATTTTTATATTCTTCATATTCCTTATATTCTTTCACAATCACACTGAAAGGTCATAAAAACTGCTGATGACAAATTGAACAATTTATATTATTTATTCCAAGGCAGTACAAAAAACTACACATCATCAATAGATAAGATTACCTGCAGAAAAAGCTGCTTTAACTGCTGCATCAGATTAATTATTCAGCTCGCTTTCACAGTTACATTACTACAATCTGTTGCAATTCACAAGAGGGCCATAAAGGAAAGAAGGACATTTTTAATTGTCAGCTTGACCCCTGCTGCTGTCAGTCCGATGGGTCTGGAACATGAAGTTATGAATTCCTGATTAAACAACGTACATCTGTTCCCCCAAAAGGTGTCAGATCCACAAATGTTAATTAACATAGTTTCGGGAAAATATTTGAAGATCCATAGAGTTCAGATATGTAAATACATATGGATCGATTTATAGCACTGATGTTAAATTTTCTTAAAATCTTAGTATCATGTTAGCAAGAATTGATAATGTAGATAGAATTGGCCATTTAGAGGAGTTTTGTGATACCAGAAAGATTCAGGTTGGATACACAGCTAGGATAGACACAAAAAAGTCTGATCTCAAAACTGGCATATAACTCATAATGACATTATTCTAGCCTTTTTAATATTCAGGTGAGCGAAAATAGAGAAATCTCAATTGACTCTGAATAATAATATTTTGTATTATAGAGAGCGTACTGGGAGCCAGTGAGCTGGTCCACCACATTTTACTCCATGTATTTATGAGTAAAAAAATAAAATATACTCTAGGTATAGAGAAAGGGCCCGAGGCAGTACATGTGTGTTAATCTTTCAAGATATCTTATTGTAAGTTTTTTGACGACTATAGATACTCCTTTTGCATTTTTTTGCTGTTAATCATTTATCTTGTGTTTCAAGCAAAATGTGAATTCCTTGATTTGCCATGCAGAATAACACGCCTGTGATTTTCATTCCTATTGAGAATGTGCAAACTACAAATAGTGAACAAGAACACCCCTGGGCTCTTGCAAACACGCACACACAGACACAGACACAGACACACAGACACACAGACACACAGACACACGCACACACAGACACAGACACACAAACACACAGAGAGAGAGAGAGAGAGAGTGTGAGAGAGAGAGAGAGAGAGAGAGAGAGAGAGAGAGAGAGAGAGAGAGAGAGAGAGAGAGAGAGAGAGAGAGAGAGAGTTACTGTTGAATGTGTTTTCTGTAGTCAGTGTTATTAAACAAGATAAATCGTTGCTAAGAGCTGCAAACTTGACAAGGGAAACTCATTGAAGTGAACAGAGAAAATAAAAGATCACAAACTGGCAACAGATTTATTTGTAGTCATTAACCAAGGCCTGCAGTAGTTAATTGGCCAGTTTAATTTATTCTTCGGTGTCTCCTGGCTCACATGGTGAACTGCTTCACTTCTTTTTTTCTTAGCCTCTCTGGAGAAAACACTGTTACGTCCTGCCATTGTAGAGGGATGAAGATGTATGAAATAAATGACATGAGGAGTCACATCACCAAAGGATAGTGTTGGATTTAGTCTTGCTGCATGTGGCGAATGACAAGATAAAAAAAGGACAGAGAGTACTTCCTTGATAAGGAGAAATGAAATGAGTTTAATCTGTGGCATTTTGTGGCTAAGTGACAGAAAGTGAACACACTGTGAAGAGTGAATCATCCTGTTACCGCTGACTGGAGCTGTGGGATATTGCTAACCAAACTGTGTCAACACAGACACTCCAGCAGAGCAAACAAACATATCCATCCCCACTCTGCTGACAGGGACACAGGAAAAGGAGTTGGAGGGAAAATCAAAAAGGAGAATGTTTCCTAGAAACAACAGATTACTCCAAACACCAATATAATGGTGCAATAGTTTTAGTTGTCTCTGTGAGAAAATAGAGATATCATGCGAAGAACCCAGTTCATCAAATGGGAAAATTTTATTTTAAGGAAATGAAAAAAAAAAAAAAGGAATCAAATCCATACCCTGGCAAAATGAAGAATCCCTGAAGTGGCCTGAACGGAAAGCTGGCTTCCTTATATTTAAAATGATCGGCATACAAGAGCGCATGATCTATTTATTATTCATTCATTCATATTCTTGATAACGAGACAATCATAATTGTCTTGTCTTCAGCTGCTTATCTGCTTTGTGGGTCAAGGGGTTGATGGAGCCAATCTCTGTTGGCTACAGGGAGAGACGGGGTACACCCTTGACATGTCACCAGGGCATCACAGGGTCACACATAGACAGACAACCTCTCACATACACCTTCAAACACATGGTCAATTTAGAGTGATTAATTCACCTAAGCTGTATGTTTTTGGAGGTGAGCGGAACCCCGGGGCCAGGAAATATGTGCACTAGGTTTGCAAATGCTATTCATAAATCTGAAAAAAAAAAAATAAATTAGATATGACTGAATATAAAATTGTAAATTGCATATAAGGGTTACTGGTTAAATCCATTATTTTAAGCTGTTTTTAGTAAAGCAAATTAAATACTGTAGTTAAAATAGAAGTGTAAAACTGATTTTTCTAAATACTGTATAACAAAATACTATGTTTGCTGCCCACCTCATTCTCAAGGTAACATTTTTACTGACGTGATATTATCATTATTGTACCCATAAAATGAGCAGTGGTCACTCTATTCTATGCTGGAACAAAAGAAAGCAACTGCTTAATATACCAAAAAATTTTAATTTAAAATCTGTTTTAATGCTGCAAGTCAAAAACAAAAAGCACTTATTCACATGGCAGATGAGTGATTCGTGAATCAGCTCTGATATCACCTGATCTGCACACTCGAGATACCGGAACAGTTATTTTCTCAGATGAAGACTCTTTGTTGGTGCCTCAACAAAGAGTCTCAGATAGTGGCTAATTTACTGCAAATAATTTTCCTATGAACCTGTTGTGTGTGTGTGACCTTTGGATGTGAGGGAGAATAATACAATAATAAGAAATACAATTAATTAATGAAGTGAAGCTGCTGTCCCTTTTGAGCAAATGGTGCTTATGACAGACATACTGTATTTATCAGTTGTGCTTCAGGGGCAGCGGCAGGTAATGTAATTAATACTTCATACTGATAACAATCACTGCATCTTCTTTGCTATTAATCAGTGTAATCTTTCTTATAATCAGACTGATCCCATCTACAGACTGCCGTCCACGTGCAATACTAGACCTATTACACAGAGTGATGCTCAACAAACCGCTTCCTCCTTATTGTTTAAGCATTGCTGTGTTTGCTTTCATATATAGGATAATTGATAATTCATATATCTCATATATGAGATAAGTAGGAACAAAAGGTAGAGGGGCGGCACGGTGGCGCAGTGGTTAGCGCTGCAGCCTCACAACACGGCGGACCCGGGTTCGAGTCCCGCTCTGTGCGGACCTGGCAAGCTCTTCCCGTGTCTGCGTGGGTTCTCTCAGGGCTCTCCGGGTTTTCCTCCCACCTCCAAAAGCATGCGCTTCAGGTTGATTGGCCATTCAAAATTGCCTGTAGGAATGAGTGTGTGCATGGTTGTATGTCTTTGCGTGTGGCTCTGCGGTGCACTGGCGTCATGCCCGGAGTGTCCCCCGCCCCACGCCCCATGCTGCCGAGATAGGCTCCGGCTCCCCGTGACCCGCTATAGCGGTGGTAATCTGAAGATAACCGACTGACAATTGGCAGATGGTGCAGGAAGAGTGTCCATGGGCACAAGGGAATGGGAGATGACACTGAAAATACTGTAAGCTGACATTGATAATTAAGTCACTAATTACACACATTTATTGTCTTGCACCTTATATTACATGTGGATTGTGTGTTTTTCATGAGCATGAAGTAGTTATTTTGACCCCAAATTGACTTACAGTATACCACTGACTATACAGCAGGCCCTTCAGATCTTTTACAAAGGGCCAATGGAGTCTGAAAGGAAAACTATTATTATCCCCACCTCTGAGTCTATGTCTCATTAGGCTGCCCTTCTGAAGTGCAAACTGACAAGGACATCCACCCAATTTTAACCTGACAGTGCCTGAAGAGGGGAGGAAGTTCATAACATTTGCGTTACATTTCTCATTATATCTCATCATAAACCAAAAGTACCACAGAACAATGTGTCTATGAGATAAGTAGGAACAAAATGTAGAAATGCATTGATATATTCATATCGTAATTTTAGTCCCAAAATAAATTTAAGATGGCACCGAATGTTTTTGCAACATTAACATTTTGACAGCATGGAAGTGAGTCTGTTAGAACTTCAAAAGCTTCCTCTCTCTCACAGTGACACATCAGTGCAGAATAAGTGGCCTCTAAATATCACACGTAAGCTGACACCACCGTACTGTCACATTCGGTAATTACACAATATTTTTCTGAGAACAGCTTTGTGGAAGTTTTTCCTCCATTATCAGTAACATCAATTAAAATGTATTTCCCATTTATGAAAGTATTGAACCACTACTGCAGAGACAGGGGACTTAGTGCCTCGTGATCATGCCAGGCTTTGAGGGCTGCGCATATTTTTTAAAAGCCTCCTAATTATTATTGAAAAGATTGAGTGATAATGGGTCTTCTCTGAGATCTGGAGACTTTTCATTATCATCCTCAGTTTGCTTCACCATTAGGGGAGGGCATTAAAGGGCACTACATATACTGGGCTGCTATATCAGAAAGAAGGAGTGAGAGAGGGGGGGTAGAATGAAGGAAAATGGATGGTAATAGAGATTAAATGTGGGAAAGGGATGGTGGAGTGAAAGAGAGACTAACTGATGAAGATGAAGATAGTTAATATAAACTCAATTTTCCCTAGTTCCATGATTATTGAATGTAACTACTGATCTACTATGTGAATATACTAATTAAACGATTATTGCTAAGCAATAATTGTTAAATTATCAGTAAGTTAAATATAATAATAAAAGGTTGAAAACAGCTATTGATTTAATAGTATGCTAAAATTTAAACTGTGACACCTTTTTCATTATTGGGTCACTGGGTCACAATCTAAACAAGATTAATCAATCTCAAACAAGCTCAGTTTCTTAGTATAAATTCAAATATCTAAAATCACCTGTTGAATTGGCAAGGTGTTAATATTTCGGAGGATTACTTTTGTATGCAGAACAAGGAAAGACAAAAGGAAATCTTAAAAAAGAACACAAACACTTTCATTATTCAAAATAGAGCTGAAATTTGAATGTATTATTCTACTAATCATAATACCATGTCCTGTCTTAGAGTAGGATAGATGCAGTTGAGGAGAGAAGTCCAGTGTATCTTTCTTTAAATTAAAAGATCTGCAGAATCATACCTTTTTTTTTTTTACTATCTTCTAGCACATCCTTCATGTCAACATGAACATGTTTTCAGTTTTGATCAAGTGCTGACAGTTTGAATCTGTCATCAGGAACATGAAACATTTATTCTATCATGCACTGGAAACTCCAGACGGTCGAAAATGTTCAGCTGAAATCTATGGATGCATAAATAAATGGTGCTGACTTTCTCTTTAACGGTTCAGGGGCTGGACTTAGACGGAGCAGACTTCGGTTGTGTAGTCTGTGATACCTCGATGTACACCACAGATTGGATTGTCTAAATGCAGGGCAGGGCTTCAATGAGAGCAATGAAAAACAAGGAATAAAAATGTTTCCAACAAAAGCTGTGTAACACTTTAAAGACCTGTGAAACAGTCTGAATGTAGTGTAGACATGTTATTCATTCAAGGTAACCCGACAAGAAGGAGGCCCTAGAACTGTGTAAAATCCAGAATCTTCTGTAACTGTAAAAAGATCAGCTTGAAGATTCTAATGTCCTGATAATATTTTCCATTTGAATTCAGAGAGCTAATAAGGCATGATTTAAACTCAGATTATGTGATCATCAGCATCAATCTATAAATGAGAAAATAAAATTTAAGTGGTTTCTGTCAACACATTTGGACAGATATATTCTGGCAAAGACAACTGTAGACCGCTCTCCATGATCGACCAGCTAATAAGTTTAATTCGAAAGGTTGAGGGATTGCACAAACAATGGTTTGGCTGGCGGAGCAGTGGGTAGAGTGTCACCTCACAGCAAGAAGGTTCCAGGTTTAATTCCTTTCCGTGGACTTTGTATGTTCTCCACGTGTCCGCCTAGATTCTCTCTGGGCTCTTCGGTTTCCTCCCACCTCCGAAAAACACGCAATTTAATTGAATAAGTCACTCAAAATCGCCTGTAAACACGAGTGGGTGTCTTTCATGTGGCCACGCCCCTTGCCCATGGCCAGATGGGATAGGCTCCAGAAGACCCATGACCCGTAAGACAGATAAGCGGCTGTAGATAAGATTGCTATTGTCTTGTCTACAAGAAAATGGATGGATGGATGGTTTGGCTGGAGTTTTAAACATGATGACAGTAAGTGTACATCAAACAGAGTGTCAAGCCAGATTTGTCAAGGCTGGATGTCGTACACTTAGAGTATGAGTTATACATCAGAGCGGAGCGGGACACTCTTGGAAACATAAATAGCTCAGCCTATGAATCTCTAAAGCTCTTTTGAAGCTTTTGGTAATTAATTACACACACACATACACACACACACACACACACACACACATAAATGCACACACACGCACAGACACACACAGGATATGTAGCAGGCATTTGCTGCAGAATTACACAGCTACTGTATATGTTTACAGTATAGAAGTGCAGCAGTGTGGATGCTATAAACTGAGCCACCCCCTGCTGTCTCACATCAATCATTCTGAGAGGACACCGGCCACAGCTCTCTCTCTGTCCTTGATTTCCATTTTCATTATGATCAGTTTTTGTCTTTTCTCTCACATTGCTCCTGCTCTGTTATTTGGCTCATGTTTAGTAACTCCATTTGGCGCTATCTCTTTGTATGTCATTCACTCTCATAGTCGCACGCCCCTCAATGTTTCATCAAACCCAAAGATAAGCTTGTCCTCACTGCATCTTCCCTTCTCCTCCAGTCCTTTCCCCCTTTACTTCTCTCTCTCTCTCTCTCTCTCTCTCTCTCTCTCTCTCTGTGGTAAACTCAACACACCTTTGCTGTTTCTTTGGGGGACAATCTGAAATAGATTGTTAGCTGTTAGTTTTCAGGGATGTCTGCCTTTGTGCATTCATGTGCCTCCTGTCTCAATCTGTATCCTGTACATTCAAGGAATTAATCACTCAGATCTTCCTGCTGAATCAGTTCAAGGTGATCTGAGGGTGGGGACAGAGACGAAGAGGAGCAGAGATGACAATTGTACATCACTACTTTCAATGACACTGAGACAAATGCAACACTGCATGACTGAAAACAACATGTAGGTTATTAATGAAAATAAATGGCTGAACAGTAAAGGTATTAATAGAAATAGTCATGCATTTGTCTGCTGTCTAAAACCAAGGCTGATTTCTGTTCAGCTCCTGTGAAAGTCCTATGAAATGTAGTTTTTATTTATATTTTGAGAAGCAGAGGATGGCACAAAGGGTTGTAACTGTCCACAATAAGACCATTGTAAGGATGGAGTCTGCTTTAACTGAGAAAAAATAACATTACACTGGATACCAACATTATCCGCACATAATAATAATACTGGATTTATTTTTCTACCAAGGTTTGAAGTTTGACAGTAGTTAACCCTAGAGAAAAAAGTGTGGAAATTCGAAAGCCTGCCTGAGAAAAGTGTGCAAAGTGTGTAGTGAGGGGTTATATAGCTGTAAAACATCTATAATAATTGTAAAAAACAATAGCATCTACTTTTCAAATTTATCCCATGATAAATAATACAAAAAGTAAAGAAAAACATATAAACATTGGCCAAAAGGAGTAAAAAACACACTTAACTAAAAAAAAAAAAAAGAGTGAATGTCAAACTGCATTTGTTGAAAAAACCTGGTGAGTCAAACCCATGTTAAAACAGGAAACCCCTGCAACCCAACATTGATGTGATGGTCGTCATCCATGCTAGCTAGTATTGCAATCCATGAGCAGACTGCATTGATATGTGATACAGTAACAGGTCAAGGAAGATATAAATGTATGTTCTTGAAGACACAGTATCTAGCTGTTTTTTCCTTAATAAAAAGCACCAAAGAACTGATAAACAGAGAAAAACATATTTTTAACTACATCTTTGGATTTTGGACTTTTCCAAACCCTAATCCTCATCTTATATACATCTTCATCTTCCGAACTGGTTATCCACCGTAGCGGGTCATGGGAAACCGGAGCTTATCCCAGCCGTCTTAGGGCATGAGGTGGGAAAAACGTCAGTGCGCCGCGAAGCCTCATTTTATAGTATCTGTTATAAATAAATCCAGTTGTTTGCTTAGAATGAGGTCTTAAAATTAAATAACAATTGAATTGTGATGTTTGAAATCAAATTCCTATGTAATACTTTACAAACTTTACAAACAAAACCCACCTACATTATTGCAAGTTACTCATTTTATCATAATGTACACATAACGAGACACCCTGTCTTTTCACCAATAATATACATAATAAAAGAAATAATGTATATTATACAAAATACAAAAAAGATTACTTCTCAAGCGCTCTTCACATCAAATACAAATCAGTTATTGGACATTTCAGAATTTTTTTCGCCATATGTTATTTCACACAGTCTTTTTGTTCTGACCCTACAAATAAATGTGAGGCCTTTTTCGATTATTTGAGCAACAATAGGCCTAAAATAATGTGGCTAGAGTTCTGTTACTTTGGTGAGTGTAGGAGGCTTACGAGCATACAGTATATACTATAAGCATGTATGAGCACCCTGACCCGCAGAGAAGTCCCTGCTCTCTCTATGAAAAGGCCCAGCTTTAACCTTGATACACAGCTTAGCCAGTGGACAGCAGCTGTAGTGGTGATCAATGCCTACCTGTCATGCCTGGAGGGGTTTTCAAAAATTTCCCATTGAAATTTTGAATCACTACATCGCATTTCTCCGTTGACTCCATCCTGACAGAGAGAGAGAGAGAGAAAGACAGAACTGTTACCAGAGAACATTCCGTACGTTAGCATTCAGTATTCCATACATACTGTAGTTCTCAAATAATGTGAATGTACAGTATGGTAATATGTGAGTAAGCAAATATGTTCAACTAAACACCTGTTTGTTTACCCAGCTGTGCTCATTTGTCTATGAATGCCAGAATATAATGCCTGAGGTAAGTATGTGTGTGTGTCAGTGTTTTCTATGGGTTTTCCTCTTCTTTGTCCCAGTTTAAAAGCTCCATTCAGTCTGATCTGCTGTGTGTCATGTCCTCTTTGTCAGCCCTTATTCAGCTCTGCTCCCCCAATCACAGCTCAATGACTAATTGCCTGCTTGGCAAGCAAAAGCCACTGTGTGTGTGTGTGTGTGTGGTACATGAGCATGCATGTTTATGTGTGTGTGCAAGTCTGTGTGTGTGCATGTGTGTGTGTGTGTGTGTGTGTCTTGAATTTTCTTCACTTAGCCAGTGACCCTGAATGGAGGCCTGACTGCAGTCTAATCAGTGGCACACTCCGTAGTGTAACTGAGTTGAATGTGCACACACACACACACACACACACACACACACACACACACACACACACACACACACACACACACACACACACACACACACACACACACACACACACACACACACACACACACACACACACACACAGACACACACACACACACACACACACACACTTTATACCTAGCAAATCCAACTCCTCTGCTCAGGCCACTGGCATCCCTCAGTATCCTTGTAGAAATGACATGACCAAAAGGCTTCAGCATGTTCTCCAGCTCCTGCTCATCCATGGACAGCGGCAGGTTGGAGATGTAAAGATTGGTAGGGTCTTGCTCCTGTTGCTATTGGGAGGGACAGTGAAAGAGACAGAGATAACAGTTATCACCTCAATATGTTGCCTTAGCAATACATTGCATAATTGAGTTCAGTCTTAGAGGCTTCATTGAAAACATGGTAATGGCATTCGATCTCACAATAAACACTTCATACACTTCATTATGTATAACTAAACTGCACAAAACCACAAAATCATAACAATTTGTATGAATAGAATTAAGGTGTGTTGACAAACAGATGCTGTATTTATCTAAACTTAAGCAGGATAAATGCAGAAAAAACTGAAAGAATGCCCTTGTGGTAAACAAAACTTTTTCATTTTAGGTCTGAAAACTGCTCAAAATGAAAAGAGGGGAATAAAAAGGTTTAACTCTCCAATAAATGCTGGTTTTGTAACAGCAAACACATTAAAGGTTAAGGTAGTGCCATTCCATTTCTATATTCCCTGTTCATGATAGTATATCCCAGAGCAAAACTCAAGCTGTATGCTGTCCTTATGTGAGTAATAAGCGTTTCATTGGAAATGCAGTGGATCTCACACATAGATCCCCTAAAGCCATACGGAAAAGCCCTCAGGACACACAGATGTGAACAAAGTTGCATTAAATTCTTGCAAGGGAATGAGGGGAACTTCCTCCTGATGAGCCCCTCATTTAGACAGACTAGTATATTTGAATTATTTTGTTCTGTTTAGCAGCAGTTGTTTGAAAAGAGATTGCTAGCAGACTGAGTCCTGTGTGTGCATGTGTCTGTGTGCTGGCAATTAAAGAGTGATGGATGCAGGAGAGGGTTTAATATAGGGAGCATCATTCAGACAGAAAGGGACCATGTGAGATAGACAAGAAGAGTTATATACATATTTCATCATCAATAACTACATAATTACAAGTCTTTATTCTTTAATTTCATCAACTAGATACATAGTTTCCTAGAATGCCGGAGTAAATCCAGTAACTGTTTCTGTCGTTTTTATTGCTTTATGACTGCTCTAGCTTTATATTCCTCAATGTCATAATGATGGTAAAAACTTTCAGTGCCTTAGTATTCCTGGAAAGTCCCTGATACATTATACCAGAAAGTCCTTCTTTCTTGTCTTGGTTTTAGACACATCTCGTGCGTACCAATCCAAGCGGCAGTAATAAATACTGTACTGACAATGAGTCCCTGAAAGGGAACAATGTTGGTACATTTGGTTCCAGCATCTGTACTGGAAAATAAAATGGATCTGTACTGACTGTACCGATGTGTGTTTTGCTGTGGATCTCAAAATGGTGATGCTGTCAAGTTGTTACATTTTATTATCATTGGCATGAAAAAAAGCCCATTTGTGTTTGTGTTGTTTGGGAACCATAAAAAGGCAGCCCCATGTGGCTCATTTCCGGTGTGAATTTATCCATGAAGGCCTTTCCTTTTATGTAGCCCAGCTATTAGGTTTCAGAGTGGGAATTCCAAATCAACCTTGACCAAAGCCATCTCTTTTTTACTTTACTGATATGAGTTGACGAATGGGTTGATTAATCATCTGGTAAAGTTTGGGGACTGTGGCTATTTCAAAATAAATGTTATATATTAATTTAAGGTTCAACAAATGACAAACACACAGGAGACAGGGTGCAGTTCAGGGATTTAATTTTAACTAATTAACAATTTTGCTGGGAAATGTACAAAACTGAGACGCAGTCAAAATAGGCCAATAAAGTTTATGCCAAGAGACAACTTTGAAAAGTTCTGAAAAGTCTAAAATCAGGTAGAATCCAAAATAACAACAACAAAAAGTGAGGACATAAGCAGGTCAGAAGAAGAACAAGAATGAAACATGGAGATTCAAACACAGTGAAAAAACACAGACAAATGGCAGGAAAACATTGACTACTGGGAATAACAAGAAAGTGAGACACAGGTGGCCCCGGAAGAAGGGCACGAGACACAAACATGAACTAGAGCAGATGAATGCTCCACAAAACGAGTAGGGAGAAAGCAGAGAGCCATACTTTTCACCTCATGGGGATTCCTCATCTGAGGACGAGGAGCAGGGAATCCTAAAAAGGCTTCTGGTGACAAATATACAAAGATCTGAATTTCAAAAACTACAGGTCAGCATCAAATTGCTTATCTGGAAGTCGTATAGTTGACAACATACACCTGCACAGTCTACTACTAAATTACTGTGCATCCTGTTTGCAGTGCTCAGTGGTAATGGTGAAAACAGGGTCTGTGCATGAGTGTGCTGGATTGTGCAAACAAACAAAAAAACAACTTTTGTTGTCCCAGTTCATTTATTAGCCTAAAACATGTTATAATCCAAAATTCATTAAACTTAAATTATGTTCATGTAGCTTTAAACTTTTGCAACCCAGGTAATTTATGAGCGTAAAAGGCAGGTGACCTTTTTAAATTAAGTCAGTAATTTTAGTAAGCTGACTTTAAAAAATCCCTGAATTTTGATTTCTTAATTAGATGTTGGCAGTTTTTTTTTCCATGTCTTACTGATTCTATGAAGTGTAAAATTAAAATAAAAGTAATTGGTTAAAGAAATGGCATTTTTCAATCAGTGATGCTGTTGCAGCAGGGGGTAAAAAAAATACCCCTGTGGCAGATCTAGAGAGGAATCAAATCTGAAAATTGTTTGTCTTTCGTGTAGCTTGGCAGCGCACTGGCGTCGTGCTCAGAGTGTACCCCATCTCTTTGCCTGTAAGTGAGCTGGGATGGGCTTCAGCAACCCCTGGGACCCGCGAAAGCAGAATAAGCGGTCAAGAAGATGAATGAATAAATGATCAAATAATAAACGTGGTAAAAATTGAAGTTTAACCTTAAAAACTTAACTTAGTGATTTGTTGGATTATGATGTGTGCCCTGGACTATATAGTGATATCTAAATATATTTAAAATTTTATATTAATAAAATAAAAATATTTTAGTTTTACAAAAGTCAAAACTATTCCTCAAAATGCAGCATAGTCATTAGTGAAATTATACAATCCAGATTTGAAAAAATGAGAAACTGTTGTATGCTCATTCTCCAGGTACAGCTGATACAGATGCTTCACAAACTTTCTGTAAAGAATACTTCACAAAGAAAGTCTGAACTTTAAGGCTGTTGTGAATACCCAGTAGAACATTCAGCAGTGAGAAACTATTTGAGAAGATTGGAGCTAATAAAAGTACAATTTCACCATCAAGTTGTTTGAAGTCAGGGGAGAAATCAACATAGTAAGTCAAACACATTTATTACTGTGTTTCACTCTTAAATGTTACAAATGTCTGAGTTTCTGTCTTTCAAATAAATTTGCACCAGCGCTCACCTGGGGCTCAGCTCTGGTGCAAGTTCATTAAATATGACTGTAGTCATCCGCAATGCAACTTGGTCATCTAAACACAAAGGATCTCAATTTTGTACAACTGGAGGAACCACCAATAGCAATACTGTACATGGGTTGGGGTCTGTAAAAAAAAAAAAGAGAATATACAGTATATTCATGTGATGGAGACGAACACATCACCTATCATGATTAATAGCTTACTTTTCTGTGTATCATTTATAATGTCTCAATCTAGGGAAAAGATGAGTGAAATGGGCACAAAATCAACAGTGGTGGGTAAGTGGAATCACATGAAACATCACTTCACTGTCCCTAGATACAGTAAGCTGTAGAGCCAGTTATTTACACTGATACTTCTGGGAAGTGAATAAAAGTGCTTAGGAGAATGTGAATGAACTCTGCTTGACTTTGCTTGGAGTTGCTGTGTGGAATAAGTTACTTCTCAGTGATTTCTCACTCTGCATGAGGCGAATTACTCATTTTCTCTCTATTTATCCATCTATCTCTCTCTGGCCCTCCTCCCTGTAACATCTGGCTTCAGCTGGCAACAACTTCACACCAACTGTGCCTGTCCATGACTGGAGTCTGTCTGCCAGCCAGTCAGCCTGTGTTTTCAGCCCCATTGAACCTCAGTGCTGTATCACTGTTGCAATTCTGCCATCATACCTGTTATCGCCCTACTTCTAGGTTACTTTGCAATATAGCAGCACCTGCTGGTGAACTAAAGGGTAAAGAGAGGCCCGGCCATTGCTTCTGTTTGCCCGATGTATGGATTTGGTTTGAGAACAGCTGACTGGCACACTTCTTTCCAGCCCTGTTTGCATCTCAAATAGCTACTCCTCACTTCAGGCTTGACACAACACAGCTTTGAGCAACCTTTAGGAATGAGTAGGTATTAAAAATAGATGGAACAACAAGAAAAAAAGTCATGCTTTGAAAACAATTATCAGAGTGCTTTTGTAAAGACACTTTTCAATTCACTGTGTTGAATTCACTGCCTTGCTTTTAACTTTGTCCCTACATTATCTTGCTCATATTTTTTTTCTTTTAAACCATCTATTCGTGCCTCTGCTTTGCTCTCTGTCAGCCCAGCTCCTTTCTATCTTTAATGCCATGCTTTCTTGTTTTCAATCCTCCTCTCATCCTTTCTTCTTCATGCGTTATCTGAAATACTATCTGAATGCTGAATTAATTGATTTCTGGTGATGGTTCAGCACCCCTAGATCTTAATTCATGTGTTCATTGTCTTCAACTTCATTCTTTCATTGACCTCATCAGAGTTATCAGCCACCACCACCAGTGTTTGGTCTGGTGTTTGGTCTTGATGTATTCGCTTCTCAGGGCACAGGGCCTTCAATCAAATTCACCTTCACGAGTCTAAGTGGCAAAGATTTCTGATGGACTAATCATCGCATATCATTTGCTTCACAAAACAATTATGTTTACTTTATTCACGTTTCCTGATTGAAATACGTTGAGAGCATATCTCTTCACTCACACCTCTCTTTCCCTTCCGTTGCCTCTTTGTTCATTTGTCTCACATTGTTTCATATGTCCCTTTTCATAGCCTACATGTCTCAATTCCTCACTTACATCCACCCATCACTGCAACATTTCTGTCTCTCCCTGTCTCTGTCTCTCTCTGTCTTTCTTACTCTCCCTCTCTCCCTTTCTAACATTCTGTCATCTTCCCCTCCCTCAAGCCAAGTCTAATAGATCATCTATGAGTCTAAGTGCTCTCTACCAGCATGATCAATAATTATTACACATACCATAGTTTATGAACCTTGAACCCTGAAATCTTTGTTTTCATTTGCAATGGAGATACGGTATATATACATTTATCCATCTTTACAATGACTCCATACTCAGTGGGATCAACATTGGAGACTGATTATTTCATCATTCCTTCTCTGGTCATTTCAGACTCCACAAGCAGCAAACATGGCACCCACCTCCAATACACACCTTTTCTCTGTCTCTTGTTATCAGTATAATCAATGTACAACACTTTGTTTCACCTAAAGCCCACTGTAATGTAGCTTGTGAATACATGCACTGTTCTGCAAAAGAGGAACCAAGGGTGGGTATTATTTTTAGAGTGTATTTATGTGTCGAATGTCTCCAGACAAGTGGGTTTAATCTGCAGTGCTACACTGTTGTCATATACCAATTTCCAAGAAAACATCAAATTGGCCCATGGCTTAGCCAACTATTATTTAATTCCATTGACGCACAAGTATCACTTAAACTGAGGTTAGAAGCATTTCAAATGATGACATACAAAAAAAATATTCAAACGCTGAAAAATATGTTTTCCATTCAGTGGTTCTCCAGTGTCTGTGAAGTGGCAAAAAACCCTGACTATTCAAAAAAGTAGCAACACACTTGAGTGTGTGAGAGAGTGACTTTTTCCACATTTACTTCAATATTGTGATGGTAGAATATTTTTTATCCCTTTGGCCTACATCTTAACACTCCACATGACTCATTTACAGCAATGAGAGGCTTTTCAACATGAGGGTGACACACACGCACGAACGCACGCACGCAAGAATGAACGCACGAACGCACACACGAACGCACGCACGAACGCACGCACGCACGCACACACGCTCTCTCTCTCTCGTTTTCCGGTCAGACATGTACATATTCCTCATCACCAGTTCATTTGGGTGTTTGCTTCTACTTATTTCCAGTTCTCTATATTTTACATCTCTTCTTTTCTTCTTTCCTCTCACTCAAATTTTCTCAACAGTGTGTATTAAAAGGTCGGTAATTCATCACTGAGTGAGAGCCGAGTGCAGTCTCCTGTTGAACACCAGTTTGCAGGTTGCTTGTCTGCCAGCCATCCAGAGCTGAAATCAATCACCCAATCCTGAGAGACTGAAACCATCAGGGAGGGTCAGACAGCAGTAGATGACAGAAGCACAGCAAGGGAGACAGGATGGGAGCGGACATACAGAGAAAACACTCGATGGGTGAATCAAGCAAGCATGAAGGTGCCCCATTTAGGCATGAGTGTTAAAAACATATAGATGTTACAGGTTGAAAAATGCACAATCATACTGCATTAAAACCTTCTATTCTTTTTAATGCTAATTTTTGTTGTTTAAGCTGCTGTTTATTTTTATTTTGTGTGACATAATGGCCACTAAAACACAAATTATGAGTTGATTAGAAATGAGGTTTCTGTGTTTGGTTCTGTGGTTGTTGTTACTTCCTTATGGGTTGACCTTGAAAGCTTTTCAGCAGCTAACCCAAAAGTAGAATCGCAACTCGTTAAAAATCCCTTTTCTTTTTCTTTTTTTTTTTACAGTTTCTTTCTTTTTTCTTTTCTTTAAAAAACTGTGAGACATCAAGACTTTGGTCCTCACTTAATCATTACAATTTTGGCTGACTAAATGTCCATGTTGGGAAGTGAACATTTGATGAGTTATACGATATTCTACAAAATATAAAACACATGCTTATGTATGCAGACATAAAACAATTTCCTGACATTATATGGTTAAGACTCAAGGCAACTGATCATACCAAGGCTCTGCCGTAACCCATGGATGCTGTATACAAGCAAAATGCATACAAACAGCATTCTACAAACTTGCATCAAGATCCTTAACTCCTTAAAGCCATACACTGCATACACAACACACACATTCCTCCCTCTGAAGCTTTCTTTTCTCTCTCCTCGTCTGTAGCGCTGAATTCTGTAATAAAGACTAATGGGACTCAGCTGTTGGCCAGTCTAATGACCTGGAATGCAGACAGATGATCTGGAAGACAGGCTTACACACACACACACACACACACACACACACACACACACACACACACACACACACGCACACACACACACAAGCGCGCGCGCGACAGAAAGTAGCAGCAAAGGCTGGATAGATGCAAAACTCACTGGCAACAAAGTGTCCTGGCTAGTTCTTTAACTGGTGTTTGAATCCCATCAATGTGTGTGCAGAACATGTGTTTTATTTATAGTGTTTGTCTTAAGTATCAGAAACAACCAAGAATTAACAACAATGATAGTATACTGCTGCGCCTACTACTATTAATGATAATAATAATATATTATAAACATTACTTTAAATGTCTATGTGCATTACAGTGATGGTATCTGGCAAATATTCACTCCCCACTAAGCAATCGGGAAAACATCAATTTAGTTGTGAAATTAAATCCAAACTCCAGTCTTTATATGTCTGATTTTTATTTAACAAATAACTACAATTGGACGGCATGGTGGCGCAGTGTGTAGAGCTGTCACCGCACAGCAAGGCGGTTTGAGTCCCACTCTGTGTGGAGTTTCCATGTTGTCCCCGTGTCTGCATGGGTTCACTGGCTTCCTCCCATGTGTGATTGTGTGCGTGCATGGTTGTCTGTTTACGTATGGCTCCGCGGTGCACTGGCGTCACGCCCGGAGTGTAACCTGCTTCACGCCCCAGTCAGCTGGGATAGGCTCCAGCACCCCGCGACAAAGGGCGAAGCGAGTATTGGTGATGAATGAATGAATGAATGAATGAATAACTGCAATTAATTTTCAACATATTGTCCCATCACTTTCAGTAATATTTACTAAACTTTTACCCATATGCCAAACAATCTTTAGATGATGAGGTGGATGAATTTTTAAAACAATAATTCTAAAACAGGACATAAATAAAATAACCTCGGGTGTTGTTTCAAGAATCATTCAAGGGATTCTTTTAAAGGGTTTTTATGATAAACTTTGAACAACAATGTAATGTCTGGAGATTATATATATTAAAGAAGACCACAAAATCAACGAGTAGACATGAAAGTTCACGAGCAGAGAGATTTTGAAACAAATCTCTTATGTACAGTAAATATGACTCGGTGTCAGTCAACGCCTTGTGAGTCTGATGGCGTAGTGTCTGCCTGAGGAGAGAGCAGTCTTCAGGGATGTACTCGCTCAAAATGATTAGAGTCTGGAATCAAGGAGTATGTGAACACAGACAACGCCCCTGCATGTTCGCACACTGCTGAGACAGACAGAGAGGGGGAGGAGGGAGGCAGGAAGAGAGAGACAAGATACAGAAGGAGAGAGCAGGAGAGCCGAGAGTGTTAGTGTGTGTGTGTTTGTGAGTCTGTATTTGATGTTGCATCATCAGAGTGAGGCCGAATTTAGTCCAGGACTCGTTTAATGATGGCAGCTACACACACACACACACACACACACACACACACACACACACACACACACACACACACACACACACACACACACACACACACACACACACACACGCACGTACAAAACCAAATAAATAAAAGGACACACAGCAGTGTTGTGCTTCCTTGAGATAATCAAGAAGAAGGGAAAGAGGAGAGTAGAATAGATATTAAATGAACTAGATGAATATGTGAGGAAGACAAAGGAATGGTGCTCCAAATCATCTTCAATACAGTTATAGTTTATATGAAGCGCATGTTTATATAGTCATACCAGTTAGATTAAAAGTTACATTTCAGTTAAATATGATTTATAATATGATTTAATTTAAGATGTAGCATAGAAGTTTTTTTGTAAATTGCCCATTTACATGTAAATCTTGTTTAAATGCTTGTCTGAGAAATGGCTTGATTATAAATTAAAAATTAAATGAATAAGTAGAAAAGTACAACCAAGGTCGGATAAAATGTCTGGACTACTTATACAAGATATCAGTGTGAGTATGGAAATATAAAATATTGCACAAGTATATTTTTCCATTCACAAAAAAAGCTAAAATATCTCACTGAAAATTGTAACTATGAACCGTTTGATCAGGTTTTTAGGGCAAAGCAGAGTTCAAGAATATGTCTCCACCATGCTGCATTTTTTCTTTCTCCAGAAGGTACATGACATGGGTAATGTTTTTTAGGCACACCCTCATCATTCTGGTCTCCATTCTGAGCAGTAAAATGTGTTTTGGAAAGACCAAGACATAGAGAAAGATAAAAGCAACAATAAGAGAGCTGGACAGACAGCATTTATACCTAAATGTGCTTTTGGTTGTCCTGATTGTGGGTTCCAAGTCGGACGAAGTACACACTGAAAGTGTGCAGTTCCAATCAGTTAATGCACCTTCAGTGTAGTACTCTGGTGATTACTGTGTTTTGGGGGAACCAGCGGATGGACTGATGCAATAACCCAACAATAACCACATTACAAGCATAATTCTGTTTCGGTTGATGTGCTTCCGATGTTGATGTGTAACCGTAAGTCGGGAAAGTTGCAGTGTACTCAGGGCCTGTGTCCAAAGAGAACCCAGGGAGAGAGAATAAACAGTCAGTGTGGTTGGTCACAGCACCAGGAGCTGGGTTGTGAAGCAGAGTTCACTTCGATATTGAGAAAGATTTCTCCTTGTGGATGCAACAAGCAGTGAAAAGAAGCCACAGTAACACAAATAGCAAGAGTGAAACACTTGCTAAGACTCCTTTCCACATAAGTTTTTTTTAAGCTTGGTAATGCAAAACAGTAAAAAAAAAAAAAAAAGAGTGAGAGCACTGATTAATGTTTCAAAAACTGTGCGGAGCAAACAAATGTGTCTCAAAATGGAAAAAACATACTAACACTATCAAATACTGTAAATACCAACAACAAGGGTACCTAATGAGCAGATGGCACCTTGTGCTGTAACCTCTTACACCTCTGTGTATTGTTGTGTTGGAATGGGAACATCATGTGATTTAGCTAACCAGCTGCACTAGGATATCTAAGGTCAAGATGAGCAATTACAAAATAATCTGCAGTTTTCAGCTTCTAAACATACAAATGTGAAACAATCACACATGTTCAGCAGTCCCTTTCCTGGGCATTAACAAATCTCCTCAAGGTCATTTTCCCTCAAATAGGAACAAGTTTGAGACATATGAGATATGTTGCTTGAAGGAAAATACAGGCATGGTATGGAGAAGAAGAAAGGGAGGTAGGAGTATCATGATGTCCAGTGGGGTTCACTGTAAAGATCCTTGAGCATATACTGTATGTATCCATTATTCCCACAGAGAACAGTGGTTAAAACGTAACCAGAAGTTCCACATCATCAGCACAGACAAATTAATTTTTTTAAACCAGTCCCAGTGATTGTGTAAATACATTAGATAAATATCATATGGGATCATATGTAAATTGTTTCAGCAAAATCTAAGGTAGTTAACCATTATTTCTAACATTCACAAATCCTTTAGGCCAAAATTAGATCAATTATATGCTCAATGGAATTAAACAGCAAGGTAAAAAACATATATGACTACCAGAGAAGTGTTTACAGAGACAAACGTGAATATGAATGATTAGTGTTGAAGGTAAAATTAACCTACATTTACATCCATTCCAACACATTCATATGGTGGTGGCAGAGGTTACTGTACATCTACCATTTCTGAGTCATTTTTTTTGTGTTTCTTTAACTCTCAAATAAAAACAAACAAAACAAAACAAAACATGTTGTTTATTTGATTCCCTTACATGGAAATAAAATATTTTCTAACAAAGCTACAATAATATGTGCTTATTAACCAGTTTGTTTCATCATCAGTCTACATTGATTTTAAATCTGTTTGAAGCTGACATCACTTTCAATGATGATGACAATGTAGGCTTCATAGTAACCCTGCATTATGTGACTTTTAAAAAGTCCAATAATTTTCCCTTGTGGCCTTTTTCTCCTCTCTTCTACTTTCCCTGAATAACTCCTTGAATGCTCCTCTAAATTTGAGCATTTTATGAAGGAAATGCAATAAAGCAGGGGTCCTGCTGGATTACTGGATTATCATTTAGGAAGCACTTTCTCGGATAAAGGAAGAGGAAATTAATAAAAACATATTTTAGACAAACTTAGTGAGTGCATTTTTTTTATATTTCAGACTTCTTTTCGCTCTGCTAATGGCATGTGGCTTGTCCTCAGACGTATTATTGGGAAATGAATTTAAGAGCCATTGCTGGAGAGAAAACAAATTAAAGGGGAACTACAAAATTAAAAAAAAGTTCTCGGAAGTGCAGGGGAGGAGTAAGTTTGTGCTCTGGGCACTGCAGTGATTAAAACATAAAACACTGGCTCAGACACCAGACTCATGCTGCCTCACAGTGATGTAAAATGCATTTCATTCCTGGGATTTAGTATGTAGTCATCTAATACATGAATGCATGCTGACATACATGTGGGGAAACACCGTTTACAAATACTACAGGTCAATTATAATAGCTTGAGCTCAATTTCATATTTCAGCACTGCATCAATGTTAAATACAAAAATCCTTCTCTACATCTAATACACTCTACATTTGAACATTAGTGGATTTTTGAACAATTCCTCCAGAGAGCAAGCAAGGAAAATCAGGCTCAGAGTGTAATTGAGGGGCTTTAAGGATAAGGCCATGGAACCTCACGTTAATTGTACTGCAACGAAAGCCTAAAAATGAGGCTGTCTCATCATCCAAGGGCATATAACACTTGCAGCACCTATGAAAGTTGCCCCAACTGGTTGAGTTGCTGTATTATGGAGAGTTAAGCAGTGCGTGTCCACCCACTCCTTCTGCCGGCCTTGAGTGTAAAGTTCTGGAGGAGGGAAATACTGTTTTACACTTCAATAACAGACCTTTTCTATGATGCCTTTCTCTCTTCATCTGTCACGGGATGGTTTAGCCACGAAGGTCAAGTATGTCTCTCTGTGCGAGTGGCTGTGAATGAGTGGATGCTCAGTTTAAGCATATTCATACCTACTTTCCTCGACAGATGATATGATAAGCAATTGAGCAGTTCTATTGGCGAAGATAAGTATCTTAGATCTTACTGAATCATTCAGAGCAACTATTTTACTTTAATTTGCTTTAAAAAACATTGTTCATATTCTTCATGTTTGTGCTTCATCATTTTAAGTACATCTTAAAGCATTTGTTAGACTTAATAAAATATCTATTTCAGTGCTCCTACACTAGCTGATATCTAGGGTCGTGGATTCTCTGCCTTCATACAAATGTGCAGAAATGTGTGTACACTGTGTGTTTTGTGCTTAAACCTGACACTATTTCATCCTGATCAATGCCTTTGTCCTGCAGATTCAAAGCTCGAAAGCCGTGGCCTGTTGCCATGGTTATCTCTATTTGAAACCGGAGGGATTAACCTACAGGGGACGGCTTGGGGGAGAGAGAGAGAGAGAGAGAGAGAGAGAGAGAGAGAGAGAGAGAGAGAGAGAGAGAGAGAGAGAGAGAACAGAGACAGATAGACAGAGAAAGAGTGCAAGGGAGAGAGGAAAGCAAAACAAGAGGGGTAAGAGACTCCTTGAAGCGAGAAGTATATACTGGAACTATAGAGATAAACTGACAATGATATACAGTATATAAGCTGATACATAGAAAGATAGATGTAGGTAGAGAGAGGGGAGAGGAGAAAGATGGAGAGAGAGTGAGACAGAGAGATCATAATAAATAAGAAAGATTGAGAATGAAAGAGAATAGTTGGACTTGACGGACAATTGAGGACTGGAGAGGCTCACAGGTTTCCACATGCTGACAGCGCACTGTATAGCTTCATAATATATAACAAAACTACATCAGCAAAGGAGCTATAGGCAAATACAAAAAGTTGAGTGATTTATTGTAGATTAGATCCTCAAATAATTTGCCAATTTAGTGCACCTCTTAAATTTCAGGTTGCTTTGCTTTGGCTGGACAAAAACCGCTGGCACGGTGCTAAAGAGCTAAATATTGTGCTTCTGTCTGTGAGATGTTTTCATTTGCTATTGTTATGCTTTGTTATGAAAACCAATGCAATGCAGCCACTGCAATCACACACCATACAAACAGTTCAACAGATGATCCTGTGTTCTTCAACCCGGCCACTGGTTGAAGAACACACTGCTGCAGATGATGGAAACATGGCACAGCAAGCTGAAGGAGCTTTATTAAATATGATGGCAAAAAATACAAACATGTACACAAGGCAGTTTTGCATCAGAAGGAGGCTTTTCGAAGTTCTTTGCAGTGAGCGAGCGCTCTGATGATGTACTCAGTGTGTGTGGTGATGTGGCGTTCGGAAGAGAGAGAGCAGAGAATTTCTTGCCATCTTCAGATGTTGGGACGAGGCCACAGGGGGCCCACATGACAGCTTGGTGGGCCAAGGTTATTTACTTTTGGAGGGGAAACCAGACTGAGTCAGCAAATACAAAAGGGTAACTGCACACACACATACACACACAGACACATACACATGCACAGAACTGGACATCTGTTTCATCTCTGGCATGCACATTGACTTTCCCACACACACACACACGCACGCGTGCACGCAAGCACGCACGCACGCACACACACACACACACACACACACACACACATACACACAACCAGCGGCAGTAACAAAGAGGTTAAATAGACTTACTGCCATTGAGAAAACAGCCTAATTACCATCATATCCTCCACCAAGGGCAGCACAGTCACATCCATCTATTAATTCCACCTGTTCGAACCACATATTTCCCTCTTATAAAACCATTAGGGTCTAACAAAGGTTCTTAAACCCTTCCAGCAAACTGAAAAGCTATAGTGTCCTCTACAGAATGATCTCCATTAGAGCATCTTCATACAACCACCTGACAAAAACAGGTCTCCTATTTAGACCCCCAGCAGTGCAGTCACCAAAACTTTTGCCTTTTAATATATTATAATAAAAAATCATTTTTTAACGGGTCAACCAATTAATAATGACAAAAACATTATCACAAAAGTGAGAAAACAAACAGTTGCATATGGTTTATAATAGTAAGCATAGAAGCTTAGATCCAAGTACCAAGCAACCAGATATTTGTATCCTCTGGCTAACATCCAATTTGTCCTCTTTGTCCTTTTTAACCTTCTTTCTTTCTTTCTTGAAAGACAGAAAGTTTTTCTTTTAAACCTGTTTTTAAGTACTTGTTTGTTTTTAACTCCTTGTTAACATGTGTGGTTTAAAAATGGGCACATTGAATGTGAATGGAGCAGGAGACATGGAGACAAGAGCCTGTTTTTAGTTTGATAAATGTTAAAAGGTTAGATGTTTTCTTTGTTCAGGAAACACACAGTACTGTTGAAAATCCTACCATTGTTTGTTTTTGAGATGTGACTTCCTCTTTGCGTGAATCTCTTTTGGATTTTGTGTCAACATGATTATATTGTAATTTGGCTTTTATGACTAAACATATTTAAAAAAAAAAAATCTTTATCTCTTCATATCTATCTATCTATCTATCTATCTATCTATCTATCTATCTATCTATCTATCTATCTATCTATCTATCTATCTATCTATCTATCTATCTATCTATCTATCTACCTACCTACCTACCTACCTACCTACCTACCTACCTACCTACCTACCTACTTACCTACCTACCTACCTACCTACCTACCTACCTACCTATCCACCCACCCATCCATCCATCCATCCATCCATCCATCCATCCATCCATCCATCCATTTACCTACCTATATGGTCGGTCCGTCCAACCATTCATTCAGTTGTAGGTATATAATAATTATATCCGTGTTACATTATTTTGTTTGTAATTCCAGAGTGTACAATACTGTTATTCTACTTACTGTAGCAAAAACAAAAACTTGTTTACTCTTTTCTGCTCGTTCTAAATTTTTACATTGCTCTCTCAACTCTCAACTCCGACACAGCAGTGTTTCACTGCACCACCAAGCAGCCAGTCAGACCTGGACAACATTCTTCTCATCAGCTATATTGTCTCCTTTCACGTCACTAGTGGAATTACTTACTACACTCCAGAAGCACTGTTTTCTTGGTTGTTGTGCTTTTTTGTTTGTTTTTTTATACCAATGGGGGTTTTATTTATTTACTTACTTTCTGGAAGTACTGTTAAAAATACTAGCTTAATCAAGTGGAGGGTTTTTTTATTACATTGGAAATAGGATATATTGTCAGTGTTCTATCCCTACATTACCACAGAAGTCAGATCTACAGTGGAACAAAGCACTTTGTACATAATAGTGTGGCACTTTTCCCGGACCCACAGGTGCTGTGCTGTTGCATTACAGGATATGCACAGGTTCTATCTTGAATTTCAATGTGAGTAAATGCTACCAGATCCTGGAGGTATTGCAGGTGTCTCGCCTAACTGGCATCATGATTCCTTGCGCGTTCCTGTTTAGATCATTGAAGATGACTGACCCCGAGGAATTCAGTGAAGAAACTTTTCCTGACAGAGTTGTATAGTGAGATTGTGTGATTGAAAGCAAATGGAAAGAAGACGACAAGATGAAGACAAGTGAAGAGGTAGAGTAGACAGGATGATAGGCACAGGGAGAGGAAAAGCCTCATTGGTTTTCAGTGGGTATGAACAGACTCAGACATGCTAAAAGGTTACAGCATTTGATTTGTGATATTCTTCTCTGAGAGCTCTCTCTCCCCGTCTGGAGACCATGCTTGATCGATGGCTGAATTATGCCATCTAATTGTGAATCCAGCCAAACTCTGCTGCTGCCGCTGCCTACCAAATGATAAACAACCAACACGCCTCCAATAACAATGAGATACGTGATCACTGAACAGCCAATCAGAAGAGAAATTTAACAGTTTATTAGTCTAAGACTGGAATAGTCACATTAATATACTTTATTCATAAGCTTCCCACAGTGTGTCTGGAATAAGATTTTAAATGCACACTTTTCTTCTTCATCCCTTCATTTCCTCTCAACTCGTATTTCCTTCCTACGTTTCTTCCTTTTGCCTTGATTAATCTGCATTAATCTGCCTGAGCAGTGGATATATGCAATTTCCTCCGGGATTAATAAAGTATCTATCTATCTATCTATCTATCTATCTATTGCTCACTCTCAAAGAAAAAAAAAAGCTTTCCAGTCCACATTCACTTCATCTTTCTATTCCACCTTCCAACAGTTCAGGCTTCCCACACCATCCCTCCATCAATCTCTATGCACCCTCCCTCACTCATACATCCCACTCAAAGGCTATTTCCACAGAGGGAAAGAATGTGTAGAGAGATGTTTCATAGTGTAACCCGGCTCCATCATACCAAGCACCACCCCCACTCTCCACCTACAGACAATATTTCCCTCATTCCTCTTTGTTTTTCTGTTCTCTCGGGGGTAATGGAGGCTTGATAGTGATTCTGAAGGGTTGTGTTTCTAAATGAGGTATTCACCAGTAGAAAAAAACTTACTTTAAAAAAATGTCTCTCATTTTCTTATAAACAAAGCATTTTAATGGTATTACCTCAGTCAAGGGGATAATGTTTGTATTCACGTGCATTTATTAATTTTCTTGGTGTCTGTTAGCAGGAGTATTCAAACAGTGATATACAGCATATATATATACACACATACTGTATATCACTGTGTGTGTGTGTATATATATATATATATAGCACACTAATAATGCTGCCAATGCAATTAAAATAATTGTAAGGGTATGCTGTTACGGTCGAAGAATCACATTACAGGTGGCAATGGAGCTGTCACAAAACTATTGCTTTGATATGCAGTAATAATACATGGAATCTCAGTGACCTTAGTTTACTCTAGTCTGTGTTCAAATCTTGCGGGAGTTTTTTAAATTAATTTCCTTCTCTGGGTTCATTTCAGTGTTAAATGTTTTAAAGTCTATTTCATAAACTATAATGTGTTGCAGTCAGCAATGCAAGAAAATATGTTTATGTATGTTGAGGTACAAGAAAAAATATTTAATAAACTTAAAAATCTGGGACATTTTTGTTCACAGTGCAGCTGAATACCACCTAGATTTCTGTTTGTACTGGCTCCCTGAAAGGTACAATGCTGAGAACTAATGTTTAATAATGCCGTAATTAATACAGTAATCTGTTAATTGCTACTGGCCAGAGAGTTGTCTGCACATTATGATATAATATCTTAAAAATACATGAGTTAAATTAACTGGGAGCAATTCATAATAAAGCAATGTCTGTTATGCTAATCTGACATAACTTTTCAATAATTTACCTACATTTTTATCTAAACATAAAACCTCCTTTGATGTGTTTTCGGGGATCCCAGACATTTGCATTTGGTTTGTTCGCCTGATCATGCACTCCTGTTAATCACCCAAACAACCATATTTATCTTCATTTTCTTCTCCATCCCCCATCCCCTTACAGTCATTCTTCCTGCCATCCTGTCCATCTCACCCTTCTCTTTTCTCACTTATTCACTTAACTTCTCCATCTCTCTCCCTGCTCTAGAAACACTAACATTAGAAGACACATACACATGCACATGCACATATACACAGAACCCAGTCCTGTTAATGCAGGGTTAATAAGATTGAGGAGCAGCTGATGGTTGTGCACATTCAGGCCAGATTACATTTAATTCGATTGGGTTTCACTCACAAGGCCGCCCTCCCACTCCTCTCTTTTTTCCCCTTTCTTCCCATTGTCCTCCTCCTGGTGTTGTTCCTAGACCAGAGGAGGTCCAACCTCAGAAAAGACTCAGCTTCACACATTCACAGAGCATGTGTGTACATATAGATACTATACTATTTTAGAATTGTTGTGAATGCATGCACACACAACGGCCACTCCACCTTCAAATAAGATATAATTCACTATCTGCACTTGTACACTCGGAAAGAATACATCTGGAAAAGAGCATCAGAATGAATCAATGCTTAATCTAAGATGTAGATGGTCAAATTGTTTTGTGTACTTGATTATTGCAAAATATTGCTGCAAACAGGGATTGCTATTGACTTCTGCTGTTCAGATCAACAGTTAGATAACATGCACATTTATCTCATTATATAGCATCAGAAGGAGACTGAATTCTTTTTATTGTGAAAAGCTACTTCAATGCAATATGGGATGGGATTATAATTTTTGTCTTTCTAAAGAAAATCTGTTCCACATTTTTATGTGAAATACTTTTGAATTCATTACATAGTCATCTTATTACAGTAGCCTAACATAATTTGTATAAAGTACAATTAGTTATAACTACGTTCAACTGTGATCTGAAGACCAACCACAGTCTCTATGACTATACAGGCAAACCTCGATTTCCAACCACAATTCATTCCAGAAGGCTGTTCGAATAGCGATTTGTTCAAATTCCAAATAAATTTTTCCCATTACAAATAATGTATATGATCTTAATCCATTCCAAGACGCTAAAAAACCTACCTTTTTCCACCATAATCTTATTTCATAATGTCATTTATTTATCAAATTGTATAGTAATGAAACATATCAAAGAAAACACGAGAAAGAAAGAAAGGGAAAAAAAACCATCCGGTTAGGTTAAGGTATGACTTACTGTCTTTTGGACAGAAGTTTACGGTACGTAACTTGTACCATAGGCAGTGGAACGCAAATTAAGTGAAATATTATTGAATACAGTAAAATAAAATAAAAGGTACATTACTGTCACGTTTTCTCTCGACTTTTCTCGCGCTTGGCGGCGAGAAAAAGGCGTTTGTTTCGCGTTCGACTTACAAATTTTGTTCGACTTTTAAGACAAAAAAATTCTGAATTTTTTGGTCAAATACCGATTTTTTTGATGTCTAAAGCATTCTAAAAACCAAGGTTTGCTTGTAAATCATAAATAATGTGTGATAATGTTTGCTATCGCTACTGATGTACTCATGGAAATTGCTAATGGCAGCTGGTCTGAGAAAACAGGAGCTTAAAAATCACATAAAAATAACCCAATTAATTTCACGTATCAGATATTAGTTTGCCACATTAAAATTTATTTTTTGAGTTGAAGCTAGATGGACTAGTTTGTGTGAGGAGGATGGTTCCAAAGGTTTATAGCACATGCAGTCGAGCCACAAAGCAGTTTGAACCAGAAATGAATGAGAGTCCAAACTTTGAGAATTGGAGTAATCGAGAGGTTGAATGGGAGCAGAAATATTACTGGAGGCTGTGATTTAAAGCGTTTTTAGCAGGATTTTAAATTAAATGTTAAAAAGTCTTGGTAGTCAGTGGAAGGATGAACAGAAGCCGACATAAAAATAAGTGGTTCTAGTTAATAGTAGAGTTTTGAACTAGCTATACATGATTGAGAAAGAACAGAATATCCAGGATTGATCTGATTGATCTGACAGGATATAATACGTGTTGGCCTTTCTACAAATTGTAAAACGTTTGGTGATTATTCATTCATACTGGAAATAAGTACGCACCACAGATCTTGAAAACCCATATCTTGACAATGACAGCTGTTTCTAAAAATATATCCAAAGTTTCAACCATTGAGTTTTGAGAAAAAGCTTTAAACAGCACCATCATTGTGCATTTTTTGACACATGTATATCGGCTTTTTAAATGCAAAGTATGACAGATAACTCTGAAATTCACAACAAACCATAAGCAGAGAAAATATACATATATAAATATTTACTTGCCCGTGAAAAAGCTGATGTGATATGACTAACAGAGTGGGAAAAGAGAGCCAGGCAAAGCACACAAAGGGGAAAAATACGAAGGAAAAATAAGAAGTAGACGAAAAACAAACATATTTGAACAAATAGAAGTGAGGTGAAGAAGGTGAACACTTTCAAATATTAAAGAAACAAGAAAGTGATCGACAAGCAGGAAGCAGGGTGAGGGAGAGATGCCAATGTCTTTGTGTCTGTTTCGGTGTTCACTCATCTTTTTTATGTGTCACTTGGCTCTGCTGTTCTCTTCCCATCACTAACCTCAGCTATCAGGCACAAACACACACAAACACACACACACACACACACACACACACACACACACAAACACACACACACACACACACACACACATGCGCACACACGCACGCACGCACGCACGCACACACACACACACGCACACACATACACACTGAATAAACCGGCAAAAGCAGGCTAGCACATAGAAACACACTGGATACATCAGTAACCAAGTTAAGAGAACATTAGGCATCTGGATTTTATCAGACACACATGCAAAATGGAGGAAAGAAAAGAAGAATGAAAGCACACAACTGGACTGACCCAAGGGTTTAATCAGTGCTGATAAATGACAGTCGTGCCACCAAGTTCACTGTGTGTGTATGAGTCTGTGTGTGTGTGTGTGTGTTCGGGAGTGGGGGGGGGTGTTCTCTCCTCCTTTCCTGTCACACCAAGCCATCCTCTCTGTACCCACACAGATCCCCCTCTGCTATTTCTCCCTCTATCCTTCATTCTCTGTCCTCACTCAACCTGGTAACTAATGACTCTGGAGGTGGCACTACAGCACCTGCTGAAGACAAACACACATATACAATGAGGAGGCTCGGGGAGGGTTGGGTAAAGAGCACAAACTGGGCAAAAACAATGGGGATGAGGGGGAGGTAAAAATGAAAGACACAGAGAAAGAAAGAAGAGATCCAAGGACAGAGAGAAAGGAAAGGGACAGAGGAAGGGAGGGAGGTGTGAAGTGTCACTGCCAGTGGTATCAACTCCTTAATTAGCATAGTGACCTTGGCTCTTTGTCCTATTACTGCATGCACGCAAGCACACACACACACAGACGCACACACATACACACACACACACACACACACACACACGCGCGCGCTCACACACACACAGGCATTTTTTTGCATGTGTAGAATTTTAATTTAATAAGTTTATTATTTTAATTTTTTTTAACTGTGAAGATCACAATTTGTGTGGTTAAAAAAAAGACAAAAGACAAAATACACACCACATCATAAAAATATGGTATACTCTTCCCAGGTTAATAGTTATTACGTAGTAGTGAAAAGAGTGTTGATGATTGTATCCAGTCAATTATTGCTTAAAATCAGTTCTTCACTCTTCACCTCTGGTTTATGGAAATGTTAGTGGGAAAGGTGAGTATGAAGAGGTTAATTTTGGGTCTGAATGCAGTCCTCTAGGAATTAGCTGAAATTTCGCCTTCCCTGAAGTTTCTCTGAAGCCCAAGATTATTTGACAGCTTGTCTATCAGAATTGTCTATCACTTAAAAAAAAAAGAAAGATTCAACAGATAGTTTTCATTATGACATATAGGCCATATTTTAAGTTCTTGAAGTCTTTACTTAATTTGTGTCAGTAATAAATGACTGAGACGTCTTTTGAAATCAGGAATTAATTTTATGGGGTGAAAAGTTCAGATTAATGATGCGATAGCTTAATATCTTCACCAGTATCAGATCTCCTATCAAAACCTCATAGTTTATCAGATATGTGTTGGAATGGTCTGTCTGACTGATTTCCCGGTTTCTATGGCAAGAAAAAGTTCAGTTTGCTCTGAAGCAGACAATTTGCCCAAGCCATAGATGTGTCTATAATAACGTTTAGTACTATAAATATTCATTGACTATTTGAGTATTCATATTTAGTATAATGGTAAATGTAACGAACATACTACAATTAACCAGCACCATGATAGATAGATAGATAGATAGATAGATAGATAGATAGATAGATAGATAGATAGATAGATAGATAGATAGATAGATAGATAGATAGATAGATAGATAGATAGATAGATAGATAGATAGATAGATAGAACCGTCTAGAAATACTCACTTTTTTTCTATGTCTTGTCTCTTCATTGGAAGAGCTAAAACCTCTTTCTTCCCTGTGCTCCATCACCTAATTGTTTGCTGGTTGTAAAACCTTCCAACAATTTTCTGTCTGTTTATGTCCCAGATTACCCAGTCATTGTACCAATCCTCAGTGAACTCTGGGAAGGATGTGGGAAGCAGCATGTTGTGAAATCGGTGTGAGACACTTTGATCAGGAGTGAACATGTTAAAAACAAGATTTAAGATTTAGTCAAATTTAGTCAAACTTCAATTACGCTGTTCATCTTACAAAATATTGGGAGTTTCTAGTTGGAAATTCAATAGCTATTCTGTGGTTTTTGAGATGAATGTTTTGTAGCTCTGTGATTCATGAAAGTTAGTAGACACGTCAGTATCCCTTTGTGTAATCAGTTCATGGAACCGTGAGGAGTGTGTGTAATTTTACTCTGGATTGACTCTTTGCCCCCATTCCTTCCCTCTGGAAAACTGTTCATGAGGGTGTTGAGGGTTCTTCTGTCTTTAATAACAGCTAAACACATCAACACTGCTCTTCCAAATCCCCTCCAAGCGGTTAAGAAGAAAATAAGAGATAGAAGTCTAATGAAAAGTGGTTTAATAGAAGAGCAAGGCAAAGGTGGCTCAAAGGCTTGCTACTGTTTAATTCAATGGGCTGTTCCTGCTGCCTGTAGATGGGCCCATTTTAATTGCACTCCTCTCTCATTTGTAAAAGACAGTATGTGGTGATACAGTTCTAATGAATCTGAAAGAGAAAGCAGGCTGTTCTCTCTCTTTCTATCGTTCACGTTGAGGGACAATGTGATTGTGCTGGTTGAGCCCACGTCTTAACATGGCATTGTTACAACTGCCAGCTACACACACAAAAACACACATCCAGACACACATAGCCAAATCAACAAAAACCCATGCAAATTATTATTCTTGTTTTACAAAAAAAATTACAGAGGCACTTCAAGAGGAACACGAAACAAACAGGTGAAAGAAAGGCCAAAAAAAGAAAGAGAATATTGGATGAAATGCAATTCAATCATCTGTCACATCCATTCTGCTATTTTTAAGGGATTTGGTCAATAATCTCATCACAGCCATCGTTGTTAATCAATAACTCTATGTGCTCAATCAATAATCTCATCATTGACTTAATCAAAGCTGCACCTACCAGTCTCCCATTAATCAATGTAACAGTGTAACTAACATACAGTCGATTCTTAGATTATTATTGTTATCAGCATCACACTGCTGTCATACTTATTGCTGTGAATAGGATGTACCATCACTTCCATTTTTATCATCACCACAGACACCACCGGTTTACCAGCAGAAAAACACCGCAGGAAAACACCCTGATAACAAGCAGAAGAGTAGACCAGAGACTGACAGGTGGGGTGACGTTTACCTTTGCCATCTGTGCCTGGACTCCGCTGGCTTTGAGCGAGGCCACAGCCTTCTGGGCTGCTGCAGGGCTGTCAAAGTCCACAAAGCCGTAGCCTGTACATGTGGACGCACACCGGAAGGATAAAAGAGAAGGCAGGCAAAGAGAAAGACAGCAAAACCAGTGTTAATGTGATTCATCTCCAGTGTTTTGTTTTCAACACTGCATAAATCTGACAAATGTGTCAAAATCAAGTCTCTTCCCTAATGAAAGCTGCTAGTTCCCCCATTAAATGTGTTATAGGCCAGAACAACAACACATTTGGTGTCACAACAGTTAAGTGCTTTAATCCTGTTTATTATTAAAAAGATTCTCTAATGTTTGCACATTCAGTGTACTATAGCAATTTTTAATGATAATATGTCTAAGCTTTGTCATGAATGGTCTGTCAGTCCAGAAATGGCTCTTCACTATTTGTTCCTATTCAAACGAAAGTTTATTATTGTCTAATGCCACAAAACATGTCTCAAATGTACATATGATTAAAAAAACACCAAATTTCCTAATGGGGAAAAAGTGATATATCTCACAAAGCCTTAAAAATGTAATTGCTTGGCAGTGGTGTCTTGGTCCAGGACAGAAATAGTGCAATCAGGACTTTCAGTGATTGGGGTTATTCCTCATCATGGGAATAGGTAATGGAATTAGCAGGTCATCCGTTGAATAAGGTAGGTGTTAGATGAGTTTAGATCCATATTAGTGGATGGACGCAATGATCTCTCTGGACTAGAACCATGGACCGGTCTGTGGACCAGTTGGTACAGGGTGCACAGAAAGAATGCATAACTTACATTACAGGTATTTTATTATTTTATTTTGGAAAGTTACCAGATTCTCTCCTCCGCATCTGAATATGACTCAGTCTTGACACATGTCAAGACACTTGCCCCGGTCACCTCTTAAAGGGGGCGCTTCGGCTGGTAACACAGAATATCATCTGTCCATCCATCTTCAACCTCTTATCTGGGGCCGGGTCACGGGGGCAACAGTCTTAGGAAGGATGCCCATACTTTCCTCTCCCCAGACACCTCCTCCAGCTCCCCTGAGGGGATCCCGAGGTGTTCCCAGGCCAGCCGAGAGACGTAGTCTCTCCAGCATGTCCTAGGTCTTCCCCGAGGTCTCCTCCCAGTAGGATATGCCCCGAACACCTCCCCAGGGAGGTGCCCAGGAGGCATTCCCCGAGTACTGCCATCCTCCCCCGAGTACTGCCACCACTCCCCCGAGTACTGCCACATTATCATGGTGGGGGAGTTTGAGTGTCCGAATGAACCCAGGAGCTATGTTGTCAGGGGCTGTTTGCTCCTGCTAGGGTCTCCCTTGTCAAACAGGTCCTGGGTGATGGGCCAGACTAAGAGAAGTATCAAAACCCCTATGACGAGTGTGACCGGTAAAGAATTTTACCGTATTTTGTAACAGTTTGCTCCTCCGACCAATCAGTCAGGAATTGGTACACGCTGTTACCATGCTTCCTTTCTGGTTCAGGAGTTGATTGCTGCATATGATGCTGTAAGTTGTGCTCATTTTTTATATGTTAATGTGCTCTGTATTTTTGTTAGAGTTCTTTGTCATTTATAAAGTTTTAGTCAGTGGCTTCCCTCCTGCCCACACAGGAGGATTCCTGGAAAGGGTTATTCCAGAGGAGGTAAATGGCCAATTTCTTTTGTGTACAAATTAATTTATCTAATTGGCAGAAGCATGATTTATTTAACCTGTTTTCTCTCATTTTAGACAGACTGCCACTGCTGTTTTGTTTTTATAGTTTTGTTTCATTGTTTTTGTCTGCATTGATTTATGTCGTCCTGGCTGTCCTGCAGTGCTCATGCAGGTAACTGAGACCTGATAGGTCCGTTGGTGTTTGTGTTGTTGGTTTTAGTCTTAAAGTTTGTAGTCTTAGGGGAAGATCTGTTTCTGACCATTATTGGACTGTCACTTGTGTCAATTTTCAATATCTGTGGCCTGTTGGTGAACTTAGACGAGTCTAACAATTTAGTTTTTTAATGTTCTCAGACTCGGCTACAGGACTAAAACACTAAAGAAAGTGACGTCAAGCGGTATGGCACAACCGGAACCCCACCGTGGAGCCAGGCCCGGGGTTGGGGCTCGTATGTGAGCGTCTGGTGGCCGGGCCTCCAGATGACGTGGGCCCAACCTCCGATGAACTCACCACCCACCGAGACAATCGTAGGAGACGGATGCAGTGTGAATTTGGTGGCAGTTGTCAGCATGGGGCTTGACGACCCATTCCCCAGACTCAGGCCCCGTCCACACGATGACGGATTTTTTCAAAAACGCAACTTTTTGAAAACGCATCGAAAATGATTCACGTCCACACAACAGCGTTTTAAAAAAAAAATTCCATCCACACGTAAACGCACCATTGCGTTTTCGAAGACGGCAATAAGCATGCCAAACCATGTGGTGGCAGTATTGAGTCAAATTTTATCCAATAGGAATCCTCCGTGTTTTGTTGTCACAACACACGGGCCCATAAATATGACGTCACAGAGGTTTTCGTTGCAGGCAAGACGTCAGCAGGCTGCGACCCAGCATTTTTAAAAAAAATCCACCTCGGCCAGCGTTTTCAAAAAGTTGCATTTTCGTTCCGGATATCTGCGTTGTCGTGTGGACGGAAGGCATAAATGCAACAAAAAAGTTGCGTTTTAGAAAAGTTCCGGCATCGTGTGGACGGGCCGTAAGAACACTGAATACAATACCGCTAAATTGACACTCCCAAGTGAGGAAAACAAACAAAAAATAAACATGTTTGGAAAGTTTCTTTGCTAGGTAAAAGAACCAGTGAGGAGAACGAAGAACCTATGACTTTAAAGTAAAAGAAAGCCGCAAAAACAAGTTTTTGTGCCGGTCATATTTTCTTTATGTTTTATTTATCCGACACACCTTAAAGGCCAGTCCGTGAAAATGTTGTCTGAAGATAAACTGGTCTGTGGCACAATAGAGGTTGTGGACCACTGGACTAGAGCGTTGTCCTGGTGGAAGCATCAAATCCTCCCACAGGTGTCTGAAAAAAGATTGGCTTTGTAGGCTCTTTTAAAAAAATTGTGGCTTTTGTCCCGGTGTTCTGGCAGCACTCTAATGAAGCCAGCATCTTTCCTATGGCCATGATGTGCTTTCTCTTGGAAGCCAGAACCTTTTCAATAGTCAATTGTTCTTTTGACTGGAAGTGTTTGACTGAAGAGCTCAAGTTTCAGCCATAGTTGCAAAATTACAGGCTCCATTTATCGTCAGTCTGAAACAGTCTTTGGAATCAGTTTGTGGACAACAAGGTCATGTGGAGTTCATTGGACATACTTGTGGGAAACACGTGGCCAATGGTTTCCTGTGTAGTGACAGTGACAGTCTTTACCACCTTCCAGCCTTTCCATGGCCATTCCTCTACCATGTTGTCAGAAGCACTCTCATGTTCCCACCATGTTCTTTTAGATCTACTGCTGCTTATGATGAGTCATTAATACTGAGATATTTGAGCGTAAAAAAGGTAAATACAATAATCACGAGTTTCTCAGTGATTGCTGCCCACAAAAATGCCACAAACTTATGAACTTCCTACAGAATTAATAAAATTCTGTAGTGTTGTGTCTTTTCTTATTATATCTTATCATATCTCATCTTGTCTCATATTATCTTATCTTTTTTGTTTATGGAGGGGCTGTTTATTTCATCATCTCCTTTTTTTAGATTGTGAATTTAACAGTGTACAATAAACATATGAAATTCTACATTTAAGTGACAATGCTGAAAAACTTAAATGTAAAATCTATTGGCTTGTTATGGGCTGACATTTAATATCCCACTGTATTGCATTTTAGCTCATTTTGTCCCTCAGCTACACTAAATCTGTCTTTCATGTAGTGCCTCTATAGTGGTGGTCATTAGTGTGAAGCTCTACACCAACGACACAAAGAAAAATCTACCCCATTTAATGCAACCATTAAGATGATTTAGTGTCTTCTATAAAGAAATAGAGACACAAAGGTAATGAATATCAGTCAGTTTTACGGCACCGTTTTTGTGTATCTCTGTGTAAGTGTGTACTGTGATATCTGTCAAACTGTTGATGCTCTGGCGATCTGGGTTGGGCTCTAGAAAAAAAGCACTAAAAGATAAGCGGCCTGAGCACAAATATCAATCTCTGCTTTCCATAGTACAGCCTGTTTTGCTGGGTAACACGGGTGGAGAAGGAAGATGATGTTTAACAGACGGATAAAGGCACCAGAGACTGCCTGCAGTGTTAATGACAGTTTATGTGTTGTATAAGTTGATATGTGTTATATAAAAGAGCGATATTGACACACAAGCATTACGTGACTGACAGTGATGCTCAGAAAACAGAGCAGCTTTGAAATTCCAGCTGCACTTTTGAGTGGGCTGCATGTTAACACAATTAAATTTCAAAGGGCTCACTCATTATAACCCTAAATGTAAACATGCCGAGGGAATACACAACTGGTGTCTCTTTGTCAATCTCTCTCTCTCTCACTCACTCACACACACACACACACACACACACACACACACACACACACACACACACAGACACACACACACACACACACACACACACACACACACACTTCCAACATCTGTTCTTGTCTGTTGGCCCTTCCCAGAATCTGGAGCTACACTGTTCTGCAGATAAGCAGATGACTTTTTTTACTGTTCAAAGGCAGCAAGCTGCTTTCACAGCAAGATATGTACCGTACCGCACACAAAAATATTTATACTGTCACTAATGAGAAACACATAAGTTAGCCTCAATAAGATAACAAAAACAGATATATAACTTCTAATATATGCACAATAGAATGTGCATATGTTAATGACTGACACATATTACAGACAAACAGATTAATGATTACAAGTACAAGCACGAATACATTCATAAATAGGTTTTATTATGTCTATACCAAAACACTACAAATAATTTCAAAAGAAGAGCACTTCAGAAGCATGGCAAGATTCTTTGATTCTATTTGAGAAATATTTCAGACTTCCTGTTCCATACTTTCGCTAATGGTATTTTTTCAACCATTGGTTGTCCATGTAATTAATGAGAAAACAGTAGAATCAAAACACAGTTTCTGCATTGCGCAGATCTACTCATCTGAAAGAGAAGTGCTTTTTTTATCAGCGATGAAAAAATATATAGAATCAAATGTTGCTTATGTGGTTATTCTGAATATGTGAAAACAGTTGTCTAAAGAGTTTTGTTCTTCTAGGAGGATTCTATCAAAACCTAACCAAAGAGTTTGAGTGATGTCTGTTGAGTCACGTCAGTTAGGTTCAGAGGCTACAAGTCTGAGTGTGAAATAAATATGGGGGTGTGGAGTTAGACAGCGGTAAGTTTACAACACCTTGCTCGCTCTTCATTTCTGCCTGTGGCTAGCAGCAAGAGGTTACATAAGCTGCTCTGACCATACCACGCTAAACCTTTAGTGTTCCAGGTTAAATCTAATACAGGCACCATATAGGTGCCAGGCATTCACAGAGAAGAAAAGGACATTAAAAAACAGACACCTCTGGTTCTGCTGCTCTAATTTTATCCTTCCTGTCTGCCATAAATTTGACAGTGAAGCATAGATACAAAGCCAAACTGATGAAGTAAAGCCAACAGTCATGATTTTTATGTTTATATATCCCTAAGAAGTCAATTTAATTGAATATAGTAAAGACTAGTATAATGACACCAATGGTATTCAGATTGATTCACTATAAACATCATTTCTATGTCACTGTCAAGAATTTCCGCGGGAAAAGTTAAGGCTCAGAGGCAATTCAGTCAGATTGGCAGCAGAGCACCATTTCTGTTAGCATTCATGTCTCCATTCTAGTTGCTTTGGTGATCCTGGTCTGTGACATCTGTAGCGTTTCCTACTGTCTATGTGTTTTGCTTTTCATTTTTGTGTACCCGCCTTGAAATTTCAGCGTCGTAATCTTTTCCAAAGCATAACACCATATCATTTCACACCAGTCAAGTTTCACTACATCGTTGAAATCAATAATCCGTTACACAAATGATATTCACAAGAGCCTGACGCTCTTAGATAGCACTTGGGAACTTACTAATGGGCTCATTTGAGGTAGTTCATTTGTTCTTTTAAACATTTTAATTTCCTCCTTTGTAATAATTAATAATGAAATTAATTTTAGATTACTATATTTCTGTATTATGAGACAAAGGGAGGGGAGCTTCATTACACAGCAGGTTTCCCATAAAACAATAATTTTACCACCATTAGTAACATGTGGCCTTAATAGCCAATTTTCAATTACTTGGATTCATCCAATGAGCATTTTAGAAACACAAAGTAAAGATACTTCATCATTCTGTAGTATAATAAAGTATAAAAATACACATTCTGCAATACTGTCTATTTAGTTTGTTTCCGTGAGACAGAACATTGGCATTACAGTACTTTTAACAAGAACTATAGTAATTAAACACTTTAACTTCCATTTATTCTATCCAAAAAAAGCTTAAACTAACTTTAACAAAGTGAAGTCATTTAGATCACACTTAAAATAGAGAAGATAGAATTTACTTTGCAGCAGTTGACAGTAACATGGAACACTTATAATCGATGGTGGTAGTGCCTGGTGCTAAAAGGAGATGGTGTAAACACAACACGTAACAGCAGACTGTGTCACTTTGATGCCATCAAACTAGAGGCTTGAGAATTTAATCTATAATGTAAGCAAGAGCTGCGTCTCAGAGCTGTTCTGTTCACAGTGATTTACCTGTCAGCTGTGTGGCTCATATCAAGTGTCTACTTATTATTAAAGCACAAGTAAATTAAGCCCACTCTCAGGAGCCTTGTACACAATCTCTTGGTAAAATATTGTGTTGTCCCAGATGTTGCAATGTAATTTATGTTTGCTATGCATAAATCAGTCAGTGCATCTACAGATCTCTGAGATTTAGTTTGGGCAACTCAATTCACCACAACCTGAGTGATAGGTGCATCCCTCCTCCGAGAGCCCATCGATTTGCCTGGTTCAGAGTGAAGCTCTGAAATTTGCCATTTCCTTTGACTACATGTGTCACCCAAGAAGAGATCTGTGTTTTCTGAATAGTATTTTCCCACTCTCCAGTGAGGTCGGAGGTCAAGCATCAGTGACGGAGCAAACCCCAGGAGTTTATCATTCATTGTCTTGCTCAAGGACACTTCAGCTGAGTGGAGGCTTTCTGTGCATCAAAGCTGCTGGATGGTTTTAGAAACTCCAAAACATTTCTGCCCAACATGACTTCTACATCCTACACTATGTTTGCAAAAACTCGTCTCCTGTGCATTTTAATGATCTTTGAGTGGAAATAAGATTTATGTAATCATTCTCATTTGTGTCCTAGCCCTCCAATCTATGGACTTATAATGGCACATAGATGAAAATTCATCTCGTCAAATCAAGTTAAAAATCAACAAACAAAGTTAATACACAGCGCATACACACACACACGCACATGCATACACACACACACACACACACACACACACACACACACACACACACACACACACACACACACACACACACACACACACACACACACTCACACACACACACACACACACACACACACACACACACACACACACACACACACACACACACATACACATTTATGTGTGCTTACAGATACACATGGAGGCACAGATAAACATACTCTCTCTCACACACAACACACACACACAGACACACACAGACACACACACACACACACACACACACACACACATTTATGTGTGCTTACAGATACACATGGAGGCACAGATAAACATACTCTCTCTCACACACAACACACACACACACACACACACACACACACACACACACACACACACACACACACACATATACACATTTATGTGTGCTTACAGATACACATGGAGGCACAGATAAACATACTCTCTCTCACACACAACACACACACACACAGACACACACAGACACACACACACACACACACACACACACACATTTATGTGTGCTTACAGATACACATGGAGGCACAGATAAACATACTCTCTCTCACACACAACACACACACAGACACACACACACACACACACACACGCACACACACACACACACACACACACACACACACACACACACACACACATATACACATTTATGTGTGTTTAGAGATACACATGGAGGCACAGATAAACATACTCTCTCTCACACACAACACACACACAGACACACACAGACACACACACACACAGACACACACACACACACACACACACACACACACACACACACACACACATACTCACTTATACTACCTTACCGGGTCTCACTCATCTTTGCTACTTTGTGGGGTCCACCCTTTCCACTGGTGCTACAACTTTGTAAAAAATCAGGCAAGCTGGAAAAAAAATCTATTTCACAAATATCACTTGAGTTTAACATATTTCCAAACTTTTGTCTCCAAGTAAGTTTTTTGCTGCATTGTGGGGCCCAATTTCTAGCATTTACTACCTTAGACGCCCTTTTTTACACACCTGCACACACATTTCTAGCTTTTATATCGTAGCGTGGTACAAGACATGTGACAAAGACATGAATGCTTTACATTAACCCAGCTTTATCAACAAACAAGAAAAAACTTAAATAAATATGGCCTCATCACAACAAAATGCAAAATAAAAAACAGGCAGTGACAAAAACATACAAAACCTTACTGCCTTGCTCTCCACTGGGTTTTTTTTCCAAAAAGACCTTCTTTTGAGCTTAGATCACCATAACTTTATAAAAGAAAAAACAAGTGGGCTTCATTTCAAAAATATAAAATCAAAAACAGGCAGTGAAAAACATAAAACAAAAACTTTCTACCCTGAGGCCTTCTTTTAGCCTTAGTTCAATTTAAAAAAAAAAAAAAACTTAAAGAAAGATAACTTTATAAAAGAAAAAACTGAAAATAAAGTGGGCCACATCTCCATCCATCCATTTTCTGCCACTGTGTCCACCGTGGCGGGTCACAGGGTGCTGAAGCCTATCCCATGCTGGCGTAGGGCGTGAGGCGGGGGACACTGCGGCTGTTGGAGTGGGAGGCTGCTTGTTTATCACCTGTGAATTCAGATCAAAACAATCGTTTGCAAGCTGGTAAAGATAAAACCTGCTATTTGTAGATATTTCTGTCTTAAAAGCACTAGTTCAAGTGAAAGCAGCTTCTGAAATGACATGTGAACTCAAAAATAACAGCATTGTTCAGTCTATACTAGAGGAACAAGGAAATAAAACAACAAATGAAAGAGTAACATGGGTTACATTCAACATAGCCATGTCAAATCTCTAATACTTAATAAAGTGCTATTTTATGACAGTAATGACTTCACTTGGTTGTTGACAGGTGTTGCCAATTGTTTATAAAGTAATATATTATAAGTTACAGACGGAAGGGCCCCACAAGGATAAGACTAGAAACGGAGTGTGTAAAGTTAACTGGCTGCAACAAAAGAGAAAACTGTGTGTCCAGGATTTCAAGACCCCACAAGGACAAGACCAGGGACACACGAGTGTGTAAATGCATAGAGGTGAATGTAGACAGAACTAGAAATATGACTAAGGTCAAGTCAGTTACTTCAAATAGGACACAAATCCAGGCAGTAACCATTAGTGAAACACAAGCAGCACTAGCCCTTCTTATTCTGGTTAATGTACAAGTTAAAATAACTGGGAATGATGGCTTCAGCAGTGCTACTTTACCTGTATGCTGTCACAGGCGCTGATGTAATCAGTCTGAGATTGTAGATCCAAGGGTACCATCTCTGGTGCGGATGTTGGAATGGGAGGCTGCTTGTTTATCACCTGTGAATTCAGATCAAAACAATCGTTTGCAAGCTGGTAAACATAAAACCTGCTATTTGTAGATATTTCTGTCTTAAAAGCACTAGTTCAAGTGAAAGCAGCTTCTGAAATGACATGTAAACTCAAAAATAACAGCATTGTTCAGTCTATACCTGAGGAACAAGGAAATAAAACAACAAATGAAGGAGTAACATGGGTTACATTCAACATAGCCATGTCAAACCTCTAATACTTAATAAAGTGCTATTTTATGACAGTAATGACTTGACTTAGTTGTTGACAGGTGTTGCCAATTGTTTATAAAGTAATATATTATAAGTTACAGACGGAAGGGCCCCACAAGGATAAGACTAGAAACGGAGTGTGTAAAGTTAACTGGCTGCAACAAAAGAGAAAACTGTGTGTCCAGGATTTCAAGACCCCACAAGGACAAGACCAGGGACACATGAGTGTGTAAATGCATAGAGGTGAATGTAGACAGAACTAGAAATATGACTGAGGTCAAGTCTGTTACTTCAAATAGGACACAAATCCAGGCAGTAACCATTAGTGAAACACAAGCAGCACTAGCCCTTCTTATTCTGGTTAATGTACAAGTTAAAATAACTGAGAATGATGGCTTCAGCAGTGCTACTTTACCTGTATGCTGTCACAGGCGCTGATGTAATCAGTCTGAGATTGTAGATCCAAGGGTACCATCTCTGGTGCGGATGTTGGAATGGGAGGCTGCTTGTTTATCACCTGTGAATTCAGATCAAAACAATCGTTTGCAAGCTGGTAAACATAAAACCTGCTATTTGTAGATATTTCTGTCTTAAAAGCACTAGTTCAAGTGAAAGCAGCTTCTGAAATGACATGTAAACTCAAAAATAACAGCATTGTTCAGTCTATACCTGAGGAACAAGGAAATAAAACAACAAATGAAGGAGTAACATGGGTTACATTCAACATAGCCATGTCAAACCTCTAATACTTAATAAAGTGCTATTTTATGACAGTAATGACTTGACTTGGTTGTTGACAGGTGTTGCCAATTGTTTATAAAGTAATATATTATAAGTTACAGACGGAAGGGCCCCACAAGGATAAGACTAGAAACGGAGTGTGTAAAGTTAACTGGCTGCAACAAAAGAGAAAACTGTGTGTCCAGGATTTCAAGACCCCACAAGGACAAGACCAGGGACACATGAGTGTGTAAATGCATAGAGGTGAATGTAGACAGAACTAGAAATATGACTGAGGTCAAGTCTGTTACTTCAAATAGGACACAAATCCAGGCAGTAACCATTAGTGACACACAAGCAGCACTAGCCCTTCTTATTCTGGTTAATGTACAAGTTAAAATAACTGAGAATGATGGCTTCTGCATTGCTACTTTACCTGTTTGTTGTCACAGGCGCTGATGTAATCAGTCTGAGATTGTAGATCCAAGGTTACCATCTCAGGTGCGGATGTTGGAATGGGAGGCTGCTTGTTTATCACCTGTGAATTCAGATCAAAACAATCGTTTGCAAGCTGGTAAAGATAAAACCTGCTATTTGTAGATATTTCTGTCTTAAAAGCACTAGTTCAAGTGAAAGCAGCTTCTGAAATGACATGTGAACTCAAAAATAACAGCATTGTTCAGTCTATACTAGAGGAACAAGGAAATAAAACAACAAATGAAAGAGTAACATGGGTTACATTCAACATAGCCATGTCAAATCTCTAATACTTAATAAAGTGCTATTTTATGACAGTAATGACTTCACTTGGTTGTTGACAGGTGTTGCCAATTGTTTATAAAGTAATATATTATAAGTTACAGACGGAAGGGCCCCACAAGGATAAGACTAGAAACGGAGTGTGTAAAGTTAACTGGCTGCAACAAAAGAGAAAACTGTGTGTCCAGGATTTCAAGACCCCACAAGGACAAGACCAGGGACACATGAGTGTGTAAATGCATAGAGGTGAATGTAGACAGAACTAGAAATATGACTAAGGTCAAGTCTGTTACTTCAAATAGGACACAAATCCAGGCAGTAACCATTAGTGAAACACAAGCAGCACTAGCCCTTCTTATTCTGGTTAATGAACAAGTTAAAATAACTGGGAATGATGGCTTCAGCAGTGCTACTTTACCTGTATGCTGTCACAGGCGCTGATGTAATCAGTCTGAGATTGTAGATCCAAGGGTACCATCTCTGGTGCGGATGTTGGAATGGGAGGCTGCTTGTTTATCACCTGTGAATTCAGATCAAAACAATCGTTTGCAAGCTGGTAAACATAAAACCTGCTATTTGTAGATATTTCTGTCTTAAAAGCACTAGTTCAAGTGAAAGCAGCTTCTGAAATGACATGTAAACTCAAAAATAACAGCATTGTTCAGTCTATACCTGAGGAACAAGGAAATAAAACAACAAATGAAGGAGTAACATGGGTTACATTCAACATAGCCATGTCAAACCTCTAATACTTAATAAAGTGCTATTTTATGACAGTAATGACTTGACTTGGTTGTTGACAGGTGTTGCCAATTGTTTATAAAGTAATATATTATAAGTTACAGACGGAAGGGCCCCACAAGGATAAGACTAGAAACGGAGTGTGTAAAGTTAACTGGCTGCAACAAAAGAGAAAACTGTGTGTCCAGGATTTCAAGACCCCACAAGGACAAGACCGGGGACACATGAGTGTGTAAATGCATAGAGGTGAATGTAGACAGAACTAGAAATATGACTAAGGTCAAGTCTGTTACTTCAAATAGGACACAAATCCAGGCAGTAACCATTAGTGAAACACAAGCAGCACTAGCCCTTCTTATTCTGGTTAATGTACAAGTTAAAATAACTGAGAATGATGGCTTCTGCATTGCTACTTTACCTGTATGCTGTCACAGGCGCTGATGTAATCAGTCTGAGATTGTAGATCCAAGGGTACCATCTCTGGTGCGGATGTTGGAATGGGAGGCTGCTTGTTTATCACCTGTGAATTCAGATCAAAACAATCGTTTGCAAGCTGGTAAACATAAAACCTGCTATTTGTAGATATTTCTGTCTTAAAAGCACTAGTTCAAGTGAAAGCAGCTTCTGAAATGACATGTAAACTCAAAAATAACAGCATTGTTCAGTCTATACCTGAGGAACAAGGAAATAAAACAACAAATGAAGGAGTAACATGGGTTACATTCAACATAGCCATGTCAAACCTCTAATACTTAATAAAGTGCTATTTTATGACAGTAATGACTTGACTTAGTTGTTGACAGGTGTTGCCAATTGTTTATAAAGTAATATATTATAAGTTACAGGCGGAAGGGCCCCACAAGGATAAGACTAGAAACGGAGTGTGTAAAGTTAACTGGCTGCAACAAAAGAGAAAACTGTGTGTCCAGGATTTCAAGACCCCACAAGGAAAAGACCAGGGACACATGAGTGTGTAAATGCATAGAGGTGAATGTAGACAGAACTAGAAATATGACTGAGGTCAAGTCTGTTACTTCAAATAGGACACAAATCCAGGCAGTAACCATTAGTGAAACACAAGCAGCACTAGCCCTTCTTATTCTGGTTAATGTACAAGTTAAAATAACTGGGAATGATGGCTTCAGCATTGCTACTTTACCTGTATGCTGTCACAGGCGCTGATGTAATCAGTCTGAGATTGTAGATCCAAGGGTACCATCTCTGGTGCGGATGTTGGAATGGGAGGCTGCTTGTTTATCACCTGTAAATTCAGATCAAAACAATCGTTTGCAAGCTGGTAAACATAAAACCTGCTATTTGTAGATATTTCTGTCTTAAAAGCACTAGTTCAAGTGAAAGCCGCTTCTGAAATGACATGTAAACTCAAAAATAACAGCATTGTTCAGTCTATACTAGTGGAACAAGGAAATAAAACAACAAATGAAGGAGTAACATGGGTTACATTCAACATAGCCATGTCAAACCTCTAATACTTAATAAAGTGCTATTTTATGACAGTAATGACTTCACTTGGTTGTTGACAGGTGTTGCCAATTGTTTATAAAGTAATATATTATAAGTTACAGACGGAAGGGCCCCACAAGGATAAGACTAGAAACGGAGTGTGTAAAGTTAACTGGCTGCAACAAAAGAGAAAACTGTGTGTCCAGGATTTCAAGACCCCACAAGGACAAGACCAGGGACACATGAGTGTGTAAATGCATAGAGGTGAATGTAGACAGAACTAGAAATATGACTGTAAGGTCAAGTCTGTTACATCAAATAGGACACAAATCCAGGCAGTAACCATTAGTGAAACACAAGCAGCACTAGCCCTTCTTATTCTGGTTAATGTACAAGTTAAAATAACTGGGAATGATGGCTTCTGCATTGCTACTTTACCTGTTTGTTGTCACAGGCGCTGATGTAATCAGTCTGAGATTGTAGATCCAAGGGTACCAATTTCAGGTGCAGCTGGTGGAATGGGAGGCTGCTTGTTTATCACCTGTGAATTCAGATCAAAACAATCGTTTGCAAGCTGGTAAAGATAAAACCTGCTATTTGTAGATATTTCTGTCTTAAAAGCACTAGTTCAAGTGAAAGCAGCTTCTGAAATGACATGTAAACTCAAAAATAACAGCATTGTTCAGTCTATGCTAGAGGAACAAGGAAATAAAACAACAAATGAAAGAGTAACATGGGTTACATTCAACATAGCCATGTCAAACCTCTAATACTTAATAAAGTGCTATTTTATGACAGTAATGACTTGACTTGGTTGTTGACAGGTGTTGCCAATTGTTTATAAAGTAATATATTATAAGTTACAGACGGAAGGGCCCCACAAGGATAAGACTAGAAACGGAGTGTGTAAAGGTTAACTGGCTGCAACAAAAGAGAAAACTGTGTGACCAGGACTTCAAGACCCCACAAGGACAAGACCAGGGACACATGAGTGTGTAAATGCATAGAGGTGAATGTAGACAGAACTAGAAATATGACTGAGGTCAAGTCTGTTACTTCAAATAGGACACAAATCCAGGCAGTAACCATTAGTGAAACACAAGCAGCACTAGCCCTTCTTATTCTGGTTAATGTACAAGTTAAAATAACTGGGAATGATGGCTTCAGCATTGCTACTTTACCTGTATGCTGTCACAGGCGCTGATGTAATCAGTCTGAGATTGTAGATCCAAGGGTACCATCTCTGGTGCGGATGTTGGAATGGGAGGCTGCTTGTTTATCACCTGTAAATTCAGATCAAAACAATCGTTTGCAAGCTGGTAAACATAAAACCTGCTATTTGTAGATATTTCTGTCTTAAAAGCACTAGTTCAAGTGAAAGCCGCTTCTGAAATGACATGTAAACTCAAAAATAACAGCATTGTTCAGTCTATACTAGTGGAACAAGGAAATAAAACAACAAATGAAGGAGTAACATGGGTTACATTCAACATAGCCATGTCAAACCTCTAATACTTAATAAAGTGCTATTTTATGACAGTAATGACTTCACTTGGTTGTTGACAGGTGTTGCCAATTGTTTATAAAGTAATATATTATAAGTTACAGACGGAAGGGCCCCACAAGGATAAGACTAGAAACGGAGTGTGTAAAGTTAACTGGCTGCAACAAAAGAGAAAACTGTGTGTCCAGGATTTCAAGACCCCACAAGGACAAGACCAGGGACACATGAGTGTGTAAATGCATAGAGGTGAATGTAGACAGAACTAGAAATATGACTGTAAGGTAAAGAACTTAATTATTTTACATTGAATAATTAGCAGTTGAAATGAAGTTTGTTCCCAAAGATATGTTTTTGCTATGCATCCTAAATATCAACTTTATAACAGTGTATTGTGCACCCAAATAATGCCCTGTACCTTTATTGGCGTCAATATGTCATTCAATAAATGCTGGTTTGTCCCTCGCAGACAGAATGTATGATTTTGCATCATCTGCAGGCCCTAATCCTGGTTCTCCTTGTTGACATTAGGCCTCTGTGAAAATATTGTTAAATTGTTTCAAATGTATCCAACAACACAAACAACATCCTACCAAACTAATAACTGATTTAAAGACATATTCATAATCATAGTTCATAATCATCTGGAATAGTCATGTTGATGTATACTTGGAAGTTGCACAAATTTTAAGGTACTGTGATAGAGCCAGCCTGTCCTTACCACAATTTTTTCCAATCTCCTACATTCATTACTATTAGTTTAGTGTATTCTAATTCATTTGAACATTTTTTATATCAACATGACCTTGTATTACAACGCGTACACTACAACATCCAATTTAAGTCCTAATTATTTCAGTAGGTTGCTCCACATGGTCAGCACCTCACCAAACATTTGTTTGCTCCACATGGCACACCCTGAACATTTGATGCTGCTAGGCCAGTTATGTATTACATTTTTTTCAGTTTGTCCCAATTTTTATTATGTTACAGGTATACCAAAGTATACCTGGCCCTCATCAAAAGAACTTTACAGGCACTGTCCTTTATAATGGTTAAATATCTGTTTTGTCAAGGTGCAGACATAGGGAGACACAAATGTAAACACATTCCAGCTTCAATAGATCAATATTCAGAACTGGATTCACTCAACCCATAACCAGATATAGTACATTCCCTGATAAACATTTCTACTTATCCCCCAAAAGAGAAGGCAATACATGTTCTTGTTGATTGCTCATATCCATTTTGTCAAGCAAAGATCAATATACTTTTATAGGAATTTCCACCTCAATGCTTCTCACAAGCAAAATGCCACATCATCTACAAATTCTATTGTTGTCACCAGAGCATCTGTATTCACCCAAAACCACAATTTAAAGCAAAATGAATATTTTATTTTTTCCCAAAACTGCACTGTAACTCAAAGTACAGTTAGAGAAAAGTCAGCTATATATATAATCAAATGATGTCATTCAAAAAGCATTCGTAAGTTGAGAAGTGCTCCTTTGGGGTAAAAACATGCATGTAGAAGGGTTGCTGAATCAACCATTCTGAAATCACCACAAACTCAAATTTACATTTCTGCAGTTTGTATGATGGGCTGTATCACACACAAATGGACAGTATCCAAACACCCTGAATGCATCACTAACATTGCATACGGCCTCAAGTCAGTAAATTAAATTACTACAATCACTTTCTGCATATCTCCAAGAAACTACAGATGTATCCAGTAGGATCAGCTGAACATCAGCCTCAGACTCTGGATGAGTGTGAACTACGTTGACACGCCTTCCAAAACCAGCGTTACATGCATGCTAGCATATACGTGCACGACACGTGCACGCAGGTTAAATATATAAAAATAGCATTAATATTTGTATTATTCTGGCTATCAGTCAAAAATAATGTGTAATTACACACATATACGACCAAATACCACACACAAAAACTTTTAAAACGTGATTTACGCACACGGGTACATACACTCATCGCGCACAAAAACTAGCATCAGTACTGGTTATTATTCTTGCTGTCAAAAACCGTGCAGTGACGCATCGCCTGTCTGACAACTTTCTGTTAAAGCCATGTTAGATTCGTGACGTATTAACACACTTACCTCGGATTTCACCACAGGAATGTGCTTTCAGCCACAACAGAAACAGAACTTCCGTGTCCGCTGCTCTTCATCCAACTTCTCTCCGTGACTCTAATGAGATGCGGACGTCTGATGAGTTGACTGGCAGCGCCGGCAGTCGCGCGCGTCTGAGCGTCACGTGCCTGTCACGTGACAGCGGACTGGCTCCCTGCAGCCACACTGATCACGTGACAGCGGACCGGCTCCCTGCAGCCACACTGATCACGTGACAGCGGACTGGCTCCCTGCAGCCACACTGACGCCTTGAATACATGAAGGAGTTCAGGAGGGAAACCAGGTCTGGTAGCCCAACAGCTACATGACCTCTGAATGTATGCTCACAAATTAAACGCGGTCTTGTGGTCTGTGTAATATTGTAAATTCTGTGATTGTATGACAGCAGATAGTAGATAATTTCTGCCCAGGATTAATAAAGTAAATTTATATACTTTATTAATCCCTGTAGGAAAATTATTAGTAGCACAGTATAGACCCCACTATTAGTTCTGGTGTTATGCATACAGGCCCGTAACACTCAGAGACACACAAGGGGCCTTCCTGCATTCAGTGACATCTCCCGCTGTCAGCTCACACTCAGAAGTGACCGCCAGTCTCTCACAGCGGAGGGGGGGGAGCGGGGGTGGGGGAGGGGCGGCGGCAGCTCCACACAGCAGGTCAGGACAGCAGAGTCAGGGGAGGCCAGACAGAGGAGCAACAGGGAGGGACAAGGATATTCCTAAACACGGTAAAAAGTAGTGCTGTCAGGCGATTACAAAAATAATCTCATTAAAACTAGGATTTGTAATTAATCTAATTAATCACATTTTAATCTCATACCTGCTAAAGGCCCCCAAATAAAGAATTTGAATTCTAGGACATTACAAAATTGTAGCGCATGACTAATCAATAGAATACACCAAGAAGAGATCACGTGTACAACATTCCAAGCATGAAAACCCTCTCTCAAAAAAATCATCCCTGCAAGAGAGGGTTAATAAAGCCCTCTCTAACAACCAACAGCTGGACATCCTGAACCCCCACATCCTTCTCCTCAGTTACCTGTCATTTTATTGAAGACGATAAAATGGTGTCCTGCCTTCTGAACTGTTTTGAGTTCAGTGACAGACACACATCTGAGAACTTAGCAGAGGAACTGCTCAGAGTGGCAAAAGAGTGGAATGTTATAAACAAAGTAGGTGGTTGTGTTATTGACAATGCAGCGAACATAACCAAAGCAGTTAAAACCCTGAAATGAACCCAGCACAATTATGAAATGTCTTGCACACACAATTAACCTGATTGTGAGAGATGCTCTGAAGGTGATGAAGCCTGCTGTGGAGAAAGTCAATAGTGGAATATTTCCACAGGAGCACAACAGCCACACACAGGCTCAAAATAACACAACGACAGATGGACATGCCTGAGCTGAAGCTCAGAGAAGATTGTATGATAAGGTGGAACTCCACCTTTCATATGATAAAACGGATTCTGGAGTCCAAGGATGCAGTCATCTCTAACCTAGCTGTTATCAATGTACCGGTCGATCCTCCGAGCCAAGAGGAATGGGAGGTACTGCAGGAGGCATGCACTGTTCTGGAGCAATTTGAGGAGGTCGCTGTGGAGATCAGTGCAGACAGGTGCAGTATACAAATGTTGTTACATTATTATTAGTATTATTATTATTAGTAGTAGTAATTGTTGTTGCATTACTGGAATAAAAGGCTGAGTAGACATGAAATAATTTTAATACACCTGCACATAAAACAAAGCGTAATATTAACACCCATTGTTTATTCTTTTTCAGCTATGTTACAGCCTCCAAAATGTTAATCCTGCGCAGGGTTCTGCAGAGAGTGACAGCTCAGAACCAGACCAGCGTAACCACAGCATGTGAAAGAGCTAGTAGAGGCTCCCTGTGCATCCATGGACAGAAAGTTCCATAGAATGGAATATAACACTGTTCTGTCAGAAACCAACATTCTTTATCCAAGATTCAAGAAGCTGACCTTCAATGACACTAAAGCAGTTGATGAAGCTATTCAGAGAATAACTGCAGCAGCAGCAAGGTTCAACCAGCCAACTCCACTTCCAGGGGGCCAAGATGGAGCAGAGGATGAGCAAGAGGGGCCACAAGCATCTGCTGTTTGGAGATTCTTTGAAGAAAGAGCAAGTGAAGACACTACAAGAAGGAAGCCTTCAGCAGATGCAATACTGGAAGTGAGACCCTACCTTGAGGAGCCCCTTTGCCAGTTACGTGCAGATCCACTAAACTGGTGGGAAAACAAGGCTTCACTTTGCCCACACCTCACACACGTGATGACATGGAGACTGTGCATTGGTGCAACGTCATTTCCCTCCCAGAGAATTTTCTCCAAAACCGGGCAGATCATGACTGACAGAAGAAGCCGAATCAGTCCCTCAAAGCGGACACACATGGTGTTTCTGAATGCCAATCTTCACTAAACACATTATTTGGATGCTGATCTTTTTCTTTTGTTTTACATATTTTCATTTATATTTTGTTGTGTTGCGAGGTTTTAAGGGATTCTGTGTTGTTTGACTGTCGATTTTTTTAATATAAAATAAGTTTTAAGTTTAAATTCATTTAAAGTGCACTGTAGAGTGAAAAAAATAAAGGCATACTTATATAATAAACATATATAAATAAAAAGTATGAGATTTTTACATTATTAATTCATTTGTACATAATTTTACATTATAATTTTATATTATTGGTATAATATATTGATGAAAGCAACAAAAAAAGAGCTGGAATTCCCATCACTTAAAGGGACAGTAAAGTTAATTTTAAGTGACATATATGTTATTCATCATTATGAAAAATAGAAGAACATTTTTTATATCTGTATCATCATCCGTTTGGTCAAAAAAAGCTTAAAATCTGCACTGCAGCAGCTTCCGCATTCAGTGGTCACGTGGGCGTCATACGTCACTGGGGCCAAACATAGCTTAGCAGCCATAAGAAACAATGCAATCCACGTCGCGATTAACTCCAAAAATATCATGGTTACCTGCATGGTGAACGGTTGTGTCAACAGACTTGACACAACAGACGCGACTTTCGAATAAATTCACTGTGGAATGAATAACAACTAGAGTTGTTATTCATTCCACACAGTCCAATAGTAATAAATGCAGTTAGCTCAATGCTATCATAATATGTACAATCTCATTGATGGGCTAGCGCATTAGCATTTTTAGCGCGATACCTTCCCAGAAGGTATTCTAAAGAACGACAGGTCCTTGTCTTCGCGTCTTTTTGCTGTTCTGTTGACACAACTGTTCACTGCGCAGGTAATCATGATATTTTTGGAGTTAACCGCGACGTGGATTGTATTGTTTCTTATGGCCGCTAAGCTATGTTCGGCCCCAGTGACGCCCACGTGACCACTGAATGCGGAAGCTGCTGCGGTGCAGATTTTAAGCTTTTTTGACCAAACTGATGATGCTACACATTTAAAATTTATTTTTTCTTCTATTTTTCATTATGATAAATAACATATATGTCATTTAAAATTAACTTTACTGTCCTTTAATAACTTTCATTTTCTGGCGCTGGTTGTGAGCTCTTATAAGTTGACACTAGTTTAACAAGTTAAGAAAGTTTTAAATATTGAAACAGCAAAATTATAACTTCTAACCATTAATGTACCTGCAGCGTTTGTCTGTCTCCCCATGTCCCCTCTCGCGTTGCCCGACTGACTTTCTGTAACACCACTTTAGGGAGACAGATAGGCTGCACGCGGTTCACAGATAGGCTGTGCGCCTATTTACAATCAGGTCCTTTCGAAACTCCAAAAAAGATTGTCTCAGCAGATTAACCCAGGTGATGTGTCTCATGCTAATGACCCTCAATAGCATACAAAGGCTCGGTGAAACTAGCATTTCAACATTTTTGTTTATTTATCATCTATCCATCCATCTATCCATCCATTGGTCTGTGTCTGTTTCAACAATGTCTGCATTTTATATAAAACCACTGCGGAGGATTTATTATTAGACAACAGTTGTCCTGGCAACATTAACAATTATCGAGCAAATGAAGACCGGTCTGTGAAAATATTGTCTTAGATGAAACCGGTCAGTGGCGCAAAAAAGGTTGGGGACCGCTGCTCTAAAGCATAAGCAAGAGATCCATGTATTGTGGTTTTGGGGCAGCAGTTGCTCAGTGGTAAAGCAAGCGGTAGAGCGGGTCGTCCAATGTTCTGAGATGGGGGTTCAGATTCCCGCTCGTGCCCAAAAACACCCAAAGTGTGAGCTGATGGTGGGAGGTGTTAGCTCACGTCTGGAGCACTGCTGAGGTGCCTTTGAGCAAGGCGCCATCATCTTAGAAGTTGCGCATTGGATGCGCACCACGACGGAGCTGCCCGCCACTCTACCTCCCTCTCACCTGCATGCCCAAAGGCCCCTTGTGTGTGTTACAGGCCTGTACACACTATTTAGATGCATGTAACTACTAACCTGTGTGTAGAGTGGAGTCTTAATTTCCCTTTGGGGATTAATACACTTAATAAAAACTTTTTTTTTTTAATTAAAATGAAAACCTTTTCATGAGAGTTCTAATGAAACATTCAACCAGCTATCCACCCATCTATCTATCATCTGCCCATTTATCTATAATCCATTCATCCATCCATGTATTTGTTTTAAAAATCATGATCATCATGCCCGGCAGTTAACAAAAGAAAGCGAGCCAACCTTAGCTTGTAGCTAGCTAAAAAGCTCTGAAGCACAGGCAATAGATCCATTTGAAGTTGTGGTTAAACATGTGCTGCAGAGGTTTATTGAAATATCCATCCATCAATCCATCCATCTGTCTATCATTGTCATTTAACAATCATCATCATGACCAGCAGTTAGCAATACAAGCTAACGCTAACGCTAGCTAACGTTAGTTAACATTAGCTAACATTAACATTTGCTTCAGAGTTGGATTAAACACAATGGCATAGAAAAACTATCAATGTACAAATGTCATCCATCCATTCATCCATCTTCTGTTTATCTATCATCCATCCATCTATCAATCCATCCATCCATTCATCCATCCATCCATCCAATGATCATCAAGACCAGCAGTTAACAATAGAGTGCTAACACTAGCTTGTAGCTAGCTAACATAAAGCATAAACAAGAGATCCATGTATTGTGGTTAAAACATTTGCATGAGAGTTCTATTGAAATGTCCATCCATCTTTCCACCCATCCATCTCTACATTTCTACTGAAATATCCATCCATCTGTTTATTTTTATGTCATTTAACTATCATCATTATGACCAGCAGTTAGCAATAAAAGCTAATACTAATGTTAGCTATTTCTAGCTAACGCTAACGCTAGCTAACGCTAACGCTAGCTAACGCTAACGCTATTTAACGCTAACGCTAGCGCTAGCTAACGCTCGTTAGCTAGCGTTAGCATTAATGTTGGCGTTAGCTACGTTAGCATTAGCTAACATTATCTAACATTAACATTTGCTGTAGAGTTGGATTAAACACAATGGCATTGAAAAAATATGTCCATATATGCAGCTCAGCAGCACTTCCTGCTTTTCCTGCTCTTGCAGGAAGTTGGGATACACACTTCCTGGAGTGTGTGTGAGATGCAGTACCATTTCCTACCACCAGGGTGAAAATGCACACACACCTGTACCCAACTTTTGCTACCTTATGGGACATGTCAAAAAAAAGGCAGGGGGCATATCAGGAGTGTCCCCTGAGCCTTTTGCAATGAAAAACCTTGTGGGGCCCACCATTTTGGGGTGCCTAAGGTCTTTGGGCCCCACAACGTTGGTCTAATCCAGGTCTGAAATCACCCTAAGGTAATATAAGTTAGTTCACACATACACACACACACACACACACACACACACACACACACACACACACACATACACATTTATGTGTGCTTACAGATACACATGGAGGCACAGATAAACATACTCTCTCTCACACACAACACACACACAGACACACACAGACACACACACACACAGACACACACACACACACACACACACACACACACACACACACACACACACACACATACACACACACACACACACACACACACACACACACACACACACATACACATTTATGTGTGCTTACAGATACACATTGAGGCACAGATAAACATACTCTCTCTCACACACAACACACACACACACACACACACACAGACACACACAGACACACACACACACACACACACACACACACACACACACACACACTTATGTGTGCTTACAGATACACATGGAGGCACAGATAAACATACTCTCTCTCACACACAACACACACACAGACACACACACACACACACACACACACACACACACACACACACACACACACACACACACACACACACACACACACACACATACCCTGAGCTCCCATCTAATCTCCTGAGCTCCCAGAGTTCCTGGCCTTGGGCCATTAGAAGGGCCTAACTGAGTAGAGCTAGAGTTAACAGGAGAGATGGAGCAAAGGAGGAACAGGGAGGCAGTGAATAAGGGGAGAGCAGAGAATGGTGAGAAAGAGAGAGAGAACAGAATGAGATTAGCAGAGGAAGAGAATGTGGGGGGGGGGGGGTCAGCAGGAGACATTTAGATAGAGAGAGGGAGGGTGCTTCTCTTTGGGAAATGAAAATCCTTTACAAACTAAAGTGGTTTCCTCTCCCTTCCTTCCTCCATCCTGTGCTCTGTGCCCTCTACATCCCCCAGAGCTCCCACGCTGCTAACGAGAAAACTGTCAGTATATTTAAGGCTGTGCTTCATACAAAACTAAGGAGTGTGGAGAAAAAAATATTCACATTATATCTGAGAAGCTAAAGATTTAATTCTTTATTCACTGAAAATGAAATTTCTAGGACTTCTAGGAATTCAAATTCATCATATAATGTATTAAAAATAAAAGTATCACATAATATGATGGTTTGGAAGTCAGTGCAGCATGAAATAATTTACCAAGAAATGTTGGGAACATGACACAAAAGCAACTGTTTATAAATAAAGGATGAAAACTTTCTGCATTGATAATTCTTTATTTCTAACTCTTGCCTTGCCTTCTACCACTCTTTTCTCTCATTGCAAAATCTTCCTGAAGAGAAGAGGCTATCTGCCAAATCATCAGTTTCAAAGGTTCCCCTTCCTTTTCTGTCAGCCCCAGGTTATTTTTACCCCCTCCTTCCAACTCTCATTGCCTCCTCCCATCCCTCCCTCCCTCACCACAAGAACTCTCTGTGCCAATTTGTACTCTTAGTCACGCTAAGCACTTATCGTGTCCCCACCGAATGCCTCTGCAATCAAACCAACACTTATCCGGTTGTAAGGCATTCTAATGGTCGACTGATAAAGAAAGTCCTTCATTGTGAGTTAACAACTGGCTAAGAGATGTATACAGTCTACATCACAAGCAGTGAAATTGCTGATTATGGCTACATCCTCTAAAAATTGTCAATGCAGCCACAGCTGCAGCATTTGTAGCAGTCTATTTTTAAAAATAAAAAGCTTAAATTTTGTGTTGAAAGCTTCGGTTTGTCTCTCCAACATTAAGCTACATAAAGGTCTTTTCTGGCTTGCTGTCTTACCAGTTGTGTTCATAGATCAGATCAGAAAATGTGATATTATCAAGAAAATCAAAAAGACAAGAAAAAAAAATTAATCCAAAAAGGAAGACTTTCCCAATTCTCTATCTGTGGCTCTTATGTTAATTTTAGTTAAATCTTGCAGGAGATAATAAATCCATTCCAAAATTGGGTTTATCATCAATCAGACGTGTGAATCCGTAGTGGGGCAGCTGCAGCTCAGAAGGTTGAGTGGCCAACAATCTATCAGGAGGTCGCTAGTTCAAGCACCTTCCCCTCAGTCTGCATGTCCAAGTGTCCTTGGGCAAGATTCCGAACCACAGATCGCCGTAAGGGCAGCCCACTACACCTGAAGAATGCAGACATAGAATATTCCCCTGGGAACAACAAAGTATATCTCAATTAATTACATCCATCCATTCAAAGCGGTGATGTGTTGTTGTTGTTGTTCGTTTGTTTGCTAGTATGTCCACCAAACATCTTCGCAACCGTTGCAGATAGACAGATGGAAAAAAAAAATACTCGGGAGGCAAAGGGGATGAAAATGAGATGATGACCTTGACCTTGAGAGAACTAGGTCAAGGTCAAATTTCAACTTTTTGTACACTCAAGAACCGGATAAGATAGAAAGACAAGGGAGAAGGCCAGTGTGAGTAAGACAATAGATCCAAGCTAGTCCTTGGATCTACCTATGCACTAACTTTTATCTATGGTCAAAGCTAATGCATAGCTTTGACCTATCCTGAAATGTCAAAGCTATACTACTTTCAGGGTACCCTGACCTACCCTGAAAGTAGGTCAGAGTAAGTAGCTGTATGTTGTAGTCTCTTACATAGAATATTCCCGTGGGAACAATAAAGCATGGCTTAATTAATTCTGCTTTGGAAATTTAAACAAAAAATAGTCACAGGTATCTATTTTTAAATAGAGCTCAGTAATTGCCTCAAACAGTAGGGAGCTGTAGTTTTTATTAAACACTAATCAAACAGGAATAAATTGTGTATTTGTTTTGGTTCCTCTAATGAATATTTATGGTAGCAGGACTCAGCGGGAATGACTCAAAATAAACCACTGTGCCCATGTCCATGGTAATGAAGGAACATGCCATCTAGTACAACAATGCAGCACAGTAATGTGTTTCTGGACAGTAGCAGCTCTGTGGCTTAGATCAAAATGCTTCAAGCTTATTTGACTTATATAAGATATTGGTTTTAACACATCAAATTTTTACTTAGAATATCACATCTTTTAAGGTTGCTCTAATTTTCATTAACAAACTCTGACTGGTGACTTTTTCTGATGAAAGGAAACTCAAAATAAAAAACTAAACAGATGCAATTTTTTACACACTAGTAATTGGTAAGCATAATAACTATCTAAACAGGAGCACCGGAACTGCACTGATTCATGCACTTAAAGGTCCATTCAAAGTTATACAAAATAAGAGAAATAATAAGTTGGGGAAAAAAATAATTGATTCTGTGGTTTACAAGGTTTTCTACTTTCTTTTCAACTGTGCAATAACACTGTCAAGACAAGAATCCTAATGTTTTATCAGAACTAAAGCATTTTTTGATTGTGTAATCAAAATAATCCTAAAAGGAATATACAATCACAGTTTTGTAGTCTACTGAACTTCAGTGAACAGGTTTGCAGCATTCTTTTAACAACTGGAGAACTCATTTTATGTTTTCTATTTTTCCTTTAATGGTTTTATGAATTAATGAACACCATTGTGTGTCAAAGTGTCGAGATGTTGAATACAGGGGAAATGCTCCATGGATTAAGACATAAACTGTACATTAAAAAAAAAAAAAGATTATTGAATTGTTGTTTTTGGATAAATAGTACTAGTGTTCCCATCATAATGTTAAAATAACCAGGTCTCCAGTCACTAGGAATACAGTATTTTCTGCGCTAAAAAGCGCACTGGCTTATAAGGCACACCTTTAATGAATTGTTTATTTTATAATTTGTTTCATATATAAGGCACACTGGATTATAAGGCGCATATAATAAAAAATATTAAAATACATTTAAATAACTAGTGGCTTTAGTTGCGTTATCTGTCCACTAGCCACTAGTAGAGCATCCATGACTGTGAGTACCTTTAATCGGCTGTGAAAGGCTATTGTAATGTCAATGAGGCCATTCTGAGCCTCATCAAGGAAACCTGATCACTTGATCACTTTGCCATCTTAGAAAGAAGTCAACACGCATCTTAAAAAACCTGACATTGAAATCTGGTTAAATTCATTACGAGTGCAGTCAGTGCGAACAGAGCGGATTATTTCCTGATCTGAAGTTCGAAGCAGATATTTAAACTCCGACGTTCGTCTTCGTTTATTAAATATTGTTTGATAGATCGGTAGTCCAGTCGGAGGTGAGGTGCAGCTATTTGCTGCCTAAACAATTTTTTAACCAGTTTTTAATGTCAGGCTGCTAATTTACTGGCAAATGCGACACTGTTTCACTCCTAGAACTGACTTTAACGTCGGTGTCTCACCGCCGTGAATCTCACAGCACGTCGCTGCAGACAGAATGCTCCTACAGGCTGCTCTGCTGTCAAACAGCAGGTCGGTGAGAGTCGGCACTTCAGCGACGCCCCTTGACTACCGTTGTTAGTGGGCGTAGTACGGCCTGAATACTGTCTGATGGTGCCCCTGGTGGCGTAGTGCAGCATGACTGCCGGCCAGACTGCCGGCTTTTTTTCAGCAATCTTGTTTTTAACAAATACTAATATCAATATGAATCCATATACAAGGCACATCGGATTATAAAGCGCACTACGGGATTATGTGAAAATTATAGGCTTTTAGGTGCGCCTTATAGTGCGGAAAATACTGTATTCCTTACATAGTGATCTTAAAATTAATTAATTCAATCAGATTGAGTCTTTCTTTACTCATACTGGTGAGTCTTCATGTCGATCATGGGGCATTTGTGCTGCTGTGCTGGTCCTGCATGTGAGTATACCTTCTGAGAGCAGTCTTGGCAGATAAAAAGTAATCATGCTGAAGACATGCTCTTGTGCACCTCTTCAAAAGCAGACGACGACAACCATATTGATTAGAGCTTTGTGTTCAGACCACTCCAACAATCAAGCGGATTCTCTCAGACACTTGAACGAGCCTCATCTATGACATAGACTATTTCAAAGACATTCTGGATATTACAATGTTTTGTTATCCATTTTGTTCTGGTCAAAGACAAAAATGGAACTGTCTCACTCTTAATAGCATCTTGACTTCTAGTATCATCAACATGCAATTGTGTAATAATCTAAATTCAAAATAAAGTCACTCCAGCAGTGCATCATTTAGATAGATTAAAGCGTGACCTGTTTCTTATTGTACAAATACTATTTTGTATAGCACAACACAACAAGAGGCTCAAGGAGGCCCACAATTGATACAAAAATTTCTGCAGTTTTGAAAACTTAGATCAATGATATCAATGATAGCTTTGTCAATGTTTTGTAAACAGAAATTTAACATTTGTGGAAAGCAAGCTCAACTTTTAATGATCCTCACTCACCTTTGCATTGATTGGTGTTCTTGTCCAGGATGGCCTTGGTTGACACTATTTTCCCATATCTGAAAGACAAACAAAAATTCTAAGTAATCATTGAATCATTTCTGCTGCTTTTGAGAAGTGGATAAATTTAGTCAGTTTGGTCCAGACTGCAGCATCTCAAAAAATAGATGAATCATTGAGAGAAATGCTTCATACGTATTTATGGCCCCCAGAAAATCAGTCCTTAGAGATGTTGGTGCAGAGCTCCTGACATTTTATGTCATTATAATTGTGGCCATGAAGTTATTTTAGCATTAACATTTAGCTCAAAGCAAAACTATAGAATAAAGTGATGTTTAAATTCAGGAATTGTAGATATCAATATTTTCAACTTTCACCTGTTTCTTCTTCCTTATTTCCCCCTCCAACACGCTTCCATTTGCTAGCTCTCTGTTCTCAGAAATAAGTTAACAATGTTTCTTATCGGCCTACTCTTTCAGTCAACTTGGAAAGAGGTGAGCGAGAAACAGTCAGAAAACTAAGAAGGAGGTTGAGAAGGTATGAGGAGCGATGTGAAAAACAGACTGACGAAAACAGGGACAGAGACAAGAAGAGGGAAAGAAAGCCTAGATCACTGCCTGGCTCTGTGAACGAGCCGGTTTAATTAAAGCTTTTTTTAACACTGCTGCACAATGACTGAGTGCCTGGCGGAGTGACTATCAAGCAGATTGACAGACTGGCAAGTTGGCTGACTGGCTAGGTGAATGGCTGATTGCCACAGGTGAGGGATGGAAAAGTATGTTCCCGCTTCCCTTTTAGAGAAAAACAAGACTATGTGGGAGACTGAAACATTAGAGAAACCAGGGGGAGATACAGTGTGGGAGGTTGCAAGCACAGAGGGTGAAAAAAAGAAGGAGGGGTGAAAGACTTGGAGGAATGAGAAATAGAAAAGAAGAGGGAGAGCAGTCATTCAAAAGATAAAAAGAGACACTGAAGGCGAAGAGGAAGCGAAGTAGTCAGGAAGCGATAGAGAGATGTAGAGGTGTTTAATAAAGAAGAGATCATTTAGTTGTCACCATCAGGAGAGTCTCTGTCAGCCAACTGCTTCTGTCAGTGAAAAGAGGAGAAAAGAGACAAGCTCGCCTGACAACCACACATCAAACTCTATTGGGACAGGAGACTTTAGCTGTAAAGACAGAAAAAAGGCTTTAAAAGGCTGCTATCACACATCACAAGACAGCTGAACAGCTTATGATGTTGGAATCGGTAGGGAAAATCATTTAAAAAGATTTTCTTTTTTCACACTAATAACAGAAAATGCAACAACAAGGCTATTTACAATGTTTCTGGAGGTATTGTTGTTAAAGCCACGGCTGGAGGTACACAAGGTCTTTGGCCTGAGATTTGAAGAGCCATCCACTGGCTGAAGAAGTGAAAAAGGAAAACAAAAACACGCAGAAAAAAGGCAGGAAAAGAAAATCGCCCACACACAAAGACAGACACACGTACACACAAGCACACAAGGCAACATCATAGTTCAAAAACACCAAAGCAGTAATCACACACATTACACACACCATCTGGCAATACCCTGCTCTTTGTTGACTTCTGCCTCGCTATGATTCAGGCTTTGGTGTGTTTGTGTGCATCAGTGCAAGAGTGTAAACAACTTCAGTGCATGTGTAACTGAATGTGCCTAGACACATCTGAGCGTGTGTGTGTGTGTGTGTGTGTGTGTGTGTGTGTGTGTGTGTGTGTGTGTGTGTGTGTGTGTGTGTGTGTGTGTGTGTGTTGTGAGTATGAAAGCATGACAATGATCTCATGCAGTATCGGTATTTTGGCAGGTTGTTTTTCCTGGTAGAAAAGAGAAACCCAGATTGTCTAATTCATTTGAATGTGTGCATGTGTGTGTGCGTGTGTGTGTGTGTGTGTGTGTGTGTGTGTGTGTGTGTGTGTGTGTGCGTGCATGCATGTGGGCGTGCATATATGCCATGTCAGAATGTTTATGATAGAGTAAGAAAATTGAGAGGAGAGGAGAGGAGAGGAGAGGAGAGGAGAGGAGAGGAGAGGAGAGGAGAGGAGAGGAGAGGAGAGGAGAGGAGAGGAGAGGAGAGGAGAGGAGGATGACATCATGGCCTTAGGGAAATGTCAAATTACAGTAACACGATTCCATTCAAAATAGTCTCTTATCCTCTTCTCACTTCATTCCATTTTATCCAGACAGCAACAACAATCCTCTACTGTAACGAAGACGTGGAAGAAAGTATTGATAATAGATTTCACACTGAAGAAAAGAGGGTGAGGAGACTGTTGAGAACTTTGAGAAAATTGCAGCATGTCCTGACCATCATGGAGTTCCAGCACATTTGATGAATAAATAAATCTGATTGGCAGTTTCCTGCTTAATAATGCCAAGCTTGTTTATTTTTTTATGTGCTGCAGCAGCGGCCATTTCTTACATTAAGATGCACACTCAATAAATCAGAATGCAATGTCAGTCAAACTCTGGCCTTTACAGGCCAGCACTATGGGGTGGGGGTGGAGGGATTGGGGGGTGGGTGGCTTACAGGCAGATTTTTTTTCTTTCACCTTAATGTTTTTAGTTTTGTTGTATTTGAATCTGTCTGACTGTATGAAGCGTGTTCGACTCTCAAGCTGCAAGAACAGTTATTATTCAGTTTTTAAAAAATTAAGCTGCTGGGTTCTGTTTGCTGTCTTTTGATTGTTAGCAGAAGGTATGAATGTGGCTAGCTGAGATTAGCATTGCAATAGGTTTCCATTTCATTAGATAGAGTGTAACAGGTCTTACATCACAGCCACCAAATAAAATTCTTTAGGTTGCTTGCACGCTGTTTTGGACACTGGTTCTGCCGTTCAATGACACAGGAAACACAATTCTCAGACATTTTAGGACCGTATTGGACATCACTATCAGACCTGCTGTCAATTAATGAATCAGCTCTGATATCAATCATCATTAAGACACCACAGAACAGGAAAGGATGAAGGTAAAGTATCCATTATTTAAGTCTGTAATAAAATATTAATTCATTAAATTACATATTTTCTCTGGACGTAGTGTAACGTAGTGGCACCAAAATTTATGGTTCCCCACCTGCCAAACCATACCTTAACGCTTAAACACATCAACAAAAAACCGCAGAAAACAGACGGTTGCAGTTTGAGCTTCCTTATTCCATTACCCACCGATGTGCCAAAGGCACAGCGAGTGAATAGGTTTGAAAGTGATCTGGGCATGTAATTTGCTTCCACTGGATGTTCATCATGACAAGTGTGAAGCAACACTGAAGCAATTTTCCAACAAGTGTGACAACGAGATATAAATCACAGCTACATGTAGGTCTGTATCCAGGCTTTTATTCTCTATATACAGGATGACACGAGACTCAAAGTTAATTTCCTGTTGGATTTATTGATTCTGCAGTTCCATAAATAATGACATTACAATGTATACTGTAATAAAGCATACTGTACAGTATATGTACACACACACACACACACACACACACACACACACACACACACATGTTCAATTTCTCACCACTAGAATAAACAGAAGACAGGAAAAAGGAATGAAATTAAAATTAAAATTCCCATATCCTACGGTATATTTGGTTGAAATTACTCAGCAGAAGTAGCTGGCAAACCTTAAAATCTGTGTTTTATTTGAATTGATAGAAAAGCTCCTGAGCCTAAAAACACAACTGTAAGCCAAAGAAGAATACCTATCTCCAGGATCAGTCAGGGTCCAGCTGGTGACAGTGGGTTTGACAATCCTTTTGGGACCAACAACGTCTGTTCTTTGACACATGTGAAGACCTGAGAATATTTCCTGACACTGAACTCTGCTTTTTTTCCTCTCCAAGAAACATAATACCAGAGAACGGTAAGACCACTGAAATTGACACTATGTTTTTCCAGACTTTTAAGATTTCAGAGGAAATGTCAATAGGAAATTCAGCGTAGTCGCTTTCAACAGCCTTGATAAAATTTATGTGTATCCCGGTTGTGTTTGTGTGTGTGGGCATGTGTGTGTGAAGCGTTAATGGCAGTCCTCAGAGGACTCTTGCAGCATCAGATCCATATTTTCACTTCCTTGTGGAGTTCTGTCAGCTGCTCGTCTTTTGATGTCTGTTGAATTGTACTAGCCACCCACGTACACACACCCACACACACACACACACACACACACACACACACACACACACACGTTCTTCATATCTCTGCAGGATGTCTGTGAGTCTACACGTACAATATGTCTTTGCGAACATTTTTTGTGTCTGTAAATTGTGTTTCATCTCAGGCCATCTATGAGTACATGTTGGTGTGTGCATACCAGGGTACATGCAGGTTGTTCTCTGTGTGTTGTATTTCCCAAGTGGGGATGAAATACAGCTGTCATATGTCTTGGATCTCCCTCACTTTTCCCTATCTGTGCTGGTGAGACTCAGACACAGAGAGGACTGAGAGAGTAGAGTGCTTCAGATGTTTTTTGAATTCATTCCCCATATGTATTTGGACATGTTCTGGCACCAAAACAAAAGTAAGTATTTATATGATGAAAAGACAATGTGCAGTGAATTCATAAGATGGCTTGAGTTCCTGTAACATCAGGTTTATCTGCTGAAAGGGGTTTTTTTTGTGAATTTTAAATCAGTAGTTGTGAGGTGCTGTGGCACAAGAAGCTAGTGCTATAACATTGAGGTAAATTAGTCTGATCATGGCTATGTGGTTATCATTACATGAATAAAAACCAAAACACCTTGTTAATTATTTTCTTTTCTCGTTGGTTTAATATATTGGTAAACGGGTAAGAGTTCAAAGCCATTAAAATATGGCTGACTAAACATGGTCTATCTGAAATACAAAGAAACATATAGATATCTCGTCAGCTGATTGTGTGCTGAATTTGTTCTTTAGTCTGATGATAAGGAGATCCCAAATGTTGTGCTGTGTCCCCAAGAGGCATAACGATAATTGATTTGCATCATATTATACTGCCATACAGCTCTGCTTTTGTGTAACTGCTTGACGCTTGATAATTTCCACGTTGGTCAATTATAGCTTTCTATTCTCCCATTTTCATGATGTTTTGGATGTCAATAAATAAAACTTTCCAAATGTATGTGTACTTCAATCGAGCATATATTTGTTAATGGGTAATTCCATCACAATATTATTGCTCCTACTTAAGAAAAACAAGTTGAAGTTTCACAGTGAGTTAATTCAATTGAACTTTGAATTGAACTACTGGAACATGTTTGGAGAGTTTAAAATTCAGAATGCTGCAGAGGAAATTGAAGGATGTCTTGATTTCAGATGAGAGCCTCCAGCAGCAGAAACAAGGAAGCAACGTGACTCTCAACATGTCCTGTATTTTATTTTGATTTCTCCTCATGAGTGTGAACAGGTTGGTTCAAGTAAACACTCGCCACAGCCTCCTGCTTGTGGAGCAGAAATACTGTCATGTGAGGACAACTGTTTTAAATTCATTTTATGTATTACAATTATTTCAATTTCATGAACTTTTAGTTTTCAATCTCTGAAAGTATGTTGAGACCACAACTGAATACATTGCTTTCCAGCTGACAACCCTTGTCCTCCAAGACACGACAGAACCCCCTTAGTGGAAATCTCTCACACGCACAAAATTCAAGTGTATTGTATTGTGTGTGTTTTGTACCACCTGATCCATGTGAAATATGTTAATCAACCAATAATAACTGCAGTTTTGAAAAATATATGGAAATACTTAATCATTTATTTGATAGATGGATGGATGGAGCATGTTCCAGCTAAAATATGATATTATCATTATGTTTTGCATGTATTTAGTTTCTCATTTTAATTTAGTGTACAGGTTTTATCTTTACTTTAATGAAAAAAGTTTTGTCAAATAAACAAAAATAATGTCAAGTGCCATGGAGACATACGTAAGTACAGTAAAGGGTCTAAAATGAAACATTGCACCATTTAGCTCAGGATCGGAATATTTTGCAATCTGATACACAAGAAACATTAACAAAACAAAAACATTAACTTTTTATTACAGCACACATCCAGTGGCAAAGAACAGATCAGACAAATCTCAAATGTGGGACTGAGAAACATTTCCACATACTAATGCCATACTGACCAAACACTTAGGATATCATTGATTACATGATGCTAGAGGAACATTTTATTTTGAGGGTACTGTTATGGGTGAGTTATGACCTTGAGCAGGCAAGCAGTGGAATTGTTTGTGCATTGTACAAGCTGCTCTGACAAACACCAAGAACTGGTTCATGACAGACAGACAGACAGACAGACAGACAGACAGACAGACAGATGGATGGACAGATGGACGGATGGATGGATGGACGGATAGATAGATAGATAGATAGATAGATAGATAGATAGATAGATAGATAGATAGATAGATAGATAGATAGATAGATAGATAGATAGATAGATAGATAGATAGATAGATAGATAGATAGATAGATAGATAGATAGATAGACAGACAGATAGACAGACAGACAGATAAACCAATAGACAGATGGAGTGGTAAGTGTAAGTGCAACAGAAAGATGACAAGTGAGAGTGAAAGCAAGGGAGTGAGAGAATTGCCCTTGTACCCTCCTCTCCATTCCGCTCACGTTCTGCTCTGTCCCCAGACGTTAAAAGTGTGTCCATAGTTTGGGCGACCGGGGGAGTGATTGGAAATGTCAGCTGACAACAGCACTTTTCACTGACACCCTGAGAACTGGCACGGAGACAGAGTGAGGGGGGAGGGGAGAGTGATGGAAGATGGTGGGGGGGGGGGCAAAGGGAAAAGGTTGGAGGGAGGAAATGAGGAGCATGACAGAATGTGAAGGAAGAGACGGTGCTTGTAGGCGGGCTGGCTCACACTTGAGAAAAATCCACACTTGGTAACAATAAGGATGAGGTTGTCACTGATGTGAAAGAGTGTGTGTTTTAGTGTCTCAGAACTGTCCTTCTTCGATTGATTGTAACTGAGGGTGATTTGTACACTTACGTATGGGAGTCGCAGGAAGCTGCCACTCTTATTTCTGAAAGCTGGAGAGATTTGGAAATTCAAGTCTAAGTCTGCCGCCCAACAGCACACACAGCTCCCCATCCCCCACTGACCTTTCCTAAATGTTACTGGCCACTTGGCACACTGACTGGGCCTCTAATGAAACTTTTATTGGCCGCCATTTTTCACCCTGTTCTTCCAGAACGCCTCCGGGCCTAAGTTGAAATACAACAGGAGAGCAGTGCAGCTGACACGCAGAAGGACAAGGAATGGTAAGTGTATGTGAGTTATAGACCTCATTCCAAATGTTTCTATTTAAATATATTTAAATTTAAAGCCCTTGCCTGCTGGATAATCAGACCTATATATCTTTCTCTAAATACACTTGATAATATCTTGTAATAGCTGTAGGCAAACAGGACCTTTCTCATTTGCTTCGCGTATCGTGTTGACTCCATTTACTCAAAAGTGGATGATTGGAAATAAGATATGCTGGATCAGCATTTAGCACAAGGGAACAGGACGAAGGGTTGCAAACAAAAAAAGCAAAGTAAAATCAGTACAGCTACCTTGTTCCCCATTTTTAGGGAAAACAGATGACTTAGATATATAGCTGAGAGGGTTAGCCCTCTTCTGCTGTCATATTAGTATGTAAGAAGTAATAATTCATTGATGGTGGTTACACCATTTGGTGTAAAAGTAGATAAAAGCTTATTCCGAGAAAGGTAGAACAATGTGTCAGTGACATATATTTCTGCCTGAGAATCATATCCAAATCACATCATACTAACAATGTTGAAATTTATTTAAGGTGAAAAAATCAATCCAGATATGATGAAACTATACTAACCTGCTCAGACCTTTTAAATAATGTCCAAGTTTGTAGGAAAGCAACATAATGCTCTAACCATTATCTAGTCCCCATTTGTATTCAATATTTTGGAAAATTAAAAAAGCAGCTTTGTTATATTCCCACTTTTTAAAAAAAAAGTTTAAGTTTTTGTTCTTTTTCTTTTTTGATTTCAATTTGCTGAGGAAGATCGACTCAAATGACTGGAAACACCAGAATAACTTTGTGGTTTTTGTCAAATGCTTTTCCATTGTTAACTATTTTAATGGAAAACTTTCAATTTCAATGTTCATAAGTTATTTCAACATAACGTCTTGGGACAAAAGGAAAGCGATGGTAAAGTTTAAACAATGTTGAATAACAATGATAATACTTGACACAGCATGACAAAATGTAGGTGTACGTTCATATGCAGTATATATTAAATTAATACAATCACTTAAGTAGTGAGAGAAGAAAGAAAACAGTGAACTGTATAGACTGGATGAAGGTGACTCCAATGGATAAGTGGAAAAAATTACACAATGCAAATACATTATGTATTTATAATAAGTTCAGTGGGCAAGATTTATTCTGACATGAGGCAGGATTTCTACTGACAGTGACACTGCATATTATGTTCATGTTAAAAGTGGAGGACTAAATTATACAAACTGTGCGAGTCAATCATAGCACAGTGGATTAAAGACTAACACAGAATATCTGCTGACAAAGAGTAATTAGATAGTTTCATACACATCAAGTTTAATAAGGCTTTTTTACAAATTGTTTTCATGATAGGGAAATCAACGCAGTTACATTTTTATTAAGCCCAAATTCACCACTCCTGTATCAACAAATGACAAAAGATTTTAGCAAGACTGTAAACAATTGAGCATGGAAAAAATTTGCTGATGAACAACATAAAGCCTGAGTTCGTGTCTGTGCATCAGACGGCAGCGGATGGGTTCGGCCCAACTGGGCGGTGTTTATTTCCTCTGAGGAAGCACAGTGGAAGGCCAGGAGAGGTCAAAAGCGAAATGTTGATACTCAGTATAAGCTGCTGTTTGTACACACAAAACTAATTACCACATGCTGAACGTAGTTGGAGTAAACTGAGCTCAGCGGCAATGAAGGATGCATCAGCATACCACCGACAGGGCCAGATTAAGTTAAACTGAATAGAGTACAACAGGACTCACGGCTGGCAGAGTTTGATGAGGTCCTGGTCGGTTGTGGCCGGCGGCAGCCCTCTGATGTACAGGTTGGTTTTACTAAGCTGCTCCATTAGCCCACTTCCATGACCTCCTCCTCCGCCTCCTCCTGTGGTACCAGGACTGGGCGGAGCCATGGGTGGTGGAGGAGGAGCATAGGACTGCTGCAGAGACAAGGAGACAAAAAGAGAGGTATAAATACTTGTTTTTGTTGGTGTAATAATGCTACGTTTATTATGCTATAAAAAATATTATAAATTTTTGCCATCGAGTTCTACCTGTATTCATTAAATAGCAAAATCAACTGAAGTCTATCTTTCTATGAAAATAACATCATACTGAATAATCTCTCTCTGCATCCCACACCAATATCTTGATACAAAAGGAAGTATGTCAAATTAAGTAAGCAGAATTAATGCAAACAATAGTGTAGACCAGCAGTCCCCAAATTTTTTTGGGCCATGGACTGGCCTTCATTTGCTCGATAATCGTTAGTGAACCAGGACAGCTATAGTCTAATAATAAATCATCCGCAGTGGTCTTATATCAAATGCAGACATCAACAGAGAATAAACAACCTTTTTTCGTATATGGATAACCAACATCTCTGTAAACTCAGTAATAATAAAAATAATTATGTTAAAAAACTCGATTTAAGTGACTGCGCTGATGAGGTTTATTTGTATGGCGATTAATAATCAGTGCATTCAACATAGGAGAAATACCATTTCTATATAAATGTGTGAACAAATCAATCAAATAATAATGATACTTAGTGGGAGCTCTGAGTTTGTTTCTCTGCAACAAACCTGTCCCATCTAGGAGTAAAAGGAGACAACACTCCCATAGTGTGTTCCGGACGTCCGGTCTACCCCGTAATTTTGTTTTGGTTGCGGTCACTTCAGAAAATCCTGTTTCACAGACAGGGGGTTGGAAATGGTTTTTGATGCTTTTTGGGTGATCTCAAGATAATCTGCCTTGACCAGAACACAGGCACAGTTGTGGGCGCTTAATTTAGGGGTAAAGGCTGTTTATCTGTCATGTGATTGAGACCTGTCAAAAAGTACAGATGCATGCATTCGTCTGTGCGCCACTGTGTACAGAAGTCATTTTTCAAAATAAAACATCTTTAGGCTGGTAATATAAACAAGAAAAATTCAAACGGTCTATGCCACCCGGTCACGACCCAGGACCCAATGGCCCGGTTGTGGATGGGGACCGCTGGTCTAGACAATTGTGGCATTAAAGCTTTCTACAGGAGCTTGCATCAACAACAATACAATAAAAAAAAAAGTATCAGGACATTCTACATCCAGCAATTGTAACCTCACAAACTCCAAGTCACGTCAAGTACAATCCAGTCACTGGTAATCATATTGACTGGAGTGACTGATTCAAGGCGCGGTCATCCTTAGTTATGGGACAGGAAATGTTTCAAGCAGAAAAAAAACAGGAGTTACTCAAAGGTTTCCTGTCAGCATAGCAATGTCCAATTACCCAGCTAAATGCTGATGAAATGAGATCAGCATTTCTAGTAAAGAGGAAGGGCAGTGTGAACATTAATGAATGTTCTGGACTGATGTTTCAGAGTGCATACCCACCAGTTTCCCTGTTGCCTTTGGCAAACTATTGGGTTAAGTTTGAAGGAAGTAAACAAGCCAGACTGGGTCGTATGACAACAGCACTCAAAACACTGCCTCCTCGATGCTTGGAGCTACAGTCAATCTGGCTAAACAAAGATATGTGCTTTCAGGAGTGTTCTGTAGGGATCTGGTTCAAAAACTGCTGCAGCTGAAGATGATCATAGGACAACTCTACTGGCCATCCCAATGACAAGTGAGACAGGCATTGCAGCAATGTGGAAGTAAGGGAGACTGGGGGCTGTTTGATTACATGTATTTTGAATTTCATGAATTTATGTGCATTTATAGTCCTAGGTGTTGCTAAGCATGTGTGAGCTTGTGTGTGTGAGAGCAGTTGTTTACGATAATGAGAGGTTGTCACAACACAGTGATGTGGAGCCTGAGCCAGCTCTGATATTAATCCATTACCTGTACTGTACATCCCTCAGCCAGCAGACCACATGCACACAATTCAACACACTGCTAGCAGACATGCAATAGTGAAAGAAGATGCTGCCTGGGGAGCTGTGTCATTTACAGGCTAGTGCCTTACATTAAAAACCCCAAATCAGCTGATATTGTACTTGTACAAAAGCATGATGAAGTACGGAGAGGAAATGCACTGGGCGATATTTCAGCTTTATTGCTGTGACAAATCCGACTTTTATTGCAAGTTGTACTTTTCCAAAATACTGAAACCAATGGTGGCTAGAATTTTTATTGTTTCATTGACTGCTTTTGGGTTTTGGATTGTTACTGGGCTAAATTGAGAATATTGAAACTTACATTCTGTAACATCTATCTATCTGTCTGTCTGTGTCTGTCTGTCTGTCTGTGTCTGTCTGTCTGTCTGTCTGTCTGTCTGTCTGCCTGCCTACCTGCCATCTATCCATCCATCCATCCATCCATCCATCCATCCATCCATCTATCCATTCAACTGTTTGAACACTGTAAGAACAAACCATTTATTTGAATGGAGCCAGTCCGTCAAGTCTGAAGGCACAAAAGCATGGGGATCGACAAAGCCGTATTTGGTCTTAAGTAGAACCTTGTTAAATCATTGCTCCAAGGCACCCTGTCACCATCCACTACATCTCTAAAATACAAGTGACTGCTCTAAAACAAAACTATGTGCATCAAACTACTGCTGGTGCTTCAGGTAAGGTGTAACAAATATCCAACACCGTTCACATACAAGATTCCCAGAGGAGCATCTTTTGAGGCAAGCTACTTGCTTTTCTTAAAAATACCAGCTTTTCCTGACAATTACAAAGTGTCTACATAGCAAATCTATGATTTTCCTATTAAAGTTTGGTTCTCAGTAGATATAAAACAAAATAATTCATAAAATTCTATCATTCTCCAGAGATCTTGCTCAATGCCCAGCGGTGTGTGGCATGCATGTGCTAAGAAATGCATCTATGTGCCTTGTGTGTATGCATGTGTGTTTGTGTGTGTGTGTGTGTGTGTGTGTGTGTGTGTGTGTGTGTGTGTGTGTGTGTGTGTGTGTGTGTGTGTGTGTGTGTGTGTGTGTGTGTGTGTGTGTGTGTGTGTGTGTGTGTGTGTGTGTGTGTGTGTGTGTGTGCATTCGTGCGTGTGTGCATTCGTGCGTGTGTGTTTTCATGTTTTCATGATAACAGAAACCTCGCTTTTTCAAATGCTAATTTGAGTACATAGTTGATTTAACATGAGCGTTCAGTGATGGATTTCTTTACCTTCCATCTTTGGAAAAATAACATGGATGCTTGTTTGATGATAAATGTCAGATAAAAATAAAAGACTCTGAGGTTCATGTGTAAGCAAAATATCACTGAAGTAAAAGCTATAACATGCTTCAGATAAGACACATCGTGCACATGGCATCCTTACAGACACAATACAGTACATGAAATATAGTATATACATGTATAGAAGCATATCCACCCCACACACACACTGTCAGTGTAATCTGTGTGCATTCATCTCTTTCCACAATGATTTGTAGTATATAAGAGCTTTTTTCAGCTTCAACCAGCAGCTCTATAGCTTACACTGTTGGTTGGACCATAATAATTTCCCACAGTTTTCGGCATGGGAGGTTGAATTCTGGCATGGAAGTAGAGTTGAATTATAATTAAATACATTATTTAAGACAAATCTAATAAATGCTAAGTATTTGATATAATTACTTTACACCACCTACAAAAGGGGGCTATCAAACACAAGTAGCAGAAAAACCCTCAGGGTGCAAAAAAAGTGTAACAAGGAAAATGTCAGCTCCCTCTAGGAGGAATATCCACAACTGAGTTAGAGTGAAAACAATTCAATTACCATTGGAAATTATTAATCCTGTGTACCATTAGTGTGACTATCAGTCATAGATTCATACATGTGGACAATTTAAAGTCACCAGTTCTCTAATATTGCATTTTTTTTTTTAACTCAAAAGGAACCAGCACAGACTTTCAAACTCCACACAGAAAGGACTAAGGCACTCAGGTGGAGCTGAACCATGACTATTTTGGTATGAAACAACGGTGCTACCCGATGCGCAGTGCTACCTACCATACTCCCCCTGAGTAAAAACAAGTTCTGAAAAAATGCATTCTAAATTACTGCAGTTCAATACAAGTCACATCTTGTTAAAACCAACTCTACAGTTAGAGCCATAAAAGGCCATAAAAGAAGAGCTCTGGGTCTTGACGCCATCCAAGGAGATGATGAAAATGGTCAATTGTGGGTCATAGCCTGTCAATGTCTGTGGAAAACACAGGTTAGTCACGTTACTGAGTAAATTGAATGCGTGCGAATAGAGCGTGTTGATCTGCTGGAATTAGAATAGACTTAATGACAGTCGAACTTGAGTTTTAGTGAGAAACTAATGTGGTCCTCTTATAAAAAACCTTCTTTTAGCAGGGATTTTGTGAAAGAGAATGTAGCCAGCTGATCACAACTATAAAAGTCTGCACAAGTTTTACTTCAACACAGTCACACATTATGATGTCAGTGTACGAACAAATGCACAACATCTCTCTTTCCTCTCTGACACGACATGCACACCTGATCAAAGTCCTGCCCGAGAAACCTTTTTCAGTCAATTTGTGCAGCTGTCAGGGTCCAGCCGATAGTGAGCTGTGTATGTAATGTGTCAGAGTCTGTGATAAGGAAATTCTTTGAAAAGCTGAAGTCTCTCTCTTTTTTGTCAACAATGCCGTCTTCTCTCTTATTCCTTTTTCACCCCCTGTCAAATTTTACGACACCACCTCTCAATTGCTTGGTCTTTTCACCTTCATCCTCCCACTTCCCACACTTGCTCTACATTTCTCTGTACTTCTCTCCCTCCCCGTGTCCTCTGTTTCTATCAGTTTCTCTCTTTTAAGGATTACTCTGCAGCTGGGGTGTGTGGACTGAAGGCTGCCTCTCAGCTGGTACTGTTGACACACTTAGTACAGTGGAGAAGGTCTCACAGTGGGAAAAAGACTCAGAGGCAGCGACTCAAACTGTCACACAAAACAAACACAGTCACTGGGATTTTGTGGATTATACGCACGTCTGAGTCTGTGAGCAGCAACATGCCACTAAACTACTGACTACCTAATGAACCATATACTTTGACTGTATATGGTTCACAATTTCTTACAAGTCACAATTTAAAAATACATAATGCACAAGTTTTTGCTACATTTCCAATAAGCCACTGTTTGGCTTTCATAGCATTATTTGCATAATTTTGAACAGGTAACAGACTTTGCTGCCTGCACGTAATTTCTTTGACATACTGTATATACTTGTTCTTTCCTTCAAATCTTCTGCCGCAAAGTGAAGTAAAAAATTTAAATAAGTCAGGCATAGAGAGCTGGCTAATTGTCAATTAACAAGTGAGATCACCAACACGTTTGCACATTTTATTACCAGAGTCTTGAGAGTTCATGGACTCTAACATTTTAACATTAAGGCGTATGTACTTTATTCGTGTAATTTATCGTAGTGCACCATTTACATACTCTTGGAATGTACGAATGCATGAAATGACATATGGCATTAGTTACACATTTTTATTATACTTTTGTACTGTTTCCAATGTAAATTTCCTTTCAGTGAAAATAAAGTATATTTTATCTTACAAGCCAGCAGGAATGAACCATATTTTTATGAAATAAAATTAAAAAATACCCACACAGAGGCACACATCTGTAGCTTTTCATAAATCAGTGACACAAACATAGAGACAATGATGTAACAAGATTGCTATGGTTTTAGCTGAAAATCTGATTTTAATGCACTGTCATTGGGTGGATGCCTATCTTCTTTTTCTCCTTTTGACCTTTCTCTTCAGGGGTCACAACAGAGAATCAGTTGCATCTGTCTAACCCTGTCTCCTGCATCCTCTTCTCTCACACCAACTACCTTCATGTCCTTTTTCATTCATTCATTCATTCATTCATTCACTTTCTTACCCACTGCATCTGCTTGCGCAGGTCATGGGGAGCTGGAGCCTAATCCAGCTGACATAGGGCGTGAGGCAGGGCAAACTCCGGGCGCGCGCCACTGCACCGCGCAGCCACACATACAGTATACACACAAGCACGCACACACTCACTCCTACGGGCAATTTGGAACTGCCAATTAACCTGAAGCTCATGTTTTCGAGGTGGGAGGAAGCCGGAGAAAACCCACTCAGACACAGGGAGAACATGCAAACTCCGCACAGAGCGGAACATGAACCCGGACCCACCTTGTTTTGCAGTGACAGCACTACCCACTCAGCATCCTTCTACCAATATATTCACTATCTCTCCACTGGACATGTCCAAACCTTCTCAGTCTGGCCTCTCTGACTTTATCTCCAAAACCTCGAACATGTGCTGTCCCTCTGATATACTCATTCCCGATCCTATTCATCCTGGTCACTCCCAAAGAGAACCTCTGAATCTTAACCTCTGCTACCTGCTGACTACCCAGACAGGAGTATTTTCCTCAGTGACACTGTCTCTAGACCAAACTACATCGCTGGTCTCACCACAGTTTTGTACACCTTTCCTTTCATTTTAGCTGAAACTCTTCTATCACACATCACACCTGACACTTTTCTCCACCCGTTCATCCTGCCTGTACACGCTTCTTCACTTATTTTCCACACTCTCCATTGCTTTTGGACTGTTGAGCCTAAGTACTTAAAATCCTCCACTTTCTTGATCTCTTCTCCCTGTAACCTCACTCTTCCACTTGGGTCCCTCTCATTCACACACATGCACTCTGTCTTACTGCGGCTAACCTTCATTCCTCTCCTTTCCAGGACAAACCTCCACCTCTCTAGCTTCTCCTCCACCTGTTCTGTGCTCTCACTACAGATCACAATGTCATCTGCAAACATCATAGTCCATGGACATTCCTGTCCATGAACAAGAAGGGGCTCAGGGCTGATCGCTCATGCAGTCACACCTCCACCTTGAACTCCTCTGTCACACCTACAGCACACCTCACCACTGTCTTACACTCCTCATACATGTCCTGCACCACTCTAGCATACTTCTCTGCCACTCTAGACTTCCTCATACAATACCACAGTTCCTATCTGGGCACCCTGTCATAAGCTTTCTCCAGGTCTACAAAAACCCTCTGGCCTTTTCTGTACTTCTGTATCTACATCCTCAAAACAAATACTGCATCTGTAGTAATCTTTTTTGGCATGAAACCATACTGCTGCTCACAAATGCCCACTCCTGCCCTTAGTCTACCTTCAACTACTCTTTCCCGTAAATGTATTGTATGGCTCATCAGCTTTATTCCTCTGTAGTTGCCATAACTCTGCACATCTCCTTTGTTCTTAAAAATGGGCACCAGCACACTTCTCCATTCTTTCATCTTCTCACTATCTCAGATCCTGTTGAACAACCCAGTCAGAAACTCTATTGCCACCTCTCCTAGACACTTCCATACCTCTACAGGTATATCATCAGGACCGAGTGCCTTTCCTCTCTTCATCCACTTTAATGCCCTCCTCACTTCATCCTGACTAATCTTTGCTACTTCCTGGTCCACAACAGCCACCTCGTCTGGTCTTTGTTCTCTCTCACTTTCTTCATTCATCAACTCTTCAAAGTACTCTTTCCATCTCCCAATCATACTACTGGCACCTGTAAATACACTTCCATCCCTATCCTTAATCCCCCTAACCTGCTGCACATCCTTCCCATCTCTGTCTCTCTGTCTTGGCAACCTGTATAGATCAGTCTCTCCCTCCTTACTGTCCAACCTACCATACACGCCATCATATGCCCCTTGTTTGGTCTTTGCTACCTCTACTGTTGCCTTACGCTGCATCTCCCTGTACTCCGGTCTACTCTCCTCAGTCCTCTCAGTGTCCCACTTCTTCTTAGCTAACCTCTTTCTCTGTATACATTCCTGGACCTCATCATTCCACCACCAAGTCTCCTTTCCTTCCAGATGACACACCAAGTACTCTCCTACCTGTCTCTCTGATCACATTAGCTGTAGTTGTCCAGTCATCTGGAAGCACCTCCTGACCACCCAGAGCCTGTCTTAACTCCTTCCTAAAAGTCATGCAACATTCTTCCTTTTTCAGCTTCCACCATTTCGTCCTCTGCTCTGTCTTTGTCCTCTACATCTTCCTCACCACAAGGGTCATCCTACACCACCATCCTGTACTGTTTGGCTACACTGTCGCCTACCACTACTTTGCAGTCACTGATCTCCTTCAGATTACACCATCTACACAAGATGTAGTCTACCTGTGTGCTCCTACCTCCACTCTTATAGGTCACCCTATGTTCCTGCCTCTTCTGGAAGAAAGTATTCACTATACCCATTTCCATCCTTTTTTCAAAGTCAACTACCATCTGTCCTGCATTCCTCTCCTGGATACCAAACCTGCCCATCACCCCCTCACCACCTCTATTTCCTGCACCAACATGTCCATTGAAGTCTGCACCAATGACAACTCTCTCACTTCTAGGTATGCTCTGCAATACTTCATCAAAGTCCAACCAGAATTTCTCCTTCTCCTCCAGCTCACATCCTACCTGTGGAGCATACCCACTAACAACGTTGTTAATCACACCTTGGATTTCTAGCTTCAGACTCATCACTCTATCTGACACCTGTTTTACCTCCAGGATATTCCTAACAAACTCCTCCTTCAAGATAACTTATACTTCGTTTCTCTTCCTATCTACACCATGATAGAACAATTTGAACCCTGCTCCTAAACTTCCAACCTTGCTACCTTTCCACCTGGTCTCCTGGACATGCCAATAAAATACTGTATCTATTTTGTTAAAATATACTGATGCTTCTTAGCCTTTATCAGTCACATGGGTGTGATCATTATGCCTATTCCAAGCCATCCACAACTCGCTTGAGGGCTTGGTTAGAGTATGTAACATACATTAAGCACACGGTTGAGACTACACTCACAGGCATGCACATACAATTCTAAATAGTCTGTAAATAGTTCTGTTTTATCTGACAATTATTCTACTTCCCAAACAATAAGTAGCAACTGAAAAGCCCTGGAAAATGGTTACAACTGTGCCTCTATAGGCACTAACTCATGCAAACTCAATTCTGAAATTGATTTTCCTGAATGGATATCAAAGCTCATGGTGTTTGCCATGGTGATGCTGTTGTGTCTATAAACAAAAACTTCTGTTTAGCAAGAAAGTTGCAGAAAAAAAAGTAAGACACATGCCAAGCTAAACACAGCTCTGTGGCCCAGAAATGTGGCAGATGTGACCAATAATGATTCCCATCATGTGCTGCTATAAATTATATGCATTTAACAAGGCTAATCCCTAGCAATATGAACCTCAGTGTGGATGTAATAAGATGCAGCCCAATGATGCTCACTTGTGAAGGCACATATGCAAAGGCATTAATGAGCTGTTTGCAGCTCAGACTATTATAGAATGGCTAGTGCATAGTGTAAATGGAGGAGGGGGGAAAGGATGGGACTTGGGAGAGTGGGTTGTTCCGGCCGCTTCCAATGCTTCCTGATACACAGAAGGAAGAATGTGGGCTATTTTTGGGTCCTGCAATGAATTCTCTCTTAAACTCCATGCCTCTAAACACAGAAGGGTTTAAAGGGAAGAACTTATGAATATAGTAGAATGAAACATGGCTCCCAATACACCATCCCTGTTTAGAGATTTCACATGTTGCTAAAATAAGACCCAGATAATTATCCTGTTAGAACCTGAAGAAATAAAAAGTCTTTTCAGGATTATTTTCCAAAATAATATAATTGCCCCAACCCAAAACTGTCATGTCCAGTCCTGCTTTTGGTTTCAAGTCGTCCATCCATCCATCCATCAATCCATCCGTCCAACCATCCATCCATCCATCCATCCATCCATCCATCCATCCATCCATCCATCCATCATCCATTCATCCATCCATCCATCCATCCATCCATCCATCCATCCATCCATCCATCCATCACAGTTGTGTCATTTACCAGAAAATGAATGAATTACAATACTCAAATAAACACAGAGAAAATAAATAATGAAAAAAATATCAAAGAGAATGAAAAGTAACATATTTATATCAGAAGAGAGGAAGTTGATTTACTACTAAGTACAGTTATGAATAAGTATCTTGTAAGCAATCCTAATGATATCACATACAGGATACTTACATATTTTCAAGTGTAAAGAAGAAGAATGTGTAGGCTAAAGTTACAGCCTGTGATTAGTCTGGAGAGTAAATTATTCACAGTAAAATGTTGATGTAAATTTACAGTGAAATCTGAACAGTATTCTGCCATAAAAACAAATAGACATTCTGTAATCTGTAATCAAGCAGGAGGAAAACGTACGTGAATGCTGCACTTTAACTAAATATCACTATTGACAGGAATGTAATCTTAATTTACTCTACAGTATGTGCTGCTTGTTCTTCTATCTACTGTTGTATTTCATGCACTCCCATTTATATTCTGTCTTGGCTTAATGTTAATTACTCACTTTCTCCCTAATTTCCTCTCCTGTCCCATCATTCTTCCAGTTCCCTTCCTGAACAACCCTGTTCTCTCCAACATCAGGTCATCCAGGTTGCTTCCTGGTGGAACACTGTGTTCCAGCCAGTCAGTTTCTCTATCCCTCTTGTTGTTATTACCAAAAACAGCATTTACAACACTTCAGCTTTAATAAACAAAATGCACAAACATCTTCTGAGTACACTTCGTTTGGTTTTTGTGGCGATGGACCCAATTGGAGATATGAAGTTGATGAGAGATTGCGGTGAGTTGCTGAACTCTCCACAAATTCTTGGGGCTGCATTTTTGAAACAGTTCAGAGACAGTGCAGATGATGTGTCAGTTTAACGGCAATTTGTTCAGCTCTCTTCTCCACAGCTATTGTTCTGCAGTTGAACTTAAGGTCAATTATGTGTCTTTGTTTACATATAGGGTTATGGGAAATAGACAAAACCCAGCAACATGAGCTTGTGTAACATCCGTTTCTTCATTTGGGTGTATGTTGTCTGAGTGTTTATTTGTTCTTGTAATGTAACTCTAGAACTTAAATTGTATAAAAATGACTGTTGAAATCATCCTGTGTTCCTATTAGAGTAAGCTGATTCAAAAACTAGAAAGTCCGGTTGAAGATGAATTCACGTCGAATGTGAGTATCAACATTTTGAAAACAAACTTAACTGATATAAACTAATTAATGAAGTTATCATCATCACATAAATCTAACAATGCTGCTATTTAAAACAAGACATGTACAGTAATGAAAAGTGATGGGACAGTTGTGGCTCTGTGTTTTCAACCATGACCTTGCAAAAAGTAGAATTCTGGCCTTGTATTAACAGACTGTACTATGTATTTTCTATGGATTGACCTAGACCAGCATCCCAATAGCCATTTGACTGTTAATTTTTATTGCATGCCAACCTAAAGTTTCGAAGAAGGAAGTATTGCTACACAGAAGTACAATGCACATGGAGGTCAGCTTGGTGAACAGGTGTGAGCATGTTTTATTGTCTTTGACAGCTGTAATCATAACCAAATTGTGATGCAGATTGTATAATGCTTTTTTACATTTTACATTTTAATTCTCAAAACTATCGATGTACACAAGTACGGAGAACATTTTGGGTCAAACCTTTTGCACACATATTTCCTTGCCTATGTGCTGCTTTTGTTGTCTTCAACCAATAAATCTAAATACACTGAAGCTGCTGAACTTGTCCTCTCTTTACAAAAGAAAAACACTTCCTGAGTGACATCCAAGAAAAGCATTCCATTGCATTACTCTTCAACCCACCCTGGAGATTTTCCTCTGTTCTGATTGCATCCCAAAAAAATATAAAATAAGCTACATTCTTCATTCTTAATTGTGACCTCTAGCATCCAAGTTACAAAAGGGGAAAAACATGCATATTGAAAAGGGGCTTTGCACAAAGCTCTTTTATTATGTATATTTATGCAAATGAAACATTAGTTTATTCAAGAAAGTCTCTGTCGCTCCTCCTCTCAGTGCCCTTTGGTTAATTCTTCCACCCTGCTCTGTGCATGATGAGCAGAAGCAGACAGGGCATGTGATTGTTTTATACAGGCCTATATAAGAGGGGAAAGTATGGAGAGTTCATTGTTCTTCAGTGACTCCCCACAAAGATTAAAATGAAGCTATGTTCAATACTGCTGCAATATAACAGCAGTGGCTCCAGTTCTTTGTCGCTGCTAAGAACTCTGGATGTCTCCTTATAAGGTCGGCGGTATATGCCTACCTTCGGCTTATCATCCAGCAATGTTTCCATCCGTCTTTATCTTATCAATCCTGCTTGCATATTAATAATATCATCATGGCCTCTCATGCCCCTCATCTCCTCACAGTTCCAATGAACTAATTTAGCTTCTCTCCTCTTTCTATGTGACAATGTCTCCTTGTCTTTCTCTTCTCCATTCCTCAGCTGCACCCTCTACTTTTCCCGGTCTATCATTTCTTCTAACATCTCATCTCTTCCTCATGCTCACACTCCTTCTATATGCTGCTACCCCCCTCCTCCCCCCTTCCTCCAAGACTGTGCTGGAGATTAAAATATGAGGAAACAATCAAGCTCTAGCTCATTAGCATATGAACAGGGAGTTGACGGGTAACTGCATAGACGACAACAGAGCCCTGGAAATCCAGTGTGCAGCTTCTTTTTTTTTAGCCCAGGAATGACTTTTTTATGCCATATTTTCTTAAATAAGACAGAACAATCATTTTCCAGTCCTTTCAGGCAGTCAAATTACCATCAGAATAAGAGGCCTAAGAATAATACAGAATGCTTACATAGCGTCAGGTCAGTGAATGGAGACTATAGAATAAGTGTGCAGAGAATAATATTTCTCCACCACAGCAGTGGAAAGCTGAAAACATAGAAATGCGTGTTTGTGTGTGTGTGTGTGTGTGTGTGTGTGTGTGTGTGTGTGTGTGTGTGTGTGTGTGTGTGTGTGTGTGTGTGTGTGTGTGTGTGTGTGTGTGTGTGTGTGTGTGTGTGTGTGTGTGTGTGTGTGTGTGTGTGTGTGTGTGTGGAGGGGGGGTGTTAGTGTGTCTTGTTTTTTTTTTTCTCAGGGCAACAATGGGGAACTGAAAGGATAGAATTTGGCAGGCGTTTGTATTTTGTGGGGGGTCTAGTCTTAAATGTCTAAGCGTAGCAAAAGCACGTGTTGTGACAAGCAGGATCTTAATGAAAAATATGAGGCAACAGGAAGCATGAAACTGGAACAGGTCACTCAAAATAATAACTTGTCCCTTATTGATTGACTAATCAATGAATTATGAGAATCTTGGATGGTATTATAACATGTAAAAAATAACAGTATAATTTATATTTGCATTTAGTACACAGTACAAATGATTGACAAGCACAGACACAAACACATGCACGTACACATACAGAGTATTTTTACTTATTTTATTCTTTATTTTATATTTATTTAATTATTTATTAATTTTACTTTGTTGCTTTTACATCCAAATAACTGTACTCAGTGGGTGACTTTGAATAAAATTTAAAGGAGGGTTGGTCATTTTAGTACCATTATGTTAGAGAAGAGTAGCAAGTAGCTGCACTTGTTTTTTTCAAGAAACTACTTCGACAGAATGGATAGATGCCTGATGCAACCACAGTGCTGATGTTACAGTGAACCAGGGCACACAATTAATGTGGTCAAGCTCCAAAACAGACAGGCCTTCACTGGTGTCGACTGACAGTGAAAGCAGCCTGGGGTCAACGCAGGAAGGATGTGACTCAGCAGAGCTGTCGGAGCCACGAGACGTCTGTCATCCACAAAGCAGAGACTCTACCAAGAATGTCAAGGTTTCCTGGGACTGCTATATCACAAAAATCGTACTGCTTCTCTTAAAGATGATTTTGTGACTTTGAGTGGGTTGGGTTGTGGCTGCTCAAAGCACGATATATATGTTGTAACTCCTGTCAGCATTTTGCCCAGACAACCTTACTCTGCGTGTACAAGCCTGCATTTGCCTGATAGAACCAGAAATAACAGATTGTACAGATTGAAAAAATAGAAATCAACTGTAGCTGTGACTGACACTGTGGTGACCTCTGGCAAAAACCTTAGCTGAGGGTATCAGATGTAGGGCTAATGTGGGCTGTTACTCTGAATAGACAGATAAAGCAGCTAAACAGCAGGTTACAGGACAACACATATAGAGTAATGTGCACTGCAGCAGCCTTATTGCCTAGATACATGACATTTGCTGAGCTGCTGCGGAGACAGGGGGAGCTGTTTGGCATATCAATTGCAGAAGGTGAACACTCAGTTTTCATGAAATGGATAAGATGCAAAATGGATGCAGGACACAAAACTTCTCTGATGTCTGTTCTTAACAGTCAACAACAGATTTTTACCCTATTAATGGTTCTATTCTCTCCATTTTTATAACCAAAAATAATGTCTAAGATATTTATTGGATGAAAACAAAGCTAAGTGCAAACACTGTCATTATCCCCCCTAAGCAACTTCACTCTTCACTCCGTCAGACTTTTTAAATCAATTCTGCTCAACAGGTATTATATCTGTCTGCCAGTACGGCCCAGCTTCTGACTTCTGGCTGGTCCACTGGCTACTACTGCCAATTAATGCGAACAATCAGAAAGTAAATATCAGCATGAGCAACTCAATACTTTTTTTGACCTCGAGATAACTCATTTTTGTAATTTTTTTTAAGCAAAACATGTTCAAGTTAATAAACACACTTCTATCCCATAACTACTGAGGGATAAAGCTGTACTGGGAGGGATAATTTACTGTTGTTTAAAATACATCCAAGGTTTATCGTTTCTATTATTTATCTACACTAACAGAAGTCATAACAAACCAAAGTAAACAGGAACTTGTGTTTGGGTTCATCACATTGAGCTGCGGTAGCAGACAGAATCCAACAGTATCAGACATGTGATAGTGTATTGGCGTCTTCAGATTATTCAACTCATGTGAGTCTGCATGGATACTTCAGGGTTTACCAGTAATTCCTTCATCTACATAAGGTCTAGTCTCCTCTTGTGACAAGGCTCAATAGGCTTCCCTCCTTCTGATCGACCAACTATGATTTAAAAACACTGCGCTTCTTCCTTTCAGCTCTCCTTGTAACTGGCCATTCATTAATCCTATACTGTATTTCCTTTCTACGGCAAGTCCCTCATTCCTTTATGTGTCCCTCTGTGCTCTAATTAAATTCCTTCCATCAAATCTGAGAGGAGCAAATATTCTAGGAAAGGGAGAAGGAGAAGGAGGGGGGAAAGGAGTTGGGAGGGATCAGGGTGTAAGAACATACTGAGTGGAATTCAAACCCAGCTCAGATGATGACCCGAGGATATCGGTGTGTGTGTGTGTGTGTGTGTGTGTGTGTGTGTGTGGTGGTGGTGGTGGTGGGGTGACAAAGGCAGAGCTCAAGCAGATATTATATCTCAGGCGGAAGATTATAGGACGCATGTAAGATAAAAGTGGGTGAAACAAATACACAAGAACTACAAGCTGTGCCTTTCAGAAAGGTACTTCAACTATTGGAATTTAATGCATGATTTATATTTCACGTATATTGAATGCTGACTGAATATGAATAGTCAGATGCCAAAAAAACTGCATTTGGATTATGATGAGCCACTGTACCAGTATAGTACTGGGACTGGGTGCACCTCCAGTGTGTTGCAAGGAAATCCATTGTTAGGATACCGAATGTCACCATAAGGCAACCCCTATGTTAAATACCTAAAGGTACCACTTCAGATCTTACTCCTCTTTTGTCCCTGTGAAAGATGGTACAGAGCACTACACATTTATAATTTAAAATGTAGTATTGACCCATTCATCAAATCACGAAAGAGGCATGGTTCATCCATTTATAAAACAATGGTAGAAAAAGGAGGAACAGTAAATGATCTATTCAGAGATCAGCCCGTGTGTGTGTTGGATTGATTTGAGTCCATGATCAAATTACCTGGAAAATGTTAAAAGTATCCATTACTGACTGACATGCTTTGGTATTGAGCACAGGGAGAAAAGGGCGAATGCAGCTCCGTGCTGCAGCACAGAGGCTGAAATATATCCTCGACCCATAGGTTTATGAATGTACTCAATGAAAGCAAACACAGAAATATCACAGAGATCAGCCCATCAGCTGCTCATGTAACTACAGACACAATATCATAAAAGAGAGGCCACAAAAGAAAGGCCACGATAATGATTAGACTTTGTTTTTTCATTTTTCACGGCAAAAAATTGATATATAACATTTAAAAAAGAAAATTGATTTGTTTTTAAAAGAAAATAATTAGGAATAATGTGACAGGACAAACCCCTCAGGTCAAAGACAGGTCAGCTTTCTGTAAGTTGCATTTAAGAAGTTAAGAGTCTTCTGACAGTCTGCATATATATATATATATATATATATATATATATATATATATATATATATATATATATATATATATATATAGTATTATTTGTTATCTTACAATTATGAATTTACTGGATGCCAGAAATCTGGATAAAGAATTTATCTAGATCAATTTATGATATCTGTTAGATTTTGCGTAGATGTCTCTGTTGTTAAAACATTGATGGAATGATCCAAGAAGTCAGTGAAATAAGCAGTCTAACTGCCCCTATCTCATAATAGTAAACAATTGTGAAAAAAATTCTGGAGTCAGATGACATGTTGGATCACGAATAAATTTTTGACTTTGAAAACATTAGTAAGATTTTTCCAAGAGCCACATCCTACGACTCAAAAAATGTCATTAAATGGTATACTAAATTATCCTGCTAAGAAACAAGCAAACAAAAAAACATAACTGTAGAAAACAAAATGAGTCTGAAAACACTCTTGGAATCCTGTATTTATTGTTTTCAGATATGGATAAACAAGACCGCACATCATAATTTTCTGAGGGTTTTCTCGAAATTTATGAAACAATACATTTTAATTAGATGGAAAGTAAACTAATCAAATTATATAAAATATATGAAATTATGAAAGACACAGCCAATTTAAATTACAGCATCCCACTCAGAAATTTATGAATCGGATGCTGTAAATACGGGAATCTGTAATCCTGTCATCTCATATTACATTAAAATACTCATAGGTCTCTTAGCACAATTTTCATTCATCACTGTCATCTCGAAATGGAATACGTTGAAAATTTTAGCACACTCCTTCAGAACATAATGATTCCTGATGAAAAAAACCCTTGTTTTGTGACCCTTCCAATCAAAAACTAGATGTTCAAAACAATTTTAGAGTTCAGGCACTGGCTATGTCTTGGTTTTTTTGGGGTTTTTTAAAATTATTTTTCCTCATCGGGTTTTAGAACATGGACAAAAAGATTTTTGTGCATGTTCTATTTGTAAAATAGAAAATTCAAAACAACTCCTGAAATTCAGTCTTTCTCCTCTGACCATAAAAAAGAAAATTGCTGTGGATTTCCACAATTTGTACTATTTCTATTTTGGTAATTGAGAACATCACTGTCTTTGACACTCCATCTATACTAACTTCAAAAGATGAGAGTTCAGGAATTTCAACAACATCAAAAATATTCCACCAATGTTTGATAACATAAGAATGAAATTTTAAAATGTACAAGTTTTTGAAACAATAATATCTTTTTTTACATATTCTTTTTCTGGAGGGAACTAACACAAAGTTTTGAATAATGAATGCAAAACTGACATAAAATAGAAAAAAAGAACAAGGAGGGAGGAATTATTTTGAGAGGAGAGAAAGAAGTGTTTGATGAAATGTTGGAGGCTGAAGACGAAATGAGGAGGACAGCAGAAGAGGGAGGAAAGGCCACCAGAGAGGTCGCTTCTGCTGTTAATAATTTATCCTCTAAAAACCAGTCAGAGGCTTTAATTGATGGTGTGGCTTAATCCTGGAATACACACACACACACACACACACACACACACACACACACACACACACACACACACACACACACACACACACACACACACACACACACACACACACACACACACACACACACACACACACACACACACACCCAACCCCGGGGAGGCTCGTAGCAGCTGTGCTCCAGCTAAATTGGCTACAGTGTAACGGCGGCTGAATCGAGTTCCCTCCAGGTATAGCATAGTCAGCCAAAACAGCAGTAACAGGGCTGCCAACACCCCGTCTCATGAATCTGGGCGTGACACGTCTTGGCTTCTATCTGTCTCACACTCGCTGTCACGCTCTCAAAACAAATCTTACGGCAAATCAAAATGACAAGACGATAGTCCCCTTGCATGGTTGTTAGTTCCATAAACACTCGGTTCACTTCAGTGATAATCTGCATTTAGCTGAGGGAGACATTTTGTCCAGCAGTGAGTTTTTAGCAAGATTAAAGACACTCATTTGATAATTTTGGGTTAGTGCAGATGAAAATTCATGAGTTAAATTTGCCTTTTGAAGACTCAAGGGATCACTGTGGTTTCAATAATCAGGAGACAGTGGACAGGGCAAGTCATTATTGTCATGTGGTCGGCTCATTAACACAGTTTAGTTCAATGTCTAATTAAAGAGAGGGCTTGTCTTCATCCTACTCTGTGCCAACAAGATTTATTTATAGGCCTTATGTAGATCTTTTCCTTTCGGCTTTTCCCTTCAGAGGTCGCCACAGCGAACCAGTTGCCTCCATCTAACCCTGTCTTCTGCATCCTCTTCTCTCACACCAACTACGTTCATGTCCTCTTTCACTACATCCATAAACCTCCTCTTTGGTCTTCCTCTAGGCCTCCTGCCTGGCAGTTCAAAACTCAGCATCCTTCTACCAATATATTCACTATCTCTCCTCTGGACATGTCCAAACCATCTCAGTCTGGCCTCTCTGACTTTATCTCCAAAACCTCTAACATGTGTTGTCCCTCTGATGTACTCATTCCTGATCCTATCCTTCATGGTCACTCCCAGAGAGAACCTCAGCATCTTCATCTCTGCTACCTCCAGCTCTGTCTCCTGTCTTTTCCTCAGTGACACTGTCTCTAGACCAAACAACATCGCTGGTCCACAGTTTTGTACACCTTTCCTTTCATTCTAGCAGAAACTCTTCTATCACACATCACACTGGACACTTTTCTCTACCTGTTCCATCCTGCCTGTACACGCTTCTTCACCTCTTTTCCACACTCTCCTTATGTAGATAAGAAAAAAAAAATCTTTGTATTCTATGAAATAAAGTTTAAATTTAAGTATATTAAATCATAAAGCAAAAGCAGAGAATGAAGTTTCCAGTGTCAGCAATTCTGCAAACTTTTCAGTATTGTCTGTTTCTCAACCTTGTTATTTGCCTCTTCAGCTAAGGTGCTTACAGTATAGTAAAAAAAACAACCTTGCTACCCATTAATGGAGAGCTGAATAAAGATATATAAAGCTAAAACAGGAGGAACGTGTCGCTCTTATCCTTTGTCATATAACAGCATGCTTTGTTGGGGAAAAGAAAAAGAACAATCTCAAATGAATCATGAGCAAAGTATTTAACATTTATCCTGTGCAGCCCTGCCATCACTAAGTGCTGTCCAGCTGAAGGCATTCTGGTAACATTACTCTGCATCTGTGCCTGAAGGTTGATGAGCACATTTACCACCCCCACATCCTTCCTCCCACATCAGCTGTGTCGGTGAGTTGAGCCTTCAGCAGATCCAAAGGGAAGCCCTGCTATCTGTATCACCTTTCACACCCTGACTTTCCACATTAATATAACATTGAGACAATCAATCCACCTATAACACTTCATTTTATATTCAAAGCTTGTCTGATCAACAAAATGCAAAAGGAGGACCTCATCAGCTACACGGATGGTGCTCTATTACTTCTGAAGGGAAGAGTGAGAATATATTGCACAGTGGAATATTTGTGCCACTACTGTGGCCAATGGGAGTGAAAGCTAGTGAAAAATGAAAGACCACAAAATGTAATTGCTAAATTTAAAATGTAAACTTTCAATTAAAAAAAACCCATGAAAGTTTTGATGTGTGTGTTTCGATGCGTTTCCTCTTCCCTGTGCAAATGGAACTTTTTCAACCGATGTAAAAGGATGATATCAAAAAATATGCCATCCTTACATTGAGCCCAACAAATAATTTGCTTTTATCACTATTTTTGAGTAAAACATGAAAATGCTGGCTCAATTCTCAGAGACAATTCTACACCTTCTTTTACACTGTCAAAAGTCAAATACTTCATATCACACACACGCACAATGCTGGGGCAATCCAATAACATGTGTGAAATAAACCGCACTCTCTTAGAATAATGGTTTTTTTTTGACAGCACCAGTCTCCACTCAGAAAACATGAAACGGTCATGGCGACTGACACATTGTTATATGTACTATCGTTATCTAATTACAGGCATACTTATGGATTCAAGATGTTGTGTGACTGTGTGCAATTAGTGTGGCTTACCAACCCCTAAAATGTCACCTGAGTCTACATTATTATCCAGTGAATTTCCAACTCGAGAGCAGGATTTCAGAGGTAAGATAAAACTTGCCCAAGAGTTGCCACGGTCCAAAATCACCAAAACTGTGATGTTATCAATGAGACCTTAGCACTATGAGAATTGAGCACTATGAGAAAACATTGTGTCTTCCAAATCCTATTGTACGATAAAATGTCACAGCACATTAGCTGCATGAGGGATTACCCTTTCTTGATAGTAGAGGAGGAAGGGGGAGAATCATTGACAGGAGAAAGCAAAACAGGAGGATGGAGTTCTAGACCAGGACACCGGGATTGAGCATGTGAGTACATGCTGCTGTGTACAGATTCGAGGAGAACATAAAACACTTAATGCTCTGTAACCTGTAATAATGGGTGTAATAATTGCAAATATTTTTCCCTACAGCCACTTTTTCCCTTTTTTATCTCTCGTTTATGCTCGTTTTTACACTTGCCTCTAATTTTCTGTGCCACTGGTCATGATAATCTGAAGATCTTGATTTGGCTACGCTTATGAACACACACACACACACACACACACACACACACACACACACACACACACACACACACACACACACACACACACACACACACACACACACACACACACAGAGTTTATCTAGAAAGCTGAGTTTGGTTGGCAGACTGAGACCAACAGCTTGTGGCTGTACTTCGGAAGAAAACACAAGTTTCCCTCTGTTGCTTTGTCTCTGTTTTGCTTCTCTACTTCTGTAAGCACCATTTCCCTTCTGTCTGGGTTTGGTACTCAATCTGTAATTCATCTGGATTGACTGTTGAGGAGTTCAGATTGTATGCTACAAAATCTGTGTGACTGTTTTTAGCTTTATGGCATGCAAAGCTCTAATAACAAAGCAAGGCACAAACTGTCATTATGAGTATCTGACTAACACAACTGACATTTTCAGGCACAGCCCTAATAAAAAATGTACTTGTTCATTAGTGTGTCCATAGCAGTGACGTGCGGTGAGGTTCATGGCTGGTGAGGCACCAATTTCCTCATAATCAGATGAAGATGCTTACAAACATGTGACCTACAGTGTAGTTTATTCACCATTTAATAAGAAACAGTGAGTGGGTTATTTTTAAAGTCTCATAGCAGAATTATTTACACATACAAACTGTAATACACAAATAAGCACATTTGATTAAAAAACTTATGTTGATAACTACACATTTTTTATATGTTATGTTTACTTATAAATGAAGTAAACATAACATAACGCAGCTCCTTCGGAACAAAAGCATCAAAAATTTTTGTTATACTAAGGCAAGGCGAGTGGAAAACAAATGAATGGCAGCACCAGTTTGCTGTTACTTCTACGGCCGAGGACGAAAAATCCTTGGTCGTATCCCTGGGATCACCAGCGCCCCCTACCATGAAGCAAGAGAACTGCATGTCTCACTTCGTGCCTTTTCCCAGTGGTTTCAGGCTGTGCCTCACCTGCCATCATCACTGGTCACTGGTCCATTGGCGTTTTGATTCTAGTCATAGGTGGAGTCACTTTATTGGTGCATTGCCGTATTGTGGGAGAAAAAAGCGTTCATAGAATTAAGCGACAAAATTGCCCTGAAGATCGTTTTAATGTCTTCTGGCATTGTGTGGATGTAGTTCTACAAATAACGAGGACACGCCCATCCCTATCTTTTCCCATGTCAGATTCACTTCAAGGTTTTGGTGGAATTTTTTTTCTTCCTTCACAGAGGAGCACATTAATTTCATTCATTCATCTTCCGAACAGGGCCAGCTGACTGAGGGCGTGAGGCAGGGCAAACTCCGGGCACGATGACAATGTACCGTGGAGCTACACAGACACACAGACACACAGACACACACACACACACACACACACACACACACACACACACACACACACACACACACACACACACTGACTCATTCACTCCTATAGGCAATTTGGAGTGGCCAATTAACCTGAAGCACATGTTTTTGGAGGTGGGAGGAAGCTGGAGAACCCTGAGAGAACCCACACAGACACGGGTAGAACACGCAAACTCCACACAGAGTGGGACTTGAACCCGGACCTGCCTTGTTGAGCGGCGACAGCGCTACCCACTGCGCAACCGTGCAGCCTGCACATTCATTTTCTCAGCAAAAAACTGTTTTACAAACTTGCTGAATCCATCATATAAATAGTAAAGCACCAGGTGCAGGGACACCTGGCTTTTCAAAAGGAATGGGACATAACACTGGTTTAAATTATAGTCCGTAGAATACACCTATGATTAATGAAGAGGCTAAACACAACTCCTTTGTGGCTTGCACCTCCCTATGGGCACGGATTATGATATTAAACTAGCAAAAATGGAGTTGTAGACACAGTATCTGGTGCAGAATTTGCACCAGATTAATTTTTATATTTTTGCAATTAAGAACATAATTTAACATCTTTAGGCAAAAAAAAAAACAACCCAGCCACATAATGAAGAAAAAAAATGCTATATTGAAGAGCTGCAGTGCCCTACAGCTCTGCAATATTGCACTCCAAGTACAGTACATGAAAATCATATTGATCTGAATAAATTCAATTTGTACTTCAAGCAACTCTGCTGTATCCCTGAATGAGAAGGGAATACGTATGCCAAAGAACTCTCCTCTCATAATTATCTAAGATGCTTTGTGCCTTTGCATCACTTCACTTTAATCCTCTTTCTTGTTTTCTCTGCCTTCCTTTTGACCTGGCATCTTCTTTGAATGCTTAATCCACACGACAGCTTCAACAAAACATAGCCATCACCATCTATGCCTGCTTCCCTTGAATACAAGTTAAATTTAAGGCGCAAGCAGGACAGAGCACATCGTCATAAGGTATTGTCTTCTGCACATGATATGTGCTGCCACTCTCATTTATATAGGTGGATGCAAAGCGGTACTTCTTTATTTTTTGGGCACCTACTTCACATCCTCATAGCTCCCCATTCCTTTGCTGTCATAGCAGGCTATTGTGTACTGGTATAGTGAGATATCATTCATAATTGACTTTTTGAAAGTAATCCTCTGGATCAATTTTCAGCAGTGTGATAATAAGAAAGACTAGTTTCCCCTCTGTCTTCTTAGTGTCAAATCCAAATCTGTACAGCATTTCAGATCACCCAAATCCAGAATGAAATATTAACTCATCGGTATGAAAATTTCAGAGTGGAACACACAAAGCTACAAATGTGTAAAAAATGACAAGCATGTTGAATCTTACGGGCTGATAATGATATCATAGGGTGACATTGGCTTTCTCATTGTATTCTCAGCAGAGCAGAAAATAATCTTTATTTATTGTAGACCTTTTATGCAAGTTGGTCTCTCTCTGTACTGAGTGTCCACCATGTCATTGATTTCCTCTTGAGAGCAACAGAAAGGACTGAGCGACACCTCTGCTGAGAGGATAATTCCAGGGTTGGTATTGGTAAGAGTGTGACAGTTAGTACTTTCTGTCACAGCGGTGTGCTGAATGCTCCTCCTGTTGGACTCGGAGCCAGGACTGCATCTAATCTAACGGTTGACAGTTGATGTGTGTGTGTGTGTGTGTGTGTGTGTGTGTGTGTGTGTGTGTGTGTGTGTGTGTGTGTGTGTGTGTGTGTGTGTGCATGTGCGTGTGTGTGTGCGTGCCTGCCTGCGTGCGTGCGTGTGTGTGTGTGTTGTACAAGATTCAAGATTACCAAAGCCATAAATGTGGAATTGCCAGGTCCCCTACATGTTTTATTTTAACCAATCTGCAGTGTTATTGAGAGCCCATTACTCAATATTCAGCAGAATTGGAATTTCTCTAAATAAGGAATCTATTTGTTAATTTCTTTGTGTTGAAGCTAGCTGACAACACAGCACCTAACACACGGAAACAAAATATTCAGATGGAGTAAAACTAAAGAATAATATGTGCTAGAGAGTACTGTACTGTGATTTTAGACTTGGGGAGAGTTAGGACTCTGGTGCTGTTAAAGTACTTTAATATTGTAAGTATTGAAGAGAATCACCCTGAGCCACAGACTGAACAAAACACAGCACAACTGACAGCATAAAATACCATAAACACCCACAGAGTCTGAAAACGTCTAGCTCTGATTAAAAAAACCACGTTAATGCAGCGCAGTATTTCAGCACTTCCGCCATTTAGTAGATAAAGAACATTTTCTTAATGTACAGAGTGTTTTTAAGGACTTCAGCATGGCAAAGGCAAATGCAGACAGACATGCATAGCATAAGTGCATCGTTAGTGATATGCACTGAATACATGGCTAGATGACTGGACGGATGATAGTATATGCACATGAACATACTGTCTCCAAGAGTATTGATTTTTCCTACAGACAGTTAAATCAATGAGGAATGTAGATCAATGTTGTATTACAGCAAGCTGTCCAACGACTTCTTCTTTGTCCAGTGGTTTAGCAGAAATGGCTGGATGGTTGTGCAGCTGGAGCAGCACTTTAAAGAGGCGACAATATAATTATTGCAATATAAACTATTCAGCAGTTAACTCTCACCTTGCTGCTGCCAAAATGAGACAGCCTGTGGACTCCTACTCATTCAGCTGTGCTTTAATGCCCAGTTTGATGAAAATAAAGATGCCAAAACTGTTGAAGTTTACTATACAAACATTTTGCTAATAATAAGAGTGATCTGGCTACTTTCCGAACCAACTGTGGAATAGGTATTCAATATCGGAAAAAGCTTTTGAAGGTGTAATATTGTCTGTTCAAGTTAAGTCAAGTACACCTCAAGCATCTAACACCACTTTAAATGTTATTTTTACCTTCAACTGTCAGTCTGCTACACACAAAGAGGCTAACATGGAAAGACAGGTCTGGAAGTGAGTTTTCCAATAAACTATTATTGTTGGAGTCAAGCCTGACTTAAACAGTTGGGAGTCTGTGTGAAAGAGCTTGAATAACCAGAAATTCAGCCTCATAAGGGCAGAAAGTATGTGATTATAATTATTTTAAAAGTTTTAAAGATGAAAAAAGCTGTCATGTGTAGTATATCCACCATCTTTCTCACATACAGAATTAAAATTGGAAATATATGCATGCAGATGTACAGAATGGTAGATAACACTCCTTTCCCAGTTGACTTCACAGTGGTGCTTCCAGCACAGCATGTTGTGATGTCAGAACAGACTAGTGTTCTCAGTACTGTTATTGTGGCTGGGGTGGCTCTACTAATGCGGTGCTTTATTGCACAGCTTCACTGATATCAGCAGCAGAGTAATTGCATCCAACAGTTGCACACACAAACCCCATTCGAGCATCCTCAATGCCGTCACACAAGTACAAGTCTCTCACACCCAAACACACTCTCAGTGCAGAGCGTGCTGAAAGGCCAGGCAGTACAGCATGTCTCAGTAGTGTTTGCCAACCTAATCTAGTCAGGCTTTTTATCCCATCTCCTCCCTCTACTTCTACTTAAAGCAACACTTCACTAAGAACTACAAAGCTAGTTTTCACCCATGACAGAAACACACATGTGCATGCACACAAACACACTAGCTCATGCCTTACTTCACTTTATTGTCGGTCTCTGTGTATCTCTCACTTTGGCATTCTTGCCTCATCTCGGTGTGTCTCAGGAGTAAACACAATCCCACATCTCACGTGTGCACACAAATAATCTCACACACACACAGACATGAGCAGTCACTCACCGAGACATACTGCTCCACAACGCACCCTCACAGGACTTTAAAAAAGATTGTAGTCTCTGAAGAGAGCTGGTGGTGTGAATGAATAGAAGCTGAATGTTGCTTAACAATCTGTGCCCAGTCAACTGAGCTGGCCATCTCCCAGGCTGAGAGCTGGTACCCCAGAAAATAAACAGCTACTGAACGAAAGTGTGACTTTAAATTGGCAGTCATTTCAGAGTTCTCCCTCAACTCCATCTACACGATTCAGTCAGATAATCCTTCTATCAAAAGAACAAAAAGGATGAACTCCTGTTATAAAACATCTGCACAAATAGCATTTTACAGTTAAATTAGTTATGTTTAAGCTGATTTTACTACTAAAATAAAGAATAAATACAAAGGAAAGATCCGTTTCATGATTGAATTAGCTTTAGCCAAAATAATAGTAGGCTATGAACCATATTTCCTGGTAATCACATACTTTCCATCCTCTCAGGGAAGATAACATTTATTATTTTTTGAGTGTGAATGACCAATATTGTTGTTCTTTTAGTGAGGAAAACCTTGAAGTGGTTGCATAACACTTCCCAAATATTTCTTCATAGAGGGGGTCGAGTCCCAGGAGAAACATCCCCACAGGAAGTGTGACTTCAAACATGTCCTTATTTATAAGCGTCAGTGTAAATGTCAAGTTGAAATGTCAAAAACAAGGCAAGACTGTCAACATACAGCATAATACGAAGATTTAGTGGTGGACTCTCTTTAGAAAATGACATTGTTCAGGCCTGAAGACATAGACAAACTATTGCTTTCTGACAGTGTGATGGCCTGCCACACATGGTAACATCCACATTAGTGACCATTAGCTTTGGATGTGCCCCCTACAATCAGCAACAGGCTATGTTTGGATTGCATGCCCCCCCCACCCCACCCACCCCCACACACACACATAGACAGCGTTGATAAAAGCATGAGAGTCTGAAAAAGTGATTTGACTGGAGCCCAACAAAAGGAGTGTTTTCCTAGCATAATCCCTGGCTGTGACAGCAGGGGTAGTGTGTGTGTGTTTGTGTGTGTGTGTGTGTGTGTGTGTGTGTGTGTGTGTGTGTGTGTGTGTGTGTGTGTGTGTGTGTGTGTGTGTGTGTGTGTGCGTGTGCGTGTGCGTGTGCGTGTAAGTGTGAGTTTGAGTGTGAGTGTGAGTGTGAGTGTGAGTGTGAGTGTGTGGGATCAAGCCGAGCAGGGAGTTTTATCCAGGATTTCATTAGCAGGGAATAGGAGATGTTTGGCCTGGCCAGCCACCTTTGGCTCTGGGACAAGAGTGTGTCTGTATCCCAGCTAAAACTGTCTGTAAGGGCAAACACTGTGGCAGTTTTATAGAGTCAAACTGCAATTTCTTTATATTTTCCTATCAAACTGAGAAAGAAAAAATACAGAGGTTGAGCAGCTGAGTCTGTTCATATTTGCAGTAGCCCCATTGGTTCTGCTGGATACAAAAGATGCATCCAATGTGCTTGTGAGTACTCTGAAGTGGCACAAATTTAAGCAGGCAGAGACAGTAGAGTGTCAAGGAGAGGGCAAAGCGTGCTGGGCTCCCCAAATGCGCTTTTATACCTCTCAAGAATGTATCATTTTCGTTGTTTTGCTGTTGTTTATTATCAGTAAAGGTGAGTTGTGGAACTTTAAGTAATGCAGTACAGTCAAACCTCGGTTTTCAAACACTTCTGTTCTCGACCAAATCGGTTTTCGACCAGAAAATCCGAGAATTTTACGTCTCTGAACTCGACCAAAATTCAGCTCTCGACCAAACCGAAAGAAGCCGAGCGTACCTGAACGCGACTCACTCGGGAGCTGAGCGAACTGCCCGGGATGCTTCCTCCGTAGCGCATTCGTGTTCAAAGTTCGATAGGATATCTTTTATTAAAATAAAACACAGTGTCTATTTCTACCCCTTTTTATCCATGGTAAACAGTATACAGTGAAGTTCATGGTGTAAAATAGTAAAAAAAAAAAAACTTAGAAAAAGTTGTTTTTTAGACTTGGAACGGATTTAAATTATTTACATTAATTATAATGGGAAAAATAGTTTCAGATTTCGAACAACTCGCTTTTCGAACAGCCTTCTGGAACGGATTATGTTTGAAAACCGAGGGTTGACTGTATTTTAAAAATGATGACATGAAACAACATTTTCTTTACATAAACAATCATGATGCAAAATTCAGGATGGCACATCATCTTCCCAGTCTGCACATGCCCACGTGGTTTCACTGTACATATGGTGTTATTTTGGTGCTGCGCTCAAATATTTAGTGTATGCATTGGCACTGACAGTTTTACACAAGGAGTCATTTTGGAGAGCTTTATAATTCTTATAATTCTTTTGACTGAAGGGATGAGACTGTTAATATTGGGTGTTTTGTATGTGATCATCTTTGGAACCTCAGGGAATGAGGGCTAATTTTCCATACCAACCTAGTGTAATCTGTCAAAAGTTTCCTAGTGGATCTGTCAGTTAGATGTATTGCATTTTGTTTAACTGTAATATGAACTATTTAAAGCTCGTCATATTGGCTTTTTGGTGACTATGTCCACTATGTCTCACAACCCCCCCCCCCCCCTCCCCCAAAAAAAACAAAAACAAAAAACCAAAACCCACAAACATATTGATTCAGTTTGGAATGTGAGGCAGTGGTCAGTCTTTGCAGTTGGGTAAGAGGGGAATTGTCTTTTCAAGAATAGGATTATCACTACCAAGGGAAAGAGATTTATAGACTTACACTCATTGCTGTTGCGACACCTACATTGTGTTTACTGAGACTGTGTGTCTACCAGCAGCCAGAGAAAGACAGAAATGTCACAAACTCTTACTATTAAGTCCAGAAGTCAAGTGATGACAGCTATTTGAAAGAAACTGGTTCATTCCAGGCTTCGGTGCACAAGATAATCAATGGAGTCTTCTTCGCATTTATTCACCTAAAAATTAGAGTCTATTCACTAGTGCTAGGTCAGTGCTTATTAATCTGGAGTCAGTTCTTGGAAGGCTATTAAAAGGCATTCTGTGAAATGTAAAAGCACTAAAAAGGCTGATCAAATGGTCATGTCACCACTGTCATGTCCTTAGGGTCAGAAATTGTTTGGAATTCAAATTTATGTGGGGATTTCATTTTGGAACATTTTTGATTTGTGCTGAACTGAGATTTAAAAAAAAAACCCGAATCATAACAGACATGAGGAGATGAGCAACAGTGAGATTGGACAAGAGAGAAATAAAAGGAAGCAAAAGCTAACAAGGATCCGGAACAACATATGGGGGAAATCCCTCAGGCACTTCTTTCAATTATCTCTCTTGTCCCTTGTGTAGAGATCAGTCGCCCACCAGTACCAGTACAAACCTCACCACATCACACAAAACAAGAAGGAAATGGGCTGATCAGATCCTCACTTTGATTGCCAGAATAACAGCATGGTTTAGGGAGTGAGCATATAGGTAAATAATCTTATTCTTGTTATTCTTTCATTGAATTAAAAAACAACAACATAGTATATTTGATGTGTAGCCACAGAGTATTCTAATATTACATGTCAACTTGTAAACAAGATTTTTATTTTTTTCATACGTGTAGATACATATAATGATGAAATAATGTATAATCACATTGCTTTTATGATAAAGGTCATTCCATTCATCAAGGAACAAAGCAAGCATTCTCAATGGTTTGGTTCAATGTATGTATAATGAGGAGGTCGTGAAATTCATAATTATCATGACACATACAGATGTAGAGTTGTAAGTTTGTCTGTATGTGCTTCCTGACCCATGACCCATGGCTGATTTATGTGTAAACAGCTTGACACAGGATTATCACGGGTGAGCAGGTTTGAGTATAAAAAAGTCAGCTAATCACGTATGTGATTTTTTTACCTAAACCAGGTGTTTTTATACTCCACATCAATGCCAGTGCAAACTAGTGTCCATGACATCTTGACATCAAATCAAGCAAAGCCAGTGAGTTTTTTCAGGCAGACAGCTTCAGCTGCACCGCATACACACGATATTCATAGGCCTCATTCACACCATCCAACAACAATTACCCATTAAAAGAATATTATAATTACATATAGTTATTGTTGTAAACTAAGCTACGAGCAAACACTGTAATGTACATTTACTAAAATAGCAACTTTTAAAAGAATGTTTTCAATTTCTTCTTTCCTGCATAGAGAAGAGTTGTGTGAACATTATTTCCTGTACATTGAAAGGCCACAGCCATGTGTAGACACAAGCTATTCTATCCCCAGGACACACAAAGTCACAATTACGGTAGCTAACAACTAAGGTTTATGCTTTTTAACTCCCCTTTGCATCTCGACAATAAAATCTTTACCAGGCATTCTAAAGGCTTGCAGCATTTCACTTGCAGCTTTCTGAGGGTAAAGTTAGCTCGAAACACGAGCTGCCAAAAACATCTGCATATTAATATAAATAGAACTTGCACCCTGACAATATCAGATCATTGGACATTCTACCAGGATCAGTTAGGGATTATTGGAGCCCTCAGCAATTTCCTTGGTGTAACTGTTTGAAGTAGAAAGCTCTGACAGGAGCTTTTAAGAGGCAGAGAATCCATTAGACAAGGGTCGCTACAAAGTGGCCAACTATTAAAAATGCAGTAGCACCATCATTCCCTGACCCAGCTCAGAACTCCTGTCTCCTTCACTGATCTTTATTTCCCTTTGGGTCTTTATCTCTTCTTCTTTTGAATTCTTTCTGCCACCACCATCTGTCGTCTTTTTGATAAATTTCACTCTGCTCTCATTCCTGTCTTTTTTTCTCATCTATCCCTATTTTTCCACTCCTACACATAGTTTCTATTAGAAAACTGGCAGGAGCCTCTCTCAACCCTACATGTACATGCATGGACTGACCCACTGAAGCTTTTTCTCTCCTATGCAATAGTGTGAGGCACTGGTCAGTGTCTACTGTACTGGGACAAGAATAGTACAGGACAGAATAATAAATGGACATATATGGATGGTTAGGAGAGTCCCATTAAAGCAGTAAAAATCTACCCAGGCCTGCCTGGTAAACTGAACAGATGGTATGGGAGAGAGAGCAGGAGAGAGGGAATAAAAGGCGTGAGGGTGTTTAGAGAGGGCACTAGAAGAAGACAAGTTTAGGCTGTTTTGTATATTAGCATATGATGCTATGATGAGCAGAGCTTCAGTTCAAAAAAAGTAGCCAGTCTTCAACAATAGACAGGTGATCATATTGTCAGGTATAAAACTTCAAGGTAAACATGGACAAGAAAAAACAAAGCCTCAGCAAAATACATGCCTCTGTTTACTTTACACACATATAAAGTTCATTTACTGTATATGTGTGTGGAATGTGTGCTGCATAATTTATGATCAATGCCTCTGCTAAGGTGGAGCACTTCGTATTTAACAAGAGGAGGAACAGAAGCTTGCAAGGTAACAGGGAGGAAGGAAATGAGAAGAACAGCAAGACTGTTTTCTGTCGTGTCCTCGCATTATCTTCATGTTGTGTGTCCATCTCTGCCTATTTCCATTATGACCTTATCTCATCACAACTGTGCAAGTCCTTGATTACATTTATCGAACAGAGCGGAATTGAATGTGAAAACTTTTTTTTTTTAAATTCTTTCTAGAAGTCCAGGCGTTTCCACATATTCCATTACTATTGTTGTTTTTCATTCCCCTAATTAGCACACAGATCTGTAGGAAAGTGACCAGCTGGATGTTTATATGATTTTTTAATTTTGTCTGATAATGATCAAAAATCACACTCAATCACCTTCAGAGTCTAGCAAAAAAACGTTTTATTCTACATTTTACCCACTATACAGTTGAAAATTCATTTATAGGCATCTATAAATGAATTTTTCATTTATATTTGCCTATAAAATATATAGGTATATGTATATATGTGTGTGTGTGTATATATATATATATATATATATATATATATATATATATATATATATATATATATATATATATATATATATATATATATATATATATATTCTAGTAATTGCCACACTGCCAAAATGGTTTCTGGGGATACTGCTCTGGTTTGTATTGGCAAAATTGGAAGGCTTTTGAAAAAAATAAGAACCTACCATTCATGCTAGGGTGTCCATATATATATATATATATATATATATATATATATATATATATATATATATATATATATATATATATATATATATATATATATATATATATATATATATATATATATATATATATATATATATAAAATTACATGCCTGGTCAAAGTCAAACAACTCTTGTTTGAAATAGGAGAAAATACATAATCACAAGATGACATAGTCAGCCATAGACGTTCATTTGTGCTGGGGTGTCAAATGGACACCCTAGCATGAATGGTAGGTTTTTGTTTTTTCAAAAGCCTTCCAATTTTGCCAATAAACCCTTTTGGCAGTGTGACAATTACTAGAAGACACGACAAAAAAACCCAAAGTGAAATGAAGAGAACTGTGCAAAAAAACTTTGAATCCAGATGTGTTCAATGGCCTCACAGATGCAGAGCAGATACGTAATCACAACCTCACGTTTGTTCCATCACGAGAGGCATTACTCTGGCAAGGCTACGCAGTCATGTGCATCATGATCGAAACCTCTGTGCTTCTAAAATCAAACTAAAATGTCAAATTTTCCTGCAGATTCTGTGACAATTGCTGTGATGACACATTTCACCCCAACTGCAGGAAGATGCTTAAACAATCACACCAATGATCACAAGTTAAGCTAATTTATTTTGTAAATTATTTACTAAAAACTTAACAAAATGCTTGCCAGCTCATGCCCCTCAGCAGCAGAAATGTGCCATCTGAAACTAGTTAAAGATATTAAGAAAATCTCAAACACTGATTGCTGTGAACAAGAGCAATAGCTTTACTGCAGCTCTGATAACATGTCCCCAAATCACACCCAGAATGGAACAATGCAGCCGTGCTTCAGACTTAACCCTTCTACCGATCCCCTTTAAAACCTCTTACCAATCATGATTAAGAGCCACAAGGCTGACATAAGAGGACATGATCTCCTTCCTTACACCCTCCTAATGTATGCTAACTATACCTACAGCCCATTATGGAGGCAGAGCGATCCTCATTCTCAGTTTAATAGAAACACATTTACACACTCTGTCAATCGGATGAGTACTGTTAGCTTAAGCTAGTGATTTCATAACTCCTGTTGTGTGATGGTGGCTGCATGTGCTTGTTAGACAGTGTATGAGGAAGCAAGCATGCACACTTGTGCGCATGCATACAGTACACGTGAAAACGGTCACACACGCACACATGCACACACATGCACACGCACGCACACACACACACATGCGCACACGCACGCGCGCACACACACACACATACACATACACACACACCCATATACAAATGATTGATTTCCACTGGAGAGCCTGTACTCTCTGGAATCAAGATTAATAAGAGGCCATTTACATCTCCAATCAGATCAGTGAGAAAAAGAAGGAAAGAGTGGGAGAAAGAGTTAAAGAGAGGGAGAGCGAAATAAAAAAGTGTGGAAAAACAACTAAAATGAAACGACCATACAATTGATACAAGTGGCAGTTTTTTGAAGAGGTTATAAGCCATACACATTCACATGCACCCATGTGCCAACACACACACACACATCTCATATTTACAGTCAGAGATCAACACGGGACGATCAACAATGGACTGTTGTCAAGGTCCATATAGCTACAGAACTGAGCTATTGTATAGGGCCTCCGACACACACACACACTAACATACGCATGCACACACACACACACACACACACACACACATACACACGGAGCTATTCTTCTGGGACCTAGAGATCTTTAATGACAGCAAGCTGCACTGAAATGGTTTTAGGAGAGTCACTGTTCAGAGGCCACACACAGATTCAAGCTCTTTCACACACACACACGCACGCACGCACACATGCACGTACACACACCCACACACCCACCACACACACACACACACACACACACACACACACACACACACACACACACACACACACACACACACACACCCACACACACACATTTTAGAATTGCCACACAACAAAAGTGAACAAATATATTCCGTTCTCACACAAACATTGACATAGTGACTCGGTCACGGTTAAAAAGCTGACATATAGGATACAGGGTTTTTTCACATATAGAGTGTATTTGTATGTGAATAAATACACACACACACACACACACACACACACACACCACACACACACACACACACACACACACACACACACACACACACACAACACACACACACAAACACCAACATATAGAAGGGAAACTATAGGGAAGGTAGGATCCAATTTGATTTAACCTTGACAATAGAGGGATGCAGGGATGGTCTAGGCCAGATGCCTGCTGCAGATACTTAAGTGAAATTAGATGACATAGGACTTATGTAACATGGTGACATCTAAACATGTAAAATGAGGGGACAGATACACATGATATGTTCACATTGAGTTGTCGAACAAGTGCATACAATTTGCTACATTAAATTAAAGTAATAAAGAAAGAAAGAGGAATATTTTTTAAATGAGAATAGTTGACAGTCTCACCACTAGTCACTTTTCAGAGTAAAGTAAATGGTACACAAAAACGGTCTGTTTTTGGATTTTTTTTTATTTCAAATTGAAGACTAATTCCATTTTGGCCATTTTAAAAAAATCAGTTGGAGCCAAAAATGGCATGCTCATCAATGGGGAAATTGTTTATTACAAGTAAATCACAAATATGCATTTATGAATGCATCAATGAACAGTTCCAGCTTATGTTTATTACATTATTATAATTAGTAGATAGCCTCCAGATGTGACTACGTGCAGTTCTGAGATCAACACATACCTGTATATCTGTCCAGTTTGCATGCTGTAAAGTACCATCAATGTCTTATGTATATCCCAGTTAAATGGAAATACACATTTGATACTGAAAATTGCAGAATCACTTATCCATTGCTGCTATGAGACATGCTTAATACCATGAAAAAATATTTGTCAAGTTATTCTTGAAAAAATAAATTCAACTACATCTTTTTATCAAGCCTTTCATCTAAAATATAAATTTGATTGGATTTAATATTACAATTATATGAAAACAACAACCTTTCTTTCATTTCATTCAGAAGATTCTTCTGTCCAACATTGAGATAATACTTATCAGCCAGTCATGTTTTGTCAATATCGTTTATTTTATCAGCTCTTAAAATCATTTAACTCTTTAACAGAAGTTCTATTTTTAGTTTAATGGACTTCTACATGTTCCATCTACACCAGCTTTAATATGTCTGGTAATCTTTATAATTGTAGTAAATTAAAGTATTTTGAAGTGTTCAGTAGTTTTGGTTAATAGTGTGGATATTTGTTTTTTAAGTATTATCTTGTTGACGAAAATCCTAAATTATGGAGCTGCACATGGAAATACACATTTCCATGTGTACATTCGTGCTTTCAGGTGTGCATCATGAGCAGAATGGAAAAAACATAAATACCAAACTTTAAATTGGCTGATTGCTAAGTAATAAGTTATTGGATTGGAATCAAGAAAAGGAAATCGTACGGTGACTGTGAATGCATCATGTAGTCTGCCTTTGGTTCATGGTTCAACATATTTTTAAGTGTGGAGCAATAATTTTTCTCACCTGTTCCTCCCACTCTCTGTCCACCTCACAGCATAATCTGTCTGTTCTCTTTGCTTCTAACTCCTGCACTTTCACTTTTGTTGAACTTCTATTTTCTTTCTTTTTGATGAGACATTTTTACAAAATTTTGCAGCAAGCCTGTCAAATCCTAACTCTATTACATGAAAAAAACACACACATGAATCAAACAAAGGACATAATGTTCTGATGATACAGGAGTAACTGATCAGGATTTAGCAATATATTGTCATCTGCATGGGGATAAAGGTGAAAGAACAAAGGCAGAATACAGAACTGTGTTTTCTATACTTCTGATAACTTAGTCAATCAGGTTCCATCTGTCACATCAGTAACATGCTATCGTGGTTGTATATGAGTTGGGTTTGGTGTGTGTGTGTGTGTGTGTGTGTGTGTGTGTGTGTGTGTGTGTGTGTGTGTGTGTGTGTGTGTGCGCGCGTGTGTGTGTGCGCGCGTGTGTTGGGGGAAAGTAAGAGAAAACAAGGGCTGAGTAAAGGGTGGGCCTCATGCCCTGAACTTGAACTTGGAGCTGGTGAGGTTGAAGAGGGGAGGATGGGGTCAAGGACTCAGTTTGAAATGAAATGGAAAAGCTGAGTGACATCAATATCTCAATATGGTCATTGACAGATAGAGGAGAGTAACATTAAACCACTTTGGCTGCTTACTTCTGAGACAATTTTAGCATTTATATCCCTGTGGCTCATCCACGTCATTTCCTAATCAATAAAATTAAGAATTCTCAAACAGAATATGACTCTTTTGAAAATTTACTATCAATTACATCTTAAGCCATAATATGAGACATGGAAAATGTTAGGTAATAATTTGTAAAGCAGCAGCAGACAGAAAACTTACACAATTCAGGGTTTTTGCAAGATAGAGACAGATATATTTTGAAAAGATTAAAAACTAATGTGTTTGTGCAACACATAAACAGATGTATTCCCTCTGAGCTGGAGGGGTAAAATAGGTCACCATCACTGACCATCCTACCTTGGTCTGGAGATAATGGGGGTAGTAGTAGGTAATAGTGGGGGTACATTGGCTGCTGCTCCAAACGTTTTCCCATGTAGCTGGAATCCAATTGAAGGTCCTGCAGGCTGGAGGTAGAAGCTCACTGATGGGGTACGTTCACTCCGAGGAGCTGGCCTGGATCCTTCAGACGACTATTTGCAAGAGTAGAGGATGCAGAAAGACAACGCTCTGCTTTCACTGAGGTGTGTGTGATAAACGCACAGAGGAAGAGATGAATAGAAGAGCAGATAGTTCTTGGGATTATAGTCTGTCTACTTGTCTGGACGCTCAAAGGGAACCTCACCAAACCATTCCTCCCATGGGTCTGGAAAGAGAGACAGAGAATCCAGAGTGGCTGCAAACAAGGGGATGGGGGGCGACTGAGGAGGAATGTAAGGAAAGAAAGATGTGAAAGGATAGCAGAAGTCAATACAACAATAGACAGGACTGAAGAACAGGACGGAGAGAGAGGTTTAACGGAGAGGGAACAAGTAGAGAATGAGGAAGAGGGAGGAATGGATGGAATCTGGTTCCCGGTTCCCTGCACTCTCTGTTCTAAAAATCCGACTCACTCTTTTTCTTCTCTGCTGCCCTGAACATGCCCCTCAATTCCTTTCCGGCGTCACTCACTCTTGTCTCTCTCCGTCTCTTTCTCTCTTCCTGTTTATCTGTTTCCCTGTTTCGTTCTTCCTCTCTCACACACACCAGACGAGACCCCCGATCCCACCAGGGGCTGTATCCTGGAGAACACACACAGTCCTCTGCTCTATCCTCACAAGACAGTTGAATCAGCGATGAACTCACAAATGGATGTGGAGCCGTAAGAGGAGGAGAAGAAGAGGAGGAGGAGGAGGAGGAGGAGGAGGAGGAGGAGGAGGAGAGAGGGTGGTCTGGAGCTGAAGCTGTGACTGCCTTTTTTCTCACTCCCTCCCTCTCTCACTCCCTCCCTCTTTTGTTAAGTTCTGGGGGATAAATAGGTAGATATTGCTGGAGCCCAGTAAGGAGGATGAGCAAAAAAGAGAAAGCCTTGGTAGAAACTCCTCATGCAGACAGTCCTATCCAGACGTGCTCTCACACAGAGAAAAATCCCTTCTGATCCACAAGGTGCCTCCTCCAACTCCCTTCTTTTCTTCTCTTCCCCTCTGCAATCCCTCTCTTTCTTCTCAAGCTTTCTCCCTGACGGCTTGCTTCCCACTGCGCCTGTCAGCCGTCACTGTGTGAGTGTGTGTGAGTGTATGTAAGTGTGTGGTTGTGTCCATACAAGAGTGTGTGTGTGCGTTTAGTGGTGGTGGTGGCAGCGGCAGCACTAGTAGTAGTAATGTATGTGTGGTGTGTGTTTGTGTGTGTGTGTGTGTGTGTGTGTGTGTGTGTGTGTGTATGTGTGTGTGTGTGTGTGTGTGTGTGTGTGTGTGTGTATGTGTGTGGCGTGTGTGTGACTGTGCATATAACTGAGGAGGGAGTGTGTTTGTGTGGCTGTTGCCGTCTGTTCCACTCTGCGTGCTGAGGCATAGAGGGGCTCGGCTTCAGCGCAGCTAGGCTCCGCCCCTCTCCCCTCTCTCTCTCTCTCTCTCTCCTCATCTCTCTCTCTCTCTCTCTCTCTCTCTCTCTCTCTCTCTCTCTCTCTCTCTCTCTCTCTCTCTCTCTCTCTCTCTCTCTCTCTCTCTCTCTCTCTCTCTCTCTCTCTCTCTCTCTCTCTCTCTCTCTCTCTTCTCTCTCTCTCTCTCTCTCTCTCTCTCTCTCTCTCTCTCTCTCTCTCTCTCTCTCTCTCTCTCTCTCTCTCTCTCTCTCTCTCTGTTTGGCTGCATCTGTCTCTGTGTTGTTGATGGAGGTATAGCATAGTGGGAGTGGTTGGCTGTGCCCTCGTCCAAACCCAGGGTGTTTGTGCATGCATGAAATAGAAAGTGAGAGACAGAGATGGGCTGTTCTGCTGACACTCCAACGGTAAAGCAATGGCTGGAAGATGTCTATAAATCTCTAAAATTTATAAATCATTATAGTTATATTTTCCATCCAGTGTCAATTGTTTTATCCTATTTTTTATGACACAACTAGTTCAAACACATGTAAATACATGTGTGTACACAGGATTCACTAAATCCTCCAAAATGTGCCTGATTGCACACAGAGAGGCTCCATTCAAACATGATGACTGAAGGGCCCTACATGGAGTGTGTTTGCAGTTCAGCAGTTGTGTGGCACAGTGACCCACTGACACAGTGCTCCCCGTTATGTGATGTAACCAGGTTTAAGTAGTGCTCTTACATAAGCACAGTGAACCATGCATGAAAAGGCTCCTCTGCCTCTGACTGCAGCTGTGTGTACAGTGTGTTTGTGAAAGAGACCAGGGTTGTCAGACAAGATGGGTTCACAGCAGTTGAAAAAGAAAGAACAGAATTCAAACACAAAGCACTAGACTAAGACAAGAGCTTCCTTTCTGTTCGTCAGTTAAACTTGACTGTGCATCGCTTTCTCTGTACTATTCTATGCCTTTATGAGTAGGAAATAATATAAAATGTCTGACTTAGAGATAGACAAAAAAACACACCGTCCTGTTCATCACAGAGAAAGCTGTTGTGTAAAATTAGAAGCAACATCCACAATACACTGTTTTATCAGCACACTTTTTCTGATGATGATTCTGATGTCTGATGATGGGGTTCATTAGACTGCTCACACAAGTGCAACTTAAGACACAAAACTCCACAAACATAAAGATAAAAGATACTCAAAATGGGAAAGAAAAAAAAAACCTTTGTACACCAGCGAACTTCACAGCATTATATAACAATGATATCACTAGTTGTGTCTAGTCAGAGTAGGATTTTGATTTTGAGATAAATTCACTTGACCGATAGTTTGCCTCAGTGCTGATGTTTAAAACAGCTGACACAGTTGTAACCTATAATACAGTTCAACATCATGCCTTGAGGCAAGCCTGGACTCTGTGGATCCCTGGTATTTTATTTTCCACCTACATCACCTTGTTAACCTTCAGAGAACTTTAATTTTTTTTCAGGACATGATTACACCACTTTCTGTCATTTGTTTACTGATTTTTTGCATTGCTCAAAAAAGATACTGTTTCCCGAAGCTATTTTGGATTTATTTGCTACAGTTTAACTTTAATTTTGGATGAAATAATGTCAGTAACTAATAGACTGAACGTTTGTGAAAACAACACACTTTACAAGCATAAAATGTTAGTCATTTTGTGAGATGTTATCTGGTAAAAATGTTTTACTTCTGTGATATAAAAGTAAAAATATTCAGATTATAATCTTGTTATAAATTACAGAATAAATGACACCATGTTTTCAAATTTTGTGGATAATTGACTCAGGATGTGTGGGGGGGGTTTTTTTATAAAGTTGTGTTAAAAACATTTTATAATATGGTACTATAAATGAGAGACTTGTGAAACCTTTGGACAAACATAGACAACCACTGCTGACAGTGAGGTGGTGAACCAACCTCAGTCTAATCACATGAGCTATCCTTCAAAGCTATCTACAGTTTAATTGACGAGATGAGCTTTCTGTAATTCCAGCATTAAATTCACAGTGAGATATTTCAGATTATTGGGGGCCTGCAAGCTAAAACAAGCTACACTGATTGCGTCGCAGTTAAGGATCATTGCATTCTGTGTAGTAATATGTGCAAAAACCTAAGCTATGATGAGAATGCTATGCATTCATATTGTACTCATATATGCATATTGGAATGTTTGTGTGTGTGTGTGTGTGTGTGTGTGTGTGTGTGCGTGCGTGCGTGCGTGCGTGCGTGCATGCGTGCGTGCGTGCGTGCATGCGTGCGTGCGTGCATGCGTGCGTGCGTGCGTGTGTGTGTGTGTGTGCAAACATGAACAGCATAAATAAATGTTTTTATGAAAAATTAAAATTCTGCTGACCCTGCATTTTGGAAAAACACAAAAACACAGGGAGAGAGAATTGATTCCTCCCTATACACAACACAGTCTAATTATGAGAATCTCTACATTTCACTCCGTGTTTTGTCATCTTAACAAAACTTCATAATTGCATAATTACTTCTTGGGTGAAGTGTTCATTTCCACGTCCAGCCTTTGACCACAAAGAATATAACTGGCAGCCAGTTTTACATATCAAAATATTTCCACCGAAACTGAGTGTTCCTAAATCCATTGGCCATCAGAGCAGTTTTCAAATGGAGCAGGAAAGGCCACGCTGTGACTCAGGGATGTGTTCCTCTCTACGCTGACCACCTGATGTATAACAAAACACTGCTTGATAAAAACAGCAGCAAAAAGCCTCACATCTTAACTCCGACACAGCTGGGGAAACAGATGAGGTCACAGTGACGATAGTCCTGTTTTACAGGAGCTGTTGCAAGAAAAACATTGGCCAGGGTATCACCTCACACTGAGACATACACCAAGTACACACATACACGTACTCTATGTGGTATTTGCATACAGCTGATTTGCAGTGGTAAATGGACTATTACATCCAATTGCCACACACAGCATGAGCAAATTTGTTTCTACAAAAGTCTCCTGTGATACTAACACAGGGTATGCAGAATAAACTGGTTTGGGATTGTTTGATACGGGAAATCAAATTAGAAGGTTCAAACAAATTTGGGAAATAAAGGCAGCGTCTCCATCGTAATAACACAAGGGAGAAGCTTGGGGGCGCTGTAGCTGCCCCAAGGACAGCATCAATCATTCCTACCAATTTATATTGAAATTGAGTAATTCAGCAACATCAAACAGAACACCTTCAGACTTAAAAAATAGTCAGTGCGGATAATCAGATTTTGCCAATCGGTGCTTCAGGTAACCTTTCACCGTATTTCCACATCAGCCAGAGCACAAAAATTCCTATTAGTAAAGTAGACTGGCTGGATGTGTCCTAATGGAACGTTTCTTACTGTTTTACACCCACATGCGCCAATTTAAAAACTCTAAAAGGAGAAAAGTTGTGAACCAAGTAGGCTAAGTACAGACGTTAACAGAGCTGCCAGTCAAGTTAAAGACATTGCTGAACTTCTCTGAATATGAGCAGGAAAAATTGATGGAAAAATGGGATGAAGGAGGTGACCGTACTATTGCTGTAGATTTTAGGAATCATCCCCAAAAAGGGCATCGATTTCATACTTTAATGTATGTTATATGCTGCATCCCTGTTGGTTGGATGTATTATGTGTCATTATTGTGTTCTCTCATCAGTCCTTGTGCTGATTTACACTGAAGGAGAGAACAGCTAATAAAGGAGCATAAGAATCTGTACAGGTGCAGTTGGCCAGAGGGATGACTGAGAGTGACTATATTTTCATTGTATATTTGCTATTTTCTGAGTAGTCTGATAGTCCTTTTCACACTGTAAACTGTTGTCTTCATGGTCAGGTTAGAGGCTGACTGCTCACTCTGTTGGTGGACTGATCAAGATGGCCGTTGTTCTTTTGTTCATTTTGGCTCGCCACTCAGCCCTAGTTGTTCCCTAGGTTGTCTGATTTCACTTATCTGGGTTGGCTAATTTGTTCACACAGTATATTCTTTCATTTTTTTGAAGATAAGCTGGTTGTCATTGTCTTCAGCTGCTTATCTGTCTCACAGCTCACAAGTCAGCTGGAGCCTATCTCAGCTGGCTACAGGCAAGTGGGGGGGAGGGGGGTACACGCTGGATGAGTCACCAGTTAATCACAAAAACAGGGCCGTAAAGACAGAAAACCATTCACACCTTTGGACAATTTGTAGAGACCAATTCACCTAGGTTGCATGTTTTTGGCGGCAAGAGGAAGCTGGAGAACCCAGAAAAAACTCACAGACACGGAGAACATACAACAGTCAGAACCAAATGGCCCCAGGTGGAATCAAACCCACAACCTTCTTACTTTGAGGCTATAGTACAGCTCACTGTACCACCGTGCTGTGGGGTTGGCCACTGCACGCTGTCTGATTGAATAATTAGATTGCATTTAGCAGTCTGACTCGTGTTGTTAGTTGGTGCCTTTTTTAGGGTAAAGACAATTCTTTATTGGGGTTCATAGCAATTTACTTGTATGTTACACAATATTTCTCATACTACATATCACATCAGTCAGGTTTTGATGTCTGTGTAATTTGAAAAAAATAACCAGGAAATGTTTGCTTTAAATACTGAGAGAACAAAAACAACGGACGGTGACAAAATAATGATCAATCATGTCAGCAACAACATCAGAGAAATAGTTTGGCATTAAAAATGAAAAGGAAAGTGTCCACAGTATTTGTTTAACTATTAACTCATAGATGTGCTATAGCTGAGTAGTTCTTAGCTTCATGTTGTTCTTGATCATAAGACAAGAGATGGAATGGAATACTACTGATTTACTACCGATTTATTTGTTTAAAGGTCATTATAAGCAGCAGCTTGTGTTTGAGAGTGTGTGCATGAAGCTGTCAATAATCAATTACAACTAATATGTGTCAATTGTGAAGCCATTCACGAAAATTAAATTGCATTTGTCTGTTAGAATGTGGAGGGGGAAAGAAGATCATCAAACAACTTGTGAGTCAAGTGAAAACTGCCTGTAGGTATGAATATGAGTGTGAATGTTTATCTGAAAGTGTCATAATGTGATAATTCTTCATTATGCAAACTAGTAAAACTTCAATATCAAACCTTAGATATCATTGTGATAGCAATTCAACTGGTTGTGAAAATATTATGAGATTAGTTGTCAGATTAGCTTGCTATAGTTCTGGTAAATTATATGCCCCTCGCTTACAAATTACAGCGATTAGATTGCCTCAGATATTTTGTCAAAACCAGAAAGTCATGGGAAGCATATGTGGGTAGAGAGCTGACTCAGAAGGAATTAAATGTGTATTGCCATCTTTTTACAAGATGCCTGCTCTATGGAGAGACATTTAGAGGTAATTTCACAGGGTCAAAGACAACTTTAAACCTCAGTGTGCATTTATAAAGCGCAGCGTGTGAATTAAAGTAGATTAAGAGAGGAAGAAGGAAAGATGCTGATGTTTCACTCAATGAGAAAGGGAAAAGGAGAAGTAAGACACTTTCTGGTCCTCTAGGCATATAAATTCACATGACAAAACCTCCATACCAATAATGTCTTGTTCAGTACTACACACATAATCATGACAGAATCATAATGTGACAAATATAGGTTTCTCTTCAAATCCTCCTCTTTCATTGCCCCTTTATGCTCCCTTCCTTTTCCCTTATTTCTCTCCTTTCTATTCTCAACAGTAAATCACAGCTCACTTAAACACAAACCATCAGTTTATTAAAAAGGAAAAAACAGTGCACCAAATTTATTTGAACAATTATGTAAATTGGACAGGAGATGAAACTTTTATTAATGTTGGACAAGAGTTGCATCAGATAGTACTGAAGTTCATTAAGTTACTCTCGTTGAAGATGAATTCACTGATTAGTTGGATGCCAGCATGGTGTGTACCGCATTATTGTCTCTGGCTGCATCAGCAGAACACTTTACATGGCTCTTTTGCTCTATCAAAACATAATAAAGGAGAATAAAACCATGCATTCAAGATCATAACAAGACATCAATGTTTCCACATATTTTATATCTCATTACTTAGAATCTGTTGGTTTGTCACCATCACTTTTTTCCGTTTCTAGAAAAATTTTTTTTGATAAACTGATGCACTCCTTGCTTTGAAATCAGGTCTTTCTCCCTGTGTCTGTCATGCTCTCTTTCTGCAGGTACAGAGCCTGGGAGGTGGTGGACCATGACTGACTGACTAGGGCCCATGCTTGCTGTGGCTCCGAGGGGTAATTAATTTTAGCAAACGACCGCCACGTCTGTCGGCTTTTATAAACGAGCGTTTACGCGCTATGGACAATTTAACCACTCCACTGAGCCCGCCCTGACAGAGATGAGTAGAGAGATGAGGGAGTGAGGGAGGATGGGGACCATGCTGCTAGGTGACTGATGGGAGATTTAATCAATAGAGTAAGCACATTTACTCTCATGATGCTCGCCCAGCATCCATATTCATAGAGTTAATTCTCTCAACGCCTACGCTGTTGCAAACCACAAAAAAATTATAACGCATGAAGGATTTCAGTACATCTCATCAAGCCTCATCAAAGGCCAGAATTATCACTGCTAATTATGTGTAGAATCATGGACTAGTGTGGTGCTCTAATCTAATGAGTTTTACTAGATATACGCTTAATTCAATGACTACAAAGTTACTGTCAATTACCTCCTGACAGATAGGCCTTAGAACATACCTGAAACTTGTTCTCCATGACCTTTTCTGCATTAAACAATGTATAGTCTATAGTTCCAAAAACATCAGTGTTCATTGCAAACAATTGTTATTGCTTGAGGTTAAGAATAACAGTTACCTTCATTGATCTACCCTGAACACATAGTCTACCTGGCAAACTGAACTGCACTGACTAACTAGGAACGCTAAGCAGTGGTTATATTGGATCCCAAACAGCTGACTCTACAGCCTTACAGGAAAACTGTAAGGAGAAACAGACCCAATTTTTGATATTTTGTGGTGTATGACATGAAACGCTCAAAACATGCAAAGTGTGACTACAATTGCTGAATAAATCCTTTATCAAAGATCATTAAAAAAAACTTGATTCTATTTAAAACTGCATCCTTCATAAACACATCAAAAACCCTTCTCTATCTCTAGACCCTTCACTTAATAATAACAAATTCATGAATATAAAATAGCTGAAGGTTACTTAATGGAAGATTAATTTTTGTGACATTCCTGCTTTCTGTTCCCAAAATTTCTTGAACCCCAGAAGTGTGGAGCCACACCACTCAGTCCACCGAGTCCTGTAAAAATCATTTTGTTTGCCGCTAGTATTACCAAGTTGCCAGACTATTAACACTGTAGCCACACTGCTTTTTTCTGGCTGCCAAGAAACATTACATGGCTTGACTCAGCATTACTGTTTTCATAGCTAGATATACATTACTGTGACAGTAAGCCCGGCAGCTTATAGATCTCCTGGATTGGATGGCAGCAGCCTTTATGGTTCTTGCAGCAAATTATGACAGCAGTCTGCCTGCCTCAGTACTTGGCAGGGATAACTACAGTATACAACACAGCAGAACAGTCTAGTGAGGCCATATGAGGGGCCTGCAGCAGCTATTGTTTCCATAGCTACAGTGGGCATGGGAGATTGCTTATTGTCCAAGAATGATAGAAAATGCCCATGTATAAGATGTGATCATTTCTCCACCACCCCCACCCCCACCCCCGTGTGTGTGTATGTGTGTGTGTGTGTGTGTGTGTGTGTGTGTGTGTGTGTGTGTGTGTGTGTGTGTGTGTGTGTGTGTGTGTGTGTGTGTGTGTGTGTGTGTGTGTGTGTGTTCTCTTAATAAATACAGTATGTCCAAATGCAAAAACCAGGTCAGTGTGAAGTGTTTACCTCCACCTCTTTAGGTATGAGAGTTTGAGAAGAGGAAAGGAGAGGAGGGGAAATGTACTTTGTACTTTAACAAAAAAACTGCAACTTCTACGAGAAACTGCATTAGACATAAAACCACTGACTAACAACCACAGCAACTGCCCCTCATCATCATCACACTGACAAAATTCAGTGGTATTGAAAAAAGCAACATCGACGTCACATTCCCCTAATATCAGAGCCAAATATTATCATTTGAAACATCATTGTCTCCACTCTGCTCTTAATTCTGCAACAGACTAACAATTTAAATCCTTGATATGCACTTTATAAGAACAGAGGCGCCCACCCACCAATGACAGTTGGCTACAATGGAATAAATGACTGCCATGCTGTCAAGGCATCATTATTGTTACAAATTATATAGACATATTCAGCATATATAAATATGAGACCTTGCTACAAATAAGAACATGTGCTCCTTCCTCGCTAAATATTTAGGGGAGCAAAACCAAAGCACAGAAGATACTGTTTGCATGGTAGAAAATAAAGGGGTGCCATTAGTCAAAAAAGACACCAGTGTCTTGTGTGGATATAACCTTCCTCTCCACTCCCTGTGATATCTGGCAGGCCTGTGGCTAAGCTTACCCACAGCCATTACTTCTACTGTAGGCTTCCTGCTCCATTAAACTCAACAAGCTTAACTCAATGGCCTTCATTCCTCAAAGCAACGGCTTCGGCTTCATACCCTGGTGGCTTTTAACAGGAGAGAGGCTATTTGAGTGGGGGTACAGCATTGCCCTTGTTAACACAAAATGTGTCATCCACTGCCCTTGTTAACTTTGAAGGAAAAATCTGTGATAACAATATTTTAGCTTTTCTGCTGTCCCTGTTGCTGAATATAAAGATATTGCTCACCGGGGGCCAAGAAAAGAATCCAACAACTGTAGTAAAAAAGGAGCCATTAAGTTATATTGTCCTTGTCCTGCTGGGGTGTTAATTACTTAGTTTTAATATGCAACAAGGTGACAACAACCTATATACAATACTCCTTACTGAGTCAGCAATTATTGATCATGTGAAAGTCCTTTTTGTAAGATTAAAACATAGTCATATTATTCAAAGGCTAGATCCTGCGCAGTAGACAAGTATTAGTATTTCCTATTAGGGTTTGCAGCAGGAAAGACTTCACCCTCAAATTAAATGACAATTGTCCCTTGTTTCAGAAAGAGGGCATCTGATGAGGGCATTGAAATATAAAGTTCCAGTTTTCATAAAGAGGCTGAGAAAACTAAAACACCTTGAAAATGTTATGACACACCCAAAAAGAGCTCAGCTCTAATATGTGCTGCGAGAGCTGGCAGGGATAATAGAGTGTCTGCAGAGCTTCTCTCAAGTAATTATCTAAGGTGAAATTTGGAGAATGTGTACCTGGGACACACTATAAATATTTTATGGCATATTATGAATAGATTCTTTGTTTAATTAGTCTTGGGGAGCTGTCCCCTTCAGCCACTGCTGTCAAGTTAGCATGAAAAAATATGATCCTTCCACTTTAATTATAAAAGTTCTTGAGGCCAATATGTTATTTTGTGATTCATCTATCAAACATTTACATAAGCATGAGCTATAAAATCTGTCAATGGTTGGAATGTAATTACTTGATTTAGAATTTTTAAATTTGTTTCTTCACAATTTTTCTTTTCTTATTCTTTTCATGTACAGTACATTTAATTACAGTATGTAATTTATTCTTCTTCTTTTTTTTGGAGAACTGTATGTTGAGCTTAATCTTGTTAGAATACGTTCCTGTGTCTGTTCTAATTAATTGTAAATAACCAGACTCAGTGACTTCTGTAGTGCTTTGTATTTGAGCCCTTCTGACCAGGCTGCAATTATCTCAGGAAGGCTTTTCCTTTAATACTGTTGTGAAATGGAGCCTATAAAACTCTGTGACAGCTATTCTTTTTCTCAGCTACTTGCGGCCTTTGTTGGCAATCTAGTTGTGAAAGCCTGTGGAGCTACAGTGTAACACGGGAGGAAATACTGGACACAGTTTGAATACCTTTCATCTTCACAGACTGAGAACAGCTTCCTGTTTTTCAATAGACACACTAATTAGTATGAATTCAAAGATGCACTTAGCCCACACAAAGATGTGAACAGATGCAGACTGGTATACAAGTGAATACACACATATGCTACATGAAATGCACACAAGCATGTACAAGCACACACATATAAACAGATGCACATGCACACAAACACACATGCACATGCACATGCAAGCACATGCACAAACACAAGGACACACTCTGAAGCATGAAAATACAGTGAACCAGAAACTCTAAATCATTTACTTTCAACACACAGGGTTTTTGTGTGCTTTACACGACAACAGCAGAAGAAAAGGGGGAGAAAAAGGGAGAAGAAAAGGGGGGAGGAAGAGGCATGAGTGTGCCCACACTTCCAGTATAGTTTTATGTAATATTTTCTTTTCTTTGAAGAGGCAGGGGAAAAAAGAGTTTCTAAATCTCTGTGGGTTTCCATGCCACAGACAAATCCAACCACAGTTGATAGGCACCACTTACATTCAATTATCTTTGTTCCACACACAGATTGCTGACACACACACACACTCACACACACACACACACACACACACACACACACACACACACGCGCACACACACACACAGACACACACACACGCACACGCGCACACACACGCACACACACACACACACACACACACACACACACACACACACACACACACACACACACACACACACACACACACACACACACACACACACACACACACACACACACACACACACACACACAAAGAAACACATCACATTCCCCTATGCAGAATAAAATTGTGACTCATTACCAACACATTCTGAACACTGAGGCTATGCTTCAGGAACCTGTATCTAAATGTGTGCAGTGTTCTGATGCACGTATATACATCAAGTAAAACAATACATGGAAATCCAGTCAGGGTGTAGGAAAGATGATGAGAATGAGATGCTACATTAAGCAACAGCTATAGCTTTTGATTTGGCAGACATCTGATGAATACAGAAATGACTGTGTACTGGCACATTTCTTCATCGTGAGATGCTTTTTTGTACAATGTCGTACATTTCCCTTTTTATTGTCGAATAGAAATACATTTTTACATTGCTACTATGGGCAACAAAATGATCATTGTTCTGTTTTATTAGCTCCTTGTTGATGATCACCTGGCTTGATGTAATGCTAAATCAAGTTTCTAAAAAAGCTGAGAGCTACAGTCATCGTCATATACCCTTTACTTACAGACAAAATCAAAATTATAATGGGTTTATATCGTCTCAAAGAAGCTAGTTAACATTAAAGATGTGATTACAGTCTGTGTAGATCAATGTATCATCTTTATTTTCATGAAGGGGATTTTTGTTGTACAAAAATAATTACAAAATAGTCGTCACAGTAATCAGATTTGTTTATATTGAGAATTTGATAAGATACGATAAGATAAACCTTTAATAGTCCCAGAGTGGGGAAATTTGCAAATGTTAAAACAACTGTTTAGAAAATGGTGGCACATAATTACATCACAGCAGAACATCTACTCCAGGCTCATGCTGATGTTGAAGCAACCCCATGGATAATTTTTTATTGTGGTCCGTTATATTTTGGATAAGATCACAACTATCCTCTGTCTGCAATCTTCTGTCAGGTGCTACCCAGTGCTTGTGACCATAGGAGAAAGTTGCGATGTAGATCAACAAGTTTATAAAGAACTTTGCTTTATCAGTCACCTCTTCGCCCCAATGGAAGAGAAGTATAACCCTGGAATTTGAGCTGATTCTTATGTAAGTCAGGTCATACTTGGCTACATACCGTTTTAGAGGGTGCTTAACATCGTAGACCAAGCCTTATTGTTTAAAAAAAAAGTTTTGTTGTTTTTTTTAAACACAGTCTGTTTTGGATTTAGTCCATATAGTAATATACTGAAATCAACATTATGGAAAACAAAGTGAAAAATCAATATTCCTCAAAGGATTTGCATTGAAAGTGGAGTACTCGTGTTTTTGAGGATTAAAAAAATGTTACTTAAACAGCCAAAAAATAGTGTGCATAAACTGAACCAAGATTTTTTGTTTAAACATGAGAAGAAACATCTATTTCCCCCTGATTTTATTTAATTGTTTAACAATGTGTTGACTTGTTGGATATGCAATTTGAAAATGTAGAACTTCCACTAGGCATATCTGTTGCAACAGCTGCATCCTCAACGAAGGATTTTGGTTTACATGTAAATCTGTTACCTGGAGGGTGTCCTCTACATGCATCTAGCATACAAAGGAATCGATGGTATCAACATATACTCCTACAACCACAGAAGGACTAATAAGCTGAACATGTTATGCCTGCTCAAAAACCTTTTTGTGGCAAGAGTGACAAAATTTGGCTAATTGCACATTTTTAACCACTGATCTATAAGATAGTAATCAACGATTGCACCACCTTCCACATTATCCATCAAAGTTACAGCTGCTTTCCCCAAAAACCAAATAACACCCCACCCACGTTCACATGGCTCTTGGCACAGATTAGGAACTCGATTGTAGTTCTTGGATTGTGGACACTGCTACATCACATCTGTCCCGTTCCTCCTCCTGCAGTGGCTCAGTTGGGAAACACATCTATAAATCTTACTGCAGCATAGCAGGAAATTTAAGCCGGCTGAAAGACGGATGAGAGAGCAGAATGTTGAGAGCAGACAACACAACCAGACATGGTTAGAACGATTGACGATGTCGGAGAAGGCCTTGCAGCTGTGTTTTTCTAAATCCATGTCTCCCATACATTTACTACAGCTGTCTCTCATTCCATTCCATTGTTGGAAGTTCCTCATGGTCTCCCAGTCTTCAGATGACAGCATGTCTGTTGACTTCATCTTGTTTGGCAACAGCTACCACAAAAGTAATTTGATTTCAAATGTGGCAATTGTGGAAATTGTAAGTGAAATAATCTTCGGTGTGACTCATCTCGACTTTGCAATAAATTGCAGCATAGCGGTTCATTTCAGCCCACTGACACAACCACGACTACCCACTTAAGAATAGAAAAAAAAAGACACATGAAGTAAACGCTACATCCAGGGTAGGATGCAGGACACCGCTTTGGTAACCGCTTGACCAGAAAGTGACCAGATCAAATACAACCACTATCCACCACCCAAAAGGGTGAACTGGTTCATGTGTGTGTTAGCGTGTTTTCACACAGAGAGAGATCAAGATGTGTGCTGATGAACATGGAGCGAGCTAATCAGTAGGTTGGAATCTGAGTTGTTTTGATTTGTTCACAACTACCCAGGGTGAGTCACGTTTTCCTTGTCTAGTTACTGCAATTCGTTGGGCTGTAATATCATCAAGACTGTTCCAGCTCGTACTTAGATGACAAACCAGTGTGTGTTCTCTGCAGCATCCTTGTGTCACAGATTGAGTTTTGTTTTTTCCCCTCCGCAAATTTATCATTTAAGTTTTGCTAAAGATGAATAAATGACATGAAAATTTGTAGAGAACAGGGAGTGAGTGACGAGTAAAATTGACCCAAAACAAAAGGAAGGTAGGTTATAAGAAAATAAAGATAATGCAAGAGGAGGAAGGCAATGGTGAATCAGAGAGAGAGAGAGGGAGAGAGAGAAACTGATATGTTGGATGTGGTAGAGTTGAAAAGAGGGAGGGAAGGCCTGCACGTTCACCACCGTCTACTTCTCCGTCAGATGCTCATCTGCGATGCAGGAGTAGGTGGCTGTGGAGTGTGTGTGTGTGTGTGTGTGTGTGTGTGTGTGTGTGTGTGTGTGTGTGTGTGTGTGTGTGTGTGTGTGTGTGTGTGTGTGTGTGTGTGTGTGTGTCTGTGTGTCTGTGTGTGTGTGTGTGTGTACTCTATGTAGCATATGTGTGTGTCATGAGTCTGGGGAGTGGTGGGGGATTGACAGATTATCTGTCGTGAAGCCGGTTGGAGGGGTTCTTTGCTCTCTCCCTTCTACTCCTCATTTGCTGTAGTCACTCACTTGCTCGCTCCTCTGTGCCGTCCAAGGTCATTACAATGCTACGAAAGTTTGGAAGGTACACAATACCAGAAGCTCAAGAGTGAGTCAGCCTTTTTTCTGCTCCTCTGCCTGTCTCTATTAGCTAGACTGGTTCATGTTTATGATGGCATTGTCAGTAAATCTATCTTCTGTTGTATTTATAAGTGTGCATAATTTAAGCATTTTACTACAGGCAGTGCTCCAAATTTAACAAGTCGAACAACTCTTATGTTTATAATATTAAATCTTTATCATTGATTCAGTCAACGTGACACAGTGCAGATCCTTTTCCTATTTTTGTTGTAAAACAATGCCGGCAGCACATGATAATATCAGAATGGACATAACTTCAAACAGAAAAGTAAATACCATTCATCAAATAATGAAAAAATATTGATATGTCACTATCACATCTCATATTTAAGATGATGGCAGTTTCATTTGTTTGGCTGTGGGCACTTCAGTAATAAAAGGTAATAAATATTAATTGAAGCTAATGTTTCTTCTGGCATGCAACTTTTCCCTCAATGCAACTGTGGAAGGTATTCATCCTCCAGCTGTATTGTTTAAATTCTTATCTCAATCAACATGCATACTTTTATTTCTTTTAAAAAGAACCACCATGATACCATGATTAATATCTAAAAGAATAACATTTCATATTAGACACAAGAGGTTTAGTTGTTGTAGACTTTCATTTATTTGTGCATTGCTAATTGAAACCTGCAATGAGGTCAGGATCATTCATTTCTAGAGGCAAATAAAACTACTTCCAATCACAGATTCACATGAATCCCTTTATCCTCTACTTCTCCTTGGTTGTCATCTGTATCTCTCTCTGTGTATCTCTCTACACATACACACGCACGCACGCACGCACACACGCACACACGCACACACACACACACACACACACACACACACACACACACACACACACACACTTTCTCTGTGGCTCCCTCCCTCTCCTATGCAGTCCAGCCAGCCACTGTGGAATATCTGGGATTCCTGTGGCTGACTCATCTTTTCTGTATCATCCATAATATCAACATCCAAAAAATTTAACTGGCTTTGCTTGAAAGGGAAGCTTCCTTCTTATCTAGCCATTACTGAATTTGGGAGCCAAAATAACATCCAGTGATCCTCATTTCAACCCTCCTCTAACCCTGAGACCAACCTCTTAGCTGGAAAGAAAACTTCTCAGTCACATGTTTCAGCTCAGTACAAGTCCTATTGTATTGAAACTTTTTGGTAATCCATCATTCCATTCAATACAGCCTTGGCTAAAAGAGGACTCAGCCTCCCAACATGGTCCAGAAAAGACATTAAAAATGTAACTTTTTCACCAAAAACCTCAATTTGTTTACCATAAACCAGCTTTTGAGCTATCCTTCACTGAAGTCTCCACATCACACGCTTTTCTTTGCCACAGTACCAGCCTAATTCATATTCTCCGTTACACCAAGATCCCACCGTACAAAAATATTGATTTAGCATGAAAAGTATTTGTTGTGTTGGGTATTTTAAGTGATTATATATACATTTCATGAGTAAAAATAAACCAAACATAGTGACACAACAGCTTTTTCTGGTTAGTGGTGTGGTGGCTTTGCTGTAATTTTTCTGCACCAGTCTTAACCCCAGTTTCACAACACTCACCACACCATTCTTACTTGCATCCCTCATCATCCAATACCAATTTTCCACTCCTCTAAGGTTTCACTGTTTCCCAACTGAACACCGTTACCCCTACCTCACCCCACCACTTGTTCCCATTTTACAAACCCCTGGATAACTTCTCAGTCTTACAGCTCATCCAGGATCTTTAATCCCAATCTATTTGATCAACTCCCAGCCAAGACCACAGATGTCTCAGAAAGTTGCTCTAACTCTATTACTGTAAAACAGAAAATTGTTTAAAGACTGTCAGAGCATGACAGAACTTACATTTTAAACTTCATTTTAAATAGTTACAAAAATCTATACAAATAAATTCTTCAGACTGATGTACAAGGTATGGAAACTATCTGAAGTATGCGTGTAGACAGACCCAGTCAAACTTTAGTCTTTACTTGAGCCACACATTTCACAGAGAGTCAAAAGAAGAAAATAGATAATCTTCAACAAGCAAACAGTTACTAAGGAAGAGAAGAACACAATCCAGGAAAAAAATGGCATTACACTACAGCCAGTCTGTCATCCAACCTGCCAATAAGCGAAACAGTCAGCCAGTGGAAAAGCCTAGACTCTCATTAAAGCAACAGGTTCCCCTCTTCCTTTTTCCATGGAACCTGTCACTGCATTCCTCTCTCTGTGAGGTGGCTCTTGACTCATGGAGAGGTCGGGTTATAGGAAGTTAGTCATAATAACAGTGACAGAAGCCTTTGCCTTTTAACTATAGCTCAGTCTGAGTGCAGCTGCTTGCCTTTGAATTTACTGACAGCACAAGTATTAAGGCTGCTTAAAGCGATATTTTCTTTACTACTTTAATGATTCTTTAGAGGCAAAATAATTAACATGCAAGTTCAAACAAACAATAACTACTTTTGACTTCAATACAGACCCTTTTGGTGTTGTTTGATTTCAGACTTTTGATTAATAGTTGTCTCATGCTACCTGACACACAGACACTATTTTAACTGTGATTACATATCATTAAACTAGAATGTTGAGCATTGTTAACATCAGCTGACACAGATTTGTGCTGTTGAAACAGGACATTAAGTTAGCCAGACAATGCTTTGGCATTACTTTTTGGAAACCTTAACTATCAAAATGATGTTGGTATGGATTGAATATTGGTCCTCCTAACAGATACTGGTTAAATACGTGCTAAAATAAAAAAAAATATGTATGGTGTTAATTAATACACAGTGAAGTTTCTGAGTGCAATCATTAATTTTCGTGAAAGCTGACAACAGTGTTGTGAAGACTGACTGTAGAAAGATTCGGGGAATTGTCTGCAAAACTGCAATCCTGTGCATTAAGTCAGAAAACCTTGTTTTAATTTGAATCCTGCTTTAAGTTATAATTACATAAAGCATGTGCAATAAAAACATGAAAGCTACAAGTGTTTAACACAAAAATATTATTCTTTTTTCTTGATATAATACTGTACAAATTTGTCACATGCCATTAGTCCTCATCGTAGCAAAACTCGACAGCCAGCATAGATAGATAATTGATTTAGTGTTTCATCGTATAATGCTCTGTTTTTATGTTGGGCTCCACAACTGACTATTAGGTAAATAAAATGGAGATATTGTCTAAGTCCACTTTTAGGGTGAGAGAAACAGCCAAGACAATATGATTCAGGACTTTGCTCTCATCAAAAACAAAACAGGGCTCCATTGCAATGAAGCCAGATAACTAAATACAAGAGGAGGATCAGAGGCAAAAGAGGATTCTCTAGTAGGGCTGAAATAAAACTGAAGACTTTTGTAAATAACAACTTGCTGCATTCAAAGGAGAGCAGACAGCGAAGTAGAGGGAATAAAAATAAGAGACCTGCTGAGAAGAAACTTCCACGGAGCGAATGTGAATATGAGAGGGAGGAGAAGTGAGGAGAAATGAAATCAATAATGAACAGCTCCATAACAGGAACTTAATCAGAACAGCAGGTCCCTATATTGCTCCTGACTAGTGCACGCATCACCACTGTCGATTCAATTTACTCCCCAAACACTGGAAAAATAAATAAAACATGGAAAATAAATTGAGACGCTCATTCAAATTCATTAGAACTCGTCCCTGTGTGCCTACAGTACAAAATATTCTCTTCAAGAATAAGAAAATGGAAAAAAATGGAAATGTGCCAACAAGTCAGTATTGCTTTCTGGCAGTCACAGAAAGTGAAGGTATAAAGTCATAACAGCCTTTTTAAACAAATATAGCCTTCCTCGACTCATGGACTCACATGTGCAGGCTTTATTAATGTTATTATTATTATTATTATTATTATTTATACAATATATACTTTATACTCTATTCAAACACAAGGATGGATGGACAGATAAATAAAAGGAATAAACAGTGATTGTCATTTCAGTCTAGAAAAACTTGTTTCCCATCAATTTTGTTGAAGGTGAAGGATTTCATCATCTACAAAAGCCCTCACTGCAAGCCCAGTTGGGGTAAGTTGAAAAATCGGGTTACATCTCTCTATATGAGTGACTGTTTTCAATTCAATTCAATTTAAAAAAAAACAACTTTTTTGTCTCTAAGGGGAAATTAAAGTCACATAAAGCAGCAGTACTGGTGCAAAAAAAAAAAATCACGATATCACTGCTCTTCGGGCGGGCCAGTCAGCCACACGAGTAGCGACCCAGAACCTGAGGGAAGTTTGTGTGTGTGTGTGTGTGTGTGTGTGTGTGTGTGTGTGTGTGTGTGTGTGTGTGTGTGTGTGTGTGTGAGTGTGAGTGTGTGTGTATGGTATTAGAAATCAATTAGTAGTTGATTCGTGCACAGGTATCAATAAATCAATCAACCTTTATTTATAAAGCACTTTATCACATCAGCAGACATTTCAAAGCGCTTTAACAGACAGAGAAACCCAAAAGGAGCCTCCAGACTAAGCATAAGTGGCAGCGGCGTACTTTTGCTGGAGCTGTTCAACCCCAGGAATATAAGAGAGACACTTCCATCTTTCAGTCATCAAATTCAGTACAGAAGGAATTCATCGGACTCAAAGAAAGAACAACGATAATAGAAGAAGAAGAAGAAAAAAACCAAATCAGTGAAAGGCAATGTTGCATGAAAATGCAAGATGGTGTTGACGTGGGGAGTAACACCATGGACCAGCCACAAGAGTGATGTGTTCATGGTTGGATCTGTTCCCTCAACCAATACATCTTTTTCCCAAAATATACTGGCATCCTTTGTGACTTTCTTGCATTTTTTTCTCTGTCTTTTGTAAAGATTTTCATTTTTCTGTCTCTCAAACTAATGCCATCGCTCACCTATCTTTTTTCTTCTCTCCATCACTCCCTTGTTCCCAGTCTTTCAGACAGCTTCATAATGGCTGGCACCTCCTCAGCACTGGGCCTAATTGAAAGATGAATGAGTTTATTTGGGCCCTATCCATCACCCTGTCACCTGAAGAGAGGAGGAAAGTCCTGGGAGGAGGAGAGGAGAGGAGAGGTTTTAGTTTGTTTTTCAAAGATATATTTATTAACATTAACTATTCAACATAAAATCACCGCAGCAATTACAAAAACATCAGAAACCAACAATAGATTAATAAAAAAATAACCAGAGTCTCCTTCTCCTACAGAACATAAACCCCCCCAACACATGACCGAAAAACATCAAGTTGTCTGTCACTTTATAATATGAGTGTTCAACCCTTAGTCTGGTTTTCACCAGTCCCTCCAGCACAGATACAACCTCTGTGCTACCAGCACACTGAGTCCGGTTCCTACGCGTAATCCAAATCGCCAACTTTACAGCAGCAGACAAAAAAATTAAACAAAACAATAACAGTCCTACTTACAGCTGAATATTTAGGTCCAAAGATGAACAGATCATACGTAAAATCTTTCCCAAAACCCTGAAGCCACCTCTTAAGCAAGTCAAATAATACCACCTGCCACGCACACTGAACAAATGTTCCAGAGTTTCACTGCTCCCGCAAAAGATACACCCCTCCCCTAGCTCAGGATCAAGGTGCGCCCTGCATCTATGCGTGGCTATAGCCCCATGTACAACCCTCCACTAGAGGTCTGCTGCCTGTTTCTCAACGGGCAACTTGTACAGCCTCCGCCAACTGCCCTTCGGCGAAGAATCTGGGCCAAAAATCTTTTCGCCTCATGAAATGTGCCCAGCTTGGGTGTCGTGAGGTTCAGAAGTTGGCCCCCTCCTTCCTTCCACTCCCCAACGGCTGGGGTTATCGACACTGAAATACCATCGAGGTCCCGGTCTGTTGCAAATCTCCTCAGTGAAGAGGGTAGGGCAGCACAGACTTCATCCACCACTCTCGTAACCAGTCTGATGGAGTTCTCCCATAGGGCATCCACCGATGACCCCATCAGATGCCCGAGTTTGGTGCAGCCAGTCCCGCTAAGCTTGGTCCTCAAGCTAACAGATTGTAAATTTTCAGTTTTTAAAAAGTCACTGAAAAACAACAGTTCCTCAAATAACAACAGTCCTGGTGTAAGATAGGTGCGGGCAATGTTAAAGATCTTCCACGCTTGCAAAACCGTGGCATAAAAGCGAGACAGCCCAGAAAGGTCCACATCCTCCGATTGAAGCAGGAACAGCTGCTTATAGTATGTCAACCTCCCAGCTCTCCTCAGCAACAATAGAGCAGAATCTAGCCAGCTAAGTCCACAACTGTACAGGAGTCTTTGACCTGTTTGAAGTCTAAAGGAGGCAAATTCACATTTAACGTCCACCAGTCCTTGGCCTCCTTCATTAACCAGCATGTAGAGCACGGGTGCTTGGACCCAATGCTGGCCAGACCAGAAAAAGTCCACAATATTTTTCTGGATCTCCTCTAATAGACCTAGGTAGCGGAGTCAAAGCAACTAGCTTGTGCAACAGAGTCGAGGCAACCAAGTTATTAGCAACCAAAACTCTTCCCCTATATGACAGCTGGGGTAGCGACCATTTCCATTTAGACAACTTGGCGCACACTTTCTCCTTCACTCCCTCCCAGTTCCTCCTCTGGAAGCCCTCAGTTCACAAAAAAACCCAAGCTCTGTGAGCTTGTTGGAAAACTCACCCACAGAAAATGCGTCAGACTCAGAGTCGTAGTCCATCTTGTTCTCAATTGACTCCTGGCTGTTAGACGCAATCTCCGTCACTCACATTTTCATTTATTTCATTTGAGGTGGAACCAGTGGAAGCAGCAGCATCACCTGTCTGAGAAAAAACCTCAGTGATCTCAACCTGGGAGCCGCTGCTGGTCTCCACAGCTCTGGAGACCCAATGCCCAACAGCCTGATTCCATCCCTCTAAAGGTCTCTTATTAGTCACAGTATGCGTAATTATAGAACCACCTGCTGTACTCACGACATCGGTTCGACGACACTGGTTCTATATTTTCCCACACCAGTAAACTTTTCCATTTTGGCACAAACCGCCTCACCCGAGGACACAAGTGCACAAACATCTTGTCATGATGGGGGGAATATGGACCCAAATGCAGAACACCAAAGGCAAATCTTTCTTCCATGATTTATTCAAAACTCAAAAAATTCTCCAGACAGGCAAGAAGCAGAACAGACTACCAGGAACCAAACTAGAGAAAACGAACCAGCAACTAGCTCTAATCCCACCTGGCTTAAAAACCCTGATGACGATTACACCAATGAAGTTCAGTTGTGAATGAGTATCGGGTGTGGAGAGGACCCACAGGTGTGGAGCCGTGGCTCCACCCACAAGCCTGGCCCCTCTCCCTGCCACACACCAGCACTGCCAGGCCGAACCGTGATACATCTGGAGCGCCAGCCACGAGAGCGGCTCTGGACGCTACCTCGTGGCCATGCGGTGCATCAGAGGACATTAGCAAACTGACACCTGGAGTGGCTTTGGCCGCTACTTCGATTTTGCTTTTGCCTTACAGGCATGGGGGCGGGCGGGGGGGGGGGGGGGGTTACAGAAACAGTTATAGGTAAAATAGTTTTACTTTGTATTTTGCCTGCAGCCTTTTACTGACTTGTTCTAAAAATTTGCTTGCATACCTTATGTTTAAAACCTCAACTGTATTTATTATCTTTGTCATGTCTTTGGTAAATGTGCTGCATTTTGATTGATTGTAAGTCCCTGTGTCTGTGTTGTTAAAAAAAGCATGTGACAAACGAGGAGAATATATTGAATAAGGGCAAATATGTGACACATGAGTAGGTTTTTTTCTTTACTTTTTTAAAAATAATTTTCCCTGTCATCAGACTATAAGACGTACTCTTGAAGATATTATGCCTAGAGCAATTTTCCTGTACATTTGACCTATTGAACGAAGTTGAAGCATGGGATGGTTCCAGATTGGGGTATACATAGATGCACAGAAACATCTCAGAAAACGATCATGCAGCATTGGGACCAGCTCTCCAAATTTCCAAAGAACATGCCAAGAACATTCCCCAGGGAGCTGTTCAGGAGGCATCCGAAACAGATGGCCGAGCCACCTCAGCTGGATCTGCTAAGGCGAGGCAGAATTTGAACCCAAAAGGGAACAGACAGGAGACAGCAAAAGACGTACAAAAGATGTATTTCACAGGTGGTGGTTCACTGTAAGTAATTGGAGTCCTCATGCTGTAGGTTGATGGAATAGGGTTGAGGCAGAAACCAGACCATCTCAATCGAACCTCTCGCAATTGCACTGCGACTTTGCAAACATTTTAAAAAGAATACAGTGAGGGAGTTTAGAATTCAAAGTTTCCCTATTTGCAGATGACCTTCTTTTATATGTTTCTGATTTGGCTTCTTCTCTCCCTTCCATCTTAAACATTCTAAGACAATTGGGACAAATTTCAGGATACATGTTGAATTTGAAAAAGACTGAAATGTTTTCCCTGAAAGCCAAGACAGATCAATTCTCCTCAAACCACCCCCAGTTCAAAACGGCCCAAAACGGCTTTAAATACCCAGGGATAGTGGTTACCCACACTTTGCCCACCACCTTAACAAAGAATTTCTCCACCCTCCTTGATAAATGTAAACAGGACATGAACAGATAGGCTTCTCTACTACTAACAGTAGCTGGGTGTGTTAACCTCGTCAAGATGATAATATTGCCCAAATTTCTATATTGATTCCAAAATGGGGCAGCATGGTGGCGCAGTGGGTCGCACTATTGCTGCACAACACAGCGGTTCTGGGTTCGAGTCCCGCTCTGTGTGAAGTTTGCATGCTCTCCCGGTGTCTGCTTGGGTTCTCTCCGGGCTCTCCAGCTTCCTCTCACCTCCAAAGGCATGTGCTTCACGTTAACTGGCCGGTCCCAAATTGCCCGCAGGAGTGAGTGTATGTTGCGTGGTTGACTGTTTTTGTGTGTGGCTCCGCGGCGCACTGCCGTCATGCCCAGAGTGTCCCCAGCCTCACATCCTATGCCAGCTGGGATAGGCTTCAGCTCCCCATGACCCGCTGCAGCAGATACAGCGGCAGAAAATGGATGGAAATTTCAAAATGTTCCAATTTCAATTAAAACATTTTTTTTTTCAAAACCCTTGATAAAATCATTATTTCCTTCATATAGGGGAACAAACCCAGTCATATTAGCAAGATTCACCTCCAGAAATGAAAACATTCAGGAGGATCTGGGCCTACCAAATTTCTTATTTCTACTACTGGGCATGCAACTTTTAAAAACTGATCTACTGGTTTGAGGACAAATCAGACACAGGGAAACTAGAGTGGGTGGAACTACAAATCTCATCAGCCGATATAGCCTAAACTTGTGTAGCTCTCCCCCCTTGTTTAGTAATAACTTTACTTCAAACACAATAGTTAACAATTTTATTTAAAAAAAATATGGGCTCAAAATATAGGCTCAATTTAGGAAACATTTTGGAATTCAAGTTCCTTCCACCCTCTCCCATTAAGATGAATCGCATGTTTACTCCGTCCTGTATGGATCCTACTTTTACCCATGGGTTTGACAAAGGCATTAAAGCAATTTGTAACCTATCCATAGAAAATACATTTGCATCCTTTTCCCAACTCTCTCAACTATACAGTTTGACTAAGACTGCGCTCTTTTTAGCCTCACACCTGAGGAATCCCAAACTGTCTAACCTGCTAAAGCTTATGTTTTCACTGCTTTTACTACACTCCTTGCACAACGCCTGATTCTCTTTAAATGAAGCAACACACTCCTCTATCTTTTTCTCATTGGGTTAAGGATGTCATGTGCTTTTTGAAACTAGAAAAAATTAAATACATACTCAAAGGGTCCCCCCAAACCTTCCTCATGGTTTGGAGGCCTTTCTTTGACTATTATGACTCTGTACAAGAACCCCTCGACACTCATTGTCGCGAACTTGACCTGTAGTGTGTGTGTGTGTGTGTGTGTGTGTGTGTGTGTGTGTGTGTGTGTGTGTGTGTGTTTTTGTATTCTATACAATTTATTTATTTACATCTTCTATTTATTTGTGTATTATCTATTTATTTACTTTTTTTGGTTTTTACACCCATATTCCTTTTGGGAATATGGGTAGTGGGTGGGACCCGGCAGGTTGGGAAGGGAGGGCTGATTTCTGATGTACATGTGTACATGAGCAACAATACACCCAATGTTTTGAAGGCGTCTTGCTGATGTAATTGTCATGTGTGTGTACTGTACCCCTGTAAAATTTCTTGAAAACAATAAAACATATTTACAAAAAAAAATCAATGAGTGGATGTTTGATTGATTGATTGATTTATTGATTGATTTAATTAGTTAGTTAGTTAGTTAGTTAGTTAGTAAGTATTTGGGAAATTATTAAACCACTGTAACACATAATGTTAGTCAATTTTCATGCACATATACTGTAGTGCGTACAGGCCTGTAGCAAACATACAAGGGACCTGTAAGCATGTAATTGAGGGGAGGCAGAGACGTGAGTGAGCTGACACCTCCCTCTGTCAGCTCACACTCTGCATGGCTGGGCGGGAGCGGGAATCAAACAACCAATCTTGTGAACTGCCCCATAGCTGTCAAAGTTTTCTCGGCTCAATGCAAATAAAACTGGAGTGATTGCATTTGGCCCCAAAAATGAAAGGTGAAAGTACACATCTTGGCTCCATGTCACTAAAAGTTACAAATCAAGTCAGAAACATTTGTGTTATTATTAAAATCTGACTTTACTAATAAACTGAAAACTGTCACTAAATTAGATGGTCAGTCTATTTTTTTACTTTTAATGCACTATTATTACTTCAATTGTGTTTTATTTCAATTATCCTAATGTCTGATTTTAATGTGTATTTTGAAATGATATTTGTAATTCATTTTAAAGTTCTGTGCTGAATGTCTTTCATTGCTATTGTAAAGCACTTTGAATTTGCCATGTGCATGAATTGTACTATACAAATAAAATTGCCTTGTCTTGCTAGATAGTATTGTAAAAGATAACAATAGAAAGATAACAGAAACTGTGCTCCTCTAATATTTCAGATTTTACTATATAAGATGCAAAAATCAATCAATCAATCAATTAACTTTTATTTATATAGCCCTTAATCACATCTGAAGACATTTCAAAGTGCTTTACAGATAGAAAGCCAACAATACCCTCCAGAGCAGGCATAAGCGACGGTGGCGGGGAAAAAACTCCCTCATTTAGGAAGAAACTCCGGGCAGGACCCAGGCTCTGGAGGGCGGTCATCTGCCTTGACCTGTTGGTTGGGAAAGAGACATACATTGGGAAAGAGATAGGTCAAGTAAAAGAGACAGAGGGAGAAAGAGTGGCAGATAGGCCAGTTTGAGTTTAATGTCCATACTGCACTGTCGCTGAATTGGGGGCGGGTTTTCCAGGCCTTTTGATATCCTGTCTTTCATCCGCGTTGTCCACCTGTGGAACAGAGGCACAAAGACAGCGGCAGTATTGTGCGGACAAAGAGCATCGAAAGATTAAGAAAGAAGTGACAGAAGCTCCAGAGTATCTCCCTTTAACAGGAAAGACGGAGAAAAATACCCTCAGCAGCCTAGGCCTCTAGCAGCATATCTAGTGGGGTGTGTGTTATTTCTAATTGTAGGCTCTATCAAAGAGGAGGGTTTTTAGTCAACAGCAAAAGCTAACCACTATAAATAGGATGATATGGTGTTGAGATCATGGGCAAATCTAGAACACGAATGGAAATGAGCATGAGTTCAGCGGGCAGTGCCAGGAACAGTCTCAAACCTTTTCAGTTACAGGGATATCCCCATGGTTCTGGGTGCCCACCTCCTGATATCTAAATTAACATATGGATATCTTCTTGTTCTACAGATGCATCACAGGTGGATAGCTTGTGGCATTGGTCCCAATCATCTGACTTTTCAGAGACTGCCAGAGAGATTGTAAAGCATGAAAGGATGGAAATCTGAGGAAGCACTCACCATCTGTGTTTAAAAGGGAAAATGAAACCAGCTTTCTTACAACAGATACCCTGAAGCCAGCCATCAAACGGGACTACCTACTTCAGTCCACACAGATGCCAGGAAACTGTGGCCTGGGAAATGCTTCTCTAGAGAGACAGAAGAAGCCGAAGTACACATGCTCTCGACTGTTTCATAAGCACCACGGCTAAGGCCTCAAAGACTTCCAAAAATGTCTCGAAATCCTCCTTATGTATCATGATTTTCTTCAAATAATGAACCTAAATGTTAACAATACAGTAAAAAATTATAGTATAAACATAACAGTCCAGATTAAAAGGCCAGTGAAAATTCCACAACAAAGGAAAAATAGTAGGGAGCATATCCAAAAAGTCAAAACCATACTGAAAGATAACAAATGGAGCGTGGGAGCAGGTGGAGAACGGACACAAGTGAACGCCATAAACCATTTTAAGGGAGGGAAAACAGAGATCTGAAAGCACAATAAAGTAGTATGCAGAAAGAAAATACATTTTTAAAATACATAGAAATATAACATCCAATGAGACAAGAATTGCAGATTGGTGGAGCTAATTTGGTGCCAGTGAATTCAAACAAAAGCTATTCCTCACCAGCAAAGTTTCAATAGCGCTTGCATCATTATATATATGTTGTTGCTGTCACCACAGATTAACTTGGTATCCATGGGACCTTCCCTATCCGTTGGATTTAAGCGAACGGTTTAGTCAGTCATTCACTATCATTTGTCTTTCACCAAGTAGATTTGAAGTAGTACTTAAAGTAGGTAATTTTATCAAAACATTATCTTTGTGTGCTGACTGTGGTTAAACATCAGGTAATTATAAAGTTTAAGTTCTGCCTGAGTTTGTGCCCTGTCTTGTTGATATCAAGTTGATAGATCAAGTTCTTTGAGGCATGCATGCCCCGTCTTGTGTGGCTGTAATGTGTTGTTTTAAATGATTTCCAATTTTTAAAAAAATCACACAAACTTACTGAAATCTATTCTCACGTTGCACTGACTGAGCAATCAAAAGTGGTTCATGTGATATTTGCTGAACTCCTACTATTGTGTATTCAACAGCACAAGTATGTAACTTGGAAATCACTTCTCTGTTAAACACTTTGCCTTATCACATGTCTAGCAACTAGTTGTACAAATGCACACACCCAAACAACCTTGCAAGCATAAACACAAACAATCAGGCATCGACCTGCAAGTACACACACGCTGAAACACTGAAACACTCATGGAGAAACCATTCAGACTGTATAAGACAGCTAACTCACCACTCACACAGAACTGCAGGTGTAGCACACTGTTATATTATATATACAGTCACAAGCCTTTCCACACTGCCTTGCATTCAATTTAGGTCCCAGGCTTTTACTTAGATTCTCATAAATGTCCTTGAGTTAATTGAATTAGCCAAGCCAGGCAGATGTAGAAGTGTGTGCTTCATTGGTGGTGTACAAACATTTGAAAAGGATGAATGAGCCCTCGCCTAATATAGGAAGTAAGATTGACAGTGTTGCCCACGCAAAATATAATGTTATATATTGGTGCAGGTTTCACTACTATAAAGTCATTGTTTTTCAAACGCTACATTTTGTTGCCAGACTGACCACCTTGAACTGGTAAAATGTTCCCAGCGTATCCTTAAAAAACCCCTAATGTATTTTCCGAGAGCCATTTTAGTCACTTGTCCCTCATTTAGATTGAAGACCCACAGGGTACAGTAAAGTGGCACAGGCTGCTGCTTCTCATTTTTCTATGAGAACATGTAAATCTCTTTTGTTACTCTAGTCTCAGGGAAAATTGTGGCTCAAGAACCTTTTGCAATTGAGATCTTAAGTTTTATTTTTTACTGCATTGGCTCCCAGTGAAACTCAGAATAAATAGAATTTAAGGTTCCTCTCTCATACAAAAAACACTAAATGGCCAGGCACATTCATATCTGAAGTAAACTTTAGTGCCCTATGATCCCACTAGAATGATGTGCTCCCAAAATGCAGGTTTGATGATAGCTCTTTCAAAACATAGTCTGGGAGGGAGAGCTTTCAGCTGGATCAAGTCTATGGGACAGTCACTTTCTCAGCAGGCTTAAAACCTTCCTTTTTTATGAAGCTTAAAGTTTTCACTTAAAGTTACGGCTGGCACATGCTGGCTAATTGGACTGGTGGGGATAACTTGTGCCTCTCTACTCCTCTAACTACATCTACCTACGTTTTATTTTAAAATTTGTCAAGGCTGAGTTTCCATGTCAAAAACTTCACCCTGAGGAGTTCCCTCCCTTGAGTTCTTCTGCCTTAAAGTTTCCCAACTTCTTGGCATTGTTGAAGTGGCACTTGTAAAATTATTGCATTTGTATCTATCCAAGGGAGAGGGATCCTTCATCTGTGTTTCTACCAGAAGCTTCTTTTTTTTTCCTAATAAGGTTTTGGCCCCCCCTCCCCCAATTCAAGGGGGGGGGTACAGGGCTGCTCATACTTCTTCAGCATACGAGCTACTTATAAAATGACCAAGTTAAAATCTACTACAAAACTGCAAAACATGTTTGTAGCTAATATATTTATCAATGTATTGATAACTTTTTTATTAGTACAATGTATGTTATGTTGCACAACACAACAAAATTGACTATGTGCATTTTTTGTCATGTCCTGAGTTTATACATGAATTGTACTGAATGGAATCAGCCAGGGATGCAAAGTCCAGACAGTAGCGGCTGACAGACGGCCTCAAAATGTATTTCAATTTAATGATCTTAATGTAGGAAAAGGCTGACTCACAAAAATTTGTGTAGCCAAAGTAGCAGTCATGGAAGTAGCACATTTCCTCATCTTGGGGTCATGCATTTGTCACCAGAAAACCAACGGCAAATGTGAACAAGGCAGTCCCCATACAAATATTAAACCACCGTCTATCTACAGTATATTACCTTTTCCGATATTCTTATCAGTTGTTTAAAGAACTTTTGTGTCTCACGGAAGTCCAAGACTCACAGAACGTAGCGCACTTCTGGATGCCGTTAGCCAATAGAATGCGCGTACGGAATCACATGACTGCCTTGCGAAAATCCGCTAAGAGTACAAAAGTTGAAATTTGACCTTGACCTAGGTTTTTAAAGGTCATTATCTCATTTTCATCCCCTTTGCTACCTGAGTAATGTGCTTTTTCTTTCATCTTTCTATCTGCAATGGTTGTGAAGATATTTGGTGGACGGACGAACGGACAAACACACAAACACTGACAATTACAATACATCACCACTTTGTGGGATGTAATCACATGACTCTCTCAGCCTCTATAGTCTCTCTAGTGGAGGCTGAAGGAGCCAGAGAGACAACGGCCAGGATGGTAGAGTCTCAGCTGGAGAAGCAGGAAGAAGATGATATGGTGATAGACGAGGAATTATTAATGATAGCTCCTAAAAGAAAACACCCTAACAGAAGAATGAATAAAGCGAAAAAAATGTTTAAGAGAGACCTGAGACACCTCCTGATACAAGTATCTCTGAGAATGAAAACGACAACAGTTTGAAAGAAGCCATAACAGAAAAATATGATTTGCAAAAGATTTTTTTAAAAATTCCTGCAAGACACAAAAGGTTTTAGGGCCAAACTAGGAAATTTCTTTCCTGACCTCAACATGTTTCTGGAAAGCAGCCACCAGTCCTTCTCCAGTCTTTGTTTGAGAGGGACAAAGAGGATGATATTGTGATAGCTGAGGAATTATTGAAGATAGCTCTTAAAAGGAAAACACACTCATACAAGAATGAAAAAAGCAAAGAAAATAACTAAAGGAACACCTGAGACACCTCCTGATACAAGTAGCTCTAACAAAGAAAATGACACCAGTCTAAAAGAGGCCATAACAGAAAAATATGATTCGCGAAAGATAAAAAAATTCCTGCAAGACACCAAAGGTTTGAGGGAAAAAGTAGAATTTTTTTTCCAAACCTCAACATGTTTCTGGATAGCATCAGCTTTTATATAAAAACTAAAACAAGGAGTGGTGAACAATTTTTTACAGCCCAAGAGTTTTATAGATTGAAAAAACTAAAGAAAAAAGTAAAAGACATGATTGTAGAAGAGATGATGATGGAGAACGGATAATTGTTTTTTCTTAATTTTGTGGGGGGGTTTTTGTTCGATAAATGTTAAAAGTTAAGAGGTTTCTTTGTTCAGAAAAACGCACAGCATCATTGAAAATCCTCTATACTTGACTTTCTTATGGGTTTAGTGTCAACATGATTATTTTGTAATTTCATTTTTATGAATAAACGTGATTTTAAAAATCAAATCAAAATCTCCCTCTCTGTCTCTCTCCCTCTCTATATTTTGCATAGATACAGTATATACTGTATATATATATATATATATATATATATATATATATATATATATATATATATATATATATATATATATATATATATATATATATACACACACACACACACACACACACACATATATATACTGTATGTGTGTGTGTGTGTATATATATATATATATATATATATATATATATATATATATATATATATATATATATATATATATATATATATATATATATATATAAAATTTAACTTAAGTCAATAAAAATAAATGCAATCCTTCAATGGTCTGAATGTTTGACCATGCAGTAATGTACTAATTTGGATATTTTGTGCTGCAATATTAATCATATTTCGCTCAGTTGACTTAGACCTTTAAGTAAGTGACAGGCATCTCATCATTCAATTAAGACATTAATCACAGCCATAAAAGCTGTTTATGCCGAGTGAATTTGAAGGCAAAGTGAAAACGCACTTATTCCTCTGTGTGGTTCAGCGTCTGAAAAGGCTGCGAAGTATACCACTTCACTACTGCAGTGATATGAAGTTCTGGAGGTGTTTGATATATCATAAGTGCTTTTAAAAAAACAAAACATTTTGAAATTTTTAATACCCTGATAAATCTCTATGACAAGCTTTAAATGGAGTTTCGCCCACATGTCAGCTGACATTTATACAGCTATGTAACTGCAGCAAAATCATTTAATAAATGGAGGGGGAATCCCAGCAGGCTTGAATGCCTCCTCAGGGTTCTTGAGACTGAGTAGTGCTTCAGGATAAGCTCAGCCTGCAATTTATCTGGTCAGGGTAAGTAATGCAGTCTCCATGTGAAACAGTCCATTTCATCTCACTTAAATCCTGGCTTTCAATGATGGCCATTTTTGCAGAGGTATTCTGGGGTTTATTTGCGCAGTTAGCTTAGGCTATGTTAATGAGTGAATCACAAGAGCTTACATAAAGCAAGGATTCCCGTTTTTCTCAATACAATTTAAAATTTAAAAAAGTCGTACTATTTTGCCTGGAAGTGAAGATATGCTGTATGTTTTATTACTTTGACTGTAATTTGCTATGATGTTGATGTGCCATTTTTATAATAATTTATTTGGATTTTGCTGCAAGGAAATCAATACTGTCCTCTAACTTGATTTGAAATTGACAGTAGATTCTGATCATAGATTGTCAATCATGATTTTGATGATTTTGATCATGACAAACTTCTTTAATCTGTGTTCTATCTGAAAACAGCTGGCATAAATACAGTCGTCCAGCCATCCATTTTCTTGAAGATGAGACGACCGCCGCTTTTCTGTCTTTTCTGTCACAGGTGATGCTGGAGCCTATCCCTGCAGGATATTGGCAAGAAGCGGGGTACACCCTGGACGCCAGTGCATTTTTGGCTACATTAAAGACAACCAACCACTCACCCACACTCTACAGAAATTTTAAAATGATGCTAACTTGCATGCTTTTGGAGGCAGGAGGAAGCCGGAGAACCCATAAACAACCCAAACAAACATTATATGATATGATATGATATAACATGAGAACATGACATGCGATGAGATATGATAATACAATATAATTCTATATAATACAGTATTATATATATATATATATATATATATATATATATATATATATATATATATATATATATATATATATATATATATAACAATGAGGACAATGAGGACAGCAGTTAAAAGGTAAATGACATCATTTTTATTCTTTCCTCTATTCTTCGTTTCTTACATTATGCACAACTCTCATTTATTGTGTAATAATCTAATTGTAACATGTATTTGTTACATGTTTTGATGCATTTTTATGCTTTATAAAACATTAATGTCGGAATTTTGGGGGGCTTGGAACAGATTAGGGCATTGCATGGAAAATGCGTCTCTACTTACGAAATTTTCTAGTTACGTAATTTCTTCCGGAACCAATTAATTTTGTAAGTAGAGGTACCACTGTATATACACACACACATACACACACACACACACACACACACACACACACACACACACACACACACACACACACACACACACACACACACACACACACACACACAGATTTTTAGTAGATAGTCACGTGATACTGTACGCACATTCTACTGGCTGAAGGCATCCTGAAGTGCACTATGTTCCATGAATCTCGGAAGGCAGCACACTTCCCCGAGACATAAAAGTGCTTTAAACAGTCGATAAGAGTGTGGGAAAAGGTAATACAGATAGTAGGTGGATTAATATCAGTATAGGGAGGGTTCATAAACTTTTAAATTACCGTATATAATAAGAGAAATAGTTTGTCGCTATATCGCGGAATTTGTTATTCGTATGTAGTTCCTAGAACACATTAATCGCAAGTACCTAGGGCACACTGTATATATATATATATATATATATATATATATATAAGTGTTACCGACCCTGTGTCGGTAACACTTTATAATGAGTACACACTATTAAGCATTAGTTAAGCATTAATAAATATTGACTTCATCATCTATAACGCATGAATACTCATTAGTATTTTGTTTATAAACGCAGCTATAAATGTTTTACACATCATTTAGAAGCACAGTAGTATAAACTACATACTAATGACTATTCATGCGTTATAAATGATGAATTCATTATTTATTAATGCTTAACTAATGCTTAATAGTGTGTACTCATTATAAAGTGTTACCAAAGTGTCTTTAGATTATGTTTCAATGAAAGGAAGTGTGTAATTTTACTTAATTAAAGATGAAGCAAGCATTAAAAAGATCATTTATCTCTCACTGTCTCATTTTCGGAAAATAGCACACCTTATCGGACATAATTAAAGACTGACTCATTTTTATTTATTTGCCTTCACTGCTTTCTTGATTACGTCTGCTAACATTAGTGAGCATGAAGAAGGTTTGGTGTTCATTAAATTTGACATTGTGTTTGATGGTTTGTTTCACATTTATTTTTCCTCTAGGTTTGATTAGTTGATCTTCTGATCTGGTTGAGGTATTTTTACCTGGACAGTGATATTTATACAGAATTTTGTTTCTTGTAAGAATGTGCATTTAACTGTCTCTAGATTGTTCTTTAATTTTCCATGTCTAACAAATCATCCTTGCTTTCACCAGTTTCCTTTATGCCTGCTAATATTTAAAATTTATCCCTTATTCTGACCTTCTCCCTTGTCTTAAGCTCCTATTTTCTACCTCCTTCATATTTTCAGTACAGCTATTTCTCTAAGCACTGTTTTGCCTTTCTCCCATGTGTGTTGTTTCGTCTTCTCTGTTTCCAACAACTATGTCCAGATTTCACTGAGGATCTGGGTTCGAAAATATTGTATTTACCAGAACAAACGCAAAATCAATATCCACCCAACACAAACACAGCACACAGGCAGTCGAGTTGATCTGCCAATGATGCTGGCACTTGTCCCGAAACTGAGTTTGGTGATTACAGAAACTGAAACAATAACAAAAAGGAAACATCCTTAGTTCAAATCAATTTTGTTCAAAGTCTATCCAATGCTGTACTTGAAAGAACTCACATATTTTGCAACAGACTGTATAGTATGTCAATCTTTAAACGTCATAGTGCAAAGTAGCTTATTGTTTTAGAGAATGTTTAACCACTAATTTCAAGAGATGTTCTGTGGTCATTGAAAGGCACAACCCAAATATGTTTTCCAAAACGTAGCTCAACAATACCTCACTAGCAATTGAGGACAGTTCCCAGAGCAAGTAATATAGATAGATAGATAGATAGATAGATAGATAGATAGATAGATAGATAGATAGATAGATAGATAGATAGATAGATAGATAGATAGATAGATAGATAGATAGATAGATAGATAGATAGATAGATAGATAGATAGATAGATAGATAGATAGATAGATAGATAGATAGATAGATAGATAGATAGATAGATAGATGATTGATATCAATCCCGGAGGAAAGTGTTCATATCCACTGCTCAGGCATTACATAACGAATAAATACTGGATAAACACCAGGAGAAAAAAAAAACACTGACATCACTGACACTGACATCGTTTTTTACAAGGCAAGAATGGATAAAAACTATGCTAATTATTTTAAATGGGGAAAATTTGTTTGATTTACCACTTATTTGACTTATGAGCTCAGTCACGGAACGAATTAAACTCATATCTCAAGGTGCTACTGTATTTTGTGTGACTGCTCTGTTTACTGACTAGAGGCTACCTCTCTCAGGTGTGAAATTCAACACTGACAAACATGCAGATGAATTATGGTGTTTACCATATCTTGTTTTGGAAACAATGCAATATAAAAAGGACATAAATAAGAAAGAATACCAAAGATGTTGTTCCGGCGCAACAAACTCAAATTCTCTGTCAGTGAAGTTTTGACCAGGTCATTCACCATATCTAAATACCACATAGATGCACGGGTGCATTGCAAGGCCTAACTGGTTAGAAGAAATGTTGAGGGCACTGACCTGTAGTGAGAAACAGTCAGAGATTAATGGAACAGCATTCATGCAGTGCACAGTAAAAGGCTTTCAGACAGTAGACAACTGTTTTCTGAAGGAAAACGAGGTCAAAGCTATTCCACAATACTAGCAAACTCACAGACCATTAACTATATTTTATTGTGTACATTATCACTTATATCACGTGTTTCTTAACATTAAAGTGTAAGTATAAAGCATATAATTAATCACACTTGCCTCATTTAATTTGCCCATCAGCATCATTTTGGATGCTAGTGTTGATCGGTGTCAAACTTTGTCCAATCTGCCAATGGCTGACGGACTGGAAAGAAATTTTCCAACCTGCCATAAAACAGCAGCTTTACAAATGTGACATTTTTGTTGTTTTCCCTTTTTTAACTGGTTTACCGTTTTTATTTATTACCAATAACCCCGAGGTTTGGTTGGACAAAACAAGTGCAGCATTATGAAAATAATTTCTACAGTATTTCTCAATATTTTCCAGAGATTTATAAAACAAGCAGTACATCAACAAACAGAATAAATAATTCACACCTTAAACATAAATGAATATAATCTCAAATGGTAACAGTAATAAAATCCTGAGCATTCCTCCTGGCGTTGTGGGTCCTGTTTATGTGATAAGCAGAAAAACATTGCTTCAGCTACAGAAATGTATTTCACCTATAAGTTTTAGCTCCTTCAGCCAGCAACAGTAAACAGATAAATAGTGAAAGGCTGTATATTTTATGCACTGTCATAGAATTAAAATAAAATGCCCCTGATTATACAAAGCTGCTTCTTATTGCATTCTTCTCAGTATTGTGTGAAATGCCACTTAGTAGATAGTTAAATACATGTAGTACTATATGAAGACAATTGGTTCAGAGAGGCTGTTGGTAAACTGAATTGTGCACAAATCATCATTTATCAAATTTCAATCTATAATTGCCATTTGAGGTCATTTAAATACCATAACTGCTCCAAATATGAAAGTGCTATTCCCTAAAACTTATCAGTAACGGGACATAAAAACAACACAAATATAATAAAATACCGTAATACAGTAATGTAACTTTTACATCTCTACCTCTGCTAGATTAAGTTTATCCTCGAGGGTGTAGAGGCTAAGCCAAGCTTTAAACCACTGAGGTAATCCACTGGCATTTACATGAATGACATGTTGATGCGCTTCCTTGTAATCAAAAGTCTGACACACCACACAATGTTGGGTTACTTTGCTTTATTTTCATTGTTTCTCAGTTAACTCAACCAATAGTTAACATCAAACAGCAAAACGGATAATACTTCCAGGCAGAAACCAAACCCAACCAACATTGGTTCCTACATAATCAAGCTCCTACAAGGGGACAACGCCAACATTAATTAATTAATTCATTCATTCATTCATTCATTCATTCATTCATTCATTCATTCATTCATTCATTCATTCATTCATTCATTCATTCATTCATTCATTATTCTTACTGCTTCCTCTGCTTTCACAGCTGGAGTTTATCCCAGCATGAGGTGGGGGAGACGCTCAAGATATGTTGCCAGCGCCAATGTGGAGGATCTGGAGATGCAGGATTAGATTCGCCCTGAGTACCTCAAGTTTCTGGATGTGCAGAAACTGTCATGATTGACACGTCTCTGTAACATCGTATGGCAGTCTGGGACAGTACCTCTCGATTGGCAGTCCCCCTTTTCAAAAAGGGGGGCCGGAGGGTGTGTTCCAACTATAGGAGATCAGACTCTTCAGCCTCCCGGAGAAAGTCTATTCCAGGGTACTGGAGAGGAGGATTAGACCTATAGTTGAGCCACGTACTCAGGAGAAACAATGCAGTTTTTGTCCCGGTTGCAGAACACTGGACCAGCTCTACACTCTCCATTGAGTGCTCGAGGGTTCACGGGAGTTTGCCCAATCAGTCCACATGTGTTTTGTGGATGTGGGGAAGGCATTCGATTGTGTCCCTCATGGTATCTTGTGGGGACTGCTTCAGGAGTATGGGGTTTGGGGCGCTTTGCTGAGGGCTGTCCGGTCCCTGTATAACTGAAGCCGGAGCTTGGTTCGCATTGCTGGCAGTAAGTCAAACCTGTTCCAGGTGCATATTGGACTTCGTCAGGGCTTCCCTCTATCACTGGTTCTGTTCAGAATTTCTAGGTGCAGCCAGCCCCTGGAGGGAGTCTGGTCATGGTTCTCGATCGGAAAAAGGTGATGTGCCCTCTTCAGGTCGAGGAGAGTCTTTGCCTCAAGTGGAGGAGTTTAAGTATCTTAGGGTCTTGTTCACAAGTGAGGGAAGGATGGACCGTGAGATTGACAGACTGATTGGTGCAGCTTCTGCAGTGATGCAGTCACTGTATAGGTCTGTCATGGTGAAGAATGAGCTAAGTTGTAAGACGTAGCTCTCAATTTACCAGTGAATCTGCGTTCCTACTCTCACCTATAGTCATGAGCTTTGGGTCATGACGAAAGGACAAGAACCCAGATACAATCGGCAGAAATGACTTTCCTCCGTAGAGTGGTTGGGTGCACCCTTAGAGGTAGGGTGAGGAGTTCAGTCACCAGGGAGGAGCTCGGAGTAGAGCCGCTGCTCCTCCGCCTCGAGCGGAGCCAGCTGTGGTGGCTCGGGCATTTGTTCCGGATACCTCCTGGATGCCTCCCTGGGGAGGTGTTCTGGGCTTGTCCTACTTGGAGGATACCTCAGGGAACACCTAAGACACGCTGGAGGGACTATGGCCTGGGAACAACTCGGGATCCCCCTGAAGGAGCTGGCAGAGGTGTCTGGTGTGAGGGAAGTATATGGGCATCCCTCCTGACCCAGCCCTAGATAAGCGGTTAAAGATGGATGAATGGATGGATGGATTGATGGATGGAATAATGAACAGTAATTTTGGACCCTGGCAATAACCAATTAAGGTTTTGTAACACTGTGAAAAAGAAATAATCACACCCTAACTGCCACTTTTATGGAGAATATATGATAATAAAGATCCCGATCAATGCTTACTTCCTGATTGAAAGTTTCCTCTGTAATTTTTTAAAGGTTGCATGCCAGAGTGTCAAGGACAATACATCCATAAACTTTAACGACAGCATGCTTACACAATTCAGACTGACATCTTGTGTGAATTCAACACACATCTTACTTATCTTTTCTCTAGAAAACGTATTTCAAACCTCCTCCCTCTGTATCCTCTGAATACAACAGTCAATACTTGGGTGATATTGCAGTTCAAGCACTGTGTAGCCAGAACATTCACAGGAGCCCGTGGTGAATAAAATGTGCCTTTTTAGTGATTTTCCAGCTGGGTTGAACTGAAGAGACAGAAATTCAACTAAGAGCCAGTGTGTCTCTCAGCAGACAAGAGGCTTCAGATGTCGGCACCACCATCTCTGCAGCTGTTAAAATTATCCAGATGAGAATGGTGCTAATCTACTACCCTTTATGGAGACTTCACACCAAATTAGGGACATGAAAGGAAATAACACCCACTCTTCTTTTGGCAGCAGGAGAAATGATGGAACAGAATGACAGACAAAGGGAGGTAAAAGGATCAAAATTGACAAGGAAGGATGACATGCAAAATAGCATACTGCCTGCTGTTAGGAAAAAGCCGATCTGATTTCCCCAATCACTGCATTGTTAGTGTTCCACCTGACATGAAACACAAGCAATACTGGCAGAAACAACTATACAAAACTTACACTCAGCAATAAAAATGAGAAGAGGTAGTTCTTAAACACTCTCTCCTGAGAAAGAACAACTAAGACACCTAAAGTGGGTTCATGTGGAAGCTGATGTAGCAAAACCTTTGGTGTAACTGGGACACAAAGCTGAAGACTGAATTCAAGTCTTGATGCTTTGTAACCTCGACAATATCTGAGATGTGCTCACAAAAACCTAAAGTGGATCTTTTTTCAGAAGCATGCAGGAGTTGCTTTGTAATCATTCACAGTGACTCTTGAGATTCCTTTGGCTGAACCTGATAGTTGTCAAGCTGATTATAACAGCTCACTCTCATAGTTCATAGCTTTTTCAAGGTGCAACAGATTTCCTCACAAATAAAACCCCAACTGAACCCCACAATGATTTGACAGTATATCTGGCTACAAACAGTAATAAATGCCAGGCATCACATATTTATGAATAATGTTTCATCTCACTAAACTTTGGAGCTATGGTGTATTATTGCAAAATGTCATCTTGCTTTTCAATAGCTCATCAGTCTGAATGGGGAAAACGTGTCATCATGTAGGCTTTCAATGGCTTTCTCCCAGTAGACCGCACATCTTCGTCTTTCTTCATTTCTCTCTCTCTCTCTCTCTCTCTCTCTCTCTCTCTCTCTCTCTCTCTCTCTCTCTCTCTCTCTTTCTCTCTCAGGCACACTGACATTTAGACTCCAATGAAAACGGAAGGAAGACGGGAAGTAAAAGGAAGGACTCTACCCTAAAAAGGGACAGAAAGAGTCTTTTCTACCCACCAAAGATGAGACCTGGTTATCACCACCTAAAATACAATGGTTGAAGCTGTTCTGTCATCCATAAGGAGAAGCTGCTCTAAACATAAGAAAGACAAGAGTTTTTTGTTGAATAGATAGAAATCATTCAAAATGACCAATCCTGACTGCTTTCATTGAATGTCGGTAAAGAGGCAGACTTTTTAAGGCTTCCTTCAATTTTTCATGATTTCATTTCCTTCTTGTTTTCACATACACCAGCTAATAAAAATGCTAATGATTTGTGTGTATTCCCTATTTGTGTCACCTATCAGTTTAGACTCTATTAAAGTATTTAAGCGTGCCCAGGTTATAGCGAAATGTTATGAGACAATACCTGAAGTAGATTATGCATCAGTATATCTAAGATAGCCTTTAGACAGCTGTGATGTGATTTTGTAAATGTCCTTGGTGAATTCAAAACTTACAGGAAGGCTCTCCACAAAGCTACCATAGAGTAGTACCTAGCATTAAGAGAAAAGAATAATGACAAGGTTTATGTTCAGCACTGTATCCACCCTGACACAGACCCATAGGTCTATAGGCCTTATATACCCCTATATAGGGAATTTTATTTACTAAAGAGGTTGGATGTCGCAGGTAGGAATGGCGTCCTACCCAAATTGACCATGGTACAGTCAACAAGACCAAATACAAGAAATTATTTGTTATGCTTGCACTTGCCCTATCATGTGGCACTTTGACCACACAACACAGTACCTACACATCCATGTGTTTATAAGAAGAGCAATCCTTTATTTTGTCAGACATTGGGGAAATTCGTGTTACACTCATGCACATACTATTTTTTCCACACAGATAGAACTGAACAGGTGTTCTGTGACTTGCCTTGCTTAGGGGCACCTTGGGCGTGCTAAGGAGGTGAACTGGCACCTCTCCATTTTATGGTCTGTGCTTGGCTTGAGTCGATTGATCCTGATTACTGCTGCACATATGCTGACCAGAATACGAGGGATCTTACATTTCTAATAGAGTCTACGTACTGGCTCTCTATAATACTCAAAATAAAATCTAAAATTCTCTTGTCACATCCTAAGCCCTTGATGGTCAAGTGACAAAAGATCTTTCACAGCTTTTAGTACCCTATTAAATACTTTAATGCTATGCTCTCAGGATGCAGGGTTACTTGATGTCTAGTCTTCAAAAGTACATGGAACTCAGAAACTTTTGCCCTATCCTGTGGAACCAGCTTTTGTTCAGTTCAGAAAGCAGAGACCTGTCTATATTTACCAGTACATTATATTTCCCTTTATGATTAAGCTTATGGTCGGCACGGTGGTGCAGTGGGTAGTGCTGTCGCCGCACAACAAGACCGGTCAGGGCTCGAGTCCCGCTCTGTGCAGAGTTTGTATGTTCTCCTCGTGTCTGCGTGGGTTCTCTCTGGGTTCTCTGGCTTCCTCCCAAATCCAAAAATATGCGCTTCAGGTAAACTGGCCATTCCAAATTATCCATAGGAGTAAGTGTGTGTGTGAGTGTTTTTATGTGTCTGTGTAGCTCCACGGTGCACTAGCGTCGCGCCCAGACTTTCACCCGCCTCACCCCCTCAGTCAGCTGGGTTAGGCTCCAGCTCCCCATGACCCACACAAGTGGATGAAGCAGGTAGGAAGATGAATGAATGAAGGATTAAGCTTATGATGAAGGCTGGCTTTGGCTATTCCTTTGTTGTATTACTATAGGTTGACTGCATGGGAACTTTCTGCGATGTAGTGAGAAAGTTCCCATGCAGTCAGCCTCTCTTCTCCTCTCCCTCTTCCTCTTGAAACATCATGTTACTTTTTCGTTTTGTCCCAGTCTTTTCTCTCCTTGTTCTTCCCAGAGAACACATGGCTTTAACTGTAGGGGTATCTTGCCATCTTTCTTGCTTTTAACCCAGTGGTCAAAGGAAAGGGTTGCCGACGTTGAGTTCGGATCTCAATGTTTCTACCTGTAAAAAGTTTGTTTTCTTGCCCTTGTCACCAAGTGCTTGCTCATGAAGGACTGTTGGGTTTCCGTAGAATAATAATACAGGTATACCTCATCTTTTGCTGTTAACTGCTTTCAGGGGATATAACGTCAGTCAAAAACAATGTATGTCAATTTAACTTATCCTTCAGCTAAACCTAAAATAACTATTCCCAATTCTGTACTGTACATTATTTATGAATACATTTTCAATAGAGTCTAGTTAATGCGAATCTATTTCAAGTTTACAAACAATACATTTTATTTTTTTATATAGTACAGAAGAAAAAATCTAATTATATATAAATACAATTTGACCATATATCACTGATGCTTTATTTATGAATCAATGATAAAATAAAAGCATTTTTAAAGGTTATAAAACAAATAGAGAAATTGTCATTATTTATAAATTGTGTAAAGTGACATCAACAAGATTTTTATTTTTACGTGTACCTATTTTTTTTTTTTAAATAATTGAGAAATGACGTAAGCCGATGTATACTGCTCTTTTTCAAAAATGCTTTGGGATAACTGTTGTTGAAATTGGCACTACATAAAGACAACTGACTTGACTTTCTTTTCAGCAAAAGGTGACACTTGAAAACACAGCCTGGAGATGGCACTTTGATTAGTTATAATATTTAGAGACATTTTGTGCATTGACTGGTTTGAAAACTGACAGGCACTGAAAAAAACATCAGCTGTTTTGCAGAAAAACCCTCATCGGGTCAAGGCGAAAACTAGAATCTTCCCTCCCACAGATACAAACAGGGAGAAGGTAAGAAAGAGTAACCGAGAATAAGACAGCTGAACTGAATGAACATTCACAAATGTAATATCCACACAAATGGATATTCATCACATAAAGAAAGACAGGGACAAAAAATATCTCTAGGTCGGCCTAGTGGGAAAGACAACATAAACAGTGAACTTGTAGAACCAGATAATAAATCATGTTAGCACTCTCAAGGACACTAAGACCATAACACTGGACAAAAAAACTATGCTCTGTTAATAGGATACCAACCATGCCCCCTGTTGAGAAATTAAAAATTGCATTAACTATGTTAACTAATAATGTCTTAAGATCTTTCAGTGACGACGATTTGAAAATTAAGTCTCCTCCTATTGACACTCAGGCACTCTGCATGTTAAGTGAATTAATTTTACATGCTGCATAGCAGGTAATGCCGCAGTGACAATCATCTTTCCTGAGGGGGTTCCAAGGGTGTTGGGTCCCTCTTCCATGTAGCTATTCCTGCCTGCTTTCCTTCCATCCATCTTTTTGCCTTACTGCAGGCTGTCTTCCTCCTTTTCACTCTTCGCCCTTCTCTACTACACTCCTATCTTCCATCTCTGTGTCTCCCCTCCTTGCACAGCCAAGAGCCATCCAGCTTCTCATAACTCTTCATTAGAGCCTTCCCTGGAACCAGCGGCTGCATCGTGTAACAGAGCAAAGTCCAGCTGCAACTAGAGAGAGAGAACTGAGCCCCAGAGACAATTATCTCAGCTTGGAAAATAACATCATACTCTAGTCCACAGTCTCTGTGTGTGGGTGCCGGCAAGATGGCTGAAGCTGGCTTTGATTACGGCCTCATATAGAAAATGTGTTCTAGCACTGAAGTGCCTCAGGCATTTAATGACACAGAATCACCATGATAGTATATACCTCTATGTAGTTCTCTGTGTTCATACTTGTTACGTGTTATCAACATAATAAAGGGTGGCACACAAACCTGATGTGATACTGAAGGGAGGTTCTCTGGTTTTTATGTTAAAATTGACATGTTTACATCATTAAATCCATTTCACAACTATTCATTTACACCAAAAATAAAGTTGTGGTACTCAACCATTAACCCCATGCCAATAGAAATTCAGTAAGTTTCTTCATCCACAAAATGTTTCTGGAGCCTAACATTAAAACAGCTGTCCAGCTTTGACCGAAACAACTGCAGTCTTTACTTGCTAACTGGAGTCAGCATCACACACATGAGAGAAACCTGCCAAATCTGCAGCAACAAGCAATTCTGTTGGATCACACATTACATCTATTTTTCTTTATGTGAGCATTGAGGTACACAGAGAGATGACATTGTCAGAGAGTAGACAAGCTTGTGCACGTTCCTCAAATATGTTGGATGCCAAAGCTTTTAAATAACCTTTCCAAATCAATCTGGGTTATCTAGATTTTCGGATTACATCATGTGATCTGTGACTGAAGCCACTTTATGTTCGTGGTTGTTTTATTGAGTTATAAGACAGTCCCTATATTTGCCGGTCATTTAGGAGAATGCAGTAATTCATTCATTTTCTTAATTACTTATCCTTGTTTAGGGTCACAGGGAAGCTGTCATCATTGCTCTTATGGTGAGAAGTTTACTAAATAAACAACCCTCACAAGAATGCAATGTTATAGATTTTATTTACCGTATTTTACATAGCACACAGGACTGTTTGGTTATATATATATATATATATATATATATATATATATATATATATATATATATATATATATATATATATATATATATATATATATATATATATATATATATATATAATAATAACATTATGTTTAAAAGTTGAGTAAACCTCAAAGGGCTTCAAATGAATTTCATTTCAATGCACACAAATACATTGGGGACACTGCACATCCTATTTCAAGGTAAGAAAAGTTAAAAAAGCAGCTGAATTTTATTTTACAGAAATCGAAAAATATAATATTTTTCAAGGGATGTTGTCTTGTCGAAACAACCATTTGAAGGGCATTTCCTGTTCAGCATACGGCATATGACTACTTCCAGTATTCTGATGTAGTCAAACTAATCCATGATCTCTGGTATGTGATAAATATGTCTGTGGCCCTTAGATCGGCCCCCAAAAGTGCAATCTTACTCTCATCAGTCCACAAAATATTGCACTTCTTTTTAGGCCAGTAAATGTGTTCTTTGGAACATAGTAACCGTTCCAGCAAATATCTTTTTTTTCTTAACAATGGGACTTTGCTGGGGCTTCTTGCTGGTAGCTTGGATTCACACAGACACTGTCTGATTGTTACTGAACTCACAGGCAACCATAGATCTTCTGTGATCCTCCTAGAGCTGATCATTGGCTCTTGCCATTTTGGATTTCTCCAATACATTTGAATAGTCATTTTTATTTTCCTCATCTTTCTGGTTTTGGCTGCCATTTTAAGCATTAGCTGAACAGGGTATCTATTTCTACACTTCTTTATAGGGTTTCCCCTCTTATTAACCTCTTGATCAAAGAGTGCTCTTCTTCTGAACAATGCCTTGAATGACCCATTTTACTCTGTTTTTCAAGGACAAATGCACAGCCAGCATATACAGCATCAGTTGCCTTTTTCCTTAAATAAGGGCAACCTGTTTAATGCCTTTTTTCACATAATCAATGACCTCACTAATTGAACTCAGCACTGCTATTTTTTGAACACACCTCTTACAGTTAATAACTCAGTTTCACAGAATCAGCAGCATGAACGTCATTCCTGTTGGGTCTGTTGGATTTCTATATGTTTTCCTACCCTGCAGTAAAAAGTAACCTGTTTTGTTATCAATGGTTTATGTAAAAGAGTATGTCATTAACAAATTCAAACCATGATTTCACACCTATCCATATCTGTGTCCGCTCATCTTTTATTTTGTTTGTTTCACATGTTCCAGTATGTCCTCTCTGCTCATAACCTAATTGTATCAAAACTAATTCATTGCCTAAACCTTCCCAGACAACGTTTTTACCTGGAAGACTAATGTTATGCAAGAAGGAAAAGAACAACACTTAAAAAATGGATTCCGACGACATGACTCCAGATTCAGAGCCTCGTCAAGGTTTTCTCTGCTGCTTCTGTGATGTTCATGATCGCTCTGGTCCTTACTCAGGTACCCACAGCACTTAGCTTTGCTGAATGACTGCAGCCTACACTGATGTATAGCCTTCTAGCCCTGCATACAATGCAACAGCATATAGCCACCATTGCACTTGGTCCTCTTCCTTTCACAGGTGTCCTCCATTCTGTCCTTTTAGAACACTGTCATCTCCATCATGGTGATTTTCTTTGAGCTTTTGTGCGCAAAAAAACACGACATTTTTTTCAGCAGATACAATTCTAGTGTTGTTTATTTAATCTTATTAGTAAGCTTCTGGACACAGAAATATACAAAAAAAAATCCACAAGAATGTGATTCATCAAGCCACATGACTTCTTTAATTTGTTCTGTCAAGCACAAAATGTGCTCCAAAGCATTGAATCTGCACAGACAAATGAGGGGTAAATCTATAAACTAAGTTCATGTACAGTGCACTGTAGTCATTGATTATGTTTTAGAATAACAAGCTGCACTGAAAAAGATGTTAACTGTCACTTAGAGTACAAGAAACAGTATTATGACCATAGGTGGGAGTAGGAACACAGATTGACTGGTAAATTGAGAGCTTCATCTTTCGACTCAGCTCCTTCCTCACCACAACAGACCTATACATCGACTGAAACACTGCAGCAGCTGCACCGATCTGTCTATCAGTCTCACATTCGGTCCTTTCCTCAATCAATCAACTTTTATTTATATAGCGCTTAATCACATCTGAAGACATCACATCTGAAGACATCCTCACTCATGAACAAGTCTCTGACATCGCGGTGGTAAAATTCTGGCCCTTTCCTCTTTGTAAAACTACTTCAGGGCAGCAATGTTACATTATTTGTTGGCAAATAACTGTTTTGTTTGTTTTTTAGATCTTTTCACAGCAACTAAGATCAAGAACTGTCATTGTTCATTAAATGATGACAAACTTCCGCTTTAGAGAATTTCATTCATTCACTACCCAAGATGACATTGGGTATGAGGCAGAGCACACCCTGGAGTCGCCAGTTAATTGTAGAAAATGAAAAACCTATAATAATCACATTTATGCCTGTGGGAAATCTAGTGTCACAAACTCAACAAATATTGTATGGTTTTGGTAAAGGAAGGAAGCCAGAGACCCCGCACAGACACAGGGAGAAGATGCAAATGAGAGGACTCAAACCCAAGACTTTCTTACAGTAAGGCAACATTGCTTCCCATTGTACCACTTTTCAGAATTCAATCTACACACAGCCAACAATGATGAAATTATTGGTGGCTGTGATTTAAAGGATTTAAGAGCATAAAACACACTCGATAACTACGATGCAGGGACTTGCGAATAAAAATCAAGAAGAAGGTGAAGTTCCCCAACAATGCACATTCAAATGTATTCATTATTCAACACATAAGTATAAATTTTACACCAAACATGCATCAGAACACGCATGTGCACACACACATACACACACACACACACACACACACACACACACACACACACACACACACACACACACACGCCAGTGGTGCCCAAAGAGGTATCTCACTCCTCCTGAAATCCCCCGACAAGACTGAAGACATGTCTGTACCACTGTCATACTGTCAAACCATCAGGAGGGAAAAGGAGAAAATTGACAGGCAGGAGAAGAGCTACACATTGAGTAAAATTCAAACTTATTCCTGAGATAAAAATGACAGGAAAAACAAGTGTTTGTAATTTTCTCAAAGCAGCTAAAACACGCTCTTTGATGTTTTGATGCTAAACAGGGACATAGTGAAACGACAGCTGGCCTCACAATCCCAACAGAAGACAGAAAGAATTAGAACAAGGCAGTCAGAGACTGCAACAACCTGCGAAGGGTAGGTCAGAGTACCCTGAAAGTAGTACCTGACAAGTGCATAGCTTTGACCTTTCAGGGTAGGTCAAAGCTATGCACTAGCTTTGACCATAGATCAAAGCTAGTGCATGGTCTTACACTGGCCTTCCCCCTCATCTTTCTATCCTATCTGGTTCCTGAGGGTCCAAAAGTTGAAATTTGACTTTGACCTAGTTTTCTCAAGGTCAAGGTCATCATCTCCTTTTCATTCCCTTTGCTGCCCGGGTGATGTGCTTTTTGTTTCATCTTTCTATCTGCAATGGTAGCAAAGATATTTGGTGGACTAAAGAACCAACGGACGAACACTGACAGTTACAATACATCATCGCTTTGAAGTAGGATTTAAAAATGCTACAGCTTTGCCATGATCACACTGAAAATAATTACGTAATGTTCGTCAGGATTAATAAAGTATCTATCTATCTATCTATCTATCTATCTATCTATCTATCTATCTATCTATCTATCTATCTATCTATCTATCTATCTATCTATCTATCTATCTATCTATCTATCTATCTATCTATCTATCTATCTATCTATCTATCTTCCCACCCACCCATCCATCCATCCATCCATGACCTTAACATTAATCTGAAAGATATCACCCATGTTTCATATAGCTGTTCCCATCCTTGAATGTTTCCAATAAGGCAACTGATAGTTAATGAATGCTGCGTTAATGAATGTATCACTTCTAATTTTCCATTCCATTATAGATACACAGATTTTATGCAATTCAACACATTACATTGTGGAAACCATGGCAAAATCAGTGCACACATCATTCCACAATAATTTTTTGTAGTAATGTTTAAAAGGATGATAAAATTCACACTTTGAATGAAAACACTTAGGTACCGTGCACCATATCTCATATTTAATAGAAACGTTCCTGTATTTAAATCAATTTGATGACTCACAGATTTTACCACAACTTTTGTGAGTTAGTCATGTTATTGCAGTTTAACCTTTAAAATCTATTCAATCCTGACTCCTTTCAGCTGTCATTTAAGTGTTAGACTGATGTAATCCACCTCCCGTTTTATTGGATCCAGCTGTCCAGAGGGTGAGTCAATGAGCTCATCACAAATCCTGCTCCAGATCACGTCCATCTAGATCCTTGGCAAAGATTAATGTTTCATTCTTCACTAGCAGACTCCTTCTAAACATATATTTTGGATATGTTTGTGACATACCGGTAACTTATATATCTCATATAAATATGCTGTTGTTCACATCTCTCACATTTGAAAAGTTGATTTCTCTATTCTGTCTGTTACATTTACACATTTGTTCGATTGGATACTTTGCAGTTGTTACAGGAAGTTGTGAAAGGCTGTTTGCAGATAGGTGTTACCATGTAAGCCTTAATCTCTAGAGCACAGCAACATTTGTGCACTTATTTAATCTAGTAAGTATATTTTCAGATTTTTTATTTTTATTTTTTGCATTTTCTGGTTGATATATTAAAGACTGTCAACCCTATTTTACCTCAGCACTTCAGATACTACCAAGATCATATACTGTATAAATGAGGTAAGCAGTCTGACACTGCAAGGAAAGCAAACCAAGCTAATAAAAATCCCCTGCTCAGGTAAACACTCCACGTTGCTAGTTAGCTCTGGGGAGCAGAAAATCTACGTTAGTCAGAGAATCGTTTGTAGGAGCAGCCTGTCTATGAATGCATCATATCTGAAATGTACACTACTTTTGTTTAATGTGTTTAACAAGTTCCTCACAAATTATTCAATTGGACCACTAGCAAGTGATACTGTGTGCTTATTATTTTATAATTTTTATTATTTTTTATAATTCCCTCAAATTGTATTTAATCAGTGCTTTCCACTGTTGAAAAATGATATTTGTATTTTATAATATAATGTAAAAAATGGTTACACAGATAATTTTGTATTTTTCATAACCAAAATTAAAGTGGACTGTAGTCAGTCAGTGCTTTTCTAAGGTGAGGCTAAGACCCCCCAGCAATGTTTCTGCAGCCAGCAAGGGCGGTCTTAATGAATAGTGTGATACATGATAAATGTGGCCATATGGTGGAACCGGCTGGCCAAGCCAGGGGTGCGAGCTAACTCTGCTAAACAAGCACACATGCACACCCTCATTTCGCTCTCCTTTCAGTCCTTATTTGGAATTTCAGAGTCATCAAACTCGCTGAAGACAGCAGCAGGTAGGGGTTAATGACCTCCAGGTCCTTTGGAGAGATGGAGTGTTAAGACCTACTGCGAAGTCATCACTGCAGTTCGTTCAAAAAGTTTAGAAGAAGTTGGAACGAGGACGCCAAGTGACTCTTCAGAAGTCAGAATGTCACTCAGCCTTGGTGACTTTTTAATTACAAGCATTGTGAGTGCCTCGACGTATAAATGCAGGACTTCTCCCTAATTTATATGTGCCATTCTAATTATTTGCTGTGTGTGTGTGTGTGTGTGTGTGTGTGTGTGTGTGTGTGTGTGTGTGTGTGTGTGTGTGTGTGTGTGTGTGTGTGTGTGTGTGTGTGTGTGTGTGTGTGTGTGTGTGTGTGTGTGTGTGTGTGTGTGTGTGTGTGTGTGTGTGTGTATGCCTGGAGCTCAACTGAATTACAGCAGATGAAGTCATATGTTGCCTGTCATACTTGGTAGGCAGTTGTTTATTGCTTCCCTTTCTAGACTGTGTAAGACACTCCTCTGTCCCTCTTATTACGATTCAAGACACGCACTTGACATTCCTGTGTACTGTAGCTACAGAGACACACACACACATACACACACTCTATGTGTAATCACAGACACATATTCTCAAACACACCGTGAACAAGCCATTGTTCTCCTTTCATAGCAGATGCTATCTCTCTCTAATTGGCTCTGTGAAAACAAAGGAAAGGCCTTGGATACCCTGCTGCAGCTCTGCTTGTTCAGTCTGCAGAGATGCCCTCTGCGCAGACACAAGGGCCTTGGACATGGCTGACCTCTGTGGTGTCTGAAGAAGGCTAGTGCTCGATAACATGGCTTACAGGGGTCTGTATTGAATCAGTCAGCAAGTGAGCGCACTTCAGAATTGTTTTGAAGCAAAACATAAAAACACCCTGTGGGTTGCCAAGAATTCTCAGACCAACAGAGGTTGTGAACTCAACATGCAAATAACACTCTGAGGCTGAGCACAAGGTACAACCTTAATCTACAACAAAAGTTTGTGGCATGAAGTCGATGGGTGATAAGCTTTCACCACATCATGGAAAATGGTGGCTATGAATACTCCCTCATGTTTTGAAGGGGAAAGAGAGAGAGAGATGCGAAATACTGGAGTTATGTCTGCTGTTGGTGTAATTTGTTCAGGGGTGTGAAAAAACTCTGAGACAGCAGCGTGATGTATGGTTGTACTGCTGGCTTCACTGAACTTAACTTAAACTACAGTCCCACAGTTGAGGTTGATGGGGTGTTACGTTGCAGAGAAAGGGATCACAGAAGGTTTTCCGTGACCCCCACCATCCATACATGTCTCACTGGTGATTAACTATTCATGAACATGTTATACGTTGCAAAGAAGCAAACAAGAGCATATTCTGCATGTCAGCTATTTCTTAATCATCAAACTAGAGGTTTCACAAAGTAATAAAATACAGCATCAAACATCAGCCACTCTAGTCTTCTTGATTAAGTAAATTGTGCCACTGAATGTGTCATTTTTAATCCTCAAATAGCATTGGTGCCAGAGCTGAGTGACATAAACAATAAACAGCACCCTCCCCTGGTAGACAATGACAATAGCACACATTTATTTTTCCATGCTGGAAGTCTCCGTGTTGCATCACTGTGGATTTATAGGCAGCAGATGTTCGTATCAAATACTAGCTTGAGATGATTAAAAAAAAAAAAAAACATAACTACAACCACAAACCAAAAGCATCAATCAATCAATAAGACCTCATGAGGAGGCATTTGCAGCAGCTGCCTCAGTCTGAAGAGGTTCAAAGTCCTAAAATTGCCAAAACTGATTAAAAACTGAACAACTGATTAATCACTTCCAAGTCACAGCAGGATCTCAACTTTTCCTCGTCCAGTCTTTTCCCATCAACGTCTGATTACACAGGCTATAACATAAATAATTCATGCAGCACTTTGGGACAAAAACATGACAATCAACACAGCCAATCTACAAATTCTGTCATTACTAATTCAGCATCTGCTGAATGATTTTCTATCACTATTTTTTCCACTTGGTCTGATTACAAGGCACATTTGTTTGGGTGTGTGTTTCTATGTGTTATATGTGTTTAAACAATGTATTGCTATACCTTTTCCACCTTTCCTAAAAGGGGTTTCTTGCTCGAGCTTTGAATGGGTCACTAAAAGTGATTCAAGCTGTCCTCACGGTCTAATGACTACTATCGCTCGCAGCCAAATGTAAAACAAATTAAATTTTTCAAGAGACCATTATTTCTGTAATATGTTGTCATAGAGCTCATGCTTCCACACACATCTCTAGTGTTGAAAACAAGCTCTTAATTTGAGCACTGAATGAACACATGCATAATAATTACCTTATTTGCATATATTATGTCAGTCTGTTTAGTATGTTAATGCTTGGTAAACTCCTGGTTTGATTGCTCTGCAGACATACTAATCAGGAATTTGGTAATTGGTTACACTGATGTTCTGACACTTGTTAAGCTACACTGGCAGATCTCGTTTGTTTCTTTTAGAACCAAATAGTTTAGTTTTCGTCCCTAGCACACTGAGCCACATGGCAAAGGAAGGCTGATTGATTTCTGTGTCTTGGTTTCACCAGCTTGAGGATTTATTTTGAAATTTGTTTCAAAATGAGGTTTTTTAAGAATATTTAGTTCTACATCAACCGATCAATGGTGTTGAAAAAACTCTACTCATGTGTTGCATGAACAAAATTAAGTTTATGTGGTCAGTACAAAGGAGACATCATGGTGACACAGTGGGTATCGATGTTGCTTCACAACACGGTGGTTTCTGGTTCGAGTCCCGCTCTGTTTGGAGTTTGCATGTTTTCCCCGCGTCTGCGTGGGTTCTCTCCGGGTTCTCCGGCTTCCTCCCACCTCCACAAGCATGCACTTCAGACGAATTGGCTGGTTTCAAATTGCCCGTAGGTGTGAGTGTGCGTGTTTGTCTATCTGCATGCGGCTCGACGGTACACTGGCATCTAGGCCAGAGTGTCCCCTGCCTCACGCACACAGTCAGCTGGGATAAGCTACACCCCACGACCCGCAATGGTAAAAGAAGCGAGTAAGGAAAATGAATGGATGGATGGTCAGTACAAAGGAACTATACTGTCAAAGAAGTTAACTACATATTGCATTAATAAGAAGAGCATCTGCTGTAATTAAAGTTCTCCTTTAGACTAGAAATTTGTTTTAAAGATTTTTACATAAATGCAATATAACAGAATATGACAAGAACAATAGATTAAAGAACACATTTGAGCAGTTTTTCTTTTACCCTACAGAGCTATTAAAACAGCGTCTCAATGGTAGAATATTAAATTTATCTTTAAACAATGATGCGGATCAAAGAATGTCCCGCACATAGCATCGTAAGGTTGTGAATTAATTATAAGTGCTAAGACAAAACTTTTTAACAGCAGGTCTACCAACAAAGTTAGCAGAAGGGTAAAGACAAAATAAATAATGCATAACATGACAGGATGAAAAAAATCCCACATATAGGAAGGAAGACAGGAAGCCAAAAACATTTAAGACTGTGAGATTGTGCTGTCATAAACTTCCTCAGTACAAAGAAGTGTATTTATGAAGATACAGATCTTGACTTCAGGTTATTCAATTATAAGATCTTTAGATATTTTTATAGACCTGCATATACCAAAGTAACGAACTGTCATATCTTTTGGTGTTAAATTCTTCTTCAGGTTGACTGCTTTAAAAGTGTGGAGAGTTGGACATGGAGGAAGCTGATCTACAACAGCTTACAAGAGCAGGAAGAACAGAAGGAGTTTAACAATACAGCATACTGAAAGAGAGTCATGTCCACAACTTACATATATGTCTTTGTATATGTAAGGACATAATTTAAAAGCAATACATCTGAACAAGCATGACAGAATGGAATAATATGGGATGGCACTGAGTTTATTTGCTCTATTCAGATGACTTTCAATACACCTGGAAAATGTTGTAACAAACTAACATAAGGGAAACACCTGACCTAAACTTACTTCCCTTCTGAAATCAACTGTAACACTACTGTAAACAAAACGCCAAGACCATACTGAAAAATGGTAACACTCAAATGTCTTAATTCAAGCAACAATGACTAAATACATTTTAATCCCTTATTTATATTTAGAAATGGCTGAACTGTTTATATGAACCCAATCTAAATCCTCTTCATTCCATGGCTCTATTTTGCTTTGAGTATTTGTTCTGAGGAACTACTGTTGGTTCTCCCGTCATTTTATTTATTTATTTATTGTAACCTCTTTGCCAATGACAGTCATTCGACCATGTTGAATTCCCTGTGATAGGAACCAGTCTGGTAGCCATCAGTCATTTATAACGACGGCGCTCCCTTCACCATCCTGTGGACACATCCTTCTCAGGTCCTCCCTGCTGGCTGAACTCTCAAACCTGAAGCCCCCGATGACTAGCACCTCTCCGTCCTCCTCAATGTTGATATGATGCTCCTGCTGAATCTGTCACAAAAAAAAACATGAACAGTGGATGTTCTGTACTTAGTATGTCTGAACACATGAAATAACACAGAGCTCTACTTACAAGTCCACGGGGGGGGGGGGTTTAAAATAATGGGATGTTTTTTTGTAAGGATTTGTGTGATAGCATGCTTCCTGACTGAGAATTTACACTATTGCTCCACCCAAAAGGCCTTTCACGCATCTCTATATTTTCCAGATGGTGAAGTAAATTAGGCAATCATTGCCTTTGTTGAATGGACTCACACTCAGCACATCATCAAACTGGGCTGCAGCCAGAATCCAAAAAAATATGACAAAAAATGTGAATGAAATGTGTGTAATGATGGAGGCTGTAAATTAACTGGCTGAAATACCAGTTCCTAAATCAGAAGAACGTCATGCACTGGAAGCATTTCACGAAAGTAAAGAAATATTTCCCCTGGGTTTTATTTTTTTTTTAGAAAATGTTTGTTTGTGGGTCCCACTGGTGGCTGACAAAATTAGTTAGCATTGTTGAATTCTTTGGGCTGTTTGTAAGTCTCTTTGATGGATGATCATATAATAAAACAAGTGGTGAGATTTGGACTGAATTGAAATCACCAACTGGTGCTGGAGTGTCAGTGCTTCTGAAAATATATGAGAGGGTGGACACCACATTGAGACATCGAAGCAAATTGAAGAAAAAAGACTTGGGTAAGGTGAGGTTAAAGAAACATCGTGGTTATGCTCAGATGATGGTGTAAGAGGATCTGCTGGTGCATACCGTGCTACACCGTCTTTGGTTGGTGGAGGCAATTGAAGAGCAGCGGTCCAGCAGCTCCTCTATGTCTCTCAGCAGCTGCTGAGAGTTTGACAACACTGCAATGACATTGAAATCCAGTAAAATCCAGTATTATCCCCCACTTCAACAAGCTACAGTGCATTTAGCACTTTTCAAATAATTTGTTATAAGGGCACACAGAATATTTCCAAACTGCTGAAAATATAACTATGAAACTATTCATATAAAACAGTAAAAGTTGCTAGGGCATTCTGTTTGTATTCCATGGTGTTTCTTGCTATAAAGTTGGGATGACATCTCAGGGACAGAATGTGTACAGGAGGAGGTAACAACTACTGCTTTGTATTTTTACATATACTTATTGGTAGTACAACAAAAAGACATTAAAACACTTCAGAGTATAAATAGAGCAAAAGAAGTTAAAATGCATTATTGATTTTGCTGATGGATATAAGTGTCAGGCTTACACTTATGAGTCTTTAAAATGCGGGTGTCGAGGTCCTCTCCAAATGCCAAGTCACTCATCTTTAGGCAAGGTTCTTCAACAGTTAAAGCACAGGTTTATTTTTCACACTTTTGAATCACATGGCCTATCATGTGATTAAACATGTTCAGATTCACAAAATACACAGTGATGCAGTGAGTGCAGTAAAAACTTACGTTTTAGGGTCCAGCATGTAGGAATCTGTTGGTGGAGGTAGGAAAAAGGAAATTAGATTTATTAATAATGATTCCCAACAATTAGTGTATCACCTGCAAGTTCCTTTTCACAGGAATGATTCTATGATCATTTAGATTCCATCTGGGAAGTGTTTCAGATAAAATGTTTTTAGAATTTCTGGTGTGTGTGTGTGTGTGTGTGTGTGTGTGTGTGTGTGTGTGTGTGTGTGTGTGTGTGTGTGTGTGTGTGTGTGTGTGTGTGTGTGTGTGTGTGTGTGTGTGTGTGTGTGTGTGTGTGTGTGTGTGTGTGTGTGTGTGTGTGTGTGTGTGTGTGTGTATATAGTGTCAAAGATGAAGAGTTGGTCAGCACCGGGCCTGGATATGATCCATACATACTGGCTAAAGAAGCTGACAGCACTCCATGAGCGTCTAGCAGGACAGATGAACCAGCTGCTAAGGGATGGGACACACCCACAATGGTTGACTGAAGGCAGGAAAGACCTGATCATGAAAGACCCACACAAGAAATCTTCCCCATCCAACTACCGGCCAATAAGCTGTCTCAGTACAACATGGAAGGTCCTGTCAGGCATCATGGCAGCTAAGATGGGTAGGCACATGGATCAATATATGAGCGGGGCACAGAAAGGAGTTGGTAGTAACACCAGGGGAGCCAAGCACCAGCTACTGGTGGACAGAGCAGTACACAGACACTGTAAGAATAGGCAAACCAACTTGTGCACCGCTTGGATAGATTACTAGAAAGCCTACCATTCAATGCCACACACGTGGATACTGGAATGCCTGGAACTGTATAAGATCAACAGGACACTAAGAGCCTTCATCAAGAACTCAATGGGGAAGTGGAAGACAACCCTGGAGACTAACTCCAAGCCAATTGTCCAAGTTAACATCAAGTGTGGCATATACCAAGGGGATGCACTATCACCACATCCTCTACATGGATGACATCAAGCTGTATGCCAGGAATGAGCGAGAAATTGACTCACTGATCCACACCACCAGGATCTACAGCGACGACATAGGGATGTCATTCGGATTAGACAAATGTGGCCAGATGGTATCAAGTAGAGGCAAGATGATCAGAACTGAAGGGGTTGACCTACCAGGGGGCAGGATAGAAAACATCAAGGACAGCTACAAATACTTTGGAATCCCACAGGCTAATGGCAATCATGAGGAGGCCGCAAGGAAGTCATCCACAGCCAAATACCTCCAGAGAGTAAGGCAAGTCCTGAGAAGTCAGCTGAATGGCAAGAACAAGGTCCGAGCCATCAACATGTATGCACTGCCGGTCATCAGATACCCCGCTGGGATCATAAGCTGGCCAAAGGAGGAGATAGAAGCCACAGATATCAAGACTAGAAAGCTTCTCACCATGCATGGAGGGTTTCACCCCAAGTCCAGCATCCTGAGGCTGTACACTAAGCGGAAAGAGGGAGGCCGAGGAGGACTAGTGAGCATCAGGGCCACTGTCCAGGATGAGACATCAAAAATCCAAGAGTACATCAGGAAGATGGCCCCAACAGATGAACTGCTCAGTGAATACCTTAGGCAGCAGAAACCTGAGGAGGAAGAGGAGGAGGAGGAGACAACATGGAGGGACAAGCCCCTACATGGCATGTACCACCCACCGTCAGATAGAGGAAATGGCTGATATCAAGAAGACCTACCAATGGCTGAATAAAGCTGGACTGACGGACAGCACAGAGGCACTGATCATGGCAGCACAAGAACAGGCCCTAAGTACAAGAGCAATAGAGGCCAATATCTACCACAGTAGATCTGACCCAAGGTGCAGGCTATGTAAAGAAGCCCCAGAGACAGTCCAGCATGTGGTAGCAGGGTGTAAGATGCTCGCCAGCTCAGCATACATGGAAAGGCACAACCAAGTAGCTGTGATAGTGTAGAGGAACATCTGTACCCGGTATGGACTAGAAGTACCCAAATCCCAATGGGACATACCACCGAAGGTGGTTGAGAACGACAAGGCTAAGATCCTGTGGGACTTCAACTTCCAGACCGACAAACAGCTACTGGCTAACAAACCGGACATTGTGGTGATGGACACAGAGCAGAAGAGAGCAGTGGTGATAGATGTGGCGATTCCAGCTGATGCCAACATCAGGAAGAAGGAACACAAAAAGATTGAGAAGTATCAAGGGTTAAAAGAACAGCTGGAACAGATGTGGAAGGTCAAGGTTAATGTGGTCCCCGTGGTAGTAGGAGCACTTGGGGCAGTGACCCCCAAACTGGAAGAGTGGCTCCAGCAGATTCCTGGAACAACATCTGAAGCCTCAGTCCAGAAGAGCGCAGTCCTAGGAACAGCTAAGATACTGCGCAGAACCCTCAGACTCCCAGGCCTCTGGTAGAGGACCCGAGCTTGAGGATGACACACAGATACCACCCCACAAGGGTGAGAGGGACATTATTTATATATATATATATATATATATATATATATATATATATATATATATATTCTTTTGTTTTGTATTCAGGTGACTAATAGACATATTTTTTGTGCAGTAGTTGGCTATCGAGCTAAGCTACATCAATACATATATCCCACCTAAACAACTAACAACCGAAACTGTGACAAATATTGGATTGAATTAATTAAAATATGACTATTTTAACTTTTGACAATGACAAATAAATAAAATGTACTATAGAAAAGTCGATTAAAAAGTAACCTTACCGTTAGGTTAGCAAGAGGGAAAGCGTTTGTTCGCTATCAGGTTTTTAATTTGGAGCCTCTCTTTGAATAAATATATCGAAAGGAAGTTGATTACGAGGAATCTGATTCGTATTTTTTAAAACGCTGTTACAGGTTTTATGAGAGGAGTGTCTATCTCTATTCCATTTTTTATAAAGGAAACCGTGAACAAAGCGCTTTAATGTTATTTTGATAGAGAAATATGTTCTGTGTCAACGTGAACACGAATTAATAACTTTAATGATTACGGCATTTATTTTGAAAGGGCTTCCCCAGTCAAGTGACTCCCGGAAGTTTATGTTTCTTCACCTGTCAGTTCTGACAGTGCGAGTGTCCATCTTCGTCTCTTTGTTTTTCTTCGAGGAACAGGTCCTCATTTTTGAAGAATAAATGGTAATCCAGTTTGGTCTGTTAACAACTAATTGAGGACAGCTTCTGACACGGTTAGTGGGAGTCATGAATCAAAAATAACCGAATGCATTTGATTCACCTAGCCACAAATAGCTATAAAACGATAGCTCACGCTAGCTAACTATATCACAATAGCAGGATGCTTTCGATCACCGTTGCTAATTTTTGAGTATTTTTCAATTCAACATTTCACTGTTCGCTAATTTTACTATCTATTATGACACATACTGTAGAACTGCCTATCTTTGTTCGCTAAGAGACACATAGATCACGGAAGCTAACACCATAACGTTAGCGTCTTCTAAAAACCATTCATTGATTGTTTACATTTCGATTGAGACTGGTCTTAAATATCTTGTTGAAAAAAACAGTTATTGTCATTTTTATAGCTTCTGTGTAAGATGTGACATTTTGTTGTGGATACTATAACGAAATGATATTGCTATTTAGAGTCATGATATCACGTTGACTTTCGTGGTAACACTTACTTGCTGTGTGTCTTGTACAATTTGTGCAATTATCTGATGTCATCCTTCAAATAGTTCGTAGTTTGGTTCAAATAAGGTTTATATCAATGGTGCGGATTCAGTTGACTGTATAGTTTACTGTCCGGAAACTTTTTTTTCGAAAACCTTCGGCCTACGATTTTAAAAACTTGGCTAATCAGTGTTTGCTGCATCATTGCCTGCTGACATCATCGGCCGTTAGCTGCACCTTTGCTGCTGCTGTAGCCAAAAGATCAAAGAGGGTGTGGGTTTAAGGTTAATCTGGGTCTGTGTCCGGGATTAAGCTGGACTGCTTCGATTCTAGATCTCATCCTCGATCACTCTTGTCACACCACTGTCTCATCAGGCCTTTTCCTGTCTCCTCCATACCTGATAACTTGTGCTAAAATTGGTTTCAGACTTGAAGAAAATATGTTTCCACATAAATACACCATTCCTTATATTTTTATAGATTGAGATGCCATGGACTTAATTTGACATGTAAAATGGGTTTAATTACTGCATTATGGGAAATGTAGTTTTGGTCAAAGCACACTTTTGACCTATTTAATTTTAGACACTCTGACCTTTTATGCTCTCGCAGGCCGCATAAAATGATATGGCGGGCCACATTTGGCCCCCGGGCCTTGAGTTTGACACATAAGTGTGAAGTTATTGTCAGTGGGAAGCAGAGTTGTCATCAGAGAGATTGTCACCACTGCCACTATTTTCACTAGCCTTTGCTTTATCGGCCATGATAAACAGTAAATTATCCAACATGCGAAGCCTGACGCATTGAGATGCTCACAGAGACAACAACAAACAACAACAAGAGGGGAAGATGAGTGTCGAGGGAGGGGGGGTTATGGCATAAAGGGGAACTGAAGTACAATATTCGTTTATGGTGGCACGCGTTTGTTTGTATCTCTGAATGTTTGTAAATTGAATGTCCTTATGGTAATGAGGACTTCTAGCCTCTTATGCAATCTTGTACTTCTGCGCATGCGAGAGCGGGCCACAGGTTTTTCATCTGCTCTGTAGGGTTCTGCGTTTTTATCTTTTTTTGTCTTCTATCTTGTTTACGTCTTCTACCCTTTTTTTCATGATGGACAGTAATTATTTATTGAATTTCCATCTCGATCAATTAAGTATGTATCTATCTGGATGTCTTCAAACAAGGTTTTTAATCCAAGATTAGAACTTTGAGGCAGCATAGACCATGGACACTGGTGTTCTTACAATTTCCTGCTTCATGATGAAATGTAGATGTTCATTCTATCACGACGGCTACAGCAGTGGACAAAAACTCAAGACTATCCATATTAAAGATTCATTACAATTTCAATTTTTTTTTACCAATAAACACAATCTAAAAAAATGTCTGTTGCAAATAAGTGACAACGTAACAACTTCCATTAAAATTGGCCACAATTCCAAATTGGATTATCCATAAAATCTCATCAGCCTCCCCAGTGCCCACCTGTCCACAAAACTGAATTGAACTCTCGTGCCTCTCATAAACACAAATTTAGCAAACAGCACCAATCTCTTACAGTCCTCATTTTACCTGTGGATTGTTCAGTCAGGAGTTTTTGAAATAATCAAAAAGTCTCCCAGTTACGCTGTTGGGTCCGTATCAGTGTGTGAAACATGACGCTCATATCAAGTTCAGAAAAAACAAATGCAAATTTGAATACATTGCCTTTGTTCTGTTTTATTTTTTGTTTGAAGATTGGCAAATTTAAAAGTATCCCAACTCTGTTATCATTCGTACACCAGCACACCCACAGATAGCATTTTCATCTGTAGGATATGTAGTGTAAAAGATATCAATGGATAGCTACCCATGAAACTAGTTCAAATTTAAAATACAATTTAATGATTTAAAAATACATGGTCATACAAATGAAAACAGTAGGTGCTAATTTAAGAGATTTATCAATTTGAAATTCTTCATGTAATCCCCAGGTATTTTATCTGCTACGGAGCGGGCCTGTGCAGGCATGGAGCCGTTGGCAGTGGATGATGACATCTGCATCCTTAAGCATGAGACAGCCTACACCGCTGCAGGCGAGAGTCCTTTATCAGTGTGTGCCGGAGATGAATCTGTTGCTTCTCACTTCGCCCTGGTCACTGCCTACGAGGACATCAAGAAGAGACTGAGAGACACAGAACGAGAGAATACCTTACTGAGGAAGAGGGTTAAACAGTTGGAGGATAAGGTATGGACATAAACAAAGAGTTGATAGTGCGAGAGAACTAAGGACAACAGAGAAGAAAGAGTTAGCAGGAGGTGACTGAAGTGAAAGACCATACTGCTTATCCAACACAACTGAATGATGAAAAATATTTCTCCATTGTATTTGAATTATGGACAGAAACACCTCACAGAAAGTTTGGAAAATGTTACTAAATTCAAAATGAAACTGCAAAATACTCCTCTGGGAGAGACTGCATGCCAGCATCATTAATATTATTGGCCTAGAGTCAAAGCTTGAAAATAATGAGGTAAAAATGGTATTGTCTGAAAACAAAGAGAAGGCCCAGAGGAATATGGAATTGTCAAACAGTGTGTTGGAGCACGACATTTGGGGGAAAAGGATCATGAAATTGTATTTCAAAAACAAAAGGATGTAACATGATAGAGAGCTACAGGGCTGTGGAAAAAGTGTCGGGTCCACTCCTGACATCTTCTATTTTTGTGGTATTACCCTAAACTGGGGAATCTTCTGACAAAATATAACATAAAACAAAAGCAATATATCTAAACATATGAAAATTTTAAATGGTAATTATGTTTAATAAAGAAAAAATGTTTTCTGATACCTAAGCCATCAGTGTAGACTGAAGATCAGTCTCTGATATAGCACAGCCCATTTTTCTTTGAGGAACTGCTTTACTTCAGCAACTTTGGAGGATTTGTGAGAATGAAGCTTTTTTTGAGGTCCTGCCACAGTGTATAGAAGAGCTCTATTCATCTCCAAAGTTTATACCTTTTGAGACAGTGAGAGGTGAGCTTACTGTTCAGATCAGTGCATCACAAACTGGTGTTTTTAGAAAGAAGTGTTGTAACCCTTCCTAGACTGATGTACTTCAATTGCCTTCCTCCAGTTGTCTTCCAGAGGCGCTGGCAATAATCAGTTCTTGATGTTGTATAACTCGCATTTTGTTGCCTACGTTATTATGCAAAATTATATTTGAAGATACGGCAGAGTTTAGAATGAGATCAAATACAAAATCAGAAATGGGTGCGAAAATAGAACAATTCAGAAGTGGATCTAATACAATTTCATGGCAAATATCTATAGAGACAAAGGTCTAAATACAGATGGTAAGCTAAAGTTAAAGTACTCCATGTGTTGGGATATGATGGAGGAAAGGCTTCCTCCACCACAAATACACCCACAAGTATTGTGATGAAACTTAATCCATATCTGTATTCTTCTATGCTGTGTATTTCATGGATCACCAATGTAGCTCTTCAGGCCAGAGGCTCCTCCATCAGAGGGTCCCCATTATGTGAACAAGGCCTTCAGTGCTTACCGAGGTATCTATATAGAGAAGGAGGACCTGCAGATGGAGCTTAACAAACTGGTGCGTTTACAGATTCTTTTGGATCTGCCTCAAATTGACTAGAGCGTGGCACAAATATCAAGTATGTTGGAAACATATTTTTAAACTGAACATTTTTGTAACTATTCTTTTGTTGCTTTTAAGTTTGTTGGTTTCTTTTTATATCGTAAAGTGGATACCCTAAACTCATACTATCAGTATGAATACAACATAACAGTGCTGCACCATTCATACCTTCAACCAAGAAGGAGAGGGTGTTGTGTTTTGCTATGAATGCTGACTCCCTACATCTTCATCCACCTCTACCTCACTGTCTCCTCTCTTTGTGTCAGAAAAAGGAAAAGAGTGAGAGTGAGAGGCTGCTGACGGAGCAGCTCCAGGCCAGAGAGCTGGAGCTGCTTCAGCTGAGGACAGAGATGGAGACCAGCCAAGGTACAGGTAGAGCACATAGGATTACCTCCTCCTCTCTGTGGCAGCAGTACTTTAAACATTGTACAAACAATTTACAATGTTTGCTTCACTTGTCTGTGAGTGTGTGTTTTTGTTAATGACTTTAACATTTGTAAAGAAATAACAACAAAAGTGAGATATTATAAATTGTATATCTTATGTTGTGTGCATGCGTGAATAAGGTTTGGTGATATTGAAGGAAAGTGCTTTGTTACTTAAGTGTGTTTACTTAAGTACAATCCTGAAGTAGACTTTATTAAGAAGTCCACTAGCTCCTCAAGACCTTTTCAAATATAACATTTATTCTCTCAACAGTAACTGTTTGTTCTTACTGTGTGCCAGTGATGAAGAGTCTGAATAGCCCTCAGGAGTACTGGCAGGTGGACAGGGTCAGCACGGAACTTAAAATCCAGAAACTGCAGGAGGAACTGGAGAGGGTCACACTGGAAAACAGCAGACTTATTGAGAGAAGTGTGGTAAGTGGGGGGCATACAGAGAGAGAAAGGATTTAGTTGAAATTGGTGAGAGCAAAGTTAGAAAACACCAAACTCGTGATGTGGCCTAACAAGAAGATAGACAAGCTGTGAAGTGAAGGTGAAAAGTTGGCAGAAGCAAGGTTACACCTTGAAACAGAGAGAGGTGGGGTTGAGAGACGGACAACAGTCGATTTTCTCTTGTTTAAACAGAAGGAAACAGAGACAAACAAAGAAACAAAGGTTTGAAGGGGAGTGAAGGAGTCCTGCATTATGTCTGAACAAAAACTGACAATATTTGTGTGAATTTTAGACGCTGCTCCAAGCTGTATTTTGCATAACTTAAATCTATTTTAGGAGGAGCCCCACGGCTTAAATGGACCAGACTTGGACGAGAGCTGTGATGCAAAGTTTAAAGCAAGGTATCAAGTTTTATCAATACCATTGGAGAATCATTTCTCAATTCCCAAGACGCCAGTAGCTGTGCAGATGCTCATGTCTGTTTTTTTTATGAGACAAGTTTTTACTCTGCTGCTTTTTGTGTGCACTTACTATAAATGTAACACATGAGAGAGGTTTTAATATATACAGCTAGTCCTCAACATACGGACACAGTTGGTTCAGAGTTGTTCATAAGCTGAAAAGTCGTTATTTATTAAATTTCAATCAATAATTTATTGACAGTCATTTACGTGACCATTCTAAATACAAAAGTACTATTCCCGAAGACTTACCAGAAACAATTACATGACATAAAAACAACATAATGAAATAAAATACAGGTACATGTCATTTAGAGTCAAGTTGTTCTTGAATATACGTCGGTTTAAAAAAATGCATGGAAAAATAAAATTCAAGTTTACATCATTTCACTTGACTTTATGTCTGTCCACCACAGATATTGATTGAACTTTCAAGATCACTAAACTATTAAAGGCTCATAATATTATAATACCCCAGGTATTAACTAGAACTGCAGTAGAGATGGAACTGGCAGTCATTAGGCTTCATTCATCTGTTTACAAAGGAACTCCAAAAAGAGACACCCACTCATATTTAACTCCAACTCTTGTTCCCTTTTCCCTAAATTCTCCTCAGCTCAATACACGTGCAGCCTGTGGCTGAAGGCAACATTACAACAACTGTCTGCATTAACATAGGTTATCACAATAACATGTTACTGTACAATGAGTAATAAAAACATAGTGACATTAAAATCTGTACTGTACATATAGTTCAAATATCTGCCGCTAAGCACCACTCATGATTCAAGCAATTGCTTTAAATTCAGATTAGTTTACGGTAAAATTTGGCTCCTTTTAATTTAATCCTTGAGAAGAAGAAGAAAACACTTCAAGGAACCCTCAACCAGTTTATTAAGTGCGTCCAGCAACAACAGCCAGAGTCAGCTGTTGATGTTGATAATCCACTGTACGGATTAAGTAGTTCCGTAATGATGCTTCTAGTTAGATGGGTGTTTTGTTAATCAATGGTTGTGACATTTTTGATAGTGTCTTATGATACTGTTGTATTTGTCCTCTTTGGCCACTAGAGGGGGGTAAATAACAGTCTTTAGTTAGGAGATAGTTCAAGAAGCACCTGAATTAAATACACTATCAGTACCAATGAAACTCTAAATGTTTGTCTCCATTACAGTATTAGAATTTGCATTTCAGTGTTTTAATATGTACGAGGTCAGCAACATACTAAACATCCAACTGCTTTTTCTGTGAGGTTAATATGAAAATAATCATCTCCACACATTCAATGAAGAAAAATCTCTCTGCAGTGAATTATAATTATTTCTTATCAGCACATTTCAGGGTTTTTTTGATTTTCATCAGATTTTCTCTGAGGTCTCAAATGTCTAGTTAAACTTAAGGCAAAGTGTTATGAGCATATCATTCACTCAAGGTGTGGATTGGACAGTTTATAGGTGTTACCTCAAAAGCCAGCAGCTTTACTCTTACTTTGTTTGGTTTTTCTTTTTGTTTGGTTGTTTGGTTGGTTTTTATTTTTCTGTAAGAAGAACAATGTGAAGGATATTTGAATGACTTCAGGCAGAATGTTGAATGAAATGTTCTGTCCTGTAGAGAGAGGAGCATGCAGCAGACGTACGCAGCCTTATGCTCTGAAGTCACGCGTCTTAACACGGAGCTGAAGCACCAAACAGGCCTGATGAGAAAACTCAGACCCCTTATTGGTAAGTCAAGACAACATGATGTACATGAACACATGCAGCAAACTCATGGACTCACGTGCATAAAAATATTCACTCCCAGCTTTCAACAGGACCAATTACATTCTTTCTGTCTCCTGTTGTCTATCTCTAAGGCCCCGTCCACATGTAGCAGGATCTTTTTGAAAACTCCTTTTTTTTTTCCCCTCCGGTTAAGCCTTTCATCCACAAAAAACGGAGGTTTTTGAACATTTTTCGAAAATGCCAGGTGTGCGTTGTCGTGTGGATGCTGTAACCAAAGGTTTTTCTGTCCGGGGGCGTCTCCCTTTGATGAAAACTGCTGTGACATCATGTGTGTGTCACCTGTGGTTTACACATACAAACAGAATGGACGGAGTTAAAACTGTATTTGTGACAACTGTCCAGTCGTTTTTTAGCCATTTTGTTGTTTCAAGCCCAAGTTCTGCTGCTGCACATTGAGAACAGACGAAAGTCGGCTATTTTGGGTCGCGCTGCCAACCGGTGGGAGAACTCTGTGATGGAGGTCGTGCGTGAGTTTCCACACGTCCCGGTCCTCTCTCCTGTCGTTAACAGAGTTGTTACAAAGTTGTTCTGCTTTTAAACGTGTGGATCAGCGCACTTATGTGGTTACGTGTGGATGGAGATTTTTTTGAAAGTGACATCATGTTGATGCAATCTTTTTTCAATGCAGCATTAAAAAAGATGCGTTTTCAAAAAGATCCAGCTACCTGTGGATGGGGCTTGACTCTCACTGATTCTCACCAATTCTGTAATTTAAAAAATGACGAAAGGAAAAGGAAAAGAGGAGGAGCATGAAGACAAGAAGATGATGAAAACTTTAGACCGTATCACCTCTTCTACAGAAGAATTAAAGAATGAATTTAGGCCGATGCGGGATGCCATGGAAGAAATGAGGAATGAGATGAAATAAATGCGGAAAGATATGGAAAAAAAAGATCGGCGGACATTGTTGTCTTGGAACAGGGACAACATAGATTGGATGATTTTGCACAAAGGAAGGAAATGATCATCACAGGCAACAACTACGCACATGCTGTGGCCAGGGGAAGTGGAGAGGGAACTGAGCACAACGCTGACACCAAGACCGTGTTTGTATTTTCAGCGGGTACCATCTTACCAAAAAAGTCTTTCAGATATTATGTATTTACACAACATGTAGTTTTACTTTATGACAATGTTTCTCTCATAAAAATATCAAACTAATGCCATTCAAACATTTTGTCTGCGTATCACAGTTGCAGAATTACTCAAAAATATCAATGTTCGGCCAAATAATCCAGAGAGAGACGTCACATAGCTTTGATTTCAGATACTTCTCATGTCCTGTTGGTGTTCATTGGTTCCCTCCACCGCAGTTTGGTGAGAATGCATGAAACTCATGCACAAGAAAAACTGACTTAGAATGATTTTCTTACATTTTTCTAACTTTTAAACCATAGCAAAAAGCAAAAAAAAAAAGCCCAGGACTATCTGGAGCAGGAGCAGTTTTTACCTCTGATTCACCTCAAATTTTCTAAAGTTCTGCACCACATCCTTATATTCAATGTTGCCAGAAAGATCCTCACCATAAGTGTAACCAGAGTTACACTCAGTCCTTTCCACCAGCAAGACCAAACATCCTTCTTGTCTGTGTAGCTCTTCCTCGCCCAATCCCTGCCCCTCCAAGGTTTGTATTTGGACAAACCTATGAGTAGTGTTTGGACATTCCGGCTAACAAACAAACCAGCCAACCAATTAGTACAGGGGGAAAAAAAAAAATCTTTAATGGAGGTACATATACAGTACTTCTTTTCCATGCAGGATACATAAACATGTTAAAAAATGTACTTATACTTCTAAATGCACCTGTTCTTTTGTGGCTCTGTATGTGATCTGTTGTACGTTTGCTTACTGCATTTGTTTTTGTTTCCATTTCTATTGAATAGTTCAAGCAGAGTGATCTCTCCAGAGGAGCTGTGTGTGCCCCATTTAGATATTCAAATCTATGGTCCATAATACTTTTGAATTTTTGAGAGAATTAAATCACAAATTCTCTCGTCCATACCCTGCAGTGTTAAAAGTGGACGTGATGATGAATGGTAAAATGTGTTAAAATCAGTAGTTGGAGACAACAAATGAGTGAAATGCATTGGAGAGTATAAGCATACTTGACTGAGGTCACATTTTAAGATTGTCTTTAAGCATGAGATTTATGGTCTGATTTATGGTCTTTGCATATGTCACGATTGATGTCTTAAATTCAAACCTTGCTTCTGCATGCAGGAACTAATGAGGCTCATAGCAAATGTAAGAACAGGATTACTTTGGCCTTTCGTCGGTTAAAGGGATGCTTTTCTATCGTACTTCCTGAGAAAATTTCTCCTGCTGCTCCTCATTGTAGTTTGTATGATATGACTGTGGATATTAGAGTTCTCAAACACTTTGATAAAGGACATCATGAAATTGTCCATCCCTCCTCTCCCATCCCTCTGTGATGATGTATTCTACCCCAGGAGAGATTATCCCTGTTGTCAGTTCCCGTGGAGCGTGAGAAAAGGAGACTAGGAGGTGAAAATTAGAGCGAAATAAGGCAAGAAAATAAATCTTGGCCTATTTATTCCACTGAATAACAAAAAGAAAAAAAGAAAAAGTGAGTTATGTATTTATTCATGGTGATATTGTTCATCTGTATTTTTCCAATGTTCCTTTCTTTGGAATCACTTTTATTCAAATCCTACACTCAGGAGACCCCCTTATGGAAGAGAAGTGGGGAGGGATGGATGGAGAGAAGTAGGGGGAAAAGCAGAGACATTTAACATTATTATGCGCTCAAGACAATCTGATAGCAAAGCGATGATGTGTGTGAGATTAGGACATGTGATCTATGTATGAATGTTTTTGTATTGAACAAAACCTAATTATTATTTTGGATATTTAGTAATTCATATCAAGGGATTTTAGGTACAGCCTTCTCACTCATCTATATATCTTTTTCTCTTACGTAATATGACTATCATATCTTGTAGGTATTGCTAAAAAGCTTCTGTTAAATGCACATGAGAGTTTTTTAATGTCATCAGAAACGTTCAACTGTTTTAACTGTGTATTTAAACAGAGGTGTGATCTGTTCCAGCTGTCAGAAGAATTAGAAGATCCTCCTTTCATCACTGACTTTGTTTCTGTCCCTCACTCCTCTCTCTGCAGCCGCCTCAACGGTTCCCATCCAGTGTCTGGACGACGTTGAAAAGAACAATAACCTCACAGTTCCACGGGTGTCGGTGCCCCGCCCCCCTAGCGCTCCCCCTCTCCCCTCGTGTTCTGGGCGGCCCTGCCCCCCCGTGAGCGGGCAGTCAGGCACCCTGCTATCGGACGGTCTGAGGGATGACTGCTGGTACAACGTGCCCTGGCCCTCGCAGAGCTGCTCAGGAGAGGCCCTGATTGGCAGCCAAACCTGCTCCGTGATCCTGCCTCCACCCCCCCTTAACCAGGCCTCCCTGGATGACAGCTCTCGTTCGTTCCCCAGCCCCCCTAAGCCCAGCGATGCCATGTTTTGGGAGGGACACTCTACCGCATCCAACTCATCCTCGATTGGAAACTGCACGCCCAAGAGTCCTCCCAACGCAGAGTGGGCCAAGCCGTATTGAGTGGAGGATTAAATAGCATGATGGATGAAAAACAAACAAAGGATGAATGAATGGAATCTCCAACCCTGCCACACAGACACCACCTAACCTGCCTTAAGATGTAAGACCACTCCTCTGGGGCTGGACTGGGCCTGCTGGATGTGGTAACTAATGGATGCCGGTGGAGGCCTGTTTGAGGTAAAGACTGGGTCATCTCTGCACACCACATCAGCGAACATATCTGACTTTGCAGAGGAAAAAACTGATGAGACAAGACCTTCAGAGGAACAGTTTGTTAATGTATGTCTCCTTGTATACACATTTGTAAGTGTGTGCAAGCATTTATACAAGCGGTGTGTGTGCGTGTGTGCTTGTGTGTGTACACACACGTACATCAAACTGTGTGCCTGTGTGTGCAGATCGCTGTGTGGGCATCTTTCGCCCACCTGTATCTGTCATAATATACCTAATAGGGCTTAAGAGGCCTCATTCTCCTTTCACTGTGGCCAGTGATCACTGGGGCCACAGCTTCATAGTAGAAGCAGTACAGTAAAAATATACTCTCTCCAAATGCAAGTCTATTTACATTAGATGGCTGTAATGTCTACAAGGTGTGCAGTCTGGTGCATCTCATGATGGTGTGATGGTGATGTCCAGGAGTGAAGACTTGATGTGATTGTTTCGTGCTGTAATCGGTGCAGACAGTCACTGTAGGATACTTTGCAGAATAATTTTCCAAATTTTAAAAGCTACCAAAATGAAATTTTAATGTCTTTTTTACTCTTTTTTTTTTTCAACATTTTTTTTTAGTCATGTTTCAGTGGATCAATCTACCCTGTCATTTTTCAGAATTTATTTACAAGAAATTTTGGAGGACATTAATAAATAAGTGGAAGTTTTTTATAATCATTTGGAAAATGTCTTCTTTTGAAATACAACACTGGCACGACCTAAGGTTCTAATGTTCATGTAGTCACAATTTCACTAGACAAACAAATCACCTTAAACCTGTTATCGTGTTCAGCTCTCAGAGCTACTGTCACATGACATCGTTTTCATGTCTGTTAAAATACTCTAGTATTTTCAGGCAAAAATACTTGAGCATTTTTGTCTGAAGTTTGTCTCCAGATCTGAATTCAGTAGATTCATGGAAGACATCATAAATATCCTTGCATTTAAAATCCTGCTTAAGTTGTAAACCTGCTGTAAACCTGTTTATTATTTACAGAAAGTGTATTTAACTGATGTGCTGGTTTTACATTCATGTTGCAGTGTTGTCCGAGAAGAGGAACTTTTCTTGTTGGATTCTGTTTTTAAAAGTCAGACACGCATAAGAAATGAAAGATGCACAAATTAAAATGCGTGGAGTACAACAGAAAGAAGAATGTGCATATCTGTATAAATGTATATGCTGGGCTACAGTACTCTGCCAAATGCAGTTTTGCACTCCAAACCATAGGATTTTTTCTTTTATCCGCCAACCGTAAGATGTCTGAGTGTGTTTGAGAGTCGTCTGCTATGGTGGAAAAATAAGAGTATTGATTTTATGAAACGTGAGCTGTGACTTGAAAAGTCAGTGCATGAAGCACAAAGGCCCATGGTTGTTGAAAAGACTCTCCATTTTCCGTCTGTTTCATGATAACTGTGGCGGTCTTTGTTAGTTTTTAAGAAATCTTATTTTACAGCAGTAGTTTCATACTTCTGTAAACAATTTGCAAACCAAAATGCAATGTACAGTAGATATGGATTATATTTTAGATTTACTGCACTTCAGACTGTTTGTAAATATGAGCAATTAAATGAAGGAAAGAAAATGACAGATTTCACTGCTTCCAAGTATTTTTTACTAAGGAGCTTCTGTGATCCGATTGAATGAAACTATGCTGTTCTTTAATGTCAAGATACTTTGAGACCAACAGCATTTTTTTTTTGTCTTCCTGTCCTTATTTTTGAGACTTCTGTGTTACATTGAATATTCCTGCAAATGAACAATTCCTACTGCCCTCCACATGACTGTTAATCACTTAAACAATCAGTTTATGACTGAAGTCACATATGAGAGGCCAAACTGTTAGCTGGACATTACAAAAACTCAAACTATAGAATTTATTTGTCAATTAAACAAACTACTTTATGGATTACCATCACAGTAGATAAGGGTTGTCCCTTCCATGGGCCATGGACAAAATCACATTCTGGTGCTTTTTCCATAATTTTGGCATTTTCTCATGGATTTTCATGGAACTTGGAAGAATGGAGCATTAACCAAAAATGAAAGTCTTTTTAATTGCAAAAAGAAGAATGACCAATGGCCTTTCTTATTGCATGGCATGATGTACAGAGATTGCTTATAAATGAACTTAAAATTAACCAGAATTTATTTAAATACTTTCATTATAAATACAATGAATGCAGCGATTTTTCAGAGCCCTTAATCATGACTGAAGAAAATGATTCAGTGAAGGTGAAGTAAGATCATTTGTAGGATCTTTTTTTTTTTTAAAAAAACTGAAAAAAATGCAGTCATGAACATTCCACAATTTAACACACTTTAAAGCTATTTAAATGTTCTTTATTTACATCACATGGATACACGATAAACACGCCAGAAGATTCAGAAGAGGGTCGACAGATTCAAAGCTGAGACACCGATTACGAAGCTCTCCGGAGGAGCGGTGACTGTTCCCTGGTCAGCTCTACCTGTGTGTAGTAATTATAATGTGAGTCTGTTGATTCATATAAGGAAGAAAGTTCATTTTGATCTGATGAGAACATTATAGAAATTAACATGAAATTTAGAATTATTCTGATTAAATTTTAGATTAAATACCAGGTTTTCTTCCAATATGAATAAACAAAATATACAGGTTTTTGTCTAACATGACCAGTAACACTCCACACCTCGCTTTTAAAGAAGGTAAGCTGTGTGTTGTGTGGATCATTACATGCTAGTTGGGAGTTTTTGCTGCCTGTTTTTTGCTGGAATCCCCGTCCTCTCAAACTCCAATTTCTCACTAATGTACTCCTGCTTGCACTGTTCGAAGAACTCCAGGTCCTTGTAACTGGTGGCGAAAGAGGATTAAGGATCATTAATGCATAATTGCACTTTGTTAAACAAGAAACTGCAGAATACTCACTGAAATGTCAGACACTCCTTTAGTGCCGCATTTTGCTCCCGACACTTGAACACCATGAGCAAACCAGATTCTTTACAACAGTGATTGAAGGCTGGAGGAAAGATCAAGAGATGGTTAAGTTAGCATAGGAAAGACAAACCTGTTCAACACCTGCAAACTCAAGTTATGGATGAGAAACATATTTCATCCTGATTACATCTTAATAGTTGTTTAAAACAGTATGCAAGAATAGATCTATATTGCAATTCACGGCGCAAAAATACAGGGATTACATCATATTAAGAAATTTAGAAACAATTTCGTATGTAATTCTGACAATTACTAAGTTTTAGAAGATTAATAAAGTTATTTTAAAAAATACAAACAGAAATCTTAATATACAGCTCTAAATGTCTCTGTGAAAGCACACACTACACAGCTCTGCTGTGCAGTGTGTGCTGATACGGGGTTACAGGCTGTCCATGATGGACGGTAGTTTTTCAAGGCAGTTCCTGTTTATCACTGCTCAAATGTTTCCTGCTCACAGTTAATCTTGGAGCCATCTTTCCTTATCAGTTTGGTAATTCTTTTGGTGTTACTGGCTCCAATGTAGCCATTATTACCTAATGAGCTTGTACTGACACAAAAATATAAACAACGCACAAAGGAAATATATACAATTACAAACCAATAATTAATGAAAACAAGTGGATTTTTTCCATCAACCAGCCTCCTTGGCCAGTAAAAACATTAACTGTGGACTGTCAATGAGTGAAATACATATAAAAATCCTTTCTACAGAGCTGCATCAGTGACATTGTGCTCCAGCAAGTTGTCTATTTTAGATTAAATGTGCAAGGTCCTTGTTGAAAACAAGGTGCTGAAGGACTGAATCTTCACCTTGTTAGCAACCCATTTCTCAAGGATTTAATTAACTCACCATCCTCCCATGTCCCCTTTCAAAGAAGTGACATCATAATTGCATTTATGAGCGGCATCAGTATTGTTATCACACAGACACTTTCATCAGGATGCAGATGTGAAAAGACCAACTGCAAAACCAATTTAGAGAAGCAGAACAGTGCGACTAATCTAATCAACAAACGCCTCGTCCATGTCCCATGGCACCAATAGATGGTGCACAAGGATGTCAATCTGATGACGGTAACATCAAAAGGCAAATCTCTGACACTAGCTCCATGTAAAAAAGGCTCTTCTAAACAAAGGTACAACACCACATTTACTTTAAACTTTAATTTTAAGATGTGAAAACGTAACTTAAGTCAGAAGTTCTGGACTTCATGAATGTTCAGAACACACACTGACTTACAAAATAAATGTATTGATTTTTAGCAAGATATACACATTTCAGGAAAAAAAAATCCATAAATAATGAAGCCATAACTAGACATATGTGAAGACATGGAATTTTTTCCAAACAAATCTACAAAGCTGTTGCATGCAGGTCACAAATACTCATCTGCTTCAACAACAAATGTGACTTTGGTGGTGTTTGAAGGCATTCAGACACAATGCAGACACAAACATACATTGACAGAACCCTTCTTTCACTAAGGTGTGAAAACTAGTGGAAGATGCAGCTAGAGCTGTGAGGGGGTTTCTCAAACAACATAAATTCAGTTGCCTGATTTTCCCTACACTATCTTTTTTACCATTTCAGGTGCTGATTTAACTTATGGGTCATATTGGATGCTGAAAATTACGATGCCATTTATTTCTGTTGTGTAATACTGACAACCATCTTCAATAATTTTCCTTTTGGTCTTTTTTAGAGCAATAAATTTTAATATACGTAGCTCTAGAAACAGCTGTGAAACTAAAATAAATTCTATTCAATGGCAGCACGTTGTTTTAAGGTCTGTGAATGTACACAAAACCAAGATGCTGAAACATTATAAATCAGCATGCAATTTCCTCCGGGATTAATAAATTATCATAATTTTATATATATATATATATATATATATATATATATACTGTGTATATATATACACACACATGGACAGACAGACAGACACTTTATTAATCCCGGCGGAAACTGCAACATAGTCATGATTTATTTCATAATTTACACACGCACAAAAAATTGGGGTCAACAAAACTAGGTGAATCTTTTCATAATAAAATATTTTTAACAAATAACATTGTAATTAATATTCATAGGATTTATTGATAATATGTGATACTAGTGTTGCGACTGTCATTCTGTTAACATTAACATCCATTCAACTTTTTCACAGCACAGATTTGGGTTTGCCACAGTAGAAATCATCACATGATTAAGTAACCATGACACCATTCTGTTGAGCTAGCACAATGCCAAGAAAAATCCATATTACTTATCAATATAAAAGTCATACTTATCTCACACACCTTCAACTTTCTCAGCGCAGCGCTCCTTGGCTTTTTCCCTCATCATCTTTGGTATTAGGACATCTTTTTCTACACATCTTAACTGGATCTCCTCTGAGGTGAAGAGGGTCAAAAATAAAGAAATCAACACAAATGAAGATCCAGAACCACGTCCAAAGTGTTCTGGTGTTGCTTTTCTTTTGTAAAATCAACAGTGGTCACTTCTCAGACTGAAACTTTAACATCTTATACAATATATATTTTATAAATAAATATATTTTAATTCTGAAAACTCAAAAAAAATTAGTCAGTAATACATATGCGCACAATTGTCTAAGGGATTATTTCCAGAACATTAAGTTACCATTTTATTCACTACTTTGATAACTGTTAAAGTGATTCCTGAAGCAGTATTTTTGATGAAAATAACAATCAAAAAACGTTTGTGACTAGTTTCTCAAATTGTGACCCATCTCACTCCAAAAGAGTTAACCATCCATCCGTCAACATTAGAGCTTAGTGAACTCCACGGGTAAAGTAAGAATCACTTTTAATGCAGGTCGTTTGGAGGCTCGTTCACATTAAATGTTACTCGTTCATTTTGTCAATAGCATTCTCTCAGGTGTGATTGTTATACCCAATCCTCTGCGAGCTGCATAATTCCTTCGCTTGTTGTTTATAATATTCAGAAGAGTTATCGACGTATTACCTGGTTAACACATGAATTAACGTTTATCATGTCCCTTTCGATAAAATAACTAGACTGAGCTGAAGAGTGTTGTGGAGTCGCTAGCTAGTCCACACAAGGTTTAGCAGCCTACTTGCTGCGTAGAGCTGAAAAACGACCCGCGCAGTTAATTTCAATAAACTATGGTTATTTCATGAGAGGTGTCAAAAATATTTCACATTATACCTGATTTGGTTGCCTCCATTGCTGTGGCGTTCCTCAAAACATTCCAAACGAAACCAATGTGACCTAGCTCACGTACGCTCAAATAACTTCCGCTGACGTCATGAGGCGGTGTCAGAAAATACAAGTCCCAGGTGCACACGCGGCTTTAGCGCTGCGTTTGAGGTTTGAGATTCATTGTACTGTAACAATAATACGATTAGTAATAATAATTTTTAAAAAACGGTAAAATTGATAGGCATGAGTAACATGTAATACTACTGCTACAACTACTACTACTACTACTACTACTACTACTAATAATAATAATAATAATAATAATAATAATAATAGTAATGTATAAGAAGATTCTCAGTTATCCAAGTCATGATAGATCTCTGTGGACTTTATTCAGTAGTTCAGTCCACTGGGTCTTGGGCTGGGGAGCAGAGGGTGGTTAGGTCTATTGTTATTGTTGTTTTTATGGTTGTTGTTGTTGTTGTTGTTATTGAAAAGTTTGAAAATTCTCTGGTGTAAATTATTCTTGCCAGTTGTTGAGTTGTTGTCTGGTTCCAAGTCTAACAGGAACCAGACAACAACTGGTGTTTACTACACCTTTAATTCATCTGTTTACAGACAGTGACGGACCAACATATTTAGTGTATCTTTAACACAAGAAATGTCTTTCAAAGAGGAACCACTGCATAACATGTTAAGTGTCATATTTTATTATGTTGATTTGGACAATTATTAGAAAACATCATATGAATGTGTTCAGCTTTATTTGTCCACTCTCATGTAGGAAATTGTTGCTGGTGCTTATCCTCCTTTAGTAAAATACCTCAGTGAAATGTTTTGAGTCAACAATAAATATAGTGAAGACCTGAGCTTATTTAAGTTCCCATTGTTACAATACTTAATTTCTAAAATTGAGCTAGTGGAGAAATGTCTTTTCAATGTCGCAGATGCTAGTCTGTGGAAGCAATCAACCTGTCAAATATAATATCTATAAATCTTCAATGATATTATAATAGTCATTTAACTCTAGTTTTGTACGTTTTAATAAATAAATACTGTAAAGATGTAATCATATTTCAAAAGCAAAATGCATAAAAATAAATATATTTTTGGAATGGTATCCATAAGAGTGATGAAAGAGTGCATTGTGCTGAAAATACATTCACATCCAGCCACACTATATCTGAGTCTGCACTCCAACCAACATGCTGAGCACAGTGAGCCTGACCACAATCAGTCGAGTGGCGAACTGACTGTCTAGATCCCATGCAAAGAGGTCCCACCTGTTCAGTCAAAGCGACAGGTACACACACAAATATATGTGCACACACAAAGGTTCCCACACACATACATACAGTCTACGCATGCACAAAGGACAGTCTTCAGACGTACATTAAGACAAAAGGCTACAGTAAGAAACACATAACACAATTAGAAGCATGGTTCCTGGCAAATAAAAGGCAGATATGAGGGAATAAAAGACAAAAACACTCATAAAAGTAATTCATTTCAAATGCTATTCCATGTATCTATGTATATATGTGGATGGATGGCTGGATGGATGGATGGATGGATGGATGGATGGATGGATGGATGGATGGATGGATGGATGGATGGATTTATTCTGTTCGGTTAATATACAGACACACCAGATGGTTATAAACAGCACGTGTAAAGGTTTTATTAAAGATTTTATGTTGGTTTTATTATTAGGATATTCTATGTATTTCAATGAGGAGTCAATATGTAACTGTCAAACTATTATAAGGTAGTTTTGATAATTAACTCATTGTGTGTGAAAATCTATCACAGAGGCAATTACATACTATGTATTAAAAAAAAGATATCCATCAAAAATGTCTGAGGTAGCAGAACAGGCCGGTATCAACGCCACTCTAATGGGAAGTACTCAATGCCAGCTACTAGTGTTCTGGCTAATATGGCTGGGGCACAGGATGCCAACACTGATCCAATATCACCCAAGCAGCAGGCCCTCATGAACCTTAAACCCTCTTACTATACGCCTCACTGCTCAGGGCCAACTACCAACTCCTCCAACTGTTCACTGATGGCAGCAGAACATGGCCTGTGTCAGGGAATGATGTTAAAGGGTCACTGACACTGACACTGCTTATACTTATGAGTGTCCACAAAACAGGCTGCAACCCACTGATAATGAGCCTTTCCTCCAAAAGGGCATTTCTGCACATAAATTAATTTTTTTTTACTATGAAGTTGGACTTTGTCAGTATAAAAGCGTACGAACAGAATGTAGCTCAGTCCATAACTTTAGTTGTAGTGTCAGCATTTCCTGTTCAACTGAATCAATTTTTCCAAATATTTAAAAAGTTAAATGGCTGTCAAGACTATAGATTCTGCCCCTTTGTCTGGATCCACCCTTAACAGGTCCCGCCGTTGTACTTGTATAACTATTTGACTAAGTTTCGTTAAAATCTGTCTCATAGTTTATTTATAATAGAGAAAAAAAAATTTTTTTAAATTAATGAATGAGTTGATCTCCGTGTGTATAGTAATGTATACTAATATAGAATGTATAGTAATTTTAAATCCACTTGAGGCATAGATAAAAGAGGAGGGCAATATGTACCATGGAAGATAATGCCTTCGTAGATAACAGGTACCAGACAGATCTTCGCATTTAGCAGAGAGGAAAGGATATACAGAACTGATTGTAATTTGATCAATGTAATGTTATAGTCAGACAACAGCCCCTCTGTGTTAAGATGCTACACAGGTGGGGAAGGGACACGCTCCTCTGTATCTGTGTCCTCCAAGATGTTGTATAACAGATGGGGTGTGGACAGAAGATTTTATAGAGTGTTTAAGTTGCGGCCACGGGGAGCCTCTTAAGGGTCGATGGAGATCAGATAATCCAACAGCTCGGGTGAGGGGATTACAAACCTACAGGCAGACCTCTGCTGTTGAGTCCTGCTGTGGGGCACCATTCACAGGTCATCACTGGGAACTTTGGCACTGGTGATTGCGGCCATTGTCAATTATTTTTATCTTAAGCTATGTTGGCTTCACCTGTTCTGGTGGTATTTGATACAATACTGCCAGTACGCTGTTCAAACGATCATGTGGATCTGTGAGGAATTAGACTGAAAATAAAGACAAACATGGTTTATCATCAATCCTTCTGTTTTCCTGCATCATTCATGCAAGTCAGCTCTGCTATAGATTTCATGTATCACAGAAAAATGATGTGATTTTTTTGTTGATGGAGAACAACTCAATTGATATGTATTTGGAGAGTTAAAGGAGTGGTATGTGTCACATGTAATCAAGAGACAAGAATGAGTAAAATGAAATATGATAATGTGAGAAATAACTATTTCTTGGCAGATCACTCACCGCTCAGGAATAAATGTTATACCATGAAATTCAAATAGGTCAAAGAGCCATTCTGTTTAATCTGGCTCTGATCATGTTGGCACCACCCAAGCAATGTCAGGATGCATTTCCTTTCAAGCAAGTGAAGGGGTCTGCCACTGTGCCACAATCTGCACTCACTTCTCAGGCAGGATAAACCCTTTGACACCACAGTTTTTAATTAAAATTACATTAGGAGTAATCAGCTGGAAGGGCAGGGGGATGGAGGTCATAGAGATCACGGGAGAGGTAGGAGGAGTTTCTGTTCATATAGATGATGACAGGGAGAGTTCGACCAAAGTAGTCTGCTTCGGGGTCAGTAAAAATTACATTATGCTTGTTTTGTTCTTTTTGTTAATTTTTTTTAAAAATGGCAGTGTAGAGGATTTCTGATTTGGCTACAAAGTTTGAGAAAGGGAAAACAAATATGTTGAACACAAAAGTACTATTAAAAAATAAAAATGACAGTCACTGATTAAAGATGAAATTAGAGTTTATCCAGGTGTTGCAGGATGCTCCTGTCCGTACTGTTATCATCAGTGGTGAATAAGAAATACATTTGCCAAATTAAGACGTTGAAATGGTTATCTAGACAGGGCATCTGGCTTTCTCACTGCATTTGTAAAAAGGGGAAGACCAAATGTTAATATGACTTTCTTCTTTCCAGAAACAGGAGAGGGCTGAAGAGAGAAGGGTACAAAGACCCATTCGTTCTCACTTGAGGGGCTCTCGCCAAGATAATTATAAGCTTTATGAAAGTACATGGCAAAAAGTAGAAGCCCACCAGAAGAATGGAGAGACATGAGAAGAAAATTACTTTTCCCCTCTGCCTTCGCTTTATGCCCCCTTTAACAAGAGATGAGATGGCAATGGATGGAGGAGGCCTTCTTCAGGAGGCATCCTGGGGCTTTTGTGCAGCAGCAAACATGAACGAGGCAGAGTGTTCAGCCCTTCCTCTGTTTCTCCCATTCATTATTACGACAGCAAGCCTTTGACCACTCTACAAAGACCAGGACTTTCCCTCATTACATGGTTCGTGTTGATAAAAAACAAAACAAAACAATAAGAGGACAGGGCCAGGGAGAGAAATGAAGATCACATGATTTGAATAGGAATTTCGTATAGAATCCTTTAAACATCACCAAAGAGAACATCTTGTCTTTCAATTAAGTTTTTTCCATCTATGCCCCCTTTCTCTGTCCTTTTTCCAAGCATATGATCCTCTCCAGGCTTCTACACAGAGCTGAGTGTCTGAATGTAGTTAATCATCTAAGAGGAAAAGTTTGTACCTGTTGAAAAGATATCCTTGGTTGCTTGGCTTGTTAATGCTAACAAAAAGCAGCTATAGCGGATGGTCAGAGGACACCACATGCTGCGGGAGCCTTTCAGACATGTCCCTAATAAGAATGCAGTGGTGAGAGCTCCTCTGAATGCACACAGGGGAGACGAAGATAGGTAGGAAGGAGGATAGAAAAGAAAGAAAAAAAAACATCTTTTTACCTCTCCATCTATAATTACTCCAAATGAAGAATAGGCTGAAGAAATGGCAAGGGAGACTTCCATTATGGCAGGGAAAAAAGACCCCATCAAGTAGAGAAGGCAAAGCACAAGATCAATAGTTTTTTTAATGGATAAAAGAGTTTTTATAACATCCTAGAAGTAACAGCGTGTGCATATGTGTGCGAGTGTGCTTATATGTGCGCTCCAGTAAAATCACATTTGTTACTTTTAAATTTATAAAAGCACTATCCAGACACCATTATGTCCTCACTCTATCAGCCCCACAGTCAGTGTGATTTGGGTACACCTGTCTGGATCTTTGCTTCTTACATGCAGTATTCCGAAATCTTCAGAAACAGCTCTCACAATATGCATGAACGTTCTTCTCTCTTTCCTGTCTTCACTGTATCTGAGAGCGATGTCACTATTTGTGAGGCAGAGTGTGAAAGTGAGTGTGTGTGTGTGTGTGTGTGTGTGTGTGTGTGTGTGTGTGTGTGTGTGTGTGTGTGTGTGTGTGTGTGTGTGTGTGTGCGCGTCCACTAACCTGAGAGGAAGTGTCATCTCGTGCTGTAAATGGTTCGTAAATGCTTTCACACTTTCAATGTGTGAGTTGTTCTTGCAAAGCTGGGCCGGGAGTATTCATTTTGTCATTAGGCCCTTCACACCTTAAAACAATACACACAACGCCCACACAAGAGACTCATATAATGCACAAATTGAAAGGACGTGTTTAAATACCATTGTGCACTTTTCATACCAGTGGACAGAAGGGTTGGATTCTGAAATTGTATTTAGTTCAAAGATCATATACAGTACATGACATTAATTTTGAACAAATTTAGAGCTGACTTTTTCATTGGTCCACAAATGTTTGACTGTGTTGCAAAACAATTTTATTTATTCTATAATGTTCATATGATATACAGTAGTCATTGACAACTATTTTATTTACCCTAAATAAAAGTAATTAATGATCATGATTAATTTAAGTTATTTTCACAGTGGATACACAACTATAATAGCCCAATCATGAAGGAAACACACACATTCAATTCAATCAGCCCTGCAGTATTTTTCATTGATTGTATCTGAGAGAGTGACTATCACTGAAATACAAGCAATTGACAGTGCTTTTATAGAATCAGTAAGTGTGTGAGTGTGTCTAATGCAAATTACACTAAAAATTGGTGAAAAGTACATCTTACACGGGATGATGCAAATCAGGAACCTATCTAAAAGCAGCATGTTATTTATTACAAACTCATTCAGTCAACACTTTGTGTATGCAAGAAAAGAGGGGGAGAGAGAGAGAGAGAGAGAGACAGAGAGAGAGAGAGAGAGAGAGAGAGAGAGAGAGAGAGAAGCGTAATGAAGAACAGAACTCACATTGGGGATAGGTGCTAAAATATACAGTGGGAAAAACTCATTGAGAATGTGACAGCTGTGCAGTAGGTAGGAATGAGGTTAGCAGGAAGAAGCTGTGTTTATTGACAATAATCTATTGCTGCTATCAGTAGTTGTGTATAATTTATTAGAATGAACGAATGAATGTAAATGCATGGTCTGAAATACAGATGTTTTTAAGGATGTCATTGGGAATTTTCTATGATTTCACATTTATTCATCCTTTAACACTTCAGCCCGTACTTAGTTACATGTACACCTGCAATATAGGTTGGCAATAAGCATCTCTGTCTGTTGTCTATTTACTATAGATACAGGTGCTGTTCATAGTGCCATTTTAGGTGGTAGGAAGCTACTAGTTACTTGGAGCTTGAACTTGACTGCAAAAGCCATCACATAATTGGCAATCTTTTACGAGCTGTTTAATTAGTAGACTAATCTACAGTAGTTTAGCAATAGTTTAGTGGCTAACATGGCTATGGCTTCTCTCTTCCACTGTCCTTCCACTCCCTCTCTGTCTTGCTTCGTTTGTCCGATGTTTAGTTTTTCTCCGTTTCCTTAACGATAAAGGTATCTGCCATATGTGCAGAACATTTGCAGCAATGGAAGTGAGGCTTAGCCAATTGAAGGCACAGGTATGCACCATAACTGAAATCATAGCTGTGACACTTAGCCAACTAGCTGGAGCAAACCCACCAGCTCAGGTTAGATGTCCACCAGCAGGTCCCGAGCTGGGGAAAGCCTCAGGTTCACCACCAACCACTTCACCTCGCCATCAGTTTTTACCTGCCCAGCGACACACCTGCTGCGAAAGAAATTCTTCATTGGTAGCCCCGGCGATTTAAAGTTAATACATGAAAAGCTAAGAGTAAACCAACATCAAAACATAGCTATGGACATCAAAACCTGATAAAAACTCAACACCAATACCCCAACACTTCCAAAGCACATTAAAATGTGGCTTTCTGCATATTAGATCTGTCTCTACCAGAGCAGTTTTAGTTAATGATATTATATCACATTGTAATATGGATTTATTCTGTTTAACAGAAACCTGGTTATGTGAGGATGAGTATGTGTCCCTAAACGAAGCTACTCCTCCTAGCCACCTAAATTATCAGATTCTTAAAGAGTGAGGCCGAAGAGAAGTTTTTAATTCATGTATACAACTGAATACTAAACCTAAGATGCATTTCACCCTCACTGAGAACCTACACAGCCATCTCATTTGAAAGTCTTAACAAGTCTGAGCTTGTTAAACCCAACCCATAAACCACTCCAGCCTTTGCTGTTCATTACAGTGTATCATCCCCCTGGTCCATACATTCACTTTTGCTGACTTCCTAGCTAGTCTAGACCTTAAAACATCAGTGATAGCCTCAGTAATGCATTTTTGTCATCGCTAGACTCCATAGGCTTAGTCAGTGTGTACATAAACTGACTCACCAGTTTAATCACACCCCTTATTTTATATTTTATATTTATTTATATATATATATATATATATATATATATATATATATATTCATTCATTCATCTTCTAACCCATACCCATCTTCTAACATATATATATATATATATATATATATATATATATATATATATATATATATATATATATATATATATATATATATATATATATATATATATATATATATATATATATATATATATATACCAGAAAGCCTACGACTCAATGCCACACACGTGGATACTGGAATGTCTGGAACTGTATAAGATCAACAGGACACTAAGAGCCTTCATCAAGAACTCAATGGGGAAGTGGAAGACAACCCTGGAGACTAACTCCAAGCCAATTGGCCAAGTTAACATCAAGTGCGGCATATACCAAGGGGATGCACTATCACCACTGCTGTTCTGCATAGGCCTGAACCCCCTCAGTCACATCATCACAAAGAGTGGCTACGGATACCAATTCCGAAGCGGGACAACAATCAGCCATCTCCTCTACATGGATGACATCAAGCTGTATGCCAGGAATGAGCGAGAAATTGACTCACTGATCCACACCACCAGGATCTACAGCGACGACATAGGGATGTCATTCGGATTAGACAAATGTGGCCGGATGGTATCAAGAAGAGGCAAGATGATCAGAACTGAAGGGGTCAACCTACCAGGGGGCAGGATAGAAGACATCAAGGACAGCTACAAATACCTTGGAATCCCACAGGCTAATGGCAACCATGAGGAGGCCGCAAGGAAGTCATCCACAGCCAAATACCTCCAGAGAGTAAGGCAAGTCCTGAGAAGTCAGCTGAATGGCAAGAACAAGGTCCGAGCCATCAACATGTATGCACTGCCGGTCATCAGATACCCCGCTGGGATCATAAGCTGGCCAAAGGAGGAGATAGAAGCCACAGATATCAAGACTAGAAAGCTCCTCACCATGCATGGAGGGTTTCACCCCAAGTCCAGCATCCTGAGGCTGTACACTAAGCGGAAAGAGGGAGGCCGAGGACTAGTGAGCATCAGGGCCACTGTCCAGGATGAGACATCAAAAATCCAAGAGTACATCAGGAAGATGGCCCCAACAGATGAACTGCTCAGTGAATGCCTTAGACAGCAGAAGCCCGAGGAGGAAGAGGAGGAGGAGGAGGAGACAACATGGAGGGACAAGCCCCTACACGGCATGTACCACCGTCAGATAGAGGAAGTGGCTGATATCAAGAAGACCTACCAATGGCTGAATAAAGCTGGACTGACAGACAGCACAGAAGCACTGATCATGGCAGCACAAGAACAGGCCCTAAGTACAAGGGCAATAGAGGCCAATATCTACCACAGTAGATCTGACCCAAGGTGCAGGCTATGTAAAGAAGCCCCAGAGTCAGTCCAGCATGTGGTAGCAGGGTGTAAGATGCTCGCCAGCTCAGCATACATGGAAAGGCACAACCAAGTAGCTGTGATAGTGTACAGGAACATCTGTACCCGGTATGGACTAGAAGTACCCAAATCCCAATGGGACATACCACCGAAGGTGGTTGAGAACGGCAAGGCTAAGATCCTGTGGGACTTCAGCTTCCAGACCGACAAACAGCTACTGGCTAACAAACCGGACATTGTGGTGATGGACAAAGAGCAGAAGAGAGCAGTGGTGATAGATGTGGCGATTCCAGCTGATGCCAACATCAGGAAGAAGGAACACGAAAAGATTGAGAAATATCAAGGGTTGAAAGAACAGCTGGAACAGATGTGGAAGGTTAAGGTTAATGTGGTCCCCGTGGTAGTAGGAGCACTTGGGGCAGTGACCCCCAAACTGGAAGAGTGGCTCCAGCAGATTCCTGGAACAACATCTGAAGCCTCAGTCCAGAAGAGCGCAGTCCTAGGAACAGCTAAGATACTGCGCAGAACCCTCAGACTCCCAGGCCTCTGGTAGAGGACCCGAGCTTGAGGATGACACACAGATACCACCCCACAAGGGTGAGAGGGACATTTTTTTTATTTTTTTTTTATTTTTATTTATTTATTTTATATATATATATATATATATATACTGTACATATATATATGTATATATATATATATATATATATATATATATATAGAGAGAGAGAGAGAGAGAGAGAGAGAGAGAGAGAGAGAGAGAGAGAGTTAAATCACACACACACACACAAACACACACACACACACACACACACACAAACACACACACACACACACACATATGTAACTGTATAAATTACAATTAATAACACTATTAAAAATTGCCATAAATTTTTTGGACAGCTATCCCATTAGTTTATGGACATTTGTAATAATAACACTGAACTTTCTTGTCATTACCAATTCAGAATGAGCTTTCTACTTTCAAAGTTTTCAACAAAGCTGATTAATTAACTCTCAAGCTGATACCTCCATCTATAAACAGCTTACAAATTACCTTGGGGAAAGTGATTACAAGAATGAAAAACTATAAATCAATCAATGAATCTAATGAAGCTTGTCTACGATTGCAGGCATTTCACCCTTACTCTCAGGCATCTATGGAATAACAATGAAAGAGAAAGGGATCATAGTTACATTGTTAATCATAATGTGATACCACAGTCAGCAGATTTCCAATATGAGAAAAAACATGCTCAGGGTCCTGCATATTGGCTCAAAGATAGGACATAATGCAGAAAATATTCCTTCTGCCCCACTGGAGAGAGGAACACTCTTCGAAACAATATAGAAACTGATTTGTTCTTTTGCTTTGGCTGGATTATTATATGGATGTTGCTTGTTCAACCTTTGGGAAAGACTAATATTCTCTGTCACGTGGAGGTCAGCATCCCTGTTTCATGAGAACTTTAAATATTACAAAATCTGTGCTCTATAGTTTTTCATGAGGTCATCATTTGTCTTCAAACAGATTTTATTTTCACTAAAAAGAAAAAAAAAGTTGCATATTAGTTCGGTGATTTACTGGCAAAGTGTCTGGAGCGTCTCCCTGCTTAATGCCCGAAAGTCCCATGGGATAGTCTCTAATAACTCTGTGACCCACGAAAGCAGAGAAAGCAGTATGAAGAATGAATGAATGAATGAATGAATGAATGAATGAATGAATGAAATGTTGCGTGTTCAACCATTGCAATTTCACACCTAAATTTAAAAGAATTTGAATTCCTAATTTCTATCTTATTTGCTAGCTAACCTGGCACCTAATTTTAATTTCAAGGATGTTTTCAAATCACTTCACACCTGTTGTTTGGCTTCTGGGGGCCAGCTACTTCATTACCATGGCCTGACATAGCTTTGTGTTTCAGGGATGTGTTTGCAGTTGCAGATTGTTGGGCTGACTGGTAGAGATCATGAGTAAATGTTCTAAGATGGCCCTGACTGAACTGAGATTAAAAAAAAAGAAAAACTTTCCTTCAGGCAAATGTTTTTGAGTGTGATTGGTCAGCTGGAAAAAGCTTCAAGGATGATCACTTGCATTCTCGTGATTGGGGTGAACTGAAAATGGCAGACTCTTATCCATCTGCAACATGGTATAAGACTGTTAGTCAAAGAAAAATACTAGAAATATGAATCAGAGGCCTTTTGCTTTACCTTTGTTGATAAGTCACCAAAACTTTTATAGTTCATACAGATGTTTCTCCAGTTAGTGTATGTAGATGATTCCTCACAATCCCACTGTGGTTTCCGTGTTATGAAAAAATTGACAAGTCAGTCCTAAAAGAACATAAATATGTGATGAATAAGTCATTGTTCAGCCTGCTTGATTACCTTAATGCTGCTTGCTTAGCCAGGTATCCCTTGAAAATGTCTTCCGTAACATCTATGGGACTAAGAGATCAAAAAAGGTTAGATAAATAAGTTTCTAAAGAGACATTTACAAAGTCTTCAGTATAAAACCATGCAAACAGGATCTCATTAGAAAATGCAAATGAGAAAACACCAAATCTTCACAGAGAGGCAGCAGTGTAACTCCATGGGATGGCTGGGACATGACAGCTCACCAAGCGCTCCCTTGCTGAGCACCAAATGTGATGGTCCACTCCTGCTGCTACTCTTAACAGGATGTAGGAGCAAACCATAAAAGTAAGCGCAGGGGAGAGTCAAGGAAGTGGGTCACTAGAGGGCTTCACCTTCTGCCATTTGAAGCCCTGCTGGAAAATTCTCACTGGTGCCCAATGACAGGTGATATAGTTCCACATTCATCCACCGCCAATATTGTATTTTGAAATGAGGCAGTGAATTCAGATTTTAAAGTATTTATTTTAATGAAGTACAGTCTTTATGTACATTAAATTAACAACAAAAAGGAAGAAAAGGGGTTGTAAAAGTTTTGATTTCAAATGTTCAATCAGAAAGAAGAGAGGGCATGATTCGGCTTTTCTGTGGGGTCTGCGAAGGAGCTCAGGAAGTTGGGCAAAAGGGCACATATCTAAGATCACATTACTAATTGAATGTCATTCCTTGTTAATTTTTTTCCTATAGCACTGTAAATTGATGTGAGAGTATCTCCAAAGAAGTGATAGAGGAAAACCTTTGGAACCAATCACAACCATCCTCATCCATTGTGACATCACTATCTGCAACAAGGAGAGTCCCTGGCATGGCTTCAGACCAACAGACCTTCTGCTGCCAGCAGGGTGGCAGTGGCCTAGGGCAGGGTGGCGATGGCCAGGTCACCAGGTTTTCCTCCTGCCTTGCATGACAACTGCAGGCAGGGAGGCAGGCAGGATGGCAAGATGTCAGAAACAACCCTTTAGATGTGTCAAAAAGCAGGCACAGCTAGGGGAAGCTGCTCATCTAGCATGACAGGAGAGTGAAGCTGTAATCTAGACAGCCAGCTCAGTTGTCACAGGATAATCAAACAGCACTACATGATGTAAGGGGGGGATAGTTACTGTATACTGCTTTTTAATGGTGAAAGCAGGTTTGTATGCATGCGTGTTTAAGCAGGAGGTCTGTCTGTCTGTCTGTCTGTCTGTCTGTCTGTCTGTCTGTCTGTCTGTCTGTCTGTCTATCTATCTATCTATCTATCTATCTATCTATCTATTTATCTATCTGTCTATCTATTTATTTATTTATTGCGCACTCAAACAATCAGACAAATAAATAAAATGAAATGCTCTTTAAAATTGTTAAATTAGAAAATGTCTTGCCAGGTGGCTATCGGTACCATTCATTTTAATCGTAATGTCTGGTAAATTATACAGGTAAAAAAGACAGGGGTGAAAAGAGAACCCTCTTTGCATAACTTAAATCCTACACATCAATATAAGAAAAGACATCTTGACTTAAACATAATTAAAAAGAAGACAATTATTAACACAAAATAAATGTCACAACTGAAAGTTTAAAACATTTAAATTGATTTTTTTTATTGAAGAAAAGCAAAAATACCACCGGACACTCTCAGAGAGCACCATACTTCCCCAAGGCAGCTCAGTTTAACTGCCCTGCACCTAAAAGTGACAGTCCCATTGATAGTCTGACTGTCATAACATGACTTGATGATGAAATCCTCATCCCCTAGAATCTGGAATCACATTAATGCCATTATTAGTTTGATGTTTCTTTTAAAACATGAATTATGGTTGTCCCTATGAGTAGAGTTAAACAACTTATGAGGGAGGATATATGGACATTGCCATGCAACTCTCTCCAAAATTCTACTCAAAACACATTTCTAACTATCTGAGTGGCCACAATGATAAACAGCTATGGATCCCTCAGCAAAATGTAAAATGACCTAAAATCAACTTCGCATTCCTAATAAAAAAAATCCAAATTCTAAAATATGCAAACATAAAAAGGTAGCCATTGTTTAGTGATAAACGCTACCTAACATACTTAATTCAACCTGAAGAATTCTCAGTGTATGTGCAGTTGCAGGTGTCAAGTTGAACAGAAGGCATTCTGACTCCATGTGGAAATGTTTCTGTCAAACTTGAATCAATGACTGACTCCGAAGTGAAGAAGAAGAGGACGTTATGATCTGATTGAAGGTGGACACGGCAGAACTTTAACAATGTTTTATGAAATGACTGAGAGCTGAGTCCCTACACTGCTGGACAAATACAAGCTAAAATAGAAACTGTAGGACACTCCAGATGTTCTTGCTGCAGGTTCATTGGTTATGTGAGGATGTTTGTGTCAGATGGGTCATTTGGCATACATGTAAAGAAAGAAACGGCAACAAGAGGACAGAGTTTAGTTCTTGCAATATACATTGGTGTATAGATATTTTATTATATCCACATATCACACATGTATAACACAGTGATAATTAAATAAGAATAACTTTACTACATTGGTCAACTACTTGGGAAAGGGGAAATCAGAGACAAAACATCTTAGAAAGTAAATTCAGGAGCCACATATGTGATCTGTAAACTCTTTCTTTATATTCATGACTTCCTGAAATAATCACAGAAGTCAATCAGTTTATCAGTGCCGTCAGAGGGGCATTAGCATGAGACTGTTTGCAGCTCAAATAGTTTACTCAAAAGTTGATTTGTCTTGTTTGATGTGCAGTGTGTTTATTTGAGGTGCCGATGTCCGTCAGTAATCTTCCCACTGTCTTTGTTGTGTTAAGTTTCCTTCCAGTATGCAGCAACAGTGGATGAGCATTGTCTGGCCGTAACAACCAAGTCTTTAAGCTGCTAAAAGGTGACCCATCAGAAAAACACTGCAGCTCAAATTTTGTTTCCTTTGAACTAAAAAAAAGTGGGAAGAATAAAAGAGGAAACAGTCACTTATGAAGCTTTAAAGAGATAAAGAAATAGTCTTTCAGTGTATTTAAGGACAGCCAAGATACAGTAAAGTTTTTTGTGTGAGCTCCTGATTTGAATTACCTCATCTCTGTTTTCTTCAGTACTGGTGTCACTAGTGATGGGCAGGAGCTCAGATCTCTATGTGTTTACTCATTTCAGCCCAATTTTGGAATTAAAAAAATATTTTTATGCATTTAGTGTCCCTCTGGTTTAGCATTCTCACTTTAAGACCACTGATGGGAGAAAGAACTCCTTTTAAGGCTAGTCTTTAACCTTTACTGCAAAGGCAGCGAGTTGTAACCGAGTTTCGTGACATTCCATTATTAAAGCTATTGCAAGAACAACTACTGAAAGAAATACAAATTTTAGGGGATATTTTATAGTTGGTATCTTATATCTTATAAGTTTTTTCATACAGTAATTCCCCACAATTTGTACTTGTCTTTCTACAGATAAAGCATCACAATTTCTCTCTCGACATTTTTTTCATATTGAAAAGATCAGAAATGTTTCTTCTAGTACTTTTTTTATGGATTTTAAAAACCATTTCCAGGTGTTCCCGACCTTCACATATCTTAACTTGTCAGTGGCAGAGACACATAACAATTAAGTCATCACTAATCGGACGCTTTGCACCGTGGACTCCCACAGACACAGTGATAGACCCTCAGTAGAACATCATACTGTTGTGATCTGTGAGGACGGTCTGGGGAAAAGCCTCGCTCTTATAAGCCGTGATACAGAGGATCCCCTGCCCCTCCCCTGGAGATCAGATGTGAAACCGATAATAGGCTGTTATCTGTGCGTCACGGCCATAGGGAGTGCGCGTCTGGTACCTCGGCGGTGTAAGCAGTCCAGCTCCACATGGTTCTTCTAGTATGGGCTAAATCGTGCAGTTTATTTCGCACAGTGATCATTTTTAACTTATATATTTTTTATTGTTTTTTTTGGGACACGAACTTGCTTGGCAAACGGAACAGAAGGAAGAATCGCAAGGTAAAGTTTTTATTTCTAACGTAGACTAGATAGTCTCATCAATGCCAGCGTTCTTATTCCTGTCCGGTTTAATACTCAAAATGTTGTCCCGTGTCTGAAACAGGTAATCCATCCTCACCTCCACTGAACAGCTGAAATTAAATCAGTTTTTAAACATTTATTTATCGGGATTGTGCTAACTTTCATTTAGGATTGGTTACATATGTACACGTTTTTATATCTTTGTTTTGTTTTTAACGGAATACTTTAAAAAAAAATTGTTTGCTGTCGTTTGTTACTGAACTGTCTGATCCAAGAAAAATCACAGGTTTCTTCGAACGGAAAAATAATTGACTATTTCCCTTTTTCGTGTCGGATATCCCATTGGGACAGCGATACATCAGAAATGAATGACTACGAATTCATTAACTCTGAATAATAATACAGGATTATCAGCACCCTCTAAATGCGAGGCTTAAGTTTTTGAGTCTTTGATTTGTTCAGTCAATATTTATGAAGATAAATGCATTACTAAATCTATTTTTGACACAAAAACCGCGGATGTCACTCCCCGCCCAATGAAGTTTTCGGTCATAAACCGTTAGATGAAGTGGAATCTTAAGAATCGTGGGTGAGCTTTCACTTTAGTTCTTCAGCGCAAAATAAACCAGAAATACATGCTTCGCGTTAGTCATATGATCTAAAATAAACTGTCTGTGACCTCCAGGATATTCCCATTATATACTCATCATCAGACCTACCTAATTTATTTTTAACCAATTCATTGGGACTGAAACAATCCATACATACATGAAGTGCTGATCCATTTTCATATAAGGCGTGATGGAATTTATTTTTGATCAGACTGAATAGGATTGAATCTTTTACTTAAATTTGGTTTCAATTTAAATAAATGATTAAAGAAAAAAAAAGAAAGGGGGCACATAAATTGTTAGAGTAAGACAACGATTTGAGAAGAGGCAGGGAAATTTATAGATGATCTAGTTTAGAGAAATTCACCTTTAGAAGAAGATTCTCGGCTTTGACCCGCCACCAGAGCACCAGGTGCTCGTTCACCTCCTGTAGGCCGGACCGGACCGTGAATGTCTCCGGTGGCTCAGGGACTCCGTGCTGACCCTAACCCTAACTCTTCTCTGTCTCAACAAGTCAGTTTGTTTTATCACAAGTTTTGGTGACTACTGAAGACAGAACGAACCAGGAACCGCCTTTCTCTGGAATAAAACAAACTAACAAACAAACAAAAACAAAGAAACAAACGTAAAAGAGCAAGACTGAGTAAAGACAGGTAGACGGACATGCTTGGCAGTGAGGTCGAGAGCAGCACCTTTCCATCAGCGAAGGAAGAAGCTGATGAGAGGGGCAAGTCCCCGGCCGTGGATGTGGAGGATCAGACCTCTGGTAGCAGGTACGCGCAGCAGGGACTGGGTGCCGACCGGTACTATCTCTCTCCCATGATGACTAAACAAAGCCCAGAAACAGGGAACCCCTGCTCTTTTGTCCCTTATAACCCCAGTGGAGCGGTTTACTCCCCGTCCGGCGCCAGCAGATACCCCCCATCTCTCCATTTGGGCCCCGTTTTGCCTCCAGCTGGGTTCCCACCCTCCTCCGCCGCCGGCCGCGGTCACTTCAGCTCGCCTTACCAGCTCGGGCAGAGCCCCGGCTGCATCTACCCGTCCTACGCCGCATCAGGGGCCGCTCTCAGCAACATATCTTTACCCGGCTCCGGGATCAGGGCCCAGGTCTACCTCTGCAACCGGCCGCTGTGGCTCAAGTTCCACCGACACCAGACAGAGATGATCATCACCAAACAGGGCAGGTGAGGCGAGCCGACCACAAAAGAGAGAATGAAATAGTTACTGACACTCCTTCGAACTTCATTTTCCCTGAGCGACACTTAGATTTGCAGAGGAAAAAATAATAACCATCGAGTCATGTCTGCTATGGCTTGACTGTGTTTGTGTGTGTAGACGGATGTTCCCTTTCCTCAGCGTTAACATAGCAGGGCTCAACCTGACGGCGCATTACAACGTGTTTGTGGAGGTGGTGCTGGCCGATCCGAACCACTGGAGGTTTCAGGGCGGCAAATGGGTCACCTGTGGGAAGGCGGACAACAGTAGTCAAGGTACTGAAAGAGAACCATTACTGACTATTAATATTAACATCTATTTATCGTTGTTTTAATTAAAAGAAGGGAATTAAAATACAATAAGAACACTCATTATTTAAAAGTATTTATTCATTTAAAAAGAAATAATGTTTTTATCCATTCTTATGCTTGAGCTATATGAATGTACAGTAATTGGAAACGCTTGCAATTTATGGAATGCGGGCCAACTGAAGTGGACACTTAAGGTTGTTTACTGGAGGGTTATGTTTGAAAAGGCAGTGATTCTGTATTTTAGGGAACAAAATGTATATCCATCCAGAGTCTCCAAACACTGGGGCCCACTGGATGAGACAAGAAATCTCCTTCAGCAAACTGAAACTCACCAACAACAAAGGAACCAGTCACAATACTTCACAGGTATATGCAACCAATATACACAGAAAATTAACATCAAAAATGGAACTAATTGTCATTTGAGTGAAAACAAGTTTATGCTTGATACAGACCTGATATCTAATAATTTATTGTAATGAACAGGAGTTACTTTATTGGGATTTTTTTGGTCACAAATTAATTAGAACTTTTAAATCCATAAGTGGAATTAAATGTATTTAATTGTTTTATATTAAACACTCAATTGAGGTATTTAATGTCAAGAAATAATTGTGATAACCTAATCTATTGAAATGTAGGAAGAGAATTATCCTAAATTCAGGATGCTATGGATTAAAACAGATTACGAGAACTAGGAGACTAAAAAAAAAACCCCGTATGTTTTTAATTAATTAAACACATTCTAAAAAATAATCTGTTTATGTAGATGATTGTCCTGCAATCGTTGCACAAGTACCAACCTAGGCTGCTCATTGTGGAGGTGACGGAGGACGGGGCGGAGGACATAGGCCTAAGTAATGACATGAAGACTCAGAGTTTCACCTTTCCAGAGACACAGTTTATTGCTGTAACTGCCTACCAGAACACTGATGTAAGCATAAAAAATTCGTATGGTTTCTGATGTAGGTTGCTGTTTTATACTCAGACCAAATAAAAATAATAACAGTATTATTTGTATTGTTTATTTATTGTAATTCTTCAGATTATTCATGTTAATCAGCTATAGTCTATTTCCTTCAGTTATTTTCTATGTAAGTCTTCACATTTGTTCTCGCTTCATCTTTCCTTCAATGTGCACTTTATTATTCTGCTTTGTTTCAATCAGATCACTCAGTTGAAAATTGATCACAACCCTTTTGCCAAAGGATTCAGGGATAATTATGATTCGTGAGTATTCTACTTCAGTGCCATGCATTACTTGCCAGTCATAAATTGAGGATGTACACACATCTACGAGACAGGACACATGTGTTTTCTTAAATTTACCAACTTCACACTGTGTGTTACACTGCTCTTCCTTGACAAATTTAGAAGCACACATTTTTTTTTAGGATGTACACGGCTCAGGAGCACGACCGCCTCACTCCATCTCCGACTGACTCGCCCCGTGCCCACCAGATCGTCCCCAGCACACGCTACTCCATGCAGCCACTTTTCCAAGACCAGTTTGTCAACAACCTCCCCCAGAATCGCTTTTACAATAGCGAGAGAACAGTACCACAGACTAACAGCCTCCTCCCACCACAGACAGAGGACGGAGCATCACAGAGGTGGTTTGTTACCTCCATGCAGCAAGGGGGAAGTTCTACAAGCAGCAGCAACAAACTAGATCTCACACCCTATGAAGGGGAATATTCAAGCTCTCTACTTCCTTATGGTATCAAATCCCTGTCCATGCAAACATCTCATGCTCTCAGCTACTACCCAGAATCTCCTTTCACCACCATGCCTACGGGGTGGGGATCTAGAGCGGGATACCAGAGAAAGGTTGCACCCAGTCTGCCTTGGTCTCCCAGGCCTAGTCCCACTGCAGGCTTCTCAGAAGACTTAAACAAAGTTAAACCACAATTAGAAGAGGACGTGAGCAGGGGCGGAAGCCTGATCTCCTGGACCGGGACTCATCCATCTCTTTCTCTAGATAAAGCCGATTCTTATTCCACACAATGCAAACGAAGGCGCTTGGCTGTGAATGGCCTCAGCACGGATGACTCACCCACTGACGTCAAGTGTGAAGACTTGGCCTCTGCTGCCACCAACAGTAGCTCCTACAGCAAAGAGGTCCCTTCATCCAAAGGCATGACAACTTACTATCCCTTTTACACAAATCCTTGAATGCGCTGCTGTTACCACATTGTTATTTTTAACTTTTTTTCCCATTTGGAAATTTTGGTTGTTCTTCATTGTTACCATGACAAAGAAATGTAATTTGTGTCTCAAAGGAAAAAAAGAAATGTAATTTCTTTGTAATAGCAAAGAAATGTGATGTCTTTGTCATGTTTTTTTTTTTTTTTAAAAAATAAAATGCATTTTCTTTGGAACATCCATGTCTGGAATTTTCCGTGGAGATAATTGTTTTCTTTTCCTTTTATGATGACAAAGTAATTATCAAGGACACATTAGAATGACATTAAGTGGCATGTGTTGCACATCAAGCGTGTCAGTATCTGAAGACTTTCACTTTACACCATCAACTCTATCTAATCTGTTAATTTAAACATCTTGGAAAACATACTGTTTTGAATACCCCATTTATGTAATTGTGAATTGATCATTTTGAAAGTGCCAAAAGTTTTCCTAATTTATAAAAGTGTTATGTACTGTATGCACATTAATTACTGTATCACTAAGGTTAAGTGTCTACAGATTAGTTGTTGATGGACTACCTTTATTTGTGCACTCATAATTGTGAGTATAAAATACTGTATATACCTCCGTTGCAATGTTCAGACATTTGATAGTACAAATTCATATGTGTTCTGTATAATATCTGAATGTGTTATTGTAATCCTTATCAACATTGTCTTTGTAATTTATATGTTATGGTGAATTTTTTCACCATTTTAATGTATATTTTTAAAAAAATTTTAATTGTTCCTTGCACTACCAAACCATACAATTTGTCACTCTAAATTGACCGTAGGTTTGAGTGTATGGATGTCTGTGTTTTTATGTGGCTGATGTCAGCTGGAATAGATCTCAGTGACAAGTTTGGTTGAGTGGCTCAATATGAGGGGCCATCAAGGACATTATTGAGAATATACCACACACACTTACAAGTAAAATGCTTTCATAAACACAACTGAAATATTATACTTTCTCACAAACACAACTGAAAAGCTCACACACACACAACTGAAATGTTAAGTAGTGTGTGTGAGAGTATTTTATTAGTATGTGAGCCAATATAATATTTCAGTAGTGTTTGTGAAACCATTTCACATGTAAGTGTGTGTGATACATTCTCAATTATGTCCCTGACGGCCCGTCATAGCTCAAGACGAGACGTTGATTGATGGTCTTTTGGGAATGCATACTAGTCAGATGGGTGAAAAGCCGCTGCTTCTGGTTTGGTAAAATGTCTTTGACTATGTCGCCATCAAGTGGTAATTTACTGTAATGACATCTGGAGTAGCCTTTTAATTGAGAATACAGTACTGTAGATGTATTTTAACAAAATACTGGATTAAAACTTCACTCCATCGAACGATCGTCAAACTTCAACGTCTAAAAGTGTATTTTTAATTTTATTTATTATTGTTTATTTTCTGTCCGTGTCAACCCATAGAATATTGAAGAGTGCAATATACCGTACTTTTAAATAGTCACATCGTCATATTACTGTACGGTATTAGATTGTTTTCACTATTCGCGGTGACAGGAAAGCTGTAAGTACAAACCAGAAATATGCAATAACTTGGTCTTTAAAAATCATCATTCAAAATAATGCATTTAATATCTATAGGTTAATAAATGGTGTCCATATGTCTTCAACCGGTGGTGAATAAACCAAAAGCTCTCGGCTTGTTTGGAGTTTGCGCCGAAACCTGGCAACCCTGCTGTCAGGCAGCAGAGCCGACGGAGTGTTGACAAGAGCAACATCACCCATAGGAACACACGCTATTCATGGATCCTTTAATTAACGAGAAAAGTATCTTATAATAACACAAGTGTGGGGACATAATTTACAGGTTTGAGCCTACAGTAGCCAAATGTGTCGTCTGTGTAAGTGGAAATACTCCTTATTCATTGTTTACTGTAAGTTTATTAACTGTACTAGCTACACTGGCTAGCAGCAGGTTAGCTTGTTAGCCGACCCGCTAGCGTATGCGCTGACGTTACCAGCGCAGACGGGAGCGTCATGATGATGTTGTGCCTTTGACAACACAAAGCTAGCAAGCCGTATTGTGTGTGTAGGTAAAGATGAACCCTGTAAACAAACGGCATTACTTGCAGCCCGTGTTAACTGAGATAATTTGACTGGTGAATATCTTCAGTAGCCAGAACTGTAACAAAGCGTTGTGTCTGTCCGCTCCTGAACAGCACGACACAACACGACACAACACAACACAACACAACACGCTGCCGTGGGTTCGAGCTAGCCATAACGGTAAACATCACAAAGCATGGAGAAAGGCCTGCAACAGGGACTAAGTGACAAGATGAGAGCTACGTAGTCAAAACTCTTCCTATTTTTCCATCATTTGCTTCTGCTGTCAGATAGCAGCTGTCATGGACAAGTCTCGTTAATTATTGCCATTTACGTTAATTATACATTTTGAGAGCGCCCGTTTCGAGTTATATGTGTTACCAGCTGCGAGGTTACGTAACCAAAGATAAGGTGTGTTCAAGGGTTACTAAGGTGGGACGTGTTGTGTTCTTTCTACCTGACTGGTCGGTGCGTGTCCTTGTACTGCACACGTTTCAGTCAGATGAAACGATGATGTGTATTTTTTTATTTTTTTTTATCGTGTCTGGAAATTCTTAGTCATCCAGGTCACGGTGGATGTCTGTGTCGAATCAGTTCAGCTGGACTTGAAGGAAAAGCCTGGACGGACACGTTTCACCTGAAAGAATAGTCCAATGATGTGTGTTATGTGTCTCCATTGGAACAAGGCAGTCAGAGACTGCAACATCCCGCGACTTACCCTCACCTCCCTCCAGGGTAGGTCATGGTACCCTGGAAGTACTACCTGACTAGTGCATAGCTTTGACCTTTCAGGGTACGTCAAGCTTTGATCATAGATCAAAGCTAGTGCTTAGGTACTGTAGATCAAAGGACTAGTTTTGATCTGTTGTCTTACGCACACTGGCCTTCTCCTTCGTTTTTCTATCTTACCCGATTCCTGAGTGTTCAAAAGTTGAAATTTGACCTTTACCTAGTTTTCTCAAGGTCATCATCTCATTTTCATCCCCTTTTCTGCCAAAGCAATGCTATTTCTGTCTCATCTTTCTATCTGCAACGGTTGCGAAGCTGTTTGGTGGACGGACGAACAGACGAATGGATGGACGAACGAACACTGACAATTTCAGTACATCACCGCTTTGAATCAGGATGTAATAACTAGTATTTCATTGCAGTGGTGGCTGGAGATCACGTCCTAGCGCTGTATGACCAAGATTAACACAAGATATGTAGTACACAGTGTTGTCCCAACAAAGCAGATTTTATTTACACATGTAAACTGACCTATTACAAGTCTTTTACAATGAATGACAAGAACTCCCATCCTACTCCGCATCCTATATTCCCATTGGGTTTCATCACCAGTGATCCAGTTAAGAAAAGTAATAATGAATAAAACAGTCATAGGTTCTGCTGAATGTGTTTCTGTATCTATAATCAACTGTTATAATTGACTGTTACATGTGGTCGTGTCTTTTACTTAAGAGTAAGACTTCATGAGGGTGCTTTTTCTTGAGTCAGGCCCAAATTATGGAGGTGTAAAAACAGCCTTGAAAGTTGAATCATTCTAAAACAATTCAAGCGGAGTCTAAACATTATAATCTTCATGAGTGTGACATTCTGATTTTTGGTTACAGTAAATAATCAGCTTTCTTTAATTGAGAGGAAAGCTAAAAATCATTAACCCCCACTTTTATTCTAATAACTTTTTTATATTCCCTGTTATGGAAGCTAATTGATAGAAGATCAAAGCAGAAATGAGTATTGTTGGGGGGTGCGAGGTTCTTTTCAACGCAAGATACTGTCGCTGTCTTTGTGTCTTTGTGTTTCTTCTCAACAGGTGGGGAACAATTATGGAAGACAGGAAATCCAAAGGCCTGGAAATCCTGCCTCCACTTCAGCAACTACAGCACAATTTGGACTGGGAATTCAATCTAGCCTATCTGCCACTCTCTCTCTCTCTCTCTCTCTCTCTCTTTCGCTTGTCCTGTCTCTATCCCCAGTATATTTCCTTTTCCACCCAACCTGTCAAGGCGGATAACCGCCCTCCAGAGTCTGGGTCCTGCCTGTTGTTTCTTCCTCAATGAGAGAGTTTTTCCTCACCACTGTAGCTTATGCTTACTCTGGAGGATTCTGTTGGGTTTCGTTGCCTAAATAGGATAGGATGGCGGCGCGTGCACAAGCAGCAGCTCCTCTCTCTCCCGCTAGAGCGGTTCTTTTGTGTGTTTTTTTACTGTCGGTGGGTCTAAGAGGACTGTAATTTCATCTGTGCTGTATGTCCTGCATATTTGGTACATTTGACAAATAAGTTGACTATGACTATGACTATTAATTGGATGACTGCTTGACCGAAGTAGTTTTAGCCATGTTTATCTAATAAACTGAAATTATAAAAGATCAAGTCACAAATTAAATTTTCCAGAAGCAATATCGAAGGAAAATAATTCTGAACTGTTCCTGTATTTGGTGCTTTCACCAAAGTATTTAGTTTTAAGCCGTGGGTGAGAGCCTTTCACAGCTTTTTCCTCGAATGGAATTGATACATTTGTTTACCAATTTATCGATGTGCTTGCTAAAAGTTGGCTATCTTTTCCTTCATTTTCTGCAGCTTGTCTACATCGAGGCGTGATTGTGTGAATGGATTCACTTGGAAGTGTAGGTTCAGTACAGTATTCATACATTTAATTTATTGAAGAAGAATATTTTATGCTGATGGAGATGATCCTGTGCTCTGCTGGTTTTCTCTGTGGCTGACCAAAAATACATGAAAGCATCACACTGCCTAAATAGTGGTAGCCATATGGTGCTCTGGTGGAAGCAAAATGCTGACTCGCTGCATGTTGCTCTTGAGTCGAGGATATCTTGTTTCACAATGACTTCTGGCCTCAGTGGGATTGGCGGCAGTGGCACGGGCAGGCGGAAGCTCCTGGTGATGCCAGAACAAGTGTTGTCCTTCCCTCTGTTTGAGCTTTTTTGGCACAATGTTTAGTAGTTAAAAACAAGAAATAAAAAAGGGAAACACAAGGAGGTGGTTTTCAGAGCAGTAGTGCGGCTTGTGGCAGACTAGTCTGAGCATCCTTGGTAATACCATTCTGGTCCTTGAGATTCAGAAGCAGTAGAGGTGATTTATGCTCTTGAAAGTTTGCAGACAGTGTGTTTAGCATATAGGGAAAAATAGGTTAAAACAGGCTGATTCACCACTGTATACCATTATTATGGCCTTCTCTGACTCGGGCACGGCCATAAAAGATTTTACTGTAGCTACTGTTTTTTCTTCTTTTCTTTAGGAGCCTAAGTATGCTGGCATATTGGACTTGAGCAGACTGAAGACAACTGTAGCGGCTGCTGTGTCAGTCCGAGCTCGAACCAACATTTGGAGGAGACATGGGGAACACAGCAACCAAGTTTCGTAAGGCTCTGATCAGTGGAGATGAGGTGCTGGCCTGCCAACTGTACGAGAGCAACCAGCAGTTCAGAGAGGCTTTGGATCCCAACTCCACATACGGGGAGTCCTACCAGCACAACACTCCTCTGCACTACGCTGCCCGGCACGCCATGACACGGCTACTCAGGTCAGGATATGTCTCTGATAAGATTAAGCAAACACGAATACTTGCAGAGAGAATATGCATATCCAGAGTTGAATATTTTGCTGCGGTTAGTGAAGGTGAAATGCTTATCTTAGGGTTGGTACATGAGACTCATTTGCTGTTAGCTCTGTGGTGTTAATTAAATTAGGCTTTTTGTATTAGTTCCTGCTTTGCACCTGTTCAGATAAGGGTTGCAATGAGATGACGTTCTCAGAAAGCTTCATAGGATATGGTGATATCATCATCATCATCATCATCATCATCATCATCATCATCATCATCATCATCATCATCATCATTTTTATTATTATTATATCGCAGTGACTTTGAAGGGATGCCATTTTTGTTTGAAGAAAGTGACTAGCACTCTGGCAAGTGGTCCCATTTTTACTATATTTATAAAAACATTTTTGTTTTCTGTCTCTATTTGTTTCTGTCCCATCTGTCCCTCCACGTACTGCAGCCATCTGTTAGCAGTGCTCAGGAATGCACCATGCTGGGATGTAGATGGATGGGACTCCGGAAGCTTTCTATTCCATGTGCTACTAACCTTGCGTGTGTTCGTCTTTACTGTCAGGCCATATATTTCTATGCTAATATTATGTTTTACTTGCCAACTTGACATGGAAAAGCTTGCAGCTGGCACTTGGGGTTGTGTTAAGTTGACAGTTAAAACAAAAGTGACGTAGAAGCAAAATATATGGATTGATGGATAAATGCGTAGATTTGTTTGTTGATTTTGTTGTCCACACAAAGAACTGAATATGTGACAACCAGACTATTTTTGTTTTTCTGAATTCTATTATACTTGAGGTGTGATGATCATACCCACATAGGTATCTACTGTAAAATTCTGTTGCCCAAATAATTTACATTAATGTGAAGACCCCCGCTTAAACTGTTGAAGAACTCCCAGTTGCACTGCTGCTCAAATCAGTTCCGATAATAATGATGTAAATTTGCGGGGGGGGGGGGGTTCACCTCTTTTTGGTCAGTTTGAATATAAAATGGTCTTGATAGCTTTTTTATGGCTATTTATTTAATCTATGAAAAGGCTTCTTTGTTGACTAAAAATAGAATAAATTGTCACATGATATGTGTTTGTTTCACCTGGTAAATAGCCTATAAAACTATTTGTGGGTCATGGAACACTGAACAGAAATATGACAATCGTCATTCCTGTCCCTGTCTTTTTTTTTTTTTAGGTCTTTTCTCAGCAAAAATGGAAATCCTAACAAGCGTAATGTGCACAATGAGACATGTCTCCATCTTCTCTGCATGGGGCCCCAGATCCTGACCTCAGAGGGGGCACTGCAACCTCGGATCTCAAGGCCCTTTGAAGACCAGCAGCGTCGAACGGAATGCCTCCAAATTGTCCTGGCATGGACTGGAGCAAAGCTGGACCATGGAGAGTATGAGAGCGCTGATATTAATGCCACTGACAATAAGAAAAACACCTGCCTCCATTATGCTGCTGCCTCAGGCATGAAGACTTGTGTGGAGGTGAGTTTCAGAAATTAATTTTTTTCATTGATAAAATGCTCTCTGAAGAGCCTGATTGGGACAGGGAGCAACTGTGTGGAAGGAAGATGAAAGAGTTCACAGTAACCCCAGAAATTAACAGAAATTATTCAGTATCTGCCCTTTCCCACTGTCAATATTTGATTGGCTAGTGTGTCAACTCAAATTGCGATTTGAGGTAAGTGGCACACATTTATTGCTCAAGTTTGGTCCAAACCTTTTCTTTTTGTGTTTCACAAAATGACAAGCTGCACAAACCACTTTCACTAATCTGTAGTACAGGATGCATCACATACAAAAGCCATCCAACTTTAAAGACTTGGGATCAGTTTCGATTTTCAGTTTATGATTTTTGAGAATTACGTATTTGTGTAATCCATATGATGAAGGATTAATGTAAACAAAACGTACATGACATTAACATAGAATTATTATTATACTATTTTACAGTTATTACAAGCAATTTCTGCGATAATTCTAAAGTCTACTAACATAGAATTAATGATTCTTCACTCTATATTTGAAGTGGTTTCAATTCGTATGAAAATTGTGAGCTTATGACCTTTGCAATGCATCCAAATGTTCCTCTTCTTTTCACTTGTTCAGTTCCTGGTGCAGAGACAAGCGGACCTGTTTGCTGAGAATGAAAACCGCGAGACTCCATGTGACTGTGCAGAGAAGCAGCACCACAAGGAGCTGGCCATGTGCCTGGAGTCACAGATGGTCTTTTCTCTTGCCCCCGAGGCAGAGGGTATAGAGGCGGAGTACGCAGCGCTCGACCGAAGAGAGGTAGAGAATGACATACCAAAAATCACAGGGTGTACAACTAACACTGCTGTCATTATCAATATCAGATGAATCTGTGCAAGGGTGGGCAGTATAGCTATAAAACAATAACATGATATTTCAGGGAATCTTGACAACAAGAATATGATATTTTTGATATTCAAAACTGTGCACTGTAAGTGTTATAACTACTTCTCATCATAAAACGTAAGTATCGCAACTTAAAATATTGCACACAATTACTGACTGCATTAAAAAAACAAACATGTCAACCAAGATAAGTTTTGGGCCGTTCGATATTCATAGCTGGGAATGTTGTCTTGGAGTCTTGCTCGAGCCTACGCACATACCTTGTTCTGGATCAGGAGATTCAGTCTGAGGTTGTGAAATAAATTTAATGTTTTTCACACTTTTTGGAGTTTAAATCTTCCTCTGATCTTTCAACTGCCAGAGTTTTTAAATCATATGCAGTCTGCGGCGTAAGAAAATTAAACGCCGAAACAAGTTAGATAGATAGATAGATAGATAGATAGATAGATAGATAGATAGATAGATAGATACTTTATTAATCCCGGAGGAAATTGCATATATCCACTGCTCAGGCATTACATAACAAATAATACTGGATAAACACCAGGAGAAAAGGAAACACTGACATCACAGGACATACCACAGGACATACATTACACTAACAGACAGACACGTGCAGCACTAACAGGACTTATATACTAAACTATAACTAAAATATAAACAGTATAAAATTGAATTAAAATATAAAACAGTATAAAAAAAAAAAATATATATATATATATATATATACAACAGTATAAAATTAAATTTAAATTAAATTAAATTAAATCCATTTTCAACCCCGTGCTGACCTCGCCACCTCCACCCCGCTCCTCCTGAGAGAGTCATTGTACCCCCTGATGGCACGGGGCACGAAGGAGGACCTCAGCCTCTCTGTGGAGGCGCTGTGTGACAGCAGTCTGCTGCTGAAGGTGCTTCTCTGCTGGGAGAAGGTGGTGTGTAGGGGGTGCCTGGTGTTGTTCATGATGGCCTTAATTTTAGACATGGTCCTGCTCTCCAGAAGCATATCCACAGAGTCCAGGCTCAGCCCGACCACTGAGCCCGCTCTGCGGATGAGTCTGTTCAGACGGTCCATATCTTTTTTCCTGGCCCCCCCACCCCAACACACAATGGCGTATGACAGCACACTGGAGACTACGGACTGATAGAACATGAAAAGGAGCTTAGGACAGATGTTGAAGGAGGCCAGCCTCCTTAGGAAGTACATCCTGCTCTGCCCCTTCTTGTACACACAGTTGGAGTTGAGTGACCAGTCCAGTCTGCTGTCTAGCTGCAGTCCCAGTTACTTATAGTTTTCTACCACCTCCACCTCACTGCCTTTGATGATCAACGGCTGTGGAGAGGGAGGTGCCCGCCGGAAATCCAGAACCATCTCCTTTGTCTTGGAGACGTTGAGCTGGAGCTGGTTCTGTTGGCACCACTCCACGAAGTCAGCCACCAATGCCCTGTACCCCCCCTCATCACCCTCCCGGATACATGCCACTATCGCGGTGTCATCGGAGTACTTCTGTATGTGGCATGTATCCGAGTTGTGCTTGAAGTCTGATGTGTAGAGGGTGAAGAGAATGGGGGATAGAACGGTCCCCTGTGGCGCCCCCGTGCTGCTGGTCACCATAGAAGATAAACAGTCCCCCATACGGACGTACTGGGGTCTGTCCGTTAGGTAGTCCGTAATCCAGCTCACGAGGTAGGGGTCCACAGCCATGGAGGTCAGTTTATCCTGCAGGAGCTGGGGCTGGATGGTGTTGAAGGCACTCGAAAAGTCGAAGAAGAGCACTCTGACGGCACAGCCCCCGGCGTCCAGGTAGGAGAGTGTGCGGTGGAGGAGGTACATGACAGCATCGTCAACCCCAACCTTGGCCTGATAGGCAAACTGGAGAGGGTCCATAGCACCCTGCACCTGTGGACGCATGAGCTCCAGGACCAGTCGCTGTAGGGTCTATAATATGACATTTTTATACCATGTTAATATTTGTACCAGCATTATTGTGAATGATATAATCTGGCACACCCACACTGTATACTGTAGTAACAAATTGACCATTCAAATGTAGTCTAATGAGTAAGCTGCCCTTGCAAGTTTAACCCAGTTAAACCCACATAGTGTTTATATTCCAGTTCTTTCTTTGTCAGTGGTGAAGCACTGATTATGATCAATTAAAAACTTTTAATGAGAAACCCTCTGAACCTCAACTGCAGTAATAAGAGATGTATTATGTAATAATTGAAACATCTGTTGTAGTTTTGTGAGTCTGTAGTCCTCTCTTGAGGAACAGCCCACGGTTCTAAAGGTTCTTGGGAGCATCACATACAGATGTTTTGGTGAGACACACACAAAGTAGTCGCACTGAATGTTCATCCTAAGGCAAATGACTATCTTCATCAGTGTGTTAGCTTAATGGGACTTAGTTATACGTTAGCACTCTTTTATGTTTGATTGGTTTTTACTCTCTTTTATGCCCTTCTTTCCTCTCCCACTCCTATTTATTCTCCTCTTGTCACTATCCTCATTTCCTCTCCTGTTGTTACTGTTCTTTCCTCTCCCATGCCCTCCTCTCTAGCTGTATGAGGGCCTGCGGCCTCAGGATCTGAGGAGGTTGAAGGACATGCTGATAGTGGAGACAGCCGACATGCTGCAGGCTCCGCTCTTCACAGCAGAGGCGCTGCTACGCGCCCATGGTACGACCAAACTCCCTCTCTTTGACCGTCAGTTTCTCTCTCACACACTCACACACACTGATGCAGACACACAAACTGTCACATACATGCAGGGTATCTGCTTCTCCGTAAAATAGTTGGCACTGGCAGTATTCTGGTAGCCTTGCGGTTAAATAATTTGCCTCATGCAGCATGTGCCACTCTTCTAGCTTGACTCAAGCCCAAAAGTATTTTAACACCTCAGATTCTTCGTTTTTCCATATTGCCTTTGTGTATCTTCTTAAATAATAATATAGGTCATAGCGGCTAAAGGTGTAGGAAATGAGTCTTAAAGTTCAATGCAGTAAACAAATATTCATTTTAAACCAGAGACATGCCTGCCAAAATCTTGAAATGTATTTTATTTTGTATCCCTTGTTTCCGCAGAGATTTCTCGTTTTGTAAAACCTATTTCACTGTTTACTTGTAAAAAAAGCATTTATTGTTAAATTTGTCTTTTATTTGTGCTTAGATTAGAGAGGTCATATCTGATAGAGAATCGTGCCTCACTCTAGTGTTTTCCTTGCCGTTAAAGAGGCAGTTTGTGAACAGCCTTAGTGATCTCAAAGATTTCCACTTGTATTTTCTCAAGGGAGCATGTCATTCTCTCATTCGTTAAGATGCTATTTTTGTTTCTCCACTCCCCAAAATATGTGAGAAAACACCTCTACATTCACAAATTGGCAAGGCATCCTCTTAACATTTCCAGTATATAATGTTGTCTACCACACATACTCTGGACTTTAATACAGCCACAACCATTGAGACAAAATTGTATGATCAACATCGCCTTTTTTGTTAATTTCTTGTAATGCTTCAGTCTATTGTTACTAGTAAAATAATCATTTCTACACCATGCATCATTGTTAAAAGTGGACGTGCCTTCTACCACCGACTAACTGTAGGTATCCATCACAAAGAAGCAGTGGCAGCTTACACTGACATTTTTAACTCATACAGGGTTTCAGTGCAGCACAGATAAAATGCCTAGTGTAGAGCAGCGAATTTAAGTTAAATTGCTGTGAGTTAAAAGCCAATTTCAAGACACAATAAGTATGTTGATGTTGATTAAGTTCAAAATATCCGCATTCTCAACATCCCCAAATGTCAAGAAAATAGACTTTCTTGAACATTAAAACGTGTGTGTGTGTGTGCGTGCGTGCGAAGGGTAGGTCAGGGTACCCTGAAAGTAGCCTTCTCCCTCGTCTTTCTATCTTATCCGGTTCCTGAGTGTACAAAAGTTGAAATTTGACCTTGACCTAGTTTTTTCAAGGTCATCATCTCACTTTCAATCCATCTGCTGTCCGAGTAATGTGCTTTTTGTTTTATCTTTTCTATCTGCAATGGTTGTCAAGATATTTGGTGGACTAACAAACAGACGAACAGATGGACGAACACACGAACACTGACAATTACAATGCATCATCGCTTTGAAGCGGGATGTAACAAGTATGTTAATGTTGATTAAGTGTAAAATATCTTCATCCTCAACATCCCCAAATGAACATAACACACACATTTAACCGGTTTAGCATGTGAAATTAAATCAGCAGTGTGGCTTGAAGACACAAAATGAAAGCAGTGGTCTTTTGTTGTTCCTGTTGATCATACACATTTGACATTAAATAGAACTTTGGTAAGTGTGGCAAAAATGTACACAGCCCAAATAATGTGTTAAAGTTTTGCATGTTTGCTGACCTCCTTCCTCTTATGTTTCATTTTGTCATATCCCCATGTCATAGTGTCAAGCGACAAAATAAAATTTACTACTGTTACTTTAAATCACTTAAAATGACATCAGTGATTTGATTTGATTTACAGCCCCTAGCCACAAATTCTCAAACTAGCTTCATGTAACCAAGCCACAATAACATGAACTTGAAGTTACAATGGTTATAAGAATGTCATTGAAGCCTTTAAAGACCGGCACCCCTGAGAAATTATTATGTCTTAGATTATGTTTGTACAGGTATTCAAAAGTTGCATCACAATATATGGTGCTTTTTACGTCGTGCCTTGCTGTTGAGCTGTGTGTGGTACACATTAGACATACTTTTGGGAGCAGAGAGACTTACCACTGCTACTACTTGCAATATTTTTGACCTCTTTCAGGGAAACTGGATGTAAAGGAATTGAAAATTGAAGTCTTTTGGATGATGTTCTTGCGAGACATTTTTTTGATTTACATGTCATTAATTTCTTGTAAAAACTTTCACGCATTTCCACGCATCCTTACTTCTCTTTCCTTTTAAAGTATTCTTTTTCTTTCTTGTCACAATTTGCCATCCCTTCCCATTAAGCTCCCAGCCGGTCAGTCACTCCATGCCTTAGTTAATTTTGATACTTGAGACCAAATGTGTAGACTTTTAATTTTGGACTCCTTTCAATGGCCAAAAGCATGAAGATAGGGTCATATTCATTTATGAGTTTTAATTGAATGGAGATTGGGGAAGTTGTTGCAATATTCATTATCTAAATGAGGCCATTTAGAATCTGAGTCATTTGATTGGTGGAGAAAAGTGTCTGGAGGAGTGATAGTGGCCTAATTGCACAGTTGACCGGGACATGCTTCTTATTTTAGAACAGCACTTTTTCTTCATTGGAATTTTGGACCAAAAGTCACTCCACAATTCAATGTTTATACTGAAAAAGCACATGCACTTTTGTGAGGTTAAATAGCTGTTCTACAACAGAAAAGCAGATGGCAGTAGGTCTATGTTGTTGACAGTTTGAAAGGCTTATTGCCACAGAAGTGGGATTTGTGTGAGCTTTTGCAGGTTCTGCAATGCACTTACTAAATCCTATGAATTACACAGAATGGGGTGTTAAAAATGTTAATATTCTGCTGTGAAGAAATGAGAATTTAGATGTCTTAGCAGGCTGGCTATGATTCTGTTACATGATTGTGGCGGTTATTAAAGCCCGTTTAAGGCCTAAAAGATATACTGTTCTTGTTAAATATGACAACATCTCTCTGTTGTTTATGCTCTTATGATCAAATGAGTTATTCTAGAAAGCATTGTATTCTTGAGCCTGGTCTATTTGTTTATCACATGGCTTATTGAAGCCCATATAGTGGTAAAAATATTGTTTGGGCCCCCCCCCCCTTTAAATGCCCAACAGGCTATTCAATCTTTGACGAACCAAGTTTTGGAAGGATGTTTACTGCACTGTACACCTCTCATACATTTTCACTTTTCCCATTCCTCAGCTTATTTTTACTACCAACCGCTCCTCTATCACCTCTCCCGACCAAATCAGCCTCATGCCCAAACTCTTTCCCCAAACCTCTGTAAAATGCTCTTAATAAATCAATTAGCTTTTTCCATTAATTGTCAGTTTTCTTCTTTTTGCTTTTATGTGGTAGATTTGTTTTTCTGTAAATGTGTGTTTGCTTTATGGTAACAGATTGGGACAGAGAGAAGCTCTTAGAAGCCTGGATGACCAATGCAGAGGAATGCTGCCAACGCTCAGGGGTACAAATGCCCAACCCACCTCCAAGTGGCTGCAATGCCTGGGACACCTTGCCCTCGCCCCGGACGCCACGCACCAACCGCTCCTCTATCACCTCTCCTGACCAAATCAGCCTCATGCCTACAGAGGACTCTTCTCTGGTGAGAGCTTGAGAGTTGTTTTTCACTACATTTAATAGAATAAGATAATGATGCAAAATAGATCACAGCTAACTGGTGCTAAGGCCTATGAGTCAGAGTAAACTGATGGGATCCAAGTTTGAATAAAAAGTTAGACAGTTGCGTTTATTTTTCAAAATTTGTGGTAGAGAAAGTATGGATAAGAGGGCAGGCATTAGGTAGCACTAATGCCCCACAGCAAGGTCTTTGGTTCAATTCCACCAGGGGCCTTTCCGTCCGGAGATTATATTTTTTCCCCATGTCTACATGGATTCAGTCTAAGTTCTTTGGCCTCCTCTCTCCTACAAAAGGATGCAACATTGGTGAATTAGTCACTCTAAATTGTCAGTAGGTATAAGGGTGTTCATGAGTGGGTGTTTTTCTCTATATGTGGGCCTGCAATAAACTGGCAACTTGTCCAGGATGTATCCTAACTCCTGGCTTTGGCTCAGTTTCGAATAAATGGTTGAAGACGAGACGATTACTGATGGTCTTCAAGAAAATGAATGAATGTATGACATTTGGATGAGAACGTTTTAGTGAATTCAGTTATTGTACTGATTACTTAAACCACAGGACGAGGGTCACCTGGGTGGTGTGTGGTCTCTTGATCTAGACATTTTAACATCATTAAAGGGAAAAAAGTAGCTTGGAGGTCCAAAGACTTATTGTACCAAGTGTTGTGCCCATAAAAACTGTACATCAGTGTTTGCTTTAATGGGGTCCCTACCACCCTGCAGATGTCCTGATGAATATCTGCTGAGTTGTTTAAATTTTCACTACCACATCTGCCTTTCCGTGTAAAGTTTAATTATATGACAGTATTATATTACTACCAAACATTAATATTCATGACTGAAGTCTGCTCTACAAACTTAAACAGGAGGAGAAGTGGTTTGGCAGTTTGGTCATAGGCAAGTTCTTATCATGAAGGTATAGTAAAATACTTACTAAAACAGGTGATTACGAAATAGAAGTATACTACCCACAGGCCAAGTGACCTTCTGCTTTTTCAAAAGTCACCTTCACCTTCAAAAGTGACAGCTTCATTCTCTGGATTTGTTTGTTCAGTTCTCAATTGCTGTGCTCATCGTGCTGATCCTCTGATAACATACATACTTGCATAATTAAATAATATATAAAAATTACATAACACAGGAGGATACTGCACTGACTATGCATTCATAGCTGTCTGGTAATAGTTTTCTTTTGCTAAATTGTTTTTCTAAATGAGTCAAATATTACTCGCAAAGAAAAATATCAGAATCTTCTGCTTTTCACAAACATAATAATCAAAACAAATAGCCATTCACGAGGGACTCAGAGCGCAGCGAAGTGGTTCAGGCATTTGGTTAGGGTTCACCCCCTCAGGACATCTCCTCAGGACGATGTGAATGAGGAGAAAGGTTAGGGTTAGGCAAACCCAAGATGGCTTGGAGGGATTTTACCTTCTGGCTTGATTTAGTACCACCAGAAAAGTGGCTGGGATGGAAATGTGGCTTCTCAACTGATGCTACTTGCCTTGCAAGCTGGACAGATAAACGGCAGGAAATTAAATTAACATGTAATAACAGTAATTCTTAGTCATAAACGTTTCATGCTGTCAATAAAGTTTTGAAAGCTTTTTTCACAATTTAAGATTTACAAGGACATTATAGAGCCTTATTGACCTCTTTCTGCAACAGCAACCCCCGCCACCCACTTAACTCCCCTCCCATTATCCTGACCTTGCCCATACATTTCTTGATAATTATCAAATATACTTGACATTTTTCTCTGCAGTCTTTTTTTGTAAGCAGCAGTCAGGTAATGTGGGAAGTCCGTTACACTGATGGCAGTTGCGCCACTCACAACAGAAGAGTGTCAATTTGAAATATCAAGTGTGTTTGATGACAGTCAGGGTATCCAAGAAGAGGTCAGAAGCATGAAGAGGCAAATGTTTCTGCTTTTTTTCTTTAAACTTCTTTGAAGTGTCTACTTCATTTGTGAGCATAATCATGGAAAGCTGATTACTCAAGTAAATCCCATATTGCCTGCCCTGCACAATATTGCCTAAAGTATTCACTCACCCATCCCAACAATCAGAACCAGGTGTTCCAATCTCTTCCATGGTCACAGGTATATAAAACTAAGAGCCCAGGAATGCAGACTGCTTTAACAAACATCTGTGAAAGAATAGGCCACTCTCAGGAGCTCAGTGAATTCTAGCGTGGAACTGTGATAGGATGACACCTGTACAACCAATCCAGTTGTGACATTTCCTGGCTCCTCAATATTCCATCATCAGCTATCAGCAATATCATAAGAAAGTGGACGCGTGTGGGAACAGCAACTCAACCACAAAGTGGTAGGTCACGTAAACGGGCAGAGCGGGATCAGCCGATACAGAGGCGAGTTGTGCGAAGAGGTTGCCGACTCTCTGGAGAGTCAATTGTTACAGACCTCCAAACTTCAAGTGCCTTCAGATTAGCTAAAGAACAGTGCTCATAGAGTTTCATGGAATGGGTTTCCCATTCCTCTAAATGTGCTTTTATAAGAATGGTCATCTGCGTCTTAGCCATACATCACCAATTGCAATGCAAAGCATTGGATGCAGTAATGTAAAGCACGCCGCTACTGGACTCTAGAGCAATGGTAATGTGTTCACTGTAGTGACTAATCACAGTTCTCCATCTGACAATCTAATGGACGAGTCTGGGGCTGGCATTGTCAGGAGAACGATACTTGTCAGACTAGATTGTGGCAAGTGTAAAGTTTGTTGAGGGAGGAGGAGATGGGCTTGGCCCCTTAGTTCCAGTGAAAGGAACTAAAGGGCCAACTCTAAGCTCCCATCTTTGTGGGAACAGTTTGGAGATGGCCTCTTCCTCTTCCAACATGACTGTGCAACAATGCACAAAACAAGGTCCATAAAGACATGTATGACTGAGTGCACAGGCGACAAGGTGGCATAGTGGTTTGCACTGTTGCCTCATAACAAGAAGGTCATGGTTCATTCTCAAGCATTTCCAACATGGCCTTTCTGTGAAGAGTTTGCATGTTCTGTCCGTGTCTGAATGGATTTCTTCCGGATTCTCCAGTTTCCCCCCATCAGCATGAAAAACATGCTTCTGAGGAATATTAGGTCATGTTGGCCTGTAGTGGCATCGCACTCAGGGTGCAGCAGCTCAAGACCAGCTCTCCATCTGACCTCTTAATTTTGTTGTACCATCTGTATAATGACATATAAAGATCTTTAACCTTTAATCTGAGTCCTGACCTCAACCTGATAGAACACCTTTGTAATGAATTAGTGGAGACTGAAAGCCGTGCCTTCTTGTCTAACATTAGTGTAACCTCACAAATGTGCTTTTAGAAGAATGGCCAACTAATCCCATTTACGCACTTCTAAACCTTGTGGAGAGCCTCCCAGAAGAATTGAAGGTGTTATGGCTGCAAAGGAAGGCCCAACGTCTCATGGAATCCTATGGATTAAGAATACAATGTCACTTACATTCATTTGCGAGTCAAGGCAGGTGAGCGAATACTTTTGGCAATACAGTCTATCTATCTATCTATCTATCTATCTATCTATCTATCTATCTATCTATCTATCTATCTATCTATCTATCTATCTATCTATCTATCTATCTATCTATCTATCTATCTATCTATATATCTATATATCTCTATATATCTTGCTTATGGATATCAAATAATGCATAAAATCCTTCTGTGGCAGTAGTACAGTTGTGTCATTACCAGAAGGTTAGTGGTGTGGTGTTGCAACATTACATAGAAACTGTGTCCAAATGTTTCACTGGCACCGTAACTGCTGCCCATTCACCAATTATCACATTTCTATACAGTGCTTTCTGAGTAGCAGTTTATAATCAGTGTTTCTAGTTCGAATTTCTCAAACATTTAAATGAAAGTTCATTCTCTTTTGTCGGGTACGTAGTCTCACAACAATGGCTGTGAGACACATATAGATTAATAGATGTAGGCCTATTGCCGACCAGAAAGTCTTGTCTTTACTATGTTGTGCCAATCGACCTGCTGTACTCAAGGGCCCCTTTAAAGGTTACAGTTGATTATGTCACATTCTGCTCTTTCTTGAATCAATACTTGCATTGTAGAAGTACACTGCCTCCTTTATGTCTTTAGTAAGGGTCAGTTTTTCACTGTAACAAGGCCTGTGTGTGTCTTGGTCCCGGTTTGTGTCTGTTCATGTCTCAAGTCTCCAGTTGAAGTTCATATGTCAAGTTTCCACAGAAACCTGAGACAAAATTAGTAAAACATGGAGAGAATAGTGAGTTAATGAGTGGTCATTATCTTGGCTTCATTCATTTTTAAGGTACATTTCTTCATATTTTCACGCCATTGAATATTACCATTACTATCCACCAGATTTTGAGCCTGGATAGTTTCAACATTTGTTTGATTCAATGGGTGATGTAACCATACATTAGTTTTACTCCAAGATTGTTTGAGTTTTTTTAAGAATTACCAAGTCGTAGAGTGTATTTTTTTTGTTTCACAGTGTGGTATCTGCATGTCATCCATCTCCATCTTTGAGGAACCTGTTGACATGCCCTGTGGCCATGAGTTCTGCAGAGGATGTTGGGAAGGGTAAGTTACATTTGGCCTACAACCTCTACAGATTGGTTCATGGGGTACAACCAATTTTATCACAGATAGTCTGAATTTTTGTGTACCCCATACCCACTTGAACTGTATTTATATTTTCTCAGGTTTCTAAATCTGAAGATCCAAGAGGGTGAAGCTCACAACATCTTTTGCCCAGCCTTTGACTGCTACCAGCAAGTGCCTGTGGAAGTCATTGAGAGTGTGGTGTCTAGAGAGATGGACAAACGCTATCTCCAGTTTGATATTAAGGTAAGTAGATGGAAAAATATTGAGAGGAAAGCTTCATAGTTTACTTGATCTTAAGAAATGCAATGTAAAGTGATCTTAGAAGCTGATTATTTATATGCCAATGTCCAACTGCTAACCATACAAGAATGACATTCGTTTTATTTTGGTTTTAACGTGTATACATATTTATTGCTAAAATTATGCTGTAATTTCAAAGTGTAAGAGGTAGAAATCTTAAAAAGTGACTGATCATTGGATGATTTATTGTAGAAAAAGGAATTGGTTCGATATTGGTTCGAGCTAGTATGACTAAGCCACTGTGGCTCAGTGTAAAAGAATTGAGCAAGCCACAAAAAGCCACACTCAGTGTCCAAGACAGTGGCACATGGGCGGACGACACTCATGCTCGTCGCTCAACGCTCGCCACGTGGGGCGTGGGGAGGTCCGGGGGGCCTCCCCCGGAAATTTTTAAAAAAATGGGGTTGTTTTTCTGCATTCTGAGGAAAAACTCTTCTGTTCAGTTTACCTACAAAAATACACTAAAGACAACAGTTCAAGCTGAACTATCTTTATTTCTGTCCTACTTTATGCAGGTATAAATGTGAGATTCAACAATTGAAAACTTACATTCACTATGTGAAGATACAGTCATACAAGATATTACTCAATGTTTACTTGTAAGTTTTACTTAGACTAGAAGACATTTTAACTTTGACCACCACCAACACCATTGGTATGTCATTGTTTAATTTATTTTATTTTTTTTAATTCAATAACATGATTTTTCATTTCAATTTAAAAAGGCATATAAAATATCAAGCGAGGTGAATACACATTTACATGCATCGCTGGTTGTTCCTGCCGGTCATAGGTGACAAAAGTCTAAGACTACAAACAAGTATTGATAACATCTTTCATTCACCTTCTGATTGGTCTGTCACCACTCCTACCCCCTCTCAGCATTCACCATTTGTTTATTAATGAGGACTTTAACACAAACTCTATTATAAAACACTGGATTCTTTTGATCGATCGTCCTCGCCTTGTCGTACACCAATTCACGGGTTCAGCTTGTAAAAAAGCAGTATTTTGTTTTTCATTGGACGAGAGGAGTTCATGACCTGAGTGCATATTTAATGATCGGGAGCAGCTTGAAAACATTCAAACACTATGAAAGATTATGTTGTGGTTGAAATAAATGCAGGTGTCATGCTCACTATGACTCCTACAGGTCAACAAAAGATTGTTTGTTTCTTCTGTTTTCAACAGGCATTTGTTGAGAACAATCCAGCAATCCGCTGGTGCCCAGAGGCAGGATGTGAAAGGGCAGTTAGACTGAGTACCCAGGGCCCTGGAAGCTCCACTTCAGACCCTCTTAGCTTTCCCCTCCTTCGGGCTCCTGCCGTTGATTGTGGAAAAGGCCATCTCTTCTGTTGGTCAGTAATCAGTCCACATTTAATGCACCGATCAGCCACAATATTATAACTATTGCCATAGCCCTGACCTGTGTAAAAGATGTGATGCCGTATCTGGGACCAACACATTAGCAGCAGATCCTGTAGGTCCTCTCAATTACAATGTTTTGTTTCCACAGAACTCACATTTGCTTGATTGGATTAGGATCTGATTAACATGGCCCTTTTGTTCCCCAAATTAGTTCTCTGTGATCTAGATCTGATGCACATACCGTATGTCCATTGTAGGTACTTTTGGAGATGGACAGGGGTCAAGCATACTTCCTTAGACTACTTTCAGAAGAGACAAACCATTGAAGACCAGGAATACCAAAGGAGCTTTGGAGATGCTCTTACCTAGTTGTCTTGCCATCAGAATCACCCGTCACATTCACTCAGATCCTTACATCAGCCATTTTTTCGACGTGCAATGCGGTATATTACAAATAGTGGAGAGTGACATATTAATGAAATTGTCAATGCTTTTGACTGCAACTGTCATCAGTGATATTGTTATGGCTGATCGGTCTTAATGAAAATGTGGTAATTTCTTTAATTCTGTATATAGCAGTAAACATTCTAGTCAATATGTGTCATATTTGGATGTAATATAAAGCTTAGAATATGTTTTATCTTTAATCGAATAGGCTGTTTATTATGAATAGATGTTTATTTTGTCTTACAGAGAAACATTAGAAATGTGTTTTTATATGTGAAGTTCCCAAGTGCTCTATTATGCTGAAATATAAAAAAGTGCAATCACCAAAACTCACCAGAGAAATAGCTGTCTAGTCAAGTCCAGTAACTAGGAAAGAGGGAATATTTTCAATGATCCCACAAACAATCTAATGGCCTCCTCAAAAGGCACCTCTGAATAACATTCCATCGATTATTTTATTATGATGGAGAGGATAGATGGTGATCAGTCCAGAGTTAAATGGTGTGTCTGACACCTTGTGTGCAGTTCATTGAACACTTGTTTAGAAAAGCCATGAAAACAGAGATTTCATGATAGTTAGGCTAAAGACGCCCCACTGTAAGGTTTGTATGTAATTGACAGAAGCTAGGGTGATACTGATGTTATGCAGATAGAGTGGCGTTATTTCTTGACTGATTTTGAAGTATTTTGTCAAAATGTCAAACCATTTTTTGATTTGGAGTATGTTCGCTGTCGAGGAAAAAAATGAACATTATCAACACAATCTAAAATTTATAAATGTATATGAAAAATATTGATACTATATACAGTATGTACACAGCAGACATACCTGACATGAAGTCCGAGTTCCAGTCCTGTGCTGTTTGTATCAATTTGTAAGGCAATTTATTAATTTCCTCTGTTCACATATTTAAAAACTACTCAGTTTTCTGTATTTGTGTGTGTGCTAGCTCCACTGCATGCTCAAAGGCAGAGGCGGACCATCTGTCTTCTGTTTTTAGTTCAGAGCCCCGACAAAAAGCCTGGTAGCTCCACACTTTCATATCGTGGTCTCCACCACACATCGAATAGTACACACCTCACTATGCGTTCCTAAAAGTGGCTGTTAGGCTCACTTGTCAGGTTTACTCAGGCATTCAGTTGACATGACATTGGAACTGACACATAATGGAACTGGATGTAACATGGGTCTGACTTTTATGCTTCCCTTGACATGAGACTGGCAATTGGTTTAAAGGTAGATATGGCTAATTCATGGCGTTTGACAACATCACTGACAGCACTGTGATTGGTTTGTTCATCATCTATAAATTCTATGAATAGTCCAGGAACAGAATAGTACCTTTGAATTGGTAATTTAAAATTTATCTGTGTGCATTTACGTTAGGGAGTGCAATGGCGAGGCCCACGAGCCCTGTGACTGTGAGACCTGGAAGTTGTGGCTACAAAAAGTCAATGAAATGAAGCCTGAAGAATGTGAGTAATGACAGTACTTATTTAATGTTATTTTTTTTTGTGAATTTTAATACTGACTGCAGATCTCTGCAGGAGTTAAATGCATTTATATTTTCCAATGAATTGTTTTTTTTTACAGTAATAGCTGTAAAATGTCTCAAGCTATGAGTTATGACAGAGAAATTATGTGGTAATGACAGGTCAAGCAAATTATTTAGATCTTAATTGATTGCAACTCAAACACAGTGAGTTAGTAAAAATCCACCACGATGATGTGGCATTATTATTTACAATAGTCATCAATAGTATTCTGCTTTTAGAAGCATTAATTGGGTTACGGGCCAACAAATTGATGATTCCAGATGACCCGAGTTGCTCTGATGTACTACTACATTGATGTGACGGCCAAAAAAAGATAAAAGTAATTATTTTGTTACTACCTCTGTGTTCTGTTTTCCCAGAATCTTTTTTATCTTAGCATTTCAAACAGCAGATCTTAGGTGCTTTGATAATGGCCAATATTTGTCTGCATGTGCATTTTTGTGTGGGGGTGGGTACATGAGATGTTAACAAAATACACAAGCAATACACATTAGTAATGTAGGACAATGTCCTCCTCAGTTCAGTGGTCTGTTTATATGATGTGGTAATAGCCATTCTCATTCTGTCTCATTATGCCTTTATTTGTTCTTCCTGCCTCCCCCTCCTGCCTGTAGTGGCCGGTGTGAGTGAAGCTTACGAGGATGCCGCCAACTGCTTATGGCTGCTCTCAAACTCTAAGCCTTGTGCAAATTGCAAGTCCCCAATACAGAAAAATGAGGGCTGCAATCACATGCAATGTGCTAAGGTAAGTTTTGCTAACACAGTATGCAATAAGGTGACTATTTTCAGAAGTCATTCTAGCTGTCATGTTTTCAGTAATTGAATAACTTTTTTTTGCAGTTGAAAACTCATCGGTGTTACTCATATACACTCATCAGCAACTTTATTAGGTACTGTACATATGTTCAACAAGTAGCTATTAAGACAAGATAAGATAATCCATTATTCGTCCCACAGTGGGGACATTTTCACAATCACAGCAGCAGTGTTCAGAGAGAATGGAAGAATAGGATAGACAGTTATAGGAAAAGTAATGAGAGGGGAAAGGGAGAGATTTTAACATACATAGTTAGAGATATACAATTTACAATCTACACTGGTCATTGAGATTGTGCAAGTAATTGTGTGTGTGTGGTCGACTGGGAGCAGTGCTGGTATATAGAGTGTAGTCTTTATAGCCGCAGAAAGGAAAGACCTGCGATAGCGTTCCTTTTACACATTTAGGGTGAAGCAGCCTTTCGTTGAAGGAGCTCCCCAGTGATGTTAAAGTGCCCTACAGAGGGTGGGAGTCGTTCTCCGTCATGGATGACAGGTTTGGCCATGACATGACCTCAACACCATACATGTAGGAATGTAGATGTGGTCAAAACAACTGGGTGAATTTCAAACCGAGCATCAGAATATGAAAAAATGGGGACTCTGAACATGGCATGGTTGTTGGTTCCAGGCAGGCTGGTCTAAGTATTTCAGAAACGTTTGATCTACTGGGATTTTCACACATAGCCATCTCTAGGGTTTACAAAGAATGGTCCAAAAAGAGAAAATATCTGAGCAGCAGTTGTGTGGACAAAACGTCTTGTTGATGTGAGTGGTCAGAGGAGGATGGGCAGACTGGGTTGAGACAATAGAGAGACAACAGTTTCTCAAATAATCACTTGTTAGAACCAAGAAATACAGATTATCATCTCTGAATGCGCAACACATCAAACCTTGAAGAAGATGGGCTACAACAGCAGAAGACCACTCTGGTGCCACTCCTGTCAGCTAAGAACAGGAAACTGAGACTACAATTCACAAATACTCACCAAAATTGGAGAATTTAGAAAATTGGTAAAAGGTTGCCTTATGAGTCTCGATTACTGCTGCGACATTCAGATGGTATGGTCAGAATTTGGCGTCAACAACGTGAAAGCAAGGGTCCATCCTGCCTTGTATCCAGCTCATATTCTCAAACTGGATTCTTGAACACAATGATGAGTTCACTGTACTCCAGTGGCCTCCACAGTCACTCCAGTAGAACACATCAAGGATGTGGTGGAACGGGACATACACATCAGACATGTGCAGCTGACAAATCTGTAGCAGCCGTGTGATGCTACCATGTCAATATGGACCAAAATCTCAGAGAAATGTTTCCAACACCTTATTGAAATAATGCCACAAAAGTAAATAAAGCATAAGCTGTACATTGATCACTAATGGAAAGCACTTTGATGTTGAGATAGTTATCGTCTTCAATGGGAGAATTCTAATGGTTCTGGGGAATTTTCGACTACAAGCCTAATTAAGTTTTTTCCATGGCTTTAACAGAGGTTTAGGTGGGAGTGTCACTCAGAAAATTGGTTTCACATGAAAAGAGGAGATGAAGGCTCAGTAAGACCACAAGCATCATTTTTAGAAGCTACCAGATGGTGGTTGCAATTTGGCAAAAAGCTGTTAGTAAACTTTAGAAGCCATGTTGGAACAAATGATCTAAAAGTGCAGCTAATTAAATATTTGCCTGTTCAACAGTATTTGTGTTGTTGGAGTTTTTGCGTCCTCGAGGTTCACTTTCTTGAACTTACAACTATTTACAAAAAGTATTGAGAAAGTTATTGTTGATTGTTCTGTTTCTGGCAATTGTCCATCACACATGCAGCATTTCTCAGTGCCTTTGTCATTCATTGTAATAATCTGTTTGGGTATGTTGCACTCTGGTCTATCTTATATTTATTAGTAGATAATTAACTAGATAGTTGATAAAACTACTGTCATTTTTCTCTCTAGTCCTGTAGAAATAATCTTGTGATCCGATGAGGGTAACTAAAATTGGTGTTTCAATCACATTTTCAAAACATTCAAGCTGCTGTCAGGCATGCTTTGTTTTAAAACATTGTTTTACAAATGGCAGTTTATAATACTGTTATGCTTCTAAAAAAATCCATTAAGCGAGCGATACGTCCCTCAGTTATTCATTGGCCTCTCTTTCATCCTGATGGACAGGAGAGAGTAATACAGAGGTGATTGAAACAGTCAGTGCTGGAAGGACAGCGTGAAGCATATAATCACAGAGTCACATCGCTGGACTGCTTCTATTACTGTCGCTGGAGGGCAGCCAATGAAAAGAGCACAGCCAGTCTCCTTTTGTCTCTTGACAGCAAACATGCGGTTGACATCATTATGTGTTGAATGCAGCAGCTTTCAAAGGCTGAGGCCAAAGAGGGCTCAGCCTCTTGAAGTGTTAGTACTTGCAAAGAAATGGCCTGTGTTTCTTGGTAATATGTAACATAGATGTTGGAAAGTAATCTGGTTTAACAGTATTCATGTTAAATCAATTTTTTTCCACATGCATTCTTTTTTGTGCCTCTGCTCCATCATACAACTTACTACATAGAGTGCCCCTTACTAAAATGAATCAGAACTAGACGAAAAGAGTGATCATTACTCAGCATCGTATATACTGTATGCATGTATAGCTTGAGTGAAAAAATAATTTCCCCGTTGGGAAGCAATCAAGTTGAATTTAATCTTTAATCTTAATCACAACTCAGAAATAGAAGTGAAGAGTGTAAGTGAAGTTCAGGCTTCTGTGTCAATGTAAAGTATGTATCTTTGCATAGAAATTGTAGTTTCTTCACAGCAACATCCACATATGGAGTATTGCAATCCCTCACAAGTCCCTGAGCTTCACATGATCATGGATGCATGATGCAATGGCCCTTACAACTAAACACATTTGTCTGGACAGAAATTAATGTAGACTGCAGGCTGATAGTGTGTTAATACCTACCGCCGCTAATTTTTGGTAATTTGTGTAGGATTGTTAAGTAAGTGTCACATGAAGACAACATTTTCAGGACACCTGAGGTCTTATGCTTACTCTTTTTGTTATCCTGCTTGAAATCAAGCGTGTTTGTGGCTCACGGAAAATTGCTTACAGGCAAGTAGTTTTCATTTATATAGCAGTACAATTTTGCTCTCCAGTACTCAGTGGGTTTTGCTGATCTCAAGTGTTGTAGCTGCCTGCCGATAGAAGGCTATAATAATTCACTGTTAATACAATGAACTATGATTCAGCCATTTGTTTTAGAAATGAGATTGGAGAAGGATTGAGATGTTCAGAGATTAATATATAGATCTCGGAGAACTTTTTCCATTGCAGTGTTAAAGAGGCTGTTCTACTGATTTCACGTTAAATAAAAATTGTTTATTTAACTTAGAAACGCCCCATATTTAGTCATTTGAAGACTTTTATTTCGTTTAGAGGATGCTGACTATTTACCAGCCACAAATAATATCATTCCTAACTGAAATGACAGAAAACATGTTTTTTTTTACAAGTGTAAGCAAGGCTGTATTTGGTCAATTAATCTTTACCATGAAGAATGACTTAAAAGTCACTACAAAGGTACAGAGAGCTGGACAAACATTTTAAAACATTTCCCATCCTCTGCACAATGGAATTTAAAGACTTGCTTGTCTTGAGATACAACGCATGTTGGCTCTATTAGGCAAGACATCACTACATTCCACTTGAAGCAGACCAGGTTGGGCCTCCAGAAATTGTCCATCTCTACAGTTAGACAGTACATTTCATCATGCAATAGTGACAGTGGAAATGCAAACCTACATGGCATGGTTTGAAACCACAATGGCTAAGTGCAATTTAGAAAAGTCGACCCACCTGACTCTAATGTTTCTGGGCTTGCACTAGGAGCTAGTATGACGAAGCCACTGTGGCTCATTGTAAAATAATTGAGCAAGCCACAAAAAGCCACAATCTGTGGCCAAGACGGTGGCGCAGTGCGCGGATGATCAACGCTCATCGCAAGGGGACATGGGGGGGATACCCCCACGGGAGAGTCCGGGGGGCCTCCCCCGGGAAATTTTTTAGGTAGTAGGGTTTTCCTGCATTCTGGTGCATTCTGAGGGCAAAATCTTCTGTTTAGTTTACCTACAAAAATACACTAAATTCAATTGTTCAAGCTTAACTATCTTTATTTCTGTCCTACTTTATGAAGGTATAAATGTGAGATTCAACAATTGAAAACTTGCATTCACTATGTGAAGATACAGTCATACAAAATATTACTCAATGTTACCAGCACATACTCTACCATCAGGTGATGTGGCCGCTTAAGGTTCCTTCTTCATTTGCAAGCAAATTGGACCAACTGGCAAACTCCTTTATTAGGAAGTGGCTTGGGCTGCCAAGATGCCTCTCAGAAGTGGGCATTTTCGGTCAGAGCGCACTCCATCTGCCGCTGCACTCCATCAGCCTGGGATATAAGAAGGAGAAGGCCCGGCTGGTGTTGGAGTTGAGGGAATCCTACGACCACCTGGTCAGGGCAGCGGGAACCAAAGTTCGAACAGGAAGGAGGTGGAGAGCAGAGGAAGAGGTCGACCAGGCAATCTGCAGGCTAAAGCATCACGAGGTGGTCGGCAGGATCCAAGTGGGTCGAGCAGGTCTTGGTTGGAGCGAGACCCCCCTCTTCTGGTCCAAGGCCTCCAAGCGGGAGAGAAAAGCTATGGTGGTGACGGAGGTGGCAAGGTCTGAGCGGGAACGCTATACCATCAAAGTGGTGTCCCAGAGCAGACAAGGAGGCTGGACAACATGGGAAGGTGTCATGGACAGGGCTATGTCCTGGCCCGACCTGTGGAAGACCCCTCAAGCTAGGCTCAGCTTCCTGATCCGAGCAACCTACAACACGCTACCTTGCCCCCAAAATCTCCACTTGTGGTTCGGCACTGAAGAGATCTGCCGCCTCTGTAACACCATCAATGCTAGTCTGTGGCATATCCTCTCGGGATGCAAGACGGCGCTGTCCCAAGGCCGCTATAGATGGCGCCACGACACTATCCTGAAGAAGCTGGCAGAGGTTGCTGAGTCATGCAGACGGGAAGCGAACAGCCGGCCAGCTACCCCAGCAAGACACACCATTCAGTTTGCAAGGGCTGGCAAGAACATCAATGCCCCCCGCCCATCAAACATGGGAAGGCTTCTCTCACCTGGCAGCGAGTGGGGTATGAGAGTCGACCTCGGAAGGCAGATGCAGTTCCCCAGGGAGATCCCCGAAACATCATTGCGGCCTGACATGGTGCTGTGGTCTGCGGTCAGCAAGGCGGTCCTCTTGGTGGAGCTCACTGTCCTGTGGGAGGAGGGTCTAGAGGCTGCATACGAGAGGAAAAGGACAAAGTATTCAGACCTGGCAGCTGAGTGCAGGGAGGTGGGCTGCAATGCCACAATCTGCCCAGTTGAGGTGGGGTGCAGGGGCTTTGTGGGCTCTTCAACCTCTCGCCTGCTCAGAGATCTGGGGTGCACAGGAGCTGGCCACCGGAGAGCGTTAAGGGAACTGGCGGAGGAGGCAGCGAAGGGCAGCTTCTGGCTGTGGCTCTGGAGGAAGGATAGGAGCTGGGGACCGAGTAACACCTAGGGCATCAGTGGGGTTGGCAGGGAGAATTCCCAGCCATCGCTCCGCCACCGGGAGATGTCCTGGGGTTAAAGGAGCAAAACATCAATGACCGGTGGTCCCCAGCTGATGACCCAGTTAGGTCCAAGGTATTCAGGGTGCACAAGCATTCCAAAGGCGCCGAAGGAGAACAGACAGAAATGCCTGGCAGGAATATCACCAATCCTGTACTTCAAATGTACTTGTAAGTTTTACTTTGACTAGAAGACATTTTAACTTTGACTTAGAAACTTTGATTTTAATGAATTTGATTCTTGGTATTACTTAATGTTTACTTGTAAGTTTTACTTGGACTAGAACACATTTTAACTTCGACCACCACCACCACCAACACCATTGGAATGCCATAGTTTAGTTTTTTTAATTTGATAGCATGATTTTTCATTTCAATTTCAGAAGGCATGAAAAATAGCAAGCGAGGTGAATACACATTTACATGCATCACTGGTTATTCCTGCCGGTCATAGGGATCAAAAGTCTAAGACTACAAAAAAGCATTGATAATATCTTTCATTTACCTTCTGATCGGTCTGTCACCACTCCTACCCCCTCTCAGCATTCACCATTTGTTGTTCAATTAGAATTTTAAAACTCAAACTCTACTATATAACACTGGATTCTTAATTTCTTTCAATCGATTGTCCTCGCCATGTCGTACACCAATTGGCGGGTTTAGCTTGTAAAAATAGAATCTTTTTGTTTTTCATTGGATGAGAGGAGGCCATGACCCGAGTGCATAGTTAATGATCGGGAGTGTTTGGGTCACTTTGGCTATTTCCGTTGGCATGCGCCGACGGAAATGGCAGCGCTAGCGAGAGAAAAAGTTTGTTATCGCTCGGGGATTTTCGTGAGTCCAAAAATGTTGTAAGTTTTAGCCTTTTTTTCCCCTAAAAATAAGAAGGCCACTGTGGCTACACTGGCTAAACACCTTGTAGCCAATCTGGAATGTACACGCCTATGGCGACATGGCGAATGGCTAGAGCAAGCCCAGTGTTTGAGTAGTAAAGCTATAGGCATTTAGTAGCATTGCTTGAAATTTTCTCCTTTCATATCTTTATAGGTTCATACTAAACAAATAATGAGTGGATGATGATAGTAATAGATAATGCCTTTAAATTTTAAATGCTTCACGGCTGCTCATTATAATACACCACAAAAAAAGACTACAGCCATGACAGGAATTAAGGATATGTTTGCATTACATAACTATACAGCTACATAACAAAACAATTTGTATTTGTTTCATACTTAATTGTAGGATTAACTGGTGTTCCAAATAATCATTCATCTTAGTTTCTCAGAAAAATGTAACTCCAGGGTAACGATTTACATTTCATCTTCAGGGGATGGTTTGGTTCAGAGAGTGTGGTTGTCTGGTTGTCCAGTTTTATTATGTTATTGTATTGTTATTGGGCACATATTGTCTTTGAGCAGATCTTATCCGACATGGCTCAAGTGGCTGCAGTGAAGGTTCTAATGATTTGTAGTCTTGCCTGGTTTTATGCATCATACACTTAGTTTTCACCAACAATGCATGTAAAAACGATCAGTGGATAGTACTTTAAGTATCATAGCATTTCACATCAGATTCAATGTCTGATAACATAAAAATATGTCCCTGTTCAGCAGTGCATTTGTCACATGCTGTTCATGCATCTGTGCGTCTTGGCCGTAAGGCAGGAGAGGAAATATGTTCTTTGTTTAGCAGACAAACTCAATATGGTATTTCCTGGATAGCAGATGCTCTATGACTGCATTATAATGTGTAATGGTTTTATTTTCAAAGATTTCCACAGCAGACCTCTATGTGTCAGTGGAAGCCAGAGAAATTGTTTTTCACAAAATAGCTAGCTCAGTTTTTAGATCCCGCTTCAAGAGGTGATGTATTGTAATTGTCAGTGTTTGTGTCTTCGTCCATCCATTCGTTCCTTAGTCCACCAAATATCTTCGTAAATGTTGCAGATAGAAAGATGACATAAAAAGCAAAGGGGATGAAAATGAGATGACCTTGAGAAAACTAGGTCATGATCAAATTTCAACTTTTGTACAGTAAGGAACAGGATAAGATAGAAAGACGAGGGAGAAAGCCAGTGTGGGTAAGACCATAGATCATGTTAACACACAAACACTGACAATTACAATACATCACTGCTTTGAAGCGGGATGTAAATATATTTCTTTGTCTTTAACATATTGTTTGAACCCAGTTAAGTCTACAGGTGCTGGTTCAGTTCACATAGTAGTAATGCAGAGTTGTCAGGAAACTGTTATCTTGCAAACACGAGCTGCGTGGTAGCAAAAGCTAATCATGGTTTACAATTCAGATGTGCAGATGTAGCAAAGAAAAAGCAAACTGAAAATTTCTGCATTGCATTCACAACTCTTATTTTAGTTGAGTGCAGTCAAAGCCCCAGATGATTTATTTTCACAAAAATACCTGCTGCTCCAATTTTTCCCAAGTCTGCACCCTTGTTTTCTTTTAAAAGATTAAATTCAAGGAGTTCAAAGAGACAATTGTGGAGTGTAACCAGCCTTCTGTGGAGTAAAGCAGACATGCCTCACAAATTTCATTTCAGTACCTTGTGTATGTCTTTTACCACGTCCACTTGCTCAGAGAATAAACCTTCGCAAAGTTTTCAAGGTGGTAATTAACATAAATGAACTCTGTGTGTGGTGACTGATTTTAGTTATCATTCCCAAATGGCATTTAATGATGTATTACAGCTGGACAAGAGTTAATATATCCAATCTAACGGCTACCCGTAGCAGATTTTATTCTAGATTTTGTTGTTTTTTTCTACCCCAAGTGTAAGTATGACTTCTGCTGGATCTGTCTGGAGGAGTGGAAAAAGCACAGCTCATCAACTGGAGGCTATTATCGCTGCACTCGCTACGAGGTCATCCAGCAGGTGGAGGAGCAGTCAAAGGAGATGACTGAAGAGGTACACACACAAATGTGCAGACTGAAGTCAGGCAGCAGCAGTGTCAGTGGGTTTGATTATCATTACTGAATAAAATCCCCTGTAGTTTCATTCTCACCTTTTTATCTAATGAGATTAAACAAAAAAAGTGGACTGGCTTGAGCTGATCATTCAAAATGTGTTCCAGTCCAGCTCCCTATCAACACATAACATCTTTGAAATGTCATGTCATGGAGGAATGTGACAGGAGTGACAGGCACGATGGCAGCAGCTGGTGCTGATGGTCATGATGTGTGAAGGTAGAGGAAATATGCTGAAGGCAGTAGAGCTTGGGCTGTTTAATATTAATTGTAGCCAATATTTTGTTAAGAGTACCCCTCAACTTTTCTATAACACTGTCAGCCCTATAATGGACAGCTAAATAACCGAATACAAATATTGACGCATCAGAATCAGAGATATATTACCCATAATGTAAATTAACCGTAGTTTGGTTAGAGATTATAGTTCATTATCTTATTAGCTGGTGATGAAGCCTTTAGCAGGACTGGCCTTGAGAAGTCTTCACATCAACAGTTGGCAACAATGTCAATTTATCCCTCAACCCAACCAATGCTGATTCCAGGAAGCATTACGTAACTCTCTGAATCCACAAAGTAATGTAACAAATGCTTAATAAAATGTTGGGTTTGCCACCAGAAGCATTTAGCTATAGTAACTTCCCATTATAGCCATAGCAGTGGTTTTATACAGCTGATAAACATGCTCTGTCCCACTTTCTAATGAATGAAATTTTGTTATATTAATTGGGGATCAGCTTGGATTAGAATCACTTAAACTCACCTATCCTAGTATTGGTCTATCCATAACACATAATTGTTCATAATTTGCAGATTTAATTCATTCACTGCCTGTTGTTTTCAGAGCAAAGAGCCCCACACTGTAATAATAGTTAACCAGGTTCAACATCTACATTTTTGACAAAAAGGGGATGATGATTCTATGTTTTTCTGTCGCAGGTTTAATGAATCTAATGAGCTCTGCGGCAGCTTTATAGGTTGCAGGGGTTCCAGTGAAGGAGATGTGATTCTGTCATCTCCATGATCCCAATCGTATTTTTTCATGACCGCAATACCCTTCTCCCTGAACTACTAGATACTCAGCACAAGTGTGATTTGCATGAATTTTTCTGATTTTCAGCAACATTTCAATATTGTCTCACTCATCTCCTCATCTTCCTCTCATATAATATATGCCAGTGTTTCATCCAAAAACAACACTGCTGCCTGCTACAGGGGATGAGCTCATCACTACACTAGTGATCATTTCACTAGTGATGAGCTACACTAAACAAATCTCCAATCTTTCATGACATTAACTATGTACTGCAGCCTTCTATTCAAACCTATATACAAACAGTGCCTCTTTCTGTCCAGAGTAACTGGAAAGCTCCCAAATCTATGCAGATAACATCAATAAAATGGAAATCATAGAAATACACACTTTCTCAAGCTTGTCTAGACACTTTTCTTGATTTTTGGAGCTATCCACAATCAATTTTGCCTACCTTCACCAAAGGTTAAACAAATACGCCCTCAGCCTTCACCAGTGTTCCTCCCAATCACTCGTACTGACTTCTCCTGTGGCACTACTCACTCAATTTGACTGCTGTCGGCCAAAGCTCCTACACTTTGCTCTGTGAGGGGGAACAACCTACTTAGGAGTTTATTGTTTGTGACTGGTGTCTCATCATGGTTTTTCAGGCCGAGAAGAAGCACAAGAGCTTTCAGGAACTCGACCGGTTTATGCACTACTACACACGCTTCAAGAACCACGAGCACAGCTATCAGGTAAACACACCTGACTTCAGTCATGGGCACCACAAGAGGAAACTGATGGCTTAGTGTAAAACTACCACATAGCTGGGTGGTAAGATGCACGGATGCAAAATACTATAAAAGTGTAGAGTGTAAAATGTTTCAGTCTCATCTGTGATACAACTGAGATTTCAAAAAGTAATGTTCACAAATTTATGTTTGTGAATGTGTGTTTCTTCAGAATTCTTACACAAGTGCACAAAATGGAGGGAAATCATTGCGTGCTTAAAACACATGATAAACATTCCATAGGTAAAAAGGCTAATTAAATTAAACCAGCATTATGGTTGGATTTGAAAGGGGATGAGGGTCTCTCTCCTTTGAAAGCGTGTGGCTTTTGAATTAAGGATGCAACTGCATGGCCTCAGGAACACTATGATGTTGACAAATTTAAATTGTGACCTCTGGCAACAAGAGTTAGAGGAGGTTATGTCATATAAGAATTTGTATGTAAGCAGATTAACTCAAAACTTTTTTTTTAAAAGTGATTTTCAATGACATTTGCTTTTCCTCTTTGGGCGGGGAATTGGGGAGATTGAAGACTTTGAAGCATATTTAGAAAATGGTATGGCTGCACAAGTTTTTTACTTCACCTTTTTAATTTTAGCCTTAGCAGAAGTAAAAACTTTCCCTCTGGTTCACAGACATTCTCCTGTTTTTGTACATTTTATATGGTGTCCTAATATAATTTTAATCAGGGTTATTGTTCTGTCACCTTGGTTAATTCTGGCATTTACTTCATTGTTTGGGCAGTCATTTTCAGCCAGACATCTTTACTTTACAGTAAATCTTAACAGCTTCTGTCTTCCTGACAATAGCTGGAGCAGCGTTTGTTAAAAACAGCCAAAGAGAAGATGGAGCAGCTCAGTCGAGCCCTGAGTGAAAGTGAGTGTGCAGATTACCATAATTGTCAGTCTTTATTACACAATCAGACACATCTTAATTTCTTCCTCCATTATTAGGCTTTTGGAATTGGGCAGTAGGGAGAAAAACACAAAGGTTTTTAATAATATAATAACAACAGTGAAAGGTCTGATTTTGTAAATATTCAACAGTCACGTAAGATAGGAGAAAGCTTTCTGAATAAGCTCTGTCTCCTTCTAAACAGGCAATGCAGCCAACTTACTTTATCTAAATGTTGTTCTGATACACAACACTGAGTTTGAATTTTAGTAGATTCTAATAGTGGCAGTACTAATAGAGATCAGAATGCCAGCTGACTGAGTAATGGAAATGGCTGGAACTTAATGTTTATGAGTCTGGCTCTGTCAGACTGTCATCCTGCACAAAAAAAGTTGCAGACATGTCTAACTCTCCAAAATTCAAGTTGGCTGTGATGGACTGTATTATATTTTCTTTCTTGTGGTTTTACCACAGAAGTAACCTTTGAGGCAAATACTGTTAAAATTCACTGGTTCACACAGATTCTTCAGTAATTTATGTGGAAATAACTTTGTGGAAAAAAAAGATATCCATTTAACTCTTTCTCTCTTGGAGGACAAGGAGGCCCACCTGACACTACCTTCATTGAAGATGCGGTTCTCGAACTACTAAAAACTCGCCGCATCCTCAAGTGCTCTTATCCTTATGGGTTCTTTTTGGAGCCAAAGAGCACAAAGAAAGAGATATATGAACTCATGCAGGTATCATTCCTACTTATTGAGAAAGAGGTTCTAGTTTTACATAGTTAATGATCACCAGTCAGCACTTTTTTTGTCCCCAGACGGATTTGGAGATGGTGACTGAAGACCTGGCACAAAAGGTCAACCGACCTTATCTTCGGACGCCGCGTCACAAGATTATCCGTGCGGCTTGTCTGGTGCAGCAGAAGAGGCAGGAATTTCTGGCCTCAGTAGCCAGGGGAGTGGCCCCCAACGATTCTCCTGAGGCCCCCAGGCGCAGGTAGCATACTGACTTGTATGAGTGTAGTCTTTAAACTAAGAATGCAGTTTAACAGAAGTGCAGTTTGAAATGGTAATAAGTAAGTAATTAGTGATAAAATGTCACCAGTTAATCACAGTCTTACACTGATGAAGTCTCGCTGTCACTTCCTAACTTGCAGTTTTGCCGGTGGAACGTGGGACTGGGAATACTTGGGCTTTGCATCACCAGAGGTAACAGTGAGCTTTCATTAATTTTCAAGCATGGCGTCTAAGTTAAAATGTCAGCTGTGCTATTTGAGCCTTGTGCTTAAGTAAAATATGCCTGTGTCTGTGGAGGCTGTAAGTCAGTCTGATATTCAATTTGACTCAAATCTGTAGTTTTATTTTTGGAATCTCACATTTCTGAAATCGTTCTGAACAGATTACAGTAATCGTTTCTAGTTCTGTCTGTCTGTCATTTATTTATCGTTTCTTCTATCTACCATAGAAGAACAGAATATAAAATTAAATATATTGCCATAAAACTTTAATGGCACTTCAACTTTGTAAAGCGATTGAAAACAATCAATGATTTTCATTTGATTTGAGCACTCTAGAATAGAAGTCAAACATCAGTAGTACAGTGCGCCCTCGTTCCAGGAACCACACACGATTAATGAATTCCACGATAGAGCCACAAACTATTTATCTTATTATTTATGGTAATTTAAATGTTTATGATTCTCCCCATACTGATATTAAACCACCTTCTATCTATTTTACCTTTTACCACACTCTTATCGACTGTTTAAAGCACTTTTGTGTCTCACGTAAGTCCGAGAATCATGGAACATAGTGCACTTCCGGATGCCGTCATCCAATTGAATGCGCGTATGGTATTACGTGACTGCCCACCAAAAATCCGCGATGAGGTGAAGTCGCGAGTGTTGATACGCAAATGCATGAGGGCGCACTGTATACTCTAAAACCAAGTGTTTAAAATACGATTTAATACCGGCAGGCGTTTGTATTATACATTTGATAATAATACCACAGCAGGACGCAGCCAAGTTAATGAAAACAGCATTTTTGTCACCACTCTCGCTGACAGTCACACCAGTGTTTGAGGTTGACGGTGCTTATTAATGGCTGTGTATGAATAAGTTCACTGTGATTGATCAAACTGAAAATTACTTGATCTGAATTAATGCTGTTACCTCCCTGTGACATTTAATCAGGTTTAATCCACTGCAGTAACTTAAACCACGATCATTATATGATTGGACTATCTATCCCTTTAGTACATACAGTACAAAGCCAGTATGTTGGTGAGACTCTTTTTGATGTTAGTTTTACTTTGGCTGTTTAACAGCGCTTACAAACCATGATGACCCAAAGATCACCACATTATTCAGCACACTGGAGCAAGCCAGATGGTTCAGTGGTCCCCAGTGCACCCAGTTTGAATGATTTAAAGCACAGATCCTGGCAAACACCTTACCAGGTTGTGCCTGATCATTGCACATTAGTAACAGGTGCTTGTAGTTAACTTTTACGGTCATTAAACTGTCGACAACATAATGTTGGATTATTGATCGCCATCCTCTTTTTGCACGTGTTGATGCATGCAGTCAGCAGTGGTGTTAAGTCAAAAGTCGCAGTAGCTCTAAGTTTACTTTGTGATTTAGTCAGCAGCTGTTTTGGAATTCACAGGTTTTGCATTTAAAACTCAAAGTCTAACAGCTGCATCACTCTTTTGACTTTCAGTGTTACGTTCGTTTAAGTCATATTCAAATCTTGGGTCAATGCTAAACCTCCTGAGTTTTTTGAAATTCTTCCAACAGCATATTTCCACACTGAAAGTAAAACAAATAACATTTCTCAATAGTTAGGCAGAGCATTGTTTCCACCATACTTTATTTGCCATCATTCACTGACATTGAAATATTTCCACTCAACTGATTGCTTTTCTTCCACTAGTCTGCAGAAATTAACCTAAATATTACCATAAAGTGAAGTTGAATGAGGTGGGATTACAGTAATTTTAAGAATACACAAACCTGACCAACATCTCGTCCACAAGCCTGTTTAGGCACATCACAAATAAACCATACAAGCCACAAGAAAAGATTTCATTAAGTGAGAGCTACAAAGATATGGCCTCTTTTCAAAAGAATTAATTATCATTGTAATACTCAGATGAGAAGCTCATCTCACCCCTCTTCCCCTTTTTCTTCCATCTGAATTTAAATCTCAAACCTGCAGTTCTGTTGTTGACAACATTTTATTTCGAGTTTGTATATCAGTATTAATGATTAATTAATGTCGTGAAAGAGGATATGAAGGTAGTTGGTGTGAGAGAAGAGGATGCAGAAGACAGGGTTAGATGGAGGCAACTGATTTGCTGTGATGACCCCTGAAGGGAAAAGCCAAAAGGAGAAGAAGATATCAGTATTAATGAAGTTCAGCGAGAATGTTGTCACCAGATGATAACATGGACCCATTCTGTAGGCTTACATGTTTGTCCCATAATTAAATGTCTTTCTCACAGCTGCAGATGGTCTGCTCCATCATTCTTTCAATGTCTGCAGATCACTTCATCGTATGCTATTTTGAGAATGAAAGCACGAAAGGCAGACTTTGGGTGTTGAGCTTGTAATTACATGAATGGCCATCAGTGACTTTGGCAAATGCATGAGATGATTGAATGGTAAATGAATTTTGAATTTTGCAGACATTTATGAGCACATTGAATGCATTTAACATTTCTCATGTTGTTCTGCAGCCACTGCATGAAGTAACGATTTTGTTAATGCTGTTTTACAAAGTAGACATTTGTATTCAGTTTAAAGTCAAACTAAGATGTGATTCTCATATGCGGTATTGTTCCAAATTTGAGACGCGATGAACACGACCTGTAGTACAACTCTCATTTTCCAATGCCATCATGTCATTGAAGTAACCTTTCCGTATATGTCTGTCATCAGGGCTCAAAATTGCGCCCATTTTGGTCGCATATGCGCCCAAATTTTTTATCAGTGCGACTATTAAATATATTTGGTGCAACTAGGGAAAAAAATCTGGCGCGCCTTTTTTTGTGAGACCGTGCTCCTGTGGTCCTGCCAGGAAACAATGAGAGCGCAACTGCGGCTGCTCTCCTGGGCGGGGAGAGAGGCGCGGAACGGAGATGGACGGAGCGGTCTCTATCGCTCCGTCACTGCCTTGCTTTTGGGTAGGTGCTCCCAAAGTCTTTGCTGGTGCTACTAACTTCTAAATTTGGGAGCACCAGTGCTACCAAGAAAAAAAGTTAATTTTCGAGCCCTGGTCATTGATATCACTCTTAAAATTCATAGACAGAATCATCAGAAATTCTGATATTTATGGATTTGCAAACATGTATGTATAAATAATAGTTTTTATGTTCTTTCATAATGTTTGTTAAAATTTTATTCATTGTTGATTGCTGTGGGTGTTTTTTATAAATTGTGTTTTTGTCATTGTTTTTAGGAGTACGCAGAGTTCCAATACAGACGGAGACATAGGCAGCGGAGGCGGGGCGATATGTCTAGTCTCCGTAGCAACACACCTGACCCTGATGACCCCAGCGACACCACTTCAGGTACTGCAGTGAACCTGAAAAAGTATAAGACCCACTCCTGATTTCTTTTTTCCACACGAGGACAAAATTGTTGGTACCCCTTGGTTACTGAAAGAACACCCACAATAGTCACTGAAATAACTTGCAAGTGACATTGTTTTTGAGTTGTGGTTCAACAAAATGATGGTACCTCAGAAATGATTGAAAGTAATTTGACCATCAGGAGATGCTAAACTCATGCGTGTCCTCTTATTAGCATCAGAAGTGTCTTCAATCTCAGTCAGTCTGCCAGTTTGAAGGGTGACACGTGGTCACTGTGCTTTTTGGTGACAGTGTGTACCACCCTGAATATGGACCACAGAAAGCAGGGAAGAGAATTGTTACCCAAGATTAGATAGAATATTATGGAAAGCTGTGTTAAAAGTAAAGGTTATACCATCTCCAAGCAGCTTGATGTTCCTGTGAATACAGTTGTACATATTATTCACAAGTTTAAGTCCCACGGGACCTAACCTACCTGGATGTGACTGCAAGATGAAAAGTGATGACAAATTGAATAGCTGGATAATATGTACATTTAAAAGGTAACCAAAGATCCCAGAATAACCTCCAAAGAAATTAAAGGTAAACTCTAAGGTTAAGGTTGATCAGTGTCAGATCACACCATCCGTTTACATCAGTCTACCCCAGGGCAGCTGTAGTCTACCATCACCAATTATGAATTAGGAATGAATGAATCATGGAACCACTGTGAACCACTTTGAGTATCTAGAAAAGCGGCATAAAAATCCAATCAATTATCCATCGTTATTTGAGTTGACTTCAAAGGAGACGGCCAAGGAGGACACCACTGTTGAATGTAAATCGTAAACGAAGCAGGACTGGAATTTCCCACAATGTATATTGCCAAGCCAAAAAGCTTCTGGGAGAATGTTCTTTACGACAGATGAGACAAAACTGGAACTTGGTGGCAAGGCACATCAGCTCTGTGCTCACTGTCTGTGAATGTTTTCATTCATCACGGTCATGCTGATCCAAAAGTGTTCCAATCAATGCACTGGGTTTGTAGAAAGTTCTTTGAAGACGTTTCACCTCGCATCCAAGGGGCTTCTTCAGGTCTGGTGGTGGTTGGTGTTGCTTCAGCTTCTAACCTCTGTAATGTGTGGTGAGTGCTGTTAATATTCAACAATCCAGCTGCCCCAAAAATGATTGTTAGGAGTATCAGTGGTGGTCCTCAAATGAATAATTTCACTCTGTATTCCAAAGGTCATCATTAACATGTACTACTTCACATGAGTCAATCTGCTGAGTAGTTTTTTTTGGGAAGTTTTGAAATGACCTGATTGTGAATAGCCAAAAAATGATCACACTCACACACATACACACACACGCGCGCGCACACACACACACACACACACACACACACACACACACACACCTAACTACATTGATCCAGTAATTACATCCCGCTTCAAAGCGGTGATGTACTGTAATTGTCGGTGTTAGTCCGTGCGTTCCTCCGTTCTTTCGTTAGTCCACCAAATATCTTCGCAACTGTTGCAGATAGAAAGATGAAACAAAAAACACATTACTTGGGCAGCAAAGGAGATGAAAATGAAATGATGACCTTGACCTTGAGAAAACTAGGTAATTAATGAAGATTTTCCTTCAGCATGAGCACGAGTATTGACGAGTTTTACTCATATCATGCTCGTACTTGTCGAAAATGCTTTATCCGTACCGGATGTACTCGTCAGAAACGAGTACCCGGGTCAACCCTAATTCACATATTGAATATCTGGGGGAAATGCTGAAGGAACATACTCTATCAGGTTGATGTTACTGCATTGTGTGACAGGGTACTGTGCTATCCATTCAATTCAGTCTAATGAAAGTACTTTTTACTGAGTGTGTGGGGTTTTTTTTGTATTTCTTTCTTAAAGACACTCAGGATGTTGGAGGTGGACATAGACAAGATCCTCTCATGGTGAGTGTTCGCACTCTCAGCCTATTTTCATTTTCCAAAAATATAGTTTAACGTTAACTGTTAACTTCATAATTGTATTGTCTTTACTGTAGCTGTTTTTGCATAACCCGGTTGTTGTTGTTTTTTCAGTTGATTAATGGATAAATGATGTCACCTTTAGCATAATTTTTCCAAATGTGTTTTTTTTTATCTTGTAAAATTTACATATTAAATTAATAAATAAAAAAACTCAGATGTTCCACGTTGTTTAGAAACAATCAATGAGCCTCATCTGTCAACAGGTGGTATTTTTGTAAGCCATTTCTTTATGTTCGTGTTTCGTGTTTTTAGTCAACACCACAATACATCCAGACATGGAACCCCCCCCCCCCAAATGTTGGCAACAGACAAGTTTGAACACGCACTAAGATAATTTCAGCCCCAAAACCTCAACTAATTGTTTTGTTTACCAGATTTAAGTTGAGCTGAGCAGAAGCTGTCCTGAGGCAGTCCACTGCCCTGGTGGGGTGACCGATTTGCATGACAGAACGATTGCAGGCCTCCAGTAGAATTTCCTCTAGCTTCATTCTGTCCGGGAATCATCTTTTGGGTTATGTCACATGTGTTTATGTTCTACCTCCCCAATGAAGAAGATTAAGTAATCTCATCTAGTGTCAATGACTGGTGCTGTTTCATTTTGTCCCGTCGTGTTCACGAGACAATGAATTGTCAACAAACACTTTCTGTTATCATTCTTGTTCAATGAAATTAAAACCGTTTTTTTTTTAATAATTGAACCAGTTGAGAGGTACAGTCTCAATTATAGCAGAGACTCTACATGTCATTCCTAGATTCAGTTAATCACTAATGCTGCATTCATACAAACTGCAATGAAAAGTTAAACAGAAATAGGCTGAAGTAGGCATTCATTTTCAGCTTTCACAACTAAACAAGGCAGCAATTGCATCTTTTTTGTCCATGAATGACATTCATTTTGAGGATGCATACGCTGTTATTTTAAGTATTTGTTCACAAAAAAAAAATGGCAGGTGTGAAACCGTTGGTGTGCCGTACCTTGATGGTATTGGATTAGCTTGCTAACAGTTATACAGGATGTTACTCACATGTATTCTGTATTTCCCTCTAGGGACTTGGGTCTTTGGATGACGATGACCCTAACATTCTGCTCGCCATTCAGCTATCACTCCAGGACTCAGGGATGGCAGGGAGTGGGTCAGGCCACGCTGTCCCTCCCAGTGAAACCTCACTTGGGGCTATCGGCACCTCCCTGCCTTCCAGGCTTGAACAGAGCACTCCAGTTGTTGAGGTTCTCCCCAGAGCTTCCCTAAGTAGCTCAGAACTGGTGGATCTGGGAGAAAACTTGTCTAGACTTGGTAACATCAACATTGGCAGCCAGCACTCTCCTGCCGCTGGTGTCCCCAAATCTACACAGCACTGTGACGGTCATCACCAGGCCTACAAGGCTTCTGTGCCAATACCAGTAGCTCCAGGCAGCAGCAGCCTATCGACCAGCCTCTTCTCCTCTAGTGACATGATAGATTCACCCGCGTGTGGCCATCATGATCCGTCCTCGTCCTCTTCATTAGCAGCAAATGCTAACCTTCTCGGCAATATCATGGCTTGGTTCCATGACATGAATCCTCAAGACATCACCCTGGTCCCCTCAAGCACATCTGACACTGAGTCAAAAGACGGCACACTTCATGCATGCGGGGTTAGTTGCCCACAGGAGACTGAAAAAGGTGGGGGGGTTGTGCCTGATGAATGGAAACCTGTGATGTCAGATTTGAGTTTCTGCTCTCAGAGACTGAGTCACATGGAAGATAAGGAATGCACCATCACTGAAAGGCCGACACAGTTAAAATTAGTTGGGCTGGACCCAATGTCACTACCTTACATGGCCTCCCTTGATGCAAGTGGAGACCATGGCGAGCGTAAAGGCTCCAAGGTCTGTCATGTCGACACACCGCAGTGTGACTCCATATCTGACCAGCTGCCCAGCACCAGCTCGTCAGAGTGGGAGGACCAAGTACACTTGGTTTGAAGTGATAAGATGAGAAGGAGCTTAAAACACTATAGATTTCAAATTGAATATGGTTGAACATATGTGTACTAGATACTAGTATGCAGAAAGAAATAGATTTATTAGAACATGAGGAATAATTGATTTAAAGTCTTAGCTTAGTCTAGCACCGTAAACAACCCCAAACAACCGGTTTTCCTGCAAAGAAAGCAGTAACTGACGGTGAATTACATGTAACAGTAATTTTCAAGGAAAATTTTTCCTAAAACAACTCTGCTCATAGAAATATGAAAAACTTTTTCTTCTGAAATCATTTCACAGAGAGACTTTAATGTAGTTCAGTGTTTTTTTCCCAGCTGAAGTAAATATCTGATGTATGTGTCTTAATCAGGTGTATGAAGGGTTTTCCAACTGTATATATGAGCAGAAGATTATTTTGTGCTCCAGTATTCAGTCTGAGGTACTGGCTGGGAGTAGGTTAACTTCTGTCCAAATCTGCCTACTTTATAGGTGCCAAACACTAACTAGCAAAAGCACAATTTGCTGTCACCAAGTGGATTCTTCAAAGCAAATTTTGCCTCAGACTCAGCTAAACTTAAATGTGAACGTCTTGAGCCATATATTTAGTATTTCAGATACTGGCTGAGTGATATTTTCAAATCTAAAATCTGTAGTGTGTTGTGTAGCGCTATAGTTTATGTGAAACATTCAGATGTTAAGTTGGTGGCCTGCTGAAAAGCCTTTCAAAACCGAACTGAGTAAACTACATTTATTAATTTCAAAGCCTCAATCCTCACTTTTAAAGGGGAACATCATCTTATTTTGAGTACTTACGAACCCAGAGGAGCTGCTTGGTGTCATTCAGATCACTGTACTCTGAATTCCATTGTGGCTTGCTTAAATTAACGTTTAAGTATAGCAGCAGAATGTGGAGCGTGAAAAGTAGACAGTTGGCAGTCTTGTTTATACACTGCAGGAAAGACCAGTGAAAGAGATAGACACGTAATCTCATTCAGACTTTGGTGAATTAAATAATCAAGCCCCAGTCGCTGTGTTAGTGTAAGCAAAGCATTCTTAGAGCTCCAAACATGTCCCAGACTGCAGGGTAAATACATGGAGAATCAATGAATGTGTGTTGCATCCCAAACATACGGGGAGTCCATGTCTGTGAAAAGGTTTTCTATACAGTTAGAGATACAGTGCCTTTATGTCAATCACGGTTATTGAATTATTTTTTCACACATTTGAGTGCTAATTTTTCCACGGTATTTACAGTGTAAACAAACCACTTATTACCTGTTATTGCTGTCATCGACCTTATAGCGTGCAAACAAGAACTCTTGATTTTGTTTTTTATCAGTTTTGTAGCATGAAGCTTTTTGTTGGATCTAGCAACAGTGTGTAAAAAGATGATACTGATATTTTGATTTGGGTTAATCAGAAGTAGTTAGTTTCAAATATTTTCCCCAAATATTTATTTCTCTCTTTTTTTTGTGCAGAGGGGTTTCTTGCTCTGACTGGTTAAGCAGTTTCGTAGAAACTAAAATCACTGTATTGACTTAGGAATGAATTGACCTACTGTATGTGTATCATTTACCTTAACGGAAGATACTAAATGGAGGAAAGTTGCAATATAAAGTAGGTATTTACTGTATTTGAAATACATCTGATCAGTTAAATAAAATTTATTTTAGTAACCTTTATGAAATCACATTAATCAGTGTTTTACCTTTCAACTTAATCATATTTCAGACTAAAATCTGAAATTAGCTTTTGTTTCTCGCATATAGAACCACAATAAACCTGAAGAATACTGAGTGCCATATGCTTGATGGAACTTGTGTATCATATGTGGGCTAAACAGGAGATAACATGCTGCCCTTGTGTATCAATATGGTGTGCATGAAAAGGTTAGATAAAATGAAATTTGTACTTCCTTTGAATTTATTTTAACAATAACATAACAGCATTTTGTAACTCATTTTGTTATTGTATAGCAACTAATCCTTGAAATGCTTTTTGCACTTTCATAGTCTATACTTGATACATTCCCTCTTTATATGAAAATGTTTGATGTGTGATGCCAATAAACCATGTGTTGGGTTTTAATGTGTGAGTTCTCTGTTGTGATCAAACATTTATTAGAGGACACTTCAAATCAACCGCCTGATTTTATGGGAGTGCTAATGTCGACCCATGTCGTTTATTACAATCTAGCTTTGAAAAATAAAGTACAAGACAGGTGATACAATTAGGTCTTCTAAGAGCAAGTTAAGTTGCAACACATTACATTAATTATAGGTAGTAAATCCAGTTTCCAGTAAATCCAGTATTGTGTTGGAAGAGTTTCAGTGTTGACTTTGGGGCACATGGAAGTTCCGTGTTAGCGACACAGTCCAATTAACTGCAGCAGAAGGAGGAACAGGGTGACAATGTCCAAGTAGAGGTTGAGAGCAGCAAAAATGTATTCCTCTGGAGAAACTTCATGCTTCCTGTGTTTTCCACCCAAGATAAGCTGGGTATCAAACACCAAATACTGCAGAGAGGCAGAGATAGGATGTTAAACCCACAGATGTGTGAAGGCGGCATGTTCATGTGATGAAAGAGGCAGAAAGACAGTAAGGAGAGCTGATCTGCAGAGGAAATGCAGAGGAACAGAGAATTTAAAACATGCAGCCAGAGTTGTGCGGCTGAAACGTTGTGACTTGCTACTGACAGTCTGTGCAGCCAAGTTGTTCCACCAGGTGACGTGATGGGTCACAATATTTGCTGTTAAGCCAAAGGCAAGCAGAGAGGTGATTGGGAAAGTGAAGCTTCCTGCTGTTAAGAGGTGCATAATTGAAATTAAAGGGCACAAAGACATTAGAGTTTCTCTTTTAACACTAACTACTGTGACAAACACCGGAGAGAGGCTGCCCAGTCCTGGGTCTTGACATTAAGCTTCCCTTAGCGATTGTTTCTTTCATTTTAAAAGGTCGTTTTTAGTGTGTTATCGATTCGAAATGTATCGCAGAAAACCATGTTCTGTCATTAAAGTTTCAGTGTACTTACTAAAGAAAACAGGAGGGTTCCCAGGCAGGCATAGGCAATGTAAAGATACTGTTGAAAGAATCGGACATAGAATATTAACAGACTCATTATTTACCATGCTCTTTTGTGATCGTTCCTTCCACAAGTGGTTGCAGGATTTTCCCCAAATAGCATTTAACTATCTAAAAGAAGACGGTGTCAGATCTTGGAACGATGCACCTGCAGCTACAATAACTCAGCCTCAGGCTTTAAAATAGTAGCTGAAAAACTGAGCACGCTCTCATCCCTTTTTCAATTCTTGTTACTCTGTATGGTAAACACGATAGCAGGAGCACACAGAACACTCAAAGGCAGCAGGGTTGTTTTTTTTCCCCCCTGCTTAAGGCTAAAATGCTAACAGCTGTCAGAGTAAATACTGTTGCATATTCAAGTGAATACCATCTGAAACCTGCAACTCCTGAAAGCTCTGAATGGGCATGCTCAGTGGTCAGGTCAGTCCCACTACATCCTAGAGACAAAAACTATGAGGGTGTATGCGCTGCCTGTTAGTAACTGCACACCACAGCATTTCACACCCAACATGTTCATACTTCACACAATTGTCACCATGGCGACTTCATCTACCTGTGATCGAAGAATCACGGCAAGCAGTCCAAAGGACAAGAGGGTCCAGCCAAACACCCACAGGCTCCCACTCAGTAGAGTGAAGTCCCACTAAATAAGGGGATGGAAGAGAGAGAGGGAGAGAAACTGATGAGCATTTGAGAACATTTACACTCGTCAGTGCCATAAAGCCAGGGCACACAAGGTCGTCTGCATTGCAGGTGCATTGGGAGGTGCTGCAGATCATTAAATGATTGAGTCGTTCAAGTTCAACTCACACACACAAGCACACACACACACAGAGTTCTGGATCTAATGATACTGGATAATTAATCAACAAACTGCAACACAGGCACAGAGGAGGGAAGGAGATGTGGCCTTTTAGCCTGCCTGCCCTTTTAGGCAGACACAAAAAAAATTGCAGTTGCTACAGGAGAATTACTAACACTGATCGACTCAGGAGCGATGCGCTAAATCTCCAAGGCAGTCTGTATGAGATTTATATCACGAAGACAAAGACAAAAAAAGCTGAGCATACAACATAAAACTGAAGAGCAAGAGAGATGCTGATGTCTGAGAGATGAATGAAGTGTCATGAAAAATATAAACCAAAAACCAGAAAGCTACCTTCACACTGCGGCTGAAAGTGACACAGTTCTGACTTTTTTTGGGTCTCCTTTAATCTGATCCTTTTGTCTCAACTGCTCACATTAATCTTTGTATTCAAGATGGATTTGACATCACTATGAACAGATATGAACCATGACTTGGCATTGTCAACAAACAGAGTGCTGAGTAACAGAGAAAGAACTCGTGGGGCACATCATTATCAGAATTAACAAAATAGTGGTGCAGAACAAAAATACATCTGACCAATTTTGCCTGCGGTGATTGTAGTCTAGGTGTTCTCCCATCAATACACAGGTTCTTTCAACATAAAGCGTCTGTGTTTGTTTCACAGATTAATGAGTGAAGAGCATTTATGTTCTGAGGGTAACCATTAGACACCTGCTTGCTAGTTTAGCCAATCAGAGTTGTAGTAATATCTCATATAATGCAACAAGTGACAAAATAAATTTCAATCCACAGGGAATCTGACTGCACTTTTGGCCTACCTCATTTTTTTTCTACCGTCTGTATGATTAGTTTTACTATGAATAATATGAGCATTTCATTAGCATGCTGAACTAGTAGTGATTCTCAGAAAGGTCCCGATGATAGTGTACATTAGCTCTAACTAAGAAACACTTTCAAATTCTGAATACCAATAAGCTACTTTATATAAGCAAGATACATCACTGAGAGATAGTGTCTCAAGTCCGTGAAAGGATGTACTGAGGCTAGAACATGTATTCATCCCTTTCAAATATTAATCTCACATGATTAGAGAGCTCCTGATGAAAAGAAAGAGACAAAAGGAAGAGGATAAAAGGCTAAGGGTCATTCATGAACTCAGCATGTATGGTATGAGAATCATACAGCAAAAAGGAAGACCTGAGGTTTACTTCTTTCCCACCATCTGACAAATTGAATCAACTGATAGATATATGTGCTGATCTTTACAAACATTTTAGCGAGCAGCAGTTTTAAAGTTATGCCGCAACAGAAAGCCATCAGCTCAGTTTACCACTTTTCCTTTGACTGCACTGCAAACACAGCTCTGTGTCTGGACATTTAGCAGCGACTGAATAGGAAAGTCACAGCAGCTTATGAAATTTCACTTTTGGATGCACAGAAAACTGAGTTCAGAGTGTGTGACAGATCTTACCTTTGACTGCATAGCAAAAAGAGTCAAAGCGAAAGAAACCAGTGCAGTTGCCCCAACAGCCCACAAAACTGCCTCAGCATTAAAGTTCCTGCAGACAGAATTATCAAACATATGAGCAGCAGAGGGAGGTGCACCACACAGCATCATGTGTAGCCAGTCAGCAGGCAAGGTGTGGGCTTAAAAAAGGAGGGTTGTGTTGTCTCCTAAAGTGAAACATGACTTTATTATAAGGAATTTCTCTCTTTCATTTAATAGTCTGTATTTTGTGTCTAAATTGCAGTAGATAGCAGGGACCCGCATTGGATGAGCAATTTCATAATCTGATCACTGCTTGAATTTCATACATATTACAATATAGCTTCAACTACGGTAAGATCTTATGGATGTGATCATTTAAACACATTATTGATAGTCAACTTTTAAATGAAGCCTTCTCCTGCTACAGAGGCAGCTTAAAAAATGTATCTGATTTATTTCCAGACGAAAACTCCTTTTTAATTTACTGAACCGGCAATGATAGCATCTTATCAGGATTGATGGCTTCATTGCAGGTCTCCAACACTCCAATCAGATGTGGATCGAATGCAGTTATTATTGTGTAAATGAGTCGGTATCGGGTGGGGATTCATCCTGGGAAGCAAACACTCACACTGTCACAGACCCCAGCATCAGGCCCTCTACTACAGTCTGAGACAGAGGGAGAGACAAATGAAAAGTAAATAAATGACCGAAAACCTGTGAAATAAAGCAGGTGAGGTGGAGGTTCAATTTGATGCCTGACTGGCACTGCGTCTACTCACAAACAGGCCCAGGGCGATGAAATTGAGGGGGACTCGACGGCGGAGGTTGTCACAGCAGGACAAGACCAAGATGAGCACCACTGCTGCCCCTCTATTTGATAAAGAATACAGAAAGTGTCATAAATAGCAAATAAACAGAGGGGAAATGGGGAAAACATCATTCAGTTCAATGCATTTGAATTCACTAAATGCATTATTTATCCACACTATCGCTGCCAGGTTGTTGGATTGACATTCAGACTGGGGTGACAACTGGTGATTTACTTCCTTGCATTTTCAAGAGATTTGTTGAACTCACCACCAGGAGCTCTGAATGTGGTCAAACCGGTTGAAAGATGAACAGTTCACAGCATCTAGACAGTAAGTCCAGAAAGGAAGATAAGACACTAAATGTTTTTTAAAGCTTACATCATGGCATAAGAGAACCAGTAGTTGTCCCACGTCCATTCCCTCAGAGTTTCCCTGTTGTTTGGAGAAAAAGGTAGAAAGAGTGAAGAGAGTGTTTTAATAGAGGAGACAAAATCAGCAGAATGATTTTATTAAATATTAACAGAGGACAAGGCATCACAAATGTGGGAGCTGCACACAACCTGTGAACAGAAAATACTCCGGCAATGTTCTATCACATCCATTATGCAAAACACATTAGGCTTTCAAAATACAGGATGAAAAAAATGTTACATGTGATAGGTTCCATTTAATTTCTACCATTGTGTCTTACTTGACACAATTATGAAAATTCAGCAGAGGTTGGCTCGCTCACAATTTTTGTGTGGACAGATATGATCCTTGTGCCTTAGTGTGATATTCCTCACTGACAGGCTACTCTATAATGCACAACTGGATCGGTTCATGACACAGCTGTCTTTTTTGGAAAGCGATTCGTTGTGTGAAGGAGCCTCACCAGTACAGAAAAGCACAGATGATCCCAACAGTCACCAGCAGCTGAATCATCAAGGTTAAGTACACCTTCCTTATGAAAGCTGTTGAGAAAGCATAACACAAGAAAATACAGACAGAAGAATGTTGAGGCAGCAACCCCTTTAAATGCAGTAGGCAGGCAGCAGCAGACTCATTAATGCTGCATAAAATTTTAATTGTCTCTTTCACATCTTTCTCTAATTTTAAAAGATTTCTGTTGTGTAGGAAGTAAAGCAGGGAAATTCAAGCCTCTATTATTTTCTACACTGCCAGCTCCTCATCCTTCTAGGCCTCACCTCTTCGTATGACCGCGTCACTGAAGCCGCACTCCTCTAAGCCGACAGAGTAGTTCGGTGGCGCTTGACCGTACTGCTGGCTTCCTTCAGCCGCTGTCATTTGTCCAGGGACGAATGGGTTATTATAGGTGCCTGGTGGAGAGACCACCGCGATGTCCCCTTTCCCCATCTGGTTCATCCAAGACAACACAGGTAATTCAAGCACAAAATTCAAATTCTGAACAAAACAGAACAATTTATGAGCATTTTTTTTTGTTGAAAGGGTGTTAAAAGAAAACCTATCACCTATTTTCAGCAGATCATATACAGTACAGCATCCAGTCATTGCAGACGGTGTTTTAAGATTGCTTTGATGTTTAAAGGGTATTGCACTAGTTTGACTAATATAAATTGTCATTAATTCCAAGATATACATACAAGAAAAAAAACAACCCTCTTCCCTACTTTGACTTGAGAAAACAACATAATAGGATACCGTCACTCCAAACCTGATTTGCATAAGGGTTGTGTACATAGTCCTGAGGATTGTACGGAGGGGGGTTAGGTCCATAACCACCATTGCTGCTGCTTTGACTCTGGTCCATTACACAAAAACTTGTCCGGTCTTTTGAGGCACCAAAACAGAGGAGAAAAGTCACAACCACAGGTTAAGTTGAGGTCAAATTTTTCCTTTTGAGCAGCATCAGCACTTTAATCAGTGATGTTATTATGGCAAAGGGGGTAATGTCACTGTGGAACAAATAGATGGGCAATTAGAGAATGATGCATTAAACAAACAACAACAGCCATTCATGACTAACATCAACAATTATGGCCGTAAGCCCCCATCAACTACAACTGCATGTATATTTAATGGCTAAATAGGTTGTGGTTAGTTGATCTCAGAGGAAATTCAGTGGTAATCAAAAGAGACAACCAGGCAGTAAACCCAGAGATTGTGTTTTACATATAGTGGAGGCATGAGAGTAAGAAAATCCCTTTAAAGCAGAGAGTCATTATGAAACAAATGAGCGTACACCAATTCTTTATGATGTAGAACTGCAGTAAAGAAATGCATCCGACTAGTTAGTTGACACGGTATACACAATTAAAGCAACATCCATCCCACATAGAGATTAATAAATAACAGTAGACTCATGAGTCATTACTAAGAACTCATGGCATTAATAAATCATAATGTATCACTAACAACCCACTAACAAATAATGACCTATGGTTCCTACTCAACTGAGTTTGCCCCGCTTCAAGGTAGTGAAATATAATAATAAGTATAATATATAATGTTACAATGTAGTATAATATAATTGTTAATTTATTCAGATATTTAAATGACGCTACATTTCTGTTCACTTACATCGCAACACTGGCACTTATATCACTCCCAAGAACATACAAATGAAACATTGGCAAAAGTATCTTGTGTTTGTCAAATCTTCAACACATGTCTGGTCGATTGATTTACTGAGTTGTATTCGTATAAACTAGTTAATTCAACTTTTAATCCATTCTACTGTTTTACCTGTTCGTCACTGCCAGGAATAGACTGCTCTGCTGCACCGCTGCTCTTCTTCTGTTACTACTCAGGGCAAAGTCTACTTCCTATCAGCTGGTTTCCACGGACAAAAGGACTTTGACTCAGAGGAGTCAGGATGCATCCTTCTTCCCTAGTTCATAGGGATTTTTTTAAAAAAAAGTTGAAATAAAGTTATATCATTAAACCACAATGAAGTAAATGACATCTTTGGATTTTTCTGTTGCCACTGCTTATTCAGATTAGGAACAATAAATGCGCTCAAAAAACACTGAAAAAAAATCCTTGTAATTATTATCATTAGTATGCAGTGTATCAGAAGAAGTCTTTCTGCACCAAAAGAAAATGCCACACAATGGTCTGCCTGTTTCACCTTTGTTAAACATTGACAGCAATCTAGCAGTGGAAACTATCCAGAGAGGAAGTGAAATTAATGTCATCAGTCCAGCCCACATGAAGAGATTATGGTTCTGAGTCACAGCTGGGAAGAATAGAGAATGACATACTGTACTCTGTGATTAAAGTAATGGAGGTCAGCACAGTTCCCTTTTTGAAGTGAGGACTTTATTCAAGAATGTAAGTAATGTCCTCATAGAATGTCAACCTTTTTCATGCCAGAACTGAACAACCAGCAGACCTCATGCCTCCTGCTCAATATGTGCAAACTCTTGACAGTTCTGTCTGGGTTTTTACTCAGAAGACAATGAATCTGCAGAAGATACACATAAATGATTTAGAATTGGTTGCATCAGCAGTTAAAGGTGATGTTTCATGTCAGAAAGTAATTTCAAAAATCACTGCATCAGTGCACACGGTGTTAAAAAAATATGCAAGGTGAGTTTGCAGTGAAAACTAATCATCCTCCACAGCAAGCAAACACTGGGGGGCACTAGTCTCCCATGCTTCTTCTGTTAATTGTAATGACTTGGTAGTGTCTCCTCCTCTTATGTTTTTGCAACTTCTTTACCAACCCAGGAGCACCATAATTATCCAGGTACCTCTGTGGCTGACTCTTCATTTTAATTTATCTCATTTTTATGGATCACGTGATTCTTTTAAAAAAAATTTCTGTTCAAATACGGTAAAACATAGAGAACCACTGGTTACCCAGTTGAGATCCTGTATGGACAGCAATATCTAAAACAGACAAAGAAAGTCAAGGACTATATTAAAAGGGACAGAAAGATAATTTGTAAAAAATAGTTCTCAATCTGTTTGCTGCTGATTGGTGTGTAAATCAACACAAACTGGATTTACACGGCCTGCTCAAATCTGATGAGCTCCCTTACCCCTCTTCATGGGATATCAGTCAGATTTGAATGTGCGAGGCAACAAATAAAGTCACATTTGAGCAGGCAGTTGAAACCCTGCCTGTGTTTACTCACCAGTCAGTCTGGAGACCAGGCTGCAGTTAACACACGTCCCATTCGGTCCAAACAGCTGCATCGGATGATGCCACAGCCACCAAGCACAGAGCTGTGTCCATGACACAAGGGGTGATGGAGGGATGAGAGAGAGAAAGAACACAAAAGGCAAGGATGGAAAGATTGAAGGAGGCAAGAAATCAAGGCAAAATGACAGAAACGAAGGATGGAAGAAGTGTACATAAGATGAACAAAAAGTTGGAGGAGAATAAGGACAATGGGATTAAAAGAAGATAAATTGAAGAATGAAATGAAAAAAATAACGAGCATGAAATTTATTCTGGGAAGAGATGAGAGTGGGAAAAGAAAGAAAGAACAAATGAAAGAAGGATGGATTTTGAAAAGCAATTTTATTCCCAAAAACAAATTACAAAATTATCGCATTCACACAAAATCTGTAAAAAGAAAGACAAAAAGAAAGAAAGAAAGAAAGAAAGAAAGAAAGAAATATTTTTGGATTTTTGCAAAAATACTTTAATCACATTCAAACGTTTTACAATTTTACATTAGATGAAAGCACTAAAGTGCTTCAGAAGAAGAATAAGGTTTTGTGCAAAAAAACTTCAATCACATTCAGAACATTTAGAACATTTTACAATTTTTCATTAGATGAAACTTCAAAAACACAAAACACTCAAAAACACTAAAGACCAATAAACGAAAGGAAATACAATATAAAAATTAGTGCATTATAACAGGAAGTTTGCAAAAGTGAGGTGGTCATCAACTAAAGTGCATAGGACATTTTTGTAACACCAGATGTTCCTAAAGTTATTCAGGTCTTTTGTCATTATATGGAAACCAAATTCTAGTTTTAAGCGACATCTGATGTTACAGCAAAAACCAGTAGCTGCTTCTTGAACAGTATTGTTTTCAATTCTCCTGTTCCTGGTCACATAAATTGCGAGTTTTGCCTCTCCAGAGATAAAAATTTAAAAGCTGCCACTTTCTTTGATTCGATTTATTGTACCCAGCACCATAGATGAATTTCCTGATACTAAAATTTTCACTGAACAAATTAAAAACATTCGTTAGAAGAGTGAAGAGCACTGCAAGTCTCCCACACTCACTGAAAGCATGAAAGACTGTCTCACGAAGTGGACAGAAGGGACACTGGGTGGACACCGCAGGGTTAAAAACAGAGATAAAAGCATTGGAACCGATGGCACCATGTAAAATCCTCCACTGGAGGTCGGCTGTTTTTTTCTTGAGGGGAGGTTTGTATAGAAGTCTCCACTGTGGGTCAGGTCCATTTCCCATCATCCTTTTGGCCCAAAGAAATAGATAGATAGATAGATAGATAGATAGATAGATAGATAGATAGATAGATAGATAGATAGATAGATAGATAGATAGATAGATAGATAGATAGATAGATAGATAGATAGATAGATAGATAGATAGATAGATAGATAGATAGATAGATAGGTGGGTGGGTGGGTGGGTGGGTGGGTGGGTGGGTGGGTGGGTGGGTGGGTGGATGGATGGATGGATGGATGGATGGATGGATGGATGGATGGATGGATGGATAGACAGGCAGATCACTCTGTGGGGCTTGAGATGTAACCACTATGCGAGTCTGTCTTTCCCCTCCATGCAGTTGTGAATCACTCCTGCCCTGCTGCTGTGGCAGGAGTAATTTGGAGAATTTGAAATAGTGGTGTGTGTGGGGCCTCAGAGAGCCCTGGTATAGGGCTGGAGGTCCGTGTCAATAGATACCTCTTCATTTCTAATTTACGGCCCTCCAAAAGCTGCTAATGTGGAATATCAGCAGGACGTATGGTTGATAGGAGAGTTGGACAATAGCTCACAGTACAGTAGAACTGCAGGGGTTATTAAAAATAATGAGAAAGACTGCACTATATTCTATTTAAAATTAGCTGCTAGTCCAGGTGTGTGACGCTGGAATATTCTTTCAGTAATTTAATATTTTGTTCAACATATTTTAACATATTTTATCCAACAGATTGTTATTTAACATATTGTTTCAACAATTAAGCTTTTCTTTGAACAAATTTTGTGAACATATTGTTTGAGTAATTCAACATTTACCACAATTGGCATCCTGGGTGGCACAGTGGCACAAGGGTGCTGTTGCCTCATTGCAAGAAGATTCTGGGTTTGATTCCTCTCTGTGTGTGTTCTTTTTGCAGAAATTGACATTCAGAATTCTTGTTCTAAATTAAGAAAATGTGTTTTATAGATTTTTTTTTATTAATTTACTGTGTGCTGTCTTTGCTTAGTTTTTTCTTTCTTCACATTTTTCTAGATGACTTGGCAAGACAGAATAATTCCAATAAACCTGTACTGCAACATACCTGTACAACTGGAAATAAACTCTGTTTCATTAATTATCAAACAAAATATAATCGGACAATATAATCGGACAGCAAACCATCTACTCCACAATAGTGATACAACACTGAGACATTGAGAGCACCAAGTAAATGTTGCATGACTTTTTAAGAATGCCTCATTTGTATTGAATGTATTATAAAAGGCACAGTTCACTCAGTCTGACTCAGCTTACATAATTAAGTGAAGGAAGGACTTTTATCAATGGCTGATTTAATATATGACTGTTCTGTAGCACAGAGCACAAATATGCAGACACATTTATTCTTATTAGAGTCAGAGTTCACATTAGCCCGATCTGCTAGTGGCACTCTGTTATTTCATTGCCAGTAATCTACAAGAAACTTGTCTCTAATTATTCAATGAGCAGTGAATTAACTACCACTACTGTGTTACAGACATACCTGACCCACATACATTGAAATAGTCCAGTGTCATAATTAATTTCATTTGCAGTCCTGTAACAGCTTTCCTTTGACATAATCGTATTGTATGTAAGTTAAGAAATGGACTGAAATCACATTGAATCTATGAAACGATCTCACAGATCCAGTCTCCACAGAGGATGTAGTTTATAGCTTAAAGTAAAAACAACTATGAAAAAATTATTTTGTGTTACTCTAAAAACCAGCACAACTTTATGTCATCAGCAAACTAGCAGAAATGTTTTGTTTACTCCATCCAAAGCTTTTTAAATCAATCCTCTGGACTTTAAGAAACTTTCTTGGAGATGTTTCGCCTCTCATCCAAGAGGCTTCTTCAGTTCTGAACTGAAGGCTTCTTCAAGAAACTTTCTTAAAAGTCCAGTGGTTTGATTTAAACAGCTTTAGATAACTATGACCTGAATAACTGAGAACCTACACAGACAAAACATTTTTTTTTCCTCTCACCACCAAATAATGGGAGAAAACAAAACGGTGACCAACTTAGGGTGAATTGGTCACCCTAAATTGACCATAGGTGCGAGTGGGAGATTGACTGGTTGTCTGTCTCTCTATGTGGCCTTTCAAAACACGGGTGATTTATCCAGGGTGTTCCCCACCTCTCACCTGTAGCATGAACACATGACCGTGATTTGGATTTGCAGCTAAAGACGAGAAGATTATTGATTGTCTCGTCTTCAAGAAAATGAATGAATGCATGAATAAATCAAAATGTGACAAATGCAAGCCCGTTTGACAGATACTCAACTGAAAGTAGAATGAGAAAAGCTCATCAATTCTATTGATTTTTATTAATATATGATTACTTGGACTTTGATGCCTTGTTTCAAACAGGGAGTGACTTGGTGCAGTGAGTGTTGCTGTTGCCTCACAGCAAGAAGGAGTGGTTCAGTTCCACCTGGGGCCTTTCAATTCAGTTTGTTTGTTCTCCCCATTTCTGTGGGTTCTGAATGAATAAATGAAATGAAATGAAGGAGTGAAAAGATTAACATCAATTCTGGTATTATTGGCTTTCTATTCCTTCATATGTTTTTAAAAGAATCCAATGTTGACATTTCACTTGACTACATTGTAAATTACTGAAATTTGTTTTTGTTAAAATCAGGAGCCATCAAAATAGCTGAATTAAATTAATTAATTCAGTTAAGACACCATGTTTTAGTCATATTTTTTTCGCTGCTGATTTAAATTAACAAGCCTGTCATTATATTGCCCCATTTCTTATCTCTGTCCAAATATACAAAAGATAAAAATGGAATTTATTTGCAATTACTTTTTAATATTATGACCAGGAGATGACAAGTTGAATTATCTCATTATCACCAGGGGATGATTTTTCGTTATAATGGATTAATTTATCTCATTATTTAAACAGAGGGCTAGTTTCACAAGCTATCAGCTATCTCATTTGGTAAGATGTTTACCATGATACACTCACACACACACACGCACGCACGCACACACACATACACACACAGAATACATATCTCATATATATGTGAAGGCCACAACAAAAATACTCATTGCCCGTGGGGAAAAGGTACATTATCTCCAGAAATACTTGATGGAATAAGTGACTCATTAGGTCATTAAAATTATAGCAAGCATGGCCACACTCTACTTAGCAACAGAAAAGTTTATAAAGTATTCTGTCATTGCAAAGGTAAGCTGGTTGATTACAATCTATAGCCTTCTGATCTTACTTCCCAGATGGCTGTGAACACATTTCGACTCTTGTCTGGTCATTGTTAGGATGCTAGGTTTTGGGTTGCAGTTGGAGTTGATTTAAAGTGGAGTGTCATGATGTCATGAAAGGATTGAGGGAAAGTCTCTTCAAAGCTCCAGTGGTGTCTGACAGGCTAGGCACATGCTGCCAGGTCAGATATAGGCTGGAGCTCAGTGAAATCCCTGAGAATTAAAAGCAAGTGTCATCATGGAAAAGTTTGTTCGTTCTCATGTATTCCTGCTGCAGAAAATCATGATAACACTCAGCCTTTACATGGGATGGGTTGTATGAATTACTAATCTCCTAAAATATTTGAGTAAAGTATATAAAATAACTTGAAAATGTTTCTTACGTCAGGCTCTAGAGCCAGAGTCTACTGGATTCACTTGGTCTTTTGTCCAACTTCTGGCTCTTGCTTTCAGTTAGAATTGAGTGCAGTATTTCCAATATCCTATAATACTTGTGCCAACGTAATGTCCAGCTTTCCGACGTGCATCCTGGAATGGACGGTGGTTACAGTAGCATGATACAGCTGTAACTACTGTAAGGGATTGCTTGAGAATGGTGGCTGCCACAGGGTGACTGGGGCAGCTTACTCGAATGAGGGGCTTCGGAAGAGCTGTCAACCCTGTATGTCACATGTGTCAAACTCAACGCCCGGGGGCCAAATGTGGCCCGACGCATCATTTTATGTGGCCCGCGAGAGTGTAAAAGGAGAGAATGTCTAAAAATAAATGGGTCAAAAGTGTTCTTTCAGCAAAAACTACATTTCCCACGATGCATTAATTCAGCCGATTTTAACTCTAACAAAAATGTTTTGTACAAGGTTAATGTCCTAACTTGTGTTTGGTGTTATTTTTCTTAATTCACTAAGTTAGTCTGATCCTTGATTGATGGAGTTCTGTGGGTTTCATAACCTGACAAATTAAAAGGATTAATTAATTAAACATGCAAACATGTTTTCTGTGTAACTGTAATGTCTGTAACTTGAACAAGTAATAAATTCAGTTATTTAACATTAATGGGTGGTTACATTTATTTTACTTTACATTTAGTTATATTAATAAGTTACACCTGGCGCTTTGAGGACACCCATTGTGCTGATGTGGCCCTCGGTGAAAATGAATTTGACACCCCTGCTGTATGTCATAGAGCTACCACTGCCATTCAGGTAAAACCTGCTTCATCGTTGATACATGCAGATTTAAGCCATTTCTAACCATTAGCTGCTGAATTTCTAAACGTTGGCTTGGGCAGGTCTATTCTGACCCAGAATTAAAACACCTGCAGGCTTCTGTGGCGAAAACAAAGTGATATTTAACCAACAGAGCTGCTGTGAATTTTCTGATTAATACCATCTTCAGCCGCTGCCATGACCTCTCAGGTGGACACATACAGGTCAAACTCTATTCTTAATTGAAAAGAAATAACCGATTGATTTGGGGTAACACACCAAGGCAGCATTGCAGGGTAGATCTACAAAGATGAGAAGGCACAGTGCTTTTTCTGACTCTACCAAACAAAGATTAAGTGAGTAAATTATAGAATGCAGGAATAACTACCACGGATAACCAGAATTATAATGTGATAATCTCCAGTCCAATATTGCAGGCGATAAAGGCAATAGAAGTAAACCAATTGTAAGCCATTGTAAAGAAAATGAAGCCATTGTGAAAGTCAGTCGGCAGTCCAAGGACAGATGGATGCCTCATCTGTGGAGAGGCCATGTAACCATTTGCTGTCAGATGCTCCCCATCAGAAACTGGGCGGAAAAGATTTGAGACTGGGATTTTTTTTTTTTCTGACAGAATGCATTCAAAGAGAGAAAATGGACTTCACATAAGTCATGACAACCACAGAATAATAACTGACAGTGGCATTTCACTGCTGGTATAGCTCTGACAAGAGGAAGCACTACTGCCACCATCCTGTGGTCAAATGTCAGCCTGTTCCACTTTCAGCTTTATGACATAGTCTGCCTGGTTAGTAGCCTGGTTGTACAGCAGGCATTTTGACATGTCATTCTTAAATGTGTACCAGATTTTGGTGTGTTTATCTGAGAACAGGTTTTGTTATCAGGTGGTTCACTGTTTCTGTTATTAGGACTCTTATTCAAACAGCATCATCATGACTTGTATAAGGTCCTCCTGTGCTCTTCATGCTGTGACCAAAAAGTATGTTTTTGAGGGATAATATACTTTAATTATCTTATGTTATTACTTGCAAATCCAAAATGTCCAGTTGATTTTCTGTTTTAATATTCTAGTCTTTGCTATTACCCGTACTTAAACTGCCATTAGAGTTTTGGTAGTGCCCTTAATGTTAGTGCCACTGCTATAACGACTACTACTACTACTACTACTATTACTGCAACTACTAATACTACGAATACAGAACCACAGTAGCTCAGTCCACTGTCTTGGACTGGGGACCAGTGGGGGTCAAAACATTTTGAGCGTGAGCTGGAAGTGGGAGGTTTCAGTTCCCATCCTAAACAATGCTGAGGTGCCCTTGAGCAAGGCTACTGTTGCTACAATTCTAACAGTTACTACTACCAGATTACTACCAGAACTACTACTGGTGCTATTGTCATAACTAATATTACCAATGCTACTAATGGAACTACTACTATCACTGCAACCAACTAACAACCAAATAAAACTTTAATGACCAATATTACAACTACAGTCTTTGGTACCCCTGGTGCAACAACAGTTTTGAACAGATTGCAGCTAATAAATTTGCAATAAAACCCTGACGAGAGATTTATTGCAAGCTCATGCGTCCACAGGTGCAGGGTGCAATGGACCCTCTCCAGTTCGCCTATCAGGCCAAGGTTGGGGTTGACGACGCTGTCTTGTACCTCCTCCACCGTGTGGTCTCCTACCTGGACACCGGGGGCTGTGCCGTCAGTGTGCTATTCTTTGACTTTTCGAGCGCCTTCAACACCATCCAGCCCCGGCTCCTACAGGACAAACTGACCTCCATGGCTGTGGACCCCTACCTCGTGAGCTGGATCACGGACTACCTAACGGACAGACCCCAGTACGTCCGTATGGGGGACTGTTTTTCTTTTACCATGACCAGCAGCACGGGGGCGCCACAGGGGACCGTGCTCTCCCCCATTCTCTTCACCCTCTACACATCGGACTTCAAGCACAACTCTAATACATGCCACATACAGAAGTACTCCGATGACACTGCGATTGTGGCATGTATCCGGGATGGTGATGAGGGGGCGTACAGGGCATTGGTGGCTGACTTCGTGGAGTGGTGCCAATAGAACCAGCTCCAGCTCAACGTCTCCAAGACCAAGGAGATGGTGCTGGATTTCTGGTGGGCACCTCCCTCTCCACAACCAGTGATCATCGAGGGCAGTGAGGTGGAGGTGGTAGAAAACTATAAGTACCTGGGACTGCAGCTAGACAGCAGACTGGACTGGTCACTCAACTCGGACTGTGTGTACAAGAAGGGGCAGAGCAGGATGTACTTCCTGAGGACGCTGGCATCCTTCAACATCTGTCCTAAGCTCCTTCTCATGTTCTATCAGTCCGTAGTCCACAGTGTGCTGTCATACGCCATTGTGTGCTGGGGTTGTGGGGCCAGGAAAAGAGATATGAACCGTCTTAACAGACTCATCCTCAGAGCGGGCTCAGTGGTCGGACTGAGCCATGACTCTGTGGAGACAGTTCTGGGGAGCAGGACCATGCCTAAATTCAGGGCAATCATGAACAACACCAGCCACCCCCTACACACCACCTTCTCCCAGCAGAGAAGCACCTTCAGCGGCAGACTGCTGTCACACAACACCTCCACAGAGAGGCTGAGGTCCTCCTTCGTGCCCCGTGCCATCAGGGGGTACAATGACTCTCTCAGGAGGAGCGGGGGGAAGGTGGCGTGGTCAGCACGCGGTTAAATGGATTTAATTTATTATAATTTTATACTGTTTATATTTGAATTTTATAGAATTTATATATATTTTTTTTTAGTATATTACTGTTAATGCTACATGTGTCTTTTAGTGTAGTGTATGTGTTGTGGTATGTCCTGTTTTGTTTTTTCCTGGTGTTTGGCTGAGCAGTGGATATGTGCAATTTCCTCCGGTATTGTCTGTCTGTCTGTCTGTCTGTCCGTCCGTCCGTCCGTCCGTCCGTCCGTCCGTCCATCTAATAATGCTGCTAAGTCCTGCACTGTACTAGTGGTAGAATGATTGAAGTATCTACCACATTAATAACACATACTTTATGTTATAGTTTTAGATTCTGTGAATTCTGTTTCCTATTTTATGCTGAGAGATAATTTATATAACAGGATGTTTATATTGGCCCTGACTGGCCTGGATGCTGTGCTTCAGCATAATGATTGTAGGAGTAGTTGAAAAGCTGATTTTTTTTGGATTGGCAGCTAATTTGAGATATACTGTATATCCTCATTGGGGCAATGGAAGCTCAGTTCCATCAAGGATTTTGCAAGTGAATGTAAAAGACAATCTACTTCACATTTCTTGCTATAAGTTTGGTGAAATTGCTTGAGCCTTGTTCATTCGTTTTATTGTAAATAAAACACATAATAATTCCTTATTTCAGTTTAACATAATTCAACATTTCTTTGTATGAGTTCAATAATGTTTTGTTAGTTTGTTCAATCATACTGCAAAAACTAAAGTTTAAGAAAATTGTAACACAACAGTAAAACAAAGAAATGAGTGGATCTGTTCTCACTTATTGCTAATAAAATACAGTAATTGTTTCCATTTTAAACCACTGGCCTTAGTGAAGTACAGTACTGCGTAAAAAAGGTTGAGGATGGTGCAAAGAAATATAAATGTGGCTTTCAAAAATATCAAGTGTTCATTTTGATCAATTTACAAAATGCAAAGTGAGCAAAAGCAATGAAAAAAATAATAAAGAAAATCAATATTAGGTGTGACCATCCAATACTTTGCAGCATTTTCTTCACACCTGCCTAAAACGTTTATATAAAACCGTGCACAAGTAAGGCTGAAGCAAAAGGACACAAACTTATGGGGCAAGAAGAACACAATGTCATTGTGTAGAATGTGAAGAACTACATTTTGGCAACAAGCTGGGTTGAGATGCAAATTTTCTCTCAGTGTTGCTCTGGTCCAAATAGACAGCCCAACTGAATTTTAGCAACGAGCCCAACAGCAGTGGAAGCAAGCTGTGGTGACAGTTTGGGCCGTCCATCAAACGATCTGACATCTGACGAGATTGTAACTACCACCACACACCACTATTTGCAATGACAGAGTTGAAATAAAAATTCTGTTTTGGGGCATGAGATTCATCTAAACTGAGATGAAATCTACAAAATTAGAGAATAGAAGCTCTAATCAAAATGCAGCAGTGCTTTCTTGCTTTTCATGCTTTTGATCCAGGAATCCCAATCACACTCATTCAGTGATCCTTGACTCCAAAATTGGATGCTGTGTCTTAATGGGAACCACATTGTAGTGGCTCTCTCCCCCACTGAGGAATAATTAAACACATGGTTGACCAGAAAATGCTGAATGAAACTAAGTAAGAAAAAAACATCCAACTAAAATGTAAGGATGTACTGAGTACTGAAACGTGACACATTGCTGGCATAAATCCCCAGCATGCACAGCAGGTTCTCTGGGTGTTAATAGACAAGTTAAGCCATCCTCTTTCAGAAGGTGCTGCAGCTAGCACATTAACATAAGGAGAACACCATATGATTACCCCATGTAGGGCAAATATGCTCAAACATACAGTATGATTACATAGCATCATATGTTCTTGACCCTTCCTGCCAGTTTATTGCTGAAATGAGTTACGCTGTCTTCAGAGAATGCATGATGATCAATCTAATGTCACAGGCCTATGGTTTTTAACAAGGGCTTTAAATATAAGGTTATGTACATCATGATCAAAAAATGATTTATCAGACTCTAATTCATGGCTCCCAACCATTTTTTTCCTTCTCAGTGTCTGTCAAAATACACACTAATAACTCTTTCCTCAGGGTAAAGGGATACCATCTCTTTCAAAAAATTACCTCTGCAGCTGGAATAAAGATTAATATTGCTATTCAGAAAATAATATGGTATATTTTCTTTCACAATAAAAGAAAAAGACAGGAGAGCAAGTCACTGGTTGAGGTGGGAGGGCTTGCATACAATAAATCAGAATACTTTTTATTGGTATTGCTGATTTCATTCAAAAACAAGGAAGATTGCACAAGCAATAAATATTGTAGAATATACATTTCTTTTTATTTTATTTATAATGACATCCTAGAATACCTTCAGAAATGGTTTTCAAAATTAAAGGCAATGTTTTGGTTTGTGTTCATCACTGTATTAATAGGATATAAACCCAAGTAAAGAAAGGTTGAGCAGAAAGGCTAGTTCAAGCCTCCTGAATAAAATATCACACGTGCCTTTTTGAATTATGAAGCACAATTATTCACTAACAAGCCACAGTGATCTAAAGTTTCCTCTGTTGTTCTGTTGCTGCATTTATTTCTTTTCTTGGGATTTTCTTAGGGGAATATTTCAGGATTTATAGGAGATTTCATGACTCCTGTGATTGAGTCTTTTGAGGGCTGATGAAATTACACCACCATGCTGTGTGTTTTTAAAACTGAGCTAACACACTTTTTATGGCTCATCCTCCATAGATCTGAGTGCACGAACAGCTGTAAAGATTTTTTTTATACTTATTAATTCCTCAGTGTGGACATTCATTTTATACACTAGTATACTGTGACAGAATGATGGACAGACACCTTGGCAGTGCCCAGATGAAGCGGCTCCACTCCAGCTACCAGTCCACACTCCACACTGCAGTCTTGACCTGGCCAAACTCCGGTTCCCAAGGCAAGTACCTGTGGATTCAGCTGTTGTCCCACCTCCTAGCCTTGATATTGCAATAACTGGATTTGTTACTTATTGATATTTTGTGCGATTGATCAAAACATTTGTTTTTAAAAGCAGAAAAAAAATCTGTGAATAGGCTCTTACTGTACATTAAACTTCCTTATTTGTGTCCTTCAAAGGTTAGGGTTGGGTTATCAAAAGACAGTTTGAAATCATTTGTCTCTATTGACAATCAAGGAATGATAATCATATTCAGAACATTATCAATCTTTAAATTTGGATCATTTTGCTTTTTTTGAAAAAAAAAAAAAAAAAAAGCTTTTTAATTCTATTATTTTGTTATAATTAAATGCAGGGCATCCCAGTAATAGCAACATAGAATTGCATCCTGGATCATGCTCATGGCTTATCACACAACCAACCCGATAAGAAAATGTTAGGATTGAATACAAAACCAATACCCCAAACACACACACACGCACGCACGCACGCACGCACGCACGCACGCACGCACACACACACACACACACACACACACACACACACACACACACACACAATCATTATTATCATCATCATCATAGATCGCGTTTATTGCACTAATTAACCCCGGTTTAACATCCATTACCTCAGACACCTCTTTGATCTTCTTTGGAGTATTTCTCAATATCCAACTAAAGGTTAAATATTTATATGAATATATTAATGATATATCCAACTCTCATAAATCCTGCTCTTGATTTCCATTCCAAGAAATGTAAAATCCACTTCCATTTTGCACAAATGTTACCAGTTTGATTAGTTAAAATGCTGCTAATTAGTTCACAGATCTGACACTATAATATGTATTTGATTTCTTTAATCCATAATATCTATGAAAAGTCTAAAACTAAAATTTTACTGAAGATCTTCTTTCTCAACAGCTTACCATCTGTACCAGGAACAGTCAACCATCCTGTAGATGTTTGGCCAACGAGAACAGAGTGCTTGAAAATGGCTCATTAGGGAAAAACTGCAGCGAGAAAGTGAGGGTGGTTAGTAAATTGACAATCCAGCACATTTGAGCCAAAAGATCCATTGAAGCACAACTCATTATGCTTTGACATGTATAAAGAAAGAAAAGCAACAACTTCACAGCTTCTGCTTCTGTATGTAAATCCATCACATTGTTCACTGCCAGGTAAAGAGTGAAGATCCCTTGTTAAGGGGATTTGATCAAAAACACTCATTCAAATTAACAGTCCCTGCTGTTTTATGATAGGGAGAACCAGCATTGTGTTGAAGAAAAAAAATAACAAAACAACAATTTTGATTCCATCTTTCATGCAATGTGTCAATATTGCTGGCTGTCAATGTTGTGAGGTGTGATTTCACAGTACACACTGGGTCCCTTGATGAAAGTGGAAGAATGCCACAGGCTATCTGAGCATCAGAAGCAGCCAAGAACATCCGTTCATTGTACCCAGACACGCACCTCTGCAAATAGATGTATTACATCAGGTACATGTCCATGCCACAAGACCACTAATGCCTCTGTGAGTAGGATAGTGAAATGGGCTTACTGTGCTAACCTGCTCAGTCACCAGATCTCAATGGAGCATTTGTAGGTGGGAGGATGTGATGGTACAAACTGCAGTAACAGCCCATTGTCGAGCACCAGTGATGCCCCTCCAGGTACAAATAGATCTAATGAAGTCTGTATGCTGCTCTGAGAGTAACTGAAGGGTCAAATCATGTTTAGACATTACTAATACATTACACCAAGCCTTTAACTCTGTCATACAAGCATCCTGAGCCTATTTGACATTTTAGTCGTGTAACAGCTTATATTACATCATCACCCTTTGGGTAAAATGTGCTTGATGAAGCTACAGAGTAACTTCTACGAAAAATCCTTCTGGCAAATATTTCTAATCCATACATAAATCCCGGGCTTAGAGTTGAAAGTATAAGCTTAACCTGAGTGAGAAATCAAACTGGATCCTGCCACTCAAGTGCATGTCCTTTGATATTAACTGGCTCTCTTTATACATTATATATTGATACTGCGATCTCTGTCAGGCGCCCTTGCGTTTTCTCCCCTTTGACTGGCATGGTTAGATTCATCCTAGCTACTTGCATCATGTCCTGACAAACAGCTTCCTCCCATGCTGTGTTGAATTTTGACAGTGGAATTACAGCCTTGCTCATGTCTGCCATTGCCAACCATTAAGGCTGCAATTAACACACATAACATTTGCCTATGTGTAGCATGAACTAACCACATTAAAGATATTAAGTGTGGTTTGTTTTGAACAAGAAAGTCATTATGTGCCCATACTGACATGTGATACAAAACTAATAAACACACTACCTTCACTTCACGAAGAAAACTAATGACTCTGAGGCTACAAAGAAGATGCAGTCTAAAGTGTGCATGCTTAAAAAATGTCTTCGGTCCAGCAGCAGTCACACAAGCTTTGAGGAAAAAACCTGATTAGCGTCAATAATTCTAAATTTTAGCACATTTGAAATAAGGTTACAATATTCAAGGATATGTTGAATAATAGCAATAAATCTCTGAATGATGAATTATGATATCACACTGATGGTGACCTTTTGAATCTAAAATTTTAAACCTTTAGACATTTGTGTGAAATTTTAATGAGTGTTGGAATTTCACAAAAAAATACCTCCATCAAAATAATGTATTTTATGAGGTTACAATGACCTTTGTACATCAAAATCTCATTAGTTACTTTCATTTTTAAGGTGTCTGAAGCAATTCCGTGAAGGCCTCCCTGAGATATCGCCCCCATGAGCACGGGATGGGCTGAGATACGGAGGGACACATGCCTTTTTAAATTGTGAAGCCCAATTATGATGCCCTTTGCCATGGATACTGTACAGAGGCATTAAAACACAGGTCCTTTTTTACTTTAAATGGCTCAGCAATCATATGTAAAAACAGTTTTATTTTCCTAACAATTGTTCCTTCATCAGAGATGACAAATAATCAAGAAAATCGCCTTGTCCGAAAATAGGGAAAAAACAAACTGTAATTTGTGTTATATGCAAAGGAACACTCACTCAAACATGTTTTATTGTGTGGACCAACTCTTGCTTTCTCAGAGTGAATCTGAAAGCAGTTTATAATGAATGACATGACGGAGACAGCCAACGTAAATGAGTCTCCAGTGGATGCCAGCAGACACGAGAAAAGCTCTTTATGTGATAGTTTGACTGCTGTTGAATGTGTGGGGATGAGCATGATAGGACTTAAAATCAGGCTGCCTTTTTACTTGTGATAAACTGCGTGAGGAAGAAGTTCCTCTTGCATGTGCTAACAAGGATTACTGGTCACAATGTGTTGCTGCAGGTAGTCTTTAAAGATCAGTATCCCTTGTCAGCAGATTATATCAGTGCTATGTTGGCTAAACCCAGCAGTGGCCTGCAGGTGGAAAACTAATTAAAATCTTCATAAAAGGCTGTTTCTAACACACAGCAACAAATCTTTTAAGAAAAGAGAACAGCAACAAAAATGATCATTATTTTATATTTAATATATAAATTAAGGATTTATACATTGCTGATAAAGAAAAAAATACGAAACATTTTTGATCTTACATGACATTTACATGTGGAATTTTACACAACATATTCAATAACTTACAAATGTTTTTCTTGCATAAAAAATATATCTCTTTACAAAAGTTTTGCAATATGTACATTGTCATATACACAGCTTTTTGTTCAGGTTAACAATTGTGTGACACATTTAAAAGCATTCTACTCCGATTTGAGACTTATGTGTTGTATGCTATTGAAGTCAGGTGCATTTCTTTTCTCATCCATAAGAAATATATGAACTATAATAATATAATACATATCAATAGGACATCTTGCCATAGAATGCCATCAAGTATCAAAACTGTATAAATGTACAAAACATAAGAGCAATGACTGGAATCAACATAGTGGTAGAAAGTCCTGTAGCAGCAACTGCTACCCTGGATCACTTTTTGCCAACATGCACAGGTATGAAACTATATGAGCTGCTATTAAAACAGATCTTTCCTTAGATAACCTCTTATTTGCTGAATGTGCTAATAGATTAGGATGATTTAGAGTTTTACTAATGCAGAAAAAAAACAAAAACATATGCCCATTCAGTATTCAAGGCACTGCAATGATGTAGAGATGGGAAAATGGTGGCAAATGCATTTTTTGTTTTTAGGATATGGAGGACTTAGATGATAACAACATCAATGGTGGCTCGTGTTTCAGTGTGTTCAGTGTGCAAAATATTTTTTGTATTCTGTACATTTGTTGGCAGAAGCTGATGATTAACTAAGACAAAGAAAAAAACATTTATATCAGCTGTTGTCAGCGAGATAAACCAGGGTCATGTATTCATCAGTTGTCTCAGAGTAGGAGTACTGATCAGGTTATTTACTAAGGCACAGTTTCCCAAAAAAAAACAAAAATACTCTCCACTTTATGAACAACCAGAGATGATGAGGAACCATCAGTTATTTCATTTTGGAATTCCCTTTAAATATGGTGGAGATGTGTCAAAAAAGGCAAGATTTATCCAACCTCAGATGCCCACTGGTATGTCTTTGCTCTTTGATTTACTAAAAACCAGGATTAACTAAATTTCTGGGAAACCTGTCCATGTGTCAGTTATTACTGTGCACTTGAGATAGTTTCAATTTAAAAAAAAAATCAACCAAGGAACTCCTACTGTGAGATTCTTGATATATACAGGCTCACAAAAGGGTTTTATCCATTATAATTTTGGTTTACTTAGAACACAAAAAAACTCTGAACCCTAGTGAGCTGTGAACCCTATTGAGCAAAAAAAGCCTGTTTTCATAACAGTTTGAATAACTCATGAAGAGAATAAATACATGGATGGTTTGAGTACAGTCCTACATGACCAAAACATCAAAAAGTACAAGATGCCCTGACAAGACTCACTTTTATCTTTCAGACTTCGGAACATTTCCATCATAAACAAGATTCTTTACACACGCTCCAAAATAAAGCCTAACAACTACATCTCTTCTGAAGAATACGTACTCTGTTGTCAGAGAACCTGTAATATAAAATTAAAAGCCCTCTCACTCTCAGTGGCACTCGAAACATTGTACTGCACTCCAGTAATTATATCCCTGGCCATATATTTTGTTCGTAGGAGGTACCATCCAATTAAAAGGTAACATTTTAAATAAATCTTTGAACAGACTACAGCATCAACACTTTAAAAGAGAGGCAGCTACTTCTCCAGCTCCTCATCTCTTCTCAAACAGTCTATTTCTTGGAAAACAGACTTTAAAGATTAGACTGATCAGCTCAGAGCTGAGAGGCTCCTCGCAACCAAAAGAGAAAAAAACTCATCAGGATGAATGTGAGACGCAAAAAAGGGATCTAAGGGTCTGCTTTCATGAGAGGAAAAAGTTAAAAGTTTTCATTTGGCATTGTGAAGTAATCCCTCTATATTTATACTACAGAGCATAAAATACTCCTTTGTGTTGATATGCCAGAGGGTCCTTTATTCATAAAGCCAACACTCACAGAGTGTAAGAAGTGCTTAACTTCACCAAAATAGGGGAAGAACTGGAAAGATGTGGGACCTCTCCTTCCTCTTGCATTATTCATTAAGACTGTATACAATCATTTGCAACTGCCGTTAAGTGTTGCTCAAAGTGTGCTTTCTGTTTCTGATCAAATCTGTGTTGTAATGTCATCAGAAACAAGGAAAATATGAATGTCTATATATTATATACTTATGTAAAGCAAACAATGTGAACTTGCCTCTATGTGTTTCTCTTTCATTTTGTCTGTCTGTCTTACTCAGTAGACATCAAACCATGGTGCAGATGGTGTTGAGATTGGGGTCAAACCGGACAACTTTCCCCTCAGCAGCCTTTGTGTTCGTATTGTACATGGGATTCTCAAAAGTGGCCTGTCCATTGTTGTTCTCGTGGACGGAGCATCCTGTGTACTGCGCTTTATCTGTTTTCCTGGAGGGAGGGTGGGGGGTGGGGTGGGAGAAAGTTACATATGAGTTGAAATAGACTCTTCTAATTATCCACCCTGCTTCCAATGCTACAAGAACATTGCCATCCCCTCCATTCCACCGTGGTGTGGACAGCTGCAGTAGGTAAATGAGCTGCATGTCAATTACTGTTGAATTGATCAGTCAGAGGAGCCCTATGCTAGCTCACTGGTAACTAACATAATGAGTGTAGGATTGGCATGCCATAGAGTCTCTGTTTATACACCAGTGTGAGAGGTATAGTGTTTAAATTAAGACAAACATCCACTACACTTACATTCATAGATCATGTGGTCATACTACAAGAAAGTACTGTATGTCACTGTCATTAAAAATGTGGATATGTGCAGAGTTCATTTTATCTCAACAAAGTAGCGCATCCCTGGGATGCGTTTCAAGAAAAATGTGTGCATCCCAACATGACGTTTATGGATCCGAAAATAACAGTATATACAGTAGAAGTGTATGCAAGGATTGAGTTTTACCAATAGTGTGATATAAAAACTAATCATGTTTTTATTAATACTATCATAACTGTTTAAGTAAAAAGAATTTTTCAAAAAATATATTCTAATTAAATATTAGTTTTTTTTTCTCCCCTGAGAACTACCACCTTAGGTAAATCTTGCGACGAGAAACTCGCACGAGATCAAATCATAATGGCAATTTCCGCGTTCAAAATTTAAGTGAAGAAATGGAAAATTTGCGAATAGTCTTTATGTTGAATGGAAGGGCATTTAAAGCTTGACAATCATGCGCCCCTGTCAAAAAATGTGCGTCGAGAACACTGTATATAGTTTGAATGTTGAAAAATCGACAATTATTGCATCATGTTTTAAAGCCTTTCACAAATAAGCTGCTGTGCCCTGCAGTGAGGCAGGCTGTGGAAGTGGGACACAGTGTACCATCTACCTCACATCCATGTGCATTTCCTTTGCTGCAACTGTACAAAAATCTACAGACATTTAGGTACGTAAAACTGATCCTTGGTAGATAGAAACACAGCAAGGGGACACAGTCATGGAATGTTGGGACTTTCTGTCCCCTTTGGGAACATAACAGAAATGAACAGTAACTGCTAAATTTCGGACGTGGTAGTAAAAACTACTCACCTTAGTTTGTAGACGTAAAAACCAAGGCCTGCAAAGATGAGGGCAAAGAAAGGCACAAGGATAGCAACAGCAACAGAGCTGCTGTTGGTGGAGCCGGTGGTTTCAGGATCAGTGAGTGTGATATTTTCTCTCACACTCAAACCTGAAGATAAAGAATCATCCCATTTAGCAAACACATCTAGAAAACCAGTCAGTGAATATTTAGGATGTACTAAGGAACAATGATACAAACACTGGAGCAACAAAATGAAATAATAGAATGATAAAAAGATACATATCATCTGCTGGTGATGATGGTGATGATGGTAATGATGATGGCAATGATGATAATGGTAATGAAGAGGAAGATGACCGCAATGATGAGGAGTTAGAGATGCAGCTGCTGGTTCACAAAGATGGCGACCATAATGATCATACCCATAATGATCACAGCGACTGCGGTAATCCAGCTGAAGACATTCATGAGATGACGGCAACAGTAATGTTGAGGATTAAAAAAAAGAAGGACAATGATATGAGAGGGAATAATCCAGTTTGTGCCTTGTGTCTGTGGAATTACATGTTTGACATTAGGTATTAGTGGAATACAAATCAAATGTATGTAACCCGTAAACACGCAGCCAATATTATGCACATTTAAAAGATGTTGTGCATGAACTATTAATTCATGGTTGGGATTTAACGTGGACATTGTACTATGCTGTGATAGTGGTAGTTTGGGATTTATATAAACTAAAGGATAAAGTTACACAAATAATGAGATACCGATGAATAAGAAAAATCATATGGTGAAAGATACTTTGTATTAATGTCAACATTTCTTTACAATTACAATTATTTCTTTACATTTTCCAATATCATCTGCATCTACCATGATGGTAATTTAAAAAATGTAAATACATCTAAACATTAAATGCATCACACAAACAAAATGTATTAGCTTGTTAAAGAATCTTAAAATTGCATCTACATTAAAAAATTTAGAATTTTTATTATGTCCAACATATTTTTCACTGTCGGACATAATATGTATTTTCATATTGTCGATTGTCAGCTGATGTGTGTTAAAGGTTTATGGAGGTTTAATGATAATGGATTTCATATTCCAATGGGAAGCGGGGAGGGGTGACCAACGGTAAGGGAACATCATACTTTAGAAAGACACATACCCAGTCTCTGTACTCCAAACTTTCCGTAGTCTTTACCCTGTATGAAGCCTTGGAACACATAGCTGCCACCCTCAGGCTCGGCAGACACCTGGGAAACAATCAAAACAGACATCTGGAGGAAAAACATACTTTGTGCAACTGCATGAATGAATTCGGATTCTTCTATCTCCTAAGAGGATGTTGCATCTTTTCCATTACTTCAAAAAATACATAAACTGTATTAAGTATGACAACAAACACCATCTTGCAGACTACACTCTAATAATGCCTTTGTTCAGTGAGACGCTAATGCTGAAGCTGTGCAGTGTGCTATCAACAGCTCAGCTGTGTGCAGACACCAGTCATACTTCGCTATTAAATGGAACTTGAAGATTTTTTAGGAGCTGAACTCCAGTTCCACCATTTAAAATTGTTCTTCTGCTGCTCCAGCTCCCTCAGATGTTGGGTTTGTTTCTGATATTATGCAGCAAATTGTTAAACTGGGAATCCTGAAAGACTTTATGCAGAGCGCCTGTTGCATCTGACATACAGCTCAGAGTGGAAACTGCAATGTAATTTTATGATGTGATGAGTCTGTCTCTCTAGTAGGACTATTGTGGAAAATACACCAATTTGCTGTCGCAGCCACAAACAGATAAGTTTAATGATTTAATATCTAAGACAAGAGCACCAGCTATAATTCCATGAGTAAGAGTAATGACATATGTAATCCATACTTACTTATTTACTTACTTACTTATTCTATGCTACTCAGAGTAAAAACGTGTAATTATACACTTTTTAAAGAGCAGCTTTGGAGGGAAGACATCATGTAATATCAACTCTCTGTTAACATTAAAACTTCAGTACAGCTGAATGGTGAAATAGATTGATATACATTTATAGTGTTTCATTAGGTATTATTATCCCTTTTATCATATATTATTGTCAGAGAAAAGTGCAAAACAATACAGAGTAGATTTTCAGACATATGAAGGGTTAATGAGGTACCCTAAAAGAACCAAAAAAAATCCACAAGAATAAAGATTCATCTTGATTTTAACAAATACATTCGTCCATTTCCTTTATTTTTTCTTCAGTAGCAGTAAGTGAGGTGAGGAAAAAAACTAATCAGGAACATTTGGTTGAATAACCAGGAATTCCATACAGAGCTCCCATAGCCCACATATTTTATTTGTCTGTCAGACTACAGAAAAAAATAAAAAAATAAAAGATGGTTACAGCTCTCAGGTATTTTCAAAAGACTCCTGGATAGCTGCGTCAATCTCTTCTGTATACTTACAAATCCATCCATTGCCCAGGACTCATCGGTAATCCTGTTCATGGAACTGTGGAACAGGGCTCTCATCTGGTACAGCAAGAGCATTAATCGAGCCTCCTGTCGCTTGTACACCCCTACAAGGTGTAGGATGAGAGGAAATGTGAGATATGATGTGAATAAAGACATGAGGTGGTTCAAGTTTGGGGGAATGATTTAAAAAAAAAAGGAGCAGCGCAAAAATAAAGGAAAGCAAATGAGATGAAAAGCTGTAAGACAAGATGAGATAACTGCTGAGGGAGGGGGAGGCGAGGAGGCGAGTGACTCTTGAGTGGGCAGTTAGTTCGTCAGCACAGACTAATACATCAGTCTTTGGAGCCGGTAGTTAATTTCTACTCTCATGCATGAGATCATTTGGTGATTGACTGAGTGACATGAAACAGCCTTAAAATAAATGGAAATGACACACAGTGGTCGTGAGAGGAGGAAAGGGGAGGCGAAGGGGAGGAAATAGAAGATGAATGATTTATAGATGACTCACCAGAGAGCAGAAACTCCACGCTACTGTCGGTCAAAGTTACATTAACTTTTCCCGTTGTGGCGTTGAAGCTGGTGACTGCCAGAGTCATCGGTTGCTTCTGGCCTTTGTAATCATAGGAACCCTTCCAGATGAAATCCGTTGCAAATATGTTGACAGGAACTTAAAGAGAGAAAAAAATAAATAAATAATGTTACTTAATGTTATTGAAATAACATCTTATTCTGTCTACATGTGGCTTCGTACACTCCAGCTGGCTTTGCACCTGGAGTGTACCCTGCCTCACCCCCCCAGTCAGCTGAGATAATATCACCTTCCTTATGGTCTTAATGATAATTGAATATTTTCTGAAAGAGATAACTCCGTGAACTTGGCAGAACTTTTTGATAGTGTGACACTCATGAAACACTTTGTTCCACTTATATGGCAGATTCATTACTCACTGGTAATTATTTTCAAGGAAATTATGAGTCAGTTATGTTTAATAATAACAATCAGAACAATTATCAAATGTTTACTTCATTATTATCATTAATCACTATCACAACATCAGGGGAATGTTAAAGCAGTGCTTAGATGTTTACATGTACTACAGACTGTCTTTCAGAGATAGCACAGCAGCGCTTTGAGTTGAGCGCTAATGTTTATAAGCCTATCCCAGCTGGCTATGAAAGAAAGGAAGGGTATACACCGGACATGTTGCCAGTGCATTGCGGAGCCACATGAAAGACAAACAAGCATTCACCCACACTTTTTGGACTAATCAATCCACCTAAGCTGCATGTTTTTTGAGGTCGTAAGAAACTGGAGAACCTGGAGAGAGCCCACAGAGACACGTGGAGGACATGCAAACTCTTCACAGAAAGGACTCAAACCCAGAACCTTCTTGCTGTGAGCGCAATAGTGGAACCCATAGCTCCACTATGCCACTGACTATTCATTTGTAATAACACATCTTTCATTTTTCATATTGTATTACATTTACTCGTTACTTACCAGCTCACATTAAGTGAACATTTATCACAACCCACCTCCAAGAGCGCCTGCACAAGATTGACCAGTGCCCACTACCAGGGAAGTTCAAAGTGTGGTGCTACCAGTTTACTCTGTACCACCGCCTAATGTGGCCCCTGAAGCTGAGCGACATCACCATGAGCAAGGTCCTAAAGCTGGAGGCAAAGGCCAACAACTTCATCCGGAAGTGGCTCGGCCGTCCTCGATCCCTCTCCACCACGGCACTGTTTGGGAGAAACACCCTGCAGCTCCCACTGCAGTCCATCAGTCTGGGGTACAAAAAGGAGAAGGTGCGGCTCCACTTCGAGCTGAGGGACTCCGCGGACCCGGCAATACAAGCTGCCAACCCTCAGATCAGAACTGGACGGATGTGGAATGCATCCAAAGCAGGTGACCATGCAGTGGAGCGGTTGAAGCACCAGGAGATTGTTGGCTTCACACAGTCAGGCAGGTCTGCCTTAGGATGGGAAGCAGCGCCAAAGACCTGGTCTAAAGCACCGTGAAGGAGAGGAAGGATCTGGTGATCTCTGAAGTTGCTAAGATGGAGGAGGAAACCTACAAGATCACAGCGATGAGCCAGCAACATGGTGGCTCATCGCATCAATCATGGTGGAACTGAGAGTCCCATGGGAGGAACACATGCGAGGCCGCGTACGAGCGCAAGAAGGAAAAGTATGCAGAGTTGGCAGCAACGTGCTCGCAAGCTGGGTGGAGACCATTCACTTTCCCAGTTGAGGTCGGATGTATGAACTTCACTGGGACATCCACTCAGCGGCTGCTTGGGACCCTCGGAGTCTCTGGAACCAGCAGGAATCGAGCTCTTCGGGATCTTGCGGAGGAGGCCGAGGAAGGGAGCTTCTGGCTATGGCTCAGAAGGAAGGACAGGGCGTGGGGAAGAGAAGGCTCATAAGAAAGACGTCATAGTATGCAGTCAGGCCTACACTTGACTCAGGGAGATGGACGTCCCTGCCATGCACAGTCACCTGGGTCTCATTCCATACACACCAACAATAACACTGGGGTCAGAGTGTGGGGAGAATACGATCCTTCAGCAGGCTGCAGGGGGCGGCAGGGAGACGTCCCTGTTGCTGCTCCACCACCTGGAGATGTTCCGGGGGATAATGGAGTGAAACATCAGTGAAGGGTGGCCCCCCGGCTGATGACCCTGCAGTCTGCACAATGGCACCGTCGGAGGTGCTTCAGGCAGAAATGCCAAGCAGGTACAACCACCTGTGCTTACATCTATAAACAATGGGTCATACTTTTTATACGACATACATGTGAAGCAATTACTCTATTGCCCCAATAATTTCTAATTACATAATGATTATGTATGGTTGTATGTAGAATAATCTTTTTGTTGTTAATTATTTAGAAAGCACCACACACATTATGTACTTACAATAGAGGAGTAAACAGAACAATACAAACAATACATGTTAGTTATAGTCTCCCTCTTGAGAAAGTGATGTAAATGTAGGGAACAGAACAAAGACTACAGAAAATGACACAGATTGTGTGTAAAACAGAGTTTTGGCAGAAACTTTCCAACAGCTGATGATAATGTCATCTAAAGACAGATGCAAGACCACTGACATATGTGGCTCCCAGATAAACAGCTTGTGCTCACCAATTATTTTGGGGCTCGGTGTCCCTGGTACGGGTTTGACAGTTTTCTCATGTGATTTAGAACCAGCTGCAAGAGAATAAAATAGGGTATGTTTGTCACCAACACTGATACAGAGCGAGGCTGAACAGCTGGAGGATGTCGGAAAATACTGCTAAACTATAACTTCATACCTTTTCTAAACTCAAGCTCCCTATAAAAGTTCTACGGTGGCTCAGTTGTAACAAATTGTAACCAATCAACGCATATTCCAAAAACAATGTTAAGAGGCATATTTTAATTTGACAGAACATTGTCAGCATTTACAGAAAACATAGTAACCACCATGCCTCATTACATAGAAAACATAATTGGCTAAACAATACCATTTCAATTTTATGTCTACAATTCTCAACATTTGTCTTTTACTCAATTCCCTTGCACACGCTCCCACCCCCTCACCAGCAGCTCCTCCATGATCCCCTTACAGAGAAACTCCAATTAACACGTACCTCTGCAGACAGGCACCTTGCCAGTCCAGCTGCTGTCAGAGCGACACACACGGTGCTCTGATCCCCCAGATAGGAAATAACCTGGCTGACAGGTGTAGACCAGGGTGTACCCGTAGGAGGGCAGGTCTAGACCCAGGACGTCAGCGTTGGCGGGGCTTCTTGGTTGCTTGCAGGAGTGAGCTGGAGATCAATCAGAGGGCAGACACATCAGCAAACACACATCTAAACTCCCACACACATACAAATAGGGCAAGAAACACAAACTAATGCAAACACACACATATAGACAGACAGGAATATAATTAAGGACTCACTGTGGGGGAAGGGAGAGATGGGGAGGTAAAAAAAACACAAGGAAAACACGAGGCACAATTACTTTTACAATTTAACCCCATCATGGGAGCTCTGGGGTAACATATTGATAATTCACTATGTTTAATTTGTTTTCTAAAATGAATATGAATATGGATCAGGACTCAGACTTTTTCATTTTAGATTGAATCAGCTTACAAAATGAGTAGGGTTTAATTAAGTCAAAGCAATAACTGTGTGAAATGTTATCCATTCACAAAGACTCTTGGATTCCCCTTCAGCAATTTCTTAAAAAAGCTCCAAGTCAATTCTATGTCTCTTAAATGAATCCAAATGCAAAGCTGTCTAATGGAAATCATGTCTGGGATCAAACTGGACTACGCTCACCAGTATTGTGTAAAAAACGGAGTTTATATTAATTTCAGTCACATGCATGATCTCGATGTCCATTTTTTATTTAGCCCACGAGGGGCTTCTTTATCCGCAGTTGACCAACCCCAGAAAAGCACTGGGCTGCAATTTTTAATATGACTGGGGATCGTATTGTGGTTCAGCATCATGCTGAAGGTTACCTTGATGTAGGATGTCATTCAACACATTTTAAAAATGATTTTGGTTTGGTATTGTTGGCTTCTTGCGTTCTTGGCACATAATTGTTGCAACAATCACAGCTAGCATCACTTCTTTAGGATATTAACTATTTTTTTCTAAATCAGAAAGTCTGCAAGTAATTTTGGCTGTTTTGCCAAAAAATAAATAAATAACGGCCTCCTCTTACAGAACAAATCTAATGTTTTCATTCTCTCAGGAGTGGATTGAGAATACTTGCTTTAATTTTCAACATCAACACACTTTCAACAAAACAAAAAGTTATGAAAATCAACCTGCACTACCATAACAGACTCTGAGGTAATAATGTGAAAATAACCAAATCATTTTGCAGCTTGTGATTTAAAAAAACAAACAATATCTTGCCAGCTAAGAAATGGAAGACAGCTGCAAGTGAGTCACAGTACCAAATCAGTCCTTCATGGCACCTTAATGACATTAGAGGCAATAGGGCATAGAAGGCATGCCAAGAACAAACCCGGTTTCTTGGGCTTTATGAAAATGAGAAATTCCTCTTAGTAGTGCTCTAGTAATTACAGCAGGCACAGAAACCTAACAGGATATCTCCACTATTCATTATACAGTCAGATACACCAGTGCTATAACAACTGGATATACATGACGGAAGTCTGATGAAGAAAATTCAAATAAATTGACCAGATTGACCATCTTTCAATATAAACAAAAAAAAGAAAAATCCGTCTCGTCCTGTGGGAAGCTCATGTTGTGTCTTTTCACACTACAAGAAAAGAAGTGACCTGCCCCAGGCTATAAGTTGTACATATACAGTCTGGAGACCTAAGAAAACACTTGGAGAAATAGTTAAAGTCCTTTCTCGCTTCCTCAGCACAAGGCCATGTAACCCATTTAAAATGACAAACTGTCAGCACATGTCCAGCATGGCTACAGAAAATGTGGACTACAAATACTGTAGACACTTACAAGGCCAACAAATTGTCAAATCAAAGACATGTCACATTCCTCATCTAGTTCTCTTGACAGTCCCATGTTTATTTACACTTCAAAACAGCATAGAGGGCTTTACTCCTGAGATTAGATAAGGCTCTATAAGACACTGAAACTTTTTTAGTTACACAACAGAATGTAATGTTCTGAGTTGAACACTGGTATCCCTGACAGAGTGCATTAGTTAGACAGAGAGGCCAGATGGAAGCAGACATGGTGAGACAGCACTGCTGATGGAGCAGCAGCATGTTGCAGTAGAAGGGCCAGAGTTAACTTTTTATTGCTACAGACTTCTAAAATAGAGGTGGTGGTTGGTCAGTCACTGAGCTTTGTTGATTTGTAATAAAGTTACACTTGCAGTTAGAGCTTTGAGGCTCGAGACTAATCACTGCTGAGTTTTAAATCATCAAAGTAGGTTCGAGAGAACACCACAGATTTCTTATAGGTAAAATAATGGAATAGAAACAAAATGTGATTAAGATTCAATAACAGTAAACATCTGGGTAGCACCCATATAATCTATTACATTGATGGTGTGTTAAATCCCTCTGAGAAAATATTGCTTCATTTCAAATCCATTTAAGTGGCTTGACAGGAGCAGAGAACCATTTCATCACAGAGAAAGGTGTTTCAAAGGATTTATGACTGCCTTGACCGAGGTTAAAAACAGAGCATCAGACCCATACAAAGCAGCAAATACTCAAATTTATACAAATAGTCATCCTTTCACCCCAAGGCATTGCAGACCAGACAGGCCTCCAGCTCTGTATGTCCACCTTCAGGACTATTCAGGCAAAAAATGAATAGAAATGAAATTAAACATGAACAGAATGAAAAGCGAGGTTTATTGTAAAGCAGAAGACACGACAACCTTGTCCATTCATTTGTGGACGATAGATAGATAGATAGATAGATAACTTTAATCCCGGAGGAAATTGTACATATCCACTGCTCAGGCGTTACATAGCGAATAAATACTGGAAAGAAACACTGACATCACAGGACATACCACAACACATACACTACACTAACAGACACATGCAGCGTTAACAGGACTTATATACTAAACTATAACTAAAATATAAGCAATATAAAATTAAAATATATACAGTATAAGTATACAGTATATCCCTTCCTTGAGTGGTCACCTTATCGTGGTGGAGGGGTTTGTGTGTCCCAATGATCCTAGGAGCTAAGTTGTCTGGGGCTTTCTGCCCCTGGTAGGGTCACCCATGGCAAACAGGTCCTAGGTGAGGGACCAGACAAAGTACTGCTCAAAGACCCCATATGATGACAAAAAACACTGACACACGTTTTCCCTTGCCCGGATGCGGGTCACCGGGGCCCCCCTCTGGAGCCAGGCCTGGAGGTGGGGCTCGAAGGCGAGCGCCTGGTGGCCGGGCCTGCACCCATGGGGCCCGGTCGGGCGCAGCCCGAAAGGACAACGTGGGTCCCTCTTCCCATGGGCTCACCACCTGTGGGAGGGGCCATAGGGGTCGGGTGCATTGTGAGCTGGGCGGTGGCCGAAGGCAGGGACCTTGGCGATCCGATCCCCGGCTACAGAAGCTGGCTCTTGGGACGTGGAATGTCACCTCTCTGGCAGGGAAGGAGCCTGAGCTGGTGTGTGAGGTTGAGAAGTTCCGACTAGATATAGTCGGGCTCACCTCCACACACAGTTTGGGCTCTGGTACCAGTCCTCTCCAGAGGGGTTGGACTCTCTTCCACTCTGGAGTTGCCCATGGTGAGAGACGCCGAGCAGGTGTGGGTATACTTGTAGCCCCCCGGCTTGGTGCCTATACATTGGGGTTCACCCCGGTGGACGAGAGGGTAGCCTCCCTCCGCCTTCGGGTGGGGGGCCGGGTCCTGACTGTTGTTTGTGCGTATGCACCAAACAGCAGTTCAGAGTATCCACCCTTTTTGGAGTCCTTGGAGGGGGTGCTGGAGAGCGCTCCCACTGGGGACTCCATCGTTCTGCTGGGGGACTTCAATGCTCACGTGGGCAATGACAGTGAGACCTGGAAGGGTGTGATTGGGAGGAACGGCCCCCCAGATCAGAACCCGAGCGGTGTTCAGTTGTTGGACTTCTGTGCTTGTCACGGACTGTCCATAACGAACACCATGTTCAGACATAAGGGTGTCCATATGTGCACTTGGCACCAGGACACCCTAGGCCGCAGTTCGATGATCGACTTTGTGGTCGTGTCATCGGACTTGCGGCCGCATGTCTTGGACACTCGGGTGAAGAGAGGGGCGGAGCTGTCAACCGATCACCACCTGGTGGTGTGTTGGCTCCGATGGTGGGGGAAGATGCCGGTCCGACCTGGCAGACCCAAACGTATTGTGAGGGTCTGCTGGGAACGCCTGGCGGAATCCCCTGTCAGAAGAAGTTTCAACTCCCACCTCCGGCAGAACTTCACTCACGTTCCGGGGGAGGCGGGGGACATTGAGTCTGAGTGGACCATGTTCCGCGCCTCCATTGTCGAGGCGGCCGACCGCAGCTGCGGCCGTAAGGTGGTCGGTGCCTGTCGTGGCGGCAACCCCAGAACCCGTTGGTGGACATCAGCGGTAAGGGATGCCGTCAAGCTGAAGAAGGAGTCCTATCGGGCCTTTTTGGCCTGTGGGACTCCTGAAGCAGCTGATAGGTACCGGCAGGCCAAGCGGAATGCGGCTTTGGTGGTTGCTGAGGCAAAAACCCGGGCGTGGGAGGAGTTCGGTGAGGCCTTGGAGGACGACTTCAAGACGGCTTCGAAGAGATTCTGGTCCACCATCAGGCGTCTCGGGAGGGGGAAGCAGTGCAGCATCCACACTGTATATAGTGGGGATGGGGAGCTGCTGACCTCAACTCGGGACGTTGTGACTCGGTGGGGAGAATACTTCGAAGACCTCCTCAATCCCGCAGACACGCCTTCCCATGAGGAAGCAGAGTCTGGGTTCTCTGAGGCGGGCTCTCCTATCTCTGGGGTTGAGGTCACCGAGGTAGTTAAAAAGCTCCTCGGCGGCAGGGCCCCGGGGGTGGATGAGATCCGCCCGGAGTTCCTAAAGGCTCTGGATGTTGTGGGGCTGTCCTGGTTGACACGCCTCTGCAACATCGCGTGGACTTCGGGGACAGTGCCTCTGGATTGGCAGACTGGGGTGGTGGTCCCCCTTTTTAAGAAGGGGGACAGGAGGGTGTGCTCCAACTACAGGGGCATCACACTCCTCAGCCTCCCTGGTAAGGTCTATTCAGGGGTTCTGGAGAGGAGGGTCTGTCGGGAAGTCGAATCTCGGATTCAGGAGGAGCAGTGTGGTTTTCGTCCTGGCCGTGGAACAGTGGACCAGCTCTACACCCTCCGCAGGGTCCTTGAGGGGGCATGGGAGTTCGCCCAACCAGTCTACATGTGTTTTGTGGACTTGGAGAAGGCGTTCGACCGTGTTCCTCGGGGGGTTCTGTGGGGGGTGCTTCGGGAGTATGGGGTACCGGACCCCTTGATAAGGGCTGTTCGGTCCCTGTACGACCAATGTCAGAGTTTGGTCCGCGTTGCCGGGAATAAGTCGGATTCGTTTCCAGTGAGGGTTGGACTCCGCCAAGGCTGCCCTTTGTCACCGATTCTGTTCATAACTTTTATGGACAGAATTTCTAGGCGCAGCCAAGGCGTTGAGGGTGTCCGGTTTGGTGGCCTCAGTATTCCGTCTCTGCTTTTTGCAGACGACGTGGTGCTGTTGGCTTCATCAAGCCGTGATCTCCAACTCTCACTGGAACGGTTCGCAGCCGAGTGTGAAGCGGTTGGGATGAGAATCAGCACCTCCAAATCTGAGACCATGGTCCTCAGTCGGAAAAGGGTGGAGTGCCCTCTCCAGGTTGGGGATGAGATCCTGCCCCAAGTGGAGGAGTTCAAGTATCTTGGGGTCTCGTTCACGAGTGAGGGTACAATGGAACGGGAGATCGACAGGCGGATCGGTGCAGCGTCTGCAGTGATGCGGACTCTGTATCGGTCCGTCGTGGTGAAGAAGGAGCTGAGCCGAAAGGCAAAGCTCTCGATTTACCGGTCGATCTACGTTCCTACCCTCACCTATGGTCACGAGCTATGGGTCGTGACCGAAAGAACGAGATCCCGGATACAAGCGGCCGAAATGAGTTTCCTCCGTAGGGTGTCCGGGCTCTCCCTTAGAGATAGGGTGAGGAGTTCGGCCATCCGGGAGGGACTCAGAGTCGAGCCGCTGCTCCTCCGCATCGAGAGGAGCCAGATGAGGTGGCACGGGCATCTGGTTAGGATGCCTCCTGGACGCCTCCCTGGTGAGGTGTTCCGGGCACGTCCTACCGGGAGGAGGCCCCGGGGACGACCCAGGACACGCTGGAGAGACTATGTCTCCCGGCTGGCCTGGGAACGCCTTGGGATTCTCCCGGAGGAGCTGGATGAAGTGGCTAGGGAGAGGGAAGTCTGGGCTTCCCTGCTTAAGCTGCTGCCCCCGCGACCCGACCCCGGATAAGCGGAAGAGAATGGATGGATGGATGGATGGATGGATGGACAGTATAAAATTAAATAAAACCCATTCAACTGCGTGCTGACCTCGCCACCTCCCACCCGGTCCTCCTGACAGAGTTATTGTACCCCCTGATGGCACGGGGCACGAAGGAGGACCTCAGCTTCTCTGTGGAGGCGCTGTGTGACAGCATTATGCCGCTGAAGGTGCTTCTCTGCTGGGAGAAGGTGGTGTGTAGGGGGTGGCTGGTGTTGTTCATGATAGCCTTAACTTTAGATATGGTCCTGCTCTCCAGAAGCGTATCCACAGAGTCCAGGCTCAGACCAACCACTGAGCCCGCTCTGCGGATGAGTCTGTTAAGACGATACATATCTCTTCCTAGCCCCGCCAACCCAACACACAATGGCGTATGACAGCACACTGGAGACTACGGACTGATAGAACATGAGAAGGAGCTTAGGACAGATGTTGAAGGAGGCCAGCCTCCTCAGGAAGTACATCCTGCTCTGCCCCTTCTTGTACACGCAGTCCAAGTTGAGTGACCAGTCCAGTCTGCTGTCTAGCTGCAGTCCCAGGTACTTATAGTTTTCTACCACCTCCACCTCACTGCCCTCGATGATCACTGGCTGTGGAGAAGGGGGTGCCCGTTGGAAATCCAGCACCATCTCCTTCGTGTTGGAGACGTTGAGCTGGAGCTGGTTCTGTTGGCAACACTCCACGAAGTCAGCCACCAATGCCCTGTACTCCCCCACATCACCCTCCTGGATACATGCCACAATCGCAGTGTCATCTTAGTACTTCTGTATGTGGTATGTATCAGAGTTGTGCTTGAAGTCCAATGTGTAGAGGGTGAAGAGAATGGGGGAGAGAATGGTCCCCTGTGGCGCCCCTACACTGCTGGTCACCTTAGAAGACAAACAGTCCCCCATACGGACTGTACAACATAAGTATAAATTTATACATATACATATATACAGTATATACATACAGTATATATATACATACAGTATATATATACATATATACAGTATATATATACATATACACAGTATATATATACATATACACAGTATATATATACATATACACAGTATATATATACATATACATATATATATATATATATATATATATATATATGTGCATAGAGGAAGTGGCTGATATCAAGAAGACCTACCAATGGCTGACTAAAGCTGGACTGACAGACAGCACAGAGGCCCTGATTATGGAAGCACAAGAACAGGCCCTAAGTACAAGAGCAATAGAGGCCAAAATCTACCGCAGGAGATCTGACCCAAGGTGCAGGCTATGTAAAGAAGCCCCAGAGTCAGTCCAGCATGTGGTAGCAGGGTGTAAAATGCTCGCCAGCTCAGCATACATGGAAAGGCACAACCAAGTAGCTGTGATAGTGTACAAGAACATCTGTACTCAGTATGGACTAGAAGTACCCAAATCCCAATGGGACATACCACCGAAGGTGGTTGAGAACGACAAGGCTAAGATCTTGTGGGACTTCAGCTTCCAGACCAACAAACAGCTGCTGGCTACAAACCGGACATAGTGGTGATGGACAAAGAGCAGAAGAGAGCAGTGGTGATAGATGTGGTGATTCCAGCTGACGCCAACATCAGGAAGAAGGAACACGGAAAGATTGAGAATTATCAAGGGTTGAAAGAACAGCGGGAACAGATGTGGAAGGTCAAGGTTAATGTGGTCCCCATGGTAGTAGGAGCACTTGGGGCAGTGAATCCCAAACTGGAAGAGTGGCTCCAGAAGATTCCTGGAACAACATCTGAAGCCTCAGTCCAGAAGAGCGCAGTCCTAGGAACAGCTAAGATACTGCGCAGAACCCTCAGGCTCCCAGGCCTCTGGTAGAGGACCCGAGCTTGAGGATGACACACAGATACCACCCCACAAGGGTGAGAGGGACATTTTCATATATACATATATGTAATTAAAAAAAATAAAATAAAATATATATATGCGGCACGGTGGCGCAGTGGTTAGCGCTGCAGCCTCACAACTTGGCGGACCCGGGTTCGAGTTCCGCTCTGTGCGGAGTTCATATGCTCTCCCCGTGTCTGCGTGGGTTCTCTCCGGGTTCTCCGGCTTCCTCCCACCTCCAAAAGCATGCTCTTCAGGTTGATTGGCCGGTCCCAAATTGACCATAGGAGTGAGTGTGTGTGTGAATGATTGTTTGTTTCTATGTGGCTCCGCGGTACACTGGCGTCATGCCCGGAGTGTCCCCTGCCTCACGCCCTGAGACTGCCGGGATAGGCACCGGCTCCACGCGACCTGCGTTAGCGGATTAAGCGGGTTGGAAGATATATATATATATATATACACACACACAGGTATATAATTTTTACTTCTAAGTATAAATCAAGTCATTATAGCAATAATAAAATGTAACTCATACAGTTGGTTATGTTTGGTCAGTGAACAAAACCATGGGGGAGGCAGTTTTTTTTCTTTTGCTAATCTATTAGTCAAATCAAGTTAGCACTGCAAAGTCAGCAGCTCTAAATGTTAGAATATATGAGCAAACACATTGCTTCATGTCATGTATGTAAAGTAAATTAATCAGCACAATGGTGGCAATCCTCTCTTCTTCTCCTTTCATATTTTCCCTTCAGGGGTCGCCACAGCGAAGCAGTTGTCTCCATCTATCCCTGTCTTCTGCATCATCTTCTCTCACATCAACTACCTTCATGTCCACTACAACTATAAACCTCCTCTTTGGTCTTCCTCTATGCCTCCTGCCTGGCAGTTCAAAACTCAGCATCCTTCTACCAATATATTCACTATTTCTCCACTAAACATGTCCAAACCATCTCAGTCTGGCCTCTCTGACTTTATCTCCAAAACCTCTAACATGTGCTGTCCCTCTACTGATCCTATCCTTCTTGGTCACTCCCAAAGAGAACCTCAGCATCTTCATCTCTGCTACCTCCAGCTCTGTCTCCTGTCTTTTCCTCAGTGAAACCTGAATCTAGACCAAAAAGCATCTGGGCCTCGACCGATCTGGTATGGAAGTCATAAATTTGATTCGCATGTTCGATTTGGCAAAAGTTTTACGTCGGATGCCCTTCCTGACACAACCCTCTGTATTTATCCGGGCTTGGGACACTGGCTTGTGCCTTATTGCGGCTACATTAGCAATCCTAATTTCCAATAATTCATGAATGGTATTCCCTTTATTGAGTGGATTCTCCCCTAATAACCATAAGTATATCCTACAGATGATGGAGGAACACTAATTTCCTGTGTACTGTGATACTTTGTGTCATTACAGTTCACTTTATTACACCTCATTTTTTAAATTTCTCACTACCTTCCAATAGAGCATTTATTGTCAGCCCATCATTTTCCTACAGTGCCATCACATAAGATGTTCTCAGTTCCCTCATGCTGTCATTTTGTGTGCCCTTTACCTTGCCCATCCCTGGACAGTTTTCACGAGCTTAATTTAATTTGCCACACCATTCTCAGCAGACTCATCAGCCACCATCACCACCACCAATGTCTGGACTCCATGGGGGGATTTAGGTTGCTGCTGCTCCGGGCAGATGCCCTTCAATCACAATCTTCCCGAAGAGTGTAAGCTCCAAAGACAGACTAATTATTGCATATTGTCTGTTGTAATACACAATTATCTGTACTTCATTAATTCATCTCTTTTGATTGAATTCAATAAAGACTTCAGGTTTGATTGCCTGTGTTATCCCCTGATGATGTGATAGAAAACAGTTGGCAGCAATTAAATATAGAAATGCAACAGCAAATAGGGGAACACAATCACTGCGAGGGACCAATCATTTAATTTGTCACCCAAATACCCAGTCAATCACAGATGTCCACATCAGTTGTATTGGCATATGGGTTAGCCGAAAAGTGTCACAGTCTACAGTTTTATTACTGCGTTAATTGTTGACATATTTGGTTAGCATTATTAATAATTTAAATTGAAACCACTGTGCTAGAGGTTAATAATAAAATTATGTAAGAAACCTGCAGATTTAACGCAATCAAGATCTTATTCTGAAAACAACATGCTTTACAATGTGAATGTAGAGTCTACAGTGCTCAGTACAGGTTACCTTCATTTAAACGGTATCTGTATTCAGAAATAAATAATCTTGCAGGTTGCATACACACCAACATTAACATGTTTTTGTAGTATTAACGAGAAAAGTTTTCTCACTCACAAATTTTAGAATTTATTCATGAAAGTTTGGTGACCGTCAGATGCATTTCTCTATTTCTTTTCTGGCGGGAGCAATGACGGGACAAGGGTAGGAGAAAATTAATGCATTTTTCAAGCCACCACAGCCATTGGACCAGAGCCAGAGAGCAGCTCCTAAAAGGCAGCAACCTCAGCAGAGACAGACAAACCCAGCTATGAAAATGCACCTGTGGAACCGAGCGAGTCAGGAAAGTTAAAGGTCTAAACATGATGCCTCTGACAGAAATAAAAGATTGGTGTCAGAATGCAATTTTGATAGGTGGATTTACAACATTACAGTTACACAAAACAGTTTGAAAATGCTTACTGCTGTAAAGATAAATATGGCTATAGAGATGGTTCATGAATTTCACCGGATCCAAATGTTCCCTTCAGATATTACTTTTGATGGGAATTTGTTGCTGTATTGGTATTGTTTAAAGTACAAAGTACTGTACAAAGTAACAATACCACTAAAAAATGTAAATACCAAGAATATGTTATGGTATTATTTGGTACAAGTCTTCATAAAAATGAAATAAAAACATGTACACAGTTGTTGACAAAGTGGGTTATATCAACATAAATTCAACACAGTAAAAATGTCTGCTCGTTAGACAGTGGCTCCAGTCATTGACTCCTGACCTTGTGTATGTGCTTCGTCTAGCAGTAGCTTGTTAAAAGTGGCTTATATTTAAAATAACAGTAGAAAAACATACAGTGGAGGAAACAAGTATTTGATTCACCGCTGATTTTGGCAGTTGTCATACTAAGTCCTCGCTTGGGGTGTGATAGGTCCAGGATTCGAACACGGTACCTCTCGCACACAGTGGTTAACTGACGTCTGGCAGGGAGAAGGTTTGGTCTTGTCATGTCGCTTTTTGATTTGGAGTGTTTTCTGGTCCATCTTTTACTCAAATTGACAGTTGTCAATTGATGACTATCCAAAAATAGCAAGCTGCCTTTGCATAGCATTTCCAAGAAATATGACTTAATTTCCCCCCGTTTATCAATGTCCCCATGCCACAGCTGAACTAATTGGGCACTGGTGGCTGCGGTGTGGCTTTGCTGATTGGGGAGGCTACTCAACCCACCCCTTTAGGACACTTGAGGTGAGTGTCAGTGTTACTTGTTTATGTCATGACATGTCTGTCATGTTTTGTTAAATATTGTTTCTCTTATTGCTCGTACGTTTTCTTTCTGTTATGACTCATGTCGTTTCTGTCATGACTCACCTCAAGTTATTTCTGTCGTGACTTGTATCATGGTGCTTCTCATATCGATCTGATAAGTCTGTCCAGGACACAGATTAATGTGTGCAGGGTGTCTGTTTTTTATAAAAGCTTATAGCTTCTGTTTTAAGGGGAGGGGTGTTACGGGCCTGCATGGGTTTGCATGGGCGTGTGTGTATTTGTTTGGTTCCCTCCTCTCAACTCTTCACTGCCCTCCAGTCCTGGCTCCTCCCACTCAACCAGTTCGATCTCCAGCTCCTGATTGGTGCGGTGTGCTTCCCTTGGAGTGCTCCAATCCCAGATCCTCAATCAGAGCGGGGGCCCTCAAATACTCTTCAGGTGTTCAGATGTGGCAGTTGTTTCCCCATGTACAGTTTACCTCATGTGCACCTGCGAGATGCGATGCTTTAACCAAATTTGTGACCACATTGTGGAAGAGTGGGTCAAGTTAGTCACCTGTCAATTTCAGTTAGGCACTTGATTGTGTTAGCATTAGGAGTTACGGTGCTGCTCACCACTTTTTGTGCACCTGTAATTACAGGACTTTGTGGGTTTTGTTTTCACTTGTAATTTATAGACAAATTCAGCAGTCCTCTTTTGGTTATATTCCTTGGTTTGTTTGAGCAGCATCCTTTGTTAATTCTGAAAACCTTTCCTCTGTGAAGGGATTCAAAATAATATTTGGTTTATTAAATACTGTTTGACATCTGATTCTTGTAACAACTCTTTTTAATGAGATCGGTAATAACACTAAGAAATAAATTAAGTCTCGGATTTTTATGGCAGCTTTATTTTAACAGCCATAAAAAGAATATTAAAAAAATATTGAGAAAATTACATGAAATGAGAAATATTTAGTTATCACCTATGTTAATATTTTGCTTTTTCTTTAGGTGATCCAAGAAGCAGCATTGCTCTCATAGCAACATGCTACATCAACTTTTCAAATATTTGATAGCAGTAAATGCTACTGGTAGAGTAGGAAACTGTGTATAATCTGCTTTGTATTCCTCCTTTCAACCCAGAGACAGAATACAAATTTTGTAGTTACAGAAAAATTGGTATCACTGTAAGGAGGTTGCTGGAGTTTTAACCTATAACTCTCTTGACTTACCCCGACTGCTCTATTGCTTTAAAGTACCTGTCTAAGTACTGGCAATAAATGCCAATTAGGAGCGAGAGGATGTGCATTCCCCTGGATCATTTGTCATTGAGCTGGATGATGGGACAACAGCTTAGAAATACAGGTGAAGCTGAAAAGGCTGAGAAGCTTTCAGGTGAGACAAGTCTAGACAGGGTTGTTTTTTTTCCCGAGTCTTTTCTGCTGACAGCTGTTCAAGGAAACATTTAATATCAATTAATTACAAAAGAAATGTAATATATGCTGTATATATGCAATAATAATAAGATAAGGCCAGTCAGACAGTTACTGACTGTCTTTGTTGGGTTTATCGAAATTTATAGAGAAGTATGTTTTTATTTTATATATATTTTATGTACTGTATACAGTGTGTGTGTGTGTGTATATATATATATATATATATATATATATATATATATATATATATATATATATATATATATATATATATATATATATGTGTGTGTGTCTGTGTGTGTGTGTGTGTGTGTGTGTGTTTACACATTTTAACATGACATATGTGTTCTAGGTCACGTATTGATTAATACCTGCTATGTGCCTACGTGTAGTCGCATGTATGCAGCACATTCTTTCAATTGAGGAGAGACCAGATGTTAGAAACACCCTTGAGTATAGCATGCTACATTCTAATAGGACTGCAATCAATCCCAATCACAACATGGAAATAACACCAATGAAAGGCTAAACCTGGATGTGTTACTCCGAACATGGCAAAGGAAAAACAATGGTGCTTCATCTGTTGTGTCTGTGTTTCTTTGCTCTTGTAGCTGGACAGCTGCATGTACAAAGTATTACTGCATAAAAACCCGAAATTTAATGTATGTGAGCCTTTCTTAACTCCTCACATCAACATGGCAGCCTAGCCAGGAAAATCTTCATGTTGCAGCTAAACAGTACACTCAGTGATCTTCAACTGAGGTCAGAAAACTTTCATATTTGATCAGCAATGCCTATGCTCATTGTTTTACTGAGTTATGTGAGTACTGTTTGATTTTTCTTCTCTTTTCAACAGCACAAACATATTTTTGTTGGAAATGCTGGTGTATTTGTACAATTCTGGTTGCCAGTGTTCCAATGTTCAATTCTAAGCTTTTAACAAAAGCTGGACATGAAAAGTTACAAAAGGACACACATGCACAAACACATGTCACAATATTTTTTATATTACCATGAAAAAGAATAATGATCTAAAAGGGATTATGCTGAAATTTGTATTATATTACAATTTAGAAAAGGACTTGGCTTATCAAACCAATACAATGCACAGCCATATATGGTTTGTTGACAGTTCAGGTGGTTCAAAGAGAATGACAGTAATCGCAAATAACACCCCTCCCAGAATGATGGGGATGGCAGATTAATTGAAGTGTGAACCACAATCCAAAGGGAGGTCAAAAATTGTGCGAGGACTGAGTGAAAAGATAGAAATTGTCCTAGAAGACCCAGACTGAGAGTGAGGGAGTGATTTAGGGAAAAAAAAAGTCTGAGTATGAGAAAAGTGTGTGAGTAGCCAACCATGCAGATAAATAGTGACAAGATGCCAGAGGGGGAGGTGAAAAAGGAACATAGACGTAGTGAAGATACAGCAATGGAACAACACTCACAAATACAGGTAGGCTGGATGCCGGTCCAAGTTAGATCAGGTAAACAGAGCCGGGTGGTCGAGCCCTGCAGTAGGTGCCCCTGTTGGCACTGAAAGTCTACTCTGCTGCCCACCTGTCCAAAGACAGCACACAAAGAGTCAATAAACCGATGCAAATGCCAATAGTCTCCTAGCATTAAATCTGAAAAGCTAGGTAAATACTGCACACTAAAGTTTATTTTCCTTTTTAATGCTTGTCTGTAGTGTGCAGAGGCAGATGGGGGACTATTCCTAGAAGCGATAGCCTATGATTGTGCTTGCAACCGATGCACAGAGATCACAGTGAGGAAGATTGCTTCCTGGACATAGAGCCCCTTTGTTAATTAATGATTATTTTCAGACATCATGCCAGTTTACTGTTCAATAAAAGCATTGAAGTGGAACGTTGGTTGGCGTCACAACATTGCAGAAGCTGCTCGGTAATGCTAAAAAATGGAAGACTGCAGCCGTAACAAGCACAGATCCAAATACTAAGCTGTATACCCTTTAGGATAAATTCTGCATCAGATACGCCGTTGAAACTGCGGATAAATGGTTTGCATTTAACTTGAAAGGGACACTCTAAAAGCAACAGAGAGGAAGTAAAATGAAATAAACTGGATGTTACCATCTCACGAGAGCCACTGTGCACACACCAGTGATCATGATTTCAACTTTTTTTGACTCTGATGCATTTTGCTCATTTTGCGCACACATGCTCAAATTAAGAGCAGACATTATTAAAGAGCCAGATATGTCGTTGCACATTCATTCATTGGCTTTCTTCTGGTAGTGAATGGATGCATGTATTACTATTTTATTGCTGCACCACCACTATATCATTCTAAAGGAATACACGGTGATCCCACCTGGATCATCCTGAATACCCATTTCAAAGCAGACAAAAACAGCTAAGAGCCGAGATGTTTAATGGTGCTTGTTCATGTACATTTTCTGCTGGTTCTCAAACATCTTCAAATGTTATTTACATTCATTTGCATATGTTATGGAACAAAATCAGCATATAGATAAGGATATTTCACAGAAAGGAGTTGTGTTGGCGGGCAAAATGGACTATAATATTGTCAGATATGGAATATAGTACTTGTGCTTAATTAACGTACAAAAAAAATGAAACTAAGAACATGTTTTGAGTCCTCCCCTTTCAACACAGTCTGGAAAATTGTGAGCCACTGGCTCCACAGAGGGCCTATTTTTGAGTGTACTGTAGGGAATAGTGAAATAATAGATCAATCTCCAACCACATTAGATGCCATACACACTGGTTACTAAAATAAACTTGTCTCTAAGACTATATTTTTTGGTCCTGTCTGAAAATAATTTCCTGGGACAAAGTCACATCAGAATTAAAGAGCACAACACCAATCACTTATAAAACAAATCCACTGCAGGCTTTGCTCTTCTTACCTTAAAGCCTGTTGTGTAATTCATGAAGCCGTGCTCTGGTGTGCCTGGATTTTCACAAGTAGTTCTTGATGGTTCTGGAACAAGAAATTATTGTCACAAAGAGCAGGAAAATTTACAAAAATACAAAAATAAAAATAATGACAAGTAATGGCAGAAAATGACAAAGCAATTTCCTTTTGGTGTATTCCGCATCACATTGCTATTCCTTGGGTGACATTGTCACAGGTGCAAAATAAGGCTCTGCCATCTTTGCCTGTCAATTCATTCAACTTTGAAAATCCCAGAAATAGGAACCTAATTATTGTGTGGATTAGCTAAATTAAAACATGGGCCGATTTGTCGTACCAATACATCGAGGCTGCGATCCGCTCCAGAAGCCATCCTCCTGGCACATACGTGTTGTTGATCCCACCAGCACATAGGGGGCGCTGCAAATAAACATCACCTCGGACTTGAAAATGAAACTGTGCCCTTCTTTCCTTCCTTTGGCAGGTGTACCAGGATCTCCACAGAATTTGGCTGGAAATAAAAATGAATAATAGATATCCAGTAAAACAGATGTATCTGAAAACAAATGGAAAATAAGAAATATGCTAAAACTAGTAGCAAACAAATCCAAATACAGATGTTTCACATTCTCCTGCAAGCATTCATGCAAGAGGATACCACATCACTCTGTTATACCTCCCCTCCAGGTTGGATGGATGCCTTGTTGCGCTTCCCTATTTTCCCCATCTCAATCATTTATCTTATTTCAGCCTCATCAAACATAGGAAAATCTGCCACAGCTAGTCAAATGAGAAGCACTGAGGAGACTATTGAGCATTTAATACAGAAATAATAAGGTGCGTAGGCTGCTGCTGTACTCATACATAGACCATGAAGAGAAGTGCTGCTGAGAGCTCCGGTGTTTTCAATGACATTTTTATTATATACCATTTATTTGAGTACCTGACCGCAAAAACAACTTGATACAAATGCCTTTTATAAGACTTTTGGATATTTTCCATGAATTGAATTATTCAAATTGCATTGTACTTTTTATTCAAATGTTTCCAGGCATTTTATATCACATGTGGGAAGAGGTATTCACATTCATGTCTTCCCAAGAATTGCTCCATTTAAACCACCCCCCCCCAACAATATAACTTGCTGTTGATTGGTTACAGTGGGGACTGAATATAAATGACAGTGAAGGGAAGTCATGCCACTCAATTTTTGATCAAAATAATTAGTAACTGAAATATTAATTTCCCTGACATAGCCTTGAGGTTTACAAAACTGAAGCCATCTGCTGCTGCCGTGCTCTCCAAGTCACTTGTATAATATTGCCATTTTAATGGTACTACAACCAAGACACTCGACAAACGTAGCCTGTTGGTTTATCACTGCTGCTGCTTAAATGTATTGCTTATAGAAATCAATCAAAAATGTGTTTAATAAATCAGGCTATCTCAAAATCTGGACTTCCAAATCCTATATATAATTATTATATGACTACATCCATCAATGTATTATAATCACTAAAGGTGACTTGTTTGCTGTGGGAGGCTCAGAAATGCTCAGTGTGACAGAGAACAGAGGCGAGGATGAGAGTCACAGCATTCAGTCACGCAGCAGAGCGCTGTGGAATCCGGCAATAATAAGGCAGGCTGCTTTTCCCAACCCGACACACAGTACGCTGCTGTGTGGACGTCTGGAGACAGAGATAAGTTCTCGCCTGATACCGTCCTAGAAATCAGCAGCCAACGGGGGCTTCACATAGCCAGTTCCCGACATAAAAGATAGCTAGTGAAAGAGATGACAGATTATAATCCAGACCATAGAGCAATGGCAGAATAAAGACATTACTGCAAATATTGTTATCTCAGGAACAAATCCTTGTATTCAGAGACATATCTTTTTATTTTTCATTCACAAGATGTTTAGCTCTGCAGTAGGTTGGGGCTGAATATGATGCATTGTGAGGACCAACCTCCCGGCACCCACAGCTTGACCATATTTGATAGGGCAGCAGTTAAAGCTGTGACTATCTAACTGGATCTGAAATGGGAATCTCATTACTGGAAGTAGAGCACATACCTCATCCAAAGCCAAGCAATCCTACACAGTTTTTTTGACATCTTACATAAACCACATATGAATCCGCATGAAAAATTGTGGAATAAATCAAACCAATTTGCACCTATATTTATAAAAATGGAGAGCTATGGTGGAACTATGATTTTAGCCCTTTAAAAAAAGCTACACAAAGAAGATCAAATTTGCACCATAACTTCACAGGTATTAACAACATAAATATGACTACATACATTATATATACATTATTATACAAACATATATACACTGGAATCATTAGATTATTTCCTGAGGCATAAGATAAATTGTCTGGTAATGCTAAGGAAAATCAGACAATGCTCATTATAACTAGGCCCTACTAATTAAATCTATCTGGTTACAAAGGCTGTAGCTGACACAGTTTGTTCCTAGCAACAGTTAATTCTAAGAAATCTGGAGATAATCCATAAAACATTCTGCAAGCCAACCCCCCATCTAGATCTAGAGCACTTTTATGGATTAATAGCTGATATATTTTCCACCCCTCTACAAAGTTTCATGGGAATTGGTTCAGCAGTTTATGCAGATTAATTTAGGAAATACTTTGGAAAATGATCTATAAAGTTACAAAAAGTTGGGGGCGGCAGTGGCTCAGCGGCAGAGAGGGTCGTCCAATGTTCCTTAGATCGGCGGTTCGATTCCTGCTCTCGCCCACCCGGAGTGTGAGCTGACAGTAGGACGTGTCAGCTCACCTCCCGAGCACTGCCAAGGTGCCCTTGAGCAAGGCGATGTCCCCCTTCACAAGGTGCTCATTTGGGGTGCCCCAAAAAGGAGCTGCCCACCACTCGACCTCTCCGTGCATGCCTACAGTGCCCCTTGCATGTGTGTGTGTGTGTGTGCATGTGCTACAAGGGCCTGTACAAACTAACATGTATGCATGTGTTTGCAGTATTTACTAACTAGAATGTGCTCTTAATTTCCCTTCTGGGATCAGATCAGTGTATGAAATTTAAAAAAAACAACAACAACAACTTCCTGGTTCCAGATCTGCACCATTTGGCTCACTGCCCAAGTGTAGGATGAACAAACTAACAAAATAAGACAGATGAACTCATAGCCTTGCTGGCTGATGTTACAACATTTAATATTCAGATGGTATTTTTCTAGACCTGACAGCACAGGCCAAACAACAGGTGACATGAACAAAAGTCACAGGTTTCAAGCTGCAGAGAAATAATATACTGTTTTATGGACATATATGAGAAATTGCCCTTGGGCTAAACCAAACTCAGCATATTTAATGTGAATCTTTGTACTGTGTGTGTGTGTGTGTGTGTGTGTGTGTGTGTGTGTGGGTGAGAGAGAGGAGAGAGAGAGAGAGAGAGAGCGAGAGAGAGAGAGAGAGAGAGAGAGAGAGAGGGGGGGGGGGGGGAGAGAGAGAGAGAGAGAGAGAGAGAGTGAGAGAGAGAAATTATTTTCTCTCACTCACTCACAGGCTCTCTCCTTCCTTGATGAATTATCAATGCTTTGAAGTAATCAGTATGCAGAGGCCAGATTCAAAGTTGGAATCACAGTTTCATCCCTGCAGACACATGAACTTGAATTCGCAGACAATGGATTTTACTGCTTATGGTGGCCTGTGCTGTGTGGAGGAACATGAGTATGAATCCCTATCTTGTTTACTGACAAATGCTTGGAAAAGCTCAAATTATAAGGAATGCACAGGATTGTTTGGCACTAAATGCGATCTGAGCGGAATTTCATCTAAAAATACAGAGACTAATTTTAAAAAAACCTCTAGGATATATCTAATTTAACTTTAATTCCCCCCCCAAAAAAAGTTGGGATGCTGTCTGAAATGTTAATATAATAAAGAATGCAGACTGCACAGGAGCCTGAAATAGGCAAAGAATATTGGAGTATATCTTGGAGGATACTGTATCTCTTCACAGAAGCATTACATGAACAGATGCTGTTCGATGATAAATGTGTGTATTTATAAGTAATAAACAGTACATAGTGATTGCCCATACATATTACCATATTGTGAAGATGCATCTAAATCTTTTAATAATAGTTCAATAGTTTATCAGAACTTGTAAGTAAATCTGCAATAGAGTGTATACTCACAGTTTAATGCTTAGATAATAGCCTTTTCTACAGAAAATGTGATCAGCACTTTTTTCTCCATTGTTCCATTTTCCAGGCTCATTTATTTTCCTTGGTAAAACTCAGTGATTCATCACAGGCTAGCTTTAACAATATGTTTAGCGGAGGCAAGTTCTTCACAGAACCTGGTTGTTGATTAAACTACTGTATATGCTTTTCACAGGCTGCAGCCCTATTTGTAACAATTTTGTACATTGACACCTTCATGTAGTTTAGCTAATAACTGTAATTAGTAGATCAGTAAGACGAGCGAGGACACATAATGTTACATCATGGTACACAGGGGTTCCTCCCTCACAATACTGAGGCAGGTTCTTTTGTGGTTTGCTGATGTGGAAAACTTTTTGTTGTGTGTTGAGGAATGATACTGCTCATCATAATTGCAGCAGACAGTCAGTAGACATGGTACATTTACCAAGTGGAACCTTATCCATTTCATGTGCAGGTGACATTTTCTACACATTATAATAGCTCAGGACGGCACCAGAGATTTAGCAGTACACCTCGGTAAAACAGACAGTTGGTGACTTAGTTGCACCAAAGCACATATCTGGTCATAACAGACAAGCACAATCCTTTAAAGTTAAGCAGGATATAAATCAGACAGCATTGTGCACACTGACTCACACGAATAACAATAACCGCCTGCTACGTAGCTATTTAGAAAAGAAAATGGTTGCATGACTGTGCCTCCAGTCACATAGTCACAAACACTAGCAGTCTGTCAGCTGTATCTAAAATGCTACGTACCCATATGGGACCATGTTGCTTGAATGAATATGGCCACAAGCACCAAATTCTCTGATCAGCATCAATTACAAAAAAGTGAATGTAGTTCTTTATGGAAATGCTCAGGGGTCTGTCTTCCTTTTACTGGTGTGCATGAACATTCTTTAGTGGAATTTGATTTTGTTCTGTTTGGCTTGGACTAAAATTAAGAGCAACATAAACAAGTATAAAACAAAAAAGCTAAGAATAATTCTGATTTATTAATGATGCAACAATCATGAACGGTCATTCACCCATACTGGCAATCATTATTCTGAAAATAATTTCATTTAGTGAGACAGCATCACGCAGCCACTTGTGGGACCTTGCAAACCATCGGCTTCATCATCAACGATGCATCTCTGACTCTGGGGCTGGACATTGATTCATTTTTCACTCAATCAAAATGCATATTGGGGGATCCATTTAATGCACAAATAATCATATATTAACAGCCAGAATGAAATATCCTTACAATGGTTAGAATTTTTCAATAACATTTTAAGTAAATTCAGTCGGTGTGTAACAAATTATGTTCAGATTATACTGTAGAAAATTGACCCTGATTATATGAGATGGAGGATCGTTAAAATTGTTATGTCTCATCTCTGCAAGACTGTCTTATTTTCTTTTCCACATGGACCCCGATATTACGTTCCATGACTTATTAATGACTTTCATTAATTTCATTAATTTGAAATGACCTCCAAAGATGTCACCAGCAGAATGGTGGGAAGAGTATTTCTGTCAATAAGAAAACATAGTAACCATGACGATGGCCTATTTGATAACTTCTTAATTCACAAATTTGTAAAAAATGATTTATGACTTGGTCGCAGTTATATTTTCCACCAAGTCTATATGAAATGAAACCATGGTAATTTCACTGTCAAATGCATGAGGCAAAGGTAATTTGTCATTTTTAACTTTAAAACAATGAAATATTAATTTTTTGATGAACATAAATTCAAGAGAAAATCAACAGAATAGTGATTTTAATGAGTCAAAATTTTTACATGCTTAATAATGTTCAAAGAAAATACTAAATTCAGTCCAATATGGAAGGAACAGTGTTTCCGGTGGCGACAGAAATGTCACCAGCACCATTTGAGTCTCAGCGTAAATGTAAACCGTAAATGTCCTCTAGAGACCTCTATAATTATCACTGTAATTATGCTGAAATAAATAATTACTCACGCAAGCACTGAGGCAGGTCTCCGCTCCATGAGCCATTCCCTGTGCAGGTAAGCACAGCAGGGAAAGCCAGTTCATAACCATGTAGGCAGCTGTAACTTATGCTCGTTCCCCACTCGAAGACAGAGCCCTCCAGGAGGCTATTGGGTATGGGTGGGGGATTAGGACACATCACAACTGTGGGGAAAACATAAAGGAAATATTTAAAGAGAAGCTTGTTGGAGTACAATTGATTAAAAATGAGATGAGACAAAATCAGTGCTTTCTTGGCTGTACAGAGTGATAGTTTGAGAAATAAGATGTGTCAAAGACAGAAGTTAAAACATAATTAAAGCCAGAACACTTCATGACAGCAGTTCAGTGGCAAACAGAATATTTGGGTACTAGAAAGAAGGATCATAAAGTATTTCTGAGAAAAACATTATGCATTCTTCCATCTGATACAACTGAAATAAAAACTATTGGTTGGAACTCAAAGATAACTTTAAGTTGAAGCTTACAGGCCATTACCAACTTTTTTTTGTGGAATTGAAGGAACAGGAATATTTCCTGTGTCTTAGAATTTCAAGAACAACTTTGATAAATTGAGGTGTTGATGGTATTAGTAGGAACTAAGGCCCCTTCCACACGATGACGGATTTTTTTGAAAATGGATCGAAAACGATTTGCGTCCACACGACAGGGTTTTCAAAAAAAAAAAAAAAAAATTTTTCAAAAAAATTCACCTTGGCCAGCGTTTTTTAGAAGTTCCAGATAACTGCATTGTCGTGTGGACGGAAGGCGTGAAGGCAACAAAAAAGTTGTGTTTTCAAAAAGTTCCGGCCTAATAGTGTTCAAATGCACGACCCCCTGTAATTAGCCCAGAGGAATAGTCCCTGTTTCGACTATGACAGAGCGGGATTGTTCTTTTGTTACTCTTTGGACTATGCAGAATAATTTCTGTAAGAATGGAAGGGACATCTTGAGTCTGTGTAAGCCATAAACATTCTGCTCAACAAATGTAATAAATTAATACATAATAAAGCTCAGAGTTTGTTCTGACACACTTGAGATGAACCCGTGGGGACGCAGATGGGATATGGGTTTTAGGGATGTGAATAAATTATAGCAGTTGTTTTATACCATCACTATCCTCCCTCTGCACCCATGAGCTCCCCAAGTCTCTCCTTCTTCTAGACACAGTCATGCATGCTGAAAGATTTTGACAAAGACCTGCAAATTGGAGCGAGGTGAGATCAAGCCTTACAACCATCTGGCAAAATCAGATTTTTGGCTATAAATCCAGTTACTTAAGTTCTCATGTTGCCACTATTACTCTCAAGCTTGATTTTGGTGTTAAGACAGCATGACAACACAGTCATTTAACTTAGTAAACACGTGATAAAAATATATTAGTGCAGCATTTAACTGCAGAATTTATGAAACATGAATGGAGCTGCATAGATCCATTGAATTTGAGGGAAAGACAAGTACTGGAAGAAGGAGGAACCACCACCTAAGGCAAAGATGGGGAAATGTCTAATAACTTCTTCATGACATCTCTTTTTCTCAGTTTTTGAAATAAAACAATAACAATTTTTTTTTCCAGAGCTCTACTTTGTTCTTTAAAAACAGCATTATAACCAGGGCTCATGGAAAGGGCAAGGCAAGACACTGCATCCTAACAACAATTTCAAGGCAAGAAGTCTTCACACTGATTTTAAAATTGACAAAGGACTACGAGTGATTCGCCTCAATAGCACTCTTGGAGAAATTTATTAAATTACCTGTTGTTTTCTTTGGTTGGATAGAAAATTGGTGCACTATAAGTGACTGAGCAAAGCTCTGACATCTTCACAACACTATCTTGTACACTCAATAAATCCACAATCAGCGGCAGCCCTTAAATTTCTCTATTATTTACCTTGACTGAAGCACATTCTTCAAACTGAACAGAAAATAAAATATTCCTGTATTAAAAACTGTTGAGGACCATTAACCTTAAGGTCATCAAATTAGATAAGGAAGTATTCTGATTTTATTTTGTGTTTTTTTATGATGCAAAATCATCAAGTAAAATAAGTAGCTAAAGTTCAATTCAATTTGACGTGGACCTTTCAAGAGTACTGATATAATTCTGTGATCTTGCTTTTGCAATGTTGTAAACAGGTTCAATTTTAAAAACAAATAAATAAAGCGAAGAAGCTTGTGAAATATTCCCTGGGCTCCCTTGCATATTGCAGTCAAATTTAAATATGTTTTTAGTCCTACTGAGATCCAAGAGCTTGCACACATTGTGAAACTCATTGAGTGCTCTTTTCCAATTCTTGACACCACCTTTCACAAGGTCCTCTTGTCTTAGACTTTTACTAAACACTCTCCAAGCAAAAATAAAGCGGCATTCTTCATCTTCTATGTGAGTACTCGAGCCATCTAAAACTCGGGAACCTTTTTAGTGTGAAAGCTCTTTTTCTGTTCAGACATATCAGAATAGGTATCTTCAGATCCTGCTGCTCTGGCTGGTGGCCTGAATGCTACTCTTTCTGTCTTTTCTTCATCTGCCTCACTGGTCTGTTATTTCTCATCTCCCACACTTTCTTCTGTTTCTCCTCGTATTGTAGAGACAAAAAGAGTATATAAAATTTTAATGAAACAAGTAGCTTGTTGTACATCAATGTCATCCCATTATGTGAGATAGCAAAATAACCATGTGTATAATATGGTTAGATGTGGCCAATACCACCAAGCAAAATGTTACAACCACCTATGATCAATACAGATGTTTGCTGGATACCATGATCCATCCATTTTCTTATAGATTTGAAGATCTCAGCTGGCTACACACCACAGGCGGGGTACACACAAGATGAGATGCCAGCTCATCTTGTAAAGCTTGTAAAGTCTCGTCTTCAGCTGCTTGCTCAAAGTATGGGTCGTGGGTGCTACTGGAGACTATCCCAGTTGGCGAGAGGAGGTGTACAACCTGGATGAGACACCAGCTCATCACAGAGCCAAACATAGTCAAACAACCATTCATTTGTACACTCACACATGTGGAGAATTTTACAGGGGCTAGTTGCGTGTTTTTGGAGGTGGGAGGAATCCAGAGAACCCAGAGAGAACCCTATGCAGATATAAAAGATAGAAACTTCGCACAGAAAAGCCCCTGGTGAAGTCAAACCCATGAGACAAAAGTGCAATCAACTGCACCACCGTCCTGCCTTTTGAAACATATTCTTACTCTCAAAATTAAAATACCATTACTGACAACCAGAACAAAATTTGACAGCATAATAAATTAAATTGAGATTTTATCTGTGGATGAAATCAAAAATACATGAAAAAAGAGCACTGACATGCCGTGAAGTGGTTTCCTTTGTTCTATTATTTACAAAAGCTACTGGATACAGCATTATTCCAGAATTCAAAAGATTGGGTTTGAGGTTAGTGTTATATGTGATTTGCAGTTGAATAGGTCTCTAATTCTTATTCTGAAAGTGTGACTACATGATTAGCCCTTGATGGACAACTTTCATGCCTTGTGAAGTTTAGTTCAATTTCCTTTGTATAAATGAGGCTACAGTAAATGTGGAGCAACCCACAGTGGGGTTTTCTTTTCAAGGTGGAACCATCTTTTGTTCTTGTTGGCAGCAGATCCAAAACGATTTCCATGTGGACATGGAAAATGAAAAAGAGTATATGTTTTAGATGTATGCTATATTTAGAATGATATTTAGGCCATGATGAATAGTGTGTAGAAGTCTGTTTTTTTAATGTTTTGTTTGATAATATAATTTTGTTTCTCCATCTCTGAAGCAGGAACAAGTTCAGTTGAGATAGTTTCTCTTTGATGTTAATGAATTGGTGCAGAGTGCCTTCATTTTGGGATTTCAATGCCGCTGCTTGAAAGCCCTTGCAAAAGGAAAGCACTTCATTCTGATATACCTTTCGAAAATACAAGTATGTTTGAGTGTGTGTGGGTCTCGCTATAGTGTGGCTGTGTGAAACAAAGCAAGGGAAGAATAGAAAAAGACAGATGGAGGGAGAATGTGCAAGTGCAAGTGTGCAAGGAGGCAAATTATGCTGGTTATTGTAGGCTGCCTACTAATCCCATAAGCACAGCATCAGAACTTACTTAAAATAAATGAAAATAAAGCCACGGAAGGGAGGAAGAACTGAATGAGGATTGGAGAGTGTCCCCATTTTCCTAAGTAGTTCTAAGCAGCATTAGTGACTCTTAGCTGAACACACCAAACCTGGGATTCACAGTCAATTCTTGCTGGGTGAGGCTTAGGATGTGTCATCACACACACGCACACACACACACACACACACACACACACACACACACACACACACACACACACACACATACACACACAGCATGGCTGAACACGCCAAACCTGGGATTCACAGTCAATTCTTGCTGGGTGAGGCTTAGGATGTGTCATCACACACACACACACACACACACACACACACACACACACACACACACACACACACACACACACACACACACACACACACACACACACACACACACACACACACACACACACACACACACACACACACACACACACACACACACACAAACACACACAGCATGGCGAGTACTGATGAACGCAGATTAAGTACAAACTTCTGCACAAATTCTACAAAGTAGGTGAAACCTCTTTCTATCCATATAAAATTATATCTTCCTTTGCTTTCTTTTCTTCTCTTACCAGTCTCTGTAGCTCACTAACAAATGCATGCAGGTCACTATGAGCTGAGGGCAAGTAAACATCTGTGTCTGTGTGTGCACAGAGGTTGGGGAGACACGGTTGTACAATAGAAACTCCCAATGCAATTTCATATTTGTGCATTGGGAGTTTGTGTGTGTGAGTGTGTGCGTGTGTGCGTATGTGCGTGTGTGTGTGTGTGTGCGCGCGTTTGTGAGACATTATTATGGCAAAGATCTCTGGTTTCTATGCTTTCCACATGCCCTCCATCAGCCATAGACGCATTGAGGCCGATGTTGAGGTGCTGCAGCATCTGTCAAGGATTGTAACTCGAAAGTTAGGAGATTCCCCACGTCTTATTCACACATGCATTCACCCTCACACACGCTTCTGCGTGGGTGTCTCTCTCCACTGCCTAAGGCTAAGAGTTGTGCAGCCATTGGTTCGTCCAACGACTTCATCATGCCGCACAACAAGACACATCAATAATGAAAGAATCCCATGAAATATTACAAATCAGTGTCAGTTTGGATGTTATCAATTTCAAGGCAAGGTCCAAAAGAGCGTGATAAGGGCAAGATGTGTGTGGCTTAAAACCACAGTTGAGCTGAGCTAATAGAAGGTGATGGAACTCCCTCTCAGTTTAAAAGTGTTTTATATCTGAGATTTGCAGACACAGAAGCTACCAATTACATAAAAAAAATTTCAGCAGACTTCATGGTTTTACATTCGCTTGTACTTATTCCCTTTGAGGAATATGTCTGTCTGTGTAAGTCTTTGTCTTCCAGTGATTTGACAGTGTTTATTTCCAATTGTTGTTCTGTTTGTTTGCATTCATAGTATCTTACCCTGATTCTTTCCTCTCTCATTCCTCAAGAGGCGAACACAAGGCCAGCTTGTTTCTGTGATGGAGATGTTAGCTTGAACAATTCCTTTGCAAAAAATGAGTCCCTACTCCTCTTGTAGGCTTCTCACTCTCTTGGTGCACTTCTGAACTGTTTGCTGCACAGGCTAATCTCCCTGCAATACTTTCTACTGGGTGCCAGTGGCAGACATGCTAATCTGTGCCTTCACCGGAGCGTCATAAATCATAGACTGATGAAGTGCTGCTGGGTGCACAACAACTGGTCCTCTCGGTAGATTTTCTGACTTTGATGTTAACTAAGAGCACTGAGTGAGCAGAAACTTCAACAGAGAAGCAGCAATCATCAACAGTGTTAACTTGGAGTACAATTAAAGGGAACATTGCTGCGATGAAGAGGACTTGTTGTCATCCATCACAAGTGTCAGAGCAACTTTTAGCCTCGGCTTAATGCCACCACAGGTGCAACTCCAGATGAAGTAGTGGAAGAGCTCTAAAAAATGTTTTATGTGTATTCATATATATATTTAAACTCATCGACGTGATGAGCTGTTATCCAGAAATTCCTAAACTCTTAACATGATTTAGAAAAAGCACATGAAAAAGCAGCATTGGGTGTTTATACTCAGGTATTCACACAAATATGCATGTCACACAACCAGTCTTTTGCGACATTGGCACTTTGGTCATGATCGATACACTGAATATGATGCGAACAAACCACATAGGAAGCTCTGTGTCACCTTGCTTGCTAATCCTGTTAGATCTCAGAGTATAAGCATGTGCTTTATATTGTGTGTGACAGTGCGCTAGCATGCCAAGGTTGTTACAGCACAGTCTGATGGTTATCAAGGTTGACGCCTACCATGGCACGTGTGCGATGCTGTTTTAGCAATTATGGATGGTACTTACCTTGGCATGCTGGTATGGTGCCACTCCAGGTGCCATTGTTGGTGCAGGTCCTTGTGACAGCATTGTCCCCTCCTATCATAACAAACCCTGGCTGGCACAAGAATGTTACATTCTGGCCCACCGTGATGTCATCACCAATTCTCAGTCCATTCGCTGGAATGCCAGGGTCACCACAGGTGATCACTGTTGATGGGGGTCAAACACAAACAACTTGCATCAGAAATGATTTACTATGAAGTGATTTAACACTTTAGTCAGATGTATTCGGCAGGAAAGGCACAGTGGTCAACACAACAGTGCTGGTGTTCATTTCCGGCATTTGTTAAGACATTCTTTTGTAAAGTAAATTATGGCTGTTGTCTGCCATTAATGAACTTACATCCTCATTAGGGCACAACCATGTGCAGGGAAAGGGTTGAACAAATAGACCACTTTAAAAGAATCAGGATTCAGCACACAGCTACATTTAATCCTTTATCAGAGGAAATATGTTGTACAGCAGGTTAAATCTAAAGGTACAATAGTCCCTTGTATCACTGAAGGTTGACTCTGTGATGTCATCAGGTCCAACAATTTGCTTTCCTTTTATCCTGTACTCACAGATTAAAATGGTTCTCTAAAATTGCAGTTGGAGTTACATGGGTGATACATAATAAAATATATGTAAGTCTTTCTCCTTTTTGTAAACATAGAACCTTTTTTCATGAGATATCCTGTGATGGACACACTTAAAAGCTGCACACACAGGAGACAGAAATTCTATTGCAGGGGTGTCAAACCTTTTTTCAGTGTGGGCTACATCAGTACACAATCCTCGACGGGCCAGATGTAAATTATAAATGTGAATTAATGTAACTCAATGTAATGTACAATAAATGTAAACTACTCCTTAATGTTAAATAACTCTTAATTTATTGCTTATTCAAGTTACAAACATCACAGTTGCACTGAACAAATATATTTGTTTGTTCCTCTGTTATAACATAAATCCTTTTAATTTAATTCAGGCTATGAAACCCACAGAATTCCATCAAGTAAGAATCAAACTATACAAGAGAATAAGGAATAATAACATTAAACACAAGTTTTTTCAAAACATTTTTGTCAGTGTTAAAATGGGCTTAATTACTGAATTGTGGGAAATTTAGTTTTGCTCAGAGCACACTTCTGACCTTTTTATTTTTGGACACTCTGACCTTTTATGCTCTTGCGGGCCACATTTGGCCCCCGGGCCCTGAGTTTGACACATGCGCTCTATTGTGTTGACACCTGGTTGCAGTGATTCGTATAATGTTGGCAAAGGAATTACCAAAAACCTTCCAAATGTCAGCTTTTCACAAGTAGAAAAGCAGTCATGCTTAAAGACAATTTAGAGAGGTTTATGGGATCTCAGTGAACCCACAATAACATTTATTCAACATTTATTCATTTATTCAGTGACAAATAAGACGAAAAAATTGTTTTTCACTGGGAAGTAACTCTATATATGTCTGCATACACATCCGCGTAAACATACAGGCGCGTGCGCGCACACACACACACACACACACACACACACACACACACACACACACACACACACACACACACACACACACACACACACACACACACACACACACACACAGACATAGCTCATTCCACTGAGTCTTGTGCTGAGGTCGGGAGGGTGGCTGGCTTAACAGCCCTACCCACTGCACCTCTATGCCAATGCAGGGAAAGTAGTTAATGAAACCTCGTGTGTTTAACATCACACAAACAATTTGCATCTTTTCAAGAACAGAAGCTCAGTATCAACAAATTTACATTAAAATGAATAAAATAAAGGGTTTTTTTGGTTTTTAAAGCTTCAAATAAGGATATTGCAGCAAAAAATGAATTGATTCTGAACATACATGCTTCAAAAGCTCGGCAAAAATAATAAAATCACCAGAGTTTCAAGGTAGGGATCAAAAATTATCGTCATAAATTCAGTGTCCAGCCAAATGTGAAACATTACCACGATGTTCCTCTTTGCTCATGATTGATGCTTTTGAATAATGGCCAGAACACTGTTTTTTGCAGGACACTGTAATGTCACAGCATTGCTGTGAAGACAATCAGATATTAAATGCCGTTTATATATCCTTTTGTGTAAAATTTAGTTAAAATTAGCATATTAATTTCTATCACTAAGTGTCATTTGTGAGGTCGCTGTGGCTTTGATTTCTAGATTCAAATGATTTAATGTTTGAGTTTAGCTGGATATTTATGCCACATTTGAGGACATTTCTAACCCTGAACCTACACTCCAATGTGATGGCAAAATTTTAACATTGGTGAATACTGTAGTTCAAATCAAAGCGAGAACCTAATAAAAGTACCATTAATGGTCTTTCCCAAGATGTTTTGGCCCGTCTTTCTATCATATGCCCATTCTTGGCTTCTTCTCAAAGAACAGCTTCTAAACAGATGGCTTTGTGTTGGCCCAAGACATTGTCAGGTCTTAACCTAGTGCTGTCTCCAGCGAATATCTATGTTGCCAGCATCTATCTGATTGCCTTTTGATAAGCTTTGTTTAACTTACAGGCCTAATTTCTGCGTACTTATTACAGAAGTCTTTCATGACTTGTTCACCTTAATGTAAGAAGCCAGTTTGATGCTTATGTCTGTCCTTGCTAATGCCCAGTCTCTTAAATTAATTCTTGTTTATTTATTGCTAGTTGAAGCCAAGGTCTCCAACACATATTCATCATTGACTAACTGAATCCTGGTCATGTATCTGCAAGCTGCTATTAGTGAGTCTTCACTTCCCTACCACAGAGGGTTTTGAATTTAACCAAACAATTATCTATCTGTCTGTCCGTCCGTCCGTCCGTCTGTCTGTCTATATTCGGTAGTACAGTCAAACTTGCAAGTCAAATAACCTTCCCCATTTAAAATAAGAAAAAAAATATTTTACACCATTCTAGCCTCTTAAAAAAGCTTCCTTCCTGCCTGTGTGTATTGGTTTACTCATATAGAGTAAACCAATAGACATGCATAATATACCTCTGCATAATTAATGAAATCTTTAAAAAATAGTGCTAAAGTATGAAAAGAAACACAAAAGTCACAAGCACATACACATTACATCATTACTCCAGGAAGGAGAAGAAGATCCGGTCTCAGCTGATGTTGTGTTCATGCACCAACTAGCTGTTGTGTCATAAAGCACAGCCCATATTTTGGATTTTGCTCATATGTCGAACAATAAATTTGGACAGCGCGTATTTCAAATAACTCATATCTTAAGGTACTACTACAGTATATATAGAGATTTGTTTTTACATCGCATGCCCTTCTGCATTCTTCAGTTCTGTGTAGTTGACACTGTCTTGTGCCCCCATGGGGCTGTAGATGCCGGGGATTGAACCTGGGACCACATGCACGCAACGCCTGTGCTCTACTACTGAGCTACACTGAGCTGCTGAGCTACATTCAGCTCAAAACTAAAATGAATAAACCAGGCAGTATTCTATAAGGAATAGAATGAACTGAGAAAACCTGATGTTTTATGGGTAACACAGATATGTATAGCATGTTTTTACAGTAGAATGCACTTTTATAATCTTTATCTACTGTATCTGACAAAGTCATTTTCAACAGTCATTCGTGGATCAACACTCACTCCAATATCGCATCTATCATGACTCACTCACAATAGATGTGATTTGAACAGTGACAGGTGGCTCGGTGTAGCATCGAATGTAATGTCCCTGCATCAGATCATCATACTGAACAGAGCTGAGTCAGAAGACAAGCTCTCATTTTATCAGTCTCTTCCGACCCCCACTTATGATTGTGATTTCTGGTTAGTGACTGAATGAATAAGACCACAGTTACGTGCAACACAAATGAACATTATCTGTAAGGTAGAAAGACTCTGCCTTTCCATGTGACTAAAAAGCTGGATGACTTGCTGGCATGCCTAAAGTTTGAAAATGATAATGTGATATGCACACAGTCAGCAGATATAATGTTTAGTACTTTCACTTTAGTTTAAACTTTTCCGTGTTGACCTTTGATCAGGTAGCAGAATGATCACACTGTGAGAAGATTTGCAAGCATATAGCAGTGCAATATGAAAAGTAAGAGGATCACCAAAGTTATTACAATTTTTCCTGAGGGAGACATGAAAGAGTGAAACTTTTACAGCAATTCAGTTAACAATTGTGGAGACATTTCACTCAAAACTTGCAGAAGAAATAAAAAAGACCTTGTGGTGTCATTCAAGTAAAATTCAGTGGATTACGTAAAGTTTATCTTCCATGCACCATGACTGTCTGCCTCATATAGAGTAAGAAAAAAAGATGTTTTTGCTCAAACATCTCAAGCAGCAAATCAGTATAGAGATAAATTCTTCAAACCAAATGATGTAAAGATTTAGATATATTATTATGGTGAAACAGAATGTCGAAAAGGATGGAGGCTGGTGACCTCAATACCAAACTTAACTCCGTAAATTTACATTCAGTATAAAAACTTAAACTGGTCAGTAATTAATAGTATTTATTTGTCATCAATGATCCCTTAATGTATCTTTTTTTAAAGATGACAATATATTTTTGTCACTTTTAAATGCTGCACAGTGTAATTCTTTTCACTTTCACAGTTCAACCAAAATATCATATTTATTTGACTCTTTGTGCTACTTAATTTAAAAAAAAAAAAAATCTTTGAGAGCTGCAGAAATCTCATTATTTCCTGTGACACCTTCATTTTACCCCATCCTTTAACCCCATCCACGAGGAGAATTCAATACTAGTGTCTGTGTTTAGACTGGGACAGAGGAAACCATTTACAAACACAGCAGATACAAATCAGCTGCATCACAGGATGTCACAGGAATGTCTCTGTTGGTTCTCAGTCATCCAGGTGGAGGTAAAAAGAAAAAAAATTAGAATTGTTTTATTGTTTTATTATGTCTATTCTTTATTTCTTGAAGTTTTTTTCTGGCTTCACAGTCTTCCCACAGCCAAGTCCCTCATTCCTTCATATGCCCTATAAATTTCATTTAACAAGAAATTTATCAGAAGTTGCTGCTCTTCCCTTGAGAACATTGTGTGACTGATCTGGTAACCCACATGATCGATTACCCATGAACCGTGAAAATGATTGCCTCCTTAATGAAGGCACACTGAGCCAATCTTGACATTTTAAGTGTAGATGTCCATGAACTGACTACTAAGATATAACTTGAAGTGATGACATATAAGAGGATAATGACAATAACTTTGGCGATGAGGTTTAAGTTGGGAAAAGCGGCAAGAGGGATATTCTGTCTTCGCCATGTTCGATCATTATTCAATCCAATTTCTATTACTTCTGTCCTTCCTTCCTGCCTGTGTGTATCCCTCTAGAGTCATTTCACTCCAAAATTGAAAATTATGCTCATGCCATTTATCTTTTCTTGTGATTCAGTAACAATAAAAAAAAGTGTGTGTGTGTGTGTGTGTGTGTGTGTGTGTGTGTGTGTGTGTGTGTGTGTGTGTGTGTGTGTGTGTGTGTGTGTGCGCGCGTATGCGTGTGTGCGTGTGTGCGTGTGTGGTTGTGTGTGTGCATTCTCGGGGAGGAGAATTATCTGCAGTTTTGTTTCATCGTCTTTCTGTTACAAACTGGATATAGATTGGAATGCTTCTTAATTAATGCTGGGCTCATTTCCTCCATCCAGATTCAGACATTGAAAAACTATGTTTATATACTGTGCTGTTAGAAACTTTAAAGTTTAGAAACTTTTAGCAAAACTATGGATCACTCAGCGCACCTCCTTTTTGAACAAGAAAGGGAGAAAAATCATTTTCAGTCAGGGGCTGATTCTTTTTGTTGTGCTAAAAACACAGCATTTATTGTGACTGACAAACCTAGCCATGAGCATCTGTTCAAAAACTCTACTTTCAGCATAACCCTATGTTTGTTTTGGCACCTCTCATATCCATGGAAATGCCGTATCTTCTTTATCTTTAATTTGTTTTTCTGTTCTATTTCTGAAAGTGACAATAGCAAATTCTGTAACCATTGATTACACTGGAAATGTGATAAAGCTAGACACGAACAACCAAGAAACACTGAATCGCACTCATGTCTTCTTTTGTGCTGTGTATTTTGGACAATGCTTGACAAACAGTATATGCCTCTGTGAGATTTCTCTACAAGACCAAGAAACATGTTCAAATGACTTCTTTGTATTCTGTTCGTCTATAAAACTTACTTGTGCAGTTTGGAGCCATGCCGGACCACGTGCCATTTGCCAAACACTGACGTGTTGGTGTGCCACTGAGGAAATACCCCTCCATACAGGAATACACAATGGAGTGGGAGAAAATTGTGCCATCCAAGCGGGAAATAAGGCCATGAGCAGGTGTAGCAGGATTACTGCACTGCACAGCTGGAAAACAGTGAAGAAAAGAGAGGAGAGAAGATCAGAGGTGTAAAGTAGCAATGGATTTTCTGTTTTACATATCAGTGATTCACAGTCTAAGGGTTGGGAACCCCAAGGTAGGTGCAAGATGACTGCTGTAGATCTCACGGTGATCAACACACTTTAAAAAACACATTCTTTTTTTATATTGTGTGAATACTTAAGAAATATAATCATTGCTTTACATTGACCTAATGACAAAATGTAGTTTCTTGACTATGTCTAATTAGCACTCAGGTGGAACAGTCTGGAAGGGGCAGATAGAAATCGTTGGCTTGTGTCAGAGATCCTCATTTTGTGTATGGGCCCAACATCAGCATAATGTACAGTATCACTGCTTTATTATGAGGAGCTAATGAGGAGAGCTGGCGGAGTGGTACACAAATCCCCATCTCACCATTGATGAGTCATCAGTAAATAAAGTGCAGTTTGTGTAATGTCAGGTCCCACAGTACATCCATAGAAAGGACATTTAGTGCAGTCTAAAAACACAAGGAGGCTCACGGGACTAATGTGAGTCTAAGACCTCAAGGTTTAGTTCTATCTAACAACCAACTGTTTAGCAATTAGCTTTTAGAAGCAAAGAAAGAAATTTTTTTTTAATGTTTTTCCAATAGTTTTCCAAGCGATTAAATTAATTTGAAACACATACTGAACTTGCAAAGCAGTAGATTTTAAATCTCTTACAGTAGAAATCATATATTTCTATTGTAAAAACCTTTACTTTTGGAGATAATAAATCATTTTGTTTAAATGAGAAGAAAAAAAAGGAAAGAAAATGATGCAAACCAGCTCGGCTCGGGGTTTAAAAAACATCACCGCCTTTTGAGGAAAATGACGTGTTTTTCTTCTGCTCCAAATCATGTCTAATTATGAAACTGATTTGCTCTCAATCACCTAATTGCCAAGAAAATTTGAAACAGTGATTCTTGCAAAAGACAGTCGTGGCACGGTAGGCACGGTGGTGATTTCTCGATTATCACCTGTGCATACAAACACAAGGTCATCAGGGTGCAAATGTATCAGGCCTAAACCACAACACAGCAGGTGGAAACACAAATTACTACACTGCATGTGCAAAAAACAAGTGTAGGGACATGCAGACACTTGATAAAACATAAAATATCATAGCCCCTTTGGAGTGTTCTGTGAACATTTCAAGACATACATACAAAACAGAATCACCAAACCAGAACTTATGTCGGGACACAGATATTAAGCTAAATATCAACACTGTTTTCTATAACAATAAAATTCTGACAGGCTTCAACAGCCGACAGGGCTTTAGATCACAAACAGATCCAAAACGCATTCAGGCTCCAGTGGTGGATATAACAGTTTTTTAAATCAAGAGTTCAGCAGGGAGATGGAGGGACAAGCAGGTGGTGAAGGAGAGATGAGGAGTAACAAGAGGAAAGTCAAAAGCACAAGAGCAACCGAGGGATGTGTTGACAGGGACAGACAGACAACCAGAGAATGAGATTAAGGTTAGATTAAAGACATCAATAAACAAGAAACAAGAGAAATTGAATTAAAGATAAGCAGATATAATGTTCAGGAGCTCCAAATCTGCTGAAGTAGTGGACAGAGGAGAGCAAGGCCAGTAAAACATTACCCTCGATATGTTTCACCCCGGGTAATTTATGCAAGATGTTGTGCCAATGTTCTGCAAACTAATATCTTCAATATCCACACTGCTTAATTTATCACACTCCAAAAAGAACTTGGCTTTAGGTGACTAAAATTCATTATCATTTTGGTTGAAATCTGGAAACAAGTCACAGCATCATGTGTTGAAAGAAAACTCAAGACCTCTGCAAAAAAAGATATTTCACTTCCTGGGTTAGTGTGTGTGTGTGTGTGTGTGTGTGTGTGTGTGTGTGTGTGTGTGTGTGTGTGTGTGTGTGTGTGTGTGTGTGTGTGTGTGTGTGTGTGTGTGTGTGTGTGTGTGTGTGTGTGTGTGTGTGTGTGTGTGTGTGTGTGTGTGTGTGTGGATTAAAAGGACATACCTGGCTGTGTTGAAAATAATATTTGGGTGCATTAGATAAATAGAATCTGGAATTTTTGGATTTGATTGCTGATTTATTGGCTGAGATCACAACATACGCATACTATGTGTGTTGTATGTTGATTAAGAAAGATAGATTAAAATTTCACATTATGTAAAAAAAAACTCGGCAAATATAAGACTAAGTGAACAGTTTGCTCTGATGTCAGACTTCAGGTGGCCTTATCGGCTTTCCTTTTTCCACCTCATCCGCAGGGTTTCATCTTTTATCCACATTACTGTGAATCTCTGAGCAGGAAACATATGCACTATATATTTATGTGCATTTCTGCTGTGCAGGTTGAGAGTTAGTGTAAGCAATGTAGATTATAGGCTTCCTGTAAGAAAACGCTATCACAACCTGCCTGTTATTTCATATTTTTTTAATTACTGATAATTATGGCCTGGGCAGCACGGTGGCACAGTGGGTAGTGGAGTTTGCATGTTCTCCCCCTGTCTGCATGGGTTCTCTCCGGGTTTTCCGGCTTTCTCCCACCTCCAAAAACATGGCCTTCAGGTTAACTGACCAGTCCCAAATTGCCCGTAGTTGTGATCTTACGTGTTTGTCTGTGTATATTGTGGATCCGCAGTGCACTGGTGTCACACCCGGAGTGTCCCCTGCCTCATGCCCCCAGTCGGCTGGGATAGGCTCCAGCAGCCCGCAATCCGTGACAGTGGATGAAGTGTGTTACGTAAATGAATAAATAAATTAATAATTATGGCTAGTGTAAGAGCCAAATGATGTACAGGCAGTCCTCAAAATACAAACACAATTGGTTCCGAGAGGCTGTTTGTAAGTTGAATTGTTTGTAAGTCATTATTTATTAAAATTCAATCTATAGCACTGTAGTGCCGTAATGTAACTTTTACATCTCTACCTCTGCTGAATTAAGTTCATCCTCGGGGGTGCAGCGGCTAAACTAACCCTAACCCTAAATCCTAAACTTTAATCCGCTGAGGTATTCCACTTTAACATGCTGACGTGCTTCCTTGTAATCTAAAGTTCGACACGCCACTTTATTCTTAATTACTCTGTTTTATTTCCATTAAGTTTCTCAGTTAACTTGACCAATAGTGAACATCAAATCGCAAAATATTCAGAGTTCAGCGTTAGCATCAGTTAATGCTTCCGTGCAGAAGTCCAACCTGAAAATAAGATTACTACATTATTTAGCTCCTACAGAGGGAAAACCTGACAACATAATAACAATAAATAATAAAATAAAATACAGGTACAGGTCTTTTTGTCTCGGTTATATGATTATACGTAGGTTTAAAAAAATACACAGAAAAATAATCAAGTTTACATCATTCAATGCACATAATGGGTGTTCGCTACAAACATTGAACTCTTAAAATCACTAGGAAACCATTAACAGCACATATGATCATGTTACTATACGATAAATAACTATAAAAATATATAATCTTATTAAAATACATTTGTATAGTTCCAATATCTGCCATTATGCGTCACTCATGATGTAAGCAATTGCTTTCAATTCAGATTACTTCACAGTAAGATTTTGCACCTTATAATTTAATCCCTGAGGAGAAGAACAAAACACTTCAAGGACCTCTCAATCAGAATTTCAAGTACATCTAACGACAAGTGTGAGAGTCAGCTGTTGATGTTGAACGACTGTATGCTATTGTGGCATGTAGCTTACCTTTAGAGCAATGGAAGATGAGAAGGAGGGGCGATTTATATATTAGCTAGTTAACAAATCTCACCCTGCTTGTAACTTAATTTAAAAAGAATCTTCATAAACCAAAGTATTGGTTATACCCACAAACACTATATCTTCCCTTACCCATAATGCAACCCATCATCATTCTTTGCTCCCTCCTTGATCAGAAAAATTCTTTTATTATAAAACTCATTCAAGAATGCAGTCAGTTTTTAATATCTTGTTAAAGATATGTGATGGCATATGGGGTATTTTATCAGATGTTGAAAGCTCCTTCTAGAACACAAAAGATCTGTGCTCAGGCTTTCAGGACAAAAATGCAGAGTGATTGACATTATTATATCCATCACAAAGCTTGTGATGGAGATAATGGAAAAACATGTTTTTTTCTTCTTTTTCTGCTTTGTTTGTTAGCAGGATTTCTTAAAATATATGAAGGATTTTCATTAAATATTTTGCAGACAGAGTGTGGTTATAGCAGAAACATAGGTGGGGGCTCCCTGCAATGGACCTGTACTCAATTCTCCTTCACTCCCGCAGAAATTGGTCAAAAATAATGCTTAAAGGTTATACAGTTTGGGAAGATAGGCCAGGGCACAGGGAAAAATTAGTTGTCTGGATTGTGATCTGATGTGGGATATTTTAAACGACTCTTTACCAATGTGGAATGGAAGAGAGCTGAAGATTTTTATTTTAAGTACACAGAGAGTTCTACAACACATGAAAGTAATACTCCAGATCTGGACTATTAAAAACTCTTGGAAATTCTATACTGTATTTTGAATTGATATAAGAAATAATAATACAGTATTTTACAAAGTATATCACAATTTTGTTGTGAAATGTGTGGAGTAATTATAAATATCTTTCAAGTTTACAGAGACTGATTAGTGCTCTCTGATTTACTACTGGACTAAACCAGATTTACTTTTTTTCCCCCAGTGATTCAACATACAAGCCTCAAGCAGACAAAGCTGAAAAACTTCCATTAAATATTCTTATCCTGTCATCACAAATGCATTTCAATTTTTTTCCTTACGTTTGCAGAAGGGCTGTCGGCCCGACCAGGTCCCGTTGGGGAAGCAGATCCTCTCCGCCGATCCGTACAGTGTATGTCCCACTGCGCAGGTGAAGCGTACTTTGCTTCGCACTTTGAAATTCCCTGCTTCCCTGCTGGCATGAGCAGGTGTGCCAGGATCCCCACAGGTGTCCGCTGAATCACCTGCAATGGGAGATAACCAGACGAGGAGCACTGAAACAAGAAAGTAGAAATGCCATCCGCATCAACCGTCACTTTGTGCATATTCACAGATGGGCCCTTTTAATTTGGTATGGCAATGAACTACAACACAGTGTTCCTGTCTGTCAAGCAGAAGGACACTACAGAAAAGACTTGGACTCAAACTGTACATCATTTAAGTCCTCTAGGAAGAAGCTATAAAACAGGCAATGCACCAGTGGGCAGTTGTCACCATGCCAGCAAACTGGAGGGCCGATAGATTTCAGTGCTTTGACACCAGGAGCTTTCTTTCTATAAAAACAGCGAAGGCAGCATTAAAAGGCAACCAGCTGTGGTTAGGGGAAATGATGAATACAGTTTGACCTCTGAAGCCAAATGCATTTTCATTATGCTGAATTATTTCCCCTGTCTTTTTTTTTTTCCTCTGGAGGAGCATTGAGCCCTTTCACTGTCTAACACCACCTGTTTTGCACAATTATGAAATCACTCCTAAAAACATGCTTCTTGTCTTCTTAATTCTTTTCTCATATCCCCATTTGGGATGTCTCTGGTAGGTGAGAAATAAATATGACGTTTGCTATCAAACACCATGGAAAACAGGAGGTGACAGCTCCATTCAGAGTCAGAGGTGTGCCATGAGTGCAGAACATTTTATGTTGCGATGAACAGCAAACCAGGACAAAGTCTAGAGGGTGGGATAATTTTTTTTTTTGAGGTAACTGTAACCATCTTAAGAATGAACAGAAAAAAGTGAATTGTGGTTATTCTCTTAAAGAAGTTAGAAAAACTAAAGGGGTAAAGAAAATTTTAAAAAAAATCTTGATTGAGATGACTATAGGTAGATGGATAGAATTATTGGTTTTGAAATCTTGTTCAGTGAGCTGTGCACACACTTTGGATCGCTCTCTGTGTTAGCTGCTGCCCTCTCTATAGAGCAGCAAACAGCTGCAGCAATACTGTACTTGCTTACAAAGCCTTCCTGTGCAAACACGCATCTAATAACTTCTATACACACCCCAGTTCACACATGATTTGTCTGGTCAAGGGCTCACAGCTGAGGGGGTTCATATCTGTACGACTGTGATTGGCAACGAATGTATGTTCCTGTGTGTATGTAGTATCTATAATGCCATTTGCATGACAGTGTATATGTAGTTGTATACTTCTTTGCGAGTGCATATTTAGCATGCATGTTTGGTGCTTGTGTGTTTGCACATGTATGCTTGCATGTCTCACAGCATCTCTCTGTGCTTCATTAGTCTCCTTCGGTTAGGTGAAGTAGCTCGGCTGGGTATTCACTGTGACAGCTATAACCTCACTAATTGGGATGGTGGTGAACTTGGTTGGAATTTGAGTTAATGTCCATTCACTAGGCTAGCTTTGTGAGGAAATAACAAGCCCCTTCATCCCCGTCATGCAACAGACGAGGACATGAGAGGGATAGTTTGGCAAGCAGTTTTTAAGCCTGCTCATAGTAATTAAAAAAGGGCTGATGAGAGAGAGGATAGATGTACGAATGAGAACTGTTGCTGACATTAAGCTTGAGTTCTGAATAATTTGTAGCTCAAATGATGTTGTTGCTATTGGTGATGAATTAAAATGTGCAGTTTTCAGATAAGGCTAGTTATGGACCATGCAGCAATATTTTCTGCAGAAGCATCTTTTAAGAAGAAGCTTAGACAAAGTTATGGGACATGATGGAGGAATGATTTTTTTTTATTTAGAGAGACATATACATTCAAAGATAAATTATCACTTTCCAGATGGCTCAATTTATCCTGCTAATACTGCAGTACTAATCACTTCTATCACTAATGTGCCTGTGAAAACTAGGTGTTAAAATGTGCTGTCACTAATTTAAAACTTCCTGGGCTACATTAATTTTAGTTCTATAAGTAACAACTGAGCCCAGCTGTGTTTCCATTATTGTTTCATCTATGGTATGAACAGATGTTTACAGCTGAGGTTCTGACTTTATATCAATGATGGAGAGATCATCTTTGAATATATCTTCTTCTCTCCACTATGTTCAGCTAATTTCAGGGATATAAAGATGCACTGATGTAGTTACATCTTTGCATGGTCATGTGAGGACAAACAACACATTGACAGTGGTATGCATCACATCAGCATCATTATCAGCCTGAATCTGAGCCCTATATAACTCTCACCGAAAAAAATAAATTAATAACTACCTGCAGGCTATTAGATCATAGTCATGAGCATCTAATTCCTCTGTAGTGCTTCAAAACCATAACACATTTTTTGGGTGTGTTTGCAAGTTTAATTTTCGTGACCTGATTACAAGTATAAAAATGAGTATTTTCTGCAGCACACTCACCTCTGCCATCTATTCTCTTTAGTCTGGTAAGTCACAGTGCCATTAATTATGATTAAATCATCTGCTCACTGACCCAAAACTCTGCTGTACAAATGACTCCATAGGGATTTACTCTCTAAACAGCATTTGCTCTTTGACAATTAAATATGTACTTGGGAATTGAGTCATATTTGCTTTACTTACCTCACTTTTCAACTGATGAGGCTATGCTGATTAGATTTTTTGACAAGTTAACTATGGCTTTATTCTAAACTTGATCTACTAAACTGCAATAAAAGCCAGCTTTTTTCAATCGTCTTATTTATCAAATCACTTTGAGAAGGCTACCAAAACTGCTTTTATATACTAGGTAATATAGATGAATTGTGCATTTTTGTTGTCATAAGCAGTAAAGTGACATTGTTTATTATACTCTTTGGAATTAATTTCAGGCTTAAAACTGTTATTAGGCCTTACAAAGTAAATAATTATGCAAAAGCAAATAAAGTGAATTACTCCACTGCATTCTGCATCACCCTCTTTATTCAGTTAATCTCAGAATAAACAAGGAATGGAGACTACTTTGCTGGCAGGTTTAGACCCTGTCAGTCATGTGCATGTCAATATCCAATGTCACTACTGCTTCACTACTATTCAACTGTCTGAGCAAGTAAAAAGGATGGAAGATGAGCAGAGAGTCCACACTCCACTTACAGGAAAGAGGTAAAACCTTGCTGTGTGAGTATGCTTGTAAATGTTATTTCTGGGTCAGTGACTCTAACAAACCAAGTAAACATTCAGTGGAGAATCCACTTAAATCAAGCTGCGATGGGAGGAAAAAGACGGGGAGATAGGCGGAGGTTTGTAGTACAGCAGAAATACACTATGAGGCATGCTTTGTTCATTCTTTGAGAAAACCCTAAGGAAAAAATTGGCAGCTAAAAATGGGCATAAAAAAGTTTTCTTTTCAAATACAAAAACAGTTTCATTGAGTTATGAAGTCCCAACAAGTCCAAAGAGGAATCATGAGTAAGGATTCTTATGTGGATCTTTGTTAGTCCTCCACTAATGTGAGATTATAAATATCCACCAAGCAATGACAGATGGGCAAGACAAACCTAAGGTGTCCCTTTTTATAAAATAAGCAGTGGTGGGCGGTCGGGGCCAGCAGGGCCTTCTCTGCTGGTCTAACATCGCACAAATTTCCCCACTATGGGACGATAAAGGATTATCTTATCTTATCTTATCTTATCTTATCTTATCTTATCTTATCTTATCTTATCTTATCTTATCTTATCTTATCTTATCTTACCAGAGATCATGATAATATTTATGATGAAAGTTAATTATATTTTAATGCATTTTCCTGAAATAAATATATTCAAATATATGCATACATATATAATTACACATTTGGATATAATATGACATAAGCCAACGCTGGGTAAGTGTTCTATTTTTAGATTAGTGGGGTTTTATCCAAAAAGAATTCAGCTAGCTTGTGTTGCCAGGTTGAGTGAAATCTGCCCAGGACCTTCAGAATCTAGAACGCAGTGTAAATAATGTGGCACACTTGAACAGCTGTGTGATTGTAGTGGAAATACGCAAAGAGACTTATGTTCCTGCTGGAAATAGCCTAATTTTATACCTGATAGAGGTGATGAAACATTTAGTAGAGTGTTAGTGTATGTCTGTATTTTGTTTGTCTACATGTGGTGTCATAAATGATGGTCATTTCAGTCGGTTTTGTTTTGTGACGTTGATGTGTGACGTCTATAAAGGTGTTGTCGCGGGTTCTTCTGTGCAAGTGACAATAAAAGGAGTGGGGCTGATGCTGGTTTTTGTCCCATTTGAGAGAAGTTATAAAAGTCTCAGTCCTTAAGACTATATTTGTGGCAGTGGTGGGAGCTGCTCACAGCATTATGGGGTGTATTTGTGCAAGTTTGACTAAAGTTAGCGTCACTGAAGGCCTAGGTATGAAATGAACGGCCCGCCACCGAATATAAGTGAATGCCAAAGCTGCTTTGAGAGAAGACTGTTGTGCAGAGAAGAATGACCCCCCCCAAAACACACACACACACACACACACACACACACACACACACACACACACACACACACACACACACACACACACACACACACACACACACACACACACACACACACACACACACACAAAACAAAACATGAGGGTCTGGGTTGGGGCAGGAACTGTGTTTAGTCTATTCACGGGTATATTCTGTGCTATGGTTTGTAACTCTCAGGCATGACATCAGCATCAAGCAGTTTCTTATTTTCTTTCCATATTTCTGGAACTCATACAAAATACAATTTTGTTGGTGTTGTTGGTGGCATTGGAAAATTAAAGGTTAATCAAATTACAAGGAGCTTGTTAAAATATATGTCCTGATATAATCCATTGCTGTGGAGCTGGAACAATCAATCCACCTCTGAGTTTCAAGAAAAAACATTGACAACCAACCAACCAACCAACCAACCAACCAACTAAAGATGAGTAAAAATATTGATCATATGATACAACAAGTAGTCATTCCAGATCACCCTGGTGACCTGAGAGTCCTGTATGGTGTGAGCAGCACAACCTGATGCTCTTTTCAACAAGCTAAAGACCTTGTTTGTGAGCTCTCTATTGTATCTGTTGCTGATTTTAGTCTAATTTTACTCTTGGGAGGAAGGCGACACAGTACAAGTACTCAGCCATTCATTTTGATTCTCAGCTCTCATCATGTGGAGGTTGTTTGTGTCAAGATCAGGCATTTTCTCAGGCTCAGGATTCATGTACACTATGTTAGGGATTTATAGGGAGCGATTATGGATTCATTGGAATCACAACATGCTTTGACAACAGAGGTAAGGCCTCCTAAAAATCACCTGTGACTCAAACAACATCTCTCACGAGAGCTGATGCCCTCAGGCAGAAAATACTAGTAACTAAATTGTAGGCTGAAAAAGAGACGAGTGTTAATGTTTCTCAGTGCTGTATTATTATGCAGGGCATCAATGTAATATTGTAGTGTTTGTCTTTGTGTAGGGGAACTTATTTCTTTGGATATAGGGTACCTCTGCAATGGTTTTATATGTGGCATGTGTGAAATATCTGGTACTGGTGCAACATTTTGCTCTAGGGATTTGTGCAATATTCTTGCTGTATATTATTGATCTATGTGGGACACAACAAGTTATCCTACATCGATTGTTCATATGTGATGGTATGTTGGCGGTTTTACCTCAAATACTGAAGACAAATTTCTCCTAAGGGAGGCAACATAGGCTACTCTAATGTAATCATGTGCAATTTAAAATTTTTATCACCAGCTGTCACTGTAATGAAACTGCGGAAACTGCAGAGTATAAAAGATATTACTCGTGGAAAATATGTTTTAAAAAGTGTTACTTAACAATGTGAACCCCATTCTTTCATTTTTTACAACCACTGATCCTGTCCAGGGTTTTAAGGGTCTGGAGCAAGACTCAGTGCATGTCATGGACAGATTGCCTGTCAGATGTAAGCTTATTAGCGTAAATGTATAGCATGTGCATGGTTGTATATGTATTTGTTCTTGTACCTGAGCAATGGGGCAATGTGCCGCTCCAGTGTCCATTGAGCTGGCACGTAAGTGATGCGTCTCCTATGAGTTGGCGGTCTCCAGAACAGGAATAGCGCACAGTAGAGCCAAAGGTAAACTTCTCCCCACTCATCACTCCATAGGGAGGTGTACCTGGGTGGCCACAGTCCACCTCTATGACATGGTGACAAGATAGGAAATGAGAATAAGAAGGAGTGAGAAAAGCTGAATGGATTGGACATAAACAGTTGGACACACTTTTTAAATTCATAATGTTGTTAATACATTTTTCTGTTATGAGCAATGTTGTTATGAAACATTTAATTTTCATCATGAAGTTTCTAAAGACAATACCTGAACTAATGTGTTCACGTACAATTCTGACTGTTTGATTTACAGTACTACACTCCAATCTGCTCCATGCTCCCATTATTCCTTTGACCTTAATAAAAGCATGTCACCTGTCATTTAATCAGCTTATTGTTATAACGCAGGGAAAGTCTCCATAAATCCGAGAAGCTAATTTCTTCACAAAATCGGTGATGCCCTTTAGCTGTTAATAAACATTTGAGACACTCTTCGTATCTCTTTTATATAACTGTTTTTTTGTTTTTACAATAAATGCAGTCCATCATCTCTCTACCATGAAATTATGTGCTTCGAAAGGCTGTGTGAAAAAATATAGAGGTTTGCTCTAAATAATTTCAAGAGAAATAGGTCATTACCATTGGTAGCATTTCATAAACGAGAGAACACAATAGACCAGGAGTTTGAGAACAACATTACACCCTCAGATACCCGTATAGATTTTATAATTTGAGCTCTTGTTTTGGGGGAAAATTGACTCCAACCTGAACAACTGGTCCTATGACAGTTTTCCCATTCCTCAATTGGCCGTCGTGCAACATGTCCATTTGCCACTGGGTCAATGAGTATTACACAGATACTCTCAGACATAAACACCAGAATCTAATGAGGACATATTTAAACAAAACTTTTCTCTTAAATCTTTGCATATTTTCTTCATTGTGTTAATTTACTTTGGATTCAATAACAGAATGGTGAAGAGGCTGACAGCCAGTGGACAGCAGAAGCACCCTAAATAGTAATAACAATATGCAACATTTTGCCCGGTGAGTGACAATGATGAACTGTACCAATGCATTCTGGTAAGGGTTTGTCCCAGTGGCCCACCGGCTGGCAGGTGAGCACAGATGAGCCGAACAGGTAATATCCAGGGTTGCAGTCATAGAAGACTACGCTGCCAAATGTAAAGTTACCATGCTCAATCTTACTCTCCCGAATAGAATTAGCAGGGATGCCTGGATCTGTGCAGTTTACCACTGGAGAGGAATGGAAAAAAAAGATCCATTTAATTAGTCAAATGGTGACATACAGACAGCAGTCTAAGTTGTTACACAAGACAAAAAAATGTTTTCAGGCAAATAAAGATTAGTTGAACTTCATATCAACATGACTGTTGAACAAAAGGCATCTTAGAATCTGTTGTTATATCTTTTGCCCTAAATGCAATAATTTGGTCAGTTGATTTTCTAGAATTAACCTAGCATAAGCAGAAACATCTCATATTTCAGTCTTGGATGTGTTTTGTATCAAGTTGAAAGAGATTGATTCATTCTGGCATCAATGACTTTATCTCAACATAACATGGAATAATTAATTGACAACACAAACATTTTATGTGACTGAATCCACCTAGCAGATAGCTGGTGATCTAACTTTGCCTGAATGCATTCTGTCAACATGTCAGCTGTGTGTTAATAATAGAATTGCTGTGACCTGATCAGTGGAGTGTTTTGTTTATTCTACAAACATTGGTGACATGTGACTCCAAGCTATATTTAAACATCATCCTCAATAACTTCATGTCTCCTACAACAGCACATCTATTGTCTCAAGACCACAGACGTCTATTTCAAATAAAAGCTCCAAACCACACTGCTGACAAGGTGCTTTAACAGTTGAAAGTAGATCAGGTTGAGACTAAGTTCAGAGCAACATAAAATGAAATCAATAATTCAAATGTGCAAGAGAAGCTGGGAATGTGAGAAAAAAAGAAATGCTATGACAAAAGAAGTTATGAGAGTTTAATATGAAATTATTCTTTTGAGCTGTCCTCTCACTATGTTACTCCTCACAGTAATAAAACAAAAAATTAGACTGCCACACAATATTTATGCCACAAGTGAGTGATATTTTCACATGGACACTGTTCGGAAAGTCTAGCACTATCTAGATAAATCCAATAAGATCTGATTAATTAAAAGCAGATAATAACTTGAATTAATTTCTTCATTTGTGACTGCTGCTTGACTGGTTAACATGTTTTTTTAGAATGTATCCAACGAAATCTTAACACGTGGACACTATCAATGTATGAAATAATAAGGGTAGCTACAAATATATAACTATATTTACCACATTTTCATACCACAGTAAAAACATTTTTAAATAAAAATTTGCACAGAAAGAATTTTGTTAAACTGTGAAAGATTTTGTGAAAATGAGCAACAGACATATCAGGATCGTTTCTGATTCTGAGCAGACCACTAATGAGCCTAACCCAAACCAAAAATTGGACACAACTAAAACAAAACCACTGTTCCACACTCCCAGTAAGAAGTCTTCCAGTAAATGTACTTTCCTTCAAAGCTAACATCTCTCTGCAGCCTCTTGGTAATAAAACTGGCTGTAGACTTGTAGAAACAAATTCACATTTACTTTTCCCATCCCATACATTCTGCTGCAAACTCATTATTTTCCCCAGCTTTTGCTCCCAAGCTAGGGATCCAGATGCTGTTGCCCAATGCTCTATCCTGAGAAGTAGAACAGATAGTGCTTTTTCTCATTCTAACAAATAGATATGTGATTACTGCCTCCATCCATTCCGCCTCTGTGTTTATACCTTTCTATGCTGGCAGTAACTGGCTGCTGAATGCAGATATTGTAGACTCCTGTAGTACTTTCAACATTAAAAGTATGATTTACATCTTTAAGAATGCTTTTGCTCAACTGATACATTTAAAAAAACAACATTTTGTCATGAAAAAATTCAAGACTTCCTTAGATTGTGAATATAACCAATAAAAATCCATAAGTGAAAAACAACTGTATAAACAACTGTATGTGTCCATGGCTTCACTGATGGTGAAATCAAACAGAGCTCTTTTCAGAAATCAGCATCACAGACCGGGTCAATGAGATGTGAATGAGATTAATTTGCTGTGCCCAAATTTTCACTTTAATTCCCTCCCATCTTTGCCATCTGAAAGAAAGTATTAAGTCTGAGCCTTTTCTAAACATGTTGGCAGTGACAAGCAGCATTTATGTCCCACTGTCAAGACACATCTACATCTTCCTGGTGCTTTAAGTCATCTCAGCTGTCAATCATCTGCTGGACCCTACCTCTGCATGTTGGTGGCTGCTGGCTCCACTGTCGATTGGCCTGACATTGTGCTGTGGAGGGTCCTTCCAGAGTGTAGCCTTTGTTGCATGAGAAGCGCACCACGTCATTGTAGTTGAAGCCATCACCTGTGGTGCGGCCATAAATAGGGCTACCAGGGTGGCCACATGTGACAGCTAATTGACGAGAAGAAAAGGAGAGACAGAGAGGAAAATGGGAGATGGATAGAATAAGAATGATTCAAAAAAAAAGATTAGGAGCAGTAATAAAGATCAAAGTCTGGTCAAAAAGAGAATTCAATCAAATGATCAATAGGTAACATACAGTCACGCCCATTGTAGGAATATCATTATCATATAATTAACCTTTGTGGACAAATAGGGAATTAGAACTCAAGACATGATTGATTGGGAAAGGATACAGAACACATCATGGTGCATCAATATGAGATTTAAAATCATGTTATAAGATAGGGACCGACAACCAACTGTAGTTCTTCTCAAATTGAAGGAACAGAATTCTTTGGGGCACAGCAAGAAGCTTTTCAGGAGCAAATCCATTTAAGAAGAATGTTCAAAATACTTAAAATCAATTCTTTGTACTAAAAAGCAACCTACTAGACCTCCTTTCATTTGTTTCTGTGAAAATGTCCAGCATTGAAATCCTGCCTGATTGTGTAATCATGTTAACAGCCTTGTCCCTGGTAATAAATGCACTCATAGGAAAGTGTGTCCTGTTTGTCATGTAAGTCATTACAGTTACAGTCCATGGCTTATTGTAATTAAAATAAAACAAATCAATAAAGACCTTCCACCACTTGACAGTAGGACAAATACTTCATTCCGCAAATGAATGAACATTTACTGTTCATCAAAAGGCGATGGAGAGGGATCTATATGTAAAATGGTGATCAATGACCTTGTGAGGCTCAGACCTACCAATGAACCCATCATAATCTGCCTATGGGCTCATCTGTCACTCCTTTAAGGTCAGACTCCCCCCACCGTAGCTGGATTTTGACAGGAACATAAAGCAGAGGGTCACTAAACTGTTCAATCATTCCTCCACTGACTGTTAGAATTCAAGCTCCGTATTTGTCAGCTTTTATCAATGGTTTCTGTCTTGGAAGCCAAAAACTATATAACTAATGTAAATTTTATCTATTTTTATTTTGCTTTTTCTCAGTGCTGTTAATTCAAAATAATTAATAACATATTTTTTCCTCTTGCCTTTCATCATCAGTCTTTCACAATTCCTTTGAGCAATGAATTGTGAGGTAGATGAGCGTTTCATTTATGTCTTCAACTTAGTTTAATTATCTGTTTATCCTGCAAAGGTAATTATTTAGTTTAAGAAATTATTTTGTGTAGACCAATGACATGTGTGGTTGGGGAAGAAAATGAAGGTCGATGTGAATGTTCAGGTATAAGTCAGCTAATTAACTGAAATTCAAATTGATAATTAATGAATCTTTCCCAGTATTAACTGGGTGGCGCCCCAATTAAATGAGGGTATGCAGTTCGCCTGAAGTGGTACCAATGCATCCTCTAATATAAACACAGAGACACACCTAGAAAATCCCTCCTGCAGCCAATCAGAGGGTGAGAGTTGCTGTCGACGTACTTACAGATACAAACTGGGAGTTGTCCAGACCAGCTGTGGTCCTGCTGGCAGATACGTACAGAGGAACCAATGAGCCTGAATCCAGGATTGCACTGATAGACCACCGTATCTCTGTAGCCAAAGTTCTCTCCAATCACCTGCCCATTTACAATCAGCTCTGGAACGCCACAGTGACCGGCTGTAGGATGGAAAACAACATGTATAATGCTAGTCTAATGTGGATTACAGTTTATACAGTATATAAACTTGTTGCAAATCCATATTACAAATCACAGCAAATGATCTCAAATATGATTCATGTGGTTTAAGTTATTTGTGTTTGAAATTGCCTGCAGTGCTGCCCCCCCGAACTAATGTAAGATACAAATTGACTGTGTTGTCATCTTTGAGTAACTTCTCATTTTGACAACTGTTTCATAAAATGAAACAAGGAAACTAGTAATTTAAAAAATGTCTTGAAACCATAGCACTGGCAAATAAAATTAGATAGCGTGTTCATGTAACATATTGGATTTTAGAAAGCATTTTTCAGCTCATTATCTCTGATTTTTTTTTCTAAATGTAAATTAGCTAGTTTCACTTGTGGTGATAACACAGATTTGCTTGTCTGTAGAAAAAAAAAGAGTGACTTGTATGAAGAAATTCTGTGCTATATGCTCATGCATTGAGGGTTTTATTGTCAGGATCAGTTAAGAGGAGCCAGATTCTATGAAGATCGTGGTGAAGTAGGTAACAGTGCCAAGAGGTCCAGTCATCCTTTTGTACAAAACAGACCCTTCTTTCAATGAACCGTATCCCCCTAGAGAGAACATTGGAGTGCTGCTGCCACAGGGTTGATAAACAGACTCGGGAATCTGCCACATTCTTCTGTGAGTGGGTTTGGATGCTGCTGAAGTAATTACAAGTGTCAAATTCTTCCACAGTTCTGGGCTGTGAGTAGCTGTGGTATGTTAAACTGTAGCATATTTTCTTGTTTATGTATCTTAACAGCAGCTCAAAGTGTGGTGGCACAAACTGACAAGTATCTCACAGTTTGTGGCCAGCTCTGGAGACACTTTCTCTCATATTATGGAAACACTGAATCACAGCAACTCTGAGGCTCTGCTCTACACTGCCACACTATATTTGTTGCTGGGAATTATTGTACATTCTCATTCTTTTAACTCAATCACTGATATGCTGTAGACATCCTCTACATCCTAGTTTGGCTCTGTCCAATGCATGTGGGTCCAGGCAACAAGCCTTAGATGAATCATAGGCAGTGCTTGTCCCAGGTCAAGGCTGTCCTATATAAAGTTAGAGGTACAATTTTGAGCATGCTTACCCAGGCAATGTGTCTCCGTCCCACTCCAAAGGCCGGAAAGTAGGCACTCTCTAACCATTGAGCCACTCAAAACATATCCGAGGTTACAGCTAAAAATGGCTGAAGCTCCAAAGGTAGTTTGGGTCCCAATTTTCTTCCCATTTGGAGGAATGGGGAGATCACTGCAGGAAATGACTGCAATAAGGTGGACAGTAGAAAGAAGAATAAGACAGGGAAGGAAAAACAGCTCACCGGAACAGAGAGAAAGAAAATAAGTGGAAAGACACAGAATGAAAGAGGGAAAAAAATGGGCTTACATCTTCAGTTCAGAGTCAGTGGGAGAGCACAGTCATTTACACCCATAATACTGACCTTAATTCAATAAAAAAGTGACCTGTACTACTTCATGAGGAAGATAATGATGGTGCTTGCCTTTGTACAATCTTTCTTCATGCAGGCTTGCAATTTCTTTTGCCATTACATAAGCTATTCAGTTCTATTGCTGCTCAAAAAGTAGTTCCCAAGGTGCCACAGACCAGCTTCTATTTCCCATTCCTACAATAAACAATATCTAACCTGAAAGGGAGATGCACACAGTAATAACAGTAGTGAGCTGCTGACTAAGTATGCTGTGAATAAGTTATTTATCCTTAAAGGCATTACAGTAGCCCCGCGATGGGGTCTGGGCTGTACCCCGCCTTTCGCCGGTAGCCAGCCGGGATAGGCTCCAGGAACACCCATGACCCGCAAGGAAAATAAGAAAATGTAAAGGACAATTGCAGTCGTCTCATCTATAATGGTCTCATCTATGGCATTATAATATTTTTCCTCAATGTTCAGTGTCTTTTATGAAACTAATTAAATATGTTTAGTGTGTGCCTGGTGGGTGGGTCTGTGTTCTATATTTCCCATGATGAAGTAATGAAAACAGAGACAAGAGAACATTTCTTCTTATCTGAGTTGACTTTGTGTGATAAATAATTTTACTCACTTCTACATCGAGGTCTCTCGCTCCTCCAGCTCCACACTCCATTAGCCAGGCACTTGATGTGGGCGGGGCCAATGCGATAGTACCCAGGATTGCAGGTGAAGATTATTTTTGTTCCGTATTCATAGTGCGATCCGTTAACAATCCTCCATTTCCCGTGATCCAGGGAGAAGGAGCTGAGACTAGGGCATGTGATGACTTGGCAAGACAAAAGATGACATTGTTGTTTTTTGGATTATTCTAATAAATTTAATTCTTCCACTTATTCCTTGTGCACACACTGTTAAGTCAAACACATAAACAAATGTATTGACCCAGCAGTGTGGAGGAAAAACAAATAGCTGAAAGGGAACATTTTAATCACTGGAGTAATCCACTCCATGTAAAATGTAAATGACTTTTTTGTACTTATGGTATACACATTTTCTCCAACAATGAAATTATTTATGAAGCAGCCCTCTCAAAAACAAATGAGCTTCAAAACAAATGGTTTCCTTCTCAGTTGTGGGTTTTATATGCAACAAGGGACAAACATTGGTCTCACTGGTAAACAATCTTGTCAATCAAGAGTTACACTGACTTTCAGACGGTAGTTGCACTGGAATCAGCGCAGTCATCTCTGCAGCAACCACAAATGTCCTCTTAATTGTCATTCCACTTTTCTAATCACTGCTACCCCAAAACTTTGTTTTTGTAATGAAACAACACCTTACAGATCCACTGGGACTGCAGTCCACATGACACCTCTATTACAGTATAACATATGCTTAAATTGTTCTATTTGATATTCCATAACTTCTCCAGAGGGTTATTAAAACTTCTTTTGTGTGTCTCACGCAGCTGTCAAGAATTTAAATTGTCTTCTCCGTAGCTTTTCCATGAGTTCTTGTCCCTCAACGTCACATTTTCATCACTGACCAACCTAAGCTTTAATTCCCTCGCAGTCACCCTACTCTCTTTATCACTCCTGTACATCCTGCCTTCTTCCCTCCACTTCCTCTACTCACCAATGCATCGGGGTATCTTGTTGAGGTTGCTCCAGGTGCCGTCTGGCTGGCAGACAGTGGTAGTCAGCTCTTTGGAGGAGAGCCGGTAGCCGCTATTGCAGAAGTAGGTCACTCTTGTGCCGACGGAGTAATCAGCAGCGAGCACACCTCCGTTCACTGGCGCGCTAGGCACACCGCATGACACAGCTGCAGGCAGCAAAAGGATGATTGTCTACACAAATGTTTATGTGCAATATAAGACATATAGAGGGGAAGAGAGACTCTTGATCAATGCACGAACTGGAAACAAGTCAGTGAACAGTCTCCATTTAATTAGCAAATGACTTTACTTGGATTTCCAGGAGTGCAACACCTTTTTGTCATAAGAGAGAATGTTAGTTTTTCACTTTATATTAACTGGTATTACTTCCTTTGTTAACATCCATGTTCATGGCAGACTCTTTTTGACATGTCACAACAGAAGAACACTTCAAAATAATGCTGTAATTACCGTACATGTTAGCTGCAATAACTGGAGCATTCAATAGAGCTGAACATTAAAAAAAAAGATTTGTCTCCTCTATCATACCATTTGTTAAATGGTCCCAGCAAACATCTGATACTCCTTACAATGCAAATATAGCACACCGACCACTAGCATGAACAGTTTAGCTATCAGTTGTTATGTCTTTGGACCAACATAATGCTTTTATAATTGTGTCTCTTTGACACGTTATTAAGTAATTTGCTTATCCTGAATACACTTTGAGGCATTATTACTAAATCTATACAACTACTTTTGAAATCTCAATTAGCAACACAAATCCATGGGAGTATTATATATAGAACTAGGCCCTTGGGGAAAAAACACATTCAGTCACCTCAGAGTGTAAGCAGCTTAACGATATTTCATCAAACTACAATCCTCCATACAAGGTTATGGGATGTTTTCATTTAAGAAGAAAAAGTCGCTATTCAAGCACATTGATTCAAATTATAGAGATAGTTTGGACAATAGTTTATTCTCTTTTTATTTGTTAACAAGGACTTTAAAAACACACCAGTGAGTCAATTTTAATGAAGACGTGCTCAGTAAAGTGTGAATAGAGTATATTTAAGTCGCTTCAACAATAACTCTTTCTAACATATAAAACATGAAGCAGCCACAGACTTTGTTACAACACAGAATCTAGGTTATTACAACCTCAGAGTTTAGATGGGATAGAAAGCTCAAGCCCACAGGTTCCAAGGTGTGTGTCATCAGGGCCAAGTTAGAATGTGCGAGTCAAATGGGGAAACCAATATATGTAGGTCAGCATGAAATGGGAAAAGGGATGAAAACAAGCATGTGATAAACTAGAGCAGCAAGGATAGCTGCATCCTGTGAAATATCAATGGTAGAAATCTGGCAATTCGTCCTTTGGCGAGTACATTGGCTAGTTTAACACCACGATAATTAGGGGACTACCATCCAGATGCAGAGGAAATTAATAGGTTATTCCAAGCTGTCCAAGTATTATCAGAGCTCTACATATCCGCATTTTACAGGGACCCATCTCCACCACAGCGTCCCAGATCAAACTGTTGTACCCAGGGGGTTGATCTACTGTGTTCCAAACACAGTTTGTGTGTTATATAACTTTATATATTGATCCACTTAACTTCATGCACTCCTTCTCTGTGCTGAATTAACTCTGTTTATGTTCTACATGTGTAGAATAAGGGCTCTGCAAACTTTGATTTTGTTGCACAATCCAATGCTGCAAATAAATTACTTTGATCCTTGGTCCCTGACAGGCACTAAACACTTTTCTAAGCTGGAGATGAAAAGTCTCAGTGTTGGAAAATTGAATTGTTCATCAAAGCTTAGAAGGTCAGTGGGCCTGAAACATTACTTTAGGTCAGTACATTCCCTGAGATGCATGAGCCAAAAGCGACAGATTAATAGTGCAGGCAAATCATCGTATCACAGAATATGGATTGGAAAAAATTACGAATCTGACACGCTGTTATGTATTCTCCACCATCTAGCGGATAGCAGATGGAAAGCATCTGTGCGAATATATTATTTATTTTCACTTTAAAAAAGCTGTGTGCGATTACTAAACTGATGGGATTAATTACAGGTGTGAAGTGTTTTTAAATCATTTTTAATGCACGGCATACATATTTTGATTTCACAGCGTCATCAGGAAATGCATTTGAGCATGCCATCTGTTGCAGTTCTCTGAGGTGTGTGTTTGTGAGTGTGAGTTAGTGCACGCAATCACCTGCATAGCAAATACACACATTTCAGGTATGCCACTAAGAGCACAATTAGTTGTGAGAGAGCCAACAGCACCAAACACTGAATGCTAATGTAAACTTAGCCAAACTAATTTGAAGAAGTGGAAATTGACAGAAAGGGGGGGGGGGGGGTGATTTCTTTTTCGCTTCCACCCGACAGGGTACTGGTTCTCAATCAGGCCAGATTCAGTTCAGTTGTTAACAACACAGGAATGGAGGTTGAGCTCAGAAACTCAGGTGCCTGTCTGTCTACCTGCTGAGCATGAGGCAGACGTAGTTACCAGAGGAACATAAAAAGGCAGGCTGAAGCTGGAAATAAAGGCTGTCAGGGCCAATGTGCTCACCTTGACATGCAGGAACCAGTGCGTCCCAAGCGTAGTAGCCATAGGTGGTCCTTTTGCACACAGCTGTGCCCTTTCCAATCAGCTTGTACCCTCTGTCACAGGCCCAGCGCACCATGCTGTTCAGATGACCCCCAGTCTGGCTCACTACAAAGCCATGCTGAGGGGAGTCTGGTGTGCTGCAGTACATTGCTGCAATGGATTGAGAAATAAAGGAATGTGGTAGAAAATGAAGATTGGTGGTGAGGGAAAGGATGAGAGAGACAGAGATAAGGTGAGAATGAAAAGGGGATAGAGGAGAGCAGAGAAAAGAAAAAAGGCATTAACAGAGCTCCTTTAAAGAAAGACTCAGGTGAATAGTTTTAGTCACAGTGAGGCTTCATTTTAAATTCAGAGAGATAATGAGGGAAAATGCCTGAGGAGTGTCACATCTTTTTAGCACTCAGGCTGTGTGCCTCATAAGTCCTCACTACTGCTATTCCACTCTGGCCTTTGGGAATGCAGATATTCAATTTGCTTCAACACATTCAGTAGTGGTGCTACTGTCGGTTATTTGTTCCTTAGTCTGTCTTTCTCTCATCTTACAGCTCGCAGATGAAAAGCTAAATCTGATTTTCAGAACATGTGCACAGAGTAGCCGACGGGATAGGAAATCCAAGAGCTTCACAAATGCTGTCAAACACTCCCTCAATTCAGCAAGGAGATGAGAGGTAGCAAGGATCCAAGATGAAAAGACACTGGAGTTTACGTCAGTTCCTGTTCGTCAGTCAACTCAAGGAGGAGGCTTCCTTACAAAATTCATCACACTGACTTGCTTTAACTTGACGCTCTCCTCTATTAAATATAATGGAGAGACACATCATGAAAAATGAATGTCTTTTGTGCTTTTTCATTATTATTGATGCATTTCAAATGGAAAAAAAGATCCCCTATGCCCCTGTTCCTTTGCACTACTTTCTTTATTAAAGAGTCAATTAAGAATTTAAAACCTTTTTAAATTAAGGAACTCAAAAACCTTCCAGTGACTTTCATCCCGTCTTGTGGTTTTTGTGTGTGAAACATCCTCTCCTGTAGGTATTAACATTTCTATGGAAAATCAAATCAATTTAGAATAAAGTTCAAGAAATAATACCAGCAAAAATATCACAGCACACTGACAAAAATCATGGGAGCACATTGTTTCTCTACATTAATTTGCAGGTGCTGGAGCAAAGAATAACAATTAATATTTTCCCTTTTCTGACTTTATCAGGTGATATTACAATGCTTTTATTAAAAACAATGCCTTGTATTGGTAACCCATGACTTTTATCACTTTAATGTAGATTATAAAATAAATATCGACTATTAAAAAGGAGAATATGATTATAAACTGGATACATACTTTGATACTCACCCACGTATGTAATGTGGAAACCCCTTCGGTTGGTGCCGTGGTCTGAAGACCAGCGCAGCAAGAGCTGATGGCCCGTGGTGGTCAGGTTAAAAGGAGTTTCAATGTCGCCACTGAGTGACGCCATGCTTTGGCTGTAGATGTTTGGACCTAAACACACACACACACACACACACACACACACACACACACACACACACACACACACACACACGCACACGCACACACACACACACACACATACATACACACACAGACACAGAATAATAATTGAATAATTTCCCTTTTGGGATTATGAAAGTATTCTTCATTCAGGGATATAATATCGCTGAAGAAAAGACCTACAGTTCGTCAAAAGAAGCAATAACAGATAAATGTGGACGCTCATCTTCTTTCCTTTTGTTGTTTTTAAATATATATTTAATGCAGAAAAACACATCAAACATCAATAACGTCTGTTCATAACCATACAGTTAAATATTTAATATTGGCTTTTCTTACCAGTAATCAGACTTTCATTTCAAATGTAATTTATATTTTATATTTTTTGCTTTCTCAATTTCTACCGAAAAACACAGATACCAAGTTTCCAGTAAAGCTCACCATCAAATATTTCTAAGATGTCAAACTCCTTTTCTGTCTGGAAGAGCTCAAAGTACAGAGTGATGTTGTAGCCCTTCTCCACGTTGATCAGCCAGGAGCACATCTGGAGATTGGGGTAGTTTTCAGGGTATCCTGGGCTGAGGATCACTCCTGTTGAGTCAAAACGCACCTCATGGGCTGGACATTGGACTGCAAGAAGAGAAATAAGGAAGACGTTATGAGTAATTCACAATTGAGGAAGCAATAAGGGACCCAACAACAGATAGATGAGGAGACAAAACCCCGCCCCCAAAACCAGAAGGTATACGATGAGACATAAAGGCAGAATTAGAGAAAAGGCAAGATGAGGTGAAAACTGTTTCCCATTCCTAACTTTAACACTGTGACAGCAGAAATTACATTGAAAAAATAACTACTCCTAAAAACAATTACATCTCAGCCAGACATATTGTGCCTGAGGGCTGAGCTGTCGAATCCTCCGTTGTCACCAGGCTCCCCTGATATCCATCTATCAAATAAAAAAACTCAGTGGGCGAGACAGCTTACTTTGTATGGAAAAACGGTGTTGCATGTGAGGCCGTGATGTTTTTTTATGTGTGCGTCTATCTTCAAGTGCATTGGTTCATAGAATTCTCTTCATTTCCTGAAAGCTGGCATGTCTAAAATTATGACAGCACTCATTTCCTTCTTTTCCTTTCCAGCTGGTAACGGAATTTTCTTTTCTGGACCACTAATGAAGAAACATGATGCATATGAAGGGTGAATGTAGACAACTGTTAGAGATCAAAGGTCACTAGTAGCAGTCAAACATACATTAAACAAAAGAAAAACGAAATGGAGAGGGAAGGAGCGGTCTGACCATTCCCTCTGGTGATTCAATGCAAAATTTCCAAGTAGTACAGTTCACGTAAGTGATTTGCTCAATAACAATATATTTCTTAAAGCAGGGTCAAAGCAGTTCCTAAGTGTTTCTCAGACAACACAAGAAATACAGTACACACATAACAGGAAATAAGAAGGGAAACAGGGTTTATGCATGGTAGAGTCAGTATTTTATGAAGTCCATTATCCACTAAGACGGCACCAAGTACTGTCTCACTCTATCCTTAGGTTAAATCAGTACTGCAAAATGAAACAGCAGCATTTATTCAGTAACATTGCTTGACTGTGAGAAACATGATCAAATTTTCCAGTGAAGAAATTCCTGGTCAGATGCTTTTGTTTGTCGCATTTCTGAAAGCAGTGTCGAGTTTTTATTCATTTCCAATCACTCAGCGCTCTGTATAGGGCATATACTGTTAAAAATGTTTGGAACATTGCTGTCATGGATTTCTCACAAGTCAATAACTGAACTGTCGCACAGCAACATGCAGAAATAATTTCTTTAAAAAAAATAAAATAAAAAAAAATTCGGCTTTTTCATTAACTTTAGTTCATGAAAATGGTAGAAACAAATTTCTATACTAAGAAGTTCATAACTGTGACAGATGCAATGACCTCCGAAGAGAGAAAAAAGTTTTTTCAACCGAGAACACTGATTACCACACGAACATGGGTGAATTCAGTATGAGCCCATTTTAGTATCAAGTTTTCATTATTTTCATGGTAGTTCTTCAAAAATGTTTACATTTTTGTCAGAAGACCAAGTGCTTCTGGAAGCAATTAACACACTAGAAAAACATGATGATAGGATTAATTTTTAGATCTGTGGCTTTGTCTACTCCTTCACCAACAGAGGAAGCATCTGCTGAACTGGTGCCAATGAAATTTGTTGGTGAATTTAATTATTTTTTGCTATTCACAGTGTCAATGCTGCACAAATTAAAAACAGGATGTATAGAAATGACATACTGTACCTGTATATATCTGGCAAGTCCCCCCCCCCTCCCATTTTTTTAGGATTAAAAAAACCTAATTATTTGACATTTTAAACTCTTGCAGACTACACAAGTAAGGCAGCCATGGCAGAATGATGACATGTCAGTCACATAAATAATGCTCACCTTATATGAAGCTAGATCTGAAATTTCATTTTCTGACACACAAGAAAATCAATGGTGAAGTGAAAATGAAAATGGTGACACTTACTGGGTTACCGTCAAACTCAATGTGGCAGATGGTTTACCAATAAAACACAGCAGTCAACTAAACTCAAGTCAATTATCCCTGATCAAAGCTACCGCATAACCTTCCTCATAGACTGTCATTAAGACAGCGTCTCCGTAAATGTCTTCAAAAAAACAGGCATTTGGGAGCGAATGTCCCTCGCCATGCAAGGACACTTCAGTGTTATCTCATAAGCGCAAAATGACAATTAACAGAGGGGTTGACAGCAAACAAAAGCAGAATGAGGGAGACACAGGAGAGAGCTTTGTGCGGCCTTATTGGCATGCTGCTGACAGGAAACGGTCCCTTTTCAAGCCAGCTGTAGCAGTCTAATGGAATAGCAGGTCTGCTCAAAATAAGTTCAACTTTGCATGTCCCAAGGAGAGCAATTACTTTCCTGCTAGCATTGGCACAAGGACATAACCTATCCAACACAAAAAAATTAATGAATTCTTGACTACAATAATGATGTGATCCATGAAAATGAAAGAATTACAAATGACTAACCCACATGTTCAAAAATAGCATGTGAATGTAATGCTCAAGGCAGGCTTTATAAACCTGCACACAAAGGACAACTTTCGACTGTCATCCTTCTCCTATAAAAGTGTTAAATTCTGTAATTCACTGCCATCAGATATAAAATCCATCTCAGATATTAAGACATTCACCTACAGAACCAAAACCTATTAAAAGACAAAACACAACTGCTCTCTGTAAATACTGTGTACGTTGTGTGGGAGGGTGAGTGAGTGAATTAATTCATAGCTCATATAATATAAAATCAGCACGTTATTAATGATTTGTGTAGTATGACCATTTATAATGATGCATACTGTATATTTTATCATACCACATAAATGTAACAACACACACACACACACAAACACACACACACACACACACACACACACACACACACACACACACACACACACACACACACACACACACACACAACAAACACACACGCACACAAAGACACACACTGTACTGTATGCGGCTCACTTTTAAATAAACCCTTGTTTATGTGTATTCCATGTGAAATATTTGATCATCTTAACAAGCCACTGGAAAGGGAACATTGTTCAAACTCTCACTTTCTGATATAAAATGATCGCCTTGAACAAAAACAGATGAAAAGCAGGGTTACACTCTACCAGAATATTCCCAACATGTCTTGTCCACCAGGATTTGGCTGGTTAATCTATAAAACACTCTTAAATTACTTTGTGGACAGTATGTGAGCTTTTAGTTGGGGAGCTGGCAGAGCACTGAGTAGTCGGTAACACATGAAAAGGTGAGCTGGCAAGACCAACACAACAAAAAGGAATATCCATCAGCTTCTCTTAAGTGAAACACTACTCTTAGCACAAGAAACAATAACATTCCAAATATAGCGCTGATGATCTGCTTAGTTTGTTGCTTCTATAAAAAAAATGATACCATTAAACATTGGAAGGCATTTAATTCATCAGCATTTCATCATCGTCATCATCATCATGTTTAATATGACTCTCCACAGATATGCTGGCGGCACGGTGGTGCAGTGGGTAGCGCTGTCGCCGCACAGCAAGGCGGGTCCGGGTTCGAGTCCCTCTCTGTGCGGAGTTTGCGTGTTCTCCCCATGTCTGTGTGGGTTGTCTCCGGGTTCTGCGGCTTCCTCTCACGTCCAAAAACAAGCGCTTCAGGTTAATTGGCCGTTCCAAATTGTGTGTAAGTATATGTGTGCATGGTTGTCTGTGTCTGTGTGGCTCTGCGTTTCATTGGTGTCGCACCTGGAGTTTCCCCTGCCTCACTAGGCTCCAGCTCCACGTCACCCGCGACAGCGGATAAAGTGTTGTAGAGAAGATGGATGGATGGACAGATGAACTGTATGCAATGATGCCTGGTTTCCTCCCCCTTTTTCCTCTGACTTACGTAAAAAGCAACAGACAAAAGCTGTAGGATTTGTCCTTAAGACAACCTTCATCCTTATGATTTATAAATTGAGATACTATTATTCTGTACACCCTCAAAATCTAAATACGCGATCTGTTTGTTTTTTTCTGGATCAGCAGTAACTCAACCTGCGTAACAAAGGCTTTGCCTTGACTACTTGTTGTTTTACTTCCTGGCTTTTTTCTGTGAGTTAAATCAGCCAAATTCCTCTTGCTAAAACAAAACATGGTCTGTTGCAAAAATCCTACAGGGGAACAACCAAGATATCGATTCAGACATCAAATTCTGTGATAACAGCCTGTAATGAACAAATCACTAGTCCTATTCTGTGATACGCTGTGAAAACAGGCTCTTGGTTTGTCTGCTATCTATTATAGCTTGATCACACATCCAATGCGATTACTCACAGCTTCTAGAAATAAAAAGAAATAGTCATCAATCCAAGACTTGTAGACAAAGGACTCCAGGGCCCTTCAAAAGATGCCTATCCACTGGGAATAGAAGGTTTCAGAGTACTCTGATGTATAGGCACGGCAGCCGGGCTGAAGTCATTTATTTTTTGGGCGAAACAAATTTCTGATGCAAATGACATAGATGCTCCTTTCCCCTCTGTGTCCTGATTGAAAATCTATCTTCTGGGAATAGGAAGATGTTAACATCAATCAAACCCATGTGTCCAATTGAGCTGGGATTCAGGGTTTGCACCTTAGCTCTGATTTTTCCCCTGACTAGAAAAAGCACAGCTATGTCTGGCCTCTGTCTACCTTACTACATACAGTAGCAACACACTTGCCAAAGAAACCTGCTGATCTCTAATCTGTTTCACACTGATCCTTTGCAGTCAAGCACTGGTTCTTGGGGAGTGCAGGTCTATGATCTTTGGTCAGCATCATTCTGAGTCTGTGAGTTTTGATGAATTGGAATCGAGATGCTGTTTGCCAGGAGCCTGCTTGAAGGAGCCCTGCTGCCAGGCTGTTAAATGATGCATCAACCTTGGGCGCTGTTCATCGTAACCAACCATGGCTGAGTTGTGTCGAGCACACACACTCATAAAAGGCACACAAGAGCCGAAGAAGGATGCATACACATATACTGTATATAAGCAACTGCAAACACACACACACACACACACACACACACACACACACACACACACACACACACACACACACACACACACACACACACACACACACACACACACACACACACATACACACACACACACACACACACACACACACATTCCCACAGGGCTGTGTTGAACACCGGAACACTTGAAAGACACAAATATTTATGAAGTCATACAGAACCATGATAACGTATCGAAAAACTCATACACTGAATAAAGACCAACCTTGACACACTGGCGTGGGTCCATCCATCTGTAGCCTCTCTCCAAGTCGACACGTCAGAATCTCACTGCCCACCAAGGTGAAGCCTGGCAGGCAGGAGTATCGGATAATGTCCCCTGGTCATTTACACCCCACACACACACACACACACACACACACACACACACACACACACACACACACACACACACACACACACACACACACACACACACACACACACATACCCACAGGGCTGCGTTGGTAAAAGCACAATAAAAGCACTTGAAACAGTAATCAACAACACATTCTGTAATGAGGACTGACATCCTCCAGTTGGAGCTGAACACACATCATTACATTACAAGACACACTAGGATGTGAAACACAATAGCCACTGGCCACATGACTGCAACTTCTGATTTACTTCTGACAGCAGAAATACGAACAGCTTTAAAGGAGAGCTCATAAGCCCTGTTGTCAAGGAACATGGAAAAGTAAGAGAGAGGAAGAAATTCTCAACAGACAGAGCTAAATTATATTCATAAATATTAATAAATAAAAAATGTGTACTGTGGGAAAATGAAGACGAACAGGAAATGCATAAAGATCTTAGCACTGCTTCATTGAAGGAATAAATTATTCAGTTCCAAGATAATCACAAATGAATTAATGAAAAAAGCTGATACGTCCATTCATATTTTTCTGCTCTGTCCAGGGCTGTCCAAGCAAATTACCATATGTCTGGTGGAAATCAATTTGATTATGCATTGTTCGTGGCCAGTAAACAAGCAAAATAAAACAAGACAAACCTATTTCAAACTGGTCATCATCAGTTAGGATAGTGGCATTGGCGACAGGAGGAGGCGGCTGACATGTTCTCAGCTGGTATGCTGTTATAACAGAACAAAGAATACAATCTGTGAAAATGTTCGTGTGCACTCACATACAGGAGGAAGAGTATTACATATTCAATTCTGAGTATTCTTACACTCTCACTGAAACTTGATTACATAGTAAATTGCCACCTTTCACTGTTCATGATCATCAAACACCAATCACTAATTTAGTTAAATTATGAGACATTTTATTATTAACCAGCCTCTTTTCAAAGGGGTGTTTTCATAGCATGGAAGAAAAATAGGCATGAGAGGGGATTCGTCATTTATCACTGCACAGGACTGGAAGCAACGCCACATGACAAAACGGCAAAGGCTGAATAATGATTCATATAAAAAGGAAAGGCATTCTCATATAAAGACAATGGAACAATATCCTTCTGTTAATTTACAGACATCCCTGGCACAGCAAGATCCCAGCATGTGAAGAAGTAAAAATCACTAATTATTAAGGGTCACTACAGCATTGTATGATAAGGTCCTTACTTAGTATTTATCAAAAGGGAGGTTACCGTAATAACGCAGCACAAAGAAGCCACTGGTGCTGAAGTCGCTGTGGAACTTGATGAGGATCTGATTGGCAGTGGTGGACACGCCTTCCTGTACGGAGTTACCGCTGAACTGACCGATTTGAGGCGAGGCCTGGTCAGGTCCATCCCTGATACAGACACAAGGAGAAATCAAAAACTCATGATGGAGAGGGTTAAAAGATATATACACCAAAGGGAAGATGGCACATATATCACACATGATTTGAAAATAAAGTCCAGTAATAATTTGGGAGGAAAAACAACGTATTTATCTTCAAGCAGCCTAGTGGATTCAGCCGCCATTATAAACATCCAAGAAAACATTCCACATTAAACAGAAGTGTCAAAGGAGTTCTTGAGTGTATGTTAACTGATGTAGTATAGTGCTGAAATTTTTGCTCCCTTCAAGCCATCTTTAATATTGATAGGGTACGAAAAAAACATGGGCAAAAACAGATCAGCGATGTGAAACAAAAATCAAAGAGTTCTCCAAAAATGTGGCAATTTTTTTTTTTTACCTCTTTTTATTTTTTTCAAGATATTCCTTGAAATCCTTATTGAGATCATTAATATTTGTAATGTGTATCTGCAAAATGAGGGTGTTTTTTATCGCTCAATTTCAGCACTCAAAACCCTGGAGGAGAAAAAGTGTTTAGAAAATGTATGGATGGTTATCACAAGATCCTAAAGCTCTAAACTGAATACGATGACGTATCAGCAGCCGTAACCCTGGGACCAGAAATGTTATTGAATCGTAACGACCTTTTGAGCTTCACTCTTGATGCAAGGGAGGCAGTCAGATGTTGTCTGTAATGGTTAGCTATTCAGCAGCTATGGGATGACCTATCTCCTGCTCAATGACATGCCTGTACTTTGTCTGGTGTATATGACCCACAATAGTTTGGGTGGTGTCCCCACATTTGACAAATTTTACAAATTTTCTGTTGTTTTTCATGAAGTAGCTCAAGTCATTATTATCTTAAACTCAATGATGTGATTGAAAGTTGAAGGACTACTTAAAGAAGACTTAAAGGATATAACAAAGCTCTAATGCAAGTTCAGTCATCAAGACTAAACCTTTTCAATGTCTGTCTATATTTTATTTTTATTATATTCAGTCATTCACATTTGTAACACATGCTCAGTCCTATTGTTTTGATACGGTAGTCTGGGGAGGTTGATTGTGGTATCAGCTGATCACATCTATTCAGCAGCACAGCTTCATTGTCAGTACTGTGTGTGTTTTTAAATACGACTTTACTCCTTTCATGCTGCGGTTTTGTACACCCTTCATCTTGCAACCACTGCAGAGACTTGACAGATTCTCCAACATCATCACTCTTCAGGTTCATCAGGGTCATCAACCACCACCACCACCAGCAGTGTCTGAAGTCAAAGGAGGGACATATATCCTGCTGCCGCTGACGACAGACACCTTTTGATCAAATTGTCCCTGAAGAGTCAAAGACACTCTGATGCCAAAGGGTTTGTTTCAAAAATATCTAATACATCATTTGATGTAACTTGCTCAACAGCAACCACTAAGCTCTCCAGAATGAATTTGATTTGTTTCATTTTTGTATCGATGAAATATTACAGCTCAATTTTAAAAGTATATAATTCGCTAAATAAAACAAAAATAAAATGTGTTTCCTACCATATTGTTAAATTACAACTAGAAATTGTTTATAAAGGATTATTTTTCAGATTTACAATGTCTCCATCCAGTTACCACATAAAGCTACATTTACCTTGTCCATTTCTCCATATTCAATACCCCAAGATTAATGCAAGGAAGGGCGGCTGTGGGTGACAATAGAACTTGTCATCTGCAGTGAAGTCGTTTATGAGGCATGCATTAGCTGGGGAATGCAGAGAACACAGTGGTATCTCCACTAAAGAGGGAAGCTATTTCACTTGTAAGAATATTGCCATGATCTGCATTAAAAACAAGTAACCTAAATAAGTTTGGGTATAATGTGTTATTTTCTTATAAGGGGTTAATTTCAGAGGACTACACTTTCTATCATGAACATAAATATGATTTCAATTGAAGCCAAAGCTTTATATTGACACTTTCAGGTGGCAATACTTTTTTCCATGGAAGTGTAATATGTTATATATTAAAAAAACAAAACAAACAAAAAAACCAACAACTCTGATTGCTGTTTCATTTCAGGGTGATCAGCAAAATGGGAGACAGCAGTCAGGCAAGGAAATTAAATGTTACTATCAGGGGACAGATTGTTTATGTGCTATTTTGCTTGGAAACAGTTGCCCCCATTCTATGAATGGTGGCCCCAGATGCTGTCAGCTCCATGACTGCCTGAGGCTCACTGTACCATAAAGAAGATACACAATGAAGAGGTTGAGATAGACAGCTGCTGATATGATAACCGGCAGGTCATATAAAATTGTTTACTGCTGTTAAATTGTTTGTCTAGAATGGAAGTTTCTGTCAGCAAATGCTTAAAGCTGATGTTTTTATGCTTGTACATATGTCCTCACCGAGGGGTTTGGGTTTTGAGTTCCCTTCACTTTCAAGCACTACAGTCTATTGTGTTCTAAGAATGTGCAGTTGTGTAAGCACAAGTTGTTGGTTGTCAGCTCATGTAATGTGGGTGAAAAACTGTGAGCAGGATAAGTCCAACAGACATGTGACACTAACATCCTTTAGTTAATAAATCTACCGTGTCCCAGTTTTCTCTTTGTCATTGCAATGAAAAGAGAAAATTCACCCTGATATATAAAGTTTTCTAATAACCCAGTTTCTTCTGAAGTGAAAGACTAAAACTTCTGTTGTCAAATATTTGGAAGCAGCACTCTTAGCAATGCATGGAATACGGTACACACTTGGTAGAGACTTTAACAAGATTATATTTTGTGGCTCACTGCTTTGTATTATTGTCAAAATATGTGTGCAATTTGTACAGCTGTGGATGGAATGAGAAAATTCTTCAGTGCAAAGCAAAAACAGTCAATAGTAGATAAAAAAAAGGAAATGAAAAAGAAACTATGTGTACTATACATCTTCCACTGTACAGATATAATATTTTCACTGTACATATATATTTTTGCATACAAAAACATCAACTATCAATGATGAAAATGTAATATGAAAATCAGAAACATATAAAAATATCTGCATTACATATAATATAAAAAGTTATTTCCTCACAATTGCTAATACATTTCTAATGCAGTGTTTGTGTGATAATATCACACTAAGTCAGAAAAAGGAACTCACCACACAGTGATGTAGTCGTAGATTGGCTCCGTATTGATGACAGAGAAATTGATGTAGATGCCATACCCAGGAGGGACTCTGACAGTCCACATGCAGTCCTGGAAGTGTGGATACTCGGCTGGGTGTCCAGGAGAATAAATTGTGCCATTCATGGATGTTATATTCCCACCACAGAGAGCTGGAGGGAGGGAAGGAAGTCAGAGAGGCTGGATAAAAATAAAAAGCCAGTCTTTTTTTTTTTTTTTTTTACTTCAAGTCATAAAATTTGGTTGTAAGATGGTTTTGCCGCCAAGTGTTGATAAAAGAAACCATCACGGCTTGTTATTGGTTTACCACTGTGACTCAAGGGGAGAAGGAGGTTCACCGGTTAGATAAAACTGCAGGGGATGATTACTAGCTACAAACTTGACAGTGAATGATTAAGACACTACTAGGCATCAAAAGACAGAAAACCTGATAATGATAAAAGGGCATTTTCAAAGTAAAACTAGATACCACTGCCTCAGACTGTGCTGTGATTTTGAAACATATGTTACTGCTTCACTTAACTGAAGACAGGAAATCCATAATTTATTATACCTGAACAACATCTGATGAGTCCCCTTGAAATTTACAATAGAGACAGGCGTAATCAGCTTTGTAATAAAGGCTTGCAAATGCTCCATATATCATTATAACAGGCTGCACCAGTTTATAGTTCAGTAACGTAGTGCTGCATTGGCAGTAAAACTGAGTCCAATGTTTTAATGTGCGTGAAGAAAGGACGGGACTAAAAGCAGACTGAAGAACCTATATTATTCTATTTAAAATAACTTAAAAGACTATTTTTTGGAAGTGTCGGTGATGGAAAAGAATCCCTGTCTTTACTTACTAGTCAGCTTATAAGAAAGTGGAATGTAGGACAAAATTATTTAAATATTTTCTGTTTGGGGAAAAGAACAAAGAATGAAAAGGTTTCTTCCGACTGGTAACAGTTTGTTGATACTGAGCACTGTCTTGGTACACCAATAGAAAGTTGTTCATGTTTTTTCCAGTCTCTCAGCAAATGAAAAACACTGCTAGTAAAACTCCTGTTGTGATTTTAAAGGATAGTTACCTTCGCACCGAGGTATTGGGTGATTCCAGTTTCTGCTGACTCCATGCAGACATGTAAGGGATGGCTCTCCAAGCAAGGTGTAACCCAGAAGGCATTCAAAGGAAATGGTCATTCCCACGCTGTAGTCCAGACCGATCACAATACCATTACGAAACGGCCGTGGGTCAGGGCACCTCTGCAACTCATATGCTACAGAAATAAAACCCAGTCACTCTAGATTAAGTTTATGAGAAACAAAACTGCAAACTGCAACAAACCTTACCAATCAAATATGATATAATCTATGATCAACTCTATGAACCAGTGCTTGGCCTATTCTGTTACTGACAGAAACAATCTTCCAACAACATTCCTCTCTAAGCCTTGGTCAACTGAACAGCCTGCTCATTTTTGTCTTCGGTATTATTGAACCTTTTGAATATAGAAGGCTGTGTGTTGTCACATTATTAGTCATATAACATTTTTCAACATCAGCTTCTGCACGTAAAAGTAATATCTGCCATCAGTTATTTTTCAAGAATAAGCACTTTTGAACATCTCATTGAAGGTCAGCATTGATTGCTGTTTATTTATTAATCTTTTGTAATTGAAAAGTGAAAATGCAGTTTTGTGTCTAACTACTCTCTACTTGGGTCTGTCTACCATATGTGGTAGATGGTCATTTGTGCATTTTATTAGAAAAACATGCAATATCAACTTGTTCAGCCACTGCTTCAATGACTTTGCATTTTAACTTCCCTCTGAGGATTGATCTTCGCTCCTCACCCTGAAAGACAATATAGAAACCAGGCTTGTTCTGGGAGTAGTCACTGTGGAAGAAGAGAGTGGTCTCATGGGTGGTGCTGAAAAGAGAGTTTGGCACCACGGGGCCACTGAACCGATCAATCACGGTTCCTGTCTCCAAACTCCCACTGCGCACCTCCAGGTAGTCATGTACCGGCTCAGTGGAGAAGTTCAGAAACTGTAGATGGATCCCTAAAGAGTGTAAAAACAAGGGTGAATGTAAGAGAAAACAGATCCATTTGAATCTACTGTATGTGCAGGTCACTTTATGTAAACAGCTAAAGTGAACCTGCACACTTATTGGAAATTACTGAAAAAGTTAAAAGAATTCATAAAAATATTTTTTTTATTACATGGGAAATTAAGAAAGCACAGGAGAAAAATGCATATACTTAGATGGAAAGGGCAGCACAGCTGCAGAACTAAGAAGAAAATTATGTCAGGTTTGAAGGATAAGAAAAAGAGAAGGAGAGAAATACCAAAGCCAATCGGGAGTTGAACCCTCCAGCTGCAGTCCAGGCTACTCTGGTAATTCCCTGGGAAGCCGGGGCTAAGAATGACACCACTGAAGACTGTCATAGAGCCACCGCACTGAGCTGGTGGGGATGAAGCAAGAAGAAAAAAATAATATCGCACTTTTTCACCATAAGGATCAATGGTAGAACAAATAAATTACCAACTATAGGGTGAAAATGGAGAGCCACCAAAGTACTGTGTGTGATTCAGGACAGGAATAATTGGATATTGAAACGAGGAAAACTAGCACAGCTCTTTATGGGTTTGCCATGTTTGTACTCTTAGGTGTGTTTTATATGCTTGTGTGCTGGTAGACTGTGAAAGAAGAACAGGTTTGTGGGCGAGAGAGAAATTGAAGTGATATGAGTGGGCTTCATGAGCTTAGGACTGATGTGGGGGAGGGGTGCAGTGCTTATATGTTTGAGCATGTCTGCACGTACATCTATACTTGACTGTGTGGATAATGCTGTATAAGGGCATCTCTGAAAAGATGACACATCCACACTTATTTGTTGTTTGCTGCTGCTTTAAATTAAAATAAACGAGTCGATATTCAATACAGTACCACTACTTTCTGTGATTATCCTTCCCCTGAAATGCTCCACGAGTCTCCTTTGTGACTGCATGTTAAAGAATATTTCAGCTTGCTGTCAAGGTTACACTCATCCTTCTCTACTGTGGCACACATCCTATTCTTACATTAACACCCAAGTGTAATGCAAGCAAAGCCACCAGAGGCGTCAATGTAAACCTGTACTTAAATCCCTTCCCTTTTTATATTTCTGTCCCAATAGGCCTATTTGCGTGGCAAATGGAAGGAATCACCATTTCTTTGGAGACTTTGCACCAAGGCTAGAAGGAAACCAAACCGTCCCTGGTGTAATAGTGCTGCTTATGGGGGAAACCTACTTGACTTGTTTATGCATGAAATGAAATCGAATAGAAGAATTGATGCACTTGGGAAGATGCATGCTATTTGTTTAAGGTCATGCGATCACTTTGATATGAGTTTAACAGCAACAAAATGAATAAAGTTCCTGAGGTCTTGAAGCAAGCCTATGCATTATAAATGAGCAAGGACTTGAGCTAATGACTGAATGCACATATCCAAGAACAGACTCATAAATAGTGAAGCTGGGATTAATGTCTGCAGCGAACTGTGGGATCTGTAAGAACGTTTATATGAAGACTGCAGTGGGTGTATTTACGTGCTGAAATGTATGTTTGTAGAATGTTAGAACATATACATGTGTAATTGGGGACAAAGGAAAAGTTGGGGTTTAAAGAGTAAATGCAGCAGCTCCTTAGTAATCACTAGAACCTAGAACCTATCATTGAGGCAAAACATTTAATAGGAAGTGTCTAGTTGAAGACTAGACCTCTCCTCAGAGGTATCAGAAATCAAGAGATACACTGAGATAGATGGAGGTAGGTCTTATTGATTTTCAACAAAGGGGGAGATCAGAAAATTCATTATCTTCATCTTCCAAGCCCTCCATATCCACCTATCATTCACCAGAAAGGATTTTACAATTAAATTATTTATTTCCCTAACACAATAGCAAATCCTATCTACAGTATATATATTCAATATACATTTTTTTTTTGAGTGAAATAAATGCAATGGTTTCATTAACATATAAGCATTAGCTTTTTAAAACCCAGTCGACTTTCGAAGGTGTAAATTGAACTGAAGACTTAAAGTCACAAAATCCACTTGATTTTACCTGATCTAACAGTATTGAGTAAATCACACAATCAAAACAGTAAAAGTTTTAAGAATGTTCTCAATGAGTTCCCAGAGGACAGAACTTGCACTTGCTCAGAATCTCAAAACATGAATGTGGAACAGTGGGAAAGTAACTGTACTCTCTTCAGCCCTAGTTCAAGAATGAAGTATGACATTCTTGAGAATTTGGCATCACAGATCATAAAAAATAAACCTTATCTCCAAGTGCTGAATTTGATGCAGGGGATGAAACACTAGTGAAAAGCACCGATGTTTGAGAGGCCAATGTTCTGCTACTGAATTGTTGGTGGGTGGCAGATTTTGAAATATTAAATGTCTAACCAACACAGTTTGGAGGAAACTGGAGCTGCATTTTGTTTTTGTAGATCTGTTGAAAGCTTATGACAGGGTGCCCAGAGAGGAACTGTGGTATTGTATGAGGAAGTCTGGAGTGATAGAGAAGTATGTTAGATCGGTGCAGGACATGTATGAGTACTGTAAGACAGTGGTGAGGTTTGTTGTGATGGACAGGCTGACAGACGAGGTTAGACAGGAATCTCCATGGACTATGATGTTTGCAGATGACATTGTGATCTGTAGTGAGAGCAGGGAACAGGTGGAGGAGAAACTACAGAGGTGGAGGTTTGTCCTGGAAAGGAGAGCCGCAGTAAGACATGTGTGTGAATGAGAGAGACCCAAGTGGAAGAGTGAGGTTACAGGGAGAAGAGATCAAGAAGGTGGAGGATTTTAAGTACTCAGGGTCAACAGTCCAGAGCAATGGAGAGTGTGGAAAAGAGGTGAAGAAGTGTGTTCAGGCAGGACGGAATGGGTGGAGAAAAGTGTCAGGTGTGATGTGTGATAGAAGAGTTTCAGCTAGAATGAAAGGATAGGTGTACAAAACTGTGGTGAGACCAGCGATGTTGTTGAACTGCCAGGCAGGAGGCCTGGAGGAAGACCAAAGAGGAGGTTTATGAATGTAGTGAAAGAGGACATGATGGTAGTTGGTGTGAGAGAAGAGGATGCAGGCAATTGATTTGTGTGGCGACCCCTGAAGGGAAAAGCCGAAAGGAGAAGAAGGAGGCTTAGCTGGGAAACAGGAATCAAGACTTTCTAGGTTTGAGTGAATAGTGTGGCTGTGTCACTGTGCTGGATGTAACATATATGGTTTATTTCTCTGAAATATGACCTCATTGAAATCCTACATGCTGCCAATGACAGACTATGAAGCAATACATTACCTAAACACAGAGGCACAGGGTAATTCCACCTTCTGACGGGACCAGGCATGCAGGTAATATATGCATTACCCTGTTCAGGAAAACACACAATATAAAATTTTCATCACTTCCAAAATACTGTGTAATAAAATAAAAATCAACATCCACAAAACAAACTGACAGGTGTTGGCAGTACAACAGATGTTTTTTGCTTGTTTTTGTCTCTGCCCTATGGATTGCTGCAATTAGATTTCAGATTTTTTGATTTCTACAAATCCTCTTCTCAAAGCATGGTAAGTATTTGAGCTATCAAGAGTAGAGGAGGACCTCTAGTTGCTCATTTCTCATTAGTTGGCAACATAGAATGACAGTGTGTGAGTATCAGAAAAGACACAATTACCATAGATCTATTCAAAGTATTGCATTTTAGTTATTATTTATTTCTATTAAAGTACCTTTTGTCATACAGTCATGGTCACCACTGCCCTCACTCAATGCCTCCAACACTATCTCTGGGGCTTTATAATCCAATTTATCGTTTGGTACTGGTGATTTCTGTACTGGTTTCCTGCATTTAGGACCTAACTCTGCTCATCTTGACAACAATTAATGTCAGCACTGCATGATCAAATGATTGAAGGAAAGCAATCCACTGATCTAATACTCCTACGAAAATGATTTGGTTGATTTCTAGTTACCCTACTGAAAAAGCTGGAAGTCAAAACCAAAATATTTTTTCTTATTGGAGGTGAAAGTAAAGGCAAGTACAGCACTGAGTAAAACAGCTTACAATTGTTCTCTCTTTCATTGTAGTTATGCTTTGAAATGTAGAAAAGTAGTTCTAAAAATAAGACTGGCCAACGTGGTCATTTCAGTATATGATTTTATTACATTATATTTTCTAGCATGTACTGTATCACATGCCTGTCAAACCATGGGCTTCACTCATGAGCTGTGCTATATACCACTAATGCATATAAATTATCCACGCAGCGCATGCTGCACACTCATATAGGCCCATACCTTAAAAAAGACACCTAATAACAGCCTGAGCCTATGTGCTGAGCTGCACTACAAACACCAGAAGTCTCTGTCTACTTGTGATCTTGCTTCTCTGATGGCTTCTGGTCTGTTTCTGATGCTCAGACAGCCTTAAGATATGTGTAAGGAATTACTGGTTGGTCCAGAGAGAGTTTACAAAAAAGTGAGTGGACAAGACAGGAAGAAACAACAGTGTGGGATGAGTGAGGCCATTGTTACCACAGCTCATCGCCTGTGGCGTTGAAGGGCTCATGACTACAGTATATACCTATGAAGCACTGGAAGAAAGTAAAGCTGCTTCACTACAACACTTGGAAAAAACAGTGTACACAACCTTTAAAATATTCATTTGATAAATACAAAAGCATAAACACTTGGTTGGTTCCCCGAGCTTTTCTATTCCTGCTTTTCTTTCGTGCAGCTTCTTCTCTGCTCACACATACACTAAATGCCTAAGAGTATAGAGTATTCCCTGAAACATTTTAACACAAACAACGAACAATAACATATATGAAATCATTAGAGGGTTCGACAGCTGTTTGGCAGCACTGCACACTTTCACATACCTGTAAAGAGTAGCCTTGATCGCACTGGAAGGACACCATATCACCCACTGTGTAACGGCTGCCCACCTTTTGTCCGTTACTGGGAGGCAGAGGTTCTGGGCACGAATCCAAACCTATTGCTTAGGACAGAGTCACAACACACAAGTGTGGACAGCGATCATTCTTCTGCACAATAAGTGTCAGGATGAAAGACTTGAACTGTTCAATTTAAATCAATTACATTATTTATCCATAATCCATTAATCTTAATTTATAGGAAACAATCACATGGAATAATAAAATGCCAAAGGAGAATGATTACTGTAAATGCTGGCAGTTGCAGGTATAAAAATCAAGAATTTTGTTCTTCATTAAAAAACTGGGACATATAGCAAACATATTTTACCAGAAGATCGCATAACATGATTCGAACCAATTACTATGAAAATGAAGCCAATTCCTAAAGTATTGCATGTCAGAGGTATAGAGCTTTATTGTAACACAATGATTTGAAAATAAGGCAGTTGACATTAATGTACTAACTTTCACCACAATTAATCTGGAAAACTTAATGTTCATTTTGGTTTACCACAAATAACCTAACCCTAACCCTATTAAATCACCAAGTCTGACCCCAATTTCTTCCCATAATTGCTGCACTGATATTCACTGGGGTGTATCAAATGCAGATAACAGAATTACTGAGGTGACATGCCTCAGTGTGGTGAATGGGAGGTTGTATTTTGAAAAGCCTCTGGGTGGAGGTTTCGATAAAACCTAATTTCTGTTCACACAATGAGCTGTCTTTCCACTGAAGCAGAAGTCTGAAGTATGATCTTGGAAAGCATTTGCATTTGCTGTGGCAAGGAGATGACCGTTCAAGCCTAATGCACCTTGTGTAGCACACATCATACAGAACGTAATCACAGTCACTCCCTGTGACTTTGTTTGTGCTTTAGCCTTTATTTCAAACACAGTACTGCAAACACAGCAGAAGAGAAACTTCTGTAAGCCTCTCATACTGAAGAGGAGAAGTCACCACAGGATGTGCCATTAAGTTGGGATTCAACTCCTGACCGACTTGAAGCAACACTGGCACAACAGAAGCACTATTTAGCCATGAATATGATAGGCTTCCAAAATTAGGATCACTGCAGACCCAAGCAGGAACCATGATATCCTCTGACAAATAAATATATAACTACTTTATGTCATGAGTATAATTTTTTTGGAGTACAGTACATATTTAGTCAAAATGGATGCAAAGAACAAAAGGTGAAAGTCAGCTAAGAACTACTTTTAAGTTTCACACTAATTCATCATAGAGATGATAAAATAAATACAATATACGTATAAATTCTAAGCTGACAGACAAGGCTGACACATCCAAAAGTTTCCATCATTACAGTCACCCATTATACTGTTGCTGATTTAAAACAACTTTTAAAACAAAATTGATTATTTTTGATGTTTTTGAATTGAACAAATGTCACCTGTTAAAAGTGAATACATAAAATTTATAGATTGACTGCTGTTCTATTGAAGCAATAATTTGAAATATGATAGAAAGAAAATGGGATGTTGCAATAACGTACAATATATTTGCATATTTAGCAAGATATCATAAGGTGAGAATAATAGAAACAAAAAAGTATTCTTCCTGCATTAAGTCAAAGACGCACACCCACACCACTCAAAAAACACAAAACAAACAAAATATGCACTCCTACAGAAATGCAGTTTCAAAGAGGTAAACAGAATTAAATGGACTCAAAACAACATGCAATTGACTCTTTAGAAAACTGATTGGTGGGAATGGTTACTCCTCTTGGTATCTAGTTAAAGATGTCTGAGAGGGGTGACACAGTAACCCACGCAGAGCTGGAAACAATGGTACAAGCAATAGAACCTAAAACAGAGATGTTATACAACGGTACATCTTCGTGCTGTATGACGGCTTAAAAAATCTGAAATTTTGAAATGATTTTTAGTAGGGATGAGCGAGTACACCACCATCTGTATCTGTATAGTATGTTCAACCATCTAAATTATCTGTATCCATATCTGTACTCGGAATGGGCGGGACCTAAACCGGAGGTGGGTGTGGTATGACCAGAAATGGGTGGGTCTTAAAACGCTTCATTATTTTAAGACTGATATTGATATGGATTGATCAGTAGTTGCTATATTTATTGTTTATTTTAAATCTGTTTGCAGAAAAGTCTCAAAATTGAGATTCAAATCAATATTTTTGATGACAAAAGTAGAACTACTTACTGAATACTTTTTTTATGAACTCAGAACATGAATATTCTTAAGTGTCTTCTTCTTCTCCTTGTGGCTTTCCCTTCAGAGGTTGCCACAGCAAATCAGTTGCCTCCATCTAACCCCACCTTCTGCATCCTCTTCTCTCACACCAACTACCTTCATGTCCTCTTTCACTACATCCATAAACCTCCTCTTTGGTCTTCCTCCAGGCCTCCTGCCTGGCAGTTCAAAACTCAGCATCCTTCTACCGATATATTCACTATCTCTCCTCTGGACATGTCCAAACCATCTCAGTCTGGACTCTGACTTTATCTCCAAAACCTCTAACATGTGCTCTGATGTACCGTATTTTCTGCACTATAAAGAACACCTAAAAGCCTAAAATTTTCTCATAAACCCGTAGTAGGCCTTATAATCTGGTGCATCTTATATATGGATTGATATTCATTTTAATACTGGTTAAAAACATGATCGCTGAAAAAAAGCCTGCAGTCTGGCCGCCAGTCCTGCCGCACTCCGCCACCAGAGGAGCCCCCTCACAAGGCACTCGGGCCTACGCCCCACAACAACGGTAGTCAAGGGGCGTCACCGAAGTCCCGGCTCATATGAGCTGCTCTCAGACGGTAGAGCAGACTGTAGGAGCACTGGTGATTATATAGCAAAACATAAGGAACTTTCAACAATTCTATTAATTAAGTTTGACTGACTGACTGATCTCAGTATTTCCTAAATATTTGGTGTCGGAAATAACCCACTATAAACTTAATTGGTCTTAAAAATGCCATTGTGCTGTCATCTGGAATCTAGTGACGGTCCATTTTATTAGTCTGTGGAAACACAAGGAGAAACTGGCATAAAGGTGAATGAAAGACCCTCAAAGCTGAACTTCCAGCCTTTTCTGAAATTTCAAGAGCAGAGTCACTGCTAGACAAAGGTGTCTGTAATTGATTTACAAATGTAGTTGATAGCTCTGGGGCGCATTCAGGCTTGTGTATTCTGTCTGCAACGACGTGCTGTGAGATTCACGGCGGTGAGACACCGATGTTAAAGTCAGTTTAAAAACTATATTTGCTAAACTAGTTTAAAAAAATTGTTTAGGACACACAGCAGCAAATAGCTGCACCTCACCTCCGACTGGACTACCGATCGATCAAAACTATATTTAATTAATAAAGGTAGACGAACGTTGGAGCTTAAATATCTGCTTCGAACTTCAGATCAGGAAATAATCCACCCTGTTCACTCTGCACTGGTAATGAATTTAACCAGTTTTTAATGTCAGGTTTTTTAATATGCGTGTTGACTTCTTTCTAAGATGGCAAAGTGCTCAAGTGATCAAGTTTCCTTGATGAGGCTCAGAATGGCTTATTGACATACAATAGGGACCATTCAAAGGTAGTCAGGAAGTCATGAATGCAATTATGACTGCCTGAACAGCGTGGCTCTATCTAGTGGACAGATACAGCCGCTGCAGTTTGTCAAATAATTTTTTTAAATTTTTTTTTATTGTGTGCGCCTTATAATCTGGTGCGCTTTATATATGAAATAAATTATAAAACAAACAAATTATTGAGGGTGTACCTTATAGTCCAGTGCGCCTTATAGTGGGGAAAATACTGTACTCATTCCTGATCCTATCCATCCTGGTCACTCCCAAAGAGAAGCTCAGCATCTTCATCTCTGCTACCTCCAGCTCTGTCTCCTGTCTTTTCTTCAGTGACACTGTCTCTAGACCAAACAACATTGCTGGTGTCTCCACAGTTTAGTACACCTTTCCTTTCATTTTAGCTTCCCATGGCAGTGGTCTGTAAACATAAAACTGCTGACAGAATTTACAGCAAAAAGCCAAATTACCTCTAAAACAAATGCTAGTATTCACGGTCCACAGTAAAAACTTTTACTTACATGTAAAAGTCCTAAGATGTTTAAAAACTTGAGAAAAAGTCACATCACATCAAACACTTTGATTGGGGATAAAAAGCAAAGACCTTCACGTTCTGGTCAAACTATAGGCAGGATTCTGTTGTTTATATTTATATATGTAACTAATATTTTTCTAATGAAATTCAAAGAGCCATGAAGTATTCAATTTTAACATACTAAGTATTGCTATATTTAAGTATTGATGAAGTTATATCCCATTTGAAATGTGTGAAAATTGACAGTATAATCTTACAAGAAATAAAAGAATCTTGATTTACTCTGTGTTGGGAAAATATCCTTCAACCTAAGCACAATTGCTTAGCTTTCAATGGGATCACAGGATCATAGGAGGGATAGTGGGTTAAGTTTCAAGAGAGCTGCAGCATAATAAAACAGTCCTGGCCCTATATGTACCAAATCTGGCACAGGCCAGCCTTCTGTCCTCATTAAATATTTTGCTAACACAGTAAAAAAAAAACAGCAGGCAATGTGCTTGTGGGTGGTAATTTTAATTTAGTGAGCGATGTATTAGTAGGCCACTTTGGTCACCACTTACTAGATGATAAATGTCTCTCTCAGGGCTTCGAATAATTACTAGAGATACAGTCATTAGTTGAAGTGTGGTTTCTCATTCACATACACTACATTTAATTTGAAGACACATAATTCCTACTACAGAATCCATTGCTTTCTTCTCTCAAACTCGCACTTATACTTGTATAAAGTGTTAACACTGATATTCAGGACATTACAGCATCAAACGATGCTCTAAAAGAAAAAAAAATTCATATGTTGGTGTATTCACTCTCTATTTTGAGAGATAGCAGTGGTCAGTGAGACCTTCAGTTTGTTTTCATCCCAGTAAAAGATATTACAGAAAAGACAGATCTTTTTATAAAAGAATCTACAACGGTCAAAGTTACATGAGAAAAAGAAAAGGGAATACATAAGGCCTCACACACACACACACACACACACACACACACACACACACACACACACACACACACACACACACACACACACACACACACACACACACACACACACACACACACACACACACACACACACACACACACACACACACACAACACATGCTCATTCAATTGTTTGTATAGTGAAGCTTCAGTTAAAGTTTGGTCAAAAATTTTATTTCTGAGCACACATGGTAAAATCTTAATTTCATGTCATTGCTATCTGATTTAAATATCAATCTCTGTATCTTAGGTCATTCATGAATGTACGTCACGTCCCCATCTCTTCCAAGTCCTAACAGAATGTGAGCCTTATCAGGTCTCAGCGGGTCATCAGCCACCACCACCACCGGTGTCTGGACTTAGTAGGAGCATTCATCTTTTTGCTACACAGGTAATATACACTCTTAATTCACACATTTTCTTGTAGGCTAATAACTGCATAGTATCTGGTGTTACAAATAAATATGTATATTTATTTCATTCACTTGTCTTCCAATGACAGCATCCTGAGGTAATGTATACCACAATATTACAAAGTCATTATGACTGTGATTGTTGCTAAACTCTGTTTTCAAGCTTTACAAATGTGTGCAACAATCCAACAAATTTCTCAGTGTCCTTCATCAATTATTATTAATGTTGAAGAGTTCCTGTATTAAAGTGCATTTAAACACAAAGGTGTCTTTTTAAAACTTGAGAATAGCTTTGTACCTTTAGCAAACTAAATGTTTAATGTTATCAAATTAATGTGGAGAGGAGTATAGATGTCACATATAATAAATGGCATAATATTAAATAGATATAAAATGCTGCTTCTTTTATAAATTAAGTGATAGTGGTACTGCAATAACGGTAAAAGATTTAAACATAATAAAATATAAAAGCTTTCAGCAGCAGATTCGTCTATGTTATTCTGCCTTCATCATTTTCTTCAACATGCAATTTTATCTCATTGTATTTATTTATTTCACTTGCCCCTTCTACACACCTTCATTTCATCTCTTTCTTTCATCTACTTTTTGTGTCATTTGCCATCTTACTTTTTCATTTCCTGTCATGATCTCTTTACTCACCTTGCAAAATACATATGTGAAGTGAAACAAACTCTGGTAAATGCAACCGGGAATGATGTTAGTAGCATACTTTTATTTATGTGTGTGTGCTACTTGAGAATGGCCATAGGTATGAGTGTGACAGTGAGTGGGTGTCTGTCTTTCTGGTTGGTCCTGTGATGAGCTGGCGACTGTGCTAGGGTGTATCCAGCCTCTTGCTTGTAAACAGCTGGGAAAGACTACAGCATCAACCCATGACACGGATTTGGGTAATGGTTGGGAAGATAAATGAATTCTTATGCTCTTAAAAACAAAACAAAACCATTTTTTAAAAAACTGTTTCCTCTTCAGTCACATCTATTCCAGGGCACCTCTCCTCCTACAATATCATGTGACTTCTAAAAATAGATGTACAGGACAAGCTTCCTCAACAATCTAACTATCACTGGATAGTTAGATAGTTGAGAGGAACATTCACTATATCACACAAGCTTTTAGGTGAGTCATAGTCTGTGTTATGGAATAATGTATGAGGTGTGTTGTTTCACCTCACCGTTTCAGGCATCTCAAAGCACAGTCAGCCCATGATTTATAAGCCCAGTAAATCTCAAGTCAGCCTCACTGCCTACAGGTTACTCATGCTTAATTCTTCATGGAATGTATCATCCTCGTGTTGAGGGAACCATCGTGGAGAAGCCCCCCCCCCCTTAAAAGATGTGTGGGCACACCTGTGAATGCACGAGCCAAGAATGCATGCTAATAACTCCGCCAGCTTTGACCAAATACATTAGTTGCCTTGAGGAAGCACCTTAGTTTGTCATAGGCCAAAGCCTTGCACCCCTAGACTCAGTACAGCAAAAAAACAGTGATGTCACAAGTCACTCTCTCATTCCTAGAAGTGGGAGTAGAACTGAGTGACAAGATTGATCATTGATGATGATACAAAGACTTGTTTTATACTCAGTTTATTTCTCCATCTCAATCATCTCTATTACTGTTCAGCATGGGTACCATTAAGAGACAAAGATTTTATAAATGCTTCAAAGGCTGATTTCAATCAGATATGTGATTCATACATAAGTTTGAGACATGATTAAAATATTTGTTTGGGTATCAAAACAACTTGACAAAAAGTTAAGCCACTGTACACATGTTAATTATCTTCAAACTACTTGTCTGTAGGGAGCAGAGGAAATTAAACATTTTAATGAACTGAATAACAAAAATATATTAATAGAACATACAAATTCAAGTCTTATAAGACCTTAGGAGATGGTTGACCCCGCCTTTGTGCTAACTGCATGGAGTTGAAGGGTCAATAATTAATCTTCTTCCAAGATTTTTTTATTTAATCCATTCTCTTCCTTTTCATAAACTTCAGTTCAACTTTAAGTGAGTGTTCTCAACCTGTTTTATGGAAGGACAAAATAACAGCAAGATGAAAGAACTCAAGGGATGAAGTAGAGAAAAGCAAAAACGATATCTACATTTAATACAGACTAATATTGAGCAACTTGATGTGGGAACCCTTTGAACCATGTCTCCTTGTCTCCATGTATATGATCAAAAACACAGAATAATAATAAATAATAAAATAATAATGAAAAGAACACCTTGATTGCAAAACAACATATTTTATACTCCCCCATTTTATAGTATATTTGCTATTTTTTCAGCCACCCATACTTTTTGTTGTGGATGCCTTTTTGTTCCTCCTCACAGCCTGGGGTAAGCCGAGCCAGAATACACAGCACCCACCAGTGTAAAAAAAGAAACATACATTCAGCTGAAAGTGGAATTTTCGGTGGATGTATTTCAGACATCTGGCTAGGAAGGCTCCTGTGTGCTTCCCTTTGGGTGTTCAGGGCATATTTGAAACCATGGGATACTGGACACTGGCGTGATCACATATCCCCTCCTCCAAGAAAATCTAAAAAGCATTGTGGGGTAGAGGAAGGTTTAAAGCAACCCACTTAACCAGGTGACAGGGAAAAGTCTTGATAGATGAATAGAAGGATGGATGCATGGATGGACATTGAGCCATTTCTAATTATAAATGTGTCATATATGACGCACCCAGCTACCTTCAACAATAATAGGAATATATTATCCCTCCCTGCATCTTTCATGAGCGTGCTTGCGCGTGTGTTTTCCATCTTCTTTTTTTAAAATATAACCCACTGGCTTTATTTTCATCAGACCTTGACATTTCTGCTCCTTGCACTTGCAGAATTGTCTCAGTAATTAAATAAACCCCGTGGATCAATGATTACATCCGACAACATGGATGGGAATATAAGAAGGTCCAATTTAGATGGACAAATATTCTGCCTCTTCCATATATAGCTGGAATTGTTTAAACTGTAACAGAATGTCATTGATTTGTGAGCTGGCTCTTTTTCTCGATTGAATAGTAATAAACACAATGCAATGTTTCTTTTTTAGCGGTGAAAGCTAGACTGCAAATCATTCAAATTCTGTTATTAGTGCCTTATCCAATAACTGTGAAAATGTCTCTTCTCTTGTTGGCAAAACAGATAGGCTGAAGTCCAATATTCTCTGGACTGTTTAACCCTCCATTTGATACAGCTATCTCATTTAACTACCAGAATTTGTTTTTATCTCCCACCAGATCCTTTTCTACATTGAAAACTCGCAGAATAAACCTCTAATTCACCCAGTGGAGTGTGCACAATGTCCCTAGGCTGAGTGCTTACAGCAGTAGCTAAGGTTCAGTTCTAGCCCCTGCCCTTTGCTGAATGTCACCCCCCCCCCCATCCCATTTTCTGTCTGTCTTCAACTGTCACTACCTAATAATGGCAAACATTCAGGAAAGAGTACATATTAAACATCCATTTTCCATCACACGGGGTACAGTTCCCACAAACCTTGCCCTTCCTACTTTCTGTTCTCAGTATTGGACCATTCATTCATTCATTCATTCATTCATTCATTCATCTTCCACCGCTTCATCTGCTGTGGCGGGTCATGGGGAGTCTATCTCAGCTGACTGAGGGCGTGAGGCGGAGGAAACTCAGTGGACGCAATGCCAGTGCACTGCAGAGCCACACAGATGCAGACAAACACGCACACACTCATACCAATTTGGGACCGGCCAATTAACCTGAAGCGCATGTTTTTGAAGGTGGTAGGAAGCCAGAGAATCTGGAGAGAACCCACGCAGACACGGGGAGAACATGCAAACTCTGCACAGAGCAGGACTTGAACCTGGAATCGCACAGGTCCATTAATGAATATTTTTAATCACTAGTCACCAGTCACTCTTAAAACCCCCTTTCAATAAAACCCATTTAGAATATTTTAAACCAATTCCATACTCTATTTTGAGTGAAATTGGTAGAGGGTCATAATAACTTAATAATAATATAATATGCATAACATAACATAAATGAATTGCTGTTGCAGCTTTAAGCTAGTTTTGACGGATAGACATGTCCATGTTTGTGTCAACAACCATATGTCTTCAGCCCTCTGCTGCTATATGGAGTCAATCAGAGGTCAGTCCTTGGATCAATCTCCTTGTTGTGTATGCTCTGGGTCATTTATTCAGCTGATATTGAGCCATGACTACAATTGTTATTCAGGCAATACATACATCTATGTCTTTGCTACATTTCATAACCTCAGCCATCTATCCTCCCTCCATCATTAAAAATTGTTGCCATATACCAATATATGCATATTTCTTGATTTAGACTACAAACAAACCCTGACAAATTAGAAATGTGGCCACAGCAACTTTGTCACAGCAGATGATAGTTTAATAGGTCCATTCCACACAGATATCAAATCTACCACCACAAATGTGATATCATCTTTGTTCAGTATATATATTTTGATATGATCATATAAGTACACCATTCATTTCTGTTTCATCCCACCGAGAAATGTTAGAACAGATGTGAATGCTGGGTTTATTTCCAAATTGTAATCTATTAATTTTTTCTACTCACTATTGCTCTATGCAGTTCATGTGAGGAATAATATACAGTAGATTTCTGCAAACAACATCTTTGAAGTCCAGTGTGAGACATTACTCGGGATGCAAGACACAACATTTCCTGTGAGAACATGCCAAATTTGTTTTCCATTATAATATCCATCTGCCTTCGAAGAGCTGCTTAAACAGTTCATTCTTATGAAGTTGTAGTGACAAGGGTAGGATTTCTATGACTGGTCTCAAAGGACTACAACAATCACTGTCAGGAAACATTTTAAAACAGATGGTTGATGGGCTGACAACCCTTCTGTCCATTGTCTTCCCACTGTGCTGAGCATTTACAGCATAAATGAACAGCTACATTCTGGGTAGTATAAAGCATAAATGGACAATTTAAAACAACCACAGGCTACAAATATGTTTTGAACCAACTGGAGGACAAAAGAAAGGATTACTGTAATTTCACTAAATCTATCAGAAACTGAATTTTGCTGCAAGCGCTATACTAACAGTAAAAAAGACAGAAAATGGTCAGCTCTGTTTTGGCCTGAGTCTTATTTGCATACAGTATCAGGGAATTTACTTTATCAACTCCGCAGAGCCAAAGTGTGAGACAGACAGAGATAAAGAGCTGCCTGTGAGACATGGTACTGAGGTGGTTCTCAGCAGTAGGTAGTGGCCGTGGCACTGTAGGGTGTCGGTGCAGAAAGGAGCCCACAGAGAAACACAGCTAGAGTTATATCCCAGAAAGAGAAGAGGGCATTGTGGAAGCGAAGTGCTGACTGTGAATAACGTGACTAATGTCATCTTCAACAGGTGCATGATGGTTATGGAGTGACACAAATGACAGCAATGAAAGACAGTGAAAGCAAAGCATTTCATACTCTTTTGTTTGGTAACACACTTGTGGAAGATTGTGTGGAAACCTGTTTTACTTCCAATGTGTTATTCTTTAGTTGCTCTACAAGCTCTCTAACCTGGTTATGTTGGCAGCTCTTATTGCAGATTTTATTTCCTTTCTTACTTACATTCACATTCACATTCTTCACTTATACTGAATCTTAACATTGTTGACTACAAGTCCTATTTTCCCGTCTTACCACCCATATACTGTATGTTCTTTTTCACTGTTCTAGATGCTCTCTTTAAAATAAGTGACATGGAGTCTGCCACAGTTACGTTTCAGTAAGACAAACTTGCTTTTGTGTTGTGAATAACAAACCAGCAAAAAGAAAAAAATGTGAGAATTTAAAGGAACTTTGAAGATATCCAACATGAGTCAGATGACAAATGATCAAAAATTAATGTTCAGGAAATGGCAGTTGGACTCAATCTAACTACAATCAACAGGGAGAAAGGTCATCTCTTCTCATACCTGTGTACTCCAAGTGAAAGCCGGCTGCAGATACACTGATGTCAGACTGGAAGGTCAAGTACAAGTTGTTGGAGGTGCTGTTAAGCAGTTGGGGAATTGTTGTACCTGTAATATACAACATAGTTAAGATCACACCTCGTCCAGATTTAAAGCAATTTAAAGTCAGTTAGATACTTTAGATATAGTAATAACACTGTTGTAGCTTGTTAAGTCAGTCCCGGACTTTCATAGCTGAAAGTCTGGATGCATTGGCCAGGCAGAAAGGCAGGAACCCACGTCACCTTGACAACCTTGTAAGAGTTACTGTCTTTATTTACTTGTGTGAATGGAACTATGGTGTAAGACCAGGCCATGACTCATATAAGACACCTAATTATAGACTGTAATGCTCATAAAAAACAGATAAATTAACAGCAGAGTGTATTTAAAAAAATAAAAAAAGGCAGGACATGTTATTTGTGCCATCCTTAGTAAAAGAAAAAAAAAGAAGAAAAAAAAATACATATCAAATAATCTGTTATCTACTTATGTTACTCATGTGAGATTTTTTGTGGTGACCAGAGAAAAAAGTGATTTGAGACACATTAAAATTTCATTGAGGTGAGAAATCCATTACAACTTAATTATAGTTATTCATGGTCTCAATGTGAATCATATGTATCATATTGACATTGATCACACATGCTCTCTATTTTTATTGCCCATTTTTAGTTAAAAATATTTTCAAGAGACCAAAAACTTGTAGCATGTAGCATGTTCTGTATAACTGAATATCAATTTGTTTTGTGAAAGCATTGCACAATCTGTGATCCTTTCCTCTTTTCCTTCTGTGAGTCGTCTTCAATTTGCATGAATACATTCGAATATATTCATAATCAACTTCATCAGTTGAGCCCATGATTAAATTGATTGTTATCTGATTGAAATGTGTTAACCCTTTCACACTGCACACTACCCTGCACATTGACAGCTGTGCTATGGAGCCATTATAATATCTAAGAGTTTGCTCTGCAATGAGATATCCAATACTTGAAAGATTTGAAAACTAGGTTCATAAAACTCACAGCCAATATGGAGGTAGGTGTCATTCTGTTACACTGGTTCCTTTATTACACTGAGGGAACATCTAAAATTATGTGATGGCCTTTTTTCTAGTAAGTTACGATGTGGCAAGAGCACCATTACCATTAGTGTGAGCCTCAAGGCAACACCACATTTGTAAAATATCACACTGAAAAAGGAGTGACATGATACAGACCTCCATTGTACTGACAGGAATAATATGTAACAGAGAATTTTTTTTCTTCTTTGACTCCTTTGGCTTTTCGACAGCATTCTCTAAGGAGATGCCAAATGTCAACAGCTCCATCACCACATCTGTCTAATGTTGGAAGAAATCAAGAGGGAGCTGACAAGTGAAATTCAGTTGTATCAGTTTTACCTGAGTAGCTACCAAGCCTTGGAGCATTGCCATCAACCCCATCAAAAAAATCCAGCGAGTCCCAGTTGTGTTCTGTGGCGAAGGTCACAACTTGAATCTGAAAGAGAGAAAATTGATGGTACATGGATTTAAAAATGAAACTGACGAGTTCATCACTATCAGGCTACATGTAAAAGAAAAATTCCATCCCCCCAAAAAATGTAATCTTAAATTTAATCTTAAAGCAAGGACTTCCTGTTTGTGTACCTGTGGCCTCCACATACTGTATCTCAATTATTCTTCCTATTAATGTCACACTTGAAGTTGACTGAAGGACATGTAGTGCTGGCTTTGGTGAATTTGTACATGCATCACAATTTAATAATAATCCTTGGATAACCACGTAAACAGTGCTTTGAACAGGAGGAGTGAGGCTAACGGTTCTAATGAAACTCAGAGGGATACACACAAATGGAAGAGATGAGATGAAAGACAAGCAATCAGAAATGATTATAGTTTCTTACAAAAGTGCTGAGAGAAAACAGAATTTAGGTTTGACAGGAAGGGCACTGATTGTATTGCAGACCAGAGCAGCAGTAAAACACATTTAAAATGAAGCCCACCTCAAATTAAAACAAAAAACTAAATAGGTAATTTTAAAAAAAAATCAGTATGAATACACTATTAAGTGTATTATACTGTATATTGCTTATTCATCAGAGCATCAGGCCAATGTTAAAAAAAAGTGTGCATTATTTAGGTAATTTGCTTTTTCTGTTTACTTCATTGGCAATGTACGAGAGAGAAAATTTAACTTCCTTTACTTTTCATTACTTTTCTTACCCCACAACAATTTAAAAAATGCCAGTTGTATATTTTTGAGTAATTACATAAAACAATATATCCTAACAATATCAATTCAAAAATTGAATTAAAAACCCCGATATTCCAGTTTGAGTAAGTAAAATGCTACAGATGGGCAATCAAACTTGTGTCAGAATCATATCAAAACATTTCAATTTGAGATATTAATATTATTATTATTAAACTTATAGACCCATGCAGGGGGAAGTTTGAGCAAACCCTCTGTCTTGACGCTGATTATATTTGATGGACAGTTAAATTTGAGGTGTGAATAAATGTGTCATTACTTCTATGACATCAATATCAAATCTGGATCATTTTGAGTGAGAGATCCTTGAGCAATACAGCGTCCACGAATCAGACAGTTCAAGTAAGACACATTTTCAACAGACACTACAGTTTCTGGTGAGATCTGCATCTTGCGTATTCTCACTTGGATGCCGGCTCCTTCCGGAACAGAGATTTTCCAGGCACAGTTCAAATAGTTAGCGTATGGGTCAGGGTATCCAGGAGAGAGAATAGTGCCTCTGCGGTTGCTTAGCATGCCTCCACAGGGAACTAGATGAAGTATGAGAGATTGGGAAGAGAGAAAAAAGAGTCTGTCATGACAAAGGTCAACAGGGATCAAAGAGATGAAGTAGAAAACTTTCCTTTAAAAGCATCATCAAACCTAATAATACCTTCTAATTCAACAATTTTAAGTATCTCTAAAATCTCTTTGTGTGATGCAAAATGCTACATAACATCAACAGGCTTTATTTCTGAACCTGATCATGCATCCTTGTTGACAGGACACATCATGTAATACTCAGGGGAGCTTTACATGGTTGCATTCACTCCCCTCTCGTAAACAATTCAACCTCACAGTGCAATAAAATCTCTTTCATGGCGCACAAATCACATCTGCCAGTTGTAAATGTTACTCTCCTGTAAGCATACTATGTTTCCACCTGTGTCATGAGCAATGGATTTAGTAAGTCTAAGCCCTCAGATGAAAGTTGAACTCGAGTCACTACCCAGGTTGTTATAACAATGTCTTTAATATATTTGACCATGGGTGCAAGTCAAAATGAAAGAAGGGCAATAACTGCTATGATTTTGTTACACGTGCCATTTGGCCTTGTTTCCAGTTAGCTATGTTCCAGACAGTGCTTGGCTTCACACTTTGTCCATTAAGAATTGTGGCAACCCAAACCTGCATGCCAGAAGGCTTTGGTTTACCACACACAACAAAACACAGAACAAAAGTCTTTTCCTCCCTTTTGAAATGTGGTTCTAGGCTATAACAGCAACACGAAAAGTCTTATAAGGCTTATTGGATTTTGCTCAGCAAAGTCTTTTACACCCTCTCAAGAATAGATCTAATTCAAGTGTGTGTTCTTCATTGTTGCTTTCCTCTATTGGCATGTATTTCTCTGCTGTCAGCAATCTAGTAAAAAATCATTTCTTTAATGACAGATATTCTATGTTTCAATCCAAATCCAGAAATGTGTTGTCACTCTAAAGGCAGCAGACTGGAAAAGTTGCTTTATAATTTCTTTCGCATAAAAGATTGTCCAGTGTGCCCTCATTCTTTGCACTTAATACTTTCCAGGAACCAAACGCGATTAACGATTTCCAAGATTGAGTGAAAAAATATTTATCTTATTATTTATGGTAATTTAAACATTTATAAGCCCTTCTCATAATGATATTAAACCACCTTCTATCTATATTACCTTTTCCCACACTCTTATCGACTGTTTAAAGCACTTTTGTTTCTGACACTCACGGAACCGAACACACTTCTGGATGCCATCAGCCAATAGAATGCCTGTACGGTATCACGTGACTGCTGCAACAAGATGAAGTCGTGAGCTTTGATGTGCGAATGCGCGAGGGCGCACTGTATTTCATTTTACTTTATTTTATTTTTTATTTTAGTGTTCAAGAGGGACTACACATTATTGTTGAATAATACATAATTTTCACACAATGAAGAACAAGATATTGTTGGAAAAGACAAGTCAATGGCATATGAATGTAAATAGTGTACAAAAAAGAACAGAGCAAACTCGTAGGGAAAGTGGGTGAAATAAATAGTGAACAAAAACATCACAAAAACTACAATGTCTTAAGTATTCTACTGAGAATTTTATATCAATGGACATTCATACAGGCTTTTACTATTAAGCTAAAGAATATTCAATGATCATTACTGTGAGTAACAGTCTGACTCTAAGAAAATCTTTTACAAAATTACAAGCAAAAGCAAGTGATATATGGCATCAAAGCAGTAAATACACATTAAAGTAGCAAATCATTTTTCATCATATCTCAATTAATTTCAAATTAATTTCAAATTTCAGTTTTTTAACTATTATTTTAAAAATAATTCAGTTTAGGAATAAGAGAATACAGGTAGTCCTCAACCTACAAACACAATTGATTCCGAGAGGTTGTCCACAAGTTGAATTGTTTTTAAGTCGTTATTTATTAATATTAACCTGTAATTGCCACTTGGGGTCATTTAAATTACATTACTACTCTAAATTCAAAAGTACTATATCCTAAAACTTACCAGAAACAATAGCAGGACATAAAAAACAACACATAAACAAAACAAAAACAAATACTGTAGTACCATGATGTACATCTCTACATGTCTGCTGAATTATTATTTTCCTCGGGGATGTTGAGGCTAAGCCAAGCTTTAAGCCACTGAGTTATTCTACGGAGTTACTTCCGACAGGCCACTATATTTTTGATCATTCTGTTTTATTTCGATTAAATTTCTCAGTTAACTCAGACAATAATTAACATCAAATAGCGAAACATTCAGAGTTCTGCGTTGTGATGTAGGAACCATCAGAACATGGTTTCTACATCATTTAGCTTCTACAGGGGCAACATAAAAACAGCACAAACAGCAATTGAACTAATCTCTATCCACTGCAAATATCGGACTCTTAAGATCAGCAGAAAATCCTTAAAAGCACTTTTTTGTTTTTGTACAATAAATTGTAGATATAGTTACAATATCTACAGCTAAGCGTCACTTGTAATTCACACAATTTTGCTCTTTATAATTCAATCCCTGAGGAGAAGAATAAGAATGAGACGTTTTAAGAGCATCCAATAACAGGAGTAAGAGTCAGCTGTTGATGTTGAAGATTTATTGTTTGATACTGTAGCATATAGCTTTAGAGCAAAGAACAAGGAGAAAGAGGGGGCAATTATTTTCAGAGAGAAGCAGAGTTGTCATCAGAGAGATCATCACCGATATCACTATTATCACTAGCCTGTGCTTTACCATCCATGATGAACTATAAAGTATTCAAGGTAGAAAGCCTGACCCAATGACAACAACAAACAACAAAAGGGGGAGATGAGTTGGAGACGTGATTGCGGCATTGTCGGATATGGCGGCACTGTGTTCGTATCTCTGAATGTTCCTAAGTCAGATGTTCATAAGTTGAAGACTACCTGTTTTAGGAAATTCTGAATCATTCTGGATCATATCATTTTATCAGTTCATCATCAGTTCTTCTGGTGCCGGGTGTTGACAACAAGCCACAGACCCCTTCAAGAGTAAGAACTAGTATTTCAGTATAATTTAACAGCTCCTTGGAATCCCCTGAGATGTCAGTTAATCCAATTGCGTGAGCAAGATTAGAAATCATGACACTCTCGAATGCTCAACACTGATCTCAATCAGAGGCAGGCTCATATGTCAGAGTTAGCACAGACAGAGGAGCGCTGGGACTACACACATTGTAAGACACCATTATGTTCCCTCAGATAAGCAGGGAATTCATGGCAACTTTAAATTTCATATTGTTAGACAATGAAGTCTTACGACTATTAAACAGTGGTTCAGATATTTATTTGATATAACCGCACATAGCAATTATATTTTCTAAATGTTGTCTGACCTTTCTTTTTAGTTTGACTCTCAGTGCAAACATAAAGCCTTGATGCAATAATTGTGCAGAAGATGGACAGCCTCCCTAATTTTTCAAGGTAAGTGACAAAACTCAGCTCTTGCTAGGCCTATGAACAACATTTTAATTGGAACTGAATGTGGACAAAAAGAAATGGTGAGAAACAAACATCATTAAAGTACAATGATAGAAAAATTACAAAATACAAATGACTTTTTATCCGTGGCATTTTGTTATGTCATGTTTGTGTTTTTATTATTATTATTGTTTAAATGTGGCTCTAGAGGTCCTGTAAATTAATTCCAAATTAACTAACCAAAATAAACTTTTTCAAACTGGCAGTAATATGCATTTTCACTCTAAAAACTTAAGTAGGGTGACCTCAAGAACTCTTTGTCCTGCTCCAGAGAAGAAAGCTGGCCTGGTGTCATCACACAATCCCAGACTAAGATGCTATAATTGGTCTTGGGAGGCTGCCATACAAAAATAATAATAAAAAGAAGCAGCGCTGTTTACTTGTATTAATGTTTAACCCAACAGTGAATTGAATTATTACAATCTGTGATCTTCTATGATATCAGGCAGTAATGCTGCTCTCCAGTCAGATATGTGTTTTGTGTGTGTGGGGTTTAGCTGTGATGCTCATCTCGAAATATTTACCTTTACTTTTATTGTTCTCTGTAAAAAAAACATGTTCGTAACAGTAGTTAGTTGGGGACAAAAGCAAAGAAATTTCAAAAAATTTACATGGCAATAAAAAAACTAGTATGTGTTCTGTGAAAGGTGGGAAAAATGCATGTTTTTTCAAGCAGACTATTTTCAATAATATTCCAGAAAGTAGTCATCAAAAAATTATGCATGCAACCAAGCAAGGTTAATTAAATCACAACAGACTGCCGTGCCGCTAAAACTCAACAGCAATTCATTGGCTCTGTATTTATGGTATTGGAATGAAAACAAAGGTTGCGTGATGATCCAGAGGCTGGAAATGTATATTCAGAAACAACCACCTTACATGAGGTGTCCCATAAAAAGTGCTTGAGTAATTGACCATAGTGTTTTTGTTGAAGCTTCCAAGAAACTTTATCTATCATTCTGGATGAGCACACTGCTGCTGGGGGAGATGCTACAGCCAGATTCAATCTCCAGATAAAAATCACTTTGTTTAAAATGGAACTGCGTGTGCCACTGCACTGCACGTTCCCTCTCCACTTGGCAGTAAACTCAAATGAACCCTGGCTTCAAATCTCCTACACTCAATGGCTGGGACTCTTTGCTGGCTGGCAAAAGACCTGACTTCAATAGGTTTCACCCAACTTCATCTGTTCTTTATCTTCACAAGGTAGACACGTGGGTGTCTTTGCGTGTCTACAAGCTTGGGTAACATTGTGTGCAGGCATGCAACTTTGTTAAAGTGTATGACTGTGGGATATGGTTACACAGGTATAGTTATATATGCATGATTTTCTATAGGCAGCTTTCCAAGATCTGAAGAAACGAGATGAATTCCGCTGTCTGAACTAATCTATTTTATGATTTCATGATAAGCAAAACAATTTTCTGCATGGACAACTTATTTTGTGAGGATTAAGCCATTTTTTCTTCCTTTTGTATTTCTTGTACTTATGATACTGTTTTGTTTTGTTTTGTTTTTTGCATGAGATCCTGGTCATTTCAGTTGATGGGTCAAAACACCAGTGACTCTCTTCAAGCTCTGTGTTTCCACTCTACAGACCCCTGATGGAAGTGCCTTAGCTGCTGCATGCTGTGGTATGATGAAAAATTATCGCGGTTGGTGTTGTCTGGTGCAGAGTACTGTACAGTACTGTTCAACAGGTTTTAGATCCTTTTTCTCTGAGAACAGCCACCTGCTGCAGTCAAATATGAAAAACCGAAAGTGAACCAGCATTTTCAACTTGCAGGGAAATATTGCAGCTCAGGTGACTTGGTCACACCAAATTGTTTATAGGAATGAGTGTGAACGTGAGTGGTTGTTTGTCTCTCGTGTGGCCAAGCAGACCCATGACTTGCAAGGTGGAAAAGCAGCTGGAGGCATGGTCAAAATTCGCTTGTGATCCTCTTGTTTACAGAAAATGGATGGATGGCTGAATGGATGGATGGATGGCTGAATGGATGGATGGATGGATGGATGGATGGATGGATGGCTGAATGGATGGATAGATGGATGGATGGATGGATGGATGGATGGATGGATGGATGGATGGATGGATGGATGGATGGACGAACAGACGGGTGGGATATAATGAACTGAAAGATTGTTTGGTCTGTAAAACTAGTATTGGAGGCTCAATTTCAAAAGCTTATTCACAAGCAGACAGATATTTCACATTGTCAGGTTGTTTTTACACTGTTGCTTGATACTTTATTATTATAAAGACATTGATTAAAGTCACTTAAACAAATAAGTACTGTATAAAGAATAGAAGTGTCTAATGTGATGTTTAAGTTCAAAACGTTTTCATTTATTTCAGATAACTATTAGATATACAGTATATGTGGAATTGAAGTTAATATTTATTACAACGTACCAGAAGAACTAAGAAGTATTTTTGCATTATTTTACATTACAATACTTGCATAACATACCGTGAGAGTAAATTCTTATTAAGTTTCAATTACATGTGGGATGACAACATATTAAAAACACATTTCACTGGAAGTCTGCTTTAATGAAATGCTGAGCAATTGTTATGATCAGAGATGAGGGCTGTATAAAGTAACTCAGAGGATTTCCTGCTGCTGGACATATTCACTTTGTAATGTTGTTTATTTTTTGCCATCAATCTGGCAGGGCACAGGAAACGCCTTGTCTGTGTAGAAAATTTATGTGTCACTTTGCTTTGCTTTTCGTTCTTGCTTCTTTTCCTCTTGTCGTGACCAGAGATAGGGGGATGCTTTGCAACGGGTGACAGACATTAGGATAAGTAATGACTAGAAATAAGCGACATCAACACATATTTTGCCCCAGCTCTATCTTTTTACGATAAGAGTGTGTGTGTGTGTGTGTGTGTGTGTGTGTGTGTGTGTGTGTGTGTGTGTGTGTGTGTGTGTGTGTGTGTGTGTGTGTGTGTGTGTGTGTGTGTGTGTGTGTGTGTGTGTGTGTGTGTCTGTGTCTGTGTGTGCATGTGTGTGTCGGTGTGTGTAAATGCATGAAGGGGCATGTAGTAGGATAGGGATGCTTACCAACACATGTGGGCACAGTGCCGTTCCACTGGGCCAGAGTATTGGGCACGGCCTCACACCTGATGGCATTGGAACCGTGAAGCGTGTAGCCTGGATTGCATTCAAACAGTACCGCCATGCCAATGCCAAAGTCGTTCCCAATCCTCTTCCCAAACCGGGGCTCAGGGACTGAGCTACATTGAATGGCACTTGTCCTGGGGACAGCTATGGATAAAAGGGGAGGAAGCAAGCATGTGAGGAAGAAAAACAAAGACAAAGAGTGCTGGTGGGTGAGGTAGTTAGAGAGACAACAGGGAGAATGAGAGATGGCAAGTCAAAGGAAGCGGAGAGAAATGGTAAAGCCCTTGTTAATCTCCTCGCACGTCATTAGTCACCCTTGTTTGCTGTGCCAGGATAGGCTATTTGACTCCATCATCCTGCTCTGTTCAGCCATGCCCAGCCACAGGCAATGGGACTCTGCTCAACAGTTATTTATGTGATCAGTAGAGGCTAAAGTATTTATTTTGCAAAAGCAAGCAAATACACTCAATGGACAGTCTTCATGTCAAAATATTTTAGAAATTGTCTCACCTTGGTAAACAAAATGAAATCCTTTGGCTGTTTCTGTTCCATTTGCAGTGAACTTGAGTGTTATCCTGTTTCCTGAGCTCAAAGGGAGTGTCTCACCTAAATCACAAATATTCAGGGATTTTATAAGCTCTTTTTAATGAAGATATTTATGCATGCCTGCAGATAGTATACATATAATTGAACCACAAACCACCAGAAAGTGACATATCATATGATATGCATATAAAGTTAATGATTACCATCATTATTAGTATGGGGGATAAAAACTGTGACCACATGAAATTATAAACTGTACATTACAGCTAGTCTAATGAGGAACAATATTATTTCACAACTGTACGACATGTTTTGTTTACCTATGTTGCTTTTAGTGAATTATAGGATATAGATATATAGTAATATATCAATAGTGCAGCCTTAGTGTTTGAGATGGATATCAGATTTATGATTTTAACATTAACCACATGGTTTAATCAATTATAGTGCTAAGCCACAACTTAGGGTTGCACACTAATGACTTTTAATACTTTCTTACCTGAATGTGAGCCATATATGGAGGAAAGAAGGGCTAAATCTGTGGGGGACCCATCAAAGATGTCAACCACATCACTAGCCAAAGTCTGGAACACCACAAACTGACCAAAGAGTACTGGAAGAAAACAAGCAGCCAGAGACACAAAACATGTCATAATATCAAGGTGGATTCTTTTGGAATGAAATATTAGATGTGGCTATTCAGTCCATTCACTGGGGCTTTTATTTTCATGGTGAGAATAAAATAGATAGAGAAGAATTTGGAATTAAATGTATTATATCCTTTGGATCTTTTAAAAAACTTTGACAGAAACAGGGAGATTAATATTGTTTTGACTGGAATGCTTGCTCGAAGAGCAATGTAGCACATCTTATTGGCACATGTATCTGCAGATGGGCACAATGGGCACATTTTTACCCAACCAATTACTCATTACAATGTTTAAATCATACTCTGAATAAATGTAATGAGCACAATTTAAGGACAAAGTGTCCCCTCTCTGGTTTAAATTGGGCTGATATGGCTGATTCCCTGAGAAGCAGAGCCACGTTTGTAGGCTCTGGACCGTTAGTTGGACAGCATGTGACAGGGCAGTCCAGGGCAAATGTCAAAATGAAGAGAGATTTTTTTCCCGTTAATATTTTATTTTATCTTAGGACCCTGAAAGTCTTTCATTGCACAACCTTTATTCTGTCATTTAAAATCACATACCAACATTTCCATCTATCTGATAAGCCATAGGGACAGATTAAATACCAAATATTTTATCTATTTGTTAGTTAATTTATTGATTAATTAATGAATTATTAAGTAAAACTGTCCAAAAACCTGACTGAGGTGAATGTCATAAAAAAAAAAAGAAGTCTCTAATATAATGATATGAAGAGAAAAAAACAAAACAGAACATCAGCCATGTAACTCTTGTCTTGACTCTGTAGCTGTTTGTGCATTGGATAATCTGAAATAAACAGGTGGTCTGAAATTTCATGGATGTTCTGATAAAGAATTTCTCTTGATTTTGTAAAAGTTGCAGTGTCTGCGGTTTTTTTAAGTATAATTCAGCAAAAAGTGTTTAATCTAGACATGGAATTCACTAAATACCTAAAGATAATTAAGAACATTAAAAGACTAAACAGGATTCTACAGATTGTTTCAGGATAAATGAAAATAGCACAGAAACAAGATGCATAGATTAGAACATACAAGGGTAGTTACATCATTTCTTCTCAGGATGCAGTTAATTCTCCTATGTTTACATAAGACACAGCCATTTATGTAAAGCTATTTTAACAAGATGTTGAGCATGTTATTCATTCAGCTCTGACATTTTGTGTATTAACCTGAAAATGAGCTACGTACTTTATATGTATCATGTTAACAGGCTGTGTACCAATTAATTTTATTTCAATGCAAAAACATTTAAAACATGTATGCTGTAATAGAAAATATTTTTGTTGCAAAATTCTGACTATGTTGTACAAGTTGTTATTGTAATCATTTTACTTACTGTAAGGCTTTTGTTGACTTTTTCTTATTGAGTCATAATTAACTATTCCATCAAATGGTATTGTTTAACCACAGTAGCGCTTTAGAATACTGTTCCCCATAGTTATGGTGTGATTTTAAAATCATATTCATTTATTCATTCACTCATTTATTCATTCACTCATAAGATTCATAAGATTCATTCATTCATCATTCTTTCCTGTTCCATGTCAAAAAGTCAGTATTGCTGTTGTTTGCATTGTCATACATTGTTTGTTTGTTTTTTATCACCAGAGAAAAGTTTGGTATTTCAGTAAACATTAGGAATCATCACTGATGAGACGACACCAGCCTCCAAACAATGTATACTACATGGACTGCCTGTGTGTCATGGGCAGACAAGGTTTTGTCAGTGGCATTTAAAAGTAAAGCACAGCAGCATCTAAATGGACACAAGGGAAACAAATGTATGGTCTAAGAAAAGTTCTTGTTCCAGTCACAACATTTCTTGGAATTCTATTCATAGCCAAGTGAATTTGCAACCTGGACAGCCCCGTAATGCTGGCTGCCTCCAAGATGGAGCACTTCCCTTCTGTTCTTGTTTCAGCAAAAATGTTTAAGTCATCACTGTCTGACAAAATGGACAACAGGTCCACCAGGACAGGTGCAAGTCACTGGATACCAGTGACCGTACTCACACCCTGGTGAAGACGAGAGCTATTGAACTCAAATGTGACAGAAGCATTGGAAGGTGACCAACTGTCACCACACAGGAGACTATTGATGCTTGACATGCTCTTGACAAATCGACTAGTAATACAGCAAAACATGGCCACAGAGCTTGGTATCATCTTGACACACGGAACACTGGAGACACTCAAAGCCTCAAAATGACAATAAGGACAAGTCTGTGAGGTCTGCGAGCAAGATAATGGTAGGAGACAGGGTCATACTATGACACAGGCCCAATACACTGATCAGCTGAGACATCTACAGGAGAAAATCGAGATATATTGGCTTGAGCAAGAGATGTACTCTTCCTACAGGACAAAGCTCCAGCAGCTATAAGTCCACAGCAATGATGGCTGGAATCCAGGAATACAGATTTGCGCTTGTCCAACAACTTCCTAGTCACATGATTTGGCACCCGAAGAAAACAGCCACCCAAAAACACATGAAAGGGGAGTTCAATGTAATGATACCCTTATTTTTAGGGCACTTTTTAGATGTCCAACATGCTGACAAACAAGAGATGTGAATGGTCCACAGCTGAACTGAGTAGAACTTTGAAGATAGGGACGACATGGTGGCACGGTGGGTAGTACTGTTGCCTCACAGCCATTCAGATGAGCGGATGAAGACAACATCATCTCATCTTCATGAATATTAAGTGAATTAATAAGAAGAAGTTCCATTCATCCATTTTCACAGGTCAGCTGGAGTCTAACTCAGCTGGCTATGGGTGAGAGGTGGGGTACACTCCAGATGAGATGCCAGCTCATCACGAGGCATGATAAGTTTAACTTTGATTTAAATATATCAATTGATCAAGTCTGTCTAATGTCAAAAGGTCACTTGTTCCACAGGGTTGGTGCATGAAAAGAGGAAGCATGCTCACCAACAGTCTTTCTGCAGACCTTGGCAACACTTAAAAAATGAGCCTCGTGGGAGTACAGCTCACTTGCAGGCATGTACCTGTATGTTTTAAACATGCCTGACAGGTACTGTGGTACAATGCTGTTCATTATTTTATAGGTGATCAGCAGCATCTTTAAGTCTGCTCTAACACCTATAGTGAGTCAATGGAGAAAGGCATTCTGCGCCGTTTGAAGACATCAAAGACTCTACTTTGACAAAATTGACAGAAGTACATTGCAGTAACCGATTTGTAATTTAATAAATAATGAAAAAACAAAAGAACAGGTTGAATCTGTGATATTCCTGGGTTGAAAATTGGCCAATCAGGTCAACTCATTTGTATGTAAATAAAACATTTTTTTAAAATCAAAAATCACACCAAGATTCTTAAATTGGCTCTAGAATGAATTACATGATTTTGACGCAGTGAAATGGTCAGACAGATTCTGTAGTGTGGCAGGACCAATTGCAAACATGTCCGCCTTAGCTGAGTTAAGTAACAGCAGATTTTTAGATAACAATCTCTTAATTGCAGCAACACAGGTCTTTTTGTTGTGTCACCTGTAAGTCATCTGCACAATATTACACCATCACGGGGCCTCTTTAGAATGATGTTTTACTTAACTAAACAGCCCTTTCTTAAAAGGAGAATATATATTAATTTTTGGTTGTGGTTTGTAATCACATAATTCCTAGTTGCGTACCTTATCCGATCTACAATGCACAGACACACAATCCTCTATGAGTATTGCTAGAAAGCAGGCCAATGCACCACGTACAGCCTTTACACCCTTCATGCTAACAACTGATAAGCATAGATATCTGCATAACAGGTCATCCTTACAAATGTCCCAAATATGACACAATAAGAAAGTGCAGGCAGATCCCAGGGTCTCTGTAGAGAGTGCTTCATGAGTGGTGATTGAAATGTATTGTTTTTATGTGAATCTGTTTAGACACAGGCTACATATATTTATGGAAAGCAATAATTAATGTAATATTCTTGTGAAAAATAACAAAACAGTGACAGCAGCTACTGAAGTTATAACAGAGCATTATTTAAAGGTTGCCTTACAATAACATTTTCAATTCCTAATTATATCAATATATAAGACTTTGAAAATAATAAATAGCCTTTATCCAAACATTAAATAGAGATAGCCAACTGGGTCACTGCTTCAGACACAATGAGCCAACAATGCTTTCATGGGCAACACATTGTTTATGCTCAGCTAAGAGAAACATCACAGCCGTGATCTACAAGAGGAAAAGGGCTTTTCTATTTAAAAAAATAAGAGTAACAATGAATTGTCTACTGTCTCGTGCAATAAAAGGAAAATTTGGGTCTATTCTGTGACAATAACGTTGCAAATGGGCAAGGTTTGAGCTTAGAAACTAAACAACAACTGGCTTCATCAACATTTTTATCCTTTGTCAATTTTTTAACTAAAAAGAAAGACTATTACAACATCTCTGATACTACAACTTCTTAAAAGATTCCACATGGTTTAAAGCCCTGAAATAATTGAAGCCAATTGTGATTATTGTTTGAAAAAAACAATAATATAAGCTTGAATGGCATGGCAAAAGGCAAAAGAATGGCATGGCGAGCTGTAGAAATAAATGTCTTGCCTTTTTCTTGTGAACTACACTTAGCTTTTGGCTGTTGGGCACCTTCCCTATATCACCTCCATCCGCTAACCTTACATCGCACTAAGGAGGAGGATGAATGGAAGCTAGGTCACTAAAAACTGTATATATCTGTTTATAAACTTTTCTCTTAGCTATTTCTTTTTTATTACGATTTCCTTTTAGCTCTTCATATATTCTCATTAATTTGACATTCTCTATGGTTTTCACTGTAGCAGTACAACTATAATGAAAAGCAATTACCTCCATGGGGATCAATAAAGTATGTATCAATGTAAAACTTTACTCATACTCATAAGCAACTGTAAATAAGATACAAACATGCCATGTGTGCATGTTTCTTTGCTAAGACGCTGGGGATACACGTACAGAGACATGCTTGTGCACACACATAGACAGGCTACACAAACATGGACAGAAGCGAAGCTGACTTGTTAGCCAAATGTAAGCTGACTTTACTTATGATCATAAGCAACCGTAAATTATTTAAAAATATGGTGTGTCTGTGTGTGTGCGTATGTGTGTTCCCTATTATATTGTTATGTCACGACGGGCAAGAAATTAATTGGGACATTTTTAGACACCTGAAGGTTATAGTCAATTCAGGAGTCATGTTTTCCAGATTCTAGGAGTTGGTAGGATTATGGAGGATCACTCTGTATATGTAGAGACCTGAAAAAAAACATTTTTCCTAATAGTACCCCTTTACACCAACCTTTTTAGTTAATGGTGGATTGTAAAAAGACTATGTCAGCTCAATCTTCAAGATTGTTTCTGTTTAAAATCTTTACCATCAGTTCGTATATTTTTTTACCGTCACTGTCACTGAGAGTGATCAGGTCTGACACAGAGTCGTTAAAACCAGGAGACAAGTTCTCTACAGGTAAGGGATCAGCATTCTCTGGACTTAAAAGACCTGTAAGATAAAAGTCAACCAAAGTCTATTGCTGTGGGGTGAATTTGCTCTTCCCGCAAGTCCCAGTTCCCAGCAATTGGCCAAGATCGCCTCCATTGTGGGCCACCACACCAGGTCCTCAGGACAAGGCAGGAAACGCTAGATGAACCGCAGCCAGAACGCAGCCCCCACTGCTGGACAGGTGCAAGAGCACCTAGCCTTCATCCTCTTTAGGCAGGAAGAGGAGGCTCTGAAATACCCAGTGACGACATTCCCAGAAGAAGTCCACCATCACCAAGTTGCTAATAATTAAAGCGTGACCTCTAAAAGACAGTTTTGATAATATCCACTTGTAAATTTCAACCTCTGTTAAACTTTTTCTGAAACATTTTCCTAGTTCTTTTCCCTCCACTATATTCTGGCCGCCCAGTTGAATTCCAAGTTATTTAAACACATTTCTTTTCCATTCGAGTTTATCTGGGAGCCAGATAGCCTCCAGTACATCTCCCACCATTATAGCTTGTCTCTTCCGCCAGTTGACCTTGGCGGAGGGGTTCTTACTATAGTGCTGCATGGTTTGTTCTAAAAATTCTACATCTTTCTAATTTTTAATCGCAACAATGTCATCATCATATGCAGAAATTTTCAAACCATAAAAATAATTGGGAACAATTATAAAATAAAACCAGAGAGGCCTGCTCTCAAAAAAATCTCTACATACAGGTACTCTATATGTACGATCAAAAGTAAGATGAAGAATGTGTGGCAGAGAAAAAAAAAACATTAAACTGAAAAACTGACAGATGATGTGGACTGGTCAAGCTATTTCCAAGAAATGTTCCTTACTATAATTCATTGTGACAGGAAACAGATTGAAAACACACATCAACACACAGGAGACAAATGACAGCCAAAGAAGACAAACATAAAGAAAATAGCATTGCGTAGAGTGGTAATGCCTATGCCTAAACCTACATCTAAGAGAAAAATAAGATGGTTTTGTCCTTAGGGACAGCTCAGTAATGTGGCGATAGCAAATGTCAAATTAGCTGAGCTGCTGTGCTTTATGAACACACAACCACACCTTGAAACAAACTAACAGTTGCATGCAGATTTTCCTGAATAAAGCATTGTTCATTTCTTATAATACAAAGGCATCCATGTATGACTCTAATCTGCTCCTTTGCTGTAATCAAGTCCAGATATTAAGTCAGTATATCATTGTAAACTTGTTGACTAATTTATGCCGGAGTATAATAAATCATCTGGGCCTTTTCATATAAGTGTTACATAATGTACCTGTACAATGGGCAGTACTTTAGGCCTGTCTCTCACCTTGAATCAGCTCATTGTAGTACAGCAGCTTTAATCATGCACTTCTTTGGGTATTACATTATGATTTCACATAGTTACTATATATCACACCCCAAGTCTGCTAGCCTTAAATATTGCATGTGGTTTCCTTCCTCACAATTAATAATGCAATCATATGATTAAAACCCAGAAATCTTGCAATCAAGTAATTGTAACATTGTAACAGTTACATTAAAACATTGTAATTTTAAAAATTCCCCAGGTTGGGATCAATAAAGTATATCTATCTATCTAACTCACATAACGAAATATCCGGAATTAAATGACATTAAAATAAATTCCATGAGGCATTCTTTTCATTTGAAAGGTTGCGTAAGAGAACCCAGCTTCAAAACATGCTAATATTGCATGAAGGATGGAGTCAACAACGTTATGATTTCCACACCTTTTGTCATTCTAAAAAAACACAAACAGTTCCTGCAGGCCTTTTGCAAGTGCAATTTCCCTTGTCACTGCATCTCAAGCCTGTTCCATCGGGTCAGGCTCTGGAGAATATGCAGAAAAGTGAAGAAATTTAAGATTCCTGGAAGACATTTTGGTATAATGAATGCTTTCTGACATTGACTTAATGTTTCTGCTCATGTATATATTTGGGAAAAAAATAGACTGTAAAGATGTATGGAAGCAGCTGGTTGATAACATTCCCACAATTACCTTGTTTTATATGTTATTCTATACACTCACCAACTGCTTTTATTTTTATTCATGACAGTTATCAATTTAACACACGGCCTGTAGAAATGACTAACACACTGGAAAATATTTCATTTTCTCTGAACAAAGCTGTCATCTACAGTATATTCCTGTATTTTTACATCTTACTGTAACTGTTAAAGAGGCATTGTTTGCTTGGTTAAGGAAGTATGAAGAAACTTGAATCCTCAATCTACATGGAGAGTAGGTGGAAATCAGTGCTTTTACAGCTGTCTGGGTTTGGATGGGCCATATGCTGTGCTTTTGCTGTTCTAATGTCTAATTTTTCTGCACGGCTTGTTTTCTTCCAGCAGTCTTCATAGAACAACAACAAGATTTTAAAATATGAGAAACTTTGATTTTGAAGTTTGCATTGTGGTTTTTGACAACTGAGCTATTTCTTTGGTCATAGGATTCAATATCAGCATAATCTAATATCGTTAAAGCCAAATGATTTGTTTAAGCCTGGGGAATTCAAAGAGGAAACAAAAATGTAAGGTATCCCTTCAAAGAGAAAACAAGGGCAGGAGAGGCAACATACTGTATCTGATTGATTCAATGCTAATACACCTCCATTATGAACTTTTCCTGGACATTTAAGCTATCATCTGACTTCTTTATTTGCTCATCTCTTAAAATGGAGTTCTTCTCGAAAAACAAGGACATGATCCGCAAATGGGATCATTATGATACAGCAGGAAAGAAAAATGTCATTCTACAGAGGCAATTTCAGTCTCTACCTCTCTTCATTCTATTTGATCTTTATCAAAATCGAGGACAGTTCACAAGTTTACTTGTGAGTTGTTCAATTCATTTATGCCGGATGGGACAAAAAAACTAAATACATTTTTGAGATTACATGGTATTTTATCTTGCTGTCACTCGGTGCCCCACCACTCTCTGCCGCGACTATAAATAATATAATTTGTCTATAAAATTGTTATAAGTACACCTCTGCATAACATTGCCTCCTTATTAAAGAAAGCAAAAAAGAAAAATAAATACAGTCTAACTTATAACAAAGAATAATTTTATTAACATAATTTTTTTTTGACCAACTTATTGCATCATTTGATACTGAAAAATAAAATTACCATAAATAAAATCAATAAATAATAACAAATTCAAATCCAGTTGAACAACATTAACTGAGGGGCACAATACATAAAGCACTTTAACCTACAAAACAAAAATTAATAAACTAATTGCTGCACTGCACTGAGCAGCTTGGTACGCCACCTTATATGATGCTAACATCATATAACAACAAACTGTAAATGATGCGCGCTGGTTTACTGAAGTAGCATTCACAAAGGGGGATGATTGTTGGAAATATCCGGCACGTTTTCACTAAATAAACTCCAGCAGCTTATCAGCATGATTGGGGCGAAATGTTTTTCAGTGGCACCTTAATTTATTAGGCTTCATGCTGTCTGCTGCCAGCATGTTTAGACATAGTAAACACACCAGTCCGTGAAGCCCAGCGCTACAGACACTTTGTTTTATTTCCTCGTTTCAGCTTTTGGGTGATTTGCTTTTGCTACCTTAACTTTGTCTTGCTCCACCTTTCTTTTCATCCCCGTTAAACAAATGTTTCCATGTTGACTCATGAGGATCTGTTTACGGCATTTCATATCACCAAACCCTACACCGTAGAGCTACAACTACCTGTGTACACCTGACAATGACAGTGCTACTGCTAACTACTGTAGTGGATGTGCAATTACACTTTTTTCTAGTATTGCAAAAAAACAACATGTTCCCAAGGGTCACACTACTGTATTTGAGAAGTGACACTCTAACGTACAATGATTGCAATGAAGAAAAGATGCTTAGTTTGCTTCCTGAAAAATATCTTACGAAAGAGTGGTTGCACGCAAATGCTTCAAATCAAAAATGTTGAGCAGTATATAGAAATTTCTATCTCTGTTTCTTTACCTCTCTCTGTTTAGATGGGTGGTAATATTAATCTGAGAAGTCATTCTGCTCCTGGATTTCCGTCTAAGCACAATTACAGGTATGGCAGCACAGACATTCCCATTGCTCACAGTGAGACTCATGTTTATTTTTCAGTCATCAGAGGAAAGAGGAAAATTTTTACTACCTTAAACAATATGATTAAACCTATTTATGTAGCTCAAAGTATGCATAGCTTTATAAGATATACTATATATTTGCATCAGATGTAAACATTATATGTCATAGCCCTCACAACAGACAAATCATCAAAACACCGAGGCAAAATGAGTGCCAGCTCTTAAATATGACTCATTATTAAGTGCTGGTGAGAAATATACACTTTACTCAGCACTCACATGTTAAATTAGAAACCAGGCTATGGTAGATCGTGTTTACTTCACAGCAATTCATGTGAAATATTACATACTTATCCCTGTGTTGAATGAATTCAACTGGACGTGTGGGCAAAGCTTGAATATATTTTACCACTCTTCCAACAGGCTTCTCCAGTTGTCAGTTCAGGATAGACTTTATTCAACACAAAAATCTCCCATGACCTGGATGATTGAGAATTTCCGCAGGTCAATCGTGATCATTCAGTTTTTCGGGAGGATAAAAAAACAGCAATATTAAAAATAAACAAATAAATAAAAAACAATACAAGATGACATCACAGACTTAGAAATTTTAACAACAACAACAGAGTACAGTATTTTCCGCATTATATGGCGCACTGGACTATAAGGCGCACCCTCAATAATTGGTTTGTTTTATAATTTATTTCATATATAAGGCGCACCAGATTATAAGGTGCACACAATAAAAAATAAAATTTATTTGATAAACTGCAGCGGCTGTAGTTGTGTAATCTGTCCACTAGATAGAGCCGTGCTGCTCAGACAGTCATGATTGCATTCATGACTTCCTGACTACCTTTGAATGGCCCTTATTGTTATGTCAATAAGCCATTCTGAGCCTCATCAAGGAAACCTGATCACTTGAGCACTTTGCCATCTTAGAAAGAAGTCAACAGGCATTAAAAAACCTTACATTAAAAACTGGTTAAATTCATTACGAGTGCAGTCAGTTCGAACAGAGCGGATTATTTCCTTATCTGAAGTTCGAAGCAGATATTTAAGCTCCGACGTTCATCTTCGTTTATTAATTAAATATTAAATATATAATTAAATTAATTAATATATAATATTTCGATCGATCGGTAGTCCAGTCGGAGGTGAGGTGCAGCTATTTGCTGCTGTGTGTCCTAAACAATTTTTTAACTAGTTTTTAATGTCAGGCTGCTAATTTACTGGCAAATATGATGCTGTTTTACTCCCAGAACTGACTTTAACGTCGGTGTCTCACCGCCGTGAATCTCACCGCACGTCGCTGCAGACAGAATACACAAGCCTGAATGCGCCCCTCTGCCGCCCGCCCAGAGCTATCAACTACATTTGTAAATCAATTGCAGCACATCAGACATCTTTGTCTAGCAGTGACTCCGCTCTTGAAATTTCAGAAAAGGCTGGAAGTTCAGCTTTGAGGGTCTTTCATTCACCTTTATGCCAGTTTCTCCGTGTGTTTCCACAGACTAATAGAATGGACCGTCACTAGATTCCAGATGACAGCACAATGGCATTTTTAAGACCAATTAAGTTTAAAGTGGGTTATTTCCGGCGCCACAGTGGTTGGGAAATACTGAGATCAGTGAGTCAGTCAAACTTTATTAATAGAATTGTTGAAAGTTCCTTATGTTTTGCTACGTAATCACCGGTGCTCCTACAGTCTGCTCTACCGTCTGAGAGCAGCTCAGTCAGAGCCGGGACTTCGGTGACGCCCCTTGACTACCGTTGTTAGGGGGCGTAGGCCCGAGTGTCTTGTGAGGGGGCTCCCCTGGTGGCGGAGTGCGGCATGACTGGCGGCCAGACTGCAGGCTTTTTTTCAGCGACCATGTTTTTAACTAATATTAATATGAATATTAATCCATATATAAGACGCACCGGATTATAAGGCGCACTACGGGTTTATGAGAAAATTTTAGGCTTTAAGGTGCGCCTTATAGTGCGGAAAATACGGTAAGTGGAGGTGAACAAGTGATGACAAAATCTGCAAAAGTGTTCGAAAAAGATTTGCTGATGCAGGAGCAACTAGCAGAGGTCTGTGTTGATCACATATTAAAACTAAAAGCTGGAGACATGGCTTTGGACATGTTATAGATATCACTGGAGGAGGGGTTGTTTCAAGTAAGAAAGTCATATTTACCCTCCCCACTCCCATAACTATTGACTAAAGTCAAAAGTCAAACTTTCTTTATTGTCATTATACACACACAGAGATGGTACAAATAACGAAATTTCGAGGCCAGATGGATGGTTGGTCCAGAGCCGCTGCACGCTGCACCCCGGGTGCGCCGCCACTGTGGTCCAACATGACCTAATATTCCCAAGATGCATTTTTTTCCTGATAATGGGGGGAAACTGGAGAACCCGGAAAAAACCCATTCAGACACAGAGAGAACATGTAAACTCTTCACAGAAAGGCCACGTTGGAAATGATGGGGTTTGAACCCCTGACCTTCTTGCTGTGATACAGCAGTGCTAACCACTACGCCACCATAGTCCTAATGACTATGAGCGCAAGTGCCCATATATTTTCCATCACAACATACATTTCTTTTTTTATTATTACTTAAAGTGTGATGTTTTGGTGACAACATGGAGAAACATTGCCCTCGGGTCCAGAAGAATTTAGACCTAGTTGCAACGACTTTTTTATTGTATTCACTTACTGACAAACTAAAAGTTAGAAACTATTTGTCTGTGAAAAGGGACCTCTCTTTGCTAAGCTGGCATTTTTACACTGACGATCTGGCTTTCACTTGTGAACTAAGAATAGAAAACAAAGACCCGCTGTTGGTTGGAATGTTACCTTTGACTGGAACATTTTTGGTCAGATAAGATACAAGAAATTGAAAGCAGAAAGTTACATCAGAGGGAAACATTTCTTACTGGTACATAGCCACTGAACTACAACATTACTGGGCCATGCTGTGATTTTCAATAGTTCAGGGCACTACTAATGAACCTGAATGTAAAACAAACCAATTTTTTCCCAGAGTCACTGCAGCAGCTACATTTGCCTTCCGGCAAAATATGCAAAAAGCCCAACTAAGGTGTTGGAGACTCTCAGTGCAGGCAGCAGAAAGGGGAAGTAAAATGGCAGCATATGTTTGTCCTTCTGGCTATAAATTATAGACGAACTAACTGTCGCCCTTGCTTTGTGGCAGCAGAGGCCTTCTGAGATTCTGGCCTCTGACAGCATACACAGGCCTCATTTACAGAAACCAGAGGGATTGTATGACAGCCCAGACATATATTTTTAATGACCTGTTATCACAGTGAAATTGCATGGGCCCATTTGGCAAAGGGTATGTGGCTGCACCTTGGCTGAAGCAGCAGCAACTCCATTAAGCTTCTATCTTTGGTTAAAAAAAAAAAAAAAAGAAACTTCTCTGTGGATTGAAAGCTGTGAGTACTGGTCACTCGAGGAAGAAGCAAGGAGAAGAAAAAAAAGGATATGTAATCAGCATCTTACTTATCAACCTTTTATCTACCCTGTGTGGATAAACTTATTTGGCTTAGCTCTTTCTCCATGTTCCAGTTGATATTTGAAATATTGCACTCTTCAGGGATGTGTCTGACAGCCAGCATAACACAATAGCTCCAAGGGGCACCAAAAATGTAATCAACTTGGAAAGCCACAAGCTGTTAGATCCTTTCAATGCAGTCATTCAAGTGACTGGTCAGCATTATTTGAATTGACAGAGGAACACCCTAATTACCTGTAAAACCCCATAGGAAATGAACTAAAACACATTTTTACGTCTACATTTAGCGTGAGCAGAGTTCATATTAGGTTAAGCACATGAGGGACTGTTAGCTCAAGCAGTCGACAAAGCAATGTTTTTGTGTGAGAAGTAGCAAGCCATGTGCTCAGTTGGCCCGAGGCGCAATCTTACTCAAAGTGAACATCACCGATGAGTCAACAATCAGCCCCCCGGGGTCAATGTTTTTATGATCGCTCCAAGCAGCACTCTGTACCTCTCTCCTTCTCTTCTCATTCCTTGTCTCACTCATTATACTGTAAGTCTCTCACTCATTATCGGTATTGCCATCTTACTTGTTCTCTGTGAGACGTTCAAATTCAACCAAGATCTATGGCCGTCTTTCACATGTGGTCTCCACAGTCTCTCATTCATTCTCTGTCCATCTCGTTACAGCTCAGATTTATTACTGCAATCTGTCAGGGCTCCTGTCTTGCCTCCTGACACATTCTGCGACAACCAATATGCATATGTTGTTAGTATTATATAAGAACATCCACTGGAGCTATAAAAAGCCTCAAGCAGACAGAGGTGACTGGATGTTGTGTCTATGAAATCAAATTCACCAGTGACTCATTATGAGCACCATTTCAGAGAGAATACCTTAGGATGAAATGTAATGTTTACAAAGTAATCCCTGTATAAAATAAGTTATGTTGCCTATTTGATCTTCTCCACAGCCTTGTTAACGTCAGGTCAAGAGTTGGATCTTACTGCAGTTCATTATCAGTTTGCTTCAGTATCAGTCATATAGGTGGCTTCTTAACTATACTGTAATCTAATTTTATTTGTTTTAAATCTGCAGTTAATTTTCAGGTTATCTCTGTAATATACTAATGACAATTGGAGTGATCTTTGCTATGTACCATTAAAATTATTTCAGACCTGAGGGCTAACACTGAAGGTCCAGTTGATCAGAATGAATTTGGTGCACGACTCGAGCCATAAAATATTTACAAAGGATGCTGCACTGAGCAGAAAGAAAAATAAAATTCTCGAGGTGAAATACAAACTAGAAAAAAAAAATCAATTTACCTTGAAGCCCGGTTTGACATTTTTGTCCAAGAATTGTGTGTCCACTTGATTTTTAATTCATTTTTGTAGAGTAAAACAGCATAACAAACACAGTAGGGGTTTATCTTGTCAAAAATATCTTGAGTGTCATTCTGTTTGTAAGAAAATACAATACACTTCTGGAATCGAACATAAATAGATGCATACTACTGCCACTGACTGTCCTGTACAATAAATGAGTGAAGTCCTGTAGGGAATGTATTTTTGCATGTTTACTAGCATTGCCAAAGGCAAACCTTTGGCGATGAATAATGCATCTCTTTAAAAGGAAAACAGAATAATTATTTGAAATATGACCATTATGTCATTGAGAATTATTAAACTTTAAAAGGCAAGACAGATGCACTTTGTACCTTAATGATGGGTGAATACCGCAAAGTAAAATAAACTATGTACAGATTGTACATATAAGTGTTGAGCTACTACTCACAGTCTGATTTAACCACTGATATTAACTCCTTTCTTACTATATTACATACTTATCTTTAAGATCTACTGGAATACAGTCCATAAATGCCAACTTGAGAACATAAAGCATACACAGATTAAGAACAGAGCAGAAATGCATTTGAATGAGTGAACTGATACTTGATACACAATTGAATCACTGTACATTATAAAGTGATGCCTAATTATGGAACAAAGTAATGCATTTTATTCAAATACATTTGGTTAGGGGATCAGTTACAAAGGGTAACATGGCAAAAATTGATCAGAGGACTGGAAAATGCAAATGCAGTAAGGTGTGAACATCTCCACAGTGTTTCTCAGATGGACAGAGCCCCTGTTGGGATAGAATACAGGAAACCAAAATAAACTGTGCTCTCAACTTTTATCAAAGATTCACACAGTATAAATATCTCCTGTAGAAAATGTAGCTGATTACACTCATAGTTATATGATGTGTACAGCATACTGGAGCTTCTGTAGAATATATTCATTTCTGTAGAAAAAGTACGACCTCACCAGCCATTGCCTCATGTAATCAGTCAACCAAATGTAATTTTGCTGCTTCTACTGCTGCTACTACTACTACTACTACTACTACTACTACTACTACTACTACTACTACTACTACTACTACTAATAATAATAATAATAATAATAATAATAAATGGTGAGATAAATGGATGTACATTGTGTGAAATTACCCAAATAGGCTTTTTAAAATGAGCATAAAGAGGAATGGAACACATGCTTGATTTCCTCAAATAAAATGATTGCTTTCCATCTTTGTCTTGCGCGTTGATCAAGTGTAATTGTGCTCTGATTAATGAAGAACAGATCTGATTTTGCTTACATGAGGTAATTATTCTCCCTGTTGCAATTTACCTAATTAAACCTGAGGCTAACATTGAAATATGCAGTTAAAAGGAACATATGTCAATCACTGTTCATTTTTTTTTACATTGTTGTTGACAAACTTGCTTGTTTTTTTGTTTTTTTTCACGAAATGCTAGCATAATATTCCAATAATTATGTGTGCATGGTTAATTAATTTTAAATGTACTTTCAGAATGTGTTCAGATTTCAGAGAAGGCAGAATGCCAGTGATTTTAATATTGGAAAGATTTCATGACATCAGACCACCTTGTAGTTATATATGACAGCAAAAGACATATATTCACATTCTTTTCTTCTTTCACTGACTTTCCTGGCAGTTCAAACAGGTTGACCCATTATCTCAAATGTTTGACATGAACCACATGATAACTAGAGTGCATATATCTGATACCTCATCTTCGGTACCCACAAATTTCAATTACCTGTATGTTGGACACTTACATGAGATTTCTTCTACCGCACTGCCTACAGGTTAAACTTAGCTGAAATGCTGCATATTCTTTTATTTGGATGTTAAAGACAATAACATCTTGAACACAAATTACTTTTAGTAAAATCTAATTTCCATTTTTAGTAACACGGTAACAAGGGCCTTAAAACTCCACCATAAATTTTTTTAGGAAGTACTTTTCAACTATATTGCTAAAACCCTGCAAACACTTTAATGGTTTTTGAGAAAACCCAAACCCACACACTAAAAATTCCTTTTTCACACACACACACACACACACACACACACACACACACACACACACACACACACACACACATACACACACACACACACACGCACACACACACACACACACACACACACCACACACACACCCCACACACACACACACACACACACACACACACACACACACACACAAACGTGCGCGCGCACACTATGTTTACTGTGTTTAATATCCATACATCCATACAAATGCTGGGCATGTACAGAAGTTGGACACTTTAGTGGAATAATAGTTAAGGATTTGTTCCTGACATTCATAATACTCTTTACCAGAACATCAGTTGCTTTGTTAAACCACGCTGTCTTCAATCCACAGCATAACAGTCATGTTGACCATCAGTGGGACTATGCCATATTCTCTGAATCTGCACTCCCTGGAATATATTTGCAGGGCCAGATGGGAATGTTGTTTGGCAATTTCTGCACTCCATTAAGCCTTTGCAGGCAGTTTAAGCACAAGCTGCATTTCCATGCAATATTTATAAAATTAAAAAAAGACCTGTGGGCTCCTGGATTCCATGAGCAGTCAGAGATGGCAATAGAGGATGTAAACTGTCAGGATGGATCATCACGCAAGGGATTAATCTGTGTTTCATAAGCACACAGCTTTATAGAATAAAAACCTCTGCCTACGATTTCAGCAGCTCTTTATGACTAACATGGAATCTTGAAGAGAAGTGTATCAGGGTCTTCTGCAGATCTATGCTGAATTATGCATATACCAAAGCACTTGGATAAACTGAGCATCGATACATTATTTTTGCTCAATCTATTACCAATGCCTGAAGTTTTGCACTGTTATCTAAAGTTTGAAGTGTTCCTTTATATCGATAAAATCAATTTCTGCTCTGTCTTATCCTACGATGCATTCATACTGTCCAAACATTACTATTTTTCAGTTTGCATTTCAGATCATTGATAGAGTAGGGAACAGGAGGAAAAGGCATGAGCCTCTCTACTGTATGTTGTGCCATGGAATTCAGTCAAGTCTGAATCGATTAAATATGATGTTATTCCAGACAGACGTCTAGGGAAAAGAAACCGCCTTCACTGACCTTATTGCATTATTGAATTTACCATTGGACAGTTCTCATTTCAAATATAAAGGAGGTACAGTATACATGGATTGAATGCTATTTCAGAACCAAAGATTTAACCTTAGTGTTAATGGTTAAAACCAATAATTTAAACTGAAATGTACTGAACAGCGACAGGGAAATACATATTGCAAGTCTGAAGATTTCTGCTTGATAGTATTCCATCACCTATGACCAGCTCTGAGAATAATGCTGTTGGTTAATATGATTCTTTCTTTCATTTTGCCTCATCATTAACACCACAGAAAATATTTAACTTTTCATTTACAATCATGCTTAGCCTCCTCAAGTAAAATCATTCCTGGAAGGTCAAACCATGCACTGGTAACATGAACAGACAATCAACATTTGTGTGAAAATATTGCTTGAAACATTTACCAAAGTCCCCTGGGACAAAGATGTCATAGACACAGCTCTGGCCTCTGGTGTAATTATGTGGGTAGTTTGGGGATAGCACAGTTCCCTCTGAACCTGTGAAGTGACCTCCACAGGGAGCTGTTGGAAAAGGAATGGAGAAACAGAGATGCACCATTAACAAATGTGATACAACCAACTCACTATACCTGGGGAAATGAGGCAGAAATACAATCAGTAAATCTAGATTAAATTGCACCAGGTAGAATGTTCACACCACAAATGAGGCAAAGCATTTCTTTAAACCTTTAGCCACTGACAAATATAATTGTTGGCAGTATGGCAAAAATAATATTACACTTGAAAATAGCTTGGGGATGTTTCCTAAAGTACTCTAAGTGTGCAGAGGAAGGACATGAGGAAGGTCCATTATGGACTACAAGCCCCCTCCGCAGACCTGCGACAGCTCCACCAATCTGCTGAACCATTGAAATGACTTCTGTGTGCGTTTTGAGGCAGACAACACCATCCCGGCACATAAGACTCCGCCCCCTCCAAGTGACCAGGCGTTGACACTTTCTCCAGACAGCGTGAGGCAAGTCCACAGAATGACCAATGCACAGAAAGCCCCAGGTCCTGAAAACATTCCTGGTCGTGTCCTGAGAAAGTGTGCTGATGAGCTTACAGATTTCTTCACAGACATCTTCAACATCTCCCTGAGCAGGGCTGTTGTCTCCACCTGCCTCAAAGCCACAACCATCATCCCAGTCCCGAAGAAGTCGTCCCCATCCTGCTTCAATGACTACTGCCTGTTTGCACTCACTCCAATCCGCATGAAGTGCTTTGAGCTAGTCATGCAGTACAACACGTCTGCTAGGGTTGAGCCGCATACTCGTTTCAGACCCGATACCCGGGTACGGATAAAGCAATTTTGATGAGTATGAGCATGATACGAGTAAAACTCGTCAATACTTGTGTCCATGCTGAGGGAAAAACCTCATAAATGAATGTCTTCATGCTCTGTGATAGGCCAGTCACACACAGTGCCCGCCCCTCCCTACAGAGACACATCACCGCAGCCAGAGCTGTCGCTGCCCCACTCTCGCACACACTCAGACATTGACTGATCTCTCTGTGTGTGGCTCACATTGCTGTACTTCAATTTTGTCCAGCTTGCATCTATTTTGTTGGTGAACTTGTTTCTTGTTTTGTTTTGTTGCAAACGCGGTTCATTTGACCAGACCGAGCTGAAAACTTCACGTGTCGCATCGGTCACTGCCTCCACTCCAGTCGTTTGTTTTTTTTACCTGCTAGCTCTTAGTTTGACACTTGTTCGCTTCAGTTAAAATTAATAATTTATATTCTGAATAGTTATTTTAATTGTTACATAGCGCGTGTGCACACATACACACACACACACACACACACACACACACACGCCCCCCCCCCCCTCTTCTTGTGATTAAACACATTGATTTGAATCTCAATTTTGAGGTTGTTCTGTAAATAGTTTTAAAATAACCAATAAATACATCTCTGAAGACCTGGCCTGGAATCACTGGCCAAGAAAGCCCCACAGTGCCTATACTTCCACCGCAAACTGAGAAGACCAAGAACCCCACCCCCCATCATGCTAACTTTCTACAGAGGCACCATCGAGAGCATCCTGACCAGCTGCATCACCGTGTGGTACGGCGCCTGCACCGTTTCCTGCTGTTAAGACCCTGCAGCGCATCGTGAGTGCAGCTGAAAAGATCACTGGTGTCTCTCTGTCTTGCCTCACGCATTTATAACAATCTCCTCTCCTGCAAAGCCATCAGGGTTGCAGGTGATCCCACCCACCCCTCTCACAGCCTTTCCAGCCTGCTGCCATCATGGTGGAGACTGTAGAGTCTGCCAGAACCAACAGGCTCAAGGACAGTTTCTTTCACCAGGCGCTGAAGAAGGCTCAACTCCCTCACTGCTCTGACCCCTGCTACAACCCTGAACTCTACCCTCACCCTGCCTTATCCCCCCAGCACCTGACAACCTCCCTGTCTCTTTCTCCCTCGTCAACTCAGGGACTGCGCACATGTCACTTTCCTCTTAAGGGATTAAGTCTATAGGAAAGTTAGCCGACTTTTGTGTGTGTGTCATACTTAGTGTTGTTTTCACCGGTGGTGCACCGCAATTTCATCTGTGCTGTATGTCGTGCACATATGGTACATTTGCCAATTAAGTTGACTTTGACATAATAGAATAGTGTTTTTATGGTACTTTTTTCCTTCAGAAAAACTTGAAAAGGCTATCAATCAACAAACCACACAATCACAAAAGTTCCACACGCCTCTGACTTTAATCAACCCATTTTGCCTGGCAATATGTTTTAAGAAACTGAACTCTTCGATGCTGAAATGGGTTTTCAGTCAGCACATTGGCTACACAATGTGTACCCCTGATGAATTAGAACTTCACAGAACACTACAGTATGCATTCCTGTTACTAAGAATCAATGCAGTAGCTGCTCACTTTTCGCAAACTTTTTCTTGTACTATCATCGCTGTGTCAATATTAATCAACACAATCTGTGGTCTGTTCAGCACCTGTGTCAGACATACTTTAGGTCTGCAATTTGATGTTGTTAATGATGGACCAATTTGCAAATGGGATCTCTAATGGAGTTGACTGAGACCTCAAGGACCAAGCCATCGGGTGGAAATGCCTTGACTCTAAACAAACACTCATTTGTTGAATGGAGGCTGTCTCCAGCTGCTCTGTACCCCCTGTGGTCCACACAATGCACATGCTGCTGCTGTTTCATTGAGTGCAGCAGTGGAGAGGTTGAACAAAAGTGAACGGAGACACTAATGCAGAAAGATGGATCAGCAGTTCACCCACATTTAGTTGTTGGAGTGGCAAGAGGCGTGTAATCAAAAATAAGTGGGACTCTAATCCCAGCTGTGAGCCACCATGACATGGTGGGTGAGTAATTAGAGAAAGCTGATGTCAAGAAGAGAAGAAGCATTAAAGGAAGAGATTCTCATGATATGCTATAATGCACCCATTCTGACAGGTGGGAGTTGTCCTACAAGGAAGACTGGGGCTGAGAATAATCTAAATGCATAGATAAACAAGAATACAATAGTCAGGATCCCCCACTGTGGATTCTTTTAACTGAAATGAGACAGTTAGAAAGAAGCTATTTGAAGTGACACGTTTCATTAAATTTCTAATTAAATTTTAATTATTTTTTATTCCACAACTGAAAAAAAGTTGCATTACTGAAATGAAAAATAAATATATACATAAATAAATAAAATGCTTTATACTACCAAATATCAAATTGCAATTCTCCAGTACTGGGAATATTCAACATGTTGCAATGGAAACAGTAAAACAATAAATGAGTGGAGCGTCAACATCAACAGCTGACTCCGACTATTGTTGTTGGATACACTTAAAAGACTGGTTGAGAGTTCATTGAAGCATTATGTTCTTTTCCTCCTCAAGGATCTAATTATAAGGAGCAAAATCTGAAATGTGTCATTCACATAAGTGTGGTGCAATACCTCAGTGGCTTAAAGCTTGGTTTAACTCTGACCCAAATCCTAACCTTCTACACCCCCTGAGGATAAAATGAATTCAGCAGAGGTAAGGATGTAAAAGTTGCATTACGGTAATAAAGTATTTTATTATATATCTACAATGATGTTCTTGTGTAATTCTGTCATCTGTAATTCATAAATTCTGTCTGGAATTAACATCATGATTATTTCCAGCTGTTGTATCTTTTTTTGTATTTTAGTCGATGTTGCATGGATTTGGTATCCTTTTTATTTGTTTTCCAACTGCTCTAAATAATACCCATCATGTAGATATGTGCCTGATATATGCGTATGTACAGTAGCATGTCCTCCATACTTCTTTCATAGTTTGATTTGCATCTATAACAATGAATCTGCAGTGCATAACATGTCCGTGACGGAATTTTGTCCTCAGAGTTTGCTTTTCTCGCATTCTGCAGGACACAGCCCTGGCACCACATATTATCAAATATTGACCAAAACGCTGCAGTGTAGGTCTCTGCCTGTCTGTTTATGTAGAAGTGTTACATCTCACCTTGACAGCTCGGTTTGGCTCTGTCCCACTCTGGTCTCTGGCTGTTACCCATGACACATGTCAGAGTGGAGTAGCCCTGAAGCAGGTAGCCAGCTTCACAATGAAATGTCACCATAGACCCCAGCTTGTAGTCAGTACCCATTCTAGTACCATTCATCATATTCCCAGGGTCAAAACATGCTTCCCGCAGTTTTGCTGCAAATTGAAAGTGAAAAATATTCAGAAGGAGACAAAAATATTTTTAAAAAATGTTTCTACATAAGCAAAGATGGATAGAAATAGCTATACAGGCTACATGCTGGACATGGATGATAGTGAAACTAAGGTTATTCTCACAACTGGCGTAGACAGGAAATGAACAGGAAAGAACATTACACAGAAGAGTTTTTTTTTTAAATTTCAAATGAAAGAATCTGACTATGAATGTAGAATCCCACATACTCAAGCTTTCACATTACCTTTATATTCCAAATGAAAGCCAGTGTAGCTCACAGAACCATCACTGCGAAACGCCAAATACATAAAGTTGGACGTGCTCTCAATCTTCTCAGGAAGTTTACTGTCTTGGAAACTACCAATCAGATGAGCGCTGCTGTCGGATCCATCATAGATATACAAGAAATCATAGTTGGGCTCGATACTGAAGCTGTAGCAAGTGAAAGAAAGAGACAAGTGAGAGATAAAACAGTAATTATTTAGCCCAGACTTAACCACAAGATGTACAGATTATATGTGAGATTTAGAATGCATTAAGGGTTTGAAAATGAGTGTGCGCTACAGCGTTAGAAGTGAGTCATGCCAAGCGATTTGTTTTGCATCTCGAGACAAAGTGATAAAAAAAAGATATCTCCCTCAAGAGGTGAGAAGAGATTAAATTGTTGTGACACTGCACTGGCACAAAATCTTCCCAGACGGCGACGGCAATGCAGTGTGAAAAGATAGTTTCATATTGTAGCACTGTATATCAAATCACAGGCCGCATTGAGGGAGAGTGGAGCATTTGTTTTCAAAATAATGAGCGTGAATTATGACAAAAATGTAAATAGCTTGGAGATAATTGCATTTGAGTTGGATCAAGGCAACTCCAATTTAAATCCATAACTCTATATTTTCATTTGGCTTTCCCTGGAGAGTGAACTACATTGTACTAACGCTACTAGATGTTTACGTTGAAGGACAACGTTGTAAAGATGGTGCATGGCTCTCATTCTCATTGAAAAGAGGGGAAGTGGATGAGGACACAAAAATGGCCATTGTACAGTAGATCTCAAATTGTTCATGGCCAGACTAGAAAAATAGAATTGCCATGAAGCCTGCCCTCTGGCTCATCTGTCATTCTGCTGCTAAAGGAATAGACTGCAAATTAATAATGTAATAGTTGCAGTCCCATTGAGCCTAGAAAATGTGCGTTACTTAAACCACACTTCTGTAGTGATATATCCTCCACCTTAAAACCTTGTTTCACCAATTTGCAGGCAAGCACCAGACATACCTGCCTTCTAGGTGTTTGTAGAGCCGCTGCTTCCTTCAGCCTATCTCCCAACACAGCTGGACTCAAACCTGTTCCTCCTCTTAACACAGTGTGCATGGCCAACTTTGTTCAATACTATGATGTTATACCTCGTTCCACTGCAGAAAACAAGCAATTCCATGGCACAAGCTGTGCTGCTGTGCATCCACTAAGACCTGGCTCTATTCTGTTACAGGCAGGTCACAAACATGCCATTGGTTTAGGGAAAACTTCATCTTGTAATCTACTGGAGCATGTACTCAAAGGGTCAGAAGAGATTTCTTCAGTCTTTCTTTCCCATCCTGCAGAGGCCTTTTTTTCTGAGCTTTTTAACACATACTTCAATAACGTTCATTAGACACATTTAAATTGTGAACGGTTGGGCTTTCTTAACATCTCGACAAACAGTGTTGCTTTTTTGATAACTGAAAACAACTTAAATTGAAAGAAGTGGCTCACATTACCTGATGAAAGCCAAGGAAATGACATAGTCTGAGTGAACGGTAATGAGCCAGTCACAGTCTTTGCTGTGTGGGTAGGGGTGTGGGTAGTTGGGAGACAGGATGAATCCTGAAGATCCAGTCACATTCCCACCACATGGAGCTTCAGAGATTAAAAAAAAAGAGAGATGAATGGGAAAGTTGCTGTGAACACCTTTTACTGAACTGTATTTAGTCTGAGAAAGGCAGGGAAATAACATGCAGACCATTATATATAGGTACAACTATCTGGTACTGCAGACACATCAGGTCAAAGGAAATGGACATTAGAAGGACCTTTCCATTACTTCTGCACAAACTTATGAGAAAAATTATTTTTCTGCAACTTGCCGAATAAAGGGTTTGGATCTTAATGGTATGTTTTCCATTTGATTCTTGATGTAACCTGTCAAGTGTACAGAATTTCACTTTGTATACTCAGATTTAAAAGGTCATAAAATGACAAGTAGGCTCAAGTATGGAAAAAAGAACTTTCCAGCAATGCATTATTAAAGCAGTCACTTATATTTCTCTGTTACTCCACATCTTTCATTTTTCTGCAACTCTTGAACCAACCCAACTGCTAGTGTACTGAATACTTCTCCTCATTTGTATAATTGTCTTCACATTTTTCTCTTTTTCATGGGTGATTTCAATGATGGATTTAGAACAATGAAACAGGTTTGAGGGCAACCTCTGTGCCTAAATCTCTGAGCCTGACAAAAAGCTTTACCCGTCAGTTAATGTTGTCTCTTCTGTGTCTCACGCAGGGTTTGGTGTCAATTGGATGAGGGCACCTACAGTAATGTGTTGCTTTCTGTCTACTGTTATATCACACTGAGTTGTGTGACCTTGTAGCTGTATAGTAAGACCTATGAAAGCCTAGCTTATTCCTTATCTAATGTGCGTGTGTGTGTGTGTGTGTGTGTGTGTGTGTGTGTGTGTGTGTGTGTGTGTGTGTGTGTGTGTGTGTGTGTGTGTGTGTGTGTGTGTGTGTGTGTGTGTGTGTGTGTGTGTGTGTGTGTTAGTGTGTCTGTGTTGTGTTCCAGTCTTTGGCAGCCAGTCAAGAATATCTTTGTTTGGACTCACTTAGCTTGATTTCTAAATGCACTGTCTAGTAATTAGCTCTTTAAGCTCCAATAAGACATTGTTTTGAGAAACCTAAGAGTACTCAGTGGCTATGGACTTGTCTATACCAAAGCTGGCAATGACAAAAAAAATTAGGAGGACCCTTGTTAATGCTGAACAGATTTTTAAGACAACAAGAATGCAGTTTCTGCTGCAGTCAGTTAATTAAAAAAAAAAACTCCCTCAATACCCCATTCCTCTTCTCTGCTCCTCCTTTCATCTATCTTTCACTGATCCATTACATTTACGCCTCTTCCACACATCCCTCTCCTCTCTGCCTCTTCCATGATCCCCCCCTCTCTCTCACCAATGCAGCTTGGCGGGCTGGGCTGCCAGTAGTATCTATTTTCCACTTGGATGCAGGTGATTCTGCTCTCTCCCTGCAATTCATATCCTGGATCACATGAGAAGGTCACTGAGTCGCCAGGCTCCCGCCCTTCCCCGTTGCGACTGCCATTCATAGGAATACCTGGATCTCTGCAAGCTGTAGCAAGTGAACCTGAAGGACAAGCAGACACACACAAAACACACATGCATAAAGCACACAAGTGTGTGGAAAGCACAGGTAATCAATGAGGGACACTCGCGCAAGAGTTTCATATCACATGGTGGGCAGCTGTTAAGCTGAAACTGCAGCTCTAACTGACTTAGAGCACAGAGCCGATTACAGAGTGATACCAGAGAAAATCCTGCCGTGTTTTCCCAATCTGTTTTCTTAACCCACAGCTGTGGAGCAGCCTAGAGCTACCAGGGTGATCTGCTAAAATCTGACGGATTCTTCAAATGCTCCCATCCAGACAGACTTTTGGAGACTTAACACGTTTAAGTATATTGCTGCTTCTTTCATCTTTTTAAAATATCAATACATCTGGGCAAATATATTATCAGGTGAAAAATGTCGATAATATACAAAAGACCCAGAAGGTGTAATGGTGAGCAGAGTGTATATCATGTGAGTAATACATGACATAAAAAGCAAAATACATTTTATCATCAAGTGCAGACTGCTAACTCAGGTGGTTTTCAGAACAGTGAAGCGATGGATTATAACAATCCATACTGCAATAAATGCACTTTTAAACTTAATTCTACATAAAGACTAAAAGTGAAACAGCAGCCCCCCACCAGAACTATGTATTCTACCAGCTATGTAGTACAGCAACCCATTAGCATTAGCGACAAACTGTATATTTACATCCCATTAAATACATTTTGAATAGTATTAACACTTACCTGACACATACCTGTATGTTGACCGAATGAAATTCTGATATATTCTCTTTAGAGGGACTGTCATTGAGAGCTGATAAATAACATAGGTATGTCTACAACATACGAACCGCTCAAATACAACTACTCACTGGAGAAGTCGATGGCAAAGCCAGACTTGGTGATATAAAAGTCGGTCTCAAACTGAATGGTAACAACGTTGAGAGTGGAGTGGATCCCTTCAGGCAGCAGCGAGCCGCTAACTTCCTTCAGAGACATCTCATTTTCGGGGGGCCCATCCCAAACCTTCAGGATGTCATGGGAGGCCTCCGTGTCAAAGGCAAGAAACTGAAGACTGAGTAAGAGAAACAAAAGAGAAGCTGTTATTTCAGCTACTTTATGTTTTTACGTCCACATTTTCAGGCATGATTTCAGCTTTCATCACACCACTGATGTTTAGCAGAGTGGTGTGATGACGATCGTCCCGAAGTGAAAATTTGTATTTCAAACAAACAAAACTAAACATTACAAAAAATGGATGGATACCAAGGTAAGCAGGATTAAAGTTTGTTTAAAGCACATATTTATGGAGTCAGTCTCCCTATTCTTTGGGGGTCCTTTCAGTTGAGATTTGGTTTCATCAATCATTTTCTGCCAAAGTTACAAATACAAGAGTGAAGAATGAGACCCCGTCCACACGATGCCGGAACTTGGACGCGTGTGGACGCGAATCGTTTTCAATGCGTTTTCAAAAAGTTGCGTTTTCAAAGAAATCCGTCATCGTGTGGACGGGGCCTGATTTCCTGCAACCGTACACGTTTAATTCGATCTCAAAATTTGACAGTAAAACTAAGATAGATAGATAAATAAATAAATACATACATACATAAATAACAATTCCATGGAATGTTCCCTTGGGTGCTGTTACAGAATCTACAAAGTCCCTTTCACAATAATTGTTAACACAGCTACTGCAGGCGGTCTCTCTCCATGACATTTAACTCTAGACTTACACTTCGTATCATATGTTAAGCGACTTCACAACATTTCATTAAATTATTTTTAAGGATGTTTTCTCATTTAAGTCTTTGTGAGGTGCATGATGACCTAACTTGAAAAGCAATGCAATGCAGTACCCTGTGTGTAAACTGAAGTCTTATGATAAATGAGATTCTGCACCTTGTTGAATTTAAATACTTATTAGAATATTTATTAAGTTAGATTCTTAATTCACAAATATATTGTTTTATCTTCACCACCCAGCTTCATACATAATGATTCTCAGTGCAATTAGCATATTTTGATACATTATCATGCAGCCTAATTTAAATATCCTATCCAATGAAATGCTGAAAGTTGGACAATGACAAATGCAAAGTCTTTTAAATTCCTTCTGGAAACACAGTTATGGATGCATATATATATATATATATATATATATATATATATATATATATATATATATATATATTACCATGCTATTAATAACTTGATTTACCTCACAATGTTGCCGGAGTTGACCTCAATCGTCCAGGTGCACTTCAGGTTGTTGTCATAGGGGAATGGATATCCAGGAGAGAGGATACGCCCAGTAGATTCACCCCTGAAGCTGCCACCACACTCCGCTGTATGCACAAAAGAAAATGTTTAAAACCGCCAATATGCTCACACAAGAGGAAACACTAAGCAAACACTCATAAAGTATGCTAAAACCAAACAGAGAAAACATTCTGCAACTGAAGCTCCATCTACAGCAAGAAAAGTGGGGAAAAAATACAGCTAAAGTCTGATATCAGGGAGAACGACTGCAACCAGGTTCTTTCCTGCCTGGACAGATACTCAGTGATACTATGGACTTGTTTTGTCTCTAAGTAAGCCTCTTAATGGTGCCATTAATTAACTTTAAAAGATTGTGTCCATAGAATATGTAGGCTGGGCCATGCACTGCAGGGAGGGCACTGCTACAAATGTTAATGACTCAAGAAATATGTTATCATCCAATCTATGTTGTCTTTCCCCAGGCTGTCATCTTACAATTTGTATTACAGAACAACTGGCAATTAATTAATAGGAAAATTGCATTAGATTGTCACAGTGGTTATAATAAGTGTCATAACACTGGGCAAACATAAAAGTCCTTAACAGGATGTGGCCCTGGAGAGGTGGCAAGAAACCCTGTTCACATTCAAGTCGGATACAAAGTTCACTATCAGTATTGACCATTCAGTGATCTAGCACTGTTAAACAGTTGATCAATAGGCTGATTTAGCTTTTTTGTGATTGCACTGAACTTGCCACAGCATACAGGAACAAATACATGTTTCATCGTAAAGAGGCAGTAGGCAGCAGCATTTAAAGAACAATTCTGCACACGTACACAAATTTGTAAATCATTTTTTACCCCGAATCCATCCCTGCTAGACATTATGTCCTGAAAGCACCTTGCAGACTATAGCTGCACGCAGGTGTAATAGCTTCAACATTTCTCTATCTTCTGTCTCAACTTGTTCTGAATATCGAAGTACAGACTGTAATTTATATCCATTGGTTCATATGAATAGTTTAAAAATAACTTCAGAGTGACTTAAATATTTCTCAATAGCAATACTGTTATAAGACTGGTAGACCATTAAATCCATAATGACTGTATACATTGTGTTTTGCTTAAAGGACACACAGAAAGATTACCGATTCTTAATAAATCATCAGAGTTATTGATAGATGAATTATTCTGTTCAATTCATATTGAATAGGGATCAAATAGGGACTAACAGATAGTTGAGCTATGCTGTGTGTCTGTCCTGCATGAAAATATAAGCTGCTACAGAAGGACCAGATGGAGAGACCTGGAGGACAGAATGTCAGACTGAAAAATATATGACAGACCCATAGACAACAGGCACAGGCCCAAATACTGACCTATACATGATGGCAAGTGGTTGTCCCATGCCCTTCTCTCCCCAGTCATGCACTTGAGCATGCCACTGCCGTGCAGGGTGTAGCCTTGGTCGCAGCCGAAGGTTATGGCACTTCCCGCAAAATGACCCTGGTCACTGACTTTAAAGCCAAACTGCGGCACACCTGGATCGTCACAGTGGGACAGCTCAAAACCTGGACAAGTAAGATTAGGAAGACAAGGAAGAAAGAGTAGAGTGCAGATAAGAATCCAAAATGAAGAGTGACATCACAAAAAACCATGATTACAGGACCACACATTCCCTGGAGAGTGGCCGTTCTGTAAACTAGCGCCATATTTTCTGTTTATCTATATTTTAAAGAGGCATTGATTGAGCTTTGAGGATTAATTTCCAGTTGATCACAGATGTGAGCTGGGCATACCGTTCCATTATGTAACTTGGCAGTGAAAGATTCCTTTTGGAGAGAGGGAACAATTAGATGTTAACAATGAAATGTTCAACCGAGAGTGGACATTTACTACAACTGAGACACAGTCTGCCCTTTCATAGCACTTTGGGGTAATACGAAAGAAATGAAACAAACACGAACATGCCACAATAACTCAAACTGATTTGACCACCTTCTATATATGCTTCTGTCTTCAGGTACTATATGAAAGTGTTCTGCTATGCAGCAATAGTGCCCTCACATAAACCCAATGATGCTGATTTATGATAACTTCTCACAGCTAGGTCCAAGCACATGCCAGATGTTATGGTAGTATTACAAGTGCCCAAATAAATCTCCAGCAGTTACTGCTCACATTTAGAAAATTGGCTCAGCATTTTTTGTGGAAGAGTCATGAAAACAAGATCAGATTTCATGTGCAGACTAGATATGAGATTGCCATAGCACACACTCTCCTTGCCCCTGTGCTGTTCATACATCATTCACTCCTCTCCAGGTTGAAAGGGGCTATTCATTCAAGTTGAAAAGACCAGGTGAAGGCCAACCCTTCAAATGGATAAAGGGTACTAGTGATATTTACCTTGTGCACATTCCCGAGTGTGGAAAAAGAACTTGACATCACATCGTTATTTCTGTCTATCCCTTTGCATTTATACATTGATAGAAATTTATTGATCTAAAATACACAGTGTCCACCGCCTCACACCCTAAGCCAGCTGGGATAGGCTCCAACTCCCCATGACCCGCAATAGCGGATGAAGCGGTGATAAGAAAATGATGATTAACTGACTCATTCCCTTCAAATATTATAAGCTTAAAAACTGAAGACATAGGCTATGTGACTGAAATTTAGCTGAAAAGTTTTTCTTTTTTGCTTTCATACTGTTCAAATATAAGCAGTTTTGGCCTGTTGCCATTCACTCTATGTTGCATTCTACCCTACAAAACCCACTTGTAGACAAAAGGAATTCAGAGAGCTCCACTGCAGATGAAACACACAAACAATGGACGACAAAATGCGGTGTCACCAAAACATGTTCACGTCACAGTAATAAATTAGAAACAGTTAGCACCAACACACATGAGTGAACCAATTAGAGGAGTTAAAAAAATAACATTTATTCCTGGAACACTTGCAGCAGTGGATCAAACTTTGAATCCACGCACACGCACACACACACATACACGCAAATTTCAAGCAATCCCAACGATAAACCACAGTTTTAACAAGGTACGCTTATGCGGCATGGATCATAATTGCATGAGGAGAGAGCAAAAGAAAACAGGGAACAGTGGTCCAAATGCAGAGAGACAGACAGACTGAGAAGGAGGAGAAAAAAAGGGTAATTTTCATGCAGGAACAGCACAGGAACTCCATGCTGTGTTTAATGGATTCTCTGACAGTGAAAAACACACTGAAGCAGAGTGAGGGTCAATTAAAAAATTATTTTATATTCCGCTACTTGAAATTCCTGACTCCTGAAGTCAGGCTCATTTTACTCATTTGGAAACCATTTGGGGACCACCTCCCCCATGAAAATGAAATGTGACTTACTGTGGTACATGAGCCGGAACCCTGCCGCCGTCACCTCCTGATCAGAGTAGAATTCCAGCCACAGATAGTTGGAGGTGCTGGTAAGTGACAGACCCTGCATGAGCGTCCCTGTGTACGAACCAAGTAGTGGAGCTGCACCATCTTTACCATCATACACCTGAGTACAGGTAGACACAAACACGATGGAGAGTTCTGTAGCTTCTGGAGATTTAAATACAATAAAGTAGACTGATAATATTAAGAATTAAATATTAATACAAAAGAAACAGAGCCATAATTAAGAAGAAGCTATTGGTGCTACATATCCTCAGGCATCTTTATTGTAAAACCAATGTCCTGGACAGGATGTGAAAATGAGCTTGCAGTGACTGTAATTCTTCCCATTGATTAGCTATTGTGCATGTGTAGAGCTGAATTAACTAGGTGGTGGATTCATGAAGTCAAAGTACTGTAAAAAAGAAAAGAACTCTTTAACAGCACTGACAGGCCAAGCATTAAATGTTCTTCAGTTCTGAAGAAATAAAATTCAGTCAGAGTTTAAAAGCATCGCATTTCTCAACAAAGGAGTTGAGTACATTATTTTTTTTGTTTTTATATATATATATATATATATATATATATATATATATATATATATATATATATATATATATATATATATATATATATATATATATATATATATATATATATATATATATATATATATATATAAAATCCTCATGTTATGTTTATCTGTAATTCCTGTATTGAAGGGATAGGGTTTCAAAATTTTAAATGTGCAAAATTCCAGGAGTATACATAATCTTTATTGATTGACTGCTGTTAGGCACAAACAAGTAAAAAACTGCACCTTTTTCTTATTTAAAACTACTGGGGTCCTCTATGTTTTGTTTGTCCTTTTCTTTAAGCCAATTAAAATCTCCAAACACGTCTTTCCAAATTTCAGATGTTCTTAAAAATGACTAAGTACAAGAGATTACTGTCTACACAACTCCATTACTAGAAACACAGAGCATGCTACAATGCTCTGTTAATTGGAGCATTAGATAAGACATCTGCATCCCAAAAAGGATGCCTTCCAGCTGTGAAGTGGGGACTACACAGTCATTTGCATCACATCTGTGGTGCTCACCAAAACTGCTAAAATGCCCTTGAGCAAAGACACTTCCATCCCATAGGAGTGATGCTGCTAATGCTGTCTGACTTATGCTCTGGCCTCCGATGTTAAACAATTGCATATTCTGCCTGGTGGTTTCCACGGAATCTTGCCTGCACGTACTATAAAACAGTGGGACCTACCTCAGCTGCTTGTAACATAAATGATACAATTTGATTTGAAGTCACCCTTAACAAACAGACTTATGTTTATTTGTTGGTAATGTATTTTCTCTCAGCAGACAAATAAGGAATGCTCTGTCTCTTTACCTTGAGGATGTCACCCTGTGTGAGCTGAAATGAGGTGGCGGTGATGTTGATTCCTTTGCCTGTTTGGACCTGGATGCTATACACACATTCGTGACTGTTGTCATAGTTCATTGGATAGTTTGGTGACAAAAGAACTCCTTCGTTGTTGGAGACTGTCGATCCGCACTCCGCTGCACACACACAATGGATGCAATCAGTTGCATAAAAACAAGCACTGGAAAAACAGACTCAACTAGATTTGGATTAAATACACTAAAATGACTAGACAGTCTATAAATGCTTCATTAGCATGCTACTAAAAAGATAAAGGTATAATTCAAATGTCTTATTGGGATGATCATAATTACTGATTTAGCCATGTGTCCATCCCTTTTATTACTTTAGTATCATAATACTCATTATGAACTGCTTCTGACATATTGTGAACCACTGAGTGGAATATTAAACACCCAGCGTGCAAACATTACAGGCTTCATTTCAATATACCCTACTGGCATTCTTACACCATGCCAAGACAAAATTAACAAGCAAAGTGCAAATTATAGACTCTGAATGGAAGGGACACACTATGCATTTCTCTACATAGATTATGCATATGAAGGAACACGACATAGCTGCCAGTCCTTTTTTATTCAGTACAAAATAGCTATGCCTCTTTAAACATTCATTGTCAATCAAAATGAGCCACTACATTTCCAATACAGTATATACATTTTTTCTATACCATTCTGAACTCTGTTATCATGCAAAATTCATGTCATTCACATCTCTAACACAGCACTTAAGTGGTGTGCCAGAGACAGGATAAGCTCTTCATCACAGGGTGTGATGGGAGCAGTTTAAATGACACAATGCTTTAGTCAGGAAACAACTTCATCTCTGGAGTCGCCTCTTAGGATGTGCAAGTTAAGCAAGTAATTGAGTTTCTCCAAGGTAAAAAAAAAAATCTGTACAGTGATTGTCTCCACACTCCACCATAGAGAACCCTTCAATGGAAAATAGCTTTCCTGGGATAGTTTTGACCCAGCAGCTTGGATCAGTATAAAACACAGGTCATGGCTTTTAATTGTAATCTACTAAGTACATCCACTTGAATACATTCCTTTTTAATTCTTGATTTTCTTAAACATTTTATACATTCCAAATACATTTAAAATGTATGCAATATACAACAGGAAAGGAAGCGTAATAAAAGCAGCTGACCACGTACCCACACACCTTGGCAGAGGGGCACTCCACATGCGACGGCCACCTCCCAAGCACATGATCTCCTTCGCCCCTTGGAGACGATATCCTGTGTTGCAGTAGAATGCTACTGAGTCACCGATGCCAAACATGGAACCTGTGTGCCAGCCGAACCGAGGCGTTCCAGGGTCCTGACAGGGTTCCAGATCATACTCTACAAGCACGACAGGCAAAAAAAAAAGAATACTAATAAGGGACAACTGCATACTTAAATGAAATATGATTTGTTAACTTAGTGTGAATTTAAAATTATCTTTTGTCCTGTTCTCTCTGTGTCAGAAAACAGCAAAATTGCAGCTTGTGCTCATTAACCGCCCTGCTTAAGGACACTTCATCTGATTGGGATAAGTTCCAAAAAGCTTGAGCCCTGTATGTCTGGATAACGAATGGGTTCTCTAAAAAACTAGCCCACCCTGTGTGCAAGATTGTTAGACATGGACTGTTAGTGGCCTTATCATTTCAAAAGTGAATGTAACTCATGCTGCCGAACGAGAGTAAAGTCCTGGCTCCCAGCAGCTTTTTTCTGTTTCAGAGAAACAGTACTGTTTCAGAGAAACAGTACGTAGGCCTGTTGACTTTAACACAGCGAACGGAGGTTGTGGCCCAACAGCAATGGCAAATATTCAATAAAAGGTCACAAAATGTTTAAAACTGAACTCAATAGATGCCAAATACAGAGCATGCCACCACAAGAATGAAAAATATATCTTGAATATTCATGAGTACATAAATTATGGTTTTCTTCAGTGAGCAGCAGTCAAACATTGAGTCAGAAAGCCCATAAAGCAGACCCCCTTTGCTCTCTCTCAAAGCTTTTATACTGTTCATCTCTCTTGTTCAGTCTTCCTTTCTTTTTCTCTCCCTCTGCCCTCTCCATCAACCCTGCATACTCAGCATAGTCATCTGTCATATATTTTCTTTTTCTCTTTCTCCTTCTCTAAGCTTGTCATCTCCATCTCTCTATCAACCCATTATTTCTGTAGTACCACCCATCTCCCCCCCACCTTCTCTTTGGTCCTGAGGATACTGACCCACATGGCATGCTTTGATGATCATTCTCATCATGGTCAGACACCCTCTACGTAAGTGACCTCGGTGTCTCCTAATTATCCTCCTATGATCAGCGGGCACAGCCTGAGGCGCGGTCTGCCTTAATCCTGCTCTCGTTCTGACCGACAAATCATTCCTTGCATGTTACTTTATGCACACTTTTGCACGGCTTTCCACTTTTTATCTCATCATTAAACAAGTCGTCTTTGTCTTTTCATCTGTCCATCACCGTTTTTTTACTTCGACTTTCTTCCCCTTAGACTTTGCAACCCACCCACAACCTTTTCCAGTATCCCCACAGCTCCTCTTTGTCTATCCCCCACACAATTCATCTCCCTCCCTCTTTGAAAACTCTCCCAACCCATCCTGTATACACATCTAACAATACCTCCCATCTACCTCCTACAGACACAATCCTCATGACTCCATACCAGAAAAGGAGATGTTGAATCCCTGCAGCGATATTGAGAAGTCAGAAATGAAGCGTAGCTGGGCCTTGAAGTTCCCATACAGGCCGGCGTTGACTGGTGCAGGCCTTTCTGAGCCAGTGAGTCGAGCCAATGGCTGGGCAAAGCTTCCATTTTCTGTTATCAGAAGGTAGTCATGGTGATCCTCCAGGTTGAAGGAATGGAAAGTGAATTGGACACCTTGAAGGGGGAAATAAGGAAGCCCAGGGGTCAAGGAAAATACAAAAGAACACCTTTGAATAGTTTGTAATGAATCAACTTACATTAGTGCTGATCCATAAGGTCAAGAATTTGGTTTTTTTACATTGTAAACCATAGATTATTTCAATCCACTTCCCCTTAAACTGAATTTGACAATAACTCAAACTGCACTATAGTCAAAAAACTATTGTGATTTAATGGTTGGTGTGAAATCGAAGTGAATAATGTTTTTTTTCCAAAGCATAACTAATATCTTTCTTTCTTTATACCTCCAAGCAGCAGCAGAAAACAAACCCACTAAAAAGATCATATTCACTTTCAAAAAGCAGTGTTTGACTGTGAAAAGTGAAAAATTGTTGTTTATATTTTAAACTTTCACTGCTGTCTTTTTTATGACTAAGCAATTGAATTTTCATTGATATCCCCTCAGTCAATGCGCATTAGTTAGTATTAGATAGTAGAGACATAGCTGGAAGAAAATCTGCTACAGAGCAACAAAAACACACCAAGGTTTGTTTAAGTCTGAAAACGGGATGCAGGTTGATGCACCTCATTTCTATTTCCACACTGTAACTCAGACTCTATAACAACATTCCCATCGTGACGGCCAGCTGGCTGTTTTTCACAATAAGAGCTGCCATTTTAATGCCATCTGTTGAATCCGTGCGAATATGACTCTGTAATGAACTCCAAAATGTCTCGCTCACTTGATCAAGAAAGTCCAAAATGGCTATAAAATAGATAACAAAATGAAATGATTGATTGTGCTCTGTAAAACACTAATTATATTACAGAGACTAAAGGCAAAGGATCAATTAATCAAAAGCCATAACCATGAGGGGACATCCAAATATTCTAATATGGTAGATACAGGATAATGGTAATTACTACTGGAATAGTTATGTACTCCCTGTCCCTGGAGATAAATGTGTGTCGCAGTTCGTAGCCACAGGACAAAAATACACAATGTACGTAAATCAGTGCTATGATAAAAAAAATGCATCATGTATTTTGACATAAAAAAGCTTTATATGCAATGAAGAGCATCAAGACCATCACCTGAGGTTCAGACACTTCAATGGATATCACAAGACTTCAATACTAATTGTATATAATGTACTACAGTATAATCTATTTTATCTTAAGTACTGCCAGATGAACAACATTGACTCTGACCTTATATATAAGATCCTTTCCCATTAAGCATAGTAGGAAGATAGAAACAAGTGCCTTCTCTTAAAATGTCAAGTGATAAAAAAGTAGGTCATTAAAAACAAATTGAAGTTGATACTGAATCTGAAAAGGGCCTTAAAATAGCTTTAATGGTGTCAGAAACTGAAAGTAAGGGTCCTACAGAAGCCTCTGATGAACCCTCTTGTGGTGACTCTTTAGAGACAATAAGAAGACTACTGTTTGCCAAATAGATCAAAAGATAATTTACAATATTTGATGTGCAGTAAGACATTTTAATGGGTCCTTTGAAAGAGGAGGCAAAACATAGCGTTAAATTTACTGGTGTATTTAATGAATTGTGTATTAATGTCACCTTTTTCAAAGAACAAAACCAAGACAGTGCATGAACTTACATGAAATGACCTACCTGTAAATCAGTGTGACTTCTGCTGTTGTTATTGAGAGACCAGTTCAGATATGTGTGGCTTCACCTTGGCAAGTGCTACTCTTATATCATTTTCACAGCAAAGTCTGTTTCTTTTTTTTTCCCATGCAGCTTAAGGAAGTGTGCCTTTATTCTTGCCTGTGCAAGACTAGAGTTGCTCAACTTGACATTGCAAATCATGCAGAACGCTGACTCCCATCACATTCCGTTATACAGTAGATGTAAATTCACGTTGCACATATTCGTCCGACCACTTTCTTTTTTTTTGTTCAACATAATTACTATGAATTAAAATATTAAGAAAGCAATCAGATGACATACCATCATGACAGGCTTAAGTCGACTACTGAGTACGCAAAATCCCATGTAGCACAGGTAGGCTAATTGATGTAGCGTGATCACCTGCAGCCAGTGATGGCTAAGGGGGGGCGTGTCATCACGAATTGACACGATGTGTCAAACATATACAGTGATTCGTGTATGTTCAGCAAAAAGACCTGACACATCATGTCAGGTGTCTCAGCCAAACCCCTGACACCGACTCACCGAACCCCTAGGGTTGGATCGACCCAGGTTAAGAACCACTGGTCTAGGAACATGGTGAAATACTACTGGTGAGCATCTAAAACAGCCCACTGCACAATACTATTAACTTAAGAAAGTGGAGAATCTACTGATGTGTTTGTTTGTTTTTTATAAAAGGCCAGATTAAAATGAAATTAAGCTTTACAGTATTCTCAGATATCAGAGCAAAACTTTAAAAAGAAATCAGAGTGTAATATTATTCCGGCGAGATGCCTGCAATGAAAAAGTGATGCATTTAAATGATCTTTGCTCTAGTAAAATGTATGCTCCATGCACTTCTCACTGTATAGTAATAAATCTTTGTAATGTTCTTGGAATCTGCAGCGGGAGTGTCATTCTAATTTATAGTTTCATTATTTGACCATTGGTAGGACTTTTTTAGTGTCACTGTGGTGAAGAATATTAAAGAAACTGTTCCTGAGTAGCTGGATGTGAATGACTACAAAGTCAATATATTTCTTGAACAACATCTGCATGTGTACTTCAAGCCTATATGAAAATAAAGCATTTTTAAGCACCACTTATGTGTATACTATATGTTAAAGAATACATTATGTTAACTATGGGGTTTTCCTACCTTTTCCGTGGCTGACCTCCACAGTCCAAGTGCAGTTTAGAGAGTTGGAGTACAGTTCTGGATAGCCAGGTGATAAGATGATCCCTCCAGGTCCCCTGATATCCCCGCCACATGACGCTGAATACAAAGGGGAGATAATGACTGACTACTGTTGCTGGGAAAAAAAATGAAATTGCGGATGAGCCAATAAATCCCTCACCCGCAGACAGAGCACTGATTTAAATGAATAATGCAGTTGAGTCGTATCACATCCTGTCCTGCTATTTTTATGAGTACCTGTAATTCTGCCAGCATAATGTTTTTTTTTTCCTCTTTGCTCTCTGAACCAATCCTTCTGAACCTGTCCTTAATAATTAAGGTATCCACACACATTTCCCCCTCTGATATGGTATCTATAAAAGGCACTATCGGGAACCACTATAAGCCATTAAATAAACTTATGGGTCACACCAACTGCTGTCAGTGGATTACAATATTTTTAATTTTGTGTTTATCGTTATTTTGAATATCCCTAATATAGACAAATCCTGACTCAATCTGGAATTAATCCATTTTTAACCTGCAGTATAGTGTAATTGCAGGTTATGTGACAAGGAGTGTTTTCCTGAGGAGGAACATTCACCGTCGAATCGGTATTCTTAGGTTTGTTTTTGTTACTGACAAGTAGTTTAGTACAAAACAGCACCATAATTAAAGGAAGTTAATGAGATAAATCTCTATCCTCATTGGGTGCTGAGGATCAGGAGGTTAATGTAAGGTCCATGTCGGTGTCAACAGGTTTTATTGGATGTTACTCAAACCTGCAATTGTTTCCTCCTGCTGGCCTCGTGTTAAAATAACAGGTCAGCTAACTTAAAGGAGCTATGTTTTAAACACAACATTTCGAAAGTTTGACAATTCTTTTGTTTAAATGTTTTTCCGTCGTGCTACATTTCAGTTCATCCTCCTGGATGGCCCCAGAGTGGTGTAGCCAAACACTCCAATGCCTTCCTCAATACAGCAATCTTGACAAATATTAGAAGTACAACTCTTGTGTATGCACATATTTTCAGAGTAATGAATGTCAGATGATGTTTTGGAGGATCACTGAGATGCCTGAGGCTCCACAGCTGCACACACCCACACCCATCTACTCCTCTCTCCTTGCACCCCTGGGCCCTCCAGTGAGCACAACACATCGATGCCTGAATCCTTACCCACCAACAGAATTATATGTAATATTTTATTAATGAGCCAAAATTACATAAAGTCATTAAAAGTAAATGAGCATGCTTGGCAAACGATTTACTTTGGGGGCTGCAACGGCAGAGAGCCAAGGCATTTGGCACCAAGTCTGACATACCTAGGCTAGAAAATATTTCATGATAAAAGACATTTTCCAAGACAGCAATTGGGACTGTTGCCATATATCAAGGCGATGGATCATATGCACGCTATAGTGCTTCCTGATGACCCTTGCATGCATTTAGTTTGTTATATTCTACAAACTGAGTCATCCATGATGAATAGTCATCATTTACGGTTTGTGTGTTGCAACAATAATCACCACAATCATCCTTTGGTGTGCTTTTGATCGGCTCAATGAACAAAATTGCACAAGGACAGTAAAAGGAAAGCTGTGTGTAACAAAACAATCAGAAAAATGCTTAACTTCATTCTTTGAAGTGCAAAATGATCAATTCGAAGCATAACACGGTTCGTACCACCCCAGCTTTGTTTTACAGGGATTTTTTTTTTTAATTTAAAAAATTTAAAAATAAAAAAAAAGCACTTTGACAGAATGTCTCTGTGGTTATGTAGACTTGCTTTAGGCAAGTCAAAATTTCTCATGATTGTGTCATGTTCTCTCTCAAGGAAGGCCAAGTGTCTTTTTCTTTTGAGGTTTCTGAGTAAAGAAATGGTTGCAACTGCCCAGTTGCATTTTGCAAATTTAATTTTCTTACCACTTACTAGTGAGACCATCCTTTAAGTATTTGTGGCTAAGAGTGCCAGACTATACGTGCTTGTATGTACAAATGCACTGTTAATGTGTTTTTCCTCCAGAAAATCTAAACATGCTAATGAGCTGATATTTTGTATAATATCTAGCCATTACTTGAAGTCATTACCAGAATAATGACATGTCCCCTTCGTTACTTTTAACATTCATGTTAGGATGCTTGAGGGAAAAGATGTATAGTGCTTTAATTTTATGACCATTCAGCCTGAGGGGTACAAAATCAATAACATCATGTCATAAAATATCACGCATACAGACCAAAATATGATGAATAGCAAGTCAAAAGTAGCATTTATGCAGGAGAAATGTGTGGTCATGTATTCAAAAGGTGAGTTTGTGGTGAAAAGCAATGACAAGCATTTTGTGTTCCTTGAACGCACCATCACAAGTGGGCAGTGGGTGATTCCAGAAGTGGTTCTTCTCACAAACCAGGGGCTCCTCATGGCTCAGTCGGTATCCCAAGCCACACTGAAAGGACACTGTGGAGCCAATTGACAGATCGTGGCTTGATCGTGCGCCATTCACTGGAATACCAGGATCCATACAGGAGTATGTGTCCAGCGTGACCACTAGAGAAATTAAAGTCAAACAGTTATTTCTGGAGTTTGTCTTGAATTTACAGTTGTATTTTATTCACAAAATGTCTACTTTCTAAATTTTAATCTAAGTGATGATGATAATTATCAACTCAAACATGACCCTCACCATGATACATAATGTGCACAGAAATTCTGTGTTTTTTGATACCTTGTTTTTGCTAACACTAGAAGAATTAACATGTCTATAAAAGCCAATACTGAATTATTATAAGATGGATCATGCTCCACCCTTTTCTTGTGCTGTATGAAAATGAAAATGAAATATCTAAGATACAAGCTTTGCCATTTTTTACTCGTGATGTCAAATGGAGCTAGTGTCTGGATGTCTGGATGTTCTCCATCCTGCCACGCAGTATGTCAGATTCAGTTGAACTATTTATACAGTAAAAGAAGTCTGGTCTTTCTTATGCAAATAAAATATGATTGTTGAGCTGCAGAGTAATAATGAAGTCATACGGCATTTCAGATACATGAAATGGAAATTCTATTTTTGCAATCAGTCATATTTCTAGGTCACATTCTCACAAAAGAGGGAAAACCTCTGATGTTATTGCAATTATCACAACAAAGGTAGAGCTCTGGTCATAAAGCTAATTGTTAAAGTTTTTGTAAAAATACATATTTACTTTCATTTTAACTTTTAACTTAAAAAATAAATGTTCATTCATGCTTAATAAAGATAGGGAAAAATATTCTGAATGACAGATGAAAAACATTAGCTCATTTTAAACTATTTTATAACACAGTTAGGAATAATGTAATATTTGTCTAACTGCTGAACTGCTTTACTGTTCTTAAATCCAAAGATGATCAAATACAAATTCCCTAACAACCTATTTGCTTCTTATCAATTCATTCCGTTGTAGTAATATTGGCTAGAGTCCACAATGAATGGAAGCGATCTGTACCAAAAGGCTAGTTTCATACTTTCACCTACTTCTAGACAAAAAGCCCAAATTTAATTTAGTTTAGTTTAATTTAGTTTTAGTGTGGACATTTGTGTATGAAATGATGAGATATTAATCCCCTTCAGTCTCTCTCTCACAAAGAAATATGCTTCACAAAGCTTAAAAAAAAAAATCCCATGTAACACCCCTACACAAATCAGAAGTCCTGAGAGGGAATTTTCTCTGCCCTATTTGACTACTGTATGTCTCTGAAGCCAAAACCTCCAAAGCGTCATCATTGTCCTCTGGTGGCTCAAGGTAGAATTGGACAAAAATCCTCAGTTGAAGTAGCAGACAAATAAAGACCACAAATAATTATTTCACAATATGTTCTGTACTCATTTTAATTGAAGTACTATGTTGAAGTATTTTCAAGAGCTCATTTGTTTTAATGGTATAAAACAAGTGAACATCTGCTTGACGAAGTGAAGTGGGTGCTGTATGGGCTTGTGGGTGGGAACTAGATACCACGGCTCTACTGTCAGTTCACTGCTAGGCAGTTTCTAGATCCATTTGACATCACAAGTAAAAAATGGCAAAGCTTGTATCTTAGATATTGTGCTTTCATTTTCATACAGCACAAGCAAAGGGTGGAGCATGATCCATCTTATAATAATTCAGTATTGGCTTTTATAGACATGTTAATTCTTCTGGTGTTAGCAAAAACAAGGTATCAAAAAACTCATTTTAGATTTATGATTGTCACACACTTTCAGAAGCTTGGACAGCAGAAGGGAGATGTTCTGCTTGAGGATGAGAAGTACAGGAAATACTTTTCTTGGGAAGAGGGAAATGACCTGACTGACACTGATCGACTATACCTCCTTTTACTCTTTTTATGGTGTTGATTTTCCAGGTTTCCAAAATAATATTTTTGTCTTCTGGTTTTGTTCCTAAAATAAGAACTCCCTCTTAATCTTCAGTGATACAAGCTGCACAGAGTTACCCCCATTTTTCTCTTTGATTTCCAGGACTGTCAGGATATCTTCCAAGTAGGGCTACTTTTGATGCACTAAAAATATGCTCAATCTAGGCACTGGTAACAGTTGTGTAAGCGGGTCACTGTTGGGTGTGTCATGTATTCATTCATTCATCTTCCGAACCACTTTATCCGCCATAGCAGGTCACGGGGAGCTGGAGCCTCCGGTTGCGACACCAGTGCATAGCCACACATTGACAGACAACCATGTACGCTCTCACTCCTACGGGCAATTTGGAACTGCCAATTAACCTGAAGCACATGTTTTTGGAGGTGGGAGGAAGCCAGAGAACCTGGAGAGAACTCACGCCGACACAGGGAGAACATGCAAACTCCGCACAGAGCGGGACTTGAACCCAGAACTGCCGTGTTGTGAGGTAACAGCTCTACCCACTGCGCCACCGTGCCGCCTCGTGTGCTATTCTATGACCAGAACCTGCATTTTAAGCGCTTCATAAATTAAAATTTCATGTAATCTAAAGTATTAATCTTAGACAGAAAATGAAGGTGTTTTACTTGCATTACTGCATTCCTATTTCCTGACTACATGAGATATCATTGTTAAAGACTTTGGTTCATAAAAAAGTTGAGCTGATGAGTAACACATAATACACATGGTTTGTGTTTTTAAAGGTCTAACATGCAAGCTGACATTTATGAGAAACTGCACCCTCAGCAGATTAAATATGACATATGTTCCCAGCTGTCCAATTTATAGATATTGTCAATTTGAAAAAAAATCCCCATCATAATTCTGGAAAACGGTACTTCTTCCTGGATAAAAGAAGAAACGTTTGACCATGTGACATTTATTCATGCGTAATCAATAAATACATTGAGCGTATACAGTAGATTACAATTTTATTCACATTTTCTCTTAGTGAATAGATCTAAGTTTCTTATCACAAGGATACAGCACAGTGTTTGTTTTACCTCGGTTCATACACAGAATAATTCACACCAGCACTTCCTAAGACTAATTTTACAAATGAACTAGGCTGGGCTTCCCTTAAGCATTTCAGCAATAAGATACATTATGTCCTAAATTGTAATGGAAGAAGTTAATATGATCTTACTGTTATTGCTTTTCAATGGCCTCATCAACTAAAGAAAAATGCACTTGAGAGTGAAACATAATAAGACAGAGGCACTTGTGGTTCACTTTCAGTCAATAATACAGATATAATAACAAACTCTGTCTTATGAATCACATCTGAGTGACAAGGATAATGGTGCTAGTGCATACAATTGTGAGAATATATCATAGCATGTCCAGTGTGTTTTTCCCTTTTGCTTGTTCAAATTCCACCGCTTTACGTAAAATGAAGAAGAATAAAAATATCCAAAAAAAAAAAAAATCCTTTGAGAGCATACCCAGTATTATTTAGAGTACTCTGTTATGTGTAACAGAGAACTAGTAGTGATCTTGTCTCTTACAGATTTTGTGTTTTTACATTTATAGACCCTTCCATGTTGATTTGAACCTGAGAGATTTGACTGTTTTGAAGGAAAGGACCAGCATTTTGCTTTTATTTCACAAAGGAGCCAAACCTCTTTCTCAAAAGGCATTGCAAAATCTAACATTTTTAAACTACTGATATAATTATCCACGATGCACTGGCACCATGTCCGGAGCATCTCCCTGTCTCAAACCCATAAGTCCGCTAGGATAGGCTCCAGCAAACCCAGTGACCCGCATAAGCGGAAAAGAGGTTCAGAAAATGAATGAATTATATGATCATGAAGAATTATCCCGAGCAACAACATATGACTTAAGCTGTTGTGTTGTGTGTGGGATTTTTCAAATCCCATAACTAAACAACCCAAGAAGTAAAACTCACTGAATTGAATTATTATGGCACTACTGGTGAACTTATGATTGTGTAGCTCAGGAACAGAATATTTTATTTATTGTCGATTCTCACACCTAGCTCATGGTGATCCTAAGAGGTTAGACTGTATAAAATGTGCAAAGCCTCTTGGACGAGAGGTGAAACCTTAACAAACAAGTCCATTTGATTTTGATTAAAACTTTTGCAGTGTTATTCTGTCTTTCAGCAAAGTTATAAGAACTTTATAGAAGTGTTACATGAAAAATAGGATTCACTGGACCCAATTGAAAATGCATAAGTTTGAAAATCTTGCAGATAAGTGCTAAGAATATCTATTCACTCTCCCAAAAATACTTAGTATGTATATCTTCCTGCAGGTATAGCACACTCTTACCTTCATAGAAAATCTTGAAGCCACTGTTTGATCGACTGTTATCGGTGGTGAAAAGCAGGTACAAATAGTTACTACTGCTAAACAGGAACTGAGGGACTTGGGTTCCATTATATGAGCCAATCAATGGAGAGAGCAGGTTGGGACCATCATGTACTTCCAGGAAGTCATAACTGAGTTCAGTCTGAAACCTGAAAGGAAGAGAGACCAGAAGAAAGGAAGTGTGGTGAAGATTATTATTTGTATTCAGGATGATGCTTGTGCTTTGACAGATTAGACAGTTTGAAGCCATTTAGCCACTCGTTTCTACAGAGGAAACAGTCTGATTTTGAGGAGATAAATGAGGACAAACTGCTCTTACAGAAAATGCTCCAATTATTGCAGTAGAATAAGATCAATGAGTGTTTTGGGAATGTGACATGGTATGGATTCGTGGTCACCCTCCGGTCTCTACATCATCAAACAAACAACATTAGCAGAAATATCACTATACATCACAATATCACTATCAATATTTTGTGAAAAATGGATGTATGTTACCTCCAGGAAAAGTAGACCTGTTCTGACTTACAAAAGTGTGGCAACACTGAGAAAGTTTGATTACAAAATAAAAAAAGTTCATGGTTTGGCCTCTTAATGGTAGGAAATATATATATATATATGTGTGTGTGTGTGTGTGTGTGTGTGTGTGTGTGTGTGTGTGTGTGTGTGTGTGTGTGTGTGTGTGTGTGTGTGTGTGTGTGTGTGTGTGTGTGTGTATATATATATATATATATATATATATATATATATATATATATATATATATATATATATATATATATAATGTTATAAATAACATTTCTTTGAGAAAGGGAGAGTAAGCATGTAGGAAAATAAAAGAATTAATGAAGATTTTCAAAATATTTTCAAAAAAGATTTAGTTGATTTCATCTCCTTTAAGCATCTTTTTCTAAACAGGCTTCGACTTTGTTCACATATGAAGGATTTATGTAAATCTACATGGTTTGTGGAGCTCTATGAACTACAGTATTAAATAAAATAGTAGTACTGATATTCTAATAACTCAACCTTAATTCGGCACGTTGCTAATACACTCAAGGACTTCTTTTGTTGGATGAAAGCTAAATTCTTAAACAAAGATGTATTGGGGAAAATAATGATAAACAAAGCCCTGATATGTTGCGCGCACTCGGCGCCGTGCATTTTAGGATATTCAAACAAATGATTCACAAACACAATTCCCCTTTTTCCCTAACAATATTGCAGTCTACATCTTTCCGAAGTCCCTCTCACGCAGCCACCACCGCGCGCAACGACATCAGCACTTTGTGACGTCAATGAAAGGCCACCGCCTTGAGATTGTTCAGAAATGGGGAAAACGAATAACCATAATTTTTTGTGTTGGCAACAAAAAAACCCACACACCCGGCCAGGAACACAAAAACGACTACAAAAAACAAAGGTTTGGTCTGTTGCTATGTGTATTTGTTCACTGATGGAAGTGTTGTTGATCATGGGGTCCTCAACTTTTATAGGATATATCTGAATGTGACAGTGTCACAACATTTGTATGCACAGTAAGTTGTGCACATCTTTGTGTGGAGCATGTCCAGAGTGTGTGCCTTTGTTTCCACGGGTGAGTTATTACAGCAGTGTCTTACAAACCTGTCAAAGCTGATCTTGATGGAGCTCCCCAACTCGGCCTCAATGACCCACTCACAGCTCAGGGAGTCTTTGTAGTAGCCTGGCCATCCCGGGGAGAGGATGACACCAGATGGCCCTGAGTAGTGCCCCCCACAAGGAGCTAGAGGGGAGGAGAGTAGAGTAGAGTAGAGGAGAGGAGAGGAGAGGAGAGGAGAGGTTTCAAAGAAACATTTATTTACATTTAACTAAACATCATAAGTCACCACATCAAAAAAAAAAAAAGATCAGAAAACAATAACATTAAAGAGATTTATCAAAAATTAATAACCAAAGAGTTTTTTTCACCTACAGAACATAAAACCTCCCGAACACCCCATATTTGGTTAAAAACTATCAAGTTGTCCGTCATTTTGTAGTAGGAGTGTTCAACCCTTAGTCTGGTTTTTACCAGTCCCTCCATCACAGGCACAACTTCTGTGCTACCAGCTCCCCGAGTCCGGTTCCTGCGTGTAATCCAAATCGCCATTTTGGCAGTTGCAGACAAAAAATTGAGCAACACAATAACAGGCTTGCTTACCGCTGAATATTTAGGTCCAAAGATAAACAGATCAAACGTAAAATCTTTTCCAAAACCCCGAAACCACCTTTTTAGTAAATCAAACAGTGCCACCAGCCGGGCAGACTGAACAAACAAATGTTCCAAGGTTTCGCAGTTTCCACAAAATATACACCCCTCCCCCAGCTCAGGATCAAGGTGCGCCCTGTATCTGTTCGTGGCTATAGCCCTGTGTACAACCTTCCACTGGAGGTCTGCTGCCCGTTTCTCAACAGGCAGTTTGTACAGGCTCCGCCAACTGCCCTTCGGGGAAGAATCTGGGCCAGAAAACCGGGCCCACCTAGACTCCCCAACACCTCCCAATGTCCTAATGTGTGTAATCTTTACACACATCACATAGAGGTCCTTTTTCTTTGCCTCTTTAAAACTGCCAAATATGGGTGTTGTTATGGTCAGGAGTTGGCCTCCTCCTTCCCTCCACTCCCCAACGGATGGGGTTATTGTCACCAAAGGAAAAACGTAAATGCCTTCCTCGCTCCACTGATTACAGAAGTCCCGGTCCCTCGCAAATCTTCTTAATGAAGGGGGTAGGGTGGCACAGACTTCATCCACCACTCTCTCAACCAGTCTGATGGAGTTGATGCCACACTTCTCCATTAGGGCATCGACTGTTGTCCCCATCAGATGCCCCAGTTTAGTGCAGCCAGCTCCTCTCACCTTAACCCTCAAGCTAACCGATTGCAAAGTGTCAGTTTTTAAAAAATCTTTAAAAAATAGAGGTTCATCAAATAGTCACAATCCCGGTGTTTCAGGCTTAGTGCGGGCTATGTTAAACATCCTCCAGGCTTGCATAACAGTTATGTAAAAGGAAGACAGCCAAGAAAGGTCTAACTCCTCCGAACGAAGCAGGAACAGCTGTTTGTCGTAGGCCAACCTCCCCGCTCTCCTCAGCAGCAGACGAGCAGAATCCAGCCAGCTAGGGCCACAGCCGTAAAGGAATCTTTGAGCTGTCTGCAGTCGGAATGAAGCAAGTTTAGATTTGACGTCCACAAGTCCTTGGCCTCCTTCACTAACCGGCAGGTACAGTACTGGTGCTTTGACCCAATGCCGGCCAGAACAGAAGAAGTCCACAATATTCTTTTGGATCTCGTCCAATAGACTAGACGGTGGAGTCAAAGGAACCAGCTTGTGCCACAGAGTTGAGGCAACCAAGTTATTAGCAACCAGAACTCTTCCTCTATATGACAGCTGGGGTAGCAACCATTTCCATCTAGACAACTTGGTACACTTTCTCCTTCACTCCCTCCCAGTTCCTCCTCTGGTAGCCCTCAGTGCCCAAAAAACCACCTAAAACTTTCAGCCCCTTCTTCCCCCACTTAAGCCCTCCAGGCAATGTAGGTACCACTTGATCCCTCCACTGTCCTATCAACAATGCCTCACTCTTTCCCCAATTCACCCTTGCAGATGAGGCACTTTCATATAAGGACAGAGTATCCCTCAAATTCCGAAAATCCCCCTGTGTTGACACAAAAACACAGACATCATCTGCATAAGCGGATACAACAGGAGGACGCTCAAAACCGAGGGATCTAGGTATAGAAAAAACACTGAGCTGCCCTCGCAATCTGCACAGCAAGGGCTCTATGGCAAGGCTGTAGAGTTGTCCCGAAATAGGACAGCCCTGCCTGATCCCTCGCTGCACAGGAATCGGCCGACTCAGCCCTGCCCCCATCTTCAACATACACTGTGCACCACTATACAATAAACTAACCCAAGACATAAACCCATCACCAAAACCAAAAGCTTTAATTGCAGCAAACAAATATGAATGATCTACCCTGTCAAAAGCTTTTTCTTAATCTAGTGACACAATACCAACATTAACACCATATTCCCGACACAAATCAAAAATGTCTCTTATGAGGAAAATATTGTCCATGATGCTTTTATCAGGGACACAGTAAGTCTGGTCATGGTCCACCATTAAAGCTAAAACATCTTTTAGCCAATTGGACAGCGCTCTGGAGAGCACCTTGTAATCCGTGCACAACAGAGCAACCGGTCTCCAGTTCCTAATTAAAGTCAGGTCCCCCTTCTTCGGCAGCAGAGAGAGCACTGCTCTCTGGCAGGACACAGGAAGAGACCCAGTTCTAAAACTTTCAAGGATGACCCCGTGCAGATCCGGCCCAAGGATATTCCAAAAATGTTTATAGAAGTCAGATGAGAGGCCATCAATTCCTGGCGCCTTTCCTTGCGCCATTTGATTAACTGCTGTAGTAAGTTCCTACAGAGACAACTCTAGATCCAGAACAGCTTTCTCTTCCGGACTAAGTTGAGGAAGACCATCCAGGAGCTCCTCACGACTCTCAATGCTGCAATCTTCTGCCCCAAAGAGGTCCACATAAAAGTCCATTGCGTGCCACCTCATCTCGGCTGGATCAGTAGATAGAACACCTCCTGGAAGCTGCAGGCAGGTCATTCTCTTCCTCTGCGCTACTGATCTCTCCAGGTTAAAGAAGAAAGAGCTGGGAGCATCCATATCCTTCAGTTGAAGGAAAAGGGACCAGACCAGCGTCCCCTTCACTCTTTCTTGGAGGAAAGAGCTGAGCTCCTGCCTCTTTTCCTGCAGCAGGCGACCTGTGTTTGGTCTTGAGTCCTGAAGCAATCCCTTCTCTAACAAATTAATGTCCTCTTCAAGCTCTTTTACAATTGTCTTAAGTTTAAAAGTCGATAAAGCTGTGCACTGTTGGCAGAACACCCGGATCTGTGTCTTTCCAACCTCCCACCACAACTTTATCGAATTGAAATCGACCTTTCTCTCCCTCCATCTCTGCCAGAAAACCTGAAAACTCCGACAGAAACTCCTATCCTGCAGGAGTTTGTTGTTAAAACACCAGTAGGAATTAACCCTCCCACCTGGTGAAAGGATCAAATCTGTACAAACAAAATGATGGTCCATGAAGCCAACAGGGGTTACTTTGCTGTCAGCTAGTGAGAAGGTGAGAAACTGTGAAATGTACAGCTGATCTAGTCTAGCTGCACATACTCTGTTGTTTACTCCATGACAAAGCATGCTTTGTGACTTTTAACCACGTATACTGTTTGGATCTCGGCTGCTTAACCCTCCACGTATCCACTAGATCTGCCTGGCTGATGATGCTCTTCAGTTTCCTTGAGGATAGTGGATGAGGTTCTTCGCCAGTTCTATCCAGCATAAAATTCAATGTACAGTTAAAATCCCCCCCTAAAATTATCTGTTCTTGATGGAGCTTCCTCAGTTCCTCTTCCAGAATGTTAAAAAAGGCTATCCTATCGGTTCCCTGGTTTGGAGCGTAAATGTTCAGAAAGCAAAACACACAATTATTAATTTCTGCTCTAACCATGAGGAGCCGACCCTTCACCACCTCAGAAGAGGATAAAACCTTCATGTCCTCCTTTGGTCCAAAAAGAACAGCCACACCTGCACTACAATTACTACCGTGGTTGAGGACAAGGGACCCCTCCCACCATAAAGTCCAATCTGTTTCGTCAGCAGGAGTGGTATGAGTCTCCTGGAGAAACATCACGTCCACTCCCTTCTGAGTTATAACTCCAGACACCAAAGCTCTCTTCTGCTTATCCCTCCCTCCGTTGATGTTTAAAGAACCGATTTTAAATTTCGTCATACGAAAGGTAGGAAAGATAAACAGACAAAAAGCAACATCCAATGTTCAGAAGTTCACAAAGTTCAGCAAAAAACACCATGTTGTACATGGTCATTTAGAATTTTTTACTTTCTTGACTATTTTACCCGATTTTTCTTTTCGCAGAGTTGTGATATGTTTTTTAAAACAAATTCGCTTTCATTCATCTAAATATCAAAACCAACCCTCCTTTTAATAATATTAACTGAACGAATGAATTTATCAGCATCATCGAAATAATCACTAATGTCTGTTGATCTTTTATAGGTTTCATCAAGGTAATGAACAATGTCCTCTAAAGAATACAGACTGTAGGCTTGCTGGAAGCCTCACCCACAGAAACTATATCTGACTAGAGTCTTAGTCCATCTCATTCTCAACCGATTCCTGGCTATGAGACGCAATCTGTCCGTCATTCCCATTATCATTATCATCATCATTCACATCATTTGAAGCGGCAGCAGCAACACCACCCGTCCGAGAAGAAGTCTCAATGACCTCAGTCAGAGAGCAGCTGCTGCCGCTGCTGGTCTCCACAGCTCCGGAGACCGGCTTCTCATCAGCCTGATTCTCAGCCTGGTTCCAACCCTCCAAGGATCTCTTATTTGATCTCTTTCTTGATCTCATACTTGGCACAGTTACAGAAACACTTTCTGGATAACCCACGGCATTGCGTGCCGTCAACGATTCGACTACATTGTTACTACGCCCGCCACCTGTGCGGACACAATGCACATTTATGTCTAACATCACCACATTCAAAACATTTCATCTGCCCAGAATTAGCCTACACCATTAAAGACATATGACCGTGTTTTACTGTGAAGGACACCTCCGGAGACTGCTCGGGTGTGTCAAGAAACATGAACACCTGCCGGCGAACGGACTTTACATGATTCAGTTTAGGGCTTTTACAACCCTGTTTTATCTCAGTAAACCCCCTTGCAAATTTACCAAACCAACGGAGCCCATTTTCCAACATCTCATTTGAAATAAACGGCAGAACACCTGACACGGTGATCCGCATGGATGGTGCCGACAGTGGGGACACCTGAACAAACAGCTGATTGATGAACACACCTTGCTCTATCAGCTGATAGACGTTCTGGTCTTCCTTTAGGAAGACAACGACACCTTTGTTCATTCTCGAAGCATACAACACATTCTCATGACCCACCTGGTTTCCTACCGCCAGCAGAACATCTTCCACCGACACAGTGTTATCCGGAGGGACGATCCGTACTCCCTGCTGGAGTGACGGAGGTGGCGGCTCGGCGGGCGCCATTGCGCCCAGAGTCCTCACAACACCAGCAAATACTCAAACGATTCACACACCAAAAAAAAAAAAGATGAAGCACTTACCTGACCATGTACATAGTACAGAAGGAAAAAGAAAAAGGTGCATTTAGTCCAACCACAAGGACAGAAAAAACATTCAAACCACTCGTGCCACTCGATCCACCACTCACACTCACGCTCACCGGAAACCGGAAACAGAGGAGAGAAGAGGAGAGGAGAGGAGGGGAGGTGTTTTTTAAGATGATGCCCCACATTGAAAGAAAATCTATCTGAGCCAGGAAAGTGCTGGAGTTACACAAATACCTGAAATGATAGAACACGATAAATGTAGTCCTCTACATTTATAGACCACACCCACTCACTTTTTTTGTATAATCAAAAGTTCCCCTTTTATTCCCATCTTTTACCAACCCTACACTTGACATTTCTGTCCACCAATCATACAATTATCAGTTATTCTAGGTCATTACCTTCACATTTTGGAATGAGTCCACTCCACATCACCTTCCCTTCCTCCAGATGGCACGTAATGGTGTCTGCACCCTGCGTCTTGATAAAGCCCTCCTCACAAACCACAGAAATGGAGCTTCCCAGTTGGAAACTGTCACCAAAGCGCCTGGCATTCAGGGGTATGCCAGGGTCAGGGCACTCATTACGGCCAAAAGCTTGTAATGAGAAGACAAAATACAAGATCTCGTGACAAATACTCAGTAGATGAAAAATGGGGTCTTTGAGAAGTCAGGAGATATGGGAAATGGATTCAGCTCTCCATAGGAAGGGAAAACAGCACATCTGCTTTGTACACCTGAAGGTGACAGTAGCCTCCGTCTTTTCACTTTGTTTCTCCAGGAGAAAAATAAATGAGTCTGTGTTGTTTCAAGCAACAACTTAAAAAAATCTGTAACTATTTGGCGACTACTCTACATGTTGCTTTTTGCCTTTGTAAGGCACTTCAGCATGACTTAAATTTTAAATTTCTTTATAAAAAAGTAAAATAAAATAAGAAAGCATGCTTTGTGAATGAGAAATTATCGGTGGAGAAACCTCCAATCCTTTATTACCTTTAAGATAAAAAACGTGATAGTTATTCATAGAAATAGTGTTCAAATTTATATTTCTATGTAAACATTTTGCTATGATTCCATTCTTTGAACTAAATGGATCACTAAATGAACACTCCCTTACTGCTGTAGGTGATGTTAAATCCTCGTCCAGACATGGAGTGATCAGCCTGGAACTCCAGCTGCAGCACATTGCTGTTGGATGTCAGGTGAGAAGGAACTTCTGCCCCGGAGAAGCGCCCGAGTATAATGGCTCCTGACTGGTCCCCATCTTTGATAGTGAGGAAGTCATAAGGAGGCTCCAAGTCAAAGTCATTGAAGGCAAGATGTATTCTGGTGCCAGGCTCCGAGATGATAAGCCACACACAGTTAAGATTGTTTCCATAGCCCTCTGGGTAGTCTGGAGACAATACCGTTCCCATTGGAGCAGTGAAGTTGGAGAAACAGGGAACTGTGTGACAGGAAAAAATATATATCAAAAATTATTTAAAAAATATATAATTTCCCAGATGATGCAATTTCTTAGCAAATGATTGGTCACGTAACAATACACACCATGGATTCCTCCATGACAATATCAGGGACCAAGTTAGGAGGAGAACAAATTGTCAGTACTGTGTAACTAGCTCAGCAATCAGGAGACAGCACTGCTCCCATGGGTGCTGAGTAGTTGGAGGATGGAACTGAGGAGTGAGTGTACCAAAATACAGACATATGGCAATATGGGCACACAGGAATACTTCACACTGTCCCAATGGATGCAGTTAACTTGAAGAAGCAGAGGACTAGATTTTTGTTATGGATATGGGGTAGGTATAATGCAGGTTTCCCTTCTTGAGAGCACTTGGGACATGTGAGTGTGTACCACAGTTTCTTCTCTTTCAAATCAAGTTAAAAAAAACTGCAAAAAAAAAAGCAAATGCATGCTACAAGTTTTCCATTATGTACTGTATATACACACACACACACGCACACACGCACACGCGCACACGCACACACGCACGCACACACACACACACACGCACGCACGCACGCACGCACACACATATACACACACACACACGCATGAAATTTCCAACCATCTATTTTTAATTGTGAAATAAATTGGCATAGGACTCACATATGCAGATGGGGATATTAGCTGACCACTGATTGTTGTTTTGACAGGTTATCATCCTCTCCCCAATAAGTTCAAATCCAAACTGGCATTCAAAGCGCAGAACATCTCCATTTAGAAAGCCGCTTCCCTCTTGATAGCCGTACAGGGGTGTACCAGGGTCACCACAACTCTCTTTGTCAATTTCTGCAGGGTGAGGGGGGCAGAAAGGAGAGGCAACGAGGAAAACGTAGAGGATTAAGTTGAGGCAAGTGCTTTGAAATACTTTTTTTTTCTGAAACATTATCTATAAAGGTCCAGGTGAGGAGGCTGTAGAACTAGTTAAGGGGATTTTTTTAAGGAGATAGGGGAGAGAGCAGCAGACAGGCAGACAGACAGATAAATGGCTAGAAAGGCAGACAGAAAAATTGACTCAATGCTTTACTGAAAGAGACAGTCACAGACACAGACATGAATAGAAAGAAAGAGATTATATCTGCTCAAAGCCTGTTTACCTTTATAGTTGATCTTGAATCCAATCGAGCCCACACTCTCATCAGACTGGAGATGGAGCCACATCTGATGGGACATGCTGACAATCAGGTCTGGTACAAAACTCCCTGTCAGCCTGCAGATTGGGCAACAAAGTAGTCAGTGAGATATCTAACAACACTCCTCAAACTGCATCTTATCACTGTTATTATCACTGTTATTTTGAAAAATTCTTGGCTCCCTCAGACAACATTTAAACAGAGTAGCAACTAGAAATAATGGATGGATTTATACAGTTCTTGATACTAACAATATTGCACAGAAGGCTTCAAAAAGAATTTTGTGATTTCCATCATAATGTGTTTTATCAAAGGTACTCTTCAGTGCAACTCTATTTAAAATTTTAAAAAACAGGAGGTTCACAAGTATTTCGTTTTTAGATGTACACATTTCTTGCCAATCATATGATGGTACTGTCTCTCCACTGATAAGTGAGTATTTAATTGTATATGAATAGTGAACACTTGCTAAATAAATGATATGGGATTTTGTAAAAACATTAGCCAATGAGTCGTTAGACAGCAAATGATCCCAGTTTGACCATGGACTACTAATAGAAGTAAATTCCTGGGTTCTGTATAAATGCATAGGCCACTATTAACATGTCTGTGTGTACTGAAATATGTTTTTGTGGAGACAGACTTTCTTCTGTTCAGTTAATTTAAATGATGGCAGTCAGGAAACTCAATTTAAAAATCTCTTATTAGCCATGACATAGTTGTATATGATATCATCTAAATAATTCACTACCCATACAACAGATCTGCAAACATAAGCAATACAGAGCAACAGAGTATTTTATGTAGTACTCACACTTGTATTATTGTTTTAGAGTCACCTACTTCCGCTCCATCTCCGATTGTTAGAGAATCATACCCAATTTCTAGGTCGAACTCTTCAAAGTTGATCTGAATAACCTGCAATAGAAAATAAGCCCCTTTGATAATCTGTTTCTTATGTGTTTTAACTGTATGGCAAAACATTGGTATGTAAACCATAAGTAGCTGTGTGTGCCAACCGGCAGCTTGTCAAACAAATTGTCTGCCAAAAACTCTGAACAAATTTTTATGAATATAGATTGCAAGAGGTCCTTTTGTTTACATGTGATAGTTCCAAAGTAATTCTAGCCATCTCTACCATTGAATGTGTTTTTAGCCAACAACATTCATGACATTCCTTTAACAGCAACTGTTGCAGGGCTTGGAGGCCAATCAATATTTGCACCCATTACAGTTCTGTTTTATGATTAATCACTCCACAGAACTACTTGTTTGCAAATGGAAAACATTAAAATTTCACTTGATAAATGAAATGATCTTGATGAACTGTTACTGGATCGAAAAAAGATAAACATATTTGACTCCTGAAACCATGAAATCATTGCAATAAAAATGTTTCTACATTCAACATGGCAGAATGAGCCCTGTCATGAGTTGAGGTTTCCTCAAGCTTTAATCAGATGTGTTTCAGGTTTTTTTCTAAAGAAGACACCCCCCCCCCCACACACACACACACACATACACACTGTCCACAGGTACTATCTTGGGCCCCATACTATTGTTTCAATAATGATGACCTCCCACAGACATTCCCTGGTACGTCTACAAATGCATGCTGATGACACAGCTGTCATGTATTTGGTGAAACCTGTTACACTGTTGCAGACAAGCTGAGGGGAAAAAAAGACCAAATACTTGAAAAAGTATCAGTACGGCTCTCATTCCTCTACCTTTCTGTTGAATTTATCGCAAGATTACAGGGCTGTAGTAGACCAGCCCCAACTGCTTTGAAGGGTGATTTTAAATTTCTGTTCTGTAAAACATCTTTTCCTCAGTCAGCTTTTTCTGTAAAAGGAGAAAATTCCTGCAGCTCACTGCTTGGTGACTTGAAATCAGTTGCAAACTTTGCTATTTTTAAGAGAGCTACCAATCCCTGGTTAATCCAGTAGCCAAAATACATGTTTAGCTTTTCTTTCTATTGTGTGTTACAGTGAAGATTCTTCCTTTCATTACAGATTTATCACCAAATAATCAATTGTTTTATTTATGTCAAATTTACTATAGTGATTTCTGTACAGTAGTTCACTAGAAGAGGCAATGCCATGAATGAGAAAGCTAGGCCGTAAGATGCAACTGTTGCCAGCTTAATATAACAAGAAGAAAAAAAATACAACTTATATGTCAGAACTTTTATGACTTGTGCAGAAACTAACACAAAAACTCAAAACAGCAATGACATCAATAGAAAATAGATGGCAAAAAAAAAACTCAATTCACATCAAATTTAAGAATAAGACTTTGACAAATGGTGCAAGTGCCCGAGAACAGAAGACAAAACAAATATTCTTCAAAACAATAGAGAACCTGACAGCCCCATCTCTTTACATTACTTTAGAGCACAAATAAAATGTTAAAGAACAATCATAGCAGAACGAATGAAAGAGCAGGAGATTTCTAAATAGTTGATTGCATTTACTCTTGCGACATCACCAGTCTGTGTTTTTACTCTGAAAAAACATGCATAATCGCAAAAAGATTACGTAATTTGGTAGAAAGTGGAAAGAGCTGCTTTTATTGAGTAAGTATAATGCTGCAATACCACAAGAACGTTTCATCATGTCAACCTGCACATTGCGTGAATGGATCAGTGATGAATGAAAGGATCTAATCACATATCTGGCACATATGTTAATGAGAGACATACTGTACGATGGTTGAATAATCAACCCTCACATTCTTTCTCTGAGCAAAAGTGGACAATGCCTGCCCAAATATTTATGTTTAACAGCCTCGTTATAATGCACACAGAGCATAATTATCATAATCACACTAATGAGCCAAGTTTTAGTACCGAGTAAATAGCCTGTTTGCCTAGGTGAGGTCATGGCTGCACATCGCTATGACACTTGCCAGTCAGAATGACCTCTGAATGAGTGGTTGTTAGTTATTTTTCATTGGTGCTGCAACACTTAGCTGACCCCTGTATATATGACTCACCGGAATACCAATAAAAAGCCAATTTTATTTAGGGGACGAGGAATGACCATTAGGAGCACAGCCTTGACCTCTTAGCAAGGATAAGCTGGTCTCGTTCAATTATTAATTCCCTGTTTCTATCAACCAGCTGAATGAAGCCAATTTCTCACTCACCAACAGCAGCTTGTATAAAACTAGTAGACCAGTGACTATGGAAGGCAACCCACTACAGCTATATACAAGTTGCAAAATAAATACAAGTTGCAGAAAAAAGAAAGAAAAAAATGAGATGAGGTGTTTTTAATAAGAAAAAACAAGCAATAAACAGGCATAATTCTTTTTTTAGGTTAACTAAAAACATCATGTCAAAATAACTCAGCAGATATAAGACTAAGTGAATCGTTTGCTCTGACTTCATCTGGCCCTTCTGGTTTTCCTGTTGACGCATCATTTTCAGCATTTTGTCCTTCTTTTATCCACATCTCTACAAATTTCTGAGCAGGGAAAGAACACACGTCTCCTCCAATAACACCAACGAAAAGAAGATTTTCCAGTGTGGACACATTCATTCTGTTACGTTCAACAGAGGTAGAGATGTAATAAGCCCTCCCATTCCTCCCAACAAATCGTACCCTGGCTATACATACAGTATACTGTATGTTAATGAGGGAAAGTAACAATGTACTTATATCAACAGACATGCTATTTATTCCTAATACACTTATTCAATGTAACCTTTCCCACCCTAGGGAACCCTTTGGAAAATATATGCAGAAATTAATATGCAGCCAGGAGAGGAATCTCCACAGTTTTAGTGGTAGAAAGGTGAGGTTTTAAATGCACATTTGTGTTCATTATATAACTTATGAGAGTCTGGTACTCTAACTTATTTAAAAAAAACAACATTAGCATTTTATATCAAATGAGTAAAACAGTACTGTAAAGACTATGGGATTTAATTTACAGATTAATCAAGATAATCAAGGTCATTTATTCATCTCTATTTGTTTCATGTATACAGTAAAGATAGATCACTGCGAGGTGTTTTTCTTTATCTGTAGTTAAGTAAAAATTAACTAATGTTATTATGAAGTACCTTTCATAGAATGGTAATTTCATCACCTTGGAATGTATGCAGCTGTCATGTTTTATCTGGTTTAATTATCACAGATCAAACCGCTCTATTTACTTTGTGAAGAACTGTATATGTGAATAGCTACAACAAACAGGTCGTACTGTACAGGTAGTTCTCAATATACATACATTAGTATTACGAAGATTTATAGATATGAATAAACTTGGACCGCCATATCCGACTATTGTCCTGCAGTTCCCCTTTCTGCCACAACCCCTACCAAGCGGCACCACTAAGTTTGCGCATTTCCAACACTCGTCTGGTCCTCTTGTTCTTGTTTCTTGTTGTCTATCTCTTGAGCGTCAGGCTTCCTACCTTGGGTACTTTACTGTTTATCATGAATGACAAAGCAAAGGCTAGCAAAGATAGTCGTAGTAGTGACGATCTCTCTGATGACAACTCTGCCTCTCACCAACAACAACTTCGCCCTCCTTTTCCTCTTCCTTTGCCCTAAACGTAGGTCACCATAAACTAATCTGAATTCAAAGCAATCACATGCATCATGTGAAACGTTTAACGGTAGCTATTACAACTATAAGTACATATTTAATATGATATATGTTTTTAATCTTATTTATTGTACAGTAACATGATATTATTATGATAATTAATGGTTTCCTAGTGATTTTAAGAGTTCAATATTTGTGGTTTACAGACAATAAGGCGAGTGAAATGAAGCAAACTTGATTATTATTTTTACATGTATTTTTTTTAAAAACCAACGTATAATTGAGATGACCTGCACGTGTATTTTGTTTTATTATGTGTTGTTTTTATTTCCTGTTATTGTATTTGGTAAGTTTTAGAGAATAGTACTTTGGTATTTAGAGTAGTAATGGAATTTAAATGACCTCAAATGACGATTATGGATTGAAATTTAATAAATAATGATGAGCGAACAGTTCAACTTACGGAAAACCTCTAAAACCATTTGTGTTTGTATGTTGAGGACTGCCTGTATTCTTTAGCAGCAACAGAAAGGGTACGGTTAACCCATTGTACCCACTGTATTTAATCAGGTCAAATTTGTGAAATGAAAAAGACAAACAGAATTTCGGAGTGGCAGTGGGTTTTCATTAAACGTGATACAAACGTAAAAATACAACAAATGGGACAGTTGTTTTACCTTATTTGGATCACTGGCTGTGATGATCCAAACACATTGGGAGTTGCTCTCATACTGGATAGGGAAGTTAGGAGATGTGAAAGTCCCCGAGGGTCCCTGTAGATTTGATCCACATGTTTTGACTGCAAAAAAAGATTACAGGTCAACATATTAAGTTAAATCTCAAAAATCTTTATTAATTTCAAGACATATGTTTTGTAAATATATGTATAATGCACATAGTTTAAAGTGCTGTGAAAAACTAGATACAGGAATGTAAAATTCACAATAAATACACTCAGAAGGAAGAGTAATAACTACTGTATTGTAATATGACGGAGCAGTAATGTATTGTCTGCACAAGTAGAGAGAAGGTCTATTAACAACCTTTCCATTAATCAAATTCGAAAGGGTGCTCCAGGTATTATAGGGATTATGAAACATAGAAAAACAGGAAGAGCATTTTGGAATGGAAAAGCAGTATGACTGCTGCAGTGGAGGCTTTCATACATAATTAATAAAAATGAACTTTCTCTATCTGCATAGAGCCTATAACCAGAGGCCCTTCCTTAATCAAACTGCTTTATTAGCTCCTCAGAAGCCTCACTCACCCTTGCAGACGGGTCTGTGGTCGCTCCAAGCAGCGAAGACTTCAGCTACGCGCTGGCAGGTAATCGTTTTGGAGCCCTGCAGCACATGGTCTTCATCACAGGTAAATTGAGCAGTTGCTCCGATGCTGAGAAGATAACAAACACTATTAAAACCTGAAAAAGCAATCAATTTCCCCAAAATGACTCCTGATGAAATATCAAATTCCTTATTTATTTCTTGTCATTCAACACATTTGCATTACATCATGCATCAATATATCCACTAGATTAATGAGAATCTATTTATTTATTCATTCATTCATTGTTCTCAGTTGCCATTTCTAGCATATTCGCCATTACTCCATTGCAGTGTATAATGCTCTTTGCAGCTACTTCTGTATATTCTGTCATGTAATATTTCTGTACTTTTGAACTCTAATATTGTTCATATTTTTTCATTATTACGTACTTCTTCTTTTTTTTTTTAATTTGCACTCTGGGAACGTATTTTATTATCTTTGTACTGTAGTTGTGGGACTCAACGACAGCAAATTAGAATCTGATCTAATATCCATGTTGCACTACATTATACTAAAGATTCCCAGTGACAATTCATATGTGATGCTTCTAGAACAAAGTTTCAAACCAAAAAACAAATGTTAAAAAACAGAGATTTCCTGTTAATAGTGAATTTGTTTGGAGAGCATATGGACACACACCTTAACAACCCTCAATGCAAAGCTTATCGCTCCTGTTCTTTCAGCTCCTGAAGCACCAACTCACCTGAAGTCGACTCCCATCCGTTTGCCATTCTCTGGCTCCCCTGGATCAGGGCAGTAATTAGACACCTGTTTGATTCCTCCTTCATTCACTTAGAGAGAATGACAAGCAGCAAGAGCATTTTGAGAGGTATACTTTTACTGCCAAAGCCCTGCACTCAGAAGACACCCGCTGCAGTATGAGGCTCTTGATTACCAGATAAAGCCCCCAATGTTTGGTCAGGTATGGTAGCAGGATTTGGGTCCAGGAATCAGATAGCTGTACAAAACAATCTTATCTTTCAATGTCAAAGACCTTCAACTGCCACTTATTTGGCAGTACTGTTTTGAATACATAATCATGTTTTGCGATATCGGGGTAACTGCCAAGAATAAATGCAAGTCTCTTACCTGAGCTAGACAAAACACGAAGAATATATCTGGGCTAGGAAGGGTCTAAGAGGATTAAATAACCTTCAACTATCAATTTGGGAAGCTGTAATAATCACTCAGTGAGGCTCACTATACATAATAATAGTTTAAGTACACCAGATAAAGCCTTGTAGATATGCTTCCGTATCGGTTGAAGCCTCCGCTACAGTTTGCATTTAAAGAGGGTCTTAAAGTTAGAGAAGGGTTCCGTTTTTCTGTGCTCTGATTTTTAAACAAGCTGCTCTACTCATCAATGCTCTGTAAATGAAAGACCACATTCTCTGCAAATGGAGTTCATAAATTGTGTAGTCATAATTATGGTTAAGGTCTGTTGTACTATTTTGCATTAAGACACTGCCCTCACAAACACAAACACCATTCGTTTTGTCAAATGAAGCTCTACTGGCATGTACTTTCTTCTTGACTTCTTTTAGAGAGTTCATTAGCTCTGAAGTTAATTGTTGTGGGTTTCAATATGGTTATGGGTTCAGTTATACGCAATGAATCCACAAGGCATACAAGGCGTCTCTTCGCAGTCTTCAAAATGATATACAGTATTGTCTCGTAGAATCACTTTGTGCTCAAAGAGATTACAGCCCTCTGCATTATTCATGTCTCCATGCAATGCTGACTGTATGACACCTAAGGTAATAAAGATTACAACCTGGTATCACTGAAGTGTTTAGCACACAGTGGAGTTAGAGGGCATTGTGTTCCAGATTTATGTTAATGACAGAGCTCTGCAAGCAATTAGAATGCATTCACTTCTGTCTGAAGAGTACACAAATCATCTGACAAGTGAGTGGTCACTCAACCTTGACTACTGCTGTGTGTAGATCACACAGTGCGTGAACACAAGTCAATCTGATGTGCTGCTTAAATACTACAGAATGTTGATGGGGGTGGGGATTGGCTGGTTGAAAATTATCACATTTTGCATTTTGCTGTAATAGACATAAATAGGCCTTATGTAGCAGAGTTCATTCTGTCAGGACGTGAAGTCCAGGACAGCATGGGAAATAGGTCATCAGAAAGAAAAAGAGACTGCACTTCTGCAAAATCTAGTACTGTAGCTTAATTCCTTCACCAAATGATGCAGCAAAAATAAAGAGACTAGAAAGAAAGACCCAGAACTCAAGTCCTACATAAACAAAAAACAATGGAAACAGTTGCATAATAAAAATAAAAGACTTACTCAAAGACAGTTTGTTAGTGTTGTCCTTTCCAGGTAATAATTTTACCCCTCTGGATTTAAGCTCTCCAGAGCTTTTCACTGGTCGAGAGCAATAGAAAGAGTCCATTAGATAAAAGAAGTTACAGTATTAGATGTGAGAAGATACAGTACAAGTGTTTCTTTCTCTGGATACTTGCTCCTATGGAGAAAATCAAAATATAATTGCTACTGGTGGCATCCTTCTTCAAAAGAAATGAATCCAGTGGCTCTGATGCATCCCTAAGGGTTGCCACGACAATTGTATGAGACAGAAATGAGCTTCTCATTCTCATCTGTTTGCATAAATCAGTGATATTAAACAGTGGATAAAAATTGATTGGTCAGAGCAGATTTAATGGTTTTACCACTCGTACTGGGGACGCACCATGCAAAATTACAGAGCAGACCAAGGAGTGCAATGATACATCTTGAGACAGTCTAAACACGGCAGTGACCAGATTGTACACACAAACCAAGTGATGCAAGCAGCTGTCATAAATTTGAAGTAGGAACATAATAACCACAAACCAAAGAATGAGACATCAAGCACAAACAGGGCTATTTGAATATGGGATGGCGCTTGTCAACCTATGTGCTGTAGGTCAACTTCTAAATTCAACGTGTTGTCAAACACAATTATACTGTGAATCTGTTCAACGATTACAAAAGGCTAGTTATATGGACAAAACCATGCTGTATAATGAAACCACTCAGTGCCAGCCTTAATATCTGCCCTTCACGTCAAAATGAAAATAACAAATGTTTGTAAAATCACTTTAAGGCTGCACAGCAATGCACTGCAATAATAATTGAGAAATGCCGCACGATCGATTTATGTCTTCATTTACAGTAAGTTGCCACGCATGCATGTTACTGCATGTTTTTAAAGAGCTGTTTATGGAAATGTTGCAGTTTCAATTGGGGCATGGAGCCAGGCTTTAAGCTTCTATGGAATAGTAGATGCAGCACATACTCTGACTTTAAAGTCATGCCCAAGACCAACATCAGGATAACGGATTATTGAATTGCCTGAGCTAAGTTTTATAAGGGGGGAAAGTACAGTATATACAGCATTTATCTCTCAAATGTTTCATTAACAAAGCCCTTTGAAGTCAATGGTTTGGAGCTGAATAAGCCTGCATGCCCTCCACGGAGAGGGTATTAATCAAACTATTAAATATTCAGTTAACAAAGATCAAAAACATGTTTTGTAATTACAGTGTGCTTTTCCTACGATTATCCCTTTCTCTTCAAGTTACGGTGGCGGGGGGGTGGGGGGTCTATTATGATGTGCAAATGAAGCAATCATGTCTTACCTTGATACTGAGCCCTGAAGCCTTTGTGGCGGTGGTTGCTCTCTGTCACAAAATGCAGCCGCAACCAGTTTTTGTTGCTTATGATGGGTGCTGGAATATTCATTCCAGTTAGCCTGAGTGCAAAGTGTCACAGAAAAAAAAAAGCATCTTCAACTACATTGCTGGTCACTTTTATTGACATAATAACACAACAAAAAGGAAAAATAGCTGCTTGAATAGAAGAATCCAGGAGACCTTGGAGAAAATAATTTCAAACAAGTAGGTCTAGGGAAGAAAATGCTTCCATTTTAACTAAGATGAGGCCTTAAATGCACTGTTTTGAAAGTGCATTTACCAAATGTCTTGAAATGGGTCATCATGTGGGCCTTGTGCATGTGGCTGAAGACTTTATGTGTAATAACTACCTATATCTAAGTCTTTGCCTTAAAGATCTACGTTTTTATTCAGCACATGACTGAAGTATCAGGGATACTCAATAATCGTACAGATTCAAAGCCTCCTGCTCATTTGTCCAACTGATCAGCTCTGGCTTCTTTTTCTATTTCCCAGAAATCCCTGCTTCATATCCTGTAACACTCACACTACACTCAATGGCACACAATCCTGTTCTAGGTATTACACGGTGCCTTGGAACAGGTTGAAAATGAGCATGGTGCAGTTGAGCCCTGTGCTCCAAATTTGCTCAGTGGATAAAAAAACAATGTCTTATTTTGTTATGTATGTGTGAGTTATTGTGTGCATGCAACCGTCCATGTGTGTTATTGTGTGTGTAAGGGTGCATGAAGTCCGTGTTCAAGGTTGGTTTTCTATGTTATTTGTTTGCTATTTACTGAAAAGCCACCTAAGGGGAAAACAGATGATAGAAGGCAGAAGACAGAAACAAAAGTGGCAGTGAGGGAAAGAGAAAAAGACAGTGAGTGATGAGAAAACCAGACAGTGGAAACCGACTTAGTTCCACTCATTGCCAATGCATAAAGAAATATCAAATAGTGTTTTGAAAACTTTGCACTAGACTTAAATACACATGTCAAATGGATTATAGATCATTATACAGTATTTTTAACTGATCAGCAAATTAAATGAGATTTTTAAATACTGATATCATCAAACAGGATAATCAATCATGATGGCAGCTCAGAGAGAATGACTAAAGGCTAAATGATTTTCACACAAAAGTTGACCTTCTCTCTCATTATGTCATTGATAAAATGCTAATAACACCAACGGTGGGGCATAACAAGAAAGAGTGACATTCTGGTGGCTGAGCTCTTGAGAAGAAACTGCCTCTAAATGTCCTGTGGTGTTAACGACAAATCATCACAGGAAATCTGGAACAAAATGATTGTGACAATAAAGCTGTGCCCATCAAGAAGTTGCACATATGCTTCAGGCAGTAAAGGACTGATGGTACAAATTGAAGCCCAGCGGAGGTGAATATACATTGGTCACATTAGCTAAGTGCTGCAGAGGAAGTGAAACATATTCTGCCATTGCTGGTCTTAGTGACAGCTCATAGAAGACTTCCTTCAGTGGAACATCGGACTCTGAGGTTGTTATAACACAATATTAATTTGTCTATATTCATAAATCTTCCTGCAGTATAAAGCAAAGCAAGTAGAAAGTGAAAAAAATGCAGTGTATTGTAATCTGGTTCCCGAGAACTTGTGTTTTCCAGAAAGGAAATACACTCTCTCATCCTTCCCTGTAGACACTGTGCTCCCAGCAAGCGCAGATGCCTGAAAGAACACACGTTGTTTCTTAAGTTGATGTGAAACGTCCAAACTGTAGTATGTTTCTAACTGTAGCCAAATGTTTATGCAAAATAATTCCGAGCTACTTCACAAAGCTTCTCTGTTTGTCTCTGGTATGTGTCAATGTGACTGCTAAACCAAAATGGAAAAATAGAACTGCCCATTCCCCTGAAAACAGATGTGAGTCATACCTACTGTTTTCTTACTGTATGACTATGTTCTCCAGAGCACATTGGAGTGACAATAGATGAGAAAGTCCAATCAGAAAAATGGATTTTTCACATGCCCTCCTATCTCCGTAGATTCGCTCAGGCTGTCTTATTTGTTCTCTTATAGATATGCAATATGGCTTTTTGGAGATTACATTTTGGCATGTGTACAACTGGTTTCATCCATTTTAGCATACTTCATGACATTAGTTTGTAGCTTTGCAAGGATCAGTGGTGGATCATGACAAATTTGTGACGTACATTAGTGTGTTCTCATGAAGTTCTCATGAGTAAAGTCTGTCTCACTCAATAGAATCAGAGGTTGAAGACAAAATGGAAATTCCCATCCTAATACTAATGTAATGAGTACCACTGTGCAGTTGCTGAGCAAAATTGGCCTTAAGGGCAGAGCAGGAAGTAACAGTCTCTGGTGTCTCCACTTCGTTTCACAGAGGCAAGCTATACATATGAGCACCCCAGATTAGGAGAGATCAATTCCAATTTGTCAAAAAGGATTCTGCCCACACATATTCCATAAAATTCGACAAGACGGAATAATTTTAATAATAGTTGACAAGGAAGGACCCATCACTCTCCATCCATCTTTAGGTTAATCGTCAGAGACTGTGCAGGAGATGTAGTTATACAGCTTTGTGCCTGTCTGCCAGCAGATTGACTTCTGCAAGAAGTAAGTCAGTCACTGTAGCTCCTAACATTAATAGCCCTGGTGGAATACCTGGGTCAATTCCCTTTCCCTCAATTAAACATTGCATTCTCCCCACTGCAGGAGAGGAAAGCTTCGGAGACACTTTGGTAGGTTTTACTTTTCCTGGGAAGGTCAATATTAAATCCCAGAAAGAGCTAATTAATCTAATACAGATTGTTATTTAAAGACTTTAAAATTGGTAATTTCACTGGACACATTTTGCCCTTGTGAATATTGCCATTTTATCGATGATTGTTCATAGCTTATGAACAAAAATTTTAAAAATGTCAGTCAGTGTAAGTAATCGGCAAAATCTGCATGATAGGATTGTTTAACATTTCCTTGACACATTTTACTTTTTGTCGTTTCAATGATACTCTCCATTTGTCCTACGAGGCCTAGAAAACATTGGACAAAAAGCAAACAAGGTGTCATTACTGCAATATTTTAAGGTAATTTTAGATTTTAAGATTTGTAAACTTCATTGAAATTATTATGTAAAAACTTGAATGCAGTTGCACCAAAGCCATGAGTTTAGGTAATAGCTCTGACTTTTGGTTTTATAAAACATCCTCTGAGACTTGATAACTGCTGCAAACTTCAGATTTTCAAGAGCATGTCTAATCTTACCAGTAATTCCAGTAACAAACTTCCACTAATCCCCGTTTCATCTCCTTATTTATGTATTTACTTAAATAAGAGGAAGGTTCTTTGCAGTACCTTACTCTCACTTTACTCACAGTGATTCATTCCCCTGGTTGTATAAAGCAGAATCCACTCTGAGGAGCAGTGTTGTAAATTAACATTCGCAATAAACACAATGACTTGCATTGAAAAGCTACTGTATCAATCCCTGAAATTCAGGTAAAAGCAGGCTGAAAATAAGGATGCAGACATGGTGAGAAAAACGTGAAAAGAAAATATTTACTGACCAAATTTCATGGTATGAAAATAAAAGACGAGTATTTAATATCCACAAAGCTTTTTCAGGTTTTATCTTCTGCATTCATATGTGAAATAATGAGTGGCATTTAATCTCTAGCTTGTTGCTCTTGCCCTTTTTGAACAGGGCTGAGTGATCATATAAAGGTCAGAAGAATAACAAAGAACTGTTTGACTTTTTTCTGTCCAGACTACAATCTTGGTTTTTGCCAACAGACAAAGTTTTTTTTTTTCTCTATTCTAACGGTGATTGATGTCTACCTTCACATGAACCATCTCCAGATGATGGGATCAATAAACTAGTTTGCAGAGATCTGATAAATATCCTCCGATGATGAACAGATAACAGCTGCTAAGAGGTGTCCGTACTGAATATTTTGTTCCCTCCAGTCTTTTGTGTAACTAAAACTGTTACCTTTAATATTTTATTCAAAGCGTCAGTCACCAAATATCATCGAATGTTATTTATATAAAATTTTGCATTTTCTATAGAAACTAATTCATGTTAATCAATAAAATGTTTTTTACATCCTCAAGCATTTCAAACATTTATTATTATCATGTTATAAACATAAATTGTATATGAGCTTCTTATTCTCAAAAAATTAAGTTAAGAAATATTTTTTTAAAACTAACTTTAAACATTTTTTGTCACTTTTTTATTACTTGATATTGACCTTTAATGCCAATAGTTGGCAAGAATAATAAGTCAAGTTGGGTCATGTTTTAAATTTGTTTGCTTGAAGAAAGCAAAGAGATGTTAAATCAGGATGACTGTGAGATTTCAGGCTGTCAATCATTGCTTAGCAGCTCCAACCCCCAAGGCCAGATTGGCAGTTTGCTTGTTTCCTCCTGCAGCTGATGATATGTTAGGATGCCTGAAAATGTAGCTGTACAATGGCCTTCTACGCAGTCAGAGACGTAAAATGAGAGGGAGCCTGAGCGATGCAAAAGCCGCTCAATCTGAATCGTGTTTGTTTTCTTGTCTGTTTGTTTACCTTACAGAGTTGAAGCCATTGTGGCCCCGATGCACTCAAGCGTGCCAGATCCCACTTGGACTGTACGGCTTAAAACAAAAACTGTGTATGACAGCTGATGAAATTTGGTGGCATACAATAACATCATCTTCGAGTTTGAAATCATTCACGTGATGCGTTCCAACCACTTAGAACAAACGGGTAAAAATCCCAGGTGATGCGTGTTGAACCTGATAAGTTAGTGATAAGTTAGTCTTGTTTGTCTCCATTTGAGCACTGATACACTGGAAATGTTGCTTCATAGAAATCAAGGTCTGAAATTTTTCCTGATACCCTTAATTATAAAAACTAGTTTTTGTTACTACAGTTACCACTACATTATTATTTTAATAAACTTTGGGACCTTAAAAGTAGCCAATGGACAGAAAATGATTGAAAACTGTGCTCGGATATCAAATCTCATCCTGTAGGAAATATTGAACGTTAGATATCAATGATTCTGAAAACTAAAACACTTCACACTTTTTTAGTTTACAGTTAATGTAATCAATTGATGAATTGTATTCATTAAGTTGTTTAAAATGTTATAAATTAAATAAAACAGAAATAACAGAAGCAGAAATAAAAACAAAAACATACTGTATATATATATATATATATATATATATATATATATATATATATATATATATATATATATGTATATATATTCTGAAGTTCATATGGGGCGGCACGGTGGCGCAGTGGGTAACCCTGTCGCTGCACAGTAAGGCAGTTACGGGTTCAAGTCCCGCTCTCTGTAGAGTTTGTATGTTCTCCCCATGTCCGTGTGGGTTCCCTCCGGGTTCTCCGGCTTCCTCCCACCTCCAAAAACACGAGCTTCAGGTTAATTGGCCATTCCAAATTGCCCGTAGGAGTGAGTGAGTGAGTGAGTGTGTGTGTTTTTGAATGTCTCTGTGTAACTCCGTGGTGCACTGGCATTTCGCCCGGAGTTTCCCCTGCCTCACGCCTTATGCCAGTTGGGATAGGTTCCAGCTCCCTGTGACCCGCGCAAGTGAATGAAGTGGGTAGGAAAATGAATGAATGAAGTTCACATGTGAAATAATTTTCGATTTGTTTCTCTGGAAACAAAAAAAGGATTGTTTTAAGTAAGTTTCAAAAACATGTGCGTGTTATGTACAGTTCTAAATCATTACTGTAGGTGTAATATTATGTGACCATGAGTAGCAGTCAGCTATTTAATCTTTCACAGGATTCAGTGAATAAAAATTACATAGTAATTTGTTTACTGTACATAATTGACCACTTAGAACCATTCTTCTTAAAGTCTGAAAAGCAGGACACACAAGATAAGGCAAATCATTCCGCAGCGGGGATCAGAGGAAGTAAAACAGGGAGACGTTTCTGTCAGTGAAAGAGTTATTTTGGTGCTTTTGTACCGAGGAGAAGATGGCTAACTGGTGGTCTGTCAAAATAAATCCGTGCCCCGCTCTATCAGCTCCCTGTCACACTCTCTTTAGATACATACAATACTTAGCAGTCATCACCAAAGAGCACCTTTCCTTTTGACTGACACTGACACAATGTCAGCCTCTCTACCTTGGACTACAGATGACAATTCTCGGAGACAACAGAGCTCGTGGCTCAGTGATTGATTGGAGTGTCTTTCGGGTAATTATAATCAATGCCCAGCAGGATTGTTTGAACCTGGTGTGTATTCCCATTCATGAAGGGCATACATAACATGATCTTCAAGTCTGAGAGGTTGTTTTTTTTTCACATTTCCTTGTTTTGGCTGACCCGATGTTTTAAATCAATTAAAAACAAGACTTACAGTGGTACCTCTACTTTCGAGTTACAAAAGGTAAAAAAATACAGTATGGGATGCTACTCGCAGCTCCCAAAGGTTCCTGAATGCAATATTCTTATAGCTGCTCTGCCATTGGCTATTACCTAGCATCCTGGCATCCCATTGGCTAAGAGGGACCTCTGTATGTATGCAGCATCCTCGCCATTCGGCCCTCGACCCATGACGTGTTCTGATAGTTTTACACAAATATAATAACTTTTAGAGTATTTACTTGGGACCTGTCATGATCCTGTTTATTTAATGTTTTATTTGCTTCCCTATGTTTCATGTCTTGTCTTCCTGTTTTATTTTATAATCACTTACCCCTGTCTCTGTCCAGGTTCCTGTCTGCCCTGCCCCCTTCCCGTCTGCGTGCACCTGATCCCTGATTGTGTTTCCCACACCTGTCTCCTATTACCCCCATCGGTCCTGCATATATTCCCCCTTTGTCTCTTGTGTCTTTGTGTCTTGTCCCGTTGCCAGTTCGTTGTAGTTAATAGCTCACGTTCCAGTCTTGTTTCATCGCTCTTGTTTTTGTGTTTGAACTTTGTTTGTTTTTTGACCTTGCCTTTTTTTCCTGCCGCCTTGGATACCTCTGCTTGGATTGACTGCCTTACCTGTGTACCAAACCCTGCCTGGAATAAACTCTGTTTTCTGATTGTACCGCTCAGTGTCAAGCACTTGAGTCCTGCTTACTTGCGCTACGTTCACGACAGGACCCCAAGAAAGTGATGGAGAAAAGAGGAAAAGAAAAGACGGAGAAAAGTTTTTTTGTCCTTGGAAACAAAGCAAGAAATAAGAGAAAAGCAGGAAAAGGGGATGCGTTTGGTTGATCTCGCCAAAGAATATGGCCGAAATGCATCTACAATCGCCACGTTCTTACAACAAAAGGAAGTTTAAGGAGTTCAAGGCATTGTGTGGGTGCTTGGAGAAGTTCAAAAGGACGACTGGAATTCACTCTGTTTTTCGGCATGGTGAGGCAAGAGCGCATGAATCAAAGAGGGCAAAAAACAATGAGGACAGCATTTAAAAGGTAAATGACCATCATTTTTATTCTTTACTCTACTTTTTGTTTTTTACATTATGCATAACTCATTGTGTAATAATCTAATTGTAACATGTATTTGTTACATGTTTTGATGCATTTTTATGCTTATAAAACATTTATGTCTGAATTTGGGAGGGCTTGGAATGGATTAGGGCATTTGCATGGAAAACGCGTCTCTACTTCTGAAATTTTCTACTTACAAAATTTCATCCAGAACCAATTAATTTCGTAAGTAGAGGTACCACTGTACAAATTGTCTGAAAACTTTTTCCGTTGTGTGCAATGTGAAATATGTAACGGGGAGTTCCATGCCAATCTGAATTGACTTCATTCAGTCAGATCCACACAAATATTTAAATACAGCACACAATGATCAACAAAAATGTATGCCAGATTCTTCTCTTCTCTCCCTTAACTTTGCAACACTTGCTGCTGAACTTCATGTGCCACTTATGTAAAATATTACACAGTCATGCTTGATGATACATATCAAGCCTTTAAGTCATTTTTGCACACTTTCAGATCTCACCAGGCAGACTTCTTGTTATTCTGAGGATCAAGACAAAATCCTGAGGCAGTACAGCCTTGTCTTACCAGGTCCCTGTGCTTCTTTGGAATAAATGTAAGATAGACAATGCAGCAGTGATCTATAAAGCTACAATCGAAATTTATTAGACTGTCGGTGTGTGTCCTTTTTTTCTCATTAAATATACAGAGGTTCAATCACTGTAAGAAGTAAAAAAATCACTTAAATAAGGAGAACTTTTTTTTTTTTACTGGACAAAAATATTTTATTGGATCTCATGGTTATTGCTAATAAAATGTAATTGCATTTTTCCAACCTATAATTTTTTTGCTGAAACCCTTTTCATCAAAGTGAAAAAGATGTCTCTTTGCAGTACTTAACTTATTTTTTTATATTTTCGCCACAGCATCTGTTAGATGGATGGCGATGAAGGTTGTTGTTGTTTTTTTTAAAATACGTATCGCATTAATTTTTAAAGTCAATATTGACTTTGGTCAGATTGTCAAAGCAATGAATCAATCAACTTTTATTTATAAAGTGCTTAATTATATGTACAGACATTTCAAAGTGGTTTATAAGTAGAGAAACCCAGCAGAACCCTCCAGAACAAGCATAACTGACTGCGACGGGGAAAAACTCCCTCATTGAGGAAGGAACTCCGGGCAGGACCCAAACTCTGGGGGGGCGGCCATCCAGAGTCTGAGCCTTGACCGGTTGGGTGAAAAAGAAATACAATGGTGATAAGAACAGGGTAATGGAAAGAGGTAGGGAAAGAGAGTGCCAGATAGGCCAGATAGTCATTGTCTGGAGTTTAGACTTCGGAGTTTTGATCTGAAGTGGGGATGGGAATTTCAGGCTGCATTCACTAGCTACTGGGTTGTTGTCTTCTATATTTGTTCCCCATCATCTAGTTAGCTACATCAAAAACACTATAAATAAATCAAATAACGAAATGCACAAAATAGAAATAACCATAGCTGATCAATAAAAAGTTAATTTATGCACAGATTTGATTAAAATTATGCTTCACTTTCTTTGTATATTATCTCTGTGTGGCTCTGCGGTGCACTGGTGTCACTCCCGGAGTGTACCCAGCCTCACGCCCTAAGCCAGCTGGGATAGGCTCCAGCTCCCCATGACCTGCGACAGCGTATAAAGTGGCAACTCAAGATGGATGGGTCGATGGATTATCTACAACATTAGGATAATGATGCCCGTTTGAGTTTTTCTGCATTCTGTTGTTCTTGATGCTCGCATGGCTAATGGGCTATTTCTCTCTCCACCTATGACTGCTGCAATTGCTGAAATAGTTCTCTTAACTAATTAAAACACATCTGAGATGTATCGTTTAATAGGAGAGTGTCAGGTCTGGCCATTCTAAGCGGAGAGAAGAAACATGCACACAGTCTAGGATTTCAGGGATTTGGTAAACTGATACACAAAAAGGTTTGTGCATGTAAACACTCCTGCAAACCTGGGAGAAAGTACATATTTTAGTGTTATTACTTAAAAGAACTTTTATGTATAATCCCATTGAGTCAGGTCTAGATTTGTAAAGGCACTTTGAGTCCATAAAGGCTGTCGAAACAGTGCTTGCAATGTTGGGCCTCACAATTAAACCTTATTGTAGTGTAACTTATCAAAACTGATGTCAAATTTAAAAACATAATAATTGTCACCCCTGTGTCCTCCTTTAACCCACACCACTGCAGTCTAACTGCACTACCAGCACTCAAATTGCAGGGCTGATATATTCTGACTTGTCTGAATGAGGGCTGCTTTGCTCGCAGGAAAACAAAACAAACCTTCTGTGAAGACTTTGTCAATACAATACAACTCACAGTATGTACCCAGGCATGCATAAAATCCTGATGTTACAACAAATCTTCTAAAGTAATGACAGAACACGCATCAAATAAAATAAAAGCATGTCCTGGGAGCTTAGCTCACCATATGGTTGGAGGTTCAGATCCCTCAATATCCAGATAATCTGACTTCTCTTCCATCTGGAATTCAGTAAAGACCAGAGAGATGGTATCCCCTGGATCTGCCAGAATGGTCCACTTGCACTCTCCACTGCTCCCCAGACCTCCAGCACCACCACCAGCACCAGGGGAGTCACTGCTGGGGAAATCAAAGCTGGAAATGATCCCGCTGGAGCCCCTCAGAGTGCCACCACACGTGTCTTCCGCTGTCAGTAAAGAAAGCAGATATAGTTTTTGGGTTATTTCAGACCAAATACTCAAGGTTCAACAAAGGAACTTCGAAAAAGTAGAGGCTTGAAACACCTGTACTTTTCCATCAAAATGAACACTAACCAGTGTTGAAGCACATGCTAATGCTAAAGAATGAAATCTACTTTTTGCATATTGGCAAGTTGTCATTTTAAGAAGCTACAACTAATAACAGTACCATTACGACATTGGTAACCAGTCAGTCAGTCATCTTCAGATTACCACTGCTGTATCCGCCACAGCGGGTCACAGGGAGCCGGAGCCTATCTCGGCAGCACAGGGAGTGAGGCGGGGGACACTCCGAGCATGACGCCAGTGCACCGCGGAGCCACACACAGACATACAACCATGCACACACACACTCATTCCTACGGGCAATTTGGAACGGCCAATCAACCTGAAGCGCATGCTTTTGGAGGTGGGAGGAACCCGGAGAGAACCCACGCAGACACGGGGAGAGCATGCGAACTCCGCGCAGAGCGGGACTCGAAACCGGGTCCGCCATGTTGTGAGGCGGCAGCGCTAACCACTGCGCCACCATGCCGACATTGGTAACCAAATGAAATGAAAGATTGAAATGTACTCTAATTTTGTCACAGTTCCATTCTTTGTCTTTTTGTGCTCTGTCTGTCTTTGCACCATGATGTCTTATTTCTCCATCCAACAATGAGTAATTCCTCATTATGTTCTCTGTGCCCCCTCATGTTTCAGGAAACAAGCAAACGTTGGTAAACAGAGCTTATAATGATGTGAAAATGCATTTTTTTTCCAGGGACATGCCAATTGAACGGTAATGAACTCTACCGTACAGGCTTGCTCTCTTTCACTCAAAGTCCACGCCCCCCCATCTCTCTGTCACTCTTTAGTCCTGTCCTTCGGGCCCTCTCTGATCTCACCATCCCCCCTCTATCCATTTTTTTCTCCCTAAAGAATTCTAATGATGGCAGGGCTTTCACAGTTTTCACATCATTTAAGACTAATATGTGATACTCAGCTGAAACCTTTGATTGCTCGCTACTCCACTAAGGGCTGTCAAAGCTGCCAGCCATAGAACACTCCTGTATGCTGCATTACACATTTGGTCAAGGAACAGGCAATTGGATGTATGAAATTCAAAAGAAGATAAAGAATAAAGGGGAGAGCAGGGCTGCTCATTAGAGAGTCCCATGTCCTTTGACACATTTGTTGAAGCATAGCATTTGATCAAAGTCTTTATTAGAAGGGCGGAGATGGCAGTGATACCATCTGACATAAATGATGATTTTATGTGTGTGTGTGTGTGTGTGTGTGTGTGTGTATGTGTATATACATTTGTTTAATACCTACAGCTTTGTAACGACAAAAGCACAGAGTCATAATGTTTTTCTGGTTTAAATCTTCACACTATCCACCATATAACACTTATCCTGAGTGACTTTTAGATCGTCTCAAGGCATTTAAGATGGCAACAAGTACAGAGTAGATTTGCAGAGTAATTGGATTGAGGCTGGCATTAAAGTAACATTAAAAGTGTTGTGGGTCTCACCAAAGGAGCCATCACACTTTGTAAGCTCGATGACAGACAGAAGAGCAGTGTAAAGTGTACATATGGTCAAGGCAAAGAGAGAAAGGGGGAATGTCGAGCAAAAGGAGAGGAAGTTGAACAAGACAAATAAGGGGAAAGTGGAGGAAAGAAGTGGAAAATGATTCAGGAGAGAGAACAAAGAAATGAACGAGAGGAAGTGTGGGGTTTTGGAAGAGACAACGTGTCAGAGGAGAGATAAAAGGAATAGGCGATGAGAACTATATAAAATGTTAGAAATATTTCTTACAATAGAATTCAGTTAGTGGGTCAATGTTGGCAGTCATATAATATTTTCAAATAATAATTTCGAATACAGAAAGAGGGCTTCCAATGGTTATCCCCTGGTGATCCCATCAAGAACTTCTCCTTTCGGCTTTTCCCCTCAGGGGTCACCACAGCAAATCAGTTGCCTCCATGTTTGGTCTTCCTCTATGCCTCCTGCCAGGCGGTTCAAAACTCAGCATCCTTCTACCAGTATATTCACTATCTCTCCTCTGGACATGTCCAAACCATCTCAGTCTGGCCTCTCTGACTTTATCTCCAAAACCTCTAACATGTGCTGTCCCTCTGATGTACTCATTCCTGATCCTATCCTTCCTGGTCACTCCCAGAGAGAACCTCAGCATCTTCATCTCTGCTACCTCTAGCTCTGTCTCCTGTCTTTTCTTCAGTGACACTGTCTCTAGACCAAACAACATCTCTGGTCTCACCACAGTTTTGTACACCTTTCCTTTCATTTTAGCTGAAACTCTTCTATCACACATCACACCTGACACTTTTCTCTACCCGTTCCATCCTGCCTGTACACACTTCTTCACCTCTTTTCCACACCCTCCATTGCTCTGGACTGTTGACCCTAAGTACTTCAAATCCTCCACCTTCTTGATCTCTTCTCCCTGTAACCTCACTCTTCCACTTGGGTCCCTCTTATTCACACACATGTACTGTCTTACTGCAGCTAACCTTCATCCCTCTCCTTTCCAGGACAAACCTCCACCTCTCTAGCGTCTCCTCCACCTGGTCCCTGCTCTCACTACAGATCACTATGTCATCTGCAAACATCATAGTCCATGAAGATTCCTGTCTAACCTCATTTGCTATGATGATGGACAGGCTGACAGACAAGAAGGGGCTCAGAGCTGATCCCTGATGCAGTCCCACCTCCACCTTGAACTCCTCTGTCACACCTATAGCACACCTCACCACTGTCTTACAGTCCTCATACATGTCCTGCACCACTCTAAGCACTATCATAATTAATTCGACTTCAATTTAAAATCATGTTCAAGTAAAAGAATAAAACTTGTCGATGCAGATATTTGAAAGTATATGGTCTATTGTCTCATGTTGATTGTATATAGGCATTAACTTTACATTCTTACAGTCAGTTTTTTTCCTTAATGTATATTTATGGGCTGGAGAGAAACACACCATGCTTTGTCTGCTGTGGCAGCAACAAATTAAAAGTGTTTTTCCTGCCAGAATGACATTGGTTCTGTGTTTGTTTGTTTTTCAAATAAAGTGTGAATTTAATAAACTCAGTTTGAATTGGTATCCAAGACAAGCATCAAAACATTCTTATTGAAGCTCTGTTAACACAAAAAATTTAGAGGTTTTAACACCAAAGAGTTTGTTTCCATTAACATAGATGATTGTAGAAAGAAAAAAAAATCTAATATCACACATGACAGTCATTTAATAGATTCTAAAACTGAGAAATCTAAATCTATTATCTAAACTATTTTTTGTCATAAAAGGACTATGGACCTGAAAAACAAAAACTATTATTATTTTACTGAGCTTCAACTGAGGAACAGTATCCATTCATTCACTTTCCTGACTGCTTCATCCACTTGTGCAGGTCACGGGGAGCTGGAGCCTACACCAGCTGGCATAGGGCGTGAGGCGGGGCAAACTCCGGGTGCAACACCAGTGCACCGTAGAGCTACACAAAGACATACAAACACACGCACACACACTCACTCCTACGGGCTATTTGGAACGGCCAATTAACCTGAAGCGCATGTTTTTGGAGGTCGGAGGAAGCCGGAGAACCCGGAGAGAACCCACGCAGACAAGGGGAGAACATGCAAACTCCACACAGACTAGAAACCGGACCCGCCTTGTTGTACGGCGACAGCGCTACCCGCTGCGCCACCGTGCCGCCCAGCTACAGTATTATATAAGCTAATTTACAATGGGCAAGGAAAAAAGTCAAGTATGAAAATAAAAAAAATAAATCCCAAGGTCTTTTCTCTAAACATGGCGTCAAACAAACCCCATGGTGCTCTTTGTTTCAGAATCTGCAAGTGAATTGTATATTAACGTCAACATTTTCATATTGTAAAATTCAAAAGGAGTTTATATCTGAATGTTATCCAGCTGCAGGTAAGGCCTGGGGGCATAGGGATCTTGATATATGAATCAATCAAATATCCACACAGCAGTAAGTGCTGTAGATAAGGGAGTATCAAGTTGGGCCTTGAGGTGAGAGCACACAAGGAGAAGAAACAGTGGGCTGTCATCCAACACTGTTTATGTTCTGGGGTTTGACTGGAAGGCAAAGAGGACATGTTGCTGCTGCTGTGGCAATGATTCCATCAAAATTATATGAGAAAAAAGCTTCTCGCACATATCATTAAAAAAACATAATTTTATCATTGTTCAGCGGAATAAAAAAATTCTAAAAAGGCTTGTTTCCTTTTTCTATATTGGCCTTCATGATAACAGACATGCTCTCAGTGGGCCAGCGACCAACTCCCAACTTAGATGATGGAGGAAATTTAGCAGCATGTGCCAAAGTGTACAGCAGGTCAATTTTCCAATGTAAATACAAAGAAACCCTCAGGTAAAATAAAAACTAGTGTAGTGGATGATAATCACCTCAACTAAAACTTCATAATATGTGTACAGTTGTAGTCATTTAAACTACATAAGAATACTGATTAGATGGTTGCGAACCATTTCTTCTTAAAAAAAAATCCTATGACAGGGTTTTTTTGAGAAGCATCCATGCATGGTCCTATTTTTTAAATCAGGAAAGCTGATGTCTGAGGCTCAAATATACACCTAAGCCTAAGAATTTGAATTATGTGATTTGGATTATACCTTACATGTTCCATATATTCTCATGCGATGTTTCAATGGAACACATGGCAATATTTAAGATGCAGTTTGCCAAAGTGGTTTAGTGACATAAAAGAGGCACTGAATGCTGGGCAATATGTTTCTTTGCAAATCATTAGAGCATGCTCAGGATTTTAAAATGAAGGAGGATTTGTCTCCTTTAAAAATGGTGGCAGTGTGTAAAAAAAAAAAGATGGTGGTGAGGATTAGGACTACTTGAGCTGAGCTCATTTACATCCCAGCATCAGGAATCTAATGCTACTTGAGGAGGGATTAATCCTCTCCTCCCTTGACTTTGATCAGATACACACCACTTGTCTTTCTACTTAGAAATATTCACCCCCAAGGAAAAAAGGGAAGTGATGCATGTTTAATTTTCGATGTTACCCCAGGTTTTTTCTTTGTAATCCTCCTTGTGTTAATGTAAAGGCACTGACTACATTTGCAGTCAGTCTCTCATTGCTCAGCTGCAAGTCGCGTTAAAACTTTGATATAGTTGATGAATAGTAATTGTGTTATATGACTTGCAGGGAGTCAAGTCATGTAACACCATGCATACTGCTGGGAGGCTGTTTAATTATTGTGGCCATCTCTCACTGTAATTTCAGATTCTAAATAAATTATGAGAGATGGTAGATTTAGTGAGCGACATTGCACCACAGCACTGATAACAATGCTCCAGATTAAAGTCATGGAATATGTAACGATGAACATGGTATTATGATGAAATTAGTTACTTTTGAATATGGAAGCTAACCCTGGTAATCCATTCAAAAAATATTTCAATGATTTGTCATAATTATAATTACGGCTTTTAAGTAAGGAGTTTTGGTGGGTATGGAGTTGCTTTCATTCTGGTTCTTCTGTGTAAAAAACAAAATACCACCCACTTAAACCGAAAGATCTTACCACAGGCAAATCAAATTTTCATGTTTGTATTCTCAATTTGTGTGCTTGTGCGAGTTGAAAAGGCCTTTTCGAGAGATCTATGTGCTTAGTCCAGTCACAACGTCAGATAAGGAAATGTTTTATAAAGTAAGGCTTGCCCGTGAGGTTGATCTCAGCATAAATGACAGCGTATCAATAAACCAAGCCCTTATGTTATTAAGCTGTCCCTGTTGGCTGAGACAATTTAGACAGATCAAATGACAATGGACCCTTGGGATGAGAAGTAAATTATATAAAAAGAAAGCATTAATTCTCCAATTTATTTATTTCATTTACTTCTTCATATATATTTTATATATTCTCTACGCCTATCTACTTTCCCAGTGTCATCTCAGATTAGACAGCAAAGCAGGACAAACTTATTTTGTATCGACTTGAATGGTACTCAGTAGAATGTACAGAATATTCCCCAGATGAAAAAGAATTCTGCATGTCTGCTTAACTTGACCGAGCCTTCCCATTTCTTCCACACAGTTTTGTGAAAATTGGTTTACTAGTTTTCATGTAATTGGATAAAATGGAAATTTAAATGGGATCGTTTCTGGGAGACACAGTTGGCAGATGTAATAATGTAAATGAGATGACACCTTGAATTTAAACTAACTAAATTACATGGTGACTACATAATTATTCAGGATGTTCTGTAACAATAGCACTTCAAAAATTCAGCTTTTCTCCATGATAGAGATAAATAAGCATAATGGTGGTAAGATATTTCTTTAAATGGCAAACTTAGAATAAAAGGAAATACATTAGGTCTATTTATCCCAACTGACTTCCACACTGTACCTCCAGGGTAAACTGCTATGAACACACTTAGTTAAATGGAAGCTGACAACTCTGTCCAGCAAATATAGTTGGATCTGATAATTCCATGGTTTAGTAATGGTGTTAAAATTTAGTCAATTTTGGGTTCTGCAGCTTCATTGTCATGCTTTATGTATAACATATTTATTGGAAATCTGGCTTCCTGACATTTTAACTTTTTTTTTTTCCTCGTATGCCCTCCATGCTTCTGTGAATGGAGAAAATACATATGTGACAAAAACGATAGACTTCAGAAGTTTACATTGGCTGAACAGGAAAAAATGGGAGAAAGATAAAAGAGAGAGTATCAAAAGGAGGTAACGGTTGAAAGACTGAGGTTATGGAAGACAGTGAGGTGAGGAGTAGACTGAGGAGAGATTATGTGTTGCTGTGTGTTCAGTGTGAAACAATTGGTGATGAGCAAAAAGGGCAGGATCTCTGAGGAAAAGTGATCAAAGGACCATCTGCCCAAATGCAGGAGCTGGACCGGATTGAGACAGGAAAGAGAGAGCAAAAGAGTGAGAAAGATAGAGAGAAAGAGAGAGGGAGAGACTCACTCAAGCCATGCCCAAGAGTGTCTGAAAGGGAGTGATGTTTCTGGCCAGTGGCAAAAGAGGCTAACACCAGCCTTAAATATAAAGAAAAAGTCCATCCCTGGCTTTTGTTCGCTCAAAGCCACCTAAAACTTATGCTGAATCACTTTCTTCTTGCTGTTTCTTGCACGGTAGGAGTTGACAAGTGCATTTTTATCTCTACTGGTTTTGGGAAGGCTTTGGACTGTATGTAATGATACTTGGTTCTGTTACTATTTCCCCTTGAACCTGGTCAAAGCATCACTCTTTACAGACGGTAGGCAACAGCGTGGTGTGCTTGTTTCACTGACAGATTACATTGCATACACCATCTTTAACTACCAACCAGCTCTGCACAGGCCGATGCAAATTGAAAGTAATCTCACTCTTTACCAGCACAGTACTTTTCTACATACCTAGTGAGTTGTTTGCCTCTGAGCGATGGTGTTTATGCAAGGAACAGTGTCATCAACAGGAGGACACAGACATAAATAAATGAAATCAACCAGCTTACAAAATAAGCCATCATTATGTTACACTTCAATGTAGTTCAGGTACATAAATACACATGTACCATATCTATTTGAGCTCAAGTCATGGGTAACAGTGTTTTTTTAGTCAACTAAAACAAATCTGAGTAAAGAATGACGAAGAAACAATTATGAGGCTTTGACAGTTGACAGGAAAGAAAATTTCCCCTCCAGCAATGCAGACTTTCGAAAGTTTTAGAAGTATTTTTCATACTATGAACTGATCTTGGCTTCTGCTGCATGATCCTACAGTCTCTGTCAATGATTTTTTTCAGCACATACTATTTGGATTATTTACAGTTTTTTTCAGTCGCTAACAAGCGTTTGTCCAAACAGCAGTCACGTTTTCAAAACTCTAAACACAATTAGCACAGCATCAGTCTTTTGTGGCCATACCATTCACACATTTCATGTTGTTTTCACTCAATATGCAGTCAGTGAACATATTTCCACAATGCTTTCATTTTCTTAACAGACAATCTATACCTCCCAACAAAATTATGGATTGCTTTTTATTATTTTCGAATGTTAACACACAACATCCCACAATAGCAACAACAATATTCAAAATCTTAGTTACAGTATAAAAACCTCTGCTTCTGCAATGATATCAGATCAAAAACAATATCACAGCTGATAAACAAGCAATTGAATATCTTTTTATTTTATTTTATTTTTTGAAATTTTATATACTCAATTAATCCTGAAAGGGAAATTAGTGGCACACTCTAGTCTTAGTAATTCACACGTGCATATATTAGTGTGTACAGGTTCTGAACACACACTCACACACACAGGGGTCCTGTACGCATGCGGGGGGGGGGTAGGGTAGAGTGGTGGGTAGCCCCTTTATGGTCCGCCCAAATGAGCAACTTGTAAGGGTGACTGTGCCTTGCTCAAGGGCGTGCGAGCAGTGCTCCGGAGGTGAGCTGACACCTCCCACTGTCAGCTCACACTCCGGGTATTTTTGGGTGGGAGGGGGAATCGAGCCGCCAATCTTGGAACATTGGATGACCTGCTCTACCACTGAGTCACTGCCCCCCCCCCCATTGACACACAGCTGATCATTACCAAGGGTGGATCCGGCACACCAAGTGGTTCTATCCCAGATGCATCGCCTTGGATAATATCAGAGATCGTAGAGATTAGAGACAGTAATTTTGTGGTTTTTTTACGTAAACCACACACACACACACACACACACACATACACACACACTTTTTTCCGGACTTTTTGCTGTTGTTTTTTTTGTTCAGAATGCTGTTCTATCATATTGTAAACAGTATTTTTACTGTACCTCCTGTAATAAACTGTAAAGGAAAAAAACTGATTTGCTCTTTACTGGAATGATTTGAATGTGAACGTTGCACGTGGACATAAAGTTCACAACTAAGACATTTTGTGAACATTTTGCAGGCAAATATCATTAAAACTGAAACATAAAAGTCCATGGAATTTTTCAAATGTCAACGATACCTAGTATTTTGAGACCTGGCGTACTTTGATTGACTACATGTACCTTATGAAGTGAAAACAAGCATTATTGTTTGACACAGTAATTTCATTTTGAGTCGAATATTTAGTGTTTTGGTAAAGTGTGTGTACAGAAAAAGATGTATTCTATTTTGAAATGAAGAGTTAGTGTTTATTTAACAAAATGTCTTTTTGAGAAGAAAATTAACCATTTGGTAAATTGTGCACTCTAGATGTGAGTCTGTGCTAAGAGTTTTGAAAATGTGACTGATGTTTGGACAAACGCTTGTTAGCGACTGAAAAAAACTGTAAGTAGCTTGAAATGCATGCATTTGGCACAAATGCATGTCAAGTGTGTGTGTTATTTGATTGTTTGCATGAACGTCCTGTAATATTTCTTCTTCTAATGAGAATTTTCTCCAGTGGAGTGCATTTGCATTTACATGTAAAAAGATTAAATGTCCAAAGAATCCATTTTATTTTTAGGTCGCTTGTCCTTAAGTGGACAGAAAATGTAATTTTGTTATCATTTAATCTTTTTTTCTTTATGCAACATTTTTATATCAGCTGCATTTTCAAAGGTTTCAGATCCAACTGATTATGTGGCCTTTTCATGGCAGAGACTGGGGCTGTGTTCTCTTGGTTGGATTTGTGCTGAGATTTTAAGGTTGCATTTTGTTTTTAATGCACACCACTTCTATATAAAAAGTGCACACCACCACTTAATGCACACCACTTTCATAACTAGATATAGTTCATTTAACCAGGTACTGCTACACATCTAGTCTGTAAAAACAGTCTTAACATAGCCATAGTACGTAAATTAGTAGAAGCAAAAAGCTGAACAACAACAACAAATGTAATTCAGCAATATCAACAACAACAACAAATGTAATTCAGCAATATCAACAACAACAACAAATCGGATACTACAACATATTCCTATTATGTTAATATACAGCCAAAAAAAGATGTAAATATCTTATTGATTTAGAGCTCCTGCTTACAGAAATAATTTCTAAATAATAAGCTACATAATTTCTCTACAGGAATAAATATTCAATTAAGTTTATGAGCAACACAGGCTCTAATCATCTTCTTCAACATGGTTACATTCATCCCATCCCTTCAGAATTCAAGTAAAAGATGTTTTTAACTGTAGTCATCAAGCTGCCAATCATTGAAATGCAATTTACTTTTAGGATTCATGTTGCGAGCAGTATCGATTCATTGCCTCGTGAGGCCTAGGATGAAACATCTGTGAATGCACATTGAAAATGCAAGTACTGTGTGCTGGGTCGGTACACTTTGTTATGAAACAAAAGTTCAGTTGATGTTACATTCAACTGACGAGTGAAGAAATCAAGAAACAAATCAAAGATACCACCAGTCTCACGAGGCCATATGGTGGGTATCTGGTTTAGAAATAGTGGTTGTTGCTAAAAACCCTCACAGTGTTACAAACAGATAGAAACTGGATACCAGTATAAGAACAATTCACTGACGTTTGCAAAACCATTCAGCAAAAAATCTGCATTACAAATGAAAAAAGCAACAGACGGCAGGATATAATAAAAGTTATCTCGATGTCTATCACAAAAAATAGTGCTTCTCAAGTAAATACCTCTTTCAGTTGTAAATGAAGTAATTTAAAACTTCTTTAATCAAGTTGCTTCCATTGATGTCATTACTAGATAATACTCAATATCCTATGAATAAGAAAGAGCAAATATAGTACGAGAATATAGAATATACTGTATACATATGTATAGTTTTATGGACACATTTTAATGTCAAATTTTGTGTAAAACTCTTTATGGGCAAAATTCCAAAAAATGAGCGACTAGTCCTTAGGCATACTCACCTCTGCAGATTGGTACTGGGAAGTCCCACACTGATACACTGGCTGCATTGGTCACACAAGTGAGCAGTGAATGTCCATCTAGGACATAGCCGGTGATGCACCGGTAGCGGATCTTGTCACCCACGTTGAACTGAGTTCCATTCAGGATGCCTTTGGGTGGAATACCAGGGTTTCCACATGAGCTGCTTCTCAACTCTGGAAAATGGAATGAGAAAACAGTTTTGTGAAGTATAACAATATGCTGTTTTGTCATTTACTTTAACTGCAGTTTTTTTAAAAAAGCCAGCTAAATTTAATTTTCAAAGTTTTGACAACCTGAAATATTTTCTTAATAAATTTGACATCATAGTCTAGTAAGTTTGATACCAGTGTAAAGGTCTTCATACACTGTTGAGTTCTTTCTGGGTTCTCCACGTTCCTCCCACTCCCCAAATCATGCAATTCAGGTGAATTGATCAGTTCTAAATTGGCCGTAGGTGTGAATGTGTGCATGTGTGCGTTGGTGGTAGTTTGTCTTTCATGTGGCTCCACAATGCACCAGCAATGCGTCCTGAGTCTACCTCGCCCCTCACCCTTAGTCATTTGAGATAGGCTCCAGCAACCCGTGTAACCCACAAAGCAGAAGAAGCAGCAAAACAATTGGTGAATGGATGGATGGATGTTGCCCATGAGGAGATGGATGACAAGTCTGACAAGCTCTTTTCTCTGTGTCACAATGGGTTGAAGGACAGTTAGACTGCAGAAACAACTGAGTATAATTTCTATGCTATTTTATTATGGATTTATTGATGAAAACATTGTGAAAATTTGCCAATGCAGCAAGAGACCTCAAAAACCTTCACTACAAAAAAGATGACAAATCTCTTTTTGTGAATACTGGACTCATGATATGATTTATACATTGACAGTGTTCTCCTGGTCTGAGTCATAAAATTAGCTACCTAGCATAGACAGTTACACTCTAAACCATGCTTCTCCCTAAGTGGTGAAAAAAAAATGCAGTTCCTTCATTGTCCTACTAAAAACAACATCTGTGGATTATCTTGAGAAACGGGGTCATGATTTCAGTAACATAAAAATCAGGCAAAAGTGTCCTCTTTTTTCAATTTTACTACAGGGGGAAGTCAATTTAAAAAAGGAAAAATAGGTTATTAATTTTGGAATTAACTGTAACTGTTAAAGGAATGGGTCAAACTAATAATATTCAAATTAATTTAAGTGTGAAAAATATCAGAAAAAAACAAAAACATGTCCTCTCTATAAAGTCAGAGACTTCTGACTTTTTAATGAGTACCTATTGCCCTATGCATTGAAATGGTTCAAAAGATAGTTCAACATGAATACCAGACTGCGGTTCAACTGCTGAAAGCCACTGCTGCCTCACAAGAAGACGGTGCTGGAGATGGCACCGTTTCTATCTGGAGCTTAAGGGTTCTTAATATGTCTGCATGGGTTCCTTCTGGGTTCTCCGGCTTCCTCCCCCATAGCTGTGAGTGTGATTGGCTGTTTGCCCAATCCCCAACTGTTGACATGAAATCCTTGAGCAAGTAACAGGAAAAAAAAATTTAATCTTACTTGTTGTTTTTCATTTGTGTTTGTGTATAATTGTTTTTATTTTATTTTTGTTTTATTTTATTTTTGTTTGTTTGACAATTTTTTTGAATGTAGTTGAACCACAAATACTGATAATATAGTAATGTCTGCTTTAGGGGTATGTATTGACAGAATTGCATGAACATTTTACAAACCTAATGCCAGCTTCTTCATTTCCTCATTTGATCCTGTGTTCTCACCATGCTTATAGCTCCGCATGTTCAACTCCTATGATTCACCAATTGTTCATTGTACTAACAATGAAATCACAGGCAAAATGCTGCGTGAGACAGGAAAAACCATAACAGTGAGGAGTAATGGCATAAATACTATTTTAAATCCCTGGGCAGACACATTTTGTAAAAAGTCACATTGAAGTAATATCTATTACACAGAAAAGTATTTCCCAAGGAATCACTTGCACCATTTTTATATGCTGACAGAGCTTAAGAAATAAGTAGTTATGATCAATGTTTGCTTGGGCATACTATTGAAAGACAATCTTGGTAAATATCCACCGTAGGCTTTGATAAACACGTCTGTAGGGTCTGTGTTTTTAGAAAAAATATAATCGTCCTGTAGTTTCTCTTGTGCATTAGTCCTCCATATCTCTGTCAAAGCTTCCGTATATTAAAAATAGCTTTTCTTTCAAGTGACAGTAGAGGACATCGACGTCTTTTTGCCTCATCAGTCAAATGCTGTTTTTATTATTTAAAAATTTTCCTTGAAAGCAGGACTGGATGTGATGTGAAGTGGTTTGACTAAATTTAAAACCCCTGTGAGATTTAGATTCAATACTGCTGTACTTAATGTTTACCTGTCAGGTTTAATTGTTCCACTATAATCAAATTTCTTATTGTAGTAAAAACAGTTTAAATACTTAGTCATCGCAGTTCTTAGATGATATATGGGTTTTCTTCTGCTATGATCAGTTTGCTACACACAGCTGTAATAGGGATCAGTGATGTATGTAATATCATCCATTTCAATGTTTACAAATCTAGCAATCAATCTATCAAGAAAGACCTTTTCATTAAAAACATCATCCTGAGCGTAATATTAATCAGCACAGATTAATTTTTTTATTGAAATAAGTGTCTTTTAACACTTTTGCTTTTGAATAAGAACACTGCAAGACTTAATCACTACCAAATGATTCTGATCGAATCTAGGGTTGTACTGCTGATGGGAATTTAAAACTTCCATACCACAGCTTGAAACTGATCATGCAGTCAAATTAAATTAATATTTCTGATGATGTACCATCTGTTTGTGGCTAATTATTCCAACTGGCAAGTCAGGAAATGGAAAGCATTTTTTCCACAAAGATAAACTGAATGATAAGGATGAAGTGATTTATAGATCGATAGACACATAGAATGAGATAAGGAGGATATATGTTACCCGATCCTGAAGTTGACTTCACCAACAGACGCAACTGGGAAGGTTTCTGATTTCAATTTCCAGGAATCATTTTTTCAAAATCCAATTATAAATCCACTTTACACTGCAGATGCTCATATACACATCCCTCATATTTATGATGACTAATGAATGCATTATAAATCCTCAGCATCAACTGCCGGCTGTTTATGTTTATGAACAAAATTAAATATCAACAGACTGTGATGAGAATAATGCAGGAGGCCCTTAGAGCGTGAGCAATTTACTTTTAAATCAACTACAATAAATGTTAAGAAGCCCCCCAAAAAATACTAACACACTAAGCACATCTAATACCAAAGTGAATGATTACATTCCAAAGCTTCTCAACAGGCGAGTTACAACCACAAAAACATTATTCATTACAGGGGAACCGATTCTACAGGAACAGTGATTTGTTTTTGGGTTTTTTGGATTGGTCACATTCTTTCCTAAAGAGATTTTAAAAAAAGAACTCTGGAAACTGAGGCTCTTATTCTCACATTGTAATACCACAGCTGCAAACAGATTTAGTGACTGATATCCTCACTGCGAGATTATTCGAGATGTGGATTACTGTATACAGTGCAGCACTACTCGAGGTGTGGTCATGTGATCAATGCAGAGGTCACAGCTAAATTCATATACAGTATGAATATTTTGTATTTGCAGATAAGTTAAAGTTCAATCTACATGTCCTTCCATCACACCAGTAGAATTTACCTGTGCATTTCAAAGATTGTGATGGTCACCCAGTTTTAGCTATTTAATAGGCACTCAATGTTAGAAAAAATAAATAAACATTTGTCCACTGACAAGGCTGTTGACCATTTTTTGGATTTTTTTATTGGATAATAAAAAACCCTCTCCTGGCCATATTTTTCTTCCAGCATTCTTGCCCAACCAATGCCAAGAATGAAAAATAAGAAAAAAGAAAAAAAAAAGGTCAGGTGTTTGCATTACATGTACAAGTATGTGCATGTCGACTAAGAGCTCCTCGTAGTACGTCGGCTAACGGCAATTATTTTACTACTCTCAATTTTTTGTTGGTTTTTCTCTTTTGCTTGGAGAAAAAACTGTATTGCTGTTCCCTAATTGATTTGTTTGTCCTCCTAGCGCTAGCGATCTGCAACAGCAGTGTTCTGTCGGTAGTAAAATCAGCAGACACGCAGGATTAAACAGCTTGTTTGGGGTTTAGAGAAAATAAAGTGATTAAGGCATCACACAGAGACCCATAACATATTACATCTTGAAGACGAATGTATTGTTGGACAGGGCACTGTGCTGAAGTCTGCTCAAACACATTACCCAAACTCTAACAGACTCTGTAATCTAACAAATGCATAGGCCCCAACGCGTGACTGGCATCATATTTATACACCAGCTATTCAGTGACCTCCCAGGCCCTGTGTGGCAGCAATATGCATCATGCTGCACAGTGCCACATTTATTGAAATACAAAAAAAAGTTCTCTCTTCCTGCCCCACTAGTTTCAGTCAGATTCAATATCCAGTTCTGTAATCGTCACAAATATGTTTCTGACTGTTTCCAAAAAAAAAAAAGAGAAAAAAATCACTTCGGGGAAAAAAATATTTAAATTGTAATTGAAAACCCATCAGTACAGCAATATACACAAGTGATTGCTATTTACCAGGGACACTATTTCCACCACTGCCACAGCATTAATGTAACATGGAGGTAAGACTTTTCTGCACGATAAGTAGATGAGTAAGTAATATTGTGTGAATTGAGAAGCAAACTAACAACACTAACAGCACTGGCCTTTATTCAGTACATAAAACATCTATTGCCTCAAAACTATGTTGGTGAAGATTTTCCTTTCATATCTTTGAGAACCAACCACTTTCCCCCCACAATTTCCTTGCTGTTTGTAGCTGCATTTTTTAAAATGAGACATTGTGATGCTCATAAGTGTCTTGCCTAAACTGATGTGACTAAGAGTGAAAACACTACTTCCAATGTTTGGAGACTGCTGAATGATTTCAATCACATTCAGAGGCAGCATCTAACCTGTGAACCCTGAACAGAGCTCTAATTTCAGCTGCCAGATGTTCCTGGAACATGGGCAGATTGCACTCAGTCAAATAAAAAATATGAATGCATATAAATTATTTTACAGGATGAGAGCACATTTCACAGAAATCCCACGGATGATATAAGCAAAGCTATGTTGTATTTTAGGCTCATGCCTTCACTAAAATTCTAACCGGTATTCACTAATTGTTTACCAATATACTGTATGCTTCAGTGAATGTTGATGAGATACAGTACAGGCTATAGATTTCCTGTTTATATTACAAACACATTAAAGAAGAATTATGGCAACTCTCAGACTAAACATTGCTTTTATCATTACTTTCTGGCAGTTCTACTTTGAAAAAAAAAGGAAACAAAAAGAATACTCAAGCAAGTGTTGGAGAAAGTCACTTGGGGTCACTAATTAAAAAGTAATAGACGCATTCCAGCTGTAATTATACCAGCACCGACTTGTTGGCCTTTGGTGTATGGAGAACTATAACTAGAAATTCAGACAGACTTGGCACTTGAATTAATTCAAATAATATGTTTCAAATATTTCAAGCAGATGACTAAAATGAGGCCTTAATGGTGGCAGAATCTTTTACAATGTGAATGTGAAACCACAGAAATAGGCAAAAAGGCCACAATGTTAAGAATAATCTGCACTCAACACTGAAACAGGCTTTGTTGGGCTTAATCATTGCCCAAAGATGACAAATGTTGTTTGGACTCAAAAATGAACTGTAGATTGAACCGGAACAAACTTTATTTCAAGGTGTGGAAATGAAAGCAAACAATGCTAATATGATGCAGATGGAGTACTTCGAACCTCACAAAGCACCACCAGGCTGACAAAATAAAGCCAGGTTGAAAATGGTGTATGTGGTTCTTATGGTACACAGCAAATATTACTTTTGATACCAAAAACAAACAAAAAACATTAAAATGACTGGCAGAGTGGTTTGAACACAGAGAGCCATCTCTAAAAACAGAGCAGTATTTAATGTTCACCAAAATCTGTCAGCAGACAAAGGCAGAAACGCAGTATAAAAAAACAATATGGCATCCAGCAAACCAACACAGCACAATCACCATAGCAATGGAATTTATCATCACCACAAAGACTCCTCTACATTTTTCCCACCGCAGACAGACTTGTTTTATCCCTCATCACAGCTGTAACGAGTGAATTATGTGAACGGGTAAATGAGGTAGTTGGGTGCGGCGTTTCTCTGAGACTGATCTATTTATTTCGCCTGTATGTCTAATGACTGTAGCCCTTTGAAGACGATGGAAGTTTGATGGAGTGGCAGTGTTTGTGAGCACACAGGCAGCATGCTTTCCCCACAGGAGCTGCCTGAAGCCTCCTGTCTGGCTTCCTAGCTGGTTGCTCAAGTGGCTGCTGAGCTGGATTTTCATGCAGGTGGGGGAAAAGAGTTGACTAAATCAAAATTGGATCACAGGGCAAAGAAGCTGGTAAACAACACATGCTCATACATGCTCTCTGTCCTTCTCACACACGCAAACACACACGCACACACACACACACAAGCACGTGTTTTCCGGTTCAGTGCATGATCTGTCTGACCACAGATATACAAATGAAGCAATGCGTGGAAAAAAGATGAAATTAAGTTTCATGGGTCAGCTGTCTGAGACTTTTTTTGAAACGAAGAGCATGTTGAAATACCATTGGGAAACCTTTGCATGATGACGTTTCCTTTGCAAATACACAACCTTCAACAAACCGAAAGCAGCATTAACTCTGGACAGCTACATGGAGAGCTTGAGCACTGTTGAAACCAGTCAGTTGCACGACTGACTGGTGTCTGCTGTTGTGAAATGCACTTTTCGTAATGAATTCAGACCTGACCTTTTCAGGTCATCTCCAGGTGTTAGGGTTACAGGATTACAGTCAGAGGGGTGACATGTTTGTACAGTATATACTATTCATTAATACAGATGAAAGAGCTGATATTTATTCACACTTAACTGATGAAAGGCTGACAGGTTGCAAAGTAATTAGGTTCCATCTAGTGATGTCCTTCACGGTGTCCTTCATATGCATACAGATTCAAATCCACTTAATTGCAGTCATGATTCAATCATTTCTCAGTGTCTACAAGGACCATACATTTTCAGTCAGAAGAATAAGCAGCATATACATATTCATGGTTCAGACGTGGCTAGCCATATGAAATCAACATGAGGGATGGGTGTCTGTGAATACATTAAGGATGGCCACAGTGACTATATGTGTCATACCTCTCAGATTCTCTGAATCCAATAGCCTCTCAAATATTCAACATTTTGGATCACAATAATTGACTCATAACAATAATAATGTGGTACCATTACATTTTTCAAACATTTAATACTAAGTTGTACATAGTAATCTAATCATCAAAACTCCAAAAAGGTTTTGCCTTTAAATTTACGTAATTATTTCTTATAATATACACCCATTTCTTCCACAGAGTTTGGGACTCTTAACACTAAGTTATCACTAATTTAGCTGTACACTTCACAGCCTATGTTTTACACATCTTTTACTACTTAATCTGCACAACTTCCCCATTTTTAATGAGACACATCTAAATCCCTATCATATTCGCTATTATTCTATCTGGATAATAGTCTCCGGCATTGAGAAGTGTGAAATATCTGTGCCTCAAATGTAAAAAACATGATTAACATCAAAATCGGCATGAAATTCAGCTAAAGATTACTCAAGCAAAAGGTGGAGGGTGAGATCTAATTCAAGCCCACTATACAAAAGAGACAAGGAAAAGGAGGTTGAAAAGGGAAAGGAAAGAGGGAGAGCACAAATGTGAAGATTAAGAGGGAAAATGTCATAGACATGCCAGCTCTGGGGTATGTCAATGGATGAATTGGGGCTACTGTGGGGTGGGAAGGGACATCATGAAAGAGGAGTGAAAAGGCTGGGGTCAGTGTATTTGAGCAGACGAAGGTAAGAGAACAGAGCCCAAGAAAAGGTGTGACCACACTTATCTTACACAGAAAGAAAGCCAAGGAAGTATATGGGCTGGAGGGTACAAGAAGATGGAGAGAGTGACGTGAACACGGTGGTAAGATGATGAATGTTGGAGAAAAATGAAAATGATGCTAGACACGAAGGATGAAATACCATAACAAAGGAATACAAAGAAACACTAGCGATGGCTGACCAATAAACAGCGGGGACATATGAAGAAATCAGGGAGATGGTCACAGGATAATTCATATTTCAGCAGCTCCCTGCTGGGCACAGCTCTGCTTCAACACTGATAACTCACAACATACATTAGTTCAACTAATTCCCATCGCCATCTGCCACGCAATTTCAGATACACCTCTGGAGTCACAGAAAAGGTTTGGGACTTAAGGGGGAGGGATGCTGATTTGGAAAATAGGAGATTAATGTGGTTAATTGAGGTATCTAACACTTCCGTAATTCAATACAGCAAAGTCCTGCAGGAAAATAAGGTGAGTAAATGTGATCTCACATCTCTCTCTTGAAAATAAATAGGATTTTCTTTTTGAAGCCGGTGGATTTTTCCCGCAAATGAAGACCTAGTTTATGAAGTTGCTGTCATCACAGTCCATGGTTCTATAATTTTTCTTTAAAATGTCCATTTCTAATGATGGTAAAAGACAAGAGTTGCTTTCCTTACCTTCGTAAGCTGCCTTAAATCCATGAGCGCTTACTGCAAAGTCGCTGGTAAGCCTCAGCGAAAAAATGGAGCCAGAACTGGTAACAGGAGGAGGTATGGTAAATCCTGTTAACCTGCAGATGAGAGAAAGACACCTCAGTACTGAGAACATGATCCACTTCATATCAATCACATTAACAGTATATGCAGATAACAGTTAACTTTTTCAGCTGTATGTTAAGTATAATTTATTGTCATATTTTTGTAAAATATGAGTCCAGCAAAACCTTAAATTCCTAAAGAATCATATTTTTAGTAAATTAGATTTCTAATTTTCACATTCTAAAGCTACAAGAGGAATCAGCCTGCACCAGCAGATTCCACTATTGCCTCTGACTGGCATCTGCTAACCACAATTTTTTTCCTTGTACAGACTAAAGTGTTGTAGGGCGAAAATCAAAGCAAAATGCCAATGTATTATATTGGTAGATTTGTGACCAATACCATAATTACAGTTGTATTTAAATTAGACAGACCACCAGGTGAAATATTTGACAGTCTCTTTATTATTTCTGTCAAATCCTTTATGCAGTCAAATATGCTGTTGAGCACAACACTGTGTCCAACAGTGACTGGCACTAAAGAAATTACTGTTCAAAAACATGAAAGTTCACATTCGTCCACTGCAGCATTTTGTGTCTAATAAAAGAATTGTGATGTAATTTGTCTACTAATACTATACTGGGTCCTATACAATCAAAGCCCCAGCAAGAAATGAGCCTACTGCAGGATACTGAGGGCTGGCAGCTGCATTGAAACCGACTGCTTCATTACCGCATTTCAAATTAGGTGCACATCTAAACAAATCCATTTACTTTCACGATGCCGTAAACAAGATGTGTTGCTGACCGTTCTCTGTGGCATTTGCTGATGTTCTATCGACCTTCCACTGCTATGAGCTCCGTTGTGCAACAGAACTTGTGTGAACCAAAATGTCTTCTTTTCTATTAGCATGTTGTTTTATCTTGTTTTTATATTTAGTTTTCGGGCTGTTTGTGCGACTGAACCTCTTCTTGACAATAAGCCAGGTGAGTAAGCAGGCCAAATGTGGAGAAACAGAATTCTGTCCTGTGACAGCAAGGAAGAGTGTGCTGTATTTACAGCTTCAATAGAGTTTCCAATTACAGCACTGTGAACTGTGCTGGTCCTTGCAATAAATAATTACCCTTTTCCGAGGTACTGGACAGCATTGCCGAATATTACTGAACGTCAGTTGCCACATGCTGCAATTCTGAATGCAATTCTGAGGAAATCGAACTGAATATGTAAACATAGAAACTTAAAGGAATATTTTGTTGTTGAGAAGTCTTGATATTGTAGTGAGCTTTTGTGCTGCAGACAGATACAAATATGAATGAAACTGAAGATATATGACCAGAGAAAACAGAAAGAAATGTTTCTCTTTCAAATGTTAAATTCCTGTAGCATTCAAAATGCAATGGCGACACAATAAATCCCTCAGACGAGCAGTGATGTGCTGAGTTCTTGTTTGAGCAGCACTGCCTTGTTAGACTTTGATAAAACGGTGAGATGGGGGACAGATGTGGGGAGTTCACACACACACACACACACACACACACACACACACACACACACACACATACACATACACACACACACATATATAGACAGATAAATAAATAGACAGGCAGACAGATAGATAATTACTGTATATGTACTGTATATGTCAATATTTCCTGTAATTTGATGTGGCATTTGGGGGATAAACATCCTAACTATGAAAGGAAACTGTGTTTTGTTTTATCTGAACACATATTGCAGGTTCTAAGACAATGTGTCATTAATAAAAAAAATTAAAAAAGAAAAAAAACACTGCACACTTCCCATCAGGCATAAGACAAATGCTTAGGTGGAGACACAGACCTGTTTGTTGGGCCTTAGTTCCAGTGATTCTGTGCACAAATTCACATTTAAAAGATATTGTACAAACTTGCACTTTCTCTTTTATTAGCTTCTCTGACACATAAGAGACAGGCCTTCAAGCTTTCTTTTGCAACACAACTCTCTCTCAGCATCATTCCTACAGCATGGCAGTGGTTGAAAGGGGTCACAATGCCATCTCCAAATGGGAGTTATAAACTATGGTTTCAATGAATCACACTTTGTTGTCAAGCTGGACATTCTTGGACAGGGAGCACTCGAGCCATAGAGAAACAAGTAATTGTTGGCTGAGAAGAAAAGACAAGGAGAAAAACTCAGTGGCTGCAGGGTACAGTATATGCTCACACAGAGGTTGACGGCTCCCACTAAGATGAGTGCGAAGCAGAAATATGACGGTACTAAAAAGTCTAGAATGGTCGTTGAGGAAGTGGGGTTGTGAACACCTCATTAGTTTGTTCATGCACTAAAAAGGTCGAGCAAATTTTACTGTCTGATGAAGCAGTATGTGCGTGTACAAAAGGCAAGTAAAAGTTGCCCTGCTATGGAAACGTCACGGTGAGACTACGGAGTTGAGGCAGTATGTATGGCATTGGGTAATGAGAGGAAATAGGCTTAACAACCACCACACTCATTGTATGTTTGCTGTCGTTTTATTTTCTCTTCCAACCACTGAGATATATAGAGAATAAGCATCGCCAAGAACAACAAGGCAGTCACAGACTGCAATTCACACCCCTGAATTCAAAATTTTACCATGACCTAGGGGCATAGGTCAAAGATCAAAGCTGGTGCTCTGACCTACTTTGTGCTTTGATCTATGGTCTTACTCACACTGGCCTTCTCTTATCTGGTTCCTGAGTGTACAAAAGTTAAAATTTGACCTTGACCTGGTTTTCTCAAGGTCAAGGTCATCATCTCATTTTCATCACCTTTGCCGCCCTAGTAATGTGCTTTTTGTTTCATCTTTCTGTCTGCAATGGTTCCAAAGATATTTGGTGGACTAACGAATGGATGGACTAACGGATGGACGATGAACGGACAGACGAACACTGACAATTACAATACATCACTGCTTTGAAGCGGGATGTAATTACACTCACAATTTTCAAAAGACTGAATGTTTTCAAGGTCACCCTTGACATCTTGGCAAGAAGGACTGAGGATGTCATTAGGCCAGTGTGCATGAAGGGAAGGTATCTTTTAAGGCTTTGCCATAATAAATTACATGGTGAAAGTCAAGAACAGAATTGACCAAAAATGTAGTGTTATCAACTTAAGTATGTTTGGATTCATAAATTGAATCCTGCCATAGAAGTCAACTAAAGACACATGAGCAGATGTGTGATTAGATAAGGAACAATCTGAATGCTTCAGTCGTGTTTGAAAAGGACTTAAGCTTTGCCATTGTAGAAGTGTAACCTTTTCTTAAAAATTGTAATCTTTTAGTCCATATTTTATCAATGCTACATTGAATTACTGTACATCACTATTGTAGTTTGTTTAAAACCACAGCAGCACATTGGAACTTTAGCATATAACTAACAAAAGATGAGCAAGAAATACAAATAGATAGAATTATAAAGAAATTTGATTGATTTTTAAAATCACGTTTATTCATAAAAGCCAAATTACAAGATAATCACGTTGACATTTTGACTTCTTACAAACTCCAACAACATGGAAGCTTTAACAAATGTGATCAAAGCTTTGTTACAGAACACAATCACAAAAATTTTAAGTTTTTGCAACTATGTGAACAGGCCAGTATCTCTGGATTTGCGCTGGGCTCCAGCAGGTCAGCCATAAATGTCACTGTGTGTCTAGAAACACCAGATATCTTTACAGCTGAGGCCCGGCCCATTTGTGGATCAAAACAATACCAGCGGCTGGAGACTGACTGGGAAAAGTGCGTCAGTGATTGCCTGGACAGATGTCGCCTTTACTTCCACCTGACCACACTACATCAGCCCCGAGGTAGCTGACAGACATCTCCGCCATCTGATTAGTGTGTCACAAGAGTGACATTACATTGAAAGTAGGAGAGACAGGAATGATGTAGCTTCGTTTGCCTGACTCACTGTCTCTCTCCCTCCATCTGTCTCCCTCTCCCTTTATGTTGCACTAGCTCTTTCTGTCACAATAACTCTCTGACTCTCTTTCTCTTTTGTTTTCCCTGCACAGTAATGTTCTTATTCACAGTTGCTTTTTCTTCCCATCTTGTTGGTTGGTCGTTGGTGTCACTTTGCCTATTTGTCTTTGTTTGCCATTGCCCACCTTGCCTTTGCGCTACACTGCTCCCGTGACACAAAGAGGTAGTGCCTCCTGAGACAGGAGAGAGGACACAAACAGACAGAGGTGGAAAGAGGTCTTAAGTGTTCTAACTGACCTAACTGAGTAAGCAACAATTAAAGTGAGCCGCTTACCTTTTGTTTATTGTTAGTAACAGAGCAAACTAGGGCTGTTTTGATGGTGAAAAATGGCCCCGCCGGTGTGTCTCCTCGAAACAAAGGAGGTAAAAAAAGAACGGGCAAAGATTAATAGACTTATTTTGCTCTGACACGTATAAACTCATTATAACAGTCCCACACACTGACATTTCGTTTTAATAACTGCAGTAATAAAGGTCAAATCATGGTATCAATTAATTAATTCTTTGCTCCACTCTGTCAAATATGAGTAGAGAATAAAGGATTTTAATTTATTGAATTGCAAAAGGGAATATAATATGGGAGAAATAAGCCCGCTGTGCGTGTCTATTGTGCTACTCATCTTTACTTTTGGACTGAGTATTATTGTGTCATTTAAACAGTATCATGCATCTGCAAGTAATTTTCCCTCATAAAAATAGATATACAGGGGTAATTAAGGGGTAATTAATCCACTTCTGCCTCTCTTTCTCATGTTGTGTTCTGGCTGCAGGCAGAACACCACAAATATCAGATATCATGTGGTATGGGACTGTTCAGACTACAAACAAGACATACGATATCAATCTGCATGTTCTAAAAATCGGATATAGGCGACTAGTCTGAACACGGCCTTAGTTGCGACTTCTGCAATGCAGTTGTGGTTTACTTGAGCAGACTAGTAACTAAGTAGAGACCAAGGTTATCAAAGTTGGAGGCAACAAGGATGATATCAGATTAAAAGCAAAGTTTCTAGCCATTTATGATGCTTTTCATCGTACTTTCACTTATTTGGAAAGCATGACATTCAAGATTCATAAAGAGTCTTGAAGGTTACAAGATAAAAGACTCATCATGACTGGGTAAGGCCTGTGATAGATATGGTCAGAGTGTGATTTTTGAGAAGATGGGAGGGATCATGCCCCCCTCTGACTTTTGCATCCCTACTTCTGCTGAATCATATCCTTAATGATAAGTGCAACAGAATGAATGTGTCCACACTGAATAGTGTTCTTTTCCGAGCTGCTAGGGCCGGCCGCGTGTTCATTATCTGCTTAGAATTTTGAAAAGATGTGTGTAAAAGAAGGATGACACATCAACTGGAAAGCTGGAAAGGCCACATATAGTCAGATCAAACTTTTCACTTACTCTTATACTTGCTGTTTTTTGACATGACATGAAATCTTAATCTACATTTTTAATGTTATACATTTTACAGATCTTTCGCATTAGGCTAAATCCTTTTGCCATGTTCACGTGATTGGCCCCTAATCCATGGCCCTGAAGCCTAAGTAGGACATCTTCCACATCGTGGAGGCAACAATTTAAGCAGGGATGCCCGTACTTCTCTCTCCCCAGACACTTCATCTGGCTCTTCCGGGGGAATCCCAAGGTGTGAACAGAAAGGGTGATAAAAAGACATATCTGTCGAACCCCAAAAGGGAATCTCTAACAGATCTGACTTACTGCTGACAATGCAAACCAAGTTCCGGCTTTGGTCAGACAGGGATTGGACAGCCCTTAGCAAAGAGTTTTGAACCCCATACTCCCAGAGCACTCTTCACAATATACCATGAGGGACATGGTCAAATTCCTTGTCCAGGTTCACAAAGCACATGTTGACTGGTTGGGCACACTCCAACGAGCCCTGTAGCACTCTATGGCAACTCAACCTTGAATGTCACGTTGTTACTTCACACAAAGGGTTCTTTTGTGGGATGAAAACAAAATTCTTAAATAAGGATGTGTACGAAATAATATTAAACAAACACCACTTATGTTACATGCTCTCGTCGCAGTGAATATTTAAACAGGTGAACAAAATTAATAAACAGCATTCCCCTTTTCCCCGAACAAGGTACAATCCCCCAAAGTTAATCCTTTAAAACCAGTTTATGCATCAACTGCTGCATGCAACGACGTCCACACTCAGACGTGACTGATGATCATGTTGCTGGATTGTTCATCAGTGGGGCAAAAAGAAATAACCAAAGAAATTTCTCTAAAAGGTCGTCAACGGAAAACCCACTGTGCCGTCCAGGAAAACAAAAGTCAATATAAAATACAAAAAAAAAAGGTTCGGTCTCACCGGAAAGGGAGAGGCGCCTGCTTCCTGGTAGCGTCCAAATGTCCACCACGCCGACTGCTCCGACTTGAACGATTCCCCCAATGTGATTTGTAAATGGATCTCACGCTGAAAGGAATGTTTTTTGTTTTTTCTCAGAATCCAGTTAATGTAATAGTGGCAAAAGTTTAGTCACTGTGGCTACCGGACCTCTGATTTCTTCCTCTCTCCCAGTCTCACCTGGGAGTCTCGATAATAAAGTCTCTGGTCCACACCTCCCTGACAGGTGCGTCTAATCCCCTGGTCAATAGTCCACCCATCATTACTAATTTCAGTGGAATCATTTTTACTGCGGAAAATACATACTGAAAACACATGCATATTATGCCAAACTCCCATTACTTTGGTATGCATTCATACAACCAATGATATTTCATATGACCAATACTTTATTAATGTCATGGTGTCACAACTCGAGGGAGAGCGTAGCGCTGGACCACTTTTCCGTAACCGGGGAGAAAACCACATTGTTCCTCTTGAAGCCAAGGTTGGACTATCGATCTAATCCTCCTCTCCAGTACCCTGGAATAGACTCTCCCCCGGGAGACTGAGGAGTCTGATCTCCCTGTAGTTGGAACACACCTTCTGGCCCCCTTTCTTGAAAAGGGGGGCCACCACCTCGGTCTGTCAATCCAGAAGTACCATCTCCTACTGCCATTAGATGTTACAGAGATGCATCAACCAAGACAAACCCTGCACATCCAAACATCCAAACCCTGCACATCCAAACTCCTGATTGACAACCACCTCTGTGACTTCAGCTTGGATGATAAACGGGTCCATCTCTGAGACCTCAGCCTCTGCTTCCTCCATGGAAGACATGGTAGTGGATTTGAGAACCTCAAAGTATTCCTTCCACCACCCAACAATGTCCTCAAACAAGGTCAGCAGCTGCGCGCATCCACAGCAAACAATTTTGGTGGTACAACTCTTTCCCCTTCTGAGGCGCTGGACAGTTTGTCAGATTTTTTTTTTTTAGTTCAATTGATTCAAGTCCACGATCCAACAAGACTCGATGAGACTCCCTCTTCAGCTTGGCAGCATTTCTTACTTCCGGCATTCGCCATCGGGTTAGGGGGTTGTCACCGAGACAGGCACCGACGCAACAGCTTCAAGCAGACACTTCGACAATGGAGGTGGAGAACATGGTGCATTCTGACTCAAAGTCCCCAACCTCCTAAGGGATCTGGGAGAATCTCTCCTGCAAGTGGGAGTTAAATACCTCGTTGACAGAGGGCTCCACCAGATGCTCCCAACAGACCTTCAAAACTTGTTTTGACAAGTCTGTCCAGCCTCCCGCCCTGCCAGCGGATCATGCTCACTAGCAGGTGGTGATCGAGTGACAGCTCTGCGATTCTCTTCACTTAAGTGTCCAAGACACACAGTCAGAGGTCTGCTGATACAGCAGTGAGGTCCATCATTGACCTTAGGCCTAGTGTGTCCTGGTGCCACATCCACTTATGGACATTCCTGTGTTCAAAGAAGGTGTTTTTAATGAACAAACGTGACTAGCACAGAAGTCCAATAACAAAAGGCCACTTGTATTTAGATCAGGGAGGCTGTTCATTCTGATCACCCCTTTCCAGGTTTCACTGTCATTGCCCAAATGAATGTTGAAGTCCCCAAGGACAGCAATTGCATCCCCGGTTGGAGCACTGTGCAGAACCCCTCCCAGAGACTCCAATACTCTGCACTGCCATTCACCACATAGGAAGGCCCAGAGACACAACCCTGTCTTTCACTGGGGTAAACTCCAACATATGGCAGCTGAGTTGTGGGGCTATATGCAAGCCCATACCAGCCTGTCATGTCTCACCTTGGGCAACACCAGAAAAGTGTCCATCCCCTCTCAAAAGGTCAGGTTTCAGAGCCCAAGCTGTGGGTGGAATATATCTAGTCTGTACCCCTTAACCTCCCTTACAAGCTCCAGCTCCTTTTCCCCAGCAAGGTGACATTACATGTCCCAAAAGCCAGTGTCTTTGTCAGGGATTGGGTTGTAAAAGCCCACACAGTCGACTGCCACCCAATCCACATTGCACAGGTGGAGAGTACACTGGATGTAGATAGATAGATAGATAGATAGATAGATAGATAGATAGATAGATAGATAGATAGATAGATAGATAGATAGATAGATAATCCTGGAGGAAATTGCACATATCCACTGCTCAGCCAAACACCAGGAAAAAACAAAAACAAAATAGGACATACCACAAGACATACACTACACTAACAGACACATGTAGTATTAACAGGACATGTAACAAACTATAACTAAAATATAAACAGTATAAAATTAAAATATAAACAGTATAAAATCCATTTAACCACAAGCCCCAACCCTGGGCCTGACTTCAGAGAAGGGCCCCCTTTGTCACATACTGACCATTGTCACAGTCCATGATTTATTTGTCTTTCTAGGTTTGTATTGAATATGAATGTCAACTGGTTGGAATTTAGCCTCATAGGCCTACCGTTGACCTAAAAAAAATTAGGCCTGTCGATGATTGAAAAAAATCTCCCCATTTATTTGACAAATAACACGCCGGATATGGTCAACCATATTCATTTATAAATAAGCAATAATGCGGCCTTGCTTTTTTTATTAACATCCTTCTCCATCTTCTCACTGAAACAAATGGCTCTACTGAGATTGACTGTGGCCAGTTCTGTAAAGCAGAGTACAAAACATTTATATCTTAGTCATCTTAATAAATGACAAGACATAATGTGTTTCAGCTGTACTTTCTGTACTTTTTGCAGTGTTACAGGAGACAAAATGATCCAACCACTTGACACCAGTGGCACCACTTTTTCCATGACTAGTACTGTTCAGCCTCCAGGATTTTAGCACAGTGTACAACAAGAGATTTGTTATGTATAAAACACCAACACAAGTTTTGAATGCCACCTTAATTCACTCAGTGTAAAAAATAGGAACATATTAATAAATACCTATTCAATAATAAAATAAATAATAAATAAAATTTCTATTAATTTAATAGGAACACTACAGTATATACTGAAAATTCCTGTACGCAATATAACATTAGATTCAATTGCATTTTGGTTCTACAGTCAGTGGAATTCCCCGATGGTGATAAAATATAATTTACACGGAGGTTTCATTCTCCTCACTAACTTTCTATTACTAGACCCTTTTTTTAAAAAAATAAATAAATAAAGTAGTCAAATGAAATTTAGTGGACTGTGGTAGATTGAATTAAAAATTGACTGCCATTAAACACCTTTTACTGGAGTTATGGCTCCTGACTCTGAACAGGTTTTTCAAAAAGGACAACAATAGAAGGACGGTTGTCCCTCATCAGCTGACAGCTGCACACTCCCCTTTACACCACTATCACTGTAGTAGTTATAGTACCACCGTCTATAGAGCACAGGAATACTGCAGTAATGGTGGTATTGTAGTCTGCAGCAGAGTATTACTAGAGCATTGTTGCAGTATTACTACAATTTAGTACACAGGAATACTGAAGTAGTACCCTACAGTCTAAAGCAGGATTGCTCAAAACGTCGATCGCGATCTATCAGTTGATGGTGATGGTAGATGGTGGCGGAAGTTCGGGTAGATTGCATGACATGTAAAAACTAGACGTCTTGAATTTAGGTCCCCGTGCAAGCGTGATGAGCGGTGATAGAGCCAGCAACATTAACAACCTAGCTAGCGATTGAGTAGATCGCATGACAGCAAAATAAACATCAGCCTATCAGCCATCTCATCCCTTGGTTGACGTACAGGACAGCCAATGAGATGACATTTTTTCTGGAATTTAGAACAAGAAACTTACATACAGTAGTTAATTGTGTTGTGTTGTGGAGTATGGGTTCATGTGGTTATTCAAGGTACATTAACATACATTTTACATATTTTATATATACATATCGTTTTATAAGTAGTTTGCATGCTGAAGTGTGAGCACCCCTGCTCTAACGCATAGTTATAGTGAAGCAATCATAGTATTGTCATTGTTTACTGTAATACTGCAGTAGTACCCCTACAGTGTAGAGCACAGGAATACTGTAGCAGTAGTCCTGTACAGTACAGTACATTTTCAGGTTTTTGAGCAGGGAGTCCAAACAGCAGGAACGACACAGAAAACGGCAACGAATTCTGAGTGAAACTAGCGGGTTAGCACGAACAGTCTGTCCAGCTATGGTTTCCGTTTGGAATGGGACAATCGACTTAATATCCAAATTGCTCCCCGGCCATCCGGCCTAGCTTTCTTTCTCCAGTTAGCCTGCTAACGTTCATTTAAAGCTTCGCAATGTCCACCCAGCACAATCCATAATTTGCCAACACAAAGTCGTTATGTCACCACGTTGATTTTTGACTGCGTTGGTTGTGCTTGGTTTATAATACCAGTACATTTGTTTTCATTTGTTTGGTATGAAGTCTATACAGTGGTACCTTGATATTATTGTTTTATCGTGGAATTTCCACAGATTCCTGCTAGTTAATATATACTAGAGTTGCTATTAACTCCGCACAGTCTAACAGTAATGAACAGCGGTTAGCTCAATGCAAACATGATATAGTAAATCCCAATGACGGACTAGAGGGTTTACATACAGTAAACCAAAACGGGACAATATAAAAAGAAAGTCACTCAAACAATATGTGCATTCACTCACAGACTTATGAGCCTTCTAGGTACAGCAGGAAGAAGAAGAAAAGTGAGTGGAAACAAATGACTGACGATCTGAACTACAGCTAAGAACTACAGAAGCGGGCGGGGACAAACAGTACAGCAGCTCAAACAATCCACGTAAACTCAGAGGTTAGCAAAACATGATTTGAGATGATTTCTTGATAAATATTTGTGATAATGTTGGCTTGTTACGTTGTCGCTAGCTGTATACTTATATAACGGCGCTGATATGGATTCACCGTGATGTCTACGATTGCGTCACTTCTGCTGTTATGGCGCGCTCTGTAAACATAAAACAATAAGTTTTTCCAAGTACCCATTGATCATAAAAACGTAAAAACTTTTGTGTAATTATGTACTTTAAATACATATTTGGTTCATTTTTACTTTGCTGCCCATTTAATGATCAAGCTTCATTTTAACTTTAGCTGTTTCAGACCTTTACTAACATTTATATTGTTTCTATTGACTAATATGCATGTCAGAAACAAGCATCATGTGACATGATTGGATTCTGACTAATATGTCATCTTGTTAACATATAACAAAACAAAACAAATCTTCTGAAAAGAAAATGGAACAATTAGTTCATGTCTCCATGAATTTCAATTTAATCTAGATTTTAGTTACTTTACATCAGTAGTGATGGCACTATCATACATCTTTTATTACAACCATCTTTGTCTCTGTCATTATCTTTTTCTGTCTGCTGTTGACAATGTAAAGTGTTACACTCCAGGTACAAACCAATTTAACAATCCTTGTGTCCAGGTGAATTTTTCTCTCCTTTACTTTATCTTTAGAGTCAATAATGATCACCTCTGAAGCTACAGAAATTTTATATTCAACTTTAAACTTCGGATTTAGCCAAAAAAATAATATTTTTTCATTGTGTAAATGTTTGAAAGAGACCCATGGGTTACATGAAAATGCTTGGAAGAGGGACTGTCAGATTGATGAGTCAACTGATGAAAGAAACATCAAAAAAGACCCTGTTAATTTTTGAGATACCAACAGTCACACTGTCCATATTTTTGTTGGGCATACAAGCCAAAATCAGAGATACAATATGCCAGTTGGTCGCTAATTTGCAGACAGATAAAACATCAGCTGAGACCTGATCTCGTTTTCCTTCGCAAAGTAAAATAGTTCGTGTTTGCTCGTGACTTTTGCATTTCTTTCATGCTTTATCATCGTTTACCTAACTAATATTAAATAAATTATGTGCAGGTAAAGTATGCATGTCTATTGTCTGATACAAAATGTGTTTTTGAATAATTTAGAGGGGTTTCTAAAAGGCTTGAATAGATTAAAATGGTTTGTTATTTTAAATGGGGAAAATTTGTTTGATTTATGAGCTTAGTTAAGGTACAAATTAAACTCGTACCTCAAGTTACTAATGAATATTCAAATACGAGTGCTACATTAAATACCAACAATCAAAACAGTGCTCAGTCACTTAGTAATTATTACATTAATGTATCCACCATGTGATTTTTAAGCTATTGATGCTTAGCTCCTAACAAAACTACTTTAGTTGACATTAAATAATGGAGGACATTAAAATATTTAAATACACTACCAAACAAATAATCCAGGAGTGAACACAATGAACCCTCAAATTGATTTTTTTTATTCTGTCTGATAACTTTTGTAAATTTTGTGGTCTCAGGGTCAACCCTGAGATTCAGACAATGAAAACGTCCGAAGGCTCATTGAAGCACTGTTTTCAATTTTGCCCTTGTCATAGTATGTACACGATGACAGCACAAAAAAATCACTTTAATGAGATCGTTATTCGTGCAGGGCAACAGTGGAATGAAAGGCCTTGTTACCATGACTGCCCTGTTTTCCTGTAGCAAAGCATATATTTTCTGTGCAATAATTAGTGATTCAACGAGTTTGTTGCGGGCATGTGGGATTGTACACGATTTAAGTGTAGTATCAAGTGATGGGGATGGTGGGAGTGGTGCTTCATAGAGCAAAGGGAATATGGAGATCAATGGAAGGCTCACTAATCAGGTGCATGGTGGGGAGGATGACTCTTTGTCATGTTAAAAATTCATTGACGCTTTTATGATCCTCTGAATTTTGTCTGTAATTGTTTATTGCAATTAATAAATTAATTGTGACATTCTTTTTGATTTAACAATACATAATTCGAAGAGGACAAGAGAGACAAAAGAAAAGGCTTCCTGTATTGATGTTTATATTTATTTCACCTGAGAACATGTCATATCAACTTACATTCACAGAAGGGAAGGAAAATTGGAAAAGAAAAAAAAAAAGAGGCTTCAAGTTCAACTTCAAGTGATGCCATATGGAAATGAGCGTCTTTCAGAAAAAAGTTTCTGGAGGAGAGGATGAGAAAGTTTGTGTCACAGCTTTCATGAAAAAGTTGTGGAAAAAGTAAGAAAACACAAGACAGAGAGGCTTGTTTTGAGATGCTTGTTTTTTTCTGTTTCCTCAGTGGTTTTATTTTGAACAGAATTAAATGTGTAAGAGCGGCCGATCTGCGAGCCCCACAGGCACAGCAAACACTGTCATGGAATTATCATTTTCTGGAGCCACAGAAAATCATCCCTCATTGTGAGGAAATCCACCACTTGGCTAAAACAAAAGTGTGACTAAGCCACAAGAACAAGGTTGCTATTTAGAGGTTTGGTTTGGATCAAAATGTGAACCATTTGTTTTCATCTCATAGCAAGAATTAGTCGTGCTTTTCCTTCCCCTGCCTGAATGGTTGGATTTAAAAGTCTCAGCTAAATATTATCTCCGATTTCTTATTTGTTAGCCCTACTGGATTTAATGAGGCTAATCAGCAATAGCACTTCAAAACAAATGACTTGATGAGATGCCTAAACAGCTCAAAAATATAGAGGTTTTCATTGAATTGTGAATTTATCATAGAAATCATTGGAAGCAGTGATGTTATTCTGCATTACATTTGAATGTGTTTCTAATATTCAGTCGTCCTCATGAAGGAAAACTGAAATATTAATAATAATAAATAACACTTTTACTGTTGTAAATGTGTAAATGTGGAATTTTTTTTTTAGTCAAAGCTGATGCAGAAGTGACATACCTGTTTCTCACCACAAATATCAATAACATACTCAGGGTAGTATGTATGTGCTAATATTAGCAAAGTTGGATGATTTAATATTCCTAAACTCTTATACCATTGGCATTTTCTCCCTCCTCGAACCATTGCAAACCTCTTTTAGTAATTCAATACATTTCAGTGCAATTGAAGTCAGAGGTTTAACAGAAATGAAAAATAAATGCACTTTATTTAGAATTGTGCTTTGGTCAGTCCTCATACAGTACTGACAAATAAATTTAGCTCATACTGCTTTACACACTTCACTGTGCACCACAGGCTAGGAAAAACCAGGGAAATGGGAAATAATGAACACTGTGCTATTTCTTTGAACACGCCATGTTTTTCAATGAAAAGGAATTGTTTTGGCCTTTAAAATCCCCACAGGATTTGAGTTTTGCCAATCATTATCAGTAGTTCTGTGCAGATTAGACAGTTTTGAAACGCCCTCTAAAACTAAAGGCTGCAGACTTTAGTACATTTTGAGCCCGGGTATCCTAGCTACAGTTATTTTCACGACCAGCATTCATGTTGTGTAAGTAGCAAACATATTTGAGCCCATCTATGAGCCCATGGGCGTCTTGGTCTGATAGTGACGTGTGTTCAGGAGCATTGATGAATTGCTTTCTCGAGGCAGTGGAAAGCGATTCCTGCACTGACCAACAACATTCTGGTTTGAATTCAAAGACACTGTGTATTTCCTGCCGTTTTTAGATGATACACCCACACAGACCTGTTCAGAAAAACCACTTTGACGTTATTCAAATGCAAATTTCTTCCACCCACAATCCACCCAACCTGTTATTTTCTTTGATTTGGAATCCTTCACTACTAGCAGCAGAGGTATAGCCATGTATCAGATGTGAATTCAGAAAAAATGCATGAATCACAAGTGACACTTAACAGTAGATATTGGAATTATATGTATGAAATATATTAATATAATAAATGTTTTTATTCCTATTTATTGTACAATTGACAGATTATGTGCTTTTATGGTTTTGTAGTGATTTTAAGAGTCCAATATTTTGTAACATAGAAATTATGTAAACTTCTTTTTTTTTTTTGAAAACCGACGTATAATCGAGACTTAACTCAAAACATCTTGTATTTTATTTTATCGTGTATTTTATGTCCCGGAATTGTTTTAGGGAATAGTACTTTTGTATTTAGAGTTGTAATGGCCTTTAAAAAGTAAAAGCTTACAAACAAGCATATGAACAACTTGTCAGAACCAATTGTGTTTGTATTCTGAGGACTACCTGTACTCATCAGATGGTTATAATTTCCCCTCACCATGTTCTGCGTGCTTCGTCCTGCCCCCTCAGAATTGCCTTCTCCCAGCTTTTTCTATCACAATACAAGTTTAAAAAAAAAATAAAAACAAGAATTGTAAAGTAATTTTGAAAAAGTTGGTCTATTCTTAGTGTACGGCTAAATAACTAGCCATCCAGTCAACGTAACCTAACCTAGTATGCTTGATAGAATCAACTATTGTTTTCATTAATCTTCATTAAAAAAAGTCAAAACAGAACTTTCATGATTTGATTTGATGAACCAGTGTAAGTCCAGCTTTTATGTTTCTCTTTGGCTGCTTTTTTATTCATCATGATAAAATAAGAAGACGGGTACAGTTCACTCAGTTAGCTGTGAGGAGAAGCTCGGCAGCTCACAATGGTTAAATCTGGCAAAAATAATTCTTCCAGTTACAATTTGGTATAATTTGAATGGGTTATTAGCAGCAACTTTGCAAGCTGGTTAAACTGTGATGAAAAAACAAAATGCTTGACTACAATGTAATACCTACCAAAATGTCTGACCACATAAACGTACGTTGTCAGTAGAAATATGTGATAACTTAGATTTAGGATATTTTTAGTCAGAACACAATGCAGGCATCAATAAAATTGTCACAACGTTCTTCTTCAGAAATGACATCTCACCAATTCAGTATCAATGTAATTTTATTTTTGTGATAATAAAAGGAATAATTCTGTCAAATTAATTCTTAGTATGCATGAATTCAAACCATTTTAACAAGGACTAAATATAAATTCTGACCACAAAAGAAACTAAAACAAAATTAATTTTTAATATATATTCATTGTGAACTACACAAATAAAATAATTCTGAAAAATGTCAAAAGCAATCTTCCAGGAGGGAAGTAACTTTATAACTACTTGGACTGGTTGCTGTAGCATAATCTGAATTTATTACAAATATAAATCATCTAAATTGTCTGCTCCGGCAAACCAACACGAATCAGCCAAATTGCTCAAGCAAGCAGACATATATATATAAACAACTCCCTTGAGATTCAATGAAGAAACAAAACCACTCAATTTATTGAATTCAAGCAGAACCTGAAATGGTGTTTTTAACCTCCAAAGTTTGTTTTTCCATCTCTTGTAACTGATATTTATCTCTTTACTTCCTACTTACAGTAATTTCTTTACAGGCTTTCCAGGGCTAATTCTTTTTCTGTGGGTCTGCTGAAGTTCAGGTGCTCAGATAATCAGTCGATCTGCTGACAGATTGCAAAAAAGATGCCACAGTTATTACTGAATTTTTGTGCACTGGATGGGTGCCTCACGTCCAATACACTGACGTCTCGTGGTTAGTGCAGCCCAACATTTTAAGTGATTTCTTTATAGGGTGTTTTATTAATGTGTGAATATTTTCTTTGGGAATGTAATTAAATGTTTAGAGAGTTGGAGTACTTTAAAATATTTCTATCTATGGTAATGTGATTGTAGCAGGCTGTAGGACATTTAGTAATATTTAAAAATCAGGAGAGAAGAAAGTCCCTTAGAAAACAGAATTAAACATAAAGTTTATCATTTATCTTTGATTGACCTCACAATATGTTTTAGAACAGTTGCCTTAACAATCTTGCAATATAACCCTGGACTGTGGGCATGAACTTTTAAAGAACATAAAATATTAAAATCAGATCAAGACTAATCCTGCTTGTCAGCACATAAATAAAAATGAGCCTCATCCACAAATCTCCATTGCTGTTTCATCACTGCAGGTCATGTGATTCGCTATTTCCTGGCTGGTCCAGACTGCATCTCACCCCCCCCAATACACACTCACAGTAACCATACACACACAGTAACCATACACACACACACACGCACGCACGCACGCACGCACGCACGCACACACACACACACACACACACACACACAAGCGATAGACTTTTTCTATGGGCTGTTTGCCAGATGGGAAGACCTTAAATTATTTCCAGCTGAGTACTTTCTAAATGTTTCAAGTCACTTAACTGTCACTTTTTAGCCCTTAGTCTAACATGAACTACATGAAGGATTTTAGTCTTTGATGGACGATGACAATTTTAGTTATATGGCACATTTAATGTGCTTTCAATGATGGTATAAACACATTTAAAATAGGAATTAAAAAATGAAGCTTAAACAACCTAAATACAAGGACATGGTAATGGGAACGGGCAGACGCAGGCACACACGCATGCGCACACACACACACACACACACACACACACACACACACACACACACACACACACACACACATACACACACACACACATACACACACATGCAACGTTTGAGATTGTTTTTGAAGGTGAACACATTTGTGAGGAATTGCTCCATAAAGATCACCACAGTAACTAAAGGCACCCTCAGCAGCCTTAGATTTCATTCCTGGTACAGCCGGAAGAGCCTCACCTGATGACCTGAGGGCCGTGATTGGCTTCTAATCAGTGGGTAAGTCAGAGATGCACTGAGGTGCCAAACCATTAAGTGCTTTATAGACCACTAAAACTATTTTGAAGGTGACTCTGTATTGTACCGGGAGCCAGTGAGGGGATTTCAGAGGAGTAATATGTTCAAATTTTTGTGTATGTGTAAGCACTCTGGCTGCTGCACTCTGAAAGGGCTGAAGCTCTTCTATTGATTGTTTGGATAATCCTCCAAATATAGCACAACAGTAGTGTAATCTGCTGGACTGGAATAAGTTTGTCAGAGTCAGTTTTACTTAGATAAGGAGACCACTGTCACTAAATGGGCTTGCAACTTTAACTTTAATTCAGATTGAAGTAGGATGTTCTGACTATCAAAGTACTTAATACTGTACACTTGGAGAATCAACAAATTCACTGTTTGTGAAATAATATTAGGGATCTTTTAAAAAGTCATTACTGTTTATATCTTACTGTAAGGACTCAGTCCTGGTGGTCATGTGAGTGAGCATGTTTGTGTGTGTGCATATGAGTGTGTGTGTGTGTGTGTGTGTGTGTGTGTGTGTGTGTGTGTGTGTGTGTGTGTGTGTTTGTTCGCGCGTGCGTGTGTGTGTGCGTGCGTGCGTGTGTTTGTGCTGTATAAACAGTTCATTTTAATATGCTTTTGTAAACTGATATTATCTTTGATGATATCATTGATCCTTTTTCTTGATGTGCAGTATTTGAAAATATCAAGCTCATAAACAGGTTTTTATTTAACACAACTCAGCTTGCAGTTCAAAGAATATGGTCAAAAATGTAACAACATACTGTATACAACATATAGATTTAATGTATGCCAGACATATTTCAGTGACTTTAGATCTTTATTAATATTACAATTATTAATGATATGTATTCATACATTCAAATTAATTATTTGTATACTGTATAGATATGTTGACCTGTGGGGAATGTACCATTTTTCAATCATTGTCCAATAAAATATGTGAATGTAGATATGTCAAGATCTACACTTGCACATGCCATAAAGGGCCAATGTCCATCATTTAAGTTGATATATAAAAATAGCTTGACAGTGAGTTGTAAAATTACAGAAACATCAGGAATGCTGATATCATCTTAGGCATGCAACTTTTTAACCATATTGAGGGAATAATTCGGCGATATATTTGAGATCAAATGATATGGTTAAATGGCACAGTGACAAACCTCTCATAAGACTGACCTTGACAAAACTATTATGCAGAATAATCTTTTAAGTATCTGAAGTAATTCAGGCTGCTGGAGTATAAACAGTGATTCATGTCTTGAATTATTACCCTTCATTGCCATGCTTTGCTACACGTCCTCCATTGTATTAGCATGTGACCTCGGCCCACTTCCACTGAAGTTGAGCCACCTAAATGGACTCCAAGGAATCATTTTGGCACTGTTTATGGAGTGTTTCCCAGAAAAACCCTGGAGCTTATTCTCACCTTTAATGTGTGGGATTAAAAGGGAATACTCCAGCAATAAAAAGCTCATTTTTTTTAAAAAAGTATGATGCGGTATGTGAACATTGTAAGGATGATAACACTGCACTTATGTAATTGTTTTTGGGGGATTTTTTTAAGCAGACTAGCTCAATTGTTGCCCCTAAATGTGATGTCAGTCCATAAGTGACGGGTCACAAGATGAGGAAGATGTTTTGATGAGGAAATCCAAAACTTTTCTCTTGTTAAAAAGGAGGAAATACAACATTGTACATATTTCTGTACACCTGTATTCTTTTGAATTTGATTTAAATCTCTGTCCTGCTTTTTAATGGCAAAACCAGCATTAGTTACTAAGACAATGAGCATTGGCCTGTCGCCTTCACGAATGCCCCATTTAAAGTTTAGTTAAGTTCATAGAAGTGCTGGCTGACTGGTAGTTCTGTACATGGAGCGGTATGTTGTTTCCTTTTCTACAGAGATCTTACATGTGGGATCAGTAAAGCATGCCTTCTCTGAAACAACAATATAAATTTAAAAACATAAATCTTTATACATTATAGAGTTCATTCAATGTTTATTGGCATTACTTTTCCAGTGAAATACTGGAAAAGTATTTTACTTTTCCAGTAAAATATTCTCCTTAGAAAGCTCGAGAGAGAAAGAAATGAATATGAAAATAAAAAGTACACAAATAATCCCAAACCACTCAAACCAGATAGCACACCAAATAAAAAGTTGTTGGCCTATTCAAGTTCTAAAGTACACAATGACACAATGCTTTATTTTGGTATTTTTCCCTTCTATGACCCCCACAGTGGAGTATTTGCATACAGAACGCTGCTGCTGAGCTGACCCACAGATCACTGAAGCAACACAACATGAATACACAAACACATGATGGGGATCCTCTCACTGCTTTCCGGGTTAGGGTTTGTCTGCTATAAATCAAAGCACATTTATTGCAGTTTATTTACTGTAAGTGTATTCATGAAAAAGAGTGTCTCTGTCTTTTGTACTGTATTTTGCGCTTGAACACTGTACTGTTTTTTTATTGCTTTTGGTGAGAGCCAATATTGGACACATAGTAATACATATACAGTAAATAGATTTGCAGCATTTAATATCTATGTTGAAACCAAAATAAACTTTGTACTTCTATTATACTACTTCCATTATACTATGGTAGAAACCGACAATTAACGCTATTGATAAATCACAAACTGCCCTTGATATGTTTGACACCTCCCTCATAAAATGATGTCTATGTCAGGTGTAAATTACAAATGAATACTTTGTCTGAAGGGATCATTCTGATGTGTGTCGCTTGTCATTTCCATCCCCTTGTGCCTGTTATCAAATGCAGTTGTTTCCAATTCAACAGTGCTTCCTTACCTTGTCCTGAAGTTGGTAGGGTGTGGATGGCCATCATACAATGATAGAAAATCATATTCTTCTTCCACAGCAAAAGATTGAAAAACTATATGAATCCTGTTCCCCTCCTCAGCGACTATCACCCAGGTACAGTTTGCTCCATTTGGATATCCGTATGGAAACCCGGGGCTTTCTATTGTTCCATTCCTCCCTTTTAAAGTGCCTCCACATGTTTGGATAAAACCTGGAAAGAAAGGAAATACAATCAATATCACACAATGGGAAGCAACAGAGTGATGTTCAAAAGGTGCTCGTCAAAAATGTGCTTAATTTTGTGGTGGACAGATAAAAACAGCAATATGTAAAATGAATGGCTTCAGAATTTGAAGGTCTGCAATTCAAAGGAACATTTATATTTCAGCAACTGTATTCACACTGAAAAATGAATGTGTAGTATTGCAGAAACTGAGAAAAAATTATACACAAAATCAAACCCAAAACCTGGGCAGTCGAAAGGAAATCTAGAACCACAACCATGTTTTCTTTTTTGTTTTTTCCATTTATGCTTTCAGTTTCTCCTGAAATTAAAATTGTAATAGGGTGTAACAACTCCTGCTGTAATCATGGAAGAGAAATGAACAATCAGGAACTACAGTGATCTTTTTCAGTATTGTATTGAACAAAAAGCTTGTGATGTATCATTACTGCCTGCTCCTTTCCAGGGGGTTAGAGAACCCCAGAGATGAGAAACAAGCAATGTCTTCCAATTTGGTGCCACAAGCCCTTAACGCTCTGTTTCACAGCCCACACACGATGCATCTTTGGACCTTGTTGCATTGACTTGCTGAAAATCGATACACTTGACATATTTGGTTAAGCATTATACTATCATTGTCAGACCTCAATAATGTGATTGGCTAAACTTTGCGGTGTTCACCTAAATAAGACAATGTGCCACATTTGACTCAAACACATATACAAAGATAATTTGTATCACTTACACACAAACTCATTTGCAGTACACTTCCATGCATCCAGGTCGAGAATACGCCCACTCTCACGTAAACAATGTATGGACATGCTCTCATATGCACTTTCTCTCAAAGAAGAAACAGACTGCCACTTCATTTGAGGCTATCTTGCATGTTGTCTAATGAATTGCAAACCTAATTAAGATGTATGGTTTATCCCCCACAGATTACTCCAAGTGTAATTAGCTTTTCACACTTGGTAGGTGAAGAATGCTTTGCTCAGATTTGGCCGAACACACTGCAGTATGGAATAAAAGCAAAACACTTGGCAGCCAAGAACCTCAAATGGCTTGTAATTATACAAACAGTAGTACTTTTGTCAGTTACATGTACTCCTCCATAAGCATTAGAATCTAAATGTTTAACAATTAATTTTTCTACTTTTAGGCAAGAAAAGCTGTTTTATACAAAGTCAGCAGACTCTAGAAAATTCCTCCCCAATCTTAACATCTTGCAGTGTCTTCAGGATATTATACTCACATACGTCCTGACCCAGAGTCGGAAATAATGCAGTATATCTGTCCCTATCATGAGATAACAGACCTGCCTGAGACCAATTCACTGTCCCTGGACCCGCTGATCAAGTGGTCTGACCTATTTATAGAAATAGATGGAATATATGTTATGGCGATAAAGTTTATCTTGTTGTGAATGGTGAAGAGTTGCTGCTCTGAAGGCAGAAGGGGAAAACTCCCACAAGGTTTCTAACATGTCTAAACATCAATTATTTCCACCCCCTTTGAGCAAACAGGGTAATAGGGGCAAATTTGCAGCACTGATGCGCCATCTACAGGGTCAACATGATCCTCACTGTGACAGGGTGTTATTATAGCTTTCAAGCACCCTTGGGAATATCATAATTACCAGAACAGCCATCTTCACTGTTCTAACACATTTCTGAGTGGGACTGTAATGTGTGGATTTTGATGACATACACACAGCTCTGTTGAATTTATCTATTTTAACTGAATATTTTGCTCAGATTTCTGATGCATTCTTGAATTCAGTGAACTGAAACGGACCCCTGAGCCACATACCTTTCTTTTCACAAAGCCTTTAATGTATTTTCCATAGCAGTTTGATTTTCCTTCGTTCAAACTGAAAGTGATTCATTGATTGACTGGGTGTGAGGGAGACGGATTTGGACAATGAAACTAATGAAGGACATTTAATGAGAGGATAGAATGATCCACAATCACACTGAATATTCAAGCTGGAATTGACAAATGTCATTTAAGAGAAAACGTTCCATTTCAAATTTATTTTTTTGTAATGCGTCACTTATGTTTGTGAAGACGGTAAATGTATTTTTTGATCAAATGTAGCTTTAAGTTATAAGTACTGTGTGAACCTGTGACAATGATTGATTGATTGATTGATTGATTGATTGATTGATTGATTGATTGATTGATTGACTGATTGACTGATTGACTGATTGATTGACTGACCAATTCATTCATCTGCTATTTGTAGAAGGACCGAATATATTCTGATCACTTCTTCCCTATTAATCTAAACATATAAGGTGTTTTTGTTTGAAGGGAATTCCACCAGATTTATAGATGTTTGATTTTGTTGCTGACTGACTGAAAAATAAAGCCCTTATGACCTCATAATGGTATTACTGTATTGCATTGCCACAATAACTGGAAGTGTGGGGTTTGAAGGAAGCCGTTTGGTTGCATTATGGGAACTGTAGGAGTCATTTTAGCAACAAGAAGCCAGGGCATCATTGGACCTCATTATTTGTCAGTTATCTAATTTTATGGGACCAAACTAAATCACCACAATGGCTTTTTACGTGTGAATAGAGAATAATTAAATATTCAATAGATGCCAGAGACTGTAAACAATTGAAAAAGAGTTGTGAAATCAGACACATAGTGTTTTAATCACTGCTACTAAGCCATGATGATGTGAACAGAGCACACTAAGAAACCCCTGGCCCTTCAGTAAGAACCAACACAACTCATTTAAAATTCAGTCATTATTGCTTTCATTTAATGCTCTCTTGTTTCATATGTCTATAAATACAGCAAGGACAGAAGCTCTATTTATTAGTCCTTGAAATATTTCAGTGTTATTCAAGCACTGGATGCTGGGAACTACTTAGAGTAATGCAGTGTGTGTGTGTGTGTGTGTGTGTGTGTGTGTGTGTGTGTGTGTGTGTGTGTGTGTGTGTGTGTGTGTGTGTGCGTGCGTGCGTGCGTGCGTGCGTGCGTGCGTGCGTGCGTGCGTGTGTGTGTGTAGTGCTTAAAATTGTCTGCGTGGCTGATTGTTCCGATGTCCTGATGATGACAGAACAGTTGCCTATTGCCAAGGTATCAATTTCCCTCTTTCTGCCCCCCCTTCTCGCTCACTCTCTCCCTACTTCTCAGATCTATGTATCCCTTTCATCCTTCATTGTCCCTGCTACTCTTTGCCACTTCCTCTCTCAACCCATCTTTGACTCACTTATCTTTTCCATCGCTTGCGACCGCAGCCAATTCTCCCCTTCCTTTCTTTTATCTCTCTCTTCCTTCCTGTTCTGTACTTCCACCTCTCGTTTTCTCACCCTCACTCCACAGCCCTCCTTGTTTTTATTTTTCTTAATAAGATATCAATTATTAATTAGCATCCTTTCTTTCAAAGCTGTGAATCACAGGCGGTTGTAATATGTTAAGGGCTGTCATCTGCATAAACAATGTTATCTATAAAAAGAACATGGTAAACATTCATGTAGACTGTTCAAAGGTACAACATGTGCTTCATTGTTCTGCAGAGACGACATCAAATCCATTTCATGCTTGTGGTATATTTCCTTTGAATTCCACTGTCAATGTTTAGCAGCCTGTTTTAACCTGCATCATCACTTTAATCACAAAACACACTCCCCTGGGTTTTCTATGACCTCATCATAGCAACACACTGCAGCACAACCATAAATTATGATGAGAATCCAAATTAACAACATGCTGTGATTGCACAGTAGGGAAAATGTGTTTCTGAAATATGCATTAGTATAACGCACAAGACTGGCACACAGACGTCCGTGGGAACCATATAAACATTTCCTACTCTTCTACAAAAGTTTAGAATATTGTTGAATCCATGTTTAACCATGTTAGTCCCTTTGACTTTTCTGGCCAAGGAGGCAGCATTAAAAGTCATACAAATACCTCCTTCACACACTGAGACTTTAACTTAACATAGAATAAAACAGGAAAATACCCATCTCCAACTCTAATAAGACTCCTGAAGTTGTTTTCCTCATTGAACATGGTGCAAGCCCACCCATGTTTACATCTGTTGTTAGCCTTGAGGAGTTAATGATTCTGTCTTTGGTGTTCGGTGAATATAGAGGCTCTGGACAGATTACAGCAGCTAGCAAACCACCGTGTGTTGCTTCGTGAATAGATTTGTCCAAAAAAAAATAAAAAGTGATATATCATAGTAGGTATCTTTTAATAGAACTTGTTTCAGACCAAATATGATATTTAACATTTAATGTTTAATAAAACAATTTTACAGTGTGTATTCTGAGAGTGTGATGGGACGGGTGCCCCCTAAACAAGTAAACAGCCTATGTGTTGTCCTCCATCATTAATGCAGATTGAGCCGGGCCATAAAGAGAAATGATTATCTGCAGCGGCCAGAGGGGAGGGATAGTCATTTACTGCCATCCAAATGATTATGAATGACAAACACATAATTCGATAATGAATGATTGTTGATGTGTTTGAGAGATTTTCCATTGCCTATTTTGAACAGATGATCACTGGAGGATACTTCTCCAGATAGTTGCTGTACGCTCATGGCAGATTTCACCCTCAAACACACCCTCAAACACACCCTCAAACACACACACACACACACACACATACACACACACACACACACACACACACACACACACACACACACAGACACACACACACACACACACCTCCACCACCAGAGAAACTGTTGACTTTTGCTGCCAATTTTATTTTGGTACATTTTATTGAGTTCCATTTCTGACCTTGTCCTTAACGTGTATTGAACTTACATCCGATCAAATGCCACGCATTTATCCTGCTTGTCTTTTTTCAGCTTAGTTGTCAGCCTGTGTGTGTAAAACAATTTTTTTCCCATGAGAAGTTTGTGTAATCTAACAAGATTCTGTGCCTGAGAGAAACCAGGGACAAGCAACTGGGCAACTGTGTAGAATAACTACACTTTTTTAAACACAGCTAGGAAGCAGGATTTTGACCTTGATCCAAATTCTAAATTTGAATTTGCTGGTGTAACGGACAATTCAGTGAATGGACTCCTATCATCTGTGGCTAACTCTTTATCAAGAATATCTGGATACATCACTTCATTAGAAAGCGATGCTGCCTTTACTGCCCCCAGTGTCTGCCAAAGAAAGCGCAGGTGGACTTGTTCCTTCTGTCTCTGAGGGCATTCATGTGATATTAATGTTTCAAGGCCAGTTACACTTTTTTCCCTTCAAAAGTTTTCACTGAAATTTCATACAACGTGGTACTGTAAGTCTTGAACCATTGTGTGGTTCCTGCTGTGTTAAAGCTTCTTCATGACTTCTGAAACAGCGCCTGTTATTTAAATAGCAAACCCCTGGATGATTGTTTTTGTTTTTTTTAACAGTACAGAGCAGCACGGTGGCGCAGTGAGTACCTCACAGGAACCAGGTCCCGTGTTTCATTCCTTTCTGTGTGGAGTTTGTATGTTCTGAGTTTGTGTGGGTTCTCTCTGGATTCTCCAGCTTCGTCCCTCCTCCAAAAACATGCAACATTAGGTGAATTGATCATCTGAGCATGAGTGGTTGTTTGTCTTTCATGTGGCCCACGATGAGCTGGTGTCTTATCCGGGGTGTACCCCATCTCTTGCCTGTAACATACTGGAATAGGCTTTAGCAGACCCGTGACCTACAGAGTCTCAGTCTGTTTTAGTTTGATTGACAGACAAAAGTCTAATTACAGTAGACGTACGGGCAGAGCCTCAACATCCATCAAATGCCTTGAATGTTTAGATTGTTTGGATAATTTAATATAAATGGGATACAGTGCTGTATACTTTTCCCTCTTAGACATGCTTACTGACGTCACACATATGAACGCAGCCCTTTATTAATATATCATATATGTACTTATAATTCATCGTAAGCTGTACTTCCAGAAGTAAACAAAATAGACTATAAGGAAGACTTTGGACTCTAGTTGAACATCACCTGGAACATCCTGGAACAACAAGTTTATGAAGAGTTTTTTAACCACAACCTTCACATACGACACTGTCATTGTTCAAACAACCCTTAAAATAGCTCTTAGGACTTCTTGACATTTTTGACATGTATTCTTTCTGTACTTTAATTATTGAAGGACATACAGTTCTTTGCTCTACAGTTCACAATGATGGCCCATCAGAAATGGACAAGATGGCAAATGCACCATTCCTGGCAACCAAAAATGGAGTACAAAAAAACCTACATTGATTTGCACCTGACCTTAACGGTAAGTCCACCAATACAGAGATATCCATCAGACGGGGCTTGGTTACAGAGAACTGACAGGAAAGATAGAGCCCATACCGAGCAAGAAAAAGGTCAACAAACATCCAGGGAGGATGTATACACAAAGTATACACACACATCACATAACACAATAAAGGCAAATATAGATACCAAATTGTTTTTTGCTCCTTATTGGATCTTTTTTTTTTTAAAAACAAATATTCCACTAATGAAAATTACATGCAGATAAACATTATTACTAAATTATTCAAGATAGGATAAAATTCTTCAGAATATCTGCGGTCACATCTAGATTCTGCGTTTTCAGGATTTGTAGCAAATTGAATCAGAACTGCAGCAACATTTTTTAGGACTTGCTTTCAGATGTAATTTGTTGTTGTGTTTGGTTTTGTTTTATCCAAACAGTTTCCCATTAGATACCAGAAAACCTGTAGTCACAGAAACAAAATGTGGAGGGAGGAGAAAAACAAAATCATCAGCACAACCAGGAAAACAATAATGATGGCTGCTAGCGCCTTAAATTGATGTCCCCAAAGCAAAGGATTGTATCTTTGCGTGGCTGTGCTGCACCTTCACAATTCATGCTGCTAGAAGATGCATAATCTCAGCCCCTCACCATGCTTGCCTGCATGCTTGATGAAAGGGAAATGGGCTCCATACAAGAGAGACAGAAAAGAGGCTTTCTAGAGAATGACTATTACCTCATAAGTGTGTCTCCACAATTTTGAAAAGGGTTCCGAAATATTCCATTCTCTGGTTTTAAATTGCCAGCCACTGAGGTGAAAAAATACTAAAATTAAATGCACTGCCACACTGAAAACAGCTGGCACGTTGACAAATATACACACCAAACACAGACCATTGCACAAAGAAATAGCAGACAGTGTGTGTTTTTGTCGCCAAGTCAAATAACCAGCTCTTTTTCAATGTGTATTTGCTATTGATGCACCACTTCCCAGAAGATGCAGTATTTCATGGCTGGACCTCAATTCCTCCTCAACATGTTACTGAGCCACACTGCACCTGATGCCAGACCACCACTGTGAGAGCGGCTGCACAACACAAAACACATCTAATAAGATGTGTCTCTCTCTCTCTCACTCAAAGAATAACATCAACACTTAAGTTTCATTTGAAGAAGAAAAAGAAAGCTCAGAACAAGAATCCATCATTGCACAGACTGAATCAATGCTTGAATGTTTCTCACTTTCCAAGTAAACAACTGCTTTAACAGCCTGTTCACACAGGACGGACATGTTCTGAGACATGCAGCTCCTCAAGGTGCTGGGTTGAAAACTCGATTACAAATCAAGGTAATTAATAATGAAATTGAAGATTCCCTTGAAATGTTCAGATCAATTCTATGGATGTCAAGCAATTATTGACACATTTTATTTTATTCACATTTATAGTTTTAGTTGGTTTCACTTTTAAAACTTGTACAATTTCTCATATACAACTTAACAAATAAAAATGGAAGAGGACTGTCATTTAAATTGTGAGATATATTAGATGACATAGAAATGAAATTATTCATGTCATTATATACTGTAATTGTACAATTACTTTTATGTACTGGTATTATAAATCATATCTGTAACCAAGCAATGTTTTTAATTAGATATTAATCTCCTGATATTTTCCCACTAATTCAAATTATTTATATCCCACAGGCTAACATGATCAAATCATCAAATCTCTCATTTGACATTTTTTTAATAGACAATAGTACAAAAGCCAAAGATAAGTTTGCTATGACGCAAGAAAAGAAAATCTTAATTAAGGATTTTCATATTAGCAAAACTGGAGCCACAAAAAAAAAAAAAAACATGATGATTTTTACCTCACCTTCTTTCTCTTCTTTACAGCTCAACTGTTACAATTTACAAGTTCAAATGTCAAATGAATGTGCACAGACACAACTTGAATTACACAACACAACAGTCGTGGCAGGCGTTGCCTGTAATAGCCCAAAAACTGAAGCTATTACTTTCCCTGTCGTTTCCCTTGACGTCTCTGACACGCTGCCACCATCACTGCTTTTACATCCACAGGTTGGGCTGTTTTAGAACTGCTGTTCTAAAACTGCTGCCGCTGCAGATCGGTGATATTGGCTGGGCCTCGGTTCACCTTCTGCACATCAGTGTCACTATGTGTCCTTGATTATGACTAAAATTAAACCTGCTTTTAAACTGAAGATGCTCAATGACTCATTAATAAGTGTTTTAATACATGCAGCTCCACAGGCAAGGACTAAAGGCCGTTTCACAGCATGGAACCCTAAAATATGGAAACTAGTTCATCCTTTATATATTTATTTTTTCGGCAAGTACCATTTATCAAATGTGCAAAATTGCATTGTTGCTGCGTCATGCCTCAATGAATTGGTAAAAAAAAAAAATTAAGTCTGTTGTTACATAAATTAATTAAAGAAAACCAGTAGTATCCTAATGTGGCAGTGCAGAAAGTTTAAAAGACTAAAATGATGGGACATAAAATGTTATCCTAGCAAGTATGTTAATTACGAAAAAGGGATATTGTCAATAACACTAATTTCAATAACCAAAACACACGTTCACTTCCTGAGAACAAAGACATGGTTAAAAACAAACAAACAAAAATCACAAATTTACACAACATTTTGGAAAGATTTTGTTGGCATTTTTTCTTGCTATAGATTAGAAAACCATGATTAATGGACTTCTGTTAGATGACACAAGCTTGATATTAATTTTAACAGTTTTGTTCAGACTAGTGAAATTTTTCATTCCTAAGGCTAAATTTAACAAGGTCCCGTCCATCTTTACAATCTTTTAGACCAGGTCCTTAGACAAAATTAAATCCAGGTGGACAACACATTGTAACACAATATCTGAGGCTGAGTTCTCCCACTAGCCTTGAAAAACAGTGACTGAATATTGTTTTTTGTGTGCTGTTTTGTTTTTTTGTATTTCGTATTTCTTTAATTACAGTACTTCATTTAGCTAATGTATAATTTATCCTTTGGTATATGTCTGTGTTGTGCTTCCATACTTCTGTTATCTATATGTCAGTCAATTTTGTGTTTTTATTTACATACGGAACTTTAAATAAAAAAACAGTGCATCATTAAATCTGGTTCTGGATGAAAGAGTGGTTAACGGAGGAGTCATTCTGAGGATGCATTCACCTCCCCTGCATGCAATATGGCCTTTAACTGCACTACTGGAGCATTCCTCACTACACTACAATGCTGACCTAAGCCCATTTCATAGGTAACTATGATTTATAGTATAATCCACTGACCAAACAGTAAAGCGGATTAAACGTTAGTTGTTAGGCTATCCTCACCTGTCTGTTTAATTGTTGTTTAGTTTTCCACCTCACCTTCATATCACTCTACATTGTTTCTCTGACCATGCTTCACCTCTCTCTCTCCTATCACATTTCAAAGACACCGCTGACAGCCGCAGACACAAACAACAGCAGCAGAGAAGGAGGAATCATGAAGGTGTGTGTCTCTGCAACAGTCACGGTCTGCAAATTGAATAATGCTGAAAATATATAGGAGGCTGTGGATACAATATTTACAAGATCAATGAAAACGTATCTGAAATTGAGACTATTGTTCTTCAATAAATGTATGGGAATCACATTTTATCTTTATTCTTTGGACACAAATGTAGTTAGAATTCAAAAAATGATTTATTAAGCACACTCCCACCAGTCAGCTGGTGGTAAACACATAGAGGCATGCAGATACCCCCCCCCCACACACACACACACAATATATATATATATATATATATATATATATATATATATATATATATATATATATATATATATATATATATATATATATAATGCATTCATTTTCATCACAGACTACCCCTGCAGTGAGTTAACAGAGTTTAATCTCCTCTGAAAATGGCACCTGAGAGGCAGTCCACCTTGAATCTGTGGCCTTGACTCCAGATGCAGCCTCCCCTCAACCTATTACATTTAATCTCAACAAATGGTGAGCTATTTTTCTTGCTGAAGAAAAGATATTGCCAATCTCTCTCCCCCAAGAGTAGTGCTTGAATTAAAATTGATACTTGACTGACTTCATCAGAAACAGCAAACTGTATCTAATGTTCTCAGGGACCTGTCAGCAACGTCAAGGAGTCTGAGTGGCTGGGCCTCAAACTACAGTCGATAGGCCAATTGGTGAGCTGGGGAGTAGTTTAAGATAGCACCATGTCAGTGGCATGCTAGGACTGAGAGATTAATGAAGACCATCATGATTTGTATTATAGAAGATTATATCTATTTACTTCTGGTTCCAGATGAACCCTAATGGTTCCTCTAGTGTTTTCTACTTTTTCTCCTCATACTTCTGCTTTACTTCACCTCCTGTTGAGCAGATCAAGAGCATGAGTGTCAGTGGGATAATACCCAGCTCCCTGTAGATAGTGTTTAATTACACAGAGAAATTGTAATCCTGCAGCCTTTCCAGCCTGTTTACATAATCACATTGAGAGAAAGTCTTCATCAAGGGCTCAGTGGTCACATTACTGTCTATACAGAGCTCACCTGATTACTACCAATTAGTGACGGTCTGGAGTTCAAGAAAATTTCACTTTGAAAGAAAAGTAAAACCACTTTTTTGGGAACCAACAGAATTGTATGGAAAGAAGAAGTTGGACACAACAGAACCATTTTCAACAATCAGTTCACCATCATCAATCACTCTGCTGGCATTGTAGTTCAAATGTCAGGATGGGACACAAGCCAGTGTTCTGTTTCTGTGTGTCCTCTTTTGTTGTATCTCTCCAACTTCCTGTGAAGATCATGTCCCTACCTGCTTTTCCTTATCGTGTACCTAATAGGACCGCCAGAAGACAAAACCTAAATTTTTGAGTGATCTGACTAGAAAAAATTAATTTTAAGGTAAAACTTGATGCTAACATAACATTCATCTGTGCCATGGAAAATATCCTGGTAAGATATAAAGGGTTTGATAAGGACAATGGGACCACAGCTCACATGTTATCCGCTGCTTGAACAAGCATGCGTCACGTTTTCCACATTTCATCTTTTTTGTCAAAAGAAGAAAGGGCAGCCCTGTACAGAAGAAAAGAAAACGAGTCCCTGCAAATTTAGCTTCCTGAAGTCCTGCCTGTGTGCATCAGTTTTAGAGGTTCCCAGAGGACTACATAACCGATTCAGTGGATGTCCTCAGCACTTTGCAGTGGCTCTTTCAATGAAATTATTTTATAGTCAGTTTTACTCACTCAAACATGAAGTGGCTAAATTTGACTTAATTGTGTAGCACACCAAGAATCAGACAGGTGAATGACACCACTTTGTAAACTGAGAATCAGAAATTTGTGCCGCCCCTGCAATGCTGGCAAAAAAACTACGTAATATAAAAAAAAGCTCCTTTTGCTGGGATGTGTTATACAAACTTCACTACACAAAAGGATTTTTTTACAGCCTCATTATCTGGGCTGGAGAAGTGAGTCACAGGCCAAATCTAGTCGTATCTCTCTCCTCCGCAAACATCCTGTCAGTTGTCAGAGCAGAGGAACAACAGCTGTTCCAACGTTCTCAGTGTCACTTTTTCTTTGCCACTTTTCCAAAAGCAGACCATCGTCTCCTCCTCTTTTCCTCCCCTTTCACCAGTTCCTGCTTGGCTGGCTCCCTCATAAGTAACAGAACAAGAAGGACTGGCAGTGGCCTCGAGGTCTGACATTGCCACAATGTGGGTGGTGATGAAACAGTACTGCGCCCGACTCAGCTCGACTTGACTTGACTCATTCTTGGTGGGCATTACTACTCTGTATGCTGCACATCCATCCACCCCAGTAGACGGACAAAAGAATCACTGAACAACCTGTGAGATGATATATATGAGTATATATAATCAGACAGATTTGCATGTATTTAGATAAATAGCCTCACAAACACACACACACACACACACACACACACACACACACACACACACACATACACACATTTGCATACACGCGAACACACAGAGAAGATCAATGTGCTGAGGGCTGGAATTCGATTAGCTCCATTACTATGGATATAGTGTTAGATGGAATGGAGAATATCACGCTGACATTAGGTATATAACACACACACACACACAGACACACACAGACAGACACACACACACACACACACACACACACACACACACACACACACACACACACACACACACTTATACTCAGTTTTATAACCGACACACAACCAGAGAGGTGAATTTTATGTCTTCTCTAAATGTTGCTTGAATGTTAGTGGACAGTGGGGGGGGGGGCATGGTAATGTGGCAGAGAGGTAAGTGAGCAACAATTGCCCTGACTCTTACAGAAGCTGCAGTATGGAAACAGCATGTGGGTTTGAAATAACGGGATGACAAAAAGATGTGATTACACTGTGAGGGGGTCAGGTCTGTGAATTTTCTCGCTCTCAAAGGGAAGAAAAAGAATGGATTTGAAAAAGAAAAGATGAGTCGAAAAAGTTTCCATTTCAGTAGTGGTGAAATTTTGACTGGTTCCAATCATCTGGTGTGTGTGTGTGTGTGTGTGTGTGTGTGTGTGTGTGTGTGTGTGTGTGTGTGTGTGTGTGTGTGTGTGTGTGTGTGTGTGTGTGTGTGTGTGTGTGTGTGTGTGTGTGTGTGTGTGTGTGTGTGTGTGTGTGTGAGGGCCAGCGGTTACCTCACCAGCTAGAAGCGAAAATTCAGGTGACAGTTCCCGAGGGGGGAGGAATAAAAAAAAAAACCTTAGAATACTAACAAGCCCACCTTACACCTGCCTGCACTGGAAAGTCGGATGAATACCAGTCCGCCCCTTGAATGATTCTAGGAAGGGTTTTTTTTTTGTTTTTTTCTGATCATAATCCCACATACCCGCTTTAAAAACAAAAGCAGCTCCAAATTGGAATCAGCAAACATCCTATAGGAAATCTGCAGTGCATGCACTTGTGCCTCAACAATTCACTAGTTACCCTACTAAGCAAAGCAGCTCACGTAGGCTATTAGAAGAAGAGGTTCCAGCAAGAATATCTATTGAGCGACTCAGTCAAAGCCTGCATTGAGCGCCAAACCGCTGAAATGCGTCACTTTTAACTCCATCCAGTAAAATGTGGTAACCTATTTTTTCCTATTTTGTAACGTTAAAGCTTTTGGTTTTCTCGCTGGCGTGCACACACACACACACACACACACAGGGAGAGACACGCACACGCACACGCATACACACACATAGGTACAATAAATAGAAAATACAAGAGAATTGGTGCAGAGGCTCTTACCTTTCACACAAGTGAACATCAGTGAAAAGATTAAATTCCAAAAAACAATCCCTTTCTTAATCCTCATCGTTTTTGTGTGAACAAAGTCCTTTCGGCCACATTTAACGCATCTCCTGTTGAAAATGTCCCGTAAATGTTCTATAGATGCGTCGTAGTATCCGTCTCTGTACATCCCCTTCATGTTCCTAACTAATGCATGCACCTTGTCGCCTGATCCTTTTCTCTCTCTCTCTCTCTCTGTGAGGTTGGAGCAGGTTTCCCTTCCCTTCTCAGAGGAGGAACAGGCAGAGCCACCCAGCCGAGCTATACGTCAGCTGATAGGAAAGAAGTGATCAAGTCTGAATTTTAAGGATTGGACCAAAGCAACCTGGACGAGGGCTCAACCATCTCTGCTGAGGGGGGCATCAAGTGTGAGCGTCTCTGCGCGCTCGAATCCGGCGTTCAAGCGTCTGTCCTGATTCCCCAGAACCCGGAGCAGAAACGAAAGGAGTCTAGTTTACAATCCGAGTGCTGCCTTCATCGATCCGCAAGAGAAGCACGTAGAGAGAGAGAGAGAGAGAGAGAGAGAGAGAGAGAGAGAGAGAGAGAGAGAGAGAGAGAGAGAGAGAGAGAGAGAGAGAGAGAGAAGGTGGAGGTGGGGATGAGAGGGTGAGGAAAGGAGAGAGAGAGAGAGAGATTTTGATTTTGAATATCATTTTTATTCATAAAAGTCAAATTATAAAATTATCATGTTGTCACAAAATCCAAAATAGAGAGAGAGAAAGAGAGGGAGGCAGAGTCCTGTGTAAGTATGATGTGGCCGATGTGTGCGCCACAAATCATCAAGTGGGAACCGTTGGGGGTGTCGGGGTGGGGGGGTGGGGGAGAATGTAAATCCTGTGAAAGAAATGAACTCTGTTAACGACAGTGTGTGGTTTATGTGTGTGTGTGAGAGAGAGAGAGAAGGGGAGAGAGGAGATGGGGGTGTGAAGTGCGACTCTGACAGGCAGCATCCCGTCCTGAAAGCTGATGAAAGAAATTCGCCTGGTAGGCAATCCCGTCATAACTCTGATTTTCATTTTGGAGATGGAGCGCTGCCGTTATTGGTGGTGATGGGACTGGGCAATTTGCAATGCAAAGACGGGGGGATGATGACGGAGCAGAGCGCGGCCCAGCTGCGGTGGGGCTCTTCTGCCATCTAGCTTTGGAAGAGTCACCGTCCTGTGGTTTGAGACGGAGAGAGAGAGGGAGACAGAGAGAGAGAGAGAGAGAGAGAGAGAGAGAGAGAGAGAGAGAGAGAGAGAGAGAGAGAGAGAGAGAGAGAGGAGCAGTGATTGCGCATGGACTGGACAGGATCGGAACGCATTCAGGTGTGTTTCTAAAGCATCTGTTGGCTGTGACGCGCGTAACTCTGTTTCTGTTAAACATTGACATCATGTGTGCAGGTCAAGTCATTTATGTGCAGCTTCAAATCTGATTAATAATTGTACTTTTAATCTTCATACTGATTAAATCCACTACCCTAGTACTGACACGATTTTTATTTACTTTCAAACTGAAACTTCATAAATAAACTCTATGCCTCTCTGACATTTGAGAACGAGCCGTCTTCAGTATGAGAGCTGTCCCTGGTGCTGAAACCAAGTGGTTTCCACTTACTAGAAAAGAAACTGACTTGTGTTTTCATCATTCACTAACAAAAATACATAATTAATGTACATCAGAAGGAGTTCCTTATACTCACATTTCAGTCAATATATTCTTTGGATAAGAAAACAAACAAAAGTTACAACAAAACTTTCAAATCTGCTTTCCAGATTACCGCCTTTTTACATGTGTCTGTTCTATGTCCAAGGTTATTTGGCTACGGCGTCCAACCCCACCCCTTCCCCTGTGCTCCTTTGTGAGAATAAATGGGAGAAAACAGCTTGATCCTCTTCTAATCTCATCTCATTATAAGGCAGCAGGGGGGAAAGGAATCGTTGTCCTGTGGCCAAATATTTGCAAACATTATACAACTCAAACCAAATGGTGCAAAATATCACATTTTTAGATGTAATGCTGTGAGATTTATTTCGGATTTTGCTGCATTAAATAGATGTAACATTTTACAGCCTTTGTATTTTGTGGATTATATTTAACGTTTGATTTTTTTTGTTTGTTTGTTTGTTTATTGTGTCTGTAGCAGCAAAATGAAACACATTGTTGAAATCATTTTTTTTCCTAGATATTAATCTCAGACTACACTTAGAAATTGAATTGCCACAACATGAGTGATAGATTTTTATTCCTGCTCTGAATCTCTGTGGAGTTCTTTATTTTAATGGTTTATGCAGGCAACCCATTGCATATCCACCGGTGTGAGGAAGGAGGTCCCTTATTCCCTCCTGGCATCAGGATTCTTCAGGTGTCTACAGGCCCGGTGGAGGCTGTTGAGAATGGATTGAGGCACCAGGTAGCTTGTCTTTACCAGTGTAATCGACAGGTGGGCCCAGGAGAGTGGGCTCCAGTCGTATTGATGCCTCTCGCCTGCTCTCTCTTGCTGCTTTGATGAGCAATCAGACTGCCAGTTACCTGATCCTCTTGTTGTTTTTCTGCTTTTCCGTGTGTGTGTCCATATTTTTGTGTTTGTAGTCCATGCATGGTACATGAATAAATTCATGCAAGAGTACTCACAAGAGTAACCTCTTCCTTTTATGGTATTGTCCTTTTTTCAGCAGGTCAAGGTTTACATCTCAAACTAGTCGTCAGCCCATACCTCAGTTGTGACATTTCGACCTCTGCCTAAACATAACTCAGTGCATAGCAAGACACACACAAACACATACACATTTATATGCTCATGGTATACAGTATAAAGAATAAAAAAAATGTAAATCAGTAAATATGGGATAACTTACTGTATGTACATTATTCTAACAGTGTGTGTGTGTGTGTGTGTGTGTGTGTGTGTGTGTGTGTGTGTGTGTGTGTGTGTGCGTGCGTGCGTGCATGCGTGAACATGTGCATGCTTTAGCCCAAAGGGTAGTGAATTTACTGTCATGTGTTGCATCATGAACAGGTGGCATGCTCTCCCCGTGTCTGCGTGGGCTCTCTCCGGGTTCTCCGGGTTTTCCTCCCACCTCCAAAAGCATGCGCTCCAGGTTGATTGGCCGTTCCAAATTGCCCGTGGGAATGAGTGTGTGTGCGCATGGTTGTCTGTCTTCGTGTGTGGCTCCGCGCTGCACTGGCATCGTGCCCGGAGTGTCCCCCGCCTCACGCCCTATGCCGCCGAGATAGGCTCCGGCTCCCCATGACCCACTGCGGCGGATATTGCGGTGGTAATCTGAAGATGATTGACTGTTGCATCATGAACAACAAAAACCAGTCAGCTAATGAGCCAGGTAGTCTGCCAGCCACCTGACCTGTGGTGAGACAGCTGCATTAACTGCAGTGACTGTTTTCCTCTCTGGAGATTCAGGTTATTGTACTTTTGAATTTGAAAAGCATGTTCCGATTAGCAGTGGCCATGTATGAGGAATGATGCCTGGGAAAATGTTGGTGTTGGACAGGAACAAAGATCCCCTGTCTGCCCTGAAGGGGCCTGGCAGGGTGTTTAGATAGGTGTTAGTGAGTGTGTGTCTGCAAGTTTTAGCCGTATGATATGCAAGAGTGCACATACATGTGTGAATAAAACTGTCAGACTATTGTTCTACCTGTTTGTAACATGTGTGCCCTTCAGGCGTGTGTGTGCTAAAATGTGTGTGTACCTGTTGTGTGCATGTACACATGCTATGATTCAATATGACTGTGTGGATTAAAAATGAACTCTTCATGGTCGGGTTATGTTTTGATTGTGTGAGCAGGGGTAAAGTGTAGCTGGTGGGGGGGTTGTCCAACCTCAGGCTGGACACTGATGTTGGATTAGCGGGTTTGACTCCCCCCAGAGGAAGACGTGTGATTCTGGCCTCTCTCACACACTGCTGTTAATCCACTGCGGGGTTCTGCTACTCTGTTGCTCCAGACCTTCTACCTACAGCCCCACAGGGGCATTGGGAGAATGTGTGCTGGCAAGAAGGGGGAAATGAGCATGTGAGTATTGTAGTGACATAGACACGTGAAATGCAATGTCTAAACCAAACATTTGAGTTTATACAGTGTAAACGAATGTCCACTCACTATTGTATGTTTTTTCTTCAGTAGAGTGCACTACTTTATGATCTGATAAATTCAGACACCATAATGTGGCTTATCTTTACACCGTTCCAGTGCTTGGGGATGATGGTTCATTTGGGAATAATGAATGAAGAAGAGGAAAACACAGAGAGCAGGTTGGAGGCAGGTAATTCCCTGTATCCAGAATCAATATGATGCTGAAATCTAAAATGGATCTTACATGTATGCCGAAAAGCATATCATCACACTTTTTTTTTCTTAAACTGGTAATATGGTGGCGTACTGACAAAAATATGCATTGACAGTTTCACTAGCATGCCTGGCAAGATCATCGTCAACCTGATGCTAGTATTTGAGCTCAGGGCAACACTGTGAGCCGTGAGTCACAGGAAATGCTGCTGTCTGAATATAAAGTAACATCAAAACCATTTTTAATCCAGCAATCTCAACTTTGTTTAAGTTTTATGATTTTGAAAAGATTCATAAAATATAATAAGCTTTCCTGTATGAGAAGAAAAAGTATCTGACTTTTTCTCCTGCTAAAGCTCGTCTTATTATATGTGAGCTCACCGATACACACCATACTGCTATCTTTTTCTCATTAGGTTCTACACTGGTCTCTGCTGCAGGAAGCAGGATCATGGGCTTTGTTCACACATGTGGCCTCTTATCTTGTGAGGAAATATCTGAAACTGTAGAGACAACAATGACAAGAAAAAGGAAAGAAGGACAAATAGCAAAGGGCTGAACCGAAAAAAGTGTTAAAAGTATTGACTGGATGATCGTGGCAAACATGAAGGTTAGGAATAGAAACAGATCTGAATACGTAAGAGTGAGGAAAGACAGAGAACATGCAGAAACAAGCAAAGAGCAGAATGAGGATGAATCAAGATTCTTGGTGCTGAAAACAGAGAAAGAGTGACAGAGGAGAGAGAAAAAAGTAAAGCATTATAATAAGGTGCAAAAATAGATTTGTGGCACACCGAACCCAAAGTAACAAAAACAATGTAAAGAAAACTGAATCTAATTGACAGACAGACAGACAGACAGACAGACAGACAGACAGACAGACAGACAGACAGACAGACAGATAGATAGATAAATAGATATAATGGAGGGCTGGGAAGCATGGAAGTGTTTATTGGGTTGTTGTTTTTTTGACTGAATGAATTTCAGTAATTGCTCAACAACAAACACAGTCAACCATTTCTGTATGTTCATATTTAAGGTTAAACTATCTTAACAATGTAATTAAGGAGATGGAAAGTTTTTCCATCCTAACAATAATTGGTAAAGCTACAGCTAGGATTAAAAAAAACCCCACTGTTGTCTGTTAAAGTGGGTCTGCTGCAGCATTCTGAACTTCAAAGACACTCTCATCATATATTGAAATGTAGAATGAGCACGCTGGAGAAACACAGGCTTAATCGCATGAATAGAAGATCAAAAGGAAAAATTGCTGATTGAGGGAGAGGAGGAGAATATTAGCAAACACTAGCTTTTTGATTTACTGCGGAGAGGAAAAAAATTAGTCAAACACCTTTTTTGGAGAGGTGAAATGTTGCATTTGATTCCAGGTGGGTAAGGAGACTTGTGAATGTGCTGGTGGTATTAAAAAATTGCTGTGGTTATTAAGAGCAAGGTTTTTTGACACTCAACATAACAGCTGTGACTAATCACACATTGAAAATTCTTACCTACACTGAGCGAAGCAGGGTCAGGCTTAAACTGCACCTTTGAAGTAGTTCTATGCATGAAACCTCATCGGGCAGTGAGTATGAACAGTTTATGACTCATTGTAAGTAACCAGAATTTCACAAATCCATTCATTTGTTCTTCCCATCATCCCGAATTCTCATCCTAGCAGACAAGATCATCAAATTACCAATTTGAATTCTGGTAAATTAGTATTTCTTCAAAACAACCACACTCTATATTTAATTCTTTCAACACCTCTGAAAGAGCAGCACAGTTTCAACATGGTTTTGGTGTCTCAAAGCCAGACATAAAAAATCAAATATGTAGACCATGATATGCCTTGTGCTGGAGCTCACTGGCTGCATGTATAAAAAGAGGCAGATTACTGGATTTATTTTTTGAGAGCTTGCATTACTTCTTACAGAGTATGCTGTAAGGTAGAGGCAAATTGAGTATCCTACTAAGCAGCTTAGCAATTCCTGTAACATAGAGTGTTACTCCTAAGGTGGAATGCATGTCTTTCAGAGCGGCTTGCCACATTCCCAGAAGGTCGATGACTTACCTTACGCTCAGGTTTCAGGCAATTCCCGTCATAAATGATGGTTAAAGAGTATACTGATGCGACTGCAGCTTTCCATACCATCCTTATTATGTTGCATTTCAGCTCATTCCATTGCTCATCCATCATCCCCACCATAGTCACCTTCACTGCGACTTAGTCAGTGTGCATTTTCATATAGGAAGAAAAATAATTAATAATACAATTAGACCATGCCATAAAAATAATAGGAGTCACAGTGTGATATTGTCAACTTCTATGCTGAACGTCTGTTCAAAAAAGTTAATATGGCAGTCAAACAAATTAGAACTTATGTAAGAATTTATGTAAAGAAAAAACAAGCTCAATCTTTTCATGATATATAAAAGACCATGCTGTGTGAATGTTTGCTTGCAGTTTTTTTCAGTCGCTAACAGCCGTTTGTCCAAACAGCAGTCACATTTTCAAAACTCTAAACGCAATTAGCACAGCATCGGTCTTTTGTGGCCATACCATTCACACATTTCACGTTGTTTTCACTCAATGTACAGTCAGTGAACATATTTCCACAATGCTTTCATTTTATTAACAGACAAGCTATACCTCCCAACAAAATTATGGATTGCTTTTTTATTATTTTCGAATGTTAACCCACAACATCCCAAAATTACAACAATATTCCTAACCTTATATACAGTATAAAAACCTCTGCCTCTGCAATGATATCAGTTCAAAAATAATATATCGCAGCTGATAAACATACAATCGAATATTTTTTTTAAAATTTTAATGTTTTTTTTATTTCATATACTCAATTAATCCTGAAAGGGAAATTAGTGGCACACTCTAGTCTTAGTAATTCATACGTGCAAATATTAGTGTGTACAGGCCCTAAACACACTCACACACACAGGGTTCCCGTACGCATGCGGGGGGGGGGGGGGGTAGAGTGGTGGGTAGCCCCTTTATGGTGCACCCAAATGAGCAACTTGTAAGGGTGACGGCGCCTTGCTCAAGGGCGGGTCAGCAGTGCTCCGGACGTGAGCTGACACCTCCCACTGTCAGCTCACACTCCGGGTATTTTTGGGTGGGAGGGGGAATTGAACTGCCAATCTTGGAACATTGGGCTCTACCATTGAGTCACTGCCGCCCCCCCCATTGACACACAGCTGATCATTACCAAGGGTGGATCCAGCACACCAAGCGGTTCTATCCCAGATGCATCGCCCTGGATAATATCAGAGATCGTAGAGATTAGAGACAGTAATTTTGTGTTTTTACGTGACCCCCCCCCCCCCACACACACACACACACACACGCACACACACACACAGTTTTTTCCGGGCTTTTTGCTGTTGGTTTTTTTTGTTCAGAATGCTCATGTAGATTTCATGGCTATTTTTTTCACTGTAAGCTTTTTCTATTCTATCATATTGTAAACACTATTTTTACTGTACCTCCTGTAATAAACTGTAAAGGAAAAAAACGGATTTGCTCTTTACTGGAATACTTTTGAATGTGAACGTTGCACGTGGACATAAAGTTCACAACCAAGACATTTTGTGTACATTTTGCAGGCAAATACCATTAAAACTGAAACATAAAAGTCTATGTAATTTTTCAAATGTCAACAATACCTAGTATTTTGAAACCTGACGTACTTTGATTGACTACATGTACCTTATTAAGTGAAAAGAAGCATTATTGTTTGACACAGTAATTTCATTTTGAGTCGAATATCCAGTGTTTTGGTAAAGTGTGTGTACAGACAAAGATGTATTCTATTTTGAAATGAAGAGTTAGTGTTTATTTCACAAAATGTGTTTTTGAGAAGAAAATTAACCATTTGGTCAATTGTGCTTTCAAGGTGTGAGTCTGTGTTAAGAGTTTAGAAAATGTGATTGCTGTTTTGACAAACGCTTATTAGCGACTGAAAAAAACTAATGTGAACAGCATGATTTCAGTATGTCTTAGTTGGGTGCACATATCAAACCTTTTCAGGGCAAAAAATATTGCAACATTGAATACATGGGCAACTTGCAGTTCATATTTCATTTTCATGTTTAAAAGAACTGTACAGATAACAGTAAATATTGCAAACTAAAATAAAAGCTAGTCCAAGAGCAGAACAATGCAGAAAATGGGTAAGATGAGATGCTTGGTTGGGGGACTCATCGCTTGTATCTACCCAAAACCATCAATAAGATCTTGTGTCATTTCTTCCTTGTATCTCAGAGAACATGCAGAATGAGGTAAAATTAGCCACTGACGCATGACAATTTAGCCTCAACTATACTGTGTTATATATGTAACTCCTTATGGAGCTGATTTGCTACATATTGTGTGCAGCACAAAACTGTGTGTCTTGTTATCCAGCAGATTATGTTGGTGTAGGCAAGAATTATGAGACCAACACAAATACATGTTGCTAAGGTACAAATCGCATGCACCGGAAATCCGACAGGTAGCAGCAGAACAAATGGTATTAATGTGTCAAAAAGAGACAAAAAGAAATTAAAGGTTTGATGCTCCTCAAACATCTATTTTCTCTTCAGTAGTCACAGGATATACCTCACCTCATATTTTTTGGCCACCCTGGGGCAAACTACAAAAATGGGTCATACCTCTGAAACTGCTTTAAATTCAAGTTTTGTGTTAGCTTCATAGATGCCCAGCAAACTTAATTATATACACCAATTAGTCTCAGATGAATGTGTTTTGGGGTTTTTTTTTTGCTGCACTGGCATACAAAGGGTGATGCTGATCCACACACCACATTCTCTTCAAATGGCTTTGAACACAAAGACTGGTTGTACTCTTTACTGCATGGGCACTTATGATTCAAATGTGTGAGCCTCACATTTGCATTTTAAATGTTTGTATTTCGATGATATTTTTACGAAGACCAATTTTCACTTGATTCCCACATTTACAGGTGCGAGTAAACAAACTTGACGAGTGCAAAGGGTGGGCCATTTTGGTTCTTACAATACCTGTGGGAGCATGAAATGGTCCTGTTGGCGTGAAATGGTGGGAAAAGAAATAGAATAAATGTCGGACAGAGAGACAGAGGAGATATTTTGAGAGAGCAATTACAGTGAGTAGAGGAGACAGGATATGAGTCACGAAGGAAGATGATGTTATGGAAGACATACTGTACTTTATCTCTCTTCCTGTCCAGATGGGAACCCTGTAAAATTACAATGGGTTTAAGTAAATTATTACGAACCTCCTGTATCTAATATTTAGCACACTGTGCAGAATCTCAATCATAATAAATGAAAAGTACAACAGGGAAAATTGGTGGTCGAATGTGATTATATTCTATCTTGATGGAGTTAAACTCTTAATCATGTGCATTTACTTTTGGTTTTTATCCAAATATCACATTGCACCAATCAAAACCTGATTCCTATCTCCCCACTGTGATTGCCCTTTAAATAACCTATTGTTTTGCTGAACGAATAAATTTCTTTGTGGATCTGATTTATTTGAGTAACACTTTATTCCACCCTCAGCCACCATGAAACACCAAATCAAAAACAAATCAGGGTAGACTTGGATAATCAACATTATTCACAGCAAAGGGAGTAAAATTTCACATTTGAGAGAATATATAAGAGGGTGTTTTGATGGTTAAGCAGATAAATACAGAAACTGAAACAAGCTTACATGCAGACATATCCTGTGAAATTCATCTGAAAAGAACCTGAGCAATGCATTTACCAATTTAAGAGAAGGCGAGATTGTATGTGCATGACTGGGTAAGTGAATGGTATGACACAGTGAACGGAGGCGGCTTAACAGATAAATTTGCTGAATTTGAAGTTTCAGACTTACGTTGTAGCCTGCGGTGCCCAACGACTGGAATGAGAAAAAATAAACCTCTCCTTAACCAGAAAAAATCATCCCTATAGCAATATCAGGAAAATCCCCACTCACACCATCACTCTGGGTGTCCTTCCTATCCAAACAACCCTCTTTTGCTGAGCTTATTTTCACTTGCGGGTGCCTTGTTTTAGTGCGTTTAGCTTCCATTGCCTTTCCCTCCAAAATTCTGTCAAATCTCACAGAAAAAAAGGAAGACGCAGTGTCTTCTTTGTGCCTTTACGTTTATTTTCCCCTCCTGTTTTGCTGTCTTTTTCTGTGCTTTTGCTGACTGGTGTTGTTATTTTGCATCATGTTTCTGTCTACTTTTATTTTTGAGCGCCTGAATATCAATACCCCAATTCCTTTTTCTCCTTTTTGATTTTTCCTCTTCATTGTGCCATTCGTGTGAAAAAATATTGTTTGTAAAAAGAAATGAAACACCCCCATCATTCACACAAACAAGACATTGCAGAAATGTCTGCAAATGAAAAAAGAAATCATCACTGCGTTGGATGATAGCCTGTTTGAAAGAAAAATGTGAAAACCATAAACTGCATGTCTTTCTGTATTGTTTGTGTTTTGCTCAGGCTCACTAGTGGCCAACCAACATTTTTAATTTTGTCTCAAAGTTTGAATTACATGATGTTATACTGTGAACGCAATGAAGAGCATGTCAACAAGAGTTTGAAGAAGCATTAGGTTTACAAAGTTAAAACTTCCAAGGTTGGATATTTTCAAAAGAGCAACAGAACAAGAGAAGTTTTTGAAAATAATCTGTACAATATAAATTCAGTTTGTGTGCCATATGTTTTATTGTCATAGAACTGAGACAGACACAATACATTATTGTGAATAGCTAGACGGTCTTGGCTGTGTGATTGTCTTATAAAACATCTGTGGATCATATAAACTTGAATATTCTATTTTTCATTTTTATTCTTCACCTAAAATAATTCAATAATTGAATCATCTCAGCTGTCATTGTATGCTTAAAATCCCTTTGCATTTATATCATTGGTTCTGTTCTGCTGCAAAAGAGAGTGGCCTATCTAAAATGGAGCAGTATAAAGTCTTGTACAACCTCTTTTGTTCTGCTGTTTTTCTGAAATAATAAATAAACAATAAATCTGATGTGCGAGGAGAGGCTCATGGAATCCCAACTCAATGATTTTCACCTTGCATTCATCACTGCTGCATCTCAAATCCTATGCAGCATCCACCAAGTTGAGGATTTCATATAAAAAAATTGCAAGGACGGATTACAACCGCACCCACGCGTACTGTACATAAACAACTCACATTTAACTATCAGCAATGTTGGAGAAAAGTGAGAATCCACACAATGAAATGAAAAAGAGACTTGAGGCCAAACCGGATACTATTTGCCCAATCTTGGTAAAAAAGTTTTATTTAAAAAACATTTACGTGTTGTTCTGAACTGATAAAAAATGGAAACGTTTCATTAAGTCAATATTGGGATGCTGTAAGTGGCTGTGCATTGTGACGTTTTGGTGGGGAAACAGCAGGTGGGAGATGGCTCTCTTTAGTTTAAAGAAGTGCCTTGACTGAGGTAAGATTCCCCCAGGATCAAAACGAGCTGCTATTTTTAAGGTAGTGAGCACCTCTTCAGTGTGAAAGGGTTTGTTGATGCATGTGGTGATGAACTGAGACAAAATGTGGGCACAGGGTTTAAAGAGAGGTGCGTGGTACTGGGCTGAATTGACACAGTTAGAATAAGGTATGATGGTCTGTAGAGCCACGCGGTGCACTGGCGTTGTGCCCAGAGTGTCCCCCACCTCACGCCCTATGCCGCCGGGATAGGCTCCGGCTCCCCGTGACCCGCTGCGGCGGATACAGCGGTGGTAATCTGAAGATGACTGACTGACTGATTGGTCTGTAGAGCCAAGCTATGGCCTCAATGAAAGGTTGAAATGGTGGCAGAACCAGCAGCTGGGGCTGCCATTTGAACCTTGGACGTCTGATTACTTACAATATACAATATATAATGCAAAACTGCTTGCCAAGAATTTTAAACGACCAGGGTTTTGTTTCTTTCTGAGAGTAAGGAAATATTGGAAATTATTCCCCTTCCCATGTTTTGTATTACTCATGCATGACTTTACAACGTAAGCACTATTTCTAGTCTCCGAAGTAAGATTGACTACAGGACGTAGCACAGTGAACAAAGTCAAATAAAACAACAGGTTTTGTAAATGCATCTGTTCTATTCATGTGTCACAGTAAGGCATGACAGTATTACAGTGAAACAGCACACACAATGACAGGACCCTGAAGCAGCTAATTGTAATTGGAACATTCATTATTTTCACTTTTATTTTTCCTAATGTGGCATGCCAAAATTTCTCCTGTGAATAATTTACATACAGATCTGCTTAGGGTGATTAGATGGAATGAAACAACAACACTCTACTCTTACATTTATTGTAGCACTAAATGGATCTTAAATTTCACTTTGTGGAGTTCAAAATGCAGTGGACTCTATTTTCTAATTGTTCACAGATGGTTTTGATTTATATTCATTGAATGCCATCCTGTAAATAGACACCTATGTGGGTGTCCCCCAGGTATGGCCCACCCACTCAAGCCATACCTGAATGGGCAGGCCAGTTATCATTTTAGTTCTTATCTATTCAAGCTAAAAGCAAGAATTTTATAACTGTGTTTAATTCTCATTTCACCTTTATTTTATCATTACAACAACCTAAAAGATTAGGAATACAGCTTTGCAGAAAGTGTGTGGTCTGATAATGACAGTTTAAAGAATGAAACATAAAGTCTTCTCAAGTAAAGTATGTGAATAGGTTGAGAATATTTCAAACAATATGACATTTTATCTTCTTTATAAAGTTAATAAAGGTCATTCATTCATCTTGTTACTGCTTCACAAGCTGTGGCGGGTGGTATCGGACATTATTTGTATATAATTTGGATTATCATTAAACTATACAAGAACAAATTGATGGAATAGGTAAAAACACATCAGGACACTAAATTGAAACTATAATGATTGAATGTTTTATTTATTTAATTGACACAACAGAGCTTCTCTACAATTTTCCTCTAAATTCAAACTTTGAAATGAAAACAAATGTTACTCTCTGAAATTAAAACAAATGTATCCAGCTTCAAAATGGGTTGGTGTCATCATTAGACCTTAACAATGAAAATTATTATTAATTATTTTATGAACATTACAAAATTCTGTGATGCCTGCCAGTCAGCTGGAGACGCTGCTGTTACGATGCCAAGATGGTTTGCTTCTCCTGCCTTCTCCTCTCCATCTCCTGATGCTCCCACAAGGGCTCTCACACCATTATTATACTTTCATGTGTCCTGAGCAAAGTTTTTTTTTTGCGAGTCGCATAATGAGGTGTGACATCACCTTACTGGTGCATTTCTCGAACAGGATCGAAGTATTTATGGCAGCCAGATCAAGAATATTATTAAAACCCCACCAATGGTCATCATCGTGTAGGAGCTTTCACTGGATATTTCCATTCGATCAAGCACAACTACTCAAACCTTGGTTCTGTTGTTGTACTATACGTAACAGTCTCCAGTTTAGCCTCATGGCCACTTGTGATGTTGACAGCTGTGTGGATTGTGAGTAGAATGGAGACATTTTTCCTTGATTAGCATTGATAGACTGTTAGGGTTGCACTGTCACATTTCAGCACCTCTTTAGTGAGCAGAGCCCTTTGCTCCTCTACAAATAGAGGAAGCTCTTGTCTACCCTTATTTACTGGACCAACCACGCTGGTTTTCTGGGCTTATAGTGCTTTAGAAAGTTCAAGAGAAGTAGAGATGTTATCAGTGGTGATACAATCCCCCCACCCCCCACCCCCCCTAGACAAATTACCTGCGTTGAATGGGGGAAATATCAGTGTTTGTGAGCCATGAGCAAAACAACTTGGCATCGTAACAGCAGTGTCTCCAGCTAGCTGGCAGCCACCACGGCAATGTTTGGAATGTTCATAATAGTTAATAATTTTCATGCTTAGGAGGTCAGCTGACACCTCCTACTGACAGTGGGAGGTGTCAGCTCACCTCCCAAGCACTGCCAAGGCACCCCTGAGCAATGCACTGTCCCCCTTTACAAGTTGCTCATTTGGGGCACACCATGTAGGAACTGCCGACCACTCTACCTCCCACTGCATGCATACAGGCCCCCATGTGTGTGTGTTTGTGTGTGTTACAGGGGCTTGTACGTACTAAAATATATGCATGTGTTTGTTCAAAAACTAGAGTATGCTCTTAATTTCCATCAGGGATTACTAAAGTATACAAAAAAAATGTTTTTTAATTAATGACGACACCAATCTATTTCAAAGCAGGATACACTTGTTTTAATTTCACACAGATACATTTGTTTTAATTTCACAGTTCGAGTTTGGATGTGTAATTGCAGAGAAGTTATCTTGTGTCAATTAAATAAATAAAACGCGCAATCATTATAGCTTTGATTCAGTGTCCTTGTACGTATGTTTTTACCTATTCCACCAATTTATTCTTAGATATTTTCAATAATAATCTAAATTATATAGGAACAATGTCTGAGTAGTCAAAATGACTGACTATGGGTGTTCTAGTAGCTGCAGAATTCTGGGAAACCGAGTGTTAAAGCTTAAAAAAGTTTGATTTGGGAATATTTTTGCCTTGAGGTGCAGTATTAGGCTTGTGCTCTTTTGAGTGCCTTTTTTAATGTCCATTTAAAATATTGTTTAAACCCCATAACTAGAGAAACCTCAAAAGGAAATGTGTCGTATTTATTATAGAGTATGCCAACAATTATAACTTCAATAGTACACAAAATAATGACGTTTTTTTTAACATATTTAGTGGACCACCAGAAGTCAATATATCTATGAATTCAGAATTCTACTTCCAATATAACTTTCCATCAAGTTCAGAGAAGCTCATTTCCTTTTCTTGCTGCTTCTACTAGTGAGTCTTTGAGTGAATTTAATTTGGTCAATTTTCCAGAACAAATTGAACAAATTGTTCTTGGAATTAGTGTCCCATACAGATTTGCTGAGAATTTCTTGTGTAGTATGTTACATTTGGGGTTTCAAATATACTTCCTTAATGTTTTCATTTGTAAGAGAAATAGGTGAAGAGACCTTTTATTTATTGCAGAACATCCCTTTTAAAAGCTGGATTATGAAAATAATATGAAAAATGATATTTGATCTTTGCAATTCTCATTGTATAATGATGTGTAGTAAATTATTTCATAAAAATTATGAATATCTGCCACTAAATGTTTACTGACTTTCACTTCACATTTTTCAATTCAGAAAACTAAACCAAAATTGTTGTTAATTGATATTGAACAAAAACAGGAACACTTAGCCTAAATCAGAGAACATCATCAGCACATAAGTCTTTTTTTTCCAAGTATAACTGTTGAGAATCATGTGGTAATCTTTCTTTGATCGTAATTAGTCATGCAATGGAAATACTGAAAAGCATTTAGGCAGCAGAGTAGGCGGACTAATGCTCTTTATGGAATTATACCGAGAATACACATAGAAACAAACATGCACACACACACACGCATACACACACACAGACACACAAATCTTACCATTTTGCCTTCTCCTTCTTTCTCCTCTCCTCCGATCTTGCCAACAGAAGGCAGCCTATTGAACAGAGCTCTGAGGCGGAAATACATTCCATCATTTCAAAATTAAACTAGTCTCATTATTCTCTACCCTCTCTTGTCACTTTTGTCTCTCATTCCCTCTCCATTCTACTTCAGTGTTGGAGTCTCTCTTCATTCATCTCTCTATTTATTCCTTTATTTCATCTCTCCCACATTTATATCACATTCTGTCTATTTGCCTTCTCTTTCTTCTTCTTCATCTTCTTTCTTGCTGTCGACTGTGGTCCAGGTGATTCCCTCTGCATCCTCCTCTGGGCAAACAGGATGACCCACTGCTTCCTAATTACCTCTTCACTATCATACTCTTCCACCATTATTCTATTAGTGTCTACTACATAATAACCACCAGGGTGGAAATTGGATATAATAGCTTGGAGCAGAATATGGTATGAACCCGGAAGCCAAAGACAATAAAATGACATTGGCTTCTCAAAGCTATTCAGTCAAGGTGTTGCTGTAAAAAATTTTAATAGATAGCCTGAAATGGAGGAATTATTAACATTATTCATAACTGGTGGAGGTAATTTTCTTTCCTGTGTCACCTATCTTTTGTACATAGACTAATGTAGTAAAGGAAGGTGAAGATAATGAGGGAAATTCTTCTTAAATGTGACATAAACAATCAATAGCACAAAGGCAGACTTGATATTTAACATAAAGTTATTATGTCCGAGTAGAGCGACAGCACAGGTAAGTCCAGAAAGACTGTAGACTTCAATGTAACATATTATAAAACAATGTGGAAGCAAATAAGTAACAAAAGTGACATTTCCTATGGTGAGATGTCTAACTGCGTGGCGTCCCATTAGTGAGAGTTACTGTTCAGAATTATGATGTGATTTACAACTAGAGGCTGAGGTCCTCCTTCGTGCCCCGTGCCATTAGGGGGTACAATGACTCTTTCAGGAGGAGCGGGGGGGAAGTGGCGAGGTCAGCAGGCGGTTGAATGGATTTAATTTAATTTTATACTGTTAATATTTTAATTTTATACTGTTTACATTTTAATTTTAGACTGTTTATATTTTAATTTAATTTTATATTGTTTATATTTTATTTATAGTTTAGTATATAAGTCCTGTTAATGCTACATGTGTCTGTTAGTGTAGTGTATGTCTTGTGGTATGTCCTGTGATGTCAGTGTTTCTTTTCTCCTGGTGTTTATCCAGTATTTATTCGTTATGTAATGTCTGAGCAGTGGATATGGACAATTTCCTCTGTCTGTCTGTCCGTCCATCCATCCATCCATCCATCCATCCATCCATCCATCCATCCATCCATCCATCCATCCATCCATCTATCTATCTATCTATCTATCTAGTCATTCTTGAGGAGAAATAATCCTATGGGAGCTCATCATAATGCAGTCCGTATTGAGAATCTGAATCAACAGTATTTTTTTTTTGTCAAAACATTTTTGAAGATTAATAATGAACCTAATGCTGATCAAAAGATTTTTCTCTGTAGTTTGTATTTTATTGGATAACATACATAGAAACAGACAGGACATGGGTCATGCAGGAGTGACACTTGATGTTACATTCCCTCCTCTTCATTAACTTGACATCATGGCTGTGACAATGTCAGGCTGGACAAATTGTGTAACAATTATCTTGCTGGTTTGAATTTCCCAAAAAGAAGATTATACAGGACGGCACAGCTGGATACTTGCTGAGCTCTGCGTGTTCGAGCTTTAATTCTTGGAGGAAATGCTGCTACCAGAACTGGAATCTGCAGTCTTGACTGGCAATTCAAAACAGCTCAGTTTATTAAAGCATGGTACTTTCTCTGTTTTGGGAAAAACTGTGTCATTTTTAATCAGTAAACAGCTGAACAGCCTGAACATTGACTTGTTTGTCAGGTTGGTTGATGTTTATGATGAAAGGATTTAGCTTTGCAAATATCTCATAAAAACAATTACAAACTGTCAAAAATGACTGAAATCCACCCAAGTAGCGTCTCATGTCAAAATATGTGTTCGACACAACTCCAACTAATCCTTTAAAAACAAACACTCATTTTAATTTCAACAGAAAGAATTGTTTGATATTTATCCTTCACTTACCATCATGGCTCATCCATGACTCTAGTCCTCCAAGGTTTCTCTGTTGTTGTTGTTGTTGTTGTTGTTGTCGTTGTTGTTGTTGTTGTTGTCATTGCTCTTTTCTATTTTTCCCAGTGTCCCTCTGGGACTTCTGACTGACTTCCATTCAAGGTGTCAATTTATTCATCATTTGAAAATACTAGTCTTGGCTGCTCGTCAAACCATGGCCAGATTATCGCTGTATCGGCTACTCTAGTGCTACTCTATGTTTCAACGGATTTTCTTCCTGTAATTTATTAATGATAGTCTCGTCCAAAAAGAAGTGGATGGATGGATGGATGGATGGATGGATGGGTGGAAGGATGGATGGATGGATGGATGGATGGATTTATATGACGTTTTAATGTTACTTGTTCCTCTCCTCATAAAGTTAACAACTGTTAGATGTTAACTTTATGTCATCACCGAGACAGGGGTTAAACAAGGATAGAAAGGAAAAGGAAGGCTGAAAACTTGTTTGGGTCTTGCTCTCTGTGTCCTAGGAAGAGTGTAGAGACCTTACATAGACGAAAACCTCCAGTTGCTTGAAACGATTAACTAAGATAAAGATATAAGATCTGAAGAATCTGAATGACGCAATTACATTCTGGTATGAATGTAGGCGTTTTCAGATGCAGTGCTGGGAGGCATTTGCTCCTCCAGTCCAAAAGGAATGTGTGCATTAAAGAACAAGAGAAAAGCCAGATAAAGAAAAAAAAATTGACAAGGAACCTTGGATTTAGAAATAAATCAGGATCTGTGGATGTCATGCTCCTGACATTCTCGAGTTACAAGTCACTTGCAAAGGTCTCAAAAGGTTCAAGCAGTGGACGGACTTTGATGTAAAAGAGGGCATAAACTTTAAATTCGCTTAAGTAAAGTCCCATGGTGTTCTCAGAGAAACAAGGCAAGCTTGAAATGTAGGTGTAAGAGGGTTGAAGGGAAGGGTTGAGGCAGTAATTCAGACCAGCTGAGGAAACCTCAGCAAGAAGGTAAGAATGGCAAAGCTTTAAATCTTAATCGAGAAACAAACCAAAAAAACCACAGCTGATGGCTTTGGAATTACTGCCAACATGATCTGTTGTTGTCTAACAGAGATAGATAAGGTGGTGTATAATTAAATAATGGATGGGTTTTTGAGTGCCTTTGTTGACCGTCATTGCACTGTTTTCTCAGTAAACATGGATGGACTTGCAGGAGCATTCAATAAATACAATGTCATTTGTGAGAACTAAATGGTGTATGCTCTACTTGATGCAAATTGCATGTATATTTCTGTATATGGTGTCTAAAGAATCTGAAGAATTTGAATATAATGTAGACAAGCAAAACATACAGGTTAATGATGCAGTTTGTACTTTTTGATTCAACCAGTCTGAGTAATTACGGAATGGAACTGATATTTATACTGCAAAAAAGGATTTAGGCACACACCGTTGTTGGAGGTTTTATTTTGAATTTGTTAATATGCAGACCATCATTTGTGGTAGGCTTAAGAAAAAGATAATACACAGTGCTATAATCCCACTGCCTGAAGTAACTTTTCAAGTTTACCTTTACTTTGAACCCAGTGACAGCACTGCAGTTTCTGAACTAATGAATGAATTGGAAAATTTAGCTTTTGTATATGAGTTGACTATAAAAGATGGTTGTTCTGCTCTGGGAATGTCCATCATATGCTGTTTACTCGTGAAAGAGAGAGTTCGTTGTTGGATATAGAATTGACTGCTTACCTTGACAGCATCAGTGCATTTTTTGTACAGATCTAGTGCTCTGTTTTTAGATTGTCTCGTTTTGATTCCATGGGCAATTAATTTTATCATTCATCTAATCTTTGTCACCTCACTATGTCTCTGTTTATGTCTTTGCCTATTTTGACTGTGATACAGCAGCAGGGTATATTATAAAAAAGTGAAAAAGCAGGGGAATGGTGCGGGCGGGGGGTGGGGGTGGGGGGCACAGAGTTTCTTAGCACTTGACGTGAAATTAAGCATGCTGAACTTACCTGAGGGGGGATTATTTGTTCTTGGATTCTTGCTGAAATGTGAGATACTTTAAAGAGTAAACAACACAACATCTCATGATCTGTTTGTGATGATTTATAATCTCACATGTAGAGAAGTGCAGTTCAGATCCCATTATCGTAGCAATGATATACCCCTACTTTGTGAGCTGGATCACAGACTACCTAACGGACAGACCCCAGTACATCCGTATGGGGGACTGTTTGTCTTCTATGGTGACCAGTAGCACGGGGGCACCACAGGGGACCGTGCTCCCCCCCATTCTCTTCACCCTCTACACATTGGACTTCAAGCACAACTCGGATACATACCACATACAGAAGTACTCTGATGACACTGCGATTGTGGCATGTATCCGGGAGGGTGATGAGGGGGAGTACAGGGCATTGGTGGTTGACTTTGTGGAGTGGTGCCACCAGAACCAGCTCCAGCTCTCCAAGACGAAGGAGATGGTGCTGGATTTCCGGCGGGCACCTCCCTCTCCACAACCAGTGATCATCAAGTGCAGTGAGGTGGAGGGGGTAGGAAACTATAAATACCTGGGACTGCAGCTAGACAGCAGACTGGACTGGTCACTCAACTCGGACTGTGTGTACAAGAAGAGGCAGAGCAGGATGTACTTCCTGAGGAGGCTGGCCTCCTTTGATATCTGTCCTGAGCTCCTTCTCATGTTCTATCAGTCCATAGTTTCTAGTGCGCTGTGATACGCCATTGTGTGTGGCGGGACCAGGAAGAGAGATATGGATCGTCTTAACAGACTCATCCGCAGAGCGGGCTCAGTGGTTGGTCTGAGCCTGGACTCTGTGGAGATGCTTCTGGAGAGCAGGACCATGTCCAAAGTCAGGGCTATCATGAACAACACCAGCCTGTTTATATTTTAGTTATAGTTTAGTACATGTCCTGTTAATGCTACATGTGTCTGTTAGTGTAATGTATGCCTTGTGGTATGTTCTGTGATGTCAGCGTTTCTTTTGTTTCCATGGTGTTTACCAAGTATTTATTCATTTATTTATTATTTAATGCCTGAGCAGTGGATATGTGCAATTTCCTCCGGGATTATTAAGGTATCTATCTGTCTATCTATCTATCTATCTATCTATCTATCTATCTATCTATCTATCTATCTATCTATCTATCTATCTATCTATCTATCTATCTATCTATCTATCTATCTATCTATCTATCTATCTATCTATCTATCTATCTATCTATAATATGCATTTACCTAACACTTTTTGTGAAGAATTTTCATGTGACTGTTTAAACAGGTTCTACAGAGAAAATCCAACGACAGCTACTGAATCACCAACATATTGGGCCTGTTCAAAACACCAAACCAGCTTTCTCATTGTGATTGTCCAACAAAGTCCATCAAATTAGAAACAGTTTACAGACAATTGTCGGCGAACTATGGTCCCTGAACCAAAGTGTCAGTAGATGTGTTTCTGAAATATCTAGGGCTCAGAGTCTGTTTGAAACCGGAACTAGCACATGAGGCATTATGCTAAGTCAGTACACACCAGCTACGGAGAACGGGCTAGCCCTAGCAGCGAAAGCATTTGCAGTTTGTTTATGATTGCCTCAAGCATGTCAAATGAACTTCTTTTATTACATGTATAATAAGGCAATCAGAGACTGCAACACCCCGCGACACCCCTGAATTCAAAATTTTACCCTGACGTACTTTCATAGATAAGGGTCATTTAATAAAAGACCTGTGATCCAACATGTGACTGGTGCATTCTATTTGTCTTGATGTTTCAGAGATGTTTACTTAAAAAGGTATAAAAGTGAAAATGTGACCTTGACTTAGTTTTTCAAGGTCAAGTTTGTGATCTAATTTTCATCCCCTTGCCTCCCTGAATATAATGTGTTTTGTTTCATCTTTCTATCTTATTCAGTTCCTGAGATATGTGCAAAAATATCTCAGGATAGACAATATAAGCTAGTGCTTTGATCTATAGTCTTACTCACACTGGCCTTCTTCCTCGTCTTTCTATCTTATCCGGTTCCTGAGTTTACAAAAGTTGAAATTTTACCTTAACCTAGTTTTCTCAAGGTCAAAGTCATCATCTCATTTTCATCCCCTTTGCTGCCCGAGTAATGTGTTCTTTGTTTCATCTTTCTATCGGTTGTGAAGATATTTGGTGGACTAATGAACAGACGGACGAATGGACTACAATACAATTACAATACATCACCACTTTGAAGCTGGATGTAATTACAATACATCACCGCTTTGAGGCGGGATGTAATTACAATACATCACCGCTTTACGGGATGTAACTATCACTAAAGGGGATGAAGGAATAACTAATCATTTTGAAGCTGAGCAAGACAGTGAAGGGGAGTGTGAGTTAATTGCTGTCTGTTGGACTAAAGTACAGTAACTAACGTAAAATGTGAAAATGAAAAGGGGGTAAAAAGAAAGATGCCCATGAAAGCTTAGGACAAACAAATGCAGGTTTACGTATGACTGTTGTGAAGAAGAATTAGCAGAATTAGATCAAGCTATGAAGCAATAAAGGGAATGGAAAACAAAAATATATATATTTCAAGTGTTAAGATAGTTAATAGGCATGTTCATTCTGATTGACAAGACGCTAACCCTAACCCTAATCAAAAAACGTATCAGTTGTGTCAGTACAATCATTCTTGCATGTGAGTGAAATGTGGTTTGTTGATTTTTTAATATTCATGCAAGACTTCAAATTGAATTCCAGATGCATGCAGTAGAAGATACAGGGTGACATTGACCAAACCAGCAGGTAAAGACTGTTTATTTAAGATACCTAAGCCTCGACCTGCTGCGTTTGGACCTTATTGTTTGATTCTTATTTCATTACAGCTCTCAGTCTTACATGAAAACTCCTGGTGTGCCTGAAATGAAGATCTAGTCAGGACCCCCATCTGTGCATTTAGACTAGAGTTTTTTCTCTTCCTATCCTCTTCTCTTTTGTAACATTCTATTGTATTCATTTTCTGCCATCATTGTCTGGGGCTGTCAACTGAGTTATAAACTGTTTTCATGAGCTGATCACATCTGTCATTAACCAGTGAAACCCTTTCACTCTTAACAACCATTTTATCTTTTTAAACACAATCTCCTCTATACGTCCAGTTCATTCATCCAGTTCACCTCCCTATCACCGCCCAGTCTTTGCAAATTCACCAACTTCATCAATCTCAGCCACCACCAACAGTATCTGGAATCCACAGGGGGATTCATCTTTGCTGCCATTCTGGACAGATGCCCTTCGTTCACAATTTACCTGATGAGTGTAGGAGCGAAAAGCTTCCTGACAGATAGTTATCACATATCATCTGCTGCAATTAACAATTATGTTTCCTTCACTCACTTGTCGCTCCTTATTGAAATCAGATCTGTATGTTTACATGTGTCTAATCAACCTAGAGATGTTTTTCTGGGATGGCAGTTTGACAGCACCTAGCCCCGCATCTTCTATTGAGGTCTTTTGCTTTCTTGTGTTCACCTGCCATTCCCTTAGTGACTTGTTCATACCATAGTGATTGAGCTTGTGAAAGCTTTCCTGAATTTAGTCTGTGTGATTTCTTAATGCTGACTTCAATTGAAGTTATTTTGACAAAAGAATTATGAAATTAGGTTTGATAACACAGGACACCAATGGATCACCTTGTACCCTTTCTGAAAACCCATAGAACTTAAGACCTGTTCAGGTGCATTAATATTTAATAGATAAACTTGAATCCATGTCAGAAATGTCACTTCTGAGTACAGCTGGTTATGATGTGTATCTGAGCCCTTGCTAAACCTCATGAATAAACCATCCATCCATTTTCTTGAAGATGAGGCTACAGCCACTTTCTCACCTTGCGGTTCATGAATGTTGCTGGAGCCTATCCCAGCTTGCTAAGGATGTACAACCCCGGACATGTCACCAGGGCATTACGGGACCACACAGAAGACAAACAACCACTCACAATCATATCTACCTAAATGACATGTTTTTGGAGATGGGATGAAGCCGGAGAACTTGTAGAGGACCCACATAGTGAGAACATACAAATTCCGCACGGAAAGGAATCAAACTCAGAACCTTCTTTCTGTGAGGCGACAGGGCCACCCAGCATAAAACCATGCTGCCCAAGAATAAACCAACTTAGTGAATATTAGTGTCCATGGAGAATTGTTTTACCAGTACAACCATGGAAAGTATCTCAAAAACATAAATCATACCTTACTAAAAGCAAAATGTTGTGCTGCTCCTTTGTTGATATGAAAATGCAAACAGAATGCTGAGTCACAAAGTTTGTACAGATGGTGAGATCCCGTAACACATGGAATACATTTTATGTTGCTCTTTGCAAAGCATCTTAGTTGTGATGTTCAGAATTATTGTCTGAGCTTCAACACTTCAATCTGCTGTTTCTTTTTGTTAAAACAACAACAGGCAGTTCTGTTTGCATTGAAATGTAGTAATTACTGTTTCCATACTGTTTGCTTTTTTTAACTCTTGCAATATCCTGCAATCTGGAGAACTAGCATTCATATTAGTTCATGATGGAAATATACATATTATAAAATATTATTATAAATATTTCAATACCCAAGTACCAGTGTTGCTATACTCTCCATTGTTAAATATATGCAATACCCAATGCTGTCTGTCTTGTGAAGGTCAGAGCTGATGGCTGCAGTGGGGTCCTTTTCCACTGGTGTGGCCCATGTTTGAGCTCAAACTGTATTTTCTTCACACGTACAGTAGTCTGTGGGTGGCAGGCAGAGTATATAATCCTTTTTATTAGCATTACAAAGGCATACATGCAAAGATGTATCCTCCTGCAGAGCCCCTCATGTAATTCATTCATTTTGAATCCCATGACAGTTGTTAGGCAGACTGTGGTGTAATATACTGTAATGCAATGCATGTTCAGAACTTAAAAGGTAGTGTATAGGACATACTGTATGTAAGCCACGGTTTGAACACAGTAAATCATTACAATGTCACTATAGATTTTCTTATCTTATACTTTGTTTAGCTCTGAGGTTTGGTTGAAGATATTGTTTTGACTGATAGCAAGATTTGCGAGAATGACATGAATGATAATGAGACCATGCAGATTTACAGGGATATTTGCTCAGCATTCTGCTATATTTAAATTACTGTAATCCAGTACAGTCAGGGACAAATAAAAATACAACAATGTTAATAATTACAGTGATATAAGAAGTCGGTATTATTTACTTGCACTTACTTTAAACTTAAACAGCAGAGCATTGTAGGAAGGTGAAATAAAGGTGTGGTAACTAAAATTACATAATCAACAGACACTAAAACATGCTCAATTGTTTGAACTACTGGCTGGAAAAATTTAGTTATTCCACTACTACAGGTATCTTTGTCCTTCTTCCTGAAATTGACTAAAGTAAATGGCTTACCGTTACCCTTATAGTGTTCTTATCATCGATATCACTATTTTTAGCAGTAGACATTCAGCAGATTAGTGGGGGCAGCTGTGACTCACGAGGTCTTTCATTTAATGGGTGGTATGTGAGTCAATTCCTGCATTCTACACTTGTGTGGCTGTAATTTTTTATCAATCCTGATGAGGAGGTGGTTCTTGCAGTGTGTGTTGCCTTTGTAGATTCTCATTCATCAAGTACATCCTCTGTAATCCTCAAAGGTTGAATCAGGGGCAACTAGACAACCTCCAAGAAGTTGCACTTCTCATACCCTCTCATCATGTAAGAACACAGAGATGTTAAGGTCACATTTTGCACAGTTGACCCAGCTTCCGCAATTATGGATCGTTATTATTATGAAAATGATAGCAATGCTAATTAATCACATGATCCTCCAGTGAGCAAGCCAACCCACGTGTCGTCCATGACTTGGAATAAAGCTGAGTATCAACCGTAAATATGAGACTTGAATTGCTTTCAATAAAAAAAGTCTTCTGATGAGATGCTAAATGTTTTGTTTTAAAGGCACAAAAAAAGGGTGACATTACACTCTGATAAACTTTATCGTGTACCTTTCCAGTAGTTACCTGCCCCTTTTGAGACCTAAAGAGTAGTATTTTTCAAACTGTTAGAAGCATCAGAGAGATCTTCTTGATACATAAATCTGTGTGTTTGTTTTTTTCACAGCCATTAAAAATTGATATCGACTGCTGTTAATCCTCTGTCATGGCTCTCCTCCGCGGTAGCCTCGCTGCAGGATGCTGGTGAAATAAGTTTGATAGAGATGTCCAAGAAGCAATTTGCTCAGTCTGTAGTATTCATGCACAGAGAGATCCTCACTACCTACAGGAAGAATTCTCCAGCGATAGCACTTTTCCTGCCTTGTGTTACTTAGAGGAAGTCTCATGACAGATTAACGCCAAACCTTTTAGCAAACAAATACGCACTTTCACATACACACAAGACCACAAGCAAACACACTCACTGTATGTGCTGTTCTCACAGAATATTCTGTTTTGATAATTTGAGTGATCTTTTCTTGCTATTATATATTGCCTTGTCTGATTATTTTAAGCTGCTGTGATACGAAATATTATGAATAAATGTTTTCCATATTCCTACAAATAATTTCCCTTTAGGATTAATAAAATGTATTTAATCTGAATCTAAATCTTTAATATTTGAATATTTATTTATTTAGATTGTGACATTATTATGTAGTTGCTGGAATAATGGGGATTCATTTTAAAGATAGACCAAACTGATGTACAATGGCAAATGCTAGAAGCTATGGAAACTGTCGAATTTTTAATGTTTTCAACAAGCAGCAGCTTACCTCTTAACTCCTGTTGAAATATAGATGATACATCATAAGGGATTTCTTCTGCAAAAGTGACATATTTTAAACAGGGACACTGCTTCCACTGCAGCAGCTGACATCATATCTTCAGCACAGATTTATGAATCTGCGATTTTATTACGTAAGGTGTTTTTCTGTTTGTTTGTTCATACACATAATTACAGGATAAAAATTCACATAGTGAACTTTTAGTGCTTATTTAATTTTTTATAAAATTACAGATGGGATTATCACTAAGTATAATTAAACATAAAAACAAGAAGAAGATAATGTGGGTTGTTGTTTAAATAAAGAAATACCTCTTTCATGATTTACTGAAGTAAATCTGGAATCACTTACTTATATCCCTGCTGCTGAAATGTTTGAAAACAGAATTCCGAAACACAATTTCACAAACAATTCTGACAAATCCCATTCTGTTGTTTTACTGTGTCCACAAACAATATGCACATGTATATCAATACAAAATATGACTTAGCTGAAGAATCATACATTGTATCAAAAGAGTCAAAGACAGCACAAGTAGAAAAAAACATAAATGAAACTGAAAGACAGATGGACAGACGTAAGAGAAAATTGGAGAAAAAAGTGAGAAAAGGACAGAAACACCACTGCAGAAAGTGGGGAAATGCGAGCAAGCCTTTGGGAAAAGAAGTGCCAGCAGAATTTCAAATTGTGCTTATGGCATTGCTCTTACACCTTGACCTGTTCTGTTCCTGCCTGGGAATATCTGAAGGCCTGCCAGACTCTGCTCAGTGCTGTTGTAATTCACTCTGGCACCGAGACATAAAAAGCAAGACAAATTCAAAGGAAAACTGTTATTTCATTTGTAGTCACACTGAAGCAGATGAAAACACAGTTGTGTCCATTGTTGACAGAACAGAATGTACAGAGCTCCTGTTGTATTTTTACAGCAGCATTGACAATAATATAGGATGGATATGCTCAAAGGGCATTTTACTCCCACTTTGAGTTGTTGAAAGCAGCATCACACACATCTAGCAGCATAGAGAGGACATTCAGCAGACTATTAATAGTTTTTTTCCCCTCTTTGTGTTTGAGAGGAACTCACATATATTCAGTGAACCATGGTCTGAAACAGGCCACCTCTACCTGAGCTGACAGGATCAGATGCTTCATTGTACAGAGACAATCAGCGAAATAAATCTCCTCTGTAAATAGCTTCCCGAGTCTGAGAGACAGATTATTGCTCTCATCAAAAGACAACCATCTTCTACAGCACCTCAAATACGCTTGTTAGTCGCTCAGCCAGTTGAGAATATCTTTTGCTTGGTTTAGTTTATCACAATAGATAAAGACTTTGTATAGGCATTGAACAAACATAGCATATGGCTGAATTTTGGTAATGAAAAATAATAAGCACTTGATGTAAATTTAAATATCAACTATAAAAGCGTTTAAAGTAGCTCGGCCTTCTGCCAGAGGCCAAAGAATGTTATCTTGACTGTGCAGTATCATAAGCCACTTTTTCTTGTTTCACAGGGACATATCCTGATTTATTTAGGAAAGATTAATTTAATTGTTAGACTGATTATCCAGTAATTGTCAATGAGTCTTATATCTGAAAATCAAACATTTTCATTCAATATGACCTTCATTTCTCATCGGACAAAGAGCAGAAGGTTGTCAGCAAAGAGTTATCCAATCAGGCCAAGGCTTTCTGGATCAGTAGTCACACACCAAAGCTGTCAAGTCTCTGGCACACAAATTGTTGACGAGACTCTTACTTTCAGTCTTTGTGTAGTTTTCAACCGCATCCTTAGAACAGACAGAAACATGTTGTAAAGATTGGAATGTCAATAATTCTTGGAGCCTCTCTCTGCTCAGGCAGAGAAGTGGACAGTCCAGTTAGAGTACATCAGTAACCAGAAGATATACAATCATGGGAGCATAACCAATGTCTTTTTTTTCCTTTTATTGAGTCCATGTGTCCATTCTTCTTTTTGAATTTTGTAGAAAGGTCTGTTGATATACCTGAGAGAAATAATTGATCTCATCCTGAAAAAAGGGAGAATACTATTAATTAAAACAAACAATATCCCTGTTCTCATAACATTTTTTTAATTCATCAATCACAATTTTGAAAAAAATGTAATTAGACTTTTGGAAACAAACTTCTTGAAATCACCCCACACAAACAATAACTTAACTCTACGTTATTGCCTTGAATTTCAGATTTGATGCTTGTAAAAATGTATCTTATTAGATAGGATTTTTTTCCCCTTGCTTGTTTATGTATGTTTGGTGCAGCAATGTTTCTGATGAGTTACATGCGGAATGTCATTCCCTTCAAATCACCGTGATGCATTTGGTGCCATAGTCTTAAGTAACATACATCCCAAAAAATGTAAAGCAGACATTCAACTGTTTGACTGTTCTGTTTAGTTTGACCTTAACCATAGTTACCAGCCAGCTGTGGATAAGGAGGATAAGGAGGTCACCTTGATCACCTATGCTGAATAGTTTTTAGTTTTTTCTTGCTACATTTTCTCACAGACTGCCAGCTATATTTTTTCTTATCCCGGCTCTTTCATTCATTTTCATCCACAGTATCTCTCAAAACACTCAGTATAAAGTTAGCCTTGTGAAAAAACAAGACTAACTTTATAATGAGTGTTTTGTTAGAGTGATTGATATAGGATGATTTGGTTATGCATGCTTTCTCTTTTCTCTCTGCATGGGGAGCTGGTTCCAAACTATGTGCCTTCCTGGACAGTTAGAGTGTGGAACCTCCAATTCCTCATTCTCACTATAATCAGTTTGTTTGTTTACTCCATATCTCCAGTGATTTCAACTGTCATGTTCTACTAAGCTCTACAGCGAGGGCACACACCGGGTACTGTAATGTGAAGTACCCCAAAGACTAGAAGTGCCTTTGACATACCCTACAAATGCTCGAGTCATGACAGCCTCATAGACTAGAAATGTCACTTGGATTCACCCCTCATAAACTTGAGACTTGACGTGGATTTACCCTTAAATGACTGGAAATTTCCATTTGACTTAACCTTCAAAATTGGTAGACATAATGGATGTACACATCAGACAAGAGACTTCACTTCAATTTACTCCTTAAAGACCAGGAACTTGACATGTACTTAAATCTTAAGGATTTTAGACTTGATTTGGACTTACAGTGTACCTGCCAAACCCTAGGGACTTGACAGTTACTTGCCCCTTTCTAGCCCCTTGCTAGAAATCTGTCATGTATTTAACCCTCAAGCAATACTCAATAAGACTCCCCTTGATTTAGATATAGCCTTTAAAGAACAAAGGTATGGCATGCTCTTGCAAATGTTATTTGTGAGCATCTCTGACATGTAAGAATAAGCTTAAAAAATCTGTCATTACTGAGTCGTATTCTGCTAATGACATTCTGATTAACCTTCTTTAATTGCACTTCCCTTTGCACTGATCTACGACATGATGATGTCTGAATCAAGAAAGTTCTTCGCTCTCTTCAATTATAGTCAGTAGGTAAACAACAGTCTTTGAATGTTTTGAGCATAAGCTATAGTTATTGGAAAGACCACATACAAAAAGCAATCATTCATAATGTTTGAAGAATTATGGTGAAAGTCTTGCAGTGATTACACTAATACAGCTATATGCCTTTTCTGTGCTTTAGTGGCTCACACTTAATGACTCACATTTACATTTTTGAAACATTCTGAATTCCAACAGTTTGCCTCTGGAGCCCAGTGGAGAAGTCAATGGGTGATTCTGACATTAAGCACTCTCCGTTCTCAGCTATACATGCTGTGTCATGGTATAGAAAAATGAAGGTCAACAACAGTGTGATGGTTGCAGATGCAAACAATATAGGAGGATTGACATGGATTGTTATTAGTAAAAGAACCATTAACAAAATCTAATCAGACTCAGCATTCTGTAACTTTTGCTTAAACTAAACTGTAAATAAAAGTTGCAGAAAAACAGTTACATGGTTTCCACTTATCAACTGTGTCCAGGAATATTGAAAGGACAGAGTTTGTTAAGACCAATGATCTACGAGGTTTGGGCATAATTACTGTCAATTAACTATTCATAGAACATCATCAATGACGTGGGCAGACAATACTCCACAGGGCTGCACCAAGTGGATCACCTTCGCTCGCATCAAAAACGGTTTCACCTGGACTCTTCTGGAGTGGAAAATGAGATTTTAACAATAAAAGCTGACATCAAGCTGAAGTCTAGAGCTCATGGATAGTTCTGTAACTTACAAAAGAAAATTATCCCAACTTGAGTAAATACTATACCTCCTTGACTGCATTATTCAGCTCCACTTATTTATGTGAGTCAGCCTTTTCTCGCGTGAAGATCATCAAGTCTAAGTACCACTCCACCATGAGTGAGGATCATCTGGAAGTGTGATTGAGGCTGTCTCTCAGCAGCAACTGTCCGGACTATTCAGTGCAACTGAATGATTTAAGGAAATGATTGGGGAAAAAAAGTAGTTAATATGGGCTCATATGGTTATGCAAGTTACATTAACATATATTGTACATATAAAGATAAACCCTAAAGTCCTTTGTAGATCCAAACCACAAAAAGTGGTCAATAAATTAAAATTTTATTACATTCTGAAAATAATCACATTTCATTCCTTCATTTACAGCATTGCAACATTAGGACTTGATGATACAAAAGCTGATATCCATTTTGATTCCATTTCTGACAACTGAAGAAAGTGGCTACATAGTTTTAAAACAGGAGTCCCCAATTACAAGCTCTGAGGCAAAGATCTGAGGCAAAGATCTGTCAGAAGGAACTTTTGTAATCAAAATGGATTCTGGATAGGCATCAATGCAGCCAAAAGTGCAGCCAATTTTTTTTAACCTCATTTTAACCTTGGGATAATGTTAACAATGAAAACTAGATAGAGTTTCATACAGTGGGCTTTTTAGTCAAAGTTGGTTTCTTTCCTCATGGCAGAATGCAGTTGGAAGCAGTCACACAGTATCTCAGCATTAGTAAGAATGATTGTAGTCTCCAACTAAGAATGTTATCAAACCTCAATTGGTACCATCATCCATAGAACAAGTTTTGAGTCTTTGCATGGAGATCTGTTTGTGTACTACTGATGAGCCACCCAGCTGGGCAGCAGGAACAGGAGCTGCCATCTAAACCAGCCTGAGGGCAAACCTTAGTTGTAACGAAGATGTTTGGGGACATGAAGGTTAAGTCATTAATTAACAACCTATTGTGGCCTATGGCATCTTGTTATCAGGTGTGCCAGTCCTTAATTTCCCATGTAGAACAAATTTCAACGACTGCCTTCTTTCATCTTTGAAATATTGTAACATTACTGTCAGATTTTCCCAGCAAGTCTATTAAATATCCTCAGCTGAACCAGAATGCAGTAGCTTGGATTCTAGCAAGAAAAAAGATCATAGTTTTCCTGTGTTAACATCTCTGCATTGGCCCCCTGTTAAAGCATACATTTATTTTAAAAACTGTCTTTTCAATTTTAAAGTCGTAAATAGTCATGTCTCACAAAATATCTTGAAGAGTTCATTGTACCACATTGCTCAACTAGAATTCTGCAGTCCTGAAGTGCCAGTTTGCTTGTGGTTCCAAACATTTCTAAAATCAAACTAGGGGGGGGGGCTTTCAGGTATTTGTTGTGGAATTAGCCTCCTGATTTAATTCGTGAGGCAGACATAATCTCCAAGTATGTTCAAGAGTATACTGATCACTTTCTTTTTTCACATAGCCTATAGTTAATCCATCCAAAAACTATGCAGTCATAGACCTACACCGCCATTGGAACGTCCCATGGCACGCATGACTTCCTTCTCCATCCTCTTCTAACTGTATATTCACGTCATTAACTTATTTTCTTCACTGTAGTTCTTTGCTCTTTGTCCTTCTGTTCTCCATCATCTATTTCAGTGCGTAGGTCCCTCTGTTCATGGAGCTACAGACGCTGTTGCCAATCCCTGCTGCAAATCATCAGCCCAGCTGTTATCATGCTGCTAGCATTAGCGTCTGTAGTTTCAGTATTTCTTGTATAGCAGCTCTCAAATCAGTAGATCATCAACAGCTTCTTATACATTATATGAAGCACTGCATAGATTAGTAACTGCATTCAATTCTGTCTGCTCCTGTTCTCTCTGTCTTGTCTTTCTGTCCATTTTCCTCTGGCTCTGTGTTTTTGTCTCCCACTATCTCTGTCCTTGGCTCTGTCTGTGTGAGTGAGTGCATGCGTGCGTGCGTGCGTGCGTGCGTGTGTGTGTGTGTGTGTCATTGACACTCTTTCTACCTCTTTCTTTTAAATGGATGTACTTTATTTTAATTTTATTCATTTTTCTTCATTTTATGTCTTTTATTCTCTCTCTCTCTCTCTCTCTCTCTCTCTCTCTCTCTCTCTCTCTCTCTCTCTCTCTCTCTCTCTCTCTCTCTCTTCACTGACAGATGGCTACTAGCGAGTACACCACTATCTGTATCTGTTCAACCATCTAAATTATCTGCATCCGTATCTGTACTTGGACTCAAAGCGGAAGTGGGTTTGGTTTGACCGGAATTGGTACATTATTGGTACATTAATTGGTACATTATTTTAAGTCTGAAATTGATATAGATTAATCAGAAATTGCTATATTGTTTATTTTAAAACCATTTACAAACCAGCCTCACATTTGAGATTCAAATCAATGTCTTTGATCACATAAGTAAGAGATCTATTTACAGAACAAGTTTTTTATGAACTCAGAACATGAATATTCTTAAGGGTGTGAATGAATATTTACAGAACAGCCTCAGAATTGAGATTCGATGCTTTTGATCACAATGGTAAAGGAACTATTTACAGAACAAGTTTTTATGAACTCAGAACATGAAGTGCTTTAATGATTACAACACATGCAACAGGAAGCAAGGCAGTCAGAGACTGCAACATCCCGCAACATCATCACATGTTTGTGCCTGTGGCTTCCTGAAAATGTTGCTTCTATTTCGTGATTATATATCATCAGGTTTCCGAGATGTGTACCTAAAAAGGTATAAAAGTGAAAATTTGACCTTGACCTAGTTTTCCAAGGTCAAGGTTGTGAACTAATTGTCATCTCCTTGCATCACTGAATATATCCTCTTTTGTTTCGTCTTACTATCTAATCTGATATGTGCAAAAAACTATACAAAAGTTGAATTTTGACCTTGACCTAGATTTCTCAAGGTCAAGGTCATCATCTCATTTTCATCCCGTTTGTCACCCTAGTAATGTGCTTTTTCTTTCATCTTTCTATCTGCAGCAGTTATGAAGATATTTGGTGGACGGACGGATGGACGGACAGACGGACAAACAAAACAAAAACACTGACAATTACAATACATCACTGCTTCGCGGAAAGTAATTATGAAGAAGTATACTTTATTGATCCCGCAAGGGGAAATTATGATCTACAAAGTATGTATGAACAAGAATTGTCATACTCAACACAACTGTGTGTGTTTGAGTGTGTGTGTGTGTGTGCGCGCGCGCGCCGGCTAACAGTTAACATATCTATACAGTATGCAAATAATTAATTTGAACTGAAGTGAGAAAGTGTCAAACTAAGAGCAAGCAGGTTAAAAAACAAAAAAAACGACTGGAGTGGAGTCGGCGACTGATGCGACACAAGCAGTTTTTAGCTCTGTCTGGTCAAATGCATCGCATACGTGCAACAAAACAAAACAAGAAACAATCTCACCAAGTAACCCTAAATAGACTGAAATAGAGGCAAGCTGAAGACAACCCAAGGATCGCTACATGAGCTACAGCGGAGCCTCGCACAGAAAGATCAGTCAATGTCTGTGTGTACAGTTGTGTTCAAAATAATAGCAGTACAACAGGAATAACCTGTTTTTGGTAGAAATGATATTACTGCATGGCAAATAATTTACCAGTTGCTGTAGTAGGGTCATAGAAAACCAACAGAGCCAACATTTATGATATGTATGCTCCTGAGTCTGTGTAATTGAATAGTGGATTGAAGGGGCGTGTTCAAAAAAATAACAGTGTGGAGTTCAATTAGTGAAGTCATTCAATCTGTGAAAAAACAGGTGTAGATCAGGTGGCCCTTATTTAAGGATGAAGCCAGCACATGTTGCTCATGCATTTCTCTCTGAAAACCTGAGAAAAATGGGTCTTTCCAGACATTGTTTAGAAGAAAAACCTACTTTGATTAAAATGTTGATTAATGAAGTTACCTGTGAGTACTGTGACAATTAGAAGACACCTGTGTGAAGCTAATCTATCAGCAAGAAGCCCCCGCAAAGTCCCACTATTAAAAAAAAGACATGTGCTGAAGAGGATAGAATTTGCCAAAGAACACATTGGCTGGCCAAAAGAGAAATGGAGAAACATTTTGTGGACGTATGAGAGTAAGATTGTTCTCTTTGGATCTAAGGGTCGCAGACAGTTTGTCAGACGACCCCCAAACACTGAATTCAAGCCACAGTACACTCTGAAGACAGTGAAGCATGGTGGTGCAAGCATCATGATATGGGGATGTTTCTCTTACTATGGTGTCGGGCCTATTTATCGCATACCAGGGATAATGGACAGTTTGGATACATCAAAATACTTGAAGAGGTTATGTTGCCCTATGCTGAAGAGGAAATTCCCTTGAAATGGGTGTTTCAACAAGACAACGATCCCAAAAACACCAGTAAGCGAGCAGCTTCTTGGTTCCAGACCAACAAAATTAAAGTCATGGACTGGCCAGCTCAATCCTCGGACCTTAATCCGATAGAAAACTTGTGGGGTGACATTAAAAATGCTGTTTCCAAGGCAAAACCAAGAAATGCAGAGGGATTATGGAACGTTGTCAAATCATCCTGGGCTGAAATACATGTTCACAGATGCAGAAGTTGGTCGACTCCATGCAACACAGATGTGAAGCGGTTTTCAGACACAGTGGCTATACAACTAAATATTAGTTTAGTGATTCATAGGAATACTGAATCCTGGATATTTTTCAGTTTATACAGTAAATATTTGAGTCTGTAAAGTAAAATGCAGACACTGCTATTTTGAACATTTTTCTTGATTTTCTGTAAAGTAATTGAAGAATTTCTGCTTTTTTCTTCATTTTGATTTAGAATATAATGTGCAGTGTTCCCAGTGCATGGAAATAAAAACCATTATAAGGATTTTGGGCTTTACTCAATTTTTTAAACAGACTGCTATTATTTTGAACACAACTGTATGTGTGAGAGAGTGGGGCAGAGAGTTGAAAGCCCTGGTTGCAGCGTGTGTCTCTATAGGGAGGGGCGGGTGCTGTGTGTGACTGGCCAATCACAAAGCGTGAAGACAGTCATTTATGAGGATTTTCATTCAGCACAAGCACAAGTATTGACAAGTTTTACTCGTATCATGCTTGTACTCATCAAAAATGCGTTATCCGTACCGGATACTCGTCTTAAACGAGTACTCGGCTCAACCCTTAGATTAACTAAAGGTGACCAAATTACAGCATTTTGTGATGATAACTAGCCAAAATATTTACTCTCAAATGATTTTTTTCAAACACAGTCTAAATGTTGTCCTTACTGATGACTTGTAACTCATATGTGAAACTATACAACTTACACCATGTAAGGAGTGCAGCACGATAGTGCAGCTGGTAGCTCTGTTTCTGTCACAATCCGCTCCTGGTTTTCCTCTCATCTGCCCAGCTCTACCTGCCTTCCACTCCCACCTCATCAGTGCAACTACCTTCACCTGTGTTTCCTCACCTGATTATCACCTGTCTGTTCAGTATACAGTATATACCCTCCCATTTCTCTCAGTCTCTGCCAGATTGTCTTTGTGTCATGCATAGCTCTCTCGCGTTTATCTCTGGACTGCTCCCTCGGTTTCGACCCTGCCTGTGTTCGATCCGTCTTCCTCGTCTCTGCCCCGGTAATCTGACCAGCCTTCTGTCTTTGACTGCCCTGCCTGCTCGTTCCTTGTCTGCTACCTGTCAGCTGGGATTCCTGTTTGCTGAGACTGTTTTTCTGAGATATTGCTGCCATTCTGTGCGAAGCTTCAGAATAAACTGTTGGACTATTCCTGCTCTGGTCTCAGTCTGTGCTGTACTTGGGTCCTACCTCAGACCCGTTACAGTACAATCTGGCCATAAATGAATCCAGCACAGATTGATCACCAGATCTCCCGGATGGAGGACATGCTTTACCAGCTGGTTGCGAATTCCGTTGCGGCTACAGCAGAAAACCAGCAGGTTCTGGTACAAGTTCGGTGTGATGTGGCAAGTCTCCACGCCCGCACCCAGGTCCTGGGGCTCACACCGTCTGCCTCACCGGGAGCCACGTTCTCATCACCTGCCTCGGCGGGCGCTGCTGCTCAGCCGTCCGCCTCAGCGGGTGTCGCCGCCGTTCCACCTCCGATCCAGGAGCCTAATGTGGGAGCACCGGAGCATTATGATGGCGATCCTACCACCTGCAATGCCCTGCAATTCCCTCCAGCCGCTCACCTTCTCCTTGTAGGAGGCTAAGGTGGCTTACACCGTCAATCACCTCACCGGGCGGGCACGTCTGTGGGGCACGCCAGAGAGAAAGACGCTCTGAGCTCCAGTCACGCCCTGCCCATCCCCGCAGTCCTCCTCGCTCCAAACCTACAGCGGCACTGACCTCTCTCCTGTCTGCTTCAGTCGCCCCTGTGTGTGAGGGGGATCCGGAGCCGATGCAGCTTGGCTGCACTCGCCTCTCAGCTGAGGAGAGTGAGAGAAGACAGCGCTTGAACCTCTGCATGTACTGCGGTCAGCCAGGGCACTTCGTCAGCTGGTGCCCAGTAAAAGCCAGAGCTCACCAGTGAACGGAGGCTTACTGGTTAGCCCCATCGCTGATCCCGCCTCCTGTGAAAGGCCAAGCATCACCGCCGAGTTCCTGCTGCCTTCTGGTTCCCACTCCATCGCCGCCCTCCTTGATTCTGGGGCTGATGGGAGCATCATGGATGAGAACCTCGCTCTTTAGCTGGGACTACGCCCAGAGCCGCTGCCGTCGCCCATTGCAGCCAGAGCCCTGGACGGACATGTTCTGGGGAGGGTAACATCTCAAACCAACCCGGTGCGCATGCTCCTGCCAGGGGGGCACGGTGAGAGCATCCAGTTTCTGCTTCTGTCCGAACCACCGAACCAGCCCGTCATTCTGGGGTACCCCTGGCTCCGCCTGCACAATCCCAACATCGACTGGACAACCTGCTCCATTCAGGAGTGGGGTGCGACCTGCCAGCAGACCTGTCTCGGGGCGTCGTCAGCTTCTTCTGCTCCTGCTCCCACTTCTACTCCTGCTCCAGACCTCACTGGGGTTCCTGCTGTGTACCACAACCTGAAAGAGGTATTTGACAAAGCTAAAGTCACCTCCCTGCCGCCACACCGCCCTTATGATTGTTCTATTGACTTACTCCCTGGCACATCTCCTCCCAAAGGACGTTTTTACTCTCTCTCTGCCCCTGAGAGAAAAGCCATGGAGGTACACATTAAAGACTCCTTAGCGGCAGGGATCATTCGCCCCTCTTCTTCACATGCTGGTGCAGGATTTTTTTTTTCGTTGAAAGAAGGATAAGACACTGCGCCCCTGCATAGACTATCGTGGACTTAATAATATCACGGTTAAGAACCACTACCCCCTCCTGCTCCTCACCACAGCTTTTGAACTGCTCCAGGGGGCGACGCTGTTCTTAAAACTTGATCTGAGGAATGCTTATCATCTGGTTCGCAGCCGGGAGGGAGATGAGTGGATGACTGCCTTCAACACCCCGACAGGGCATTACGAGTATTTTGTGATGCCCTTCGGTTTAACGAATGCCCCCGCAGTTTTCGAAGCCCTGGTGAACGATGTGCTCCGGCACATGCTGAATAAATACGTCTTTGTGTATCTGGATGACATCCTGATCTTTTCCTGCAGCCAGGAGGAGCACATCGCCCATGTCAGATCCGTCCTCCGTCGCCTCCTGGACAACGCCCTCTTCGTCAAGGCGGAGAAGTGTGAGTTCCATGTACCCTCAGTCTCCTTCCTGGGGTACATTATTGCCAAAAACTGCATAAAGATGGATCCTGCTAAGGTTTCAGCTGTAACCTCCTGGCCGGTCCCGGAGACACGCAAGCAACTGCAACGTTTCTTGGGGTTTGCCAATTTCTATCGGCGCTTCATCAGAGATTTCAGCTCCATCGCATCTCCCCTCTCTGCCCTCACCTCATCCAAGACCTCCTTCCGTTGGACCAATGCAGCTCAAGGAGCCTTCGACACCTTCAAGACTCGTTTCTCCACTGCACCCATCCTCCAGATCCCCGATCCAGAGCGCCACTTCACCGTGGAGGTGGATGCATCCAGCGTGGGGGTGGGGGTGGGGGCGATCCTGTCCCAGTGCGCCGCCAAAGACCAGAAGCTCCATCCCTGTGACTTTTTATCTCGCCGTCTCACTCCCATGGAGAGGAATTATGACATTGGTAACAGGGAGCTTCTGGTGATAAAGGCGGCCTTGGAGGAGTGGCGCCATTGGCTAGAGGGGGCCGTGGTGCCATTCATTGTGTGGACTGATCACCGCAACCTGGAATATATTCGCTCTGCCAAGAGACTGAACTCAAGACAAGCCCGCTGGTCACTGTTCTTTGACAGGTTTAATTTCACGCTGTCCTATCGGCCGGGCTCCCATAACACCAAGCCAGATGCACTCTCACGCCGGTTTCCTGAGAGCCCGGATGAAAGACCTGAACCCTCCACCATTATCCCAGCCTTCTGCCTCGTCACTTGCATCACCTGGGAGATCGAGGATAGGGTGCGGGCAGCCGCTGAGGATCAGTCCGGTCCTAGTTCCTGTCCTCCTGACCGCCTGTTTGTTCCGGCTGGGCTACGTTCCGATGTGCTCCAGTGGGGGCACGCCTTCCGGCTCACCTGTCATCCAGGCATTCAGCGCACATGTGATGTCCTGCTCTTTTGGTGGCCTTCGCTGGAGGAGGATGTCCATGGCTACGTTAACACATGTCCTGTTTGCAACCAGAATAAGACCCCTCGTCACCCACCAGCCGGCCTCCTGCACCCCCTGCCTGTCCCTCATCACCCTTGGTCACACATTTCCCTGGACTTTGTTACCGGTCTACCCCCCTCCAGTGGTCACACGGCCATCCTCACAGAGTTCAGCAAGATGGCACACTTCATTCCCCTTCCCAAGCTTCCTTCTGCCAAAGAGACTGCCAGTCTGGTCCTCCGACACATCTTTCGGCTCCATGGTCTGCCCACCGACATCGTCTCCGACCGAGCCCCCAGTTCACGTCCATCCTCTGGAAGGAGTTTTGCAGTCTGCTGGGGTCCTCAGTCAGCCTCATCTCTGGTTTTCACCCCCAGTCCAACGGGCAGACTGAGAGAGCTAACCAGAACCTGGAAACCACGCTTCGCTGCCTCACTGCTGACAATCCTGCTTCCTGGTCTTAGCAGCTCATCTGGGTGGAATATGCCCACAACACCCTCACCTGCTCCTCCACGGGTCTTTCCCCCTTCCAGTGTGCCTATGGGTATCAGCCGCCGCTCTTTGCTAGCCAAGAGAGGGAAGCTGCCTGCCCGTCGGCTCAAGCCTTTGTCCGTCGTTGCCGGCGCACCTCGGAACGAGCACGCACCGCCCTCCTGAAGTCTGCTGACCGCTATGCTGCCACCGTCAACAAGCACCGCAAGCCTGCTCCCGCTACCAAGTCGGCCAGAGGGTCTGGCTCTCCACCCGTGACCTGCCCCTCAAGGTGGAGAGTCGAAAGCTGGCTCCCAGGTTTGTGGGGCCCTCCCCCATCACTCGCATCATTAACCCGGAAGCGGTCCGCCTGCAGCTTCCAGGGTCCATGAAGATCCACCCGAAAATTCCACGTCTCCAAGATCAAGCCTGTCCAGGTGAGTCCTCTTGTTCCCCCTACACCACCCCCTCCTCCTCCTCAGCTTGTCGATGGTGGTCCTGTGTATGCTGTCAAGCGCCTCTTGCACTCTTGCTGCCGTGGACGTGGTATGCAGTATCTGGTGGACTGGGAAGGTTTACGGTCCGGTGGATTGTTCCTGGGTTCCAACCCAGTTCATCGTGGATCCTCGGCTCATCGCAGACTTTCACTGCCTGAATCCAGACCAGCCTGCTCCATCCTCCATTCCGTCCCCTGGGAGACCTACTGCTGATGGGCCTGCCAACACACAGGAAGATGGTGGCTCAGATGTGGACGCTTCCTCCGGCTCATCTTCCTCTTCTGCAGACGAAGATGTGGACTCCGCTGTCTCAGAGGAGTTTTAGCCCCCCTCCAGCCTCCCCCCTCCCTCCCGGTTCAGGCTGGGACGTCTGGAGCCGTCCCTTGAAGGGGGGGGTCCTGTCACAATCCGCTCCTGGTTTTCCTCTCATCTGCCCAGCTCTACCTGCTTTCCACTCCCACCTCATCAGTGCAACTACCTTCACCTGCGTTTCCTCACCTGATTATCACCTGCCTGTTCAGTACATATACCCTCCCATTTCTCTCAGTCTCTGCCAGATTGTCTTTGTGTCATGCATAGCTCTCTCGCGTTTATCTCTGGACTGCTCCCTCGGTTTCGACCCTGCCTGTGTTCGATCCGTCTTCCTCGTCTCTGCCCCGGTAATCTGACCAGCCTTCTGTCTTTGACTGCCCTGCCTGCTCGTTCCTTGTCTGCTACCTGTCAGCTGGGATTCCTGTTTGCTGAGACTGTTTTTCTGAGATATTGCTGCCATTCTGTGCGAAGCTTCAGAATAAACTGTTGGACTATTCCTGCTCTGGTCTCAGTCTGTGCTGTACTTGGGTCCTACCTCAGACCTGTTACAGTTTCCTCACAGTAAGATGGTTTCTTGTTCAATCCCTTTCTGTGCAGAGTTTGTATGTTCTTCCTGTGTCTGTGTGGGTTCTCTCCAGGTACTCCGGCTTCTTTCCACCTCCAAAACATGCAGCTTAGTGAATTGATCACTCCTAATTTTTTGTGGGTGTGAGTGTCCATGAGTGGTTGCTTGTCTTTGTGTGGCCCTGCGATGTGCTGACAATCCATCCAGGGTGTACCCCACCTCTCACCTGTAGCCAGCTGCGATAGACTCTACTAGACCCATGACCCAGAAGGCAGATAAGCGGAAGGATTGATGAATTTCCTCAACACTTCCTTAAACTATTATTTTACACTTATACATCTGATCCAACAAGTGAAGTCCTGCTGATAGGCTGTGACTTGTACAGACATACAACTACTGATTCATATCTCCATCTCTGTCACAGCGACATTCATGACAACCCGACTCCAATAAGACACAATCGGCCCCCACCTCAGTCTTACTAGGCTGACTGTGGACTGTGGAGTCTCATCATTGTGTCAAGGGACTGTGCTGCTCCCGTATGATTAAAGGTGTGACCTTAGCCATCTCCAGCCAAGTATGAGGCAGTTATCCATATTCCTCATCCAAACTATAATTGCATGATTCAGCAAAGTCCTCAATTGCAAATGCAGCGAGCTGTGTGGCAATGAATATTCTTGTAGTCTCCTCTGTGTGAGCCTGATGGGCTTCAAAGTCTGGTGCAGTTCCTGGGGAAATTACCATCACACAGCATGCAAATGATAAGTCAGTGTTGGATCAGAGAAGAAACTGAAGGATTTCTTGAATATTCAGAGAGTGACTATTTCAAGCTCCAGCCCATCAATAGAGACTGCCAATACCTCAAAATGTGTTTGTTTATTCAAATTATTCATCGCTCAGAGTTACTTTCTTATACCACAGTTAAAGGACTGCACAGTTAAAATAAATTCTCACCATTGGTAGAGCTCACACATCCACCCCATCAAGGCAAGCCCTGCTGACAGGGCGTGTGTGACCCTGACCTGGGCCAACATGCGACCACTGGTGCATATCTCCATCTGTGCGACAGCATCATTCATGACAGCATGACTCTAACATCCAATATGGAGCAATCAGCACCTATCTCGCTCCTGCCTGGTTGTCTGTGGAGTCTCATCATTGTGTCAGTGGACTGTTGTGCTACCACATGATTACAGGTCTGACCTTTACCATCCCAAGTATGAAGCAGGTATTGACATTCATCTCAAAGTTATGATTGCATGATTCAGCAATGCCGTCCAGTTCAAACGCAGGAAGCTGTGTGGTAATGGATGTTTTTGTATTCTCCGCCATGTGGATATGATAAGTCACAGCAGGGGTGGTGTCATCACAGAAGTAAAGCATTTGATTAAACACAGAATACTTCCAATTTATTATTGAGGAGTCTCTGACTTAAAGCTCTTGAAATATTGACATGTTAACAGAGAGGACATGTCTGAGAATGAAGTTACACTGGCTGACTGGGAGAGATGAGGTACATGGTGAAAATGAAACAAATGCACACATATAAATTGCAAACATGCATATGAAACCATATGAACAGAAAGCTATCAATTCATTGCCACCAACATTTTCCACCACATGCATGAAAATGGCATACAGTCAACATCCATCAACAGTTTAAAGCAGACATATCATTAAGGATAACCCTTACATTTGGATATATTTTCTATTACAGTCAGACTTATTAATGAGATTCAATAAGCTCTCAAGAGCTGCCTGATGCACCCACAATGTGGGCACAACTTAAAGTTTTTCCAAACTCACAAACATTTCAAATACAGTAACAAGACCAGACTTGATGCAAACAATGCCTAAGGAATAATAAGAAGGTTGGTGATAATGCCTATTCTGTGTGTGATGACCGAACACCTCCACAGTCAAAACAAAAGCCTTACAAACTTGACATAACTTTAGGCGGTGCATTCAGGAGACTTTATACTACTAAATACTCACATTTAACAACACTGGGATGAACTTCTTTTAATGGATGACAAGTTTGTGGGTATGAGGTTAATGGAATGCGCATGGTAACCTTTCACATGTAAATTACACCCCAGCGTTCATAGCTGCAAGATGTTTTGTAAAAAATTAACAAAGGATCTGCCAAATGACAGAGAATCTCAGTGTTTCCACTAAGCTCTTGTGTGCTGTGTTACAGTATTTTGTCACAATGGTTGTGACAGTAAGTTGCCAGAGTAAACAGAAATACCAACTGACAAATCATATATCCATTGCTCAATATTTCCAGGCAACCAAAGGAAAACAAACTTGTTTACAGATGTTGTTAACTCCATAGCCACGAGATTACAGACGGCGGCTGTTTTGAAATGCAGAATGCAATGTATTCCTGTGGCATAGGGTGAGAGGAAGGTAGAGAACAAGACTGTTGCTGCTTGGTGTCTTCTAGTGATCAAAGCACTTCACAGACACGTAGCAGCAGTACCCTGTGGGCCAAGTAAATTCACCATTACTGGTTGTGCATATGTAATCAGGCCAAGCCAGTCTGAGATGGAGCCTTTTATCAAGCATTCACGGAACAAATGTCTGCACACCCAGGCCAAGAATCTGATGAATGTCCTGCCCTACAGGAAAGCATTATAATGACAAATCAATAGGAGAATTGGCTCCACATTAGCAAAACGCATGTTTGCCATTACATTTGAAATTTAATCAAGCTTTTCACAGGCTATAGTATCATCGTTTAACTAGATTCAAGCACACACAGAAAGACATTTGTTTTTTTGGTTTTGTTGTTTTTACATGGGAATGGGCTACCATAGCCTTTACTAGACCAATAAAAAAAATGCTAAGATTTGGTAGCCCTTGTTGCTACTGGGAATCACTGTACTCACCTTGGAATATACGGTATTGACGTGGAAAAGGTTGATGGTATCCAATTTAAAATGACAAGTGTGTTTCAAAATTACAAAATGATAAATCATGCAGCTAAAAAAAGAGTGAAAGTCGAAACAAAAGCTTAGGATCCAGACATTCATATGGACAGAGGTTTTAGGGTGGGAGATGTATGTGGACATGATCACACACAAGACAGTGCAGGATTTATCCAGAGCACTGTATTCGCACATTTCTCAAGAGCAATCTTGTAATTGTTGTCAAGTGCAGTGAAGAGTGCAAAGACCTGGGGGAACTTAACAGCTGGTTAATCGATGCATGTCCCAGCACAGATGAGAAAAACCCCTGGGGATGAGGCTCTGCAGTCTTTAGACATTTACAACAGAATACTGTTTTAATGTTCGTGATAAGCATCCTAGACAAATGAAAGGTGGGTTAAAAGAGGTGTCAAGAAGCCTGTCAATGTCAAAGAAGACTCATCAGATATTTCTTAAATATAAATATTTCTTTACAGCTCTTTCCATTATATGGGTACATTAAGCATGCTTGTATGATTGCCACTAAAGGGAGATACATATATCCCAAAAGTTTATATATATATATATATATATATATATATATATATATATATATATATATATATATATATATATATATATATATATATATATATATATATATATATATATATATATATATTACAGCAAAATGTAATTTACCACTGTGTAAGTGGTGGGGAAAGAAGAGATTTCACCAATTCCTTTTCTTACCAGTTTCTTGTTACATTTTACACTTTAAGATGATCTTTCATGTGTGTGTGTGTGTGTGTGTGTGTGTGTGTGTGTGTGTGTGTGTGTGTGTGTGTGTGTGTGTGTGTGTGTGTGTGTGTGTGTGTGTGTGTGTTAGGGTTAGGGTGCGTAAACATACAGTACATACATACACACATACATACATACATTCAATCATTCATTTTCGATACCCGCTTTCTTCCGCCGTCGCGAGGTTGCTGGAGCCTATCCCAGCCGGCTGGGGCATGAGGCAGGGGACACTCCAGGCACAACGCCACTGCACCACGGAGCCACACATAGACAGACAAACATGCACACACACGCTCACACTTATGGTCTATTTCATATATGTCTACACAGTTGTATGTTCATTATTTCACCAGTTGGCCATTGATCAACTTGGTGACAGTCTGATGATGTCTATTTCTAACATTCACTTCGTATCACCTTTTCCTGGGTCAGGTGTGGAGGAATGGAGGAGGAAGTGTAGGAGGTGGCGTAGGACAAGTAAGAAGTAGGGAAGGAGGATGTATGGGAATGCGCAGGAGGTGGAGGAGGTGGGGGATGATAGGGAGAAGACAGTCCAGTTCAATGAAGTCACACACCTGATTGGAAGAGGATTTAATGAGTGTTAGGTAGGTAGGTAAACGCCAAAAACAGCGTGAAATTTATGTAAAAATAGATTACAGTAGTTTGCATTGTGTTCTTAAATTCAGTATAATGAAGCCCTTAAGTGAACATTCCATTCACTTCTGTTGCACACCAGTTAGACACAACATGAATGTGAAAATGTATTAAATAAAAGGACCATGGAGATGTGAATTATTGATTTAAAGGGAAAAAAAGAGACAGCAACACATGATTGCAAGTCATGGGCCACAATGCCATACCTTGGCCTTTATATTGTTGCCTACTCGTCCTGAAATTTGGCTCAGCCCTGAGTTTACTTTTTCTTTCCAATTGTAGCTTGTATTGCAGCGTCACTGGTGGTGCACTGCCACACGCTGCCAAAGACAATTTAGAGTGGACAAGAGACTAACCAAACAGTGGTACATTTCACCTGAGTTACCCTTTTTCTGAGTTCTAAGAATCTCCTTCAGGAGGTGATGAGTGTCATCTCAGATCAACTTTAGAAATACTGTATATCGTTATGACTCAGTCATTATAGTAATGGCATTGCTATAGTTGTGATTCGGACATTTCACAATGACAATGTATACCTGGATAAGTGGAAAAAAGAAACATGTAGGTGTATTCATTTCATAGTGAGGGAGCTGAATATGCAGTTTGGGAGCACAGTGACCAAGATTTGTTGTTTGGATACACAGCACTTCCATCTAAGTGTCATTACCAGCCAGACCCAAATTCTGACCTTTTATATTATGCAAAAAAATTAATGAAATATCTAAAAACAGGAAGTGGAGGTTAATGTATTTTGTTTATCCAACAGGGCAGGAAAGCAGCACCTCTGCTCTTGTAACTTTGCTCAGCTTCTCTTAAGAGAGGCTTCATAATTTGTACAGATGCTAAGGTTGAAAAGCAGAACACATAATCCTCGCAGGGCAGTCTCATGAGATAATGATGGATGGCTGGATGCACAAAACTATTCATGAAGAATGACACAAAGTACATCCCTTGATACTACTTGTTGCTATAGCAGTAATTCTCTGAAAGGATACTTCTTTTCAAGAAAGGCTCAAAGAGATCAAATCTTACTTTATAAACATGAAAAAAGAGGAGGAAGAAATAGACACACAGAAATACAGTTGAAGATGCTATAAAAGAAGTTGGAGCAAGTCTTTGATATCTTACCCAGAGCCACCAAGCATTAAGTCATAGCACATACTGCTTCATCTAAAAATCAGAACGAGATTTACGAAACAACAAAAATTATAAAGAGATGAGGAAAAGAAGGCAGGAAAAGAGTGAGCAAAGAGAACTGCTCCAAATTTGAGATGTTTCAAGGGATTTTCTCCCTGTAATTTATTAATGATAGTCTCATCCAAAAAGAAGTGGATGGATGGATGGATGGATGTTTAACTTTACAGTTGCAACACTTTTCATCCACAATGAAATGAAATTAAATGAAAGCAATCATTAAAGCATTATTATTATTATTATTATTATTATTATTATTAATAATATTATTCCTAGAGTCATACTACATTCATCCTTAAACTCTCGTCAGCTCTTCTCTCCCCAAGTTCCACCGTAAACCAAAGAACACTGAAATCCAATTGAAGCATTTTGAGGTTTCCTGCTTACAAACAGAAAAAAATGATATCAATCACATAATCACCATATCTCCTTGGCAGAGGAAAAATCCATGGCCATTTGTTGTAATCTGTATGAGTGTTAACATACTGTGTATAAAAATGTTGAAAATACACCTAAATATCCACAATACATTCAAAATCGTCAGCTTTGTTTGGTTTAATTATTAAGTCTATCAAACTTTTGTGAACTTTTTATGTGTTCTGGTGATATACATGAACAAAACAAATCATCATTTACCATCTCTGTACAGTGTGCAGCTCTCGGAAAGTTTTCTGGGAGCAGCCCTGGTTTCATGACACCACCTTCTTGTTTCATACACAAAATGAACAGTCACTGTTACCTGTGTGTGTGTGTGTGTGTGTGTGTGTGTGTGTGTGTGTGTGTGTGTGTGTGTGTGTGTGTGTGTGTGTGTGTGTGTGTGTGTGTTCGTGCGTGCGTGCGTGCGTGCATGCGTGCGTGCGTGTGTGTGTGTAGTCACCCTGCAAGGACCAAAGGCTCCACATAAACAACAGCACCATCCAGACTCTGTTCCTTCCATCTGATCAAAACTCACCATATTCATACTGAAGCTTGATCAAAAGGTTTTTCAGACCAAGTACAAGGTTAATAAGGTCAATTGGCTTAAAGAAGAAGGTCAAACTAAAATTCCTAATGCCACTTGGTGGTGCTGTGACTGCAACAGAATTTTTATTTACACGTTTCCTCAGGCTGCGACTCTTTAAAAGTAGCCAAAACACACACACACACACACATACACACACGCAAACGCAAACACACATTCACACACACACACACACACACTGATCATATAATGCCCTCATTGACATTGGTAATGATTGTTATGTTGAATTTACTAGTAATTTGTACATTTTGCTAGGAACTGAGAAGAATAGTAATAGCCCTCCTGCTTTCCATATTGTTTTGTGTTCTTTCACTTTATTTACTCTAGATACAGTTTTTGGTGTGGGTGTCCTTTAGAATAAAATCACAAGCAGGCTGTGAGTGATGACTTCTAAAGTCCTTATTTAGGATTGTTCAGCAGTCTCGTTTTTAACAGAAAAACAAAAACATAATCACAAGATCTTCATCCGACTCGAGAGCTCTTATGATGTTCTTGATGAATGTCTGGGGATGGATAATCAGTGATCTTCAGTGGAAAAAGTCACCTGAAACATGAGCTTTCAATTTTCCTATAAAAAGTAAAATATCTAGCTGGGGTATGTTGCCCTCAGAGTCCTTTGGCATTTAATGGGATATGCTTTCCTCAGGTTTTCACAGGTGTCCTCGAATTTCTGCGCAGAAGGGTTGATAAAAGTTTGACTTTGTGGAATGAAAAAACTTAAATGAAAAGAGTGATGAGCTTTGAATACCTCTTGATATATAGAGCAGTGATGATAAAAGTGTTTTTCCTTAGGTGTAAACCTCTGCTCTGCACAATATACCTGGACTGATAGGAACAGTGGATCTTTATTATCCTGAGTATCTATTTCCCTGAGGAGCTATTACAGTCGTTAGCCTTATCTTATCTTTAAGCAAGGGGAACTAAACGACACTCCCTCCAGCTGTATTGAATCTGTGAGGAGGAAACTTCAGCTCCGTGCTGAAGTGACTTCAGTCACCAGAGACAGGGTTAGTGTCAGTAAGCCTGGGGCACCTGGCTCCATTGGCCTGCTGAGGCTGGAGTGAAATGATGACTTTTAGTGGTTCGAGCGAAGTCATAATGACAATGCAGCAAAAGGATTACAGCAGAACACAGGACTTAGTCACTTCTTTCTCTATGCATAATGAAATCTATCTACCTTCCAGCCTTATTACAATGGGCTCTGGTTAAGTAGATACTTCCCATAGCAGCAAACGACAGTGAGGACCATGCCCCAACTCTGCCCAGAAGTATCCATTTAATTTCACTACAACACGTGCTATGATTTCAACATTTATTGTGATTGAGCATATTAATGTAATTAATAAAGAATTAATTAAGGGTTTTCTGTTAAACATGACTTACTAGAAAATTTGGCAAAGGCAGATATTGTATTTGTCAGACTCAACAATACACTGCTGCAAAAAGATTCCATAAAGCTATAAAGAGTATGTCACGGGGTCGAACACGACTGGCAAGGGGAACTCAAAAGCACGACAGAGTAGCGGGCAGTCTTAGAACAGGTTTAATTATTCAGGAAGAGGTCAGGTACCAGGTAATCAGTCCAACATCCAAACGACAGATGAACAGGCAGAGTCCAAAAACCAGACGAGGTTGTACAAAGGAAGGCAATCCAAAACCAGGCAGACAAATCCAAGGAGGGGTCGACGAAAGGCAGGGTCAGGGAAACAGGCTGGGTCAGTAACAGGAATTGGAGCAACAGGCAGGAATCAAAGGCTGGAGAGTCAGGAATAACACCAAACCATCTGGCAGAGAGCAGAAGGCTGAGCTGGCATTTGTAGTGTGGAGACAGACTGGGGAGTGGCTGCAGGTGTGTGGAGAGATGGCAGGCACAGGGAATGAAGTGATTTAAGATGAGACAGGATCTGGAATGATATGAGATGTTAACAGAAAGAAAGCAAACAAAAATTATTAGACCAATGATGTGACAGGGTAGACACGTGGTGGTACAGTAGATGGATGTCTCAGCAGTAACACCCACTGAAAAACACAAAACACATACAAAATGGGGGAAAAAAGTTACTGACTGCACAAATAGATGCTACAAGAGATCTCAGGTATCTACAGCGGCTGGCTAAAGAAACAAGATCCAGACACTGAAACATGGGTCTGCGATTGAACAACTTTGATCAACACATTTTCAAAGAGCTTAACAGATTGATTATGAAGGTACTATAATTGCAGATCAAACCACCATTTTCAGCTTATGTTGTAATTCTATCCAATTAATTATTTTATCTAAATTTATATACCCGGTGTTGAAATAGTGTCACTGTTTGACATCCTGGAGTTGAGATTAAATGGAACCTTATAATATTTATTATGATCAGTGGCGGCTGCTTACCTTGCAAAGAGGGATGCTCATTGTCAGCCTACATTATAAAATTTGTCAATTTTCACACAAATAAAAATGTTCCTTTTCAAGGAAATGGTGTGTATAATTCTGAGTTTCTCCTCATAAGGAAAACTATCAATTGGCTTTCCCACAATCAGGTCATCAGGTGTGCACCTTGCTGTCTGGCTAGTTCACTCTGACCTAGACAATAGTATGAATAATTGAACAAACTAACAAAACAATAATAAACTGATACAAGGGAATATTAAAATTATGTCCAGCTGAAACAAGGAAGCAGGAAATGTCACTTGAGCTCCCAGTGCTCAAGTGACAGTGTACTGTATATCTGAAAATAGCTATCAATACTAAAGTGATTCAGCCTTTCCAGTGATCCTCCAATCAAAATACAGAAGGCAAAGACAGCTCACTGTCTTGAGGTGAGACAAAATCTTGGCATTTATCCGATGACCTCAAGTGTTGAGACATGAAAATGTGTCATGCAGTCCCACTGAAGTGAAAGGATGCTTCACTTCTACAGGCAAATGTACTGGTGATGCTAGAATGTATGAAAATTCACAAAATCGGGTCAGTTGAATCTGTGATCATTAGCTGACTCTGAACTGGCTCATCTTTGAGATGAATGTGTTCTAAAGCATTTCTAGACAAATGAAATGTTAACACAACAGAACATATCTGACCAGTTAATTTGTGACATTTTAGAAGAAGCTGAGTTTCCTTTGCAGTCTTGTATCATCTGTGTTCCCTGCCTGTGGGTGTGTGTCTGCCTAAGTGCCAGTTTTTCTGCTGCCAATTCATGCATTTCCTGCACTAATTCACACTACCATTATACTGCTCAATAACTTTGACTTAATCTGTGTCTCCACTTTCTTCTGTGCTCAACAAAATTGCACTTAACTCCCATTTGATGCAGCGCTCTCACTACTTCATGGACAAACTACTTCTTTGCAGAATTAAATGTGTTGTTTTAGTGACTCTCAATTGACATATTGATGTCACTAAATGCAAACTGATTTTTTTAAAAAATACAAGAGAATTAAAACACCCTTTCTGCAAATAAGAAGTTAAGGGTTTAGTTGATATCAGGTTAGTGGTTCTAGCATCATCAACTCTCTTCACATGGTCTTTTTAAAATATTTAGTATCTTGCAATATATGATAACATTATGCAACTGGGTATGAATAAACCCTCAGGGCATTATCCGGAGCCTCATCAGAGCTGTCAGAGATGTCACTTACAACTAGTTAATCTAAGTAATGAGTTGTTAGAAGTCAGAAATGTGGTGCAATGTGGAGATGTTTTGAAGGACTTAAAGTAATTTCAGTACTTTCCATTTCAGAATTCGCTAGAGAATTGTTATGGTCCGAGTTTTTTTCCCTCCTGCTCTCTGTATTCTGAATTTACTCACACTCTATCCACTCATTCCTGTCACCTGTGTTGCAGCAGCTACCTACCTCCCATTTCCAATCAAGCTCCACCATACTTACAGTATGCTCTGCTCACACCTCAGTTTGTGGTCATTGACTCACGCTGCTCTTCATGTGTCCCGCTATGTGCAGAGTTTGCATGTTCTCCCCGTGTCTGTGTGGGTTCTCTCCAGGTTCTCCGGCTTCCTCCCACCTCCAAAAACATGCGCTTCAGGCTAATTGGCCGGTCCCAACTTGCCCATAGGTGCGAGTGTGTGATTGCGTAGTTGTCTAAGTCTCTGAGTAGCTCCACGGTGCACTGGCATTGTGCCCGGAGTTTCCCCTGTCTCACACCCTAAGCCAGTTGGGATAGGCTCCAGCTCCCCGTGACCCACCACAGCATATACAGCGGTAACACAAAATGGATGGATGGAATTGTGGGCTCAATGGGGCAGTGGGTACTGCTGTTGCCTCACAGCAAGAAGGTGCAGAGTTCTCCCTGTGTTTTTGTCAGACCCACAACAAGCTAAAGAAAAGAAGGAAAACACTTGGATGGATTTATCTACAATTGCCATTTGAGGTCACTTAAATAATAATAATAATCAGTCCTGTATTCGTCCCTCTTGGGGAAATTCTTTTTCACTTCACCCACACATGTACATATATTTGTTAATTACACACGGGGGTTACAGGTTACAGGCCCCTGAATACAACACACACTAGGGGCCTGTACGCATGCAATTAGTATACAGAGAGAGGACATACAGAGGTACAAGGGAGGTGGAGTGAAGGGTCGCGGACGAGGGTTGCGCCCCAATGACCATCTTGTAGGGGGGACGGCGCCTTGCTCAAGGGTGCCTCGGCAGTGGCTGGGAGGTGAGCCGACACCTCCCACCGTCAGCTCACACTCCGATGTTCTGGCGGGAGCGGGATTCGAACCCCCGATGGCTGGGCGATCCTGTCTTCAAGACGAGTGCTCTACCGAGTGCTCTACCGCTGAACAAACTATTGTATTATTTACTGAAGTTTAAACGTTTTTGAACCTTCCCCATATTGATATTAAACCACCTTATATCTGTATTACCTTTTCCCACACTCTTATATACTGTTTACGACAGTAGGTTGGATATGGCGGTGCTCGGTTGTTCATATCTATGAATATTTTTAGGTTGGATGTTTGTATTTTGAGGACTACCTGTTTATCTTACGAATGTGCAGTGTGATGGGACTTAATTAGAATAGTCCTAAATAAGCCTAATATTTTTGTCTCTGACTCATCATTTGGACCAGTATTCTGGGGCAGCAGTGGCTCGGTTGATGGAGCATGTCGTCCAATGATTGTAGGATTGGCGGTTTGAATCCCATCCCCCCAATCATCTGTCATTGTGTCCATGAGCAAAATATTTTACCTTTCTTGCCTCCAGTGAGAAAACTCGGTGGTGTGTGAATGTGTTTGAATCTTTCAGTAGTGGTCGGAGAGGCCTTTGGCACAGATTAGCTGTCACATTTCCATCAGTCTACCCAAGGGCAGCCATGGCTATGCATTTAGTCTAACATCACCAAATATGAATGAGGAGTGAATAAACCACTAGAATAGAACCACTGTGAGTGCCTTGAGTGTCAACAAAAAAGCACAATACAAATAGAATCCATTTTTTTTAGTAAATGCATTTTTTGCAGGTACATATATTTGTCAACACACTCCAATGCAACAAATGTCTTACTGAAAGTCTTTAATAGTATTTTGTAAAGCTGTAGTTAAATGAGCTACTGCAAGATAGTGAGTTAACTAAAATGCTACCATGCAAGAAAGGGTGACTGATATGATGGACAAAAGTAAAAAAGCAACAAATAAATAGAAATGGCTGATAGCAGCCGCTTGAGCCAATCCAATGGGTGAGAAATAGAGTGAGGATAATGAAATGGGAAGTGCTAAATGTGTGCTAAAGCACGAGCAGGATGTGGAACAAGAGAGCTTCAAAGCAGGGTTTGGGGAGTTGAACGCTGGAGGTTTTAATCCAGACCGACATTGTGTGACCCATACTAACTAAAGCAGTAAAAACCCTCCTGAACTGGTTCAGAAGACACTCTTATCCATGAAGTCTGGCTGATGTGTGACAAATGAGACCTGTGATTTTTCTTTTTACAATAATCTAATGTAGAGTATTGTACAATAGCATAATTTAAGGAAAAAAGGTCTGCCCTATATATTATTCAAATTGAAAATCCACACATGGAAATAGAATAAACTAAAAGCAGTACACAATGGACAGTGGAAGTAATTAGATGCAGTCGTGCAGTGTGCGTCATCATCTGCGTTGCGCAATGAAAAATTCCCAAATTGGCAAATGCATCCCTGATAAAAACAAACTTACATGAAGTCATTCACAGCTAGTTCCATGATAACAAGCTCCAAAAACAAATACAATAAATAAACAAACACACAAATAAACTATGCAGCTAACTGCTGATTAGCCGGTGACACCATTGAGATTTCATCAAGGAGACATGTAACACTTTGAATCACAACAATAATCAACCTAGCAAAGTTACCAATGTCATACAGTGCCCATCCAATTACTAGACAACAAACCCAAGGTGAACATGGTTACAGCGTAGTCACCGAAGGCCTTTTTATTATATGTTGTTACGGCTGCAGCTCATATCTATTGTATATATTGTGTATCCTTCTGCGACCCTGCCTCTGAGCTGCTGGTACTGCACTGCTCCTGGATGCTCCACCCCCTCTCGTCAGAACCTGGTGCAGTGTCTCTGGGACCCCTGGCCCTGCTCCTCCGCCATCCCCATCTCCTGGTGTGCTGTCCACCTGACAGGCCCAAGCCCCGCCTTGTCACCTGACATGGAGACTTGAAAAACTCTGCAAGCCAGTCATTCGGCGCAACATTTTTTTAGGTCTCCACATATACATAGTGGTCCTCCCTAACCCACCCAACTCTTAGAATCTTGTAAACAAACACTTCCTGCATCAATAGATATTTGGAGTTTTACCCTGGACCAAATCAAAGCGATCGGATTTTGCTAGAGTGGTATTTGTGACGTCATAAAGGCGCTTTGTGATTGGACACACTGATTGACGATATTGATTGGTTGACATGCCTCAAGGGCGTGGCCATCCCCGAAAGGGAGTTTTTTCAGGCTACGGTAGCATTGTGTGGTAAAGTCCTAGCTCAGAGCTACACACTGAAAGTTCCTCACAAACTGTTGAAGGCAGCTAGCATTTGGCTAACTAGTTAGCCAAGCTTCAGTCATGTGTGTGTGTCTGCTAAAGGCGCATCCTCATCGTCATAGCAAACACAGGTGCGTGTGTCCACACCGGTCATAAAAAAAAACAGCCTCAGCCTTTATTTAAAGCCTAAGAGATATTCACTGTCACCAGTCAAGGGTTACGTTCAGATGACATAAACCCTGCAATTATCCAGACAGAAATCAAGAGGTGAAATTATCACTCATTCCCAGCCTTGTGAGACACACACACACACACACACACACACACACACACACACACACACACACACACACACACACACACACACACACACACACACACACACACACACACACACACACACACACACACACACGCACCACTTTGCCTTACCTGTCCCATGTTTCATTTAAACTGTGATTTTTTGGTCCCTGCAATCTTTCATTATCCGTGATAATTGTCGACGAACAGCGTACGTCCTGTCTGTAAATATCTGTTGTCATCTCCACTGATTTTTGTCCCATTTGCAAACACTGTGTGTTTTAAATTCTTCTCGATGTGTACCGGTGGTCTCAATAGGATCAGCCCATGTAGTGTTTACATAATGAACAACGGAGTCATGTTTGGGTGAAAGCAGCTTCATGCTCAGCACAGAAAAATCAGCAGTTATGAACAAGAGAGACAAACACAGAAAAATAAGAGCAAAATGCGTAGTAATAAAGTTACTGAAAGAAAAGTTTCAGACTGGATGACAGACAGACACTGGATGACACTGATGACACCTTTAAAGTGTGTGGCGGGGTACACTCCAGGCATGACGCCAGTACACCGCAGAGCCACACATAAACAGACAACCAAACACACACACTCACACCCACGGGCAATTTTGTATCACAAATTCACCTAATCTGCATGTTTCTGGAGGTGGGAGGAAGCCAGAGAACCCGGAGAGAACCCACGCAGACATGGGGAGAACATGCAAATTCACCGACCGGGACTTGAACCGGGAACCACCTTGCAGTGCGGCGACAGCGCTACCGACTGCGCCGCCATACTACCCCCATTTGGTACATATCCAAATAAAAATCTATGATCAGGCTTAAAATTGGCTGTCACAAATATAATAATCTTGATTCATGATAGTGGATTTTTGAGTTTGATTTTGTATCAGACTTTCGTAAATTAAATGGGACTGTGATCACCTTGATAGAGGTGCTCTACTGAGTTCCATTGTACTCTATAACAGTGATGCTACAAGGCTAAGAGCAACGTGGTATGTCAAACTTTGGCTTCACACTTGTTTGTTACTATATTAGGGTCCATGCGTTGTTGAAATACTTGGACAACCCTTATTCTTCAAAGCTAAAATGGTGAGTTTGCCTTCCATTATGTCCAGTCATATCAGGCCACTGCTAACCTGATGTGTGAATACTCGAGGTCCCAACCTGTTCACACACAATCGGCAGTGGCACAATCCTATTACTCATACTGTTATTGTCGCCTTTTAAGCAGCACAGTACAGCGCTGGATCAGCCAGCTACAGCCAGTCTGGCTGCCTCTCATGGGGAATAGGCTGTTTGACTGTCTAAGGTTCTCATTGAGCACTCGCTCCCTTCCTCACTCTCAATTGTCCTCACTACTCGTCTATCTTCCTTCCGTGTCTCTCTACCTCACAACCTCCTCTTTCTTGCTGCTGTTGCCTTTACTTCTCCTCAACATCTCTTGTCTTTTTTCCCTGTCTCTCTTGCTCTCTCCCCCTTTCCATGGTCACAGCTTTTTCTCTGGACAACAGGAGACCTTATTTAGCAGTCTACTCAGCACGGAACTGGCAGTGCTGCCAATTTACCTGCTCATATTGCCGCATTCCCTACCTTGGTTTCAAAACCCAATGCAATTAGAATCACTGCATAAGTTAATACACCTGCTACACAGCTATGTGTAATCAGCACTCTGTATCAAATACATACTTTTCCCAGCTGCTTTTTCTACATGGCTTTAAACCCGATAAATTGAGGTTTTTGAATGTTAAAGTGACTATCTATTATTGGTTACTGAATTCTGTGTGAAAGAAGATTACATATTAGAGGCCTGCAAGCTACATTGACTTCCCAGTCAACATTTAAGTTGTCAGATTCTCTACCCTTCACATGGGCCATCAATTACATTTATACGAAGATTAGAATTATTCTTAGCAGACAGTGTGGAGGCCGGACTATTTTCACTTTCTCACAAGATTTATGTTATTTTTATTTGCTAAAGACATCAGTATGAACCGTCTTCTAAAAATACTGAAAATCCATAATGATAACGAGGCAAGATATTTAAATGGAAATTGCTCTCAGACGTCCACTAAGGAGGAAGCCACTATCCACTACAAAATCTTCAGTTAATAAGTCCTTACTTCAGCGAAACACTGCACTCCAGGATCTCAGGAAGGCAACCAAAAATGTTAGTTAAGTACTCCATACCATAGTTGACCAACACAAATAAATACATGACTGACCTCCTGTGTTGAACATACAAGCTTAGTTATTGCCAGACAAATCTGATGTTAACAATGGACTGTCTGACCAGCACGCTGCCTTCCGCTTCAAGGTCAGTATGGAATCTGACCATTTCAAAAGTGAGTTAATAGACTTGCTCATAGAGGAAAAACCTGCAGTATAATCTGATTCTGTAGAAAAATGAAAAAAAAACAAAAAAACTCCGGCTCATAGCTAATGGCTGGAAAGCTAAATAACCACTAATCTCAGGATAGGTTGCTGATGTTAGATACTCACATTTTCTCAATGCAGTCATCTATGGGAGATTCTTAAGAGAACGTATTTATTAGATTTTCAATTATTACATGACTAACATCCAATCAGTGATGGGCGGACAGGGCCAGCAAAGCCTTCTTTGCTGGTCTAACATAACCAGAAATCATGATAATATTTAGATAAAAGTTAATTATATTTTAATGCATTTTCCTTCAATAGATATATTCAAATATACGTATAAATATTTAATTATACATTTGGATATAGTATGACATAGGCCAACACTGGGTCAGTGTTACAGTTTTTAGGTTAGGGGGGTTTTCTCCAATCAGAATTCAACTAGCTTGTGTTGCCAGGTTGAATGAAATCTGCCCAGGACCTTCAGAATCTAGAATGCAGGTCTTCCTGCACTGTGAGTGAACGGGAACATATCGTTAATAGACAGATGCGATAGCCAATCAGATCACGAGTTGGCGACACTCAGGCCTTCTGGCTGGCTTCACGTTCACCTGACACGTACGTGTCCTGTGATTGGATACTCACTCTGAGAAGGTGGCACCATGCAGGCGCTCTAGTGAGATGAGGGTCCGATCCCTGAAGGAGCTAACCTGTTCTAGCCAACCTGAATTAGCTAACTTGTTATAACTAACCTGTTGTAGCTAACCTGAACTAGCTAACCAGTTCTAGCTAACCTGAACTAGCTAACCTGTTCTAGCTTACCTGAACTAGCTAACCTGTTCTAGCTAACCTGCTATGGCTAACCTATTCTAGTTAACGGAGTGTTCTTGAGGAATGAATGGAGAATGGATTTTGTGTTTAAATAAGTCGTTGAACAGCTGTTTCGGTGAGTACAAGCATTTCATTTATCTAAGTTTTCATAGTTAATGTTCTTTTAATTAAATTTCTTTATATATCAAATTAATTATAAAAAAATAAAATGACAAATATACTAAAAATGAAAAAACTGCTTGCTCTTCTGCAATGTGTGCAAATAATGTGGTGCACTTGCACAACTGTGTGGTTGTAGTGGAAATACACAAAGAGACTTCTGTCCCTGCTGGAAAACAGCCTGTTTTATACATGATAGAGGTGATGCAACATTTAGTAGTGTGTTAGTGTATGTCTGTATTTCATTTGTCTAGCTGTGGTGTCATAAATGAAGGTCATTTCAGTCGGTTTTGATCTCTGACGTAATTGTGTGACGTCTATAAAAGGTGTGGCCATGGGATTCTTCTGTGCCAGTGACAATAAAAGGAGGGGGCCGACGCCAGTTTTTGTCCCGTTTGAGAGAAGTTATAAACGTCTCAGTCCTGAAGGCTACATTGGTGGCAGCGGTTGGAGCTGCTCACAGTATTATGGGATTTATTTATGCAAGTTTGACTACGGATAACATCACTGAAGGCCTAGGTGAGCAATGCACGGCCCGCCACTACATCCAATTACATTCATACAACAAAGAAGGTACACGCAGGGTTCATATTAAGGTTGTCATGAACAGTCCAAAATGTTTCAGAGTTTCAGTGCCATGATCCGGAATAAATCAAACACTGTCCAGATTAGAGTGCAATATCAGAGTAAAACCTTAGCAGTCAAGCCACCACGGCAATTAAGACAATATCACTACTTTGGTCTCTTCCTTGCTAAAAAATAGGGAAAATCTGTTCCACATCTCTTCCAAGATAGAATAGTTGTCCGTTTTCATAAAAGTTGGTTTTTCCATGGCTCGGGAATTAACAAAGAGGTCTGCCAGGTTTATTAACTTGGTTTGCTAATAGATTTCCAAGATTTAGCTATGTTATGTTTTGCCTTTAACAAAGAGTAGGCTTTTTTTCTGTTTAGTTTCCAAGTAACAGGAAAATTTCACAGAATACCCAGTATATGGCATTGGTGTAACTTCACGCGTCTGATAAATGAAAGCACATTCAGGACTTCTGTCTAAAATATCTGGATTTGCGATAGTTCCCCGAGGCAGTGAATGCATGTGCCCTTTGCTTCACATTTAACAAATGTATCTGGATTATTGAGATCAAATTTATTCAAGATGGATGTTACAAAGGTCATCCATTACAGAGATTAGTAATTCACTATAATCCGGAGGAGAGGCTTTGCATAACAGGATGGAGCAAACATTGATAATTTTCCTGTATGATGCACATGGATGTGAAATATTCTGAACTATAACAGATGTGGAATATGTGGTTCATCCTGAAATAGAATTCAGATTCATCTAATGTCAAACGTGTCTATAATTATGATGCATTTTTTTCTGCATTCAATAACAGTTTCTCTTTCATAGATTTAATATTTCACTTTCATGGTAACAGTTTGAAAAGTTTGCAGTAAACATCTATAAACTTTTAATTTTGTTTTTGTGAAATGGTATTTATTAAAAGCCCAAAATCTTTAAGTGCTCAATTTGGGATGAAAGAAGTGAGGACTGAGCCCATGCTGACATGAAAACTTCCCTTCAAACTTTTAAGGAAAGCATACAGTACTGTAAGAGAATCCCCCAACAACATGTATAATTTATGTGCTGACTTACAGCTATGCTTTAAAAATCATAAAGCTTCTTGTACATGCCTGCAGTGAAAGACTTTCCATTTCTCCGAATCCTACTGTAGCACTTGGCATGTAATGCATATTATTTTTGCTTTAGTCTTGGCTCTTTGCTCTTATGAGTCTACATTCATTTCCACCACACTTGTGTTCAGGTTTGGGAGGATTTTCATCAGTGTCATTATATGCATGATTTATTTATCCATAAAGTACACAAATGGACATTTTCATTAATTTTCTTCACTGCATATCCTGTTTAGAGCTATTTGAGGTTGGAACCTCTCCCAGAGGCTTCAAAAACTTCACCCTGATTACAGATATTTAAGAAGAACAGTGAATCAAGTTTACAGGTAACAAATGCGTGGGATATTTTTATGCATCTATTTTCAAAACAAAAATTCGAAAATTCCCCTGATTTTTGAGACATTATACCACGGACTGAAGTCTTAGAGATTTTTTTTACATGGGAGTTAAAGGACATCAAACATAATTCCCAGATTCCAAATGGTGGAGTTGAGGCTAAGGCTAATGTAATGTTACCCCATAGTAGTGATATCATTACCTAATATATTTCTCAGAAGTTCATGGCCCAGCACATAATCTCTGTTTGGTCTGAATGGAGTAAAAAAAAAAAAAAGCCATAGTTTTTATGTCCTTATGACATGCCTGAAATGTATTCAGGTAATTAGTTTCACCTGCTTTCATTGATTAACTTTACCACCCATAAAGGAAAATGAACATGTATAAAATGAGAGTGATCAGATAAATATGCCATCAACTTTTCAGTCAATGTAGTTCTTGATTGCAATTTCTATTTGACATATTTACATATATTTGATGCTTAATGTTGTGAAAAGCAGCACTAAGATCTAAAAAGATGAACACAGAAAGAAATCTCTCATCTGATGCATCAAGACTAGTAATTTTGACCATACCACCACCGTGCTATGACATGCTTTGAAGCCTGACTTAAAATTTTGAAACTTCAGTTATGCAGAAACTCACACTTGTTTAGTTTGGATGGACGGATGGATGGGTGGATGGGGAGAGAAAGAAGAGAGAAAGAAGAGAGAGAGACAGAGACAGAGAGAGAGAGCAGCTACTGGATATACTGAGATTTGCTAACGTTAAGAACAGGGTAGGATGCTCAAAGCACCAACATTTATATTAATGAAGATCTGACAAAGAACAATGCTGTTGTCACAAAAAAGTATTTTCCCTATGGAGTATGAGAAAAATCCACATTCACATGGACTTCAGACTGTAAGGGATTCATCACCAGAGGAGACCAAGGTACTGATGGGAAGCATAGGAGAGCAGAAAAAGCTGGAATGAGTATCCTCATTACAAAATACACTGGACTGGACTTGAAACTAAGTGGATGTAACAGGACAAATAAATAAAAAAAGCTCAGTGATAGAACTCATCAGACAATGGCTCAGTGGTAAAACGGCGGCGCGGTAGAGCGGGTCGTCCAATGTTCCAAAAATTGCCAGTTCAATTGCCGCTCCTGCCCAAAGTTGCTGATTTGGGATATAGGACCATGTAGGAGCTGCCCGCCACTCTACCTCCCCCTGCATGCCTACAGGCCCCCTTGTATGTGTTTGTGTGCATTACAGGGGCCTGCACATACTTACCAGTGGCGGGCCATGCATTTCACACCTAGGCCTTCAGTGATGTTCTCCTTAGTCAAATGTGAATAAATACAACCCATAATACTATAAGCTGCTCCCACCACTGCCACCTATGTAGTGTTCAGGACTGAGGTGTTTATAACTTCTTTGAAATGGGACAAAAGCCCCACTCCTTTATTGTCACTCGCACAGAAGAACTCCGCATGTCACAACAAAACTGACTGAAATGACCATCATTTATGACACAACAGCTAGAGAAACAAAATACAGACATACTGTACACTAACACACTACGAAATGTTGCATCACCTCTATCATGTAAAAAATGGGCTATTTTCGAGCAGGAACACCAGTCTCTTTGTGTATATCCACTACAATCACACAGCTGTACAAGTGCACCATAATTATTTACACATGTTGCATAAGAGCAAGAATTTTTTTTACTATATTTGTTATTTTATTTTATTACAATTGATTTGATATAAATTAAATCAAATTAAAAGAACATTAAATATGAAAACATATAAATGAAATGCTTGTACTCACCGAAACAGCTGTTCAAAAGGTTCATTTAAATATAAAATCCATTCTCCTTTCTTTCCTCAAGAACTCTACGTTAGCTAAAACAGGTTAACTAGTTCAGGTTAACTAGAACAGGTTAGCTCCTTCAGGAATTGGACCCTTCTCTCACTAGAGCTTCTCTTCAAATGTGCATCTGCATAACGTCTTCATAGCGCCGCCTTCTCAGAGTGACTATCCAATCACAGAACAAGTACATGTCAGGTGAACGTGAGGCCAGCTAGAAGGCCTTAGTGTCGCAAACTCGTGATCTGAATTGCTATCGCATCTGTCTATTAACTATATTTTCCCGTTCACTCACAGTGCAGGGAGACCGGCATTCTAGATTCTGAAGGTCCTGGGCAGATTTCATTCAACCTGGCAACACAAGCCCGCTGAATTCTGATTGGATAAAACCTCTTTAACCTAAAAATATAACACTGACCCAGTGTTGGCCTATGTCATATTATTTTCCAATGTATAATTATATATTTATACACATATTTGAACATATTTAATTAAAGAAAATGCATTAAAATATAATTAACTTTTATCATAAATATCATGATTTCTGGTTATGTTAGACCAGCAGAGAAGGCCTTGCTGGCCCTGACCGCCCACCACTGATACTTAAATATATATGCATGTGTTTGTTCAAACTAGAGTGTGCTCTTAATTTCCCTTCAGGGATTACTAAAATATACTAAATTTAAAACATGTATCAATAATGGACATGTAAAACAGCTGATTCAGCAGCATGAACAGCAGGAAATGATAACGTCTGAATAGAGTGAAAGCAGCACAGTAGATGTTGAACAAGATGTAACTTGAGACAATAACTACTTCTCGACCATAAAAAACCATGTTATTATGCAATTGTACAATAGTCACATCAGTAGCCAAGGTTTACGTACAAAATACAATGTATACAATGTATAACAGCATCAGGAATTATCCGCATACATTCCGACAACCATATAACGTAACTTGTGTGTGTGTGTGTGTGTCTGTCTGTGTGTGTGTGTGCGTGCGTGCGTATGTGTGTGCGTGTGTGCGTGTATGCGTTTAAAGTTTAATTCGTTCTATGACTGAGCTCGTAAGACAAACAACTCGTAACTCAAATCAATTTTCCCCATTTGAAATACACTGTATTTCCAAAAGTATTTACTAACCTGCCTTGACTCGCATATGAAACTAAGTGACATCATATTCATAATCTTTAGGGTTCAATATGACGGTCCACTCTTTGCAACTAAGGATGTCCACAAGATTTAGGAGTGCGTAAATGGGAACTTTTGGCTTGTGAGGTCACACTGATGTTGGACGAGAAAGCTTGGCTCTCTGTCTCCACTGTAATTTATCCCAAAGGTGTTCTATCGGGTTGAGGTCGGGACTCCGTGCAAGCCAGTCAAGTTCATCTACACCAGACTCAGTCATCTGTGTCTTTATGGACCTTGTTTTGTGCATTGGTGCTCAGTCATGTTGGAAGAGGAAGGGGCCAGCTCTAAACTGTTCCCACAAAAATGGGAGCACAGAGTTATCAAAAATGTCTTGGTATGCCGAAGCATTCAGAGTTCCTTTCACTGGAACTAAGGGGCCAAGCCCATCTCCTGAAAAACAACCCCTCCCACCTCAACCAAACTTTGCAATTGGCAAAATGCAGTCCGACAAGTACGGTATCGTTCTCCTGACAATAGCCAGCCCTAGACTCGTCCATCAGATTGTCAGCTGGAGAACCGCGATTCATCACTCCAGTGAACACATTACCACTGCTCTATAGTCCAGTAGCGGCGTGCTTCACATCATTGCATTCAATGCTTTGCATTGCAATTGGTGATGTATGGCTAAGACGCAGATGCTCGGCCATGGAAACCCATTTCTCTCAGCACACTGTTCTTTAGCTCATCTGAAGGCACTTGAAGTTTGGAGGTCTGTAACGATTGACACTCCAGAAATTCAGCAACCTCTTTGCACAACGCACCTCAGTATCAGCTGACCCTGCTCTGCTAGTTTACGTGACCTACCACTTTGTGGCTGAATTTCTGTTGTTTATACACCCTTCCACTTTCTTATAATATTGCTGACAGCTGATGGTGGAATATTGAGGAGCCAGGAAATCTCACAACTGGATTGGTTGCATAAGTGTCATCCTATCACAGTTCCACGGTGAAATTTACTGAGCTCCTGAGAGTTGCATGTTCTCCCCATGTCTGCGTGGGTTCCCTCTGGGTTTTCCAAGCTTAAACATCTACTTTCTATGTGCTGGTGCTTTCTGTGTGCTTTTTCTGTGTTTTGTGTACTTACTGTGCTGTGCGACAGAGAAGTTAATTTTCCTGATGGAACCTCCTTAAGGGATAAATAAAGTTATACTCTACTCTAAGATAAGCCTTTATTGACCCACAGCGGGGAAATTTGTGCGATCGTGGCAGCGCGGGGGGGGGTGTCATACATAAAAACTTAAGTAATATACATACATATTAACATATGCAACATATGAGATATAAAGTATGCATATTCACATGTATTAAACATATTAACATATATCATATTATCAGAAAATTTACAGATTATATTTACACTGCAAAAAACTATCCATTACAAACTACAGAACTGCGGATTACATTGGTCATCCAGATTTTGAGTGTTGTGTTCTCTGACTGGTCCGCTGGGAGGACTGCTGGTTATACAGTCTGACGGCCTTGGGCAGGAAGGACCTGCGATAGCGTTCCCTCACGCATCTCGGGTGAAGCAACCTATCGCTGAAGGAGCTCTCTAGTGATCTTAGTCTGCCCTGCAGAGGGTGGGAGTGGTTCTTCCTCATCGATGACAGCTTGGCTATCATCCTCCTCTCCACCACCACCTCCACTGAGTCCAGGGAGCATCCTAGGACAGAACCCGCCTTCTTAATCAGCCTGTCAAGTCTCTTCCTGTCGGCTGCAGTGATGCTGCTCCCCCAGAAGACCACCCCATGAAAAATAGCTAAGGCTACTACAGTGTCATAAAAAGTGTTTAGGAGTGGCCCTCGCACTCCAAAAGACCTCAGCCTCCTGAGAAGATAGAGTCTGCTCTGACCTTTTTTATTGAGAGAGTGAGTGTTGGTACTCCAGTCCAATTTATTGTTCAGGTGAACAACCAGGTACTTGTATGTGGACACCACCTCGATGTCCGTACCCTGGATCTTCACAGGTGTAACTGGGCAGAGTGATCGCCTGCGGAAATCCACCACCAGTTCCTTGGTTTTACCCGCGTTGATCTGGAGGCGGTTCTGCTGGCACCAGTCCACAAAGTCCTGGGTCAGATCTCTGTACTCTCTGTAATCCCCATCGGTGATGAGGCCGACGATTGCAGAGTCATCAGAGAACTTCTGCAGATGAGATGTGGGGGAGTTCTAGAAGAAGTCTGCAGTATAGAGGGTGAACAGGAACAGAGCCAGGACCGTTCTCTGTGGTGCCCCCGTGCTGCAGACAACTGTGTTCGACACACAGTCCAGGGTCCTCACGAACTGCAGGCGATTGGTCAAATACTCCGATATCCAGTCCATGAGGTGGTGGTCTAACCCAGTGATCTCTATTTTGTCCCTTAACAGTGCCGGTTGTATAGTATTGAAAGCACTGGAGAAATCAAAAAACATGATCCTCACAGTGTTCCCCAGCTTCTCCAGGTGAGACAGTGCTCGGTGTATAAGGAAAATGACGGCGTCATCCACCCTAACCCTAACCCTAACCCTAACCCTGGCAGGCTGGTAAGTGAACTGGAGTGGATCCAGTGATGAGCTCACCAGGGGGCGTAGATGACAGAGGACCAGACGCTCCAGGGTCTTCATAAGGTCGGATGTTAGCGCCACCGGCCTGTAGCTGTTTAGATCCTTGGGGTGTGGGGTCTTGGGCACGGGGACCAAGCAGGACGTTTTCAGCAGCTGTGGAACCCTTCCTAGCTTCAGGCTCATGTTGAACATGTGTCCAACAATGCCACACAGCTGGTCTGCGCAGGATTTCAGGAGCCTGGAGCTGATGCCGTCTGGACCCGCAGCCTTCCTCGTCTTTATCCTCCGGAGCTGGTTTCTCACCTGGGACTCAGTGAGGGACAGTGTGGAGCAGGGGGACTGTGTGCTGGGGGGTGTGGGTGAGGGGGGTGGGTTGAAGAGGTGAACTGTAGGGGGTGGTTGTAGCATGACCTGAGCAGTGGGGGGTGGCTGTAAATTGATTGTTGTAGAGCAGCGGTTCCCAAACTTTTCAGTCCGCGCACCCAATTCTATCTCCCTACTTAGCTGACGCACCCCAATGCCCGAAACATGAAAAAAAAAAAAAGACAGAAAAGGCGTAGTCTTTATAGCCATATAGGTATCAAGTTTAATAATATAGGCTCCTGTTAACACAGAATAGATTGTGCAAGAATGGGCCTAATGATCTCTCACTTTAGAAACGGTGGGGAGAATAATAGTAACACTATAAAAATGACAATAATAATATTTTAAGTCAAAACGGTAGCCGAGCGAGCCGACTACAGATGAGTGACGACCAGCAGTTATTACTATGTAACAAATAGGCCTATTTAACAAACTGTAACGGTTAACAAACATGCTACTCCGCCACAAAGAATCAAAATAACATAGGCCCAAGTTCAACATCATATTTTCTCTTTCGAGTACGAGTCTCATTGTGTTCTTTACCCCCTTCTTCCGATTAAGTGTCCGGGTGAGTTTTCTGTGTTCTGTGCTCCTCATTTTCAGTTTCCCTGTCTCGTCATCATCACTCTCTTTTTCCTGCTCGATTTCTTCAGCCTGGTAGACTGCACAGCTCTCAGTTATGGCCAAAGTATCCTGTCCTCTTTCATTTCTCCCAGATTTGATACCGGACAGACTGCCCGTTTTCAACCAGTTATGCATTTCGGCATATTATTGTTGTTGCTATTACAACAAGCTAGCACGTAGCTAGGAGAAAGCCAAGTGCATTTTGTTTTTGTTTTTTTGTTTTTTTAATTTTCCCAAAACGTTTTTTAATTGAAAATTACAAATTATTTCCGTGACTGAATTAAAAAATTTAAACTGTTAATCCTCCATTAAAAAGTGTTTAAATTATTTATTAAATTATTTATGTATTTCAAGGTGCTCAGCTGCCATCACACTCGCGCATCCCCTAGCGGCAGCTCACGCACCACAGGGGGTGTGCGCACCACACTTTGGGAATCCCTGTTGTAGAGGGAGAGGGGGTATGGTGGTGTTGGAGAGGGGCAGGGGGAGGAAAAGGGGGCTGCAGCGGGGAGGGCTGGGCTGGGGGAGGGGTGGGTGCCTGATCAAATCTGTTGAAAAATTCATTCAGGTTATCTGCCCACTTCTGGTCCCCAGTGACCTGATGGTCGGATCCTTTATGGCCTGAGATGGCCTTCATGCCCCTCCACACCTCGCTGACATTGTTCTTCTGCAGCTGGTCCTCCATCTTCCTCCTGTACATGTTCTTCCCTCTCTGATTTTTCTCCTAAGCTTCCTCTGTACAGCCTTCAGCTCGTCCTTGTTACCAGACTTAAAGGCCCTTTTCTTCTCCTTAAGAAGGGCCTTAATGTCAGGGGTGATCCAGGGTTTGTTGTTGGGATAACACCGTACCGTCCTGGTGGGTACGGTGTTATCCACACAGAAGTTAATGTAATCTGTGACGGTGTTTGTGAGGCCGTCAATGTCCTCCCCATGAGAGTCACAGAATAAATCCCACTGTTCTGTGGAAACAGTCCTTCAAAGCGTCTTCAGCCTCGTCGGACCATCTCCTCACAGTGCGGGACACAGCTGGTTGCCTTTCCACAAGAGGCTTGTAGACGGGCAGGAGATGAACCAGGTTGTGGTCTGATCTTCCGGGGGGGGGGGGGTGATGATCTGTATGCCTCCTTGGTGTTGGCATAGCAGAGGTCCAGTATTTTACTGTCTCTGGTGAGACAAGTAACATACTGGGTGAAGGTGGGCAGAGTGGTGGACGGGGGTGCGTGATTAAAGTCCCCAGAGATGAGGATGAGGGCCTGTGGGTCGGCAGAGGGGGGGACATACGCAGCTACCACAATGGCGTGTGAGAACTCCCGCGGCAGATAATACGGCCGCACGCCGACCGCCAACAGTTCAATGTCCCGACAGCAGTGGCGCTCCTTCACAGTGATATGCCCAGGGTTACACCACTGATCATTCACGAACACTGCCAGCCCTCCTCCCTTCCTCTTCCCGCTCTCCCTCGTCCTGTCTGCCCGCACCAGATTAAATGTGTCCAGATGAACGGCTGTGTCTGGAGTCATCGCACTCAGCCATGTCTCCGTAAACACCATGACGCTGCACTCGCGGAAGTCCCTCTGATGCCGGGTCACCGCCGCCAGCTCATCCATCTTGTTGGGGAGAGATCCCACGTTCCCCATGATGATGGACGGGAGGACGGGTCTGAATTTCCTCCTCCTGGCCCGGCGAGCAGCTCCGGCACGTTTCCCCCACTTCCTCCTCCTCAGCTCCCAGGGTATGTCAGGTTTCTCCTGGGGCAGCGCTGACTGCTTTGCTACAGAACGCCAACACCTGATCCCTACTGTAAACAATAGGGCCCTGGTTGCGTACGGGGTCAACAGACACGGTGGTGACCAATGTAAAAAACAGCATGAAGACCAGCGCGAGTACAACAAATTTGGTCTCCATGGCACACTACTTAGCTACTATTTAGTTACTAAAAAAATAAATGAAAAAGAAGTAAGAAAAAACAGTTAAAAAGAAAGAAACAAAGGCCGTGGTGGAGAGCTGCCGTAATCAGTCGCCACTAGTGCAGCGCCATCTTGAATATCTCTACTCTCTACTCCAGTTAATTGACCAGTCCCAAATTGCCCTTAGGTGTTATTGTTTGTGTGTGTGTTTATCTCTGTAAATTTGTGGCTCCGCAGTGCACTGGCGTCACGCCCGGAGTGTCCCCTGCCTCACACCCCCAGTCTGCTGGGATAGGCTCCAACACCCAATGACCCGTGACAGCAGATGAAGCGGGTTTAGAAACTGATGAATGAATAAATGATCCTAAAATCACAATAGCAAATTGAGTGAATAATTCCAAAATGGAAAATAGGCACTTTGCAGCACAACCAGGAGCATCGAGGAGCTGACTAAAGATAAAATATCTTTGTGCAGCTTAGTTTCACAAGGAAGGGGTCAATGACACACATTGTGGGTTTATGTGAAGAAATACTAGAGGTTAGTTGCTGATGGTCAGTTCCATGGAACCAGCATAGATATGCATTGAGTTTTAGAGCTGTTCCTGTGTTCAGGACAACTGACACCAGTGGACTGGAAGTGAAGAATTTGGTCTCTAATGTGTAAAATTTAATAATTAAAGACGCTTAGGGTTATTGGAATAATGTCTCAGACATAACTCTCTGTCAGCAGGACTACATTGCTGAACAAAAGCCTGGGGTTCTTCCCCTCTGTTGCTGCAGGGTGATAGGCTGCTTAGACATAGTGGAGGGCTGTCCTAGAGGTTTAAGGCTGTCTTGTTCAGCATTTCAGAATTTCTTAATATTTTTTTATCTGAGTAACTCATTTCAACTCTTACATACAATATATCCAAAAAAAGTCAAACCTAAAAGCCTCAACATGTATTTTCTGAGTGAAGATCATGACCACAAAGCATTCTAAAACATAATATCTATACCAACAATAAACTGTACATAAGAAATTCTAATGGCAAGCATTGTAGTTTCAAACTCCTACCTTATGTCTCTGAATTGTGCAAAGCTTAGTCTTCAAATTTAGTTAATAATTATTTCCACATTACAGCAGAATTTCTGCTATTTCTGTCCATTAAAACCCCTCATACAGATGTTCATGCATTTGTTTCATTGTGGCTTTACAATTTTTACTCCCTTTTCTAGCTGCAGAAAAAGTCTCCCTTCTTAACAAATAATCCAATATGCAATTGCAAGGGTACCAGAAAATTACTGCATATTGCAGATATCCTTTCATCTTTGTACCCGCTGCCTGTTTTAAACATTTTCTTATCACTTTTAAAGCCCAGAGCAGCTTGGTCCAAAGTTAACTCCCCTGTGACAGGCCCTGAAGCCCTAAAACGCTGCTCTCCTGGTGGTTCCTAAATCCAGATTAAAATACAAAGGTGACAGAGCGCTTGCCAGCAGAGTGCCCAGACTTCAGAACAACCTTCTAGTGGAGATTAGAATGACTACATTATCTCTTTGTTTAAGTCTTTTTTAAACACACTTTTATAGCCTAACTTTCTCTTCATTCTTTATCTTACAACATTTTTTTTTTAATTTTAGCTTTCATTTTGTTTTATTATTTCTTAATTTATTTCTCTTTATTCTTAATGCAAGGGGTTCATTCATTTTATGACTAACATTTAAGATTTAACCCATTTCTGTTTGGCACAAACAATAAATATATGCACATCCTTCCTTCTCTGTTCCTTTCTCTTATCCCTTGCATTTATTTATGCTTTTATTTACTGTTGTGTTTGTTTGTTTGCTTGTTTGTTTGCTTGCTTGTTTCTTTGTTTCTTTGTTTCTTTGTTGCTATTATTATGTGCAGTGCTGTGAAACAGTTGCTTTAATGATTGAGTAGTCATACCCTATCAACTATCTATCAACTTCTATCTCTTGCAGGAAAATTCCTTCAGATTATTTAATAGGTCACTTTGTCTTAAATTATGTATGCATCTGTTGCACAACATCAAATCAATCCAGTATAAATTATTAATTACAAAATTATCTCTGTGCATTGTCAAACGTTGCATTTGACAAAACTTTTGATGGGTGGCACCTTGTCTATCCGTCCATCCAACCTTCCATCCATCCATCCATCCATCCATCCATCCATCCATCCATCATCTACTGCTTATCCGGGGCCAGGTCGCGGTGGCAACAGTCGCAGCAGGGATGCCCATACTTCCCTCTCCCCAGACACCTCCTCCAGCTCCTCCGGGGGACCCCGAGGCATTCCCAGGTCAACCGAGAGATATAGTCCCTCCAGCGTGTCCTAGGTCTTCCTCAAGGTCTCCTCCCAGTAGGACATGTTCAGAAGGCATCCGGAACAGATGCCCGGGCCACCTCAGCCGGCTCCGCTCAAGGCGGAGGAGCAGCGGCTCTACTCCGAGCTCCTCCCTGGTGACTGAGCTCCTCACCCTATCTCTAAGGGTGCACCCAGCCACTCCACGGAAGAAACTCATTTCAGCCGCTTGTATCAGGGATCTTATTCTTTCGGTCATGACCCAAGCTTATGACCATAGGTGAGAGTAGGAACATAGATTGACCTGTAAATCGAGAGCTTCGCCTTGCGACTCAGCTCCTTTTTCACCACGACAGACCTATACAGCGACTGCATCACTGCAGAAGCTGCACCCATCTGTTTGTCAATATCACATTCTATTCTTCCCTCACTTGTGAACAAGACCCCAAGATACTTAAACTCCTCCACTTGGGGTGGCAACTTGTATCTCCAAAAAAACCTCATTTTAGGTTTAAAGTCAATAAAGACAAACATTACGCTTTGTCTTTTTTTATTCACATGAAGATTTTATTTAGTACATAAAGATTACATCACAGTTCTTTTAAGTAAGTGAAATTCCTCTTTATGCTTTATAAGACATGCTTTTTGTATGACCTTTGTGTCATTAATAACAAAGTTATATGTAAACTAGTAGTACAATGCTCTAAGATTAAAGAGTCTTATTATGTTAGAAGCCTCATTCTTTACAATGTCCAACCACAAATGCATCTGTTTAAAAATGAGGGTCTGTAGTAGTTATGAATCCGACTGGTGCGTCATTTTGATTGCCTCTCTTTATTCGTAGAGATAAAAGCCAATTCACGGTGTCTCAACAATGAAGATAATAACTAACGAAACAAAAAACTTCCCTCACACTGACAAAAGCTTGTTACCAACACATCAGGTCATGAGGACAGCTGTTTCCTTTTGCCTGATGACGCACCCTATCAGCAAGAAGACAGTCACACAATATGCTGTGAAATTTTCATAAGAAGCTGTGTCATACATGCCTAACTGGAGCACGCACCTTTATCTGATGGTGGTGGTGATGGTGGTGGTGTTTGTGTGTGTGTGTGGGGGGGGGGGGTCATCTGTCAATTGTTAGAGCCATTGAGTCTGTCTCTTCTGCCGTGATGCCATGCTGACCTTCACTGGACTCTCTGGGAAACTGCAAATAACTTGAAGGCTGCACACAAATTACAATGTCTGTGATGTCATTACACTGTTTATCTACTGGCACTAGAAAGACAGGGACTTTTACCCTGATGACAGTTAAACAAAATCTTCATTTAAAATGTCTTGAAAAGTCACCAATTCACAGCATTGGGGAAAACAGTTGGATCCATTCAGGATTTCTTCTATTGATTTTTTTTGTGTGTATCTCATACTAAACCCTATCAGATATTTTTTTTAAATAACGGAAAACAAGGGCAACCTGGGCCAATGCTACATGCAAGTTTTAAATGTCAAAAACAAAAAAACCCCACCAGATTTAAGGACTGCCCTGAACTGAAGAGATAGTGTCACCCTTTGTAACAACAAAAACAACCAAATCAATCAATCAATCAACCTTTATTTATATAGTGCTTGATCACATCATCCGACATTTTGAAGCGCTTTAACAGGACATGGTTATTTCTTTTGTCCCGTTCGGACATGGACTGCTGCATGAACCATCTTCAGATCTGCTTCTGTACAGACAGCTGGCCTGACATTCTCTTTCCCTCATGACAACATTACACAGAAACCTTCATGCCTAGCTGTGTAATCATATTTTTGAAGTTGAAGCTATATACTTTTTTGTTACAATATTTCCTTCTACCTGCTATTATGTTGATGAAAACAAAATTCTGATTGGTCGCAAAGTATTTTATCCATATTATGGGCACTTCAGCTGTGTGTAAATGTAAAGTATCTTCATCCACTGGAGGGACTTCCATTCGGAATCTTCAGCTTTAGATTTCAGGTGGTGCCATCTTGATTCTTGGAGCCAGAAATGATCTGGATGTGACAGAAAATTCATGTATATCTTCCCTTATTGACGTTGACAGAGACTTTGTGGACATGCAGAGCAAATTGTTTCAAATAGCTTCATACGTTAAATTTAATAAATCAGATTCCAAGCATACAGTAAATTCAAAGTTTAAAACAGTAAACATTTATTGTCAGATAACGTCTCTCTTTCTGAAGACAGTGTACTAATTATAAGCAGAGCGATTTGGAAGAAACTCAGACTTGATAAACTGACAGAATGACAAAAGATGAAAGAAGCCACCTGAAGAAAGTTTGAATCAGAATTTCAGGAGAAGATGGGGAGGAGAGGACACGAGAGGAGGTGAGGGATGCACTAAAAAAAACACTGGGGATAATGGTGAGAAAGAGAAAGGGAGAGCAAGAACACAGTGACATAACAAACAGGGAGATGGCAGTGATGACCGAGCCAGAGAAAGAAAACCCAGCATCTGTATCAATGTGATACAATTAATGAAGTACCGTTGTGTTGTTCGGGCATTTCAGTCTGAAAGTTCTGTTCATTTCTGTCAATCTGTTTGTTACCTCACAATCACTTTGGGCTAGCAGTCCTAAAGCCTGCTTTTTCATACATATTGTAGCTCTGCAGTGAAGGTGAGGGTACAGGTGTGCAAATTAGCCATTCAATCCAAAAGATGGCCCATTCCCTGTTGCCTTGGAAACCAGCTCTTGTAGCTCGAGGTACTTTGTTTTGTGTTGCCAACCTCCAAGTTCCTCCTATGACAGGAGAGGAATATGGTGAGATGAAGGCCAAAAGCATTAGAGCTGCATGTTCAAATGTCAGAACAACATAATAACATTGTAATATATGTAAGGGGAAAAAAATCATTCAATCATTACATAAGCTCGTATTTAGTGACCTGTCATCTACAACAGGTCATAAACTCTATTGTTGAGTCTCCAGTTCTCATTTCCATTCCTTGCATTTGCTGAGGTTGAATTTGTGGTGATGTGGTTTTCTCTACATTTTACTTACCTCTCAAAATGGATCAGAAGCAAATGATGCAATTGTGTGCTCTCTTTTTCCACATGCCGAAGCAGCTGGTGAAAGAGTATTGCTCTTCTGTGCACCACAGTTCAAGTCGAGTAGTCTTTGTGCTCCATATAAAAGAAAGTGCGGGAGATAAGTTTAAACCATTTTCAAGACATTTAGAGGATACGCACGTCCAACAAAGCATATAACAAGCTGGCTGCAAGTTGGACAAACAAGTGGTCATGCCTGAATAGATTCTTTATTCTTCGGTTTCCCATTAAATGATTATATTCATTGGCACATTTCTATGGCTCAGACAAGGCTTTGGAATTCCATGAAGGATGACAGTCAGACACCTCAGACCTATTTGCCATAAATTAGAAGAGCTGTTATGTTAGCTTCAAATGATTACAGTAATTTTGAGCAAAAAAATGTCAAAGTAGATCATTCAAACTTTTGTTCAGTTCTGCATCAACAGATGGAAGACTTGATAAAATCAACTGATATGGAACATATCCATCATTTTGATTTGCTTTGAGTGGAACTTCCCCGTTGCTAATGACTTTGGGCATTTATGTTAGTATAGAATTTAATCCATTTGAGACACTTTTGGCATAGCCCAGCAAACATTTGATCTTGAAGGGGAAATGTAGCTTTAATCTTGAGGCAACTGTGCTCAGTGAGTCATGTCCCCAGAGCTCCTGGTGAGAGCAGTGATTGACCGAGGGGCAGCAAAGCCAGTGTCATCAGTGCAGAGTTGCGATCACGGTTTCCTAGTCTGAAAAAAGTCCACGCTGCTAGGGCTCAGCTGTGCTTGTGTTCCCCTCTCATCTTGCCCATTTGTATCTGGGACTATGGAGGTGATCTAGTCCTCTACCTCGCTCTCTCCTCATTTCTTTCTCTAACTCCATATCCTCTCTCTGACATTGGAGTTTTGCCTGATGTACAAATGAGCACAAGAGAGAATACTTACCCACCTTCTGTCAAATTAACTTTTGATGGATGACGTCACATAAATTTAATCGTCAAAAAAAATACAGAAAAAATATAAGCCCCGCCCCTTCCGGTGTATATCCCATCTATTCCGGTGTATATCCCACCTCTTCCAGTGTATATCCCGCCTTTTCGGATGAGGTCACATAAATGTAATCTTCAAAAAAATATTGAAGCCCCGCCCCTTCTGAGGTATATCCCGCCTCTCCTGGTGATTGCCCCTCCCATTTGTCAGTCATGTGGTGATCACGCAGTGATCATGTGCTGATCACATGCTGAAGGTATTATGCAATGTGTTTTTCCCGGAGGGGGTGTGGGGTGGGGGCTTCTTATGGAAGTACAATGAGAAAGCAGTGTTGAAACTGTGTTGAAACTGTTTTGAATGTGTGTTGGTTTTGGCGGCAAGTGTTTGACCCCTGTTTGACCTACAAGCTCATGATCACGTGATGATCATGTGATGATCACGTGCTGTTCTTACTAAAATAGGAGGGGCTTGATGAAAAAAAAAAGGGTGTGTGGAAAAAACACTAGTCTTTATAAGTGGTATATGATATATAAGACCTGCCACATCACATTCTTAGGAAAAAAGAAAACATGGAAGATTTTGTGTTCAGGAAAAAGACTTTGCAGCCTGACAGTGGGCATATATTGGCCATAGAGTTTAGAAGTAGCGGCCTGATCCCCTTTGTCGACCTATACAGCTATGAAACGACGCCTGAAGCCCTTCATCTGAGAATCTGTGCAACAGAGTTTGAAAAACTGAAGACATCTATTGAAGAATTTATCAATTACATGCGACGAGCCGACATTCAAAGAAGTGTACTACTTGACAGTATGCCAGCGAGTACAGCCTTGAAATCAGATTCACTGGCACGGCCTCTGGGGGATACTTTCCTCATTGACTGTTCCAGATCTCACTTCTGGTTGTTGGTGAGATATCGTGCCGAATACCATAACGGACAAGCCAAAGACTGTGGTGGAGAAAGAGCACTACTATCCGATTCAATTAGCGTTCAAGCTGCTAGACTTTCCCCAGCTGTGCAGTCTCTTATAGGAAATTGATCAGTTTTTCAGTGGGGAAAGACTGACGTCATCCAAAAAGGCGGGATATACACCGGAAGGGGCGGGGCTTATGTTTTTTCTGTATTTTTTTGACGATTAAATTTATGTGACGTCATCCATCAAAAGTTAATTTGACAGAAGGTGGGTTAGTATTCTCTCTCTAGCACAGACTAACTTTCCCAGTGAAGAAGCATTTTACACATGCTATGTTCAGAAATGACAAGTATGTCAAAGCATGGATTTTATTGTGTTACGTGTAACATTGTTATTGAAAACAGCAAGAATCTCCTCCAGGAAAGAAGAATCTCTTTTGTGGTTGCCACAAAAAAAAAAAAAAAAAATCAAAGTATCGTCAATGAGCTATTGTGCATAAACCATTCATCTTAGTCCAACAGGATTATGAGAAAGCTGCAATGCAGCCAGATATGTTGGCTTAAAGTAAAAAGGGACGAAGAAATCAGAATGGTAAACTAATCAAAAGGCTGGTTATCTTCAACAAATATACCGTGTGAATGCATGCTGCACATCAATGATTTTTTTTGTTGGTTTTTTTGCCTGTTACTTTGTTTTCATGTTTTGTTTCATGTTTCATGTTGACAAATGTGAAAAGACATGAAACAGCAAACACCAAGCATAATAGTCTGGCTGGCTTTCCATCTGCACAATACTTGCTTCTGTCTACAGATCAAATAGTCGTACAGCCATCAAATATTTGATTGGCTTTAACACCGACCTGTTTTAGCTATTCAAATTTTTAATCTCCTTCTCTGTGACTGCAACATGATTCAAGAACACCCGTCTCATTTTGTTGAAATCAACTTCTACATCATTAGCATGTGAAGGCATGATTTACATTTGAAGTGTTCACCTCTGCTCATTAAGCTTACGTTTTCACTAATTACTCACCGGCAGAGCTTGCTCTGAATGTGACCAATGTTAAGAACAGATACAGCAGTGTAATCATTTTCAATGTATCACTACCTATGCGTGCAGTGTGATAATTGAGCCTATATTATGTGACTTGTCTTAATTGCTGCATAACTTTTCATGTGTCAGTGGTAATTACACTCAATGAACCAAGCACTGTAATGAGAAACTTTGCCTCATGTCTCCCTAATATTTGCCTTCAAGGTGATCAATATGGTTTGTGGTGTGTTAAAAGTTGCCTCAACTCCATGCTGTATCCAGAATTGAAGGGCAAATATACCCAAAAGCAAATGATGGTCTTGAGCTTAGATTCTAACAATATATCAACATGAAAAAGTAAAACTTTAAAAGTCATTTTAACATCATCGTAGATTTCTTCAGCTAGTCCAGAACAAATTGCTACTATGAGCAATAGTGTAAGTCTCAAATCAATTTATTAAAACTAGATCGTTTTAAGCTCGTGCACAGTAAAGGTTCACCTTTAGAAGGACTTCTGCATTCCAGTGGTGGCTGTTGGTCTTTCAAAGAAGTGAAGCTTGTCACCCTACATCTTATCGTCAATTTATTCATAAGCAGATTCTGTCCTCACTCCCTTTTTGAGATAATGGTCTGTGATTTCATTGTTCCAACTAAGGGTCTTTTATTCATCAGCAGACTTTCTTTGTCATTGCACTTCCAGTCAGCCCGCTAGCTTCGTCATACAAGGAGAGCTGAAAAGACCTTTTACTTTCCCATACTTTGTGCATTAAAGTCAATCTTAGGTGTTGATCTATCCTGCTGTTTAAGTTTCTCCTTATAAGGAAGACTATCAAACCGCTTTACCAAAATCAAGCCAACATTGTCTGTACACCCTGCGAGCTGGCTTGTTCACTCCAACCTAGCCAACACTGTGAATGATTGAACAAACAAAATACAGTAATATTAAACTCAAATGAGGAAGTTTTTGAAATTATGCTAAACTGAAACAAGGAAATATTATGGTTGTGTTTTATTTACTACATAAGACATTTGTGTAAATAGTCACGCAATTTCGCCAAGCAAATACCAAGAAATGGGATGCAGTTTGTCTTTCAATGCGACTGCACAAAATCCACAATGAGACAGCTACCAGTGCTCAAGTGACAGAACAAATCTGAAAATAGTTATCAATTAAAAAGTGATTCAGCCCTTCTACTGATCCTCCAAAAAACATGCAGAGGCCAAAGCAAGCCCACTACTCAAGATGCTGAGTGTCTGGGCAAGGGACAACATTGTGGAACTTTATATACAGTAATCAAGTCAGTCAACTAATAAGTGGCAGAATCTGAAAAAACTCGTCTTCCAGATGAACATGTTCTATCATATTTGTAGTCAAATTCGTACTGTTAACGCAACAGTATGAATTTGACTATTGAATTTTTGACATTTCACTACTTAGTAGTAAGCTATGTCAACATTTAAACTATACGCTTTACAATATTTAGAAATAATCTTTGTGTAAGGCTGATTTGTGTGGTGGAAATCATTTTCAGTTAAACAAAAATGCACTCTAAAAACTGAATCTGGACTTTTGAAAAGTAAATCTTACCTGGCTTGAGGCACTGAAACTTCCAAAATGTCAGAAAATTAACAACAAAGGAGCCTGAGCTCACAATGTTTCTTCAGATGATGTGTGTATGGAGCAGAGAAATATTTGAAGAATATACCTTACCTCTAAACCTAAAGGAAATTCATTTCTTGAGGTTGTTTGCCTATATAATTGGTTGGGGGGTGAAGGATTATTATATTCAAAGAAATGAAGGAATCTTTGTTAATGCTCCTTTTGTAAGACATTCCTTTTTTCCTCCTCTTCTGGGACTGTGTTCAGGTTCATCAATGAGGCTGGTAATTTATTTTTCTCGTCCTAATTGTCCTTTCTTTTTGTCTGCTTTTTATCAGGGACATACAGTCTCAGTTGCTTGAGAGAATTTTTTCCAGTGGCGTAAGGTCTATTACAAGCCGATCATCATTTGTGGGACAGATGCACATAATATGTATTCAAATTAGATTATTCCATGTTTGTCATTGAAACCTAGGTCTGCATATACATTATATAGCTGATGTTCTTTGTGTTCCATAAGCACATTAATTAATGAGTGATTGTTTTGGATTGGTGTGGTGTCATCCCACTAACTGAGGTATTTCCCTCACTTATAGTTGTGTAATAGCTGCTATTTCTAGTACTCACTTCTCCTCTTTAGTGGACAGGGCCAATTTTTATTACTAGTACCATCATAATTCTAAATAATCGCCCTGGTACTCCATTTTTATGTTGGCTAGTAAAAGCTCTAATAGAATAATATCTGGCGATTGAGAAGGGCGGGCGCAGTCCTGTAGCCTCTTGATCTGGCTCTGCCATCTGAGTTAAAGCAATGTGGCTCAGTCAGTATTTCACATCTGATATTTTAATATCCCCCTTACAGCAGTGAAATGAGCAGTGATAAATGAGGCACAGCTGTCAATTTATCACTGTGTGCAAATTATTTATTATAAATAAATCATACATCCATGAATGATACTGCATTTTGGCTTTTGAGATATGAAACATCGCTTGAAACATCAAAATGTGGCTGTCAGTCATTGATTGAATTGTTAATGCTGACTTTAACAGTAATCATAAAGTAATTAATTTTTTACCAGCAAATAGTAAGTCAGAAAAAAAAAAAAAAGAAATTTGAGTTTAATTGAGAGAAAATAATAATATGTCATTTTTAATGCACCCTACACAGTACTGACAAACAACACATGCATGATTTGGCGATTTTAGACCCTCGTCAAATCTTTTTGTTTGGTTCCATGGTTGTGTGATCGTACTGATTAAATGCTGGGTGTATGTATAAATCAGATATCTGAGCAGCCATGGGAGACTAAAATAATGAACTGACTGCAGCATCAATTAGCAACAACCATGAGGCAGTCTCAGATAATGCTTAGCAGTGCAGTCTGAGAAGTGCCAAACTAATGGAACTGAGCTGGGGTGCTTTTGTGTATCTGTGCTTGTGTGATTGAAACCGAAACAAAAAATGTATATAGAATAGATGCAACTGACTGAGCCTTGAATCTCAAAGCAGAACTGAACATATTATTTTTATCTTGGTTAATGGGCCTGTAACTTGATGGATTTCAGGGCTTCGAGCAATGCCTAAAGAAAACTTCTTAAGGGTACCAACAGTTCGACTGTCACTGTCACGTCTGAGGAAGGAGGCAAATAATGAAATGCATGATGTATCGGCAATCGTGGAAGATGCAAGTACTATCACATTAAAAGCATCCTACTCCTGACCCTCCAGGAGCCCTGAAGGTGAAATGCAATGACTTCTGAACATTCTCTGTGGGTGCTGTAACTGCTCGTTTTCTAAATGCTACAGTGTGTTGAACTAGTCCTGCACATAATAATGAGTTAGGTCAGACTATAGCTGTTGCCTTTAGGAAGGAAATCTGGGCTGGTAAGTTATAAATCCTCTGTTTTCTGAGTCAAATCTGCTATGAATTACACAGACACAGTATTATTCATTTTTAAGGGGACTCGATCAATAGGTCGTGAGCTTGTTTGCCCTTTGTGCATCCACAAACATCAGTTGGATGAAGTTATGTCATGATGTACAGTATGTTTACTTTTGTACATCCTCAAGATTTCTTGAAAAGCTGCCAATGGATTTCAATGAAAGTTTGGTTAGAGGAAGATTTTAGTTGAAGTTTTGGAATTAAATTTTATCAGCAGCAGTTAAGTTTCCAACAAATCTGTTACAGCTAGTCCTCAACATACAAACGCAATTGGTTCAGAGAGGTTGTTCATAAGTTGAACGTAAGTCATTATTTCTTAAAATTCAATCACCATTTTCAGGTCATTTAAATTCCATTACCACTCTAAATACAAACCTACTATTCCCTAACAAGTACATAAAATAAAATACAGGTAAAGGTTGTCTTAAATTAAGTTGTTCTCTGTTATAAGTAGGTTTTCCAAAAAAAACAAAACAAAGAAAAATAAAAATCAAGTCAGTTCACTCAAATTTGAAAGCCATTAAAAGCACATAATAACATGTTACTGTACAACAAATATGGATAAAAACATGTAATCATGATAAAATATGTATGTATAGTTCCAATATCTACTGTTAAGCGTTGCTCATGATTTGCAGGATCATTTTGAATTCAGATTAGTTTAAGGTTTTGCTCCTTAATAAGTGAATCCTTCAGGAATTACGGTATTGCACTATAGCAAGGGAAGAGGAGGAGTGGAGAGTTATAGTTGTTGAGAGGCAGAGTTGTCATCAGAGAGATGGTCATCCCTACTGCGATCTTCACTAGCCTTTGCTTTATCATCCATGATAAACAGTAAAGTATCCAAGGTAAAAAGCCTGATGCTCTCAGATGCTCACAGAAACAACAACAAGAGGGGGACACGGGTACTTGAGCTGCATGAAGGCAGTGGTGCTGCTTGGCGGGGGTTGTGGTAGAAAGGGGAACTGCAGGACTAGTCAGATGTGGCAGCACACGATTGTTATTATTTCAGAATGTTCATAAGATAATTGTTCATAAGTTAAGGACTACCTGTATATCTCTATGTACCTGTATATCTCTACCTGTAACCTTTTTTACAACCTTTTGTAATTGTTCAGGTTTTAGTGACATTTCTTTCTTCTTGAACTGAAGATGACGCTTTGATTTGTACTGAAATGCATAAATTCCTATACATTCATTGTTGTAGTAAACATTTTTAAAATGATTTTACTATTATGCATTTGCACTAAATTATGCCCCATGCAAAAATTTTATTGGGATCAAGCAATATAGAATTTTAAAGACAGCAATCCTGTTAGAGCTGGTGGCCAAAATGACAACTGCCAAAGAATTTCATTATGAGTAGAATTTTTTTTCAGTGATGTGATGCTAAAACCTTCTAAAACACCAGTGAAATCTGATTAGAAACTGCATCAGTGCAGTGAATCACTTTGTGAAAAGATGAAAATCCTATCTCTTTTTCCAATCTCAATCCTTTGTAGAGGAGCATTCTAGACACAATAAACCTGCTCTCTGATGGCACAGTCACATCCATTTTATCTCCCCGTGCTGCTGCGATTGCACCATTGCCAACAAAAGTTGTTTCCTCCTGCAACTCTAAACTACCTCAGTTCAATATAATATCCAATTAACTAACTCTTTCCCTCCTCTGTGCTTTCTTATCCTCCTGCAGTCAATGAAGGGGATCTAGCCACAGTCGAACTGCATTGTTGGCTTTCTTTCTCGCGTGTTGACTAAGATTAATCAGTAGATGCTCCTACTCTGGCTTAGAGATGCAGTGCATCATGAGCAGTGGTCAAAAGTTATCTGCTTCATAGAGAATCAGGTATCGAAGGAGAAGGTGATGTGGCAATGACCCGGTGTTCACTGTGACCAAGCTGACAGGAAATGGACTGCTAAGTGGCAGTTGGGCTGGCTGTGGGTGTGCAGCGGAGACTTGTCCCTTTATCAAGCAATGGCACTGAGCTGCCGAGCACAGTCTACCACAGCACTAATCACCCAGCAGTCTGGCAGAGTAAGAATAGGCTACAACCCAAGTTGGATTCACCCCGCCAGTTAAATGACAGACTGGAGAAATAACCACTTTCAGATCTGTATCACTCATATCAGTCAATAAACACTAGCCGATAGGTTTTCACCTGCATTTACCCCTACACATTTTCCGCTCCACAATAAAGAGGCCTTCAAGCTTTTTGGCTGAAGATTCTATTTATTTGTTGACTGTTGGCAAGCATATAACTTAAGGGGAAAAAATCAACATGGTGCCAGATGACAGCTGAAGTTGGATCTCTTGGCCAAATGTCAGAATCCATGATACTAAACGGTTTGCAAAAAACTGTTTTTAAAAAGCAAGCTTTGTCTGCCATATAAAAGTATTACAGCAGTAATAAAAAAGTTGGTACTGCTTTCAAATTTAAATTGACAATACACATTTATTTTATATCATAGCCCATGAACAAAAACTTTCATCTAGGAAAATACTGTATCACCATTCATTCATTCACTCATCTTCTGCCACTTCATCCGCCGTAGCGGGTCACGAGGAGCCGGAGCCTAACTCAGCACATTCAATGGTTAAGGAATAAAATAGTCATTTGTTTGCAGATAATTACAATAGAAATATAAAACCAGGAGTGTAGTCAACATGGAGTATGTGTGGGGCATGTCTGGCACACGTCCTGTACTTGTACCCTTGATCATTGCACATTATTTAAAAATACATCACAAATTTCATTGTAAATGTAACCCACATGTTTTTCCTTGGGCACAACAGGGTTAATTAATTTGCTTAATGGGTTGATTAATCATTTGTGTAGAGATCTGACAGTCCGGGAAAGCCCATGAAGAAGGTCTCAGGAAAACAGAAGAGGTATCAGTTAAGAGAGATAGACGGACACATACGTGAAGAAAAAACAAAAAACTAGTTTGTTATATCGTTTATTAAAGTGCTTCTGCTTTTGTTCGATTTTTGTTCAACAAACAAAACTACTTTCAACAAGTGGTTTTGTTTCTTTGGAATTTCAGTGAACTGATTAGACATGTTTATTTTGCTAGCCGACACAGTTTAGCTGTATCCTGTCAGTTCTGCCATTGCAAATAATTTCCTTTATTCATGTTTATCTTTAACTAACTTAGATAAAGTGCGAGATTCACGGAACGGAGCGCACTTCAGCCAATAGAATGCACGTACGGTATCACATGACTGCCTACCAAAAAATCTGCGATGAGGTGAAGTCTCGAGCGTTGATGTGCGAATGCGCGAGGGCGCACTGTATATTAAAATTGAGTAGCTTTGGTTAGTTATTTTGTTGTAAGAATTTATATTTAGTCCTTGTTAAAATGGTTGAGTTCATGCTAAAAAAAAAAACATGCTGAGAAAAGAGAATTATGTTGATAATGGAACTGGTGGGATCTCATTTCTGAAAAAGAACTTTGTGACATTTTATTGTTGTGCATTGTGTGACGACTGGATTTTGGAGGGACTGGATTAAAGGCTGGACTCGAGCTTCAGTGGAACATGATAGTAAACTAGATGTAATGGAATCAGTTTGTGGGATCGTTTAAAGCAGTGTATCCGACTGTTTCTAACTTCACCTGAAACCCGTGGAGGTTCCAGATAAAAAACAACCAACTTCACACACGTTGACCCGACCTGGGGGGACAAATAACTATGTCATAAGGGAAGGAGGTACACATGGGAAAGGACATAAGCAAAGGGAAACCACTGAGGACACTAAAAGAATAAGCTGTGAAATTAGCTTTATCCTCAGGTCAAAGAGCTGTATTTTAAGTTGGGGATTAATTTTATAATTATCAATTTTTGCTACATATCTAACAAACCTGCCAACTTTTAATTACCTTTCATCCATATCCAGCTCTACTGTATCTCTTTTAAGAAAGTTAAAATTTGGTCCAAATCCCTCACAATCATATTGCTAATTTATCTATAAATTGAAAGTGCTGATAAACTAGCACCAACTCCACCCTCTCATTCAAAGTTAGCAGGGTTTTCACATTGTCCTGTGTCATCTGTTGAAATCGCAGTTGGGATCCGTGCACTCTACCTAGAAGGAGCTAGCCTAAATTGAAGTTATTTTTACTGACAGGTTACTTTTATGTGGTCAAACATTTTAGTAGGTACTACTTTTTAGCCAAGCATTTTGTTCTTTCATCACAGTTTAACTAGCTCGCAGTGTTTATGCTAATAACCTGTTCAGGTTATAACAAATCATAGCTAAATAAAAATTTATAATACCATCAACCCCTTAAAAATAAATTGCCTAAGTCACTTTTTTACAATAGTGTTTTTATCTCATGATGCTGGCCAGCTCTGGTTAAATTGCCTACATCCCCAGTTAAACAGATCATGCCATTCTACCCCTTTAGTATAATTGCCTATGTGTATGTCTATGAATAAGTGATTCAGTTAATTGTTTCCTGAACAATCTGACAAAATAACAAGCAATTATGAAAAAATTATTTGCGAAACTCAGAGCGATTTCATAATTAATTATATTTTGGCTGGATGGCTCGCTAGCTAGCGTCATGTTACGAAAAGACCAACTCTTTGTTCTGAGGTTCACAGTTAGTTTTCCGTCGTTTTTTAAAATTTGTGTAAAAATAGAAAAAGCAGACAGAAGACAGCTCTGAGGCAGCAGAACAAATAGGCAGAACATGGTGTTGAGATTATGATTGGCTGAGGAATATATCTATAACAGTGTAATTGAGATTAATTTCTACCGGTATTACAGAACTACTCCTATGTTTAATTCAAATTTCATATTTCTTTGCATGTTTTTTATTCCTCATGTTCAAAAGTCTCCAAAACACCTGATTGTTACGTTTTAGCTCATGTACTTCCCTTTTCAATGGAATAATTTACAACAAAATATTTCAAGCCCTTGCAAAAATAGCATTTGCAGCAGAATGGTTGCTTATGACCAGGAATCTTAAATGGGTAGTCTCAACGGGAGAAGCAGATGATTTGAGCCTCTGAATAATTTCTTCCTTCTCTTCTGAAATCATGGCTACACCCATGTGTGAAAAAAATCCTTTTTGTTGAAGCATTTGCTCCCTGACAACCCCTAAAAGAAAATTTCCCCAGTTTTTCATCTGTGAGTCTTCTCTCTCTGTGTCATTTTGGGCCTGAACAGGCTGTGAAGGTTCTTGGAGCTCTTTGTTTTATCCCATCTGGCAGCCCCGCTGAAATTAAAACTTGAAAAGTGGTGACAGTGGTGGCTAGGACAGCTATACACTAAGATGAAACAAGTCATACAACTCTGTAAAACTGAGGAGACCTGCAATGATTCTGGGATGATCACGATGAGCAAAGCTTTTCAAAATATTTCCACCATAGTTACAATATGTAATATATAACATACTGCATGTTAAAAAAAAAATTAATGTTTCGGAGTGAAATCAACATGCAGCATGACAAACTAATGAGGTGGGGATGAGTTTTGTGACCCTGCATGACCTTGGCCATGACATGAGGAGAAATGATTGTCATTCCCTCATTTGCTTGCATCTCTTCTGCATGTGGAGCGTCAGCGTGCAATTTAAAATCACACGCTAGAGGGGAGTTACACCACCATTCTTTTGTTCTTTTGTGTGGCTTCGCATAAAAAGAGGTTTTTATTGGTTGACAGACTAAACTCTAGGTTGAATCAGATTGTCAGTGGGAGGCTAGCAATCATACTAAGAACAAGAAAGAGACATATTTTCTGGTTTCAAGGCTGGATTGCAAAACTTTTGAAAGGGAAACAACAGTACTGAAGCTGTCATTGATATCCGGTTTCCATCTAAGCTAGAAAAGTACTGTGATGATGAAAAGATTACTTTTTGCTCATTATTATTATTATTATTATTATTATTACTAGTATTAGTAGTAGTAGTAGTATTTAGAGAGTGGGACATTAGAACAGCATGGAGATTGATGATCCTCTCTTAGTACTTCTAGGCATTTTTGATGTAGTCCACAATGGACAGGCCACTGTAGAGCTGAGGTCCAGAAATGTAATGTGTGACACCCATAAAGTTGGGTGATCACATTAACATCTGCTCAGTCTTAGAAATCCTTTAGGTAAAAAGAAGTCAAGTAGTACACAAAGTCTGATGCCTCATTTTATTAATGAGGCATCAGGTTAATAATAATCAGGTTTTTAATACATTGGATAGAGACCGATAGTATAAAACCATTAGATATAGTTTTTGCGCACACGTAAGACCACTATACTTCAGGCATTAATAGTGCAAGAATAGGTCTGCAATAATATCAGACAAATCTATATTTGGTCATCAAATACTCATTTGCACTATTAAAAAACATTTTTACAGAATTTGACCAATCAGCATACATTAGCAGAATGGTACCATCCTGTAGGTAAAAGGGTCTTTCCTGAGAGAACTATAAATGTGCACTACTATTTTTTTCAGTGTGATTAAAAAAATCAAGACAGTATTTGCCCAGGATAAAATAAAATGTGGGGTTTTATCTACAAATAGTTGGAAATAATTTTTTTAACCCTTTAATTCCTTTCACTTCCATTCATTAACACCTGCAATGTGAGTGTACCTGAATTGTTGCTAGTTTTGGGGGGGGGGAAACAAATTAATACTTAGGAAGTGTAGAAGGGCTGTGTTAAAGCAGCCTAAGTATTTTAAGTCAGCCTTCACAATAAACATTATCAAAAGGAAAGTTTTAATCCTAAACTTCTAAATGTAGAGAAGGTTTCTGCCTCCCAGATCTAGACTGGAAGGTGGTTACAAACTTCTTTTAGAGTCTGCAGGGAGCAAGCAACCCTCCACACTAGGAGGGTAGTACTGTATTCTGGATGGGTAATAGGGTATTATGAGAACTTTGAGATATGTTGCTGTGTGGCCAATAGTTTATGTATGTGAGCAGAAGGATTTAAATTATATTCTGAATGTTGCAGGGAGCCAATACAGAGAAGGCATATTGGAGAATATATGATCACTTATAACTAGCAGTATTGCCTTTGAGCTGGGGGGTAATTGGCCTGATAATAGAGAGTTGAAATAATCTAGCCTGAAAGTAAAAAAAAAGAAAAAAAGAAAGCCAAATATTTTTTTCAGCATCTGCAGATGAATGCATGCAGTGCTTGAACTTTATTTTATAGTGTATGGGACGGAAAAGAAATAACTGATGGAATTCTTTCTATCTACACCATTTAAATCCCCCGTGCACTTTGGTTTTGCTGTGTTTATTGGCAATCCATGAAAATTTTATGCATACTAGGAAGCAGCTATACATAGTTGTCTCTATTCTTGATTATAGATGCTTGAACAATCAAACATAGTACAGTGTCTGATCAATTCTCAACACTGATCATCAGTGTAAGAAAAATCAATGGTGAAAAAAAAAATAGACGTTCATATTATATCAAGAGATATGCAATCAGGAGAGGCATGGTACCTACGCAAATCTGTGAAAAAATGTGAGGCTGAACAAGCATATTAGTTAGTAAGCAATCACAATAATCTGCTGTGATGGGGGTGGCAGTGACTCAGCGGCAGAGCGGACGTCTTACAACCAGGTACTACTTGGACTAATTGCATGCCTACACGCCCCTAGTGTGTTGTGTTTCAGGGGCCTGTACACAACATTGTGTGTGTGATCTGACTAACATATATATATATATATATATATATATATATATATATATATATATATATATATACACATACACACTGTATATACAGTATATACAGTATATATATACACTGTATACACTGTATATATATATATATACTGTATATACAGTGTGTGTGTGTGTGTGTGTGTGTGTGTGTGTGTGTGTGTGTGTGTGTGTGTGTGTGTGTGTGTGTGTGTGTGTGTGTGTGTATGTGTGTGTGCGCGCATGTATTGTACTGTGAGTGAGAAGAGAATTTCCCATCTGGGGATCAATAAAGTGAATTTAATCTTAATCAGAAATTTAATATAGTTGAGTCCTAAATCCAAAACTGGCATGGACTCCACTAGACCTCTGAAGACATGCTCTGGTATCTGGCACTGAGATGTTAGCAGCAGATTCTTTAAGTCCCAGGATTGGAATGGGTTATCCAACCCCACAGATGCTTGATTGATTTTGATCTGTGCAATTTGGTGACTGAGATGACAAGACAAACTCACGTTGTGTACTTCAAAACATTTCCTGGACCATTTTGCTTTGTGGCAGGGCATAGTGTCCTCCTGAAATGAGGGAAAACCATTTCCAAGTAAGGGTTTATGGGTCTGCAACTGCAGGACCCAAGGTTTCCAGAATCCCAGCCGAATATTGGCCAAAGCAACACACTGCCTCTGCCAACTTGCCTTCTTCTTAAAATGCACCCTGATGCTGCGTGTTCCCAAGGTAAGCAGTGAACACACACCTGTCCGCCTACAGATTTATCACGCCAAGTCACTGTCCTCCATTGCCCCGTAGTGAAGTTCCGAGACTGGCATGTCCATTGTGTGTGTGTGTGTGTGTGTGTGTGTGTGTGTGTGTGTGTGTTAACATGCAATCAATTCTCAAATGATTGCATGTCACTCTCTCTCTCTCTCTCTCTCTCTCTCTCTCTCTCTCTCTCTCTCTCTCTATATATATATATATATATATATATATATATATATATATATATATATATATATATATATATATATATAATCTTTGCAAATACTCAAGCATAAAATGTTTACATTGGTCGACATTACCCATGGTCAGTACATGTAGTGGACTGGTTGCAGAAGCCTCTCAGTGAAGACTTTATACCATGACTTCTTTGGTATGATATCTGGTTTCTACTCATTAATCATTTTTCATCTTTAAAATAGTGATTTAATGTGGAAACAAATCTTCCTCTCATCTGCTTTTTTTAAACCTTTTTTGTCTCTCTGTCTGTCCATCTCTTTCCATTTCTCTAGTAATTTTGTGTTCCTGGCACCAAGAAACGCTTCTGTCCAGAATGGTTTGTGTTGGTAGTTGGTGAACATTGAAAATACCCAACAGAAGACTCCTAGAAAACATGAATAGAATCAAATGTTCCTTCTCCACAGATTAGACACAAGTACAATCGTACACTTTCAGAATGCAAAGTATTATTCAAAAGTAGATTTTTTTCATATTTCTTTTTTCAATTGATTGGTGCACCTGCCCACTTAAATATGTCACAATTTCTCTCTTGCAGTGTGCTGGAACATTCAAGAGAAGGGAAATGCAATCCCAATCAAATCTCCACCTGGGCCCTGTTTTCCCCTCCTGCTGTTTCATTAACTTCCAATCTGAGCAGCTAGTGCTTTAAGGTAATGTCATCAAATTACTAATTTTGGTGTACTCAATGCAAATGATACACTTATTGTAGAGAAACAGCAACTTTATAAACAGTACATATTCTGGAAATTTCTACTATTGATTTATCTGCTGCACCTAATATTGAAGCGCAAACATTTAGTCTTTCTCCACCACCAGACTCCCAGTTTTATTCCTTGGTTGATGATGCGTTCAGTTTGTTAAGAAGCAGTTTGCTAAGGTACAGATGCTCTCAAGAAATGCCTTTGCACTTGTTATTATGACATCTCCTTGGCATTTAAAAGAGAGATAAGACACATTTCTCCATTAGGCTCATCTTTGCCTGTCACAGTTGCCCAATATTTGATTTTCCTAATTAATTGAACTGCATCCTATGCTTCATGTCCTGGATGATTTGCTGCTACTTGACAGTCCATACACAAACCAGATCAGCGCATCTCTGCCTAAACAGGGTTTGAGCCTGGATAACAAAACAGCTGATTTCTTGTCTATGTGAAATATTGCATATTTTAGGATGCAGTATTATACAGGCTGTCTTGCTCACCTTTTCAACGTACAACACATTAATCACACATTTCCCTGTTTCATTTATTTATTTAATCTTGATCTAAACAGGAAAAACATCTCGTTGAGATTTTCTCATCAGTGAACATCAGGGATGACACAGGGGCCACATGAATCATACAACATTCAGAGCTAGCGCTTGCAATTTAGTAATTTGAATAAGATCTCACCAGAACACATTACATTACTCATTCTCTCCACAGGGGCAGCAACAGCTGTAGCGACCAAAGACTGTTCTGCACTCAAAGCTTTGGGCCGATGGTCATGCTTTGCCTTTGGGAGTTTTCTGCAAGGCCAAGGATTAAGCCTTTCTCAACCAAAAAGCTACAGGTATCCTGCTGGCTATATCACACAGGCACTATAAAGCTAGTTGTTTTTATTTTTTTTATCATCACTTCAGCCACTTTACCTTAAACTAACAATTCTGTGTAGATTTAATTAGACTCTCTACATGTAATTTCATGCCAATTGATTCTCCTACTTTAGTTATGTAGCAGTTCATCTCAACATTTAATATGAACATATGAAAAGCCAAAGGAGGGCAGGGAGGTCCCAGAACGAAACCATACGACCAAATTTAGTTAATTACTGGCAATATTCTAATCCTTGGATGTAACTGCTACAGTTTTCTGTTATCGCTTTAACCAAGCCACCTTTAAAAGAAAGAATAGCAAATCTGTATAGATGTAATTAGCCTCTCACCTCTCTCAAAATCCAAATTAAGTGGGGGTTTTTTACAAAATTTTACTTACTAGGAGTTTTGGGAAGTTGAAATCAATGCATGTATGATGCAGGAACAATGAAATAAAGACACAAGAAATTAAATATAACAATAACAATAGTTCTCTTTAACATGTAACTCCTGACCCTAGTTTGTACCTATTAAAAAAAAATATTAGAGAGAGAGAGAGAGCGAGAGAGAGAGAGAGAGAGAGAGAGAGAGAGAGAGAGAGAGAGAGAGAGAGAGAGAGAGAGAGAGAGAGAGAGAGAGAGAGAGAGAGAGAGAGAGAGACATTTTGCTGCATGTTGTAAACTGGGTACGTTAAACTAGCACAATATAAGCAGCATAAACCCTCACCACACATTAATGAGTGGGATGTGCTTGAATGGCCCCACAGACTGCACTGTGGGGTTGTATTGTGGACAGTGTCAGTCATACAATGCTTTCTACAAATAGACCATTTGTGTACTTTGTCTTCATGCGTATGTGTATTATAGTGTGACAGTCAGTGGCTTAGAACAACCAATCATAGATATTTGCAGAATAACTTCAGGGTTATAGAATTCTTCAGGGTAATGAGTGGCTTGCAACATGAACCTCTCTATTTTCTCTCATTGTTGTCTTTGGCAAGGGATGTGAATGAATGAATGAATGAATGAATGAATGAATGAATGAATGAATGAATGAATGAATGAATTTTATTGTCATCGTACATAAAACAGGGTTGCATGGACAACCGGATGAGGACTATCCTTCCAGTTGCATTTGTAGCAAAAGAAAAACAACTAACAAAAATAGAGATGGGGCAATTAAAAAATATATACAGTAAAATAAATAAACTTTATTAGTCTAATGAAGAAAAAACAGAAAAACAAATATTTATGTGTCAGACTTGTTTGTCAACATGTGTTCAATTTGGAACTCTTATCTGTAGGAAAATAGCCGACCATCATCTGTGCAGAATGTGAAACAGCAGCAGTTTGGGCTTCCACAACAAGATGGCTAAAAACTCCTAGAGAATTGTTGCTACAACCTCTATTCTGTTTGTATATGTAAACACGAGTCACACATATATGACATCACAGCAGTTTTCGTCGCAGGCAAGACGTTTCAAGATCAAAAACTCTGGTTACAGCCGTCCACACATAAAGGTATCCCTGGCATTTTCAAAAATGTTCACTCTGGCCGGCGTTTTCCAAAACCTTCATTTTCGTCAAGGATATATACGTTGTAATGTGGATGATAGGCTTTACGTAGAAAAAAATGTGTTTTTAAAAAATACCCAGAAATGTATGGACGTGGCCTCAGACTGGCCATAATCAAAAGCCACTTTGAAATGCTTAGTGTTATTTTAACACACAGCACAATGACACAGATGTCCCAAGTTTTGAGGCAGCATACAATTGGCACGCTGACTGCAGGAATGTCTACCAGAGCTGTTGCATATGAATTTAATGTTCATTTCTCTGCCATAAGCCATCTCCAAAAGCGTTGGCAGTACATCCAACTGGCCTCACAACCTCAGACCACATGTAACCACGCCATCCCAGGATCTCTGCGTCCAGAATGCTCAACTCCAAGATTGTCCGAGACCAGCCACCCTGACAGCTGCTGCAACAATCGGTTTGCCTAACCAAATAATTTCTACACAAACTGTCAGAAACCATTTAAGGGAATCTCATCTGCATGCTCGTCATTTTCATTGGGGTCTCGAGCTGACTGCAGTTTGTTGTTCTAACCGACTTCAGTGGGCAAATGATCACTTTCGATGGCATCTGGCATGTTGGAGAGGTGTTTGCTTCACGGATGAATCCTGGTTTACACTGATCAGGGCAGATGGCTGACAGTGTGTGTGGCATTGTGTGGGTGACTGGTTTGCTGATGCCAACATTGTGGATCGAGTTACCCATGGCGGCGGCGGGGTTATGGAATGGGCAAGTACGTCATGGACAATGAGCACAGGTACATTTTATTGATGAATGCACTGATTAATGCACAGGGATACCATGATGAGAACCTGAAGGCCACTGCTGTGCCGTTCATCCAATGACCATCACCTCATGTTGCAGCATGATAATGCACAGCGCCCATGCTGGGAGGGTCTGTACACAATTCCTGGAAGCTGAGAACAATTCAGTTCTTACATGGCTAGCTTACTCACCCGGCATGTGACCATTGAGCATGTTTGGGGTGCTCTGGATTGGCCTATACGACAGCATGTACAACTTTACGCTAATATCCAGCAACTTCACACAGCCAGTGACGAGGAGTGAACCAACAGGCCACAATCGACAACCTGATCATCTCTGCTAAGGAGGCGTATGAATGAAGCGTGTGGTGATCACACCAGATAACGACTGGTTTTCTGACTCCCCGAACAAAGCAAAACTGAACATTTCAGAGTGGCCTTTGATCGTGGCCAGCCTGAGGCACAGCTGTACTATAATCATGCTGTCCAATCAGCATCCTGATATACCGCACCTGTCAGGTGGGATAAATTATCTCAGCAAGGAAAATGGCTCGCTAACTGATTAAGACAGATTTGTGAACAGTATTTGTGTATACAGAAAATGTTATAATTCTTTGAGTTCAGCTCATGAAAAATGGCAGCAAAAACAAAAGTGTTGTGTTTATATATTTCTCCGGTATAACTAGGTTGACTGTTCTGAAGAGGTTTCTCTTCCTCATGGAATTGATTCTGCGGTCATTTGCCAGTCTTGTCTTTGGTGGATGTGTTTTTGCGTTGCTGAGTTCTTTCTTTTTTAGCATGTAATAAGCCAAAGATCTTGCCACTCCTTAATTGTAGCAATTTCAGAAAATCTTTTCTTTTTCTGTAGGATGGCTTCTTTAATCTATAAGGGGAGCTTCTTTGACAGCAAGTCTTCACGTCGAGGCCTTTTATATCCTTAATCGGTATTGACATAACGAAGAAATTGCCCACACTCGCTCATAAATTGCCCTTTGAGCCAATTGTCCAATTACTTTGGGTTCCTTTTAAAATAGGGTGACACATGTTAAGGAGCTGAAACTCATAAACCCATTATCCAATTTGACTGTGGTTACCCTCAAATGAAAGGTGAGCGTCTGCACTTTACACTGTATGTCCTTTACATAACTGTAATTGGTATGTGTTTCATTAAATAAGTAAAAACAATCAAATTTGTTGTCAGTGTCCAAATATATGTAAACCTAACTGTATGTTCATTCATAACTGTATGTTGTATTTGTTTAAAAAAAGAGTCTTTGAGATAAAGAAAGATGTAACCTGAGAGACAATATTTAACAAATCAAACTTTACAGCTGGATTTAGCGCAGAATGTGCACTCATATCTGGATGCTGTTAGTCAAGTTCTGCATTGCTTAGCTGCTGAGCTGACATATCAGTTGATGTTACATCTCTCTGTGTGATTTGGTTACAGCTGTCCAGTCAGTGCAGAAGATGGACATTTTTAAAGCAGATCTCTAAGACAATTGCACATATTACTGGGTAATGATACCAATTTAGAAGGACCAAGACATTCCCACTCATGGTGCATTCATACTGCTTTTCACTTAGAATCCTTTTTAGTTCAGAAATGTGAACATGAACAGACCTACAAGTGGGCAGATATGTAAGCACTATAGATGGATCTGCACATATGGCATTGAGAGAGCAGTGTGGAGTTAGTGACCCATCTTTTGATGATAAAGGTCTAAAACTGTTCTATAGTACAGACACTTACAATAAATCATCAAGAAAACATTAAAGACAAATACCATTGAAGAATAAGAAGTAATATTGACAGAGTGGTAGCATGGAAAATCTAAACTCAATTCTTTCCTGTAAAAGACGATAAAGAGACAATACATGCGATATGATATATTTTTAAAGATAGTTTTCTTCTTCCATTAGGCTTTAAAAAAGACAATTTATATACTTCCTCATTAAAGTAACTATTTTTTATGAACTTAATGTAATTTATCTACAATGAAAACTTAGAAATGAATTTATGCTGCAACATAAAGTTGGATTGCAAAGCTAATGAAAGAGATTACATTGGACTTGAGCTCTTTTATCAGATGCGGTATGCATCGCTATCAACCCTTGGGTCAAGGGTCAACCTCTAAACTGTCCACTACGTCACTTTATCCTCAATTCTGTAGTGGTGAGGAAGACTCACTTGGCTCTGTGGGAAAACAACAGCTTCAGCAATACAATAACATTTCATTAGATATTACATTTAATTTTCCACTTGAGCAATCAGACGACTGCATGAAACAATGATGATTTACAGTGTAATTATTGTGGCCCATATATTGTAGGGTGTCGAAGTGGTAAAGACAACACATAACGTATGTTCAGTGTGGTGGTTGATGATGATGTCCTGAAAACTGCTGCCATGCTCTATGTTACAGATAGACACAAATATGGACAGACAGAGCTGTCATCATGACTTCTGTCTTCATTTCATACATTTTCAGACAAAACAGAGGAAGCACTTTAGTAATCATGTCCTACATTTTCCATTTTTCCCATAATACACGCATCATATTATATGATAATATGTACAGGTATATATAACTTCCGGCTCTCAACGGGAGCAGACGTCTTTCTTCTGTCTCCTGTTGTTGCTATCTCTCTAACTCATACCCAGACTGACTGTCACTTATTCTCTGCAAAATGACGAAACCAAAAGGAAAATCGGAAGATACTAAAGACCAGATGGTCTCTAAGAAAGAGTGAGTTAAAGAGCAACTTTGATAAGTTAGGGAGTGACTTTGGATTTCATGGAACAGTTGAAAAAATCAACATCATTGATGTCAGACACATGGACTAATGAATAAAAATAAACAAAAAACAACATCTAACTTTGAGACTTTAAAGAGCATGTTGATATCTTTTGACAATATAATACCATGTGAAACTTTTAAAGTGTCTGCAACAAACTGGTTAATTCTTGTATAAACACTGTCTGCTGAAAGAGGTTAATAAGATCATTATATTCTTGTGGAGAACACTGGCAAGGTCAACTTAACAAACCTTGTGTTCCTAGGAAGAATGTAAACATGGTCATACTCTAGGGTAAAAGGCTAATATCTGGAAGTGGATAAGGGTATGAACGTCTGTCAAAATTCAATGTATGAGCTGGTTGAAGACTTTTAATGTCTGAGTTTGTTGATTACATATTCTAATGAGAGAGATGTTTTATTGATGATTTAGGGGACGGGAACCTTACAAGCCAATGGATTCTACCCGTTAACCTTTTTTTTCTTTTCAGATGTTGTTGATGATGTTTCAACACTGATGAAAGTGAAAAATGTTGTAATAACATGTCTGGAAAGAAGAAAAATGAACTGAATAAATAAATAAATAAATAAATATGTTGAACATTGGTAAATTTGATATTACAGTATAATTCTGTGATGAAAAAAAAATTCCACATTCTGTATCATAAAGAATGTCATAGACTTCCTCTTAAATTATTTATATGACCAGGTGGAGTGTATTTGATTGAGGAACACTAAATTCCAGACCAAGAACATTTGAAGCAGAAAATCAGAGAGCAGCCTCAGGTAATATGCTTGCCAAATGCTTGGCTTGAGTTGTTGGCATCTCTCAATCTATGGACAATTTAAAATGATCAGTCCCACAAGCTGCATGTGTTTTGAGGTGGGAGGAAGCCGGAGAACCTGGAGAGAACCCACGCAGACATGGGGAGAACATGCAAATTCCACACCAAGCGGAACACGAACCCAGAACCCCCTTGCTGGGCAGCAGCAGCGCTACCCACTGCACCACTGTGCCAACCAGAATTCAGAATTGTTTGAGATTACAGTATTTAATAATTGAATGTGCATTTAAAGAAATTATGTTAATGTGAGGAGCATTGCTCCACTTCCAACTGGAATGCTTTATCATATGCCGTCAGCACATTCAATGTTCAGTATTTAATATGACAATTTGACAAGTCTCTTATAATTGCTGTGTTACAGCAATTATCATCCTCTGAGAACATTAGGATATATTTCCTTATTCTTTACCTTTCATTAAATCTTTATAACTCCATACACTCCATATATCTTCAGCAGCATTAAGGCAACTCTTTGCCAGACCAGTGCAAACCTTGGATAGGCCATGTGACTGGGCTATAATTACACAGAATTGAAATAGTAGTCCAGCTGCTGAGCTTTTGTTCAGTCTGTATAAAAATTTAAGTGTGAAAATGATGATTTGCCATTTAAGATCTGGATCAAGCAAAAATAGATGTGTAATGTGTTTAATGATGGCATTTTGAGTTGCTGATAATTAGACTTTGTCAGCTGGGAAACTGAGCCACTCTGTCTTTACTGCTCTTACGTTACACTGGCTGAAACTATATTCATGTACAGATGTGAGAGTGGTGTGAACTCACAACAGGAAGAAGATCAATAACTTAGCGCTCCTCTCTTATTAGCCAATCAAGCTTGACATATCAGTACTTTAACAAGATTGACACATTTTCGTCCATCTGAACAGAGTGGCAGCAGGTATGCAAATAGTGGAAATGACATTGTTATAGACAAAGTTAACATTTTAGGAAGATCGTTCATCATCACTGGGTTGTGATGAGAAATCTTCATGTACAAAATGCCTGCACAGCCAGTTGTATGGTCTCTTTAGATGTTTTTTGTATGCATGACTGCACAGAGTAGATAGTAAATCATCTCAGCCAGTGTTAAGACTACAGTTTCATCTTTTCCTCTTGATTTGTGTTAGGGGTGGCATAAAATTTGAGATCACTGGCCTTCACATCAGGGCCAGTGATGGTGCTGATCTAACTACTGAAGGGCACATGTCAAAATGAGCAGTGACAACACAGAGCAGCTGAGTCTCCATGCTGTACTTAACCCCTGCTCTCTGCATGGTCACTTGCTCTAAAATCAACACAGTTATTTTCTTATTTCAAATCGGAAACAGTGGCGCATGAGACTTATGTCCTTGTTTTGACAGAAAAATTGTGCAGGTAAAGTGGCTAAATGTAATTACCTTGGAGCTACTGGATTAACCTGCACCCATATAAATAACCAATTAATTGGTAACAAAAAAAGAAGTTCAAATTTTGGTCCACCGTCTTGATCGTGAATGTTTTCTGATTTTTCCACTGTATGAAAGTTTAGAGGACAAGCAACTAATTGACTAGTCAACCAAATAAGAAATCATGATATTCAGTCCTGGTTGAACTCAGTCGTTACACCAATTATATTATGTTTGAAATCCTAAACTGTCATTCAATGTGCAGCTTTTTTTGTTCCATATGCAGTACAGTGGGCTTTTTCAATCAATGCCCTCCAGATATTTTAATGTAATGAACATTTATTTACAGCTATATCCTCTGTACTTCTCTACAGACTTTATGACTGTTCATTAGATTTAATAACTACAAGCTTGTATTAAATATCAGTCACTGTGACAATTATCTTTGTATGGGTAACTACAAGGTCATAATCCTTCATTTAAATTGTCCCCTGGTTTACAAAAGTGGAATAAATATGAATGATGGCCCATGTGCACCGAGGCGAGTGCTAAAACATTCTGCAGGATTTTGGAAGCGTGAGAAGTAGCTGCTTCGGTGAAGTAACCTACACTGTAGGTTACTTCACTGAACGTCAATGGCACACACAATGTCAAATCAGCCTTGTGCAGCATAGTCAATTCCTTCTAAATTGGGTGTAAGATTAATGAATTTCTCTCTACTGAGTATAAAGATTAGGTGCCACAGCAAACACAGTGAGGCAAGCCTCCAAACAGCACCCTCAGACAATTTCTAGAGGTCCTGAAGAGAGAAAAAAAAATGCTCAAAGAATGACCAATTTCATTTCTGAAAATGGTGTGGGAATTTATTTCAGACAAGGATAAGCAATGTGGAAAAAGCTGACAGGAAGAAAATTTACAACCGCTTGGCCTCGGTCTCTGCGTCTTGGGTTAAGGGTTTGGAGTGTATTAACCTGATTTTCTCTTAAGTCGCTTACCTCCAGGCCATCGTGTCCTTAGTAACGCCTGTTATGGCTGTTACAAGCTTACTCAAGAACAAGCTACAACAGGCATCCAAATGGCGGCGCATCATCCTGCAGATGACTTGGGAGAAGATGTTGTAGAGGTGGGTAAAAGTGCTAATCTGGATCTTCACTGCCTCATTCTTCAGTTTGCACATGTGAGCATCCCTGCTGCTGGTCAGGGTCCCATAATGACATTCAACAAGGAAACAGTGGATTTGTGCTAAGGTGCTTTGATTTGCACAGCACTTGTCAGGCATGGTGTTATGTCTGGTCCAGATCACGGGGGAAGCAGTGAATCATTCTGCTAAAATGATGTGGTTGAACGTCAGTGTGCTGGCTAAAATGTGTGTGGAAAGGGAAAAATCTGAGGAAAAAACGGCAATAAATATATTTTTTCCTTTAAATAACCAATCTGCCTTCTTTAATTTGTTGTAATCTGTCTCAAATCAGTAGATGTTCTGTTGGTTGACACTGCTAAAACGCCGGTGATTACTCTGCAGCCTGCCTTTCCGACCACATGCACCTATATTGAGTGAAACCAAATTTAGAAACAGTTAAGTGAGCAAGTATTTCATTTTGTCAACATTGGAGCACTTAAACGTTAATGGCTGATGTTGTGGTTATTTTGTGCTCTCCACAGAGACTAGATCAGTAAATCTACAACTTGTGAGTGAGTGAGTGTCGGTGCTCAGGGAAGAATTAAAAAGGAATCACGAGTGAAAGGACTGTTGATCAGAAGTAGCTTACATAAGTAATCTATGTTCGCACTCAGTATAGGACACAAAAGCCTTTCAAAAACCCATATGGCATAACTGCTGAAAAGCAGATTTAATACAACTTTATCAGTGACAGTTCCTCTTTCAGTCAGACATGTCAGATGACAGGAAAGAATTACTTTCACAGACAGATGTAATAATATCTTCATTATCATTACCATCGACACCTCTCCAAATGCACCTATCAACTCTGAAAGGGGAGCCCTGAAGATATATACAATAAGATTGAGACAAGGACAGAAGAAAAAGAGAGCAATGATAAAATGTTTTTAAAAAACCCAGTGTAGAAATAAAAGTATCTCAAAAACATTTATTATAAAACATAAAATACATGGAACACAATGAAGTAAAAAAAAAAAGAATAAATCATATAAAAATACAAGGAAGACATTAACAATACCCCAACATGATAGAAGTTAATCAGTTCCACCTTTATTTAGATTTATTTTAAGCTTATGATTTTCCTTTATAAATCGATGGATTCATTTTATTTTTTATTGAAAATAAAATACACCGTGCCCTCGTTCCTCGTGGTTAATGCGTTCCAGGAACCACACACGATCAACGGATTCCGTGGTAGAATGATAAACTATCTTATTATTTACAGTAATCTAAACTTTTATGAACACCCCCCCCCCCCATACTAATATTAAACCACCTTCTATCTGTGTTACCTTTTCCCACACTCTTATCGACTGTTTAAAGCACTTTTGTGTCTCACGTAAGTCCGACGCTCACGGAACAGACCACACTTCCGGATGCCGCCAGCCAATAGAATGCACGTACGGTATCACGTGACTGCCTACCAAAAATCCGCGATGAAGTGAAGTTACGAGCGTTGATGCGCCAATGCATGAGGGCGCATTGTAATAACACTTTTTTGCCTACTATATAAATCAGATTTTATTGACAAGTGTGCAATACAGGCAGCACGGTGCCAGACCGGGGAATGATCACTTCGACTTTGGCAGTAATTCTGCGATGTTGTAAGTTGTGTTAAGTGTTAAAATAGTTTAGTAGCAGTTATACGAGATGTTTGTGTGATAAATATTTTAGTTTACTCTATGCTTTTAGTTTATATTTTAAATGTTGTATTAGAAACTAACACAACACTTAAATGTAACACTTACATTCTTAAACAGCTACAGCTATTGTGCAAATGGAAAACCTAATTTAAAAAAAAAAAAAGGTACTGGCTTCCAATGAGTATGTCCATGTAGACCACAAAGGGTATTTCACCCCTCTACTGAGAAGGTAGGACTGAATAACTGAATAAATGTTAATGTTGCGAGAAAGAATTATTCAAATGCACATTAGTCATTCTAAGGACACAAGCTGAGACCCTGGCAGGGGTGCATGATTGAACATCAGAGGGTAGGGTGCTATCGGCATTTATCTTTGAGAGTCACAGCTGGGAGATAAGGTGCACTTTAATTGTGGGCTATCTGTTGTAAGTCACAAGCATCCCATCCATCACTGCATCCTGGGTAACTTGACATCTCAAGACTTTAAGAGAGACGAGCTGATCATGAATTATAATAAATTACGCTGCTTGGCATTTTCTCATTTTCTTCATTAGAGGGAAAACATGATAAGCCAGCAAAAAAAAAAAGGAAAAAGTGCAGCGTTTGAAGTTCAAGGTTTCATCAAGGATGATAGATAACAATGAATAAAAAGCCACAAGCCGATAAAAAAAAAGAACATCAGGGTAACTGGAGGACACAAACTGTATATGTGCTCCAGAAAACCCAAACTACAAGTGTGGTCTTTGAAAAGGAGACACTCATTATATTTGGTCTTCTGCTTATACAGCGCTGGTATCTGATATGCAACCATCGGCTGCATCTCACTCTTGATAGGCCAAAATCTACTTAAGATTTGAGACCGTGGGGTACAGACTCCAGATGAGATGAGATTGAGGATTCCTTTCAAGATAAGATGTGTTTGATCTAGTAGATTCGTAATAAAAATGTTTCAGTATTCTTTTATAACTCGGGTTCTATCTGAACTTTTAAACATGCTGTAACCTCTTGGGGACTGCAGGAAAAAGCTACCAACACATTATTGACATTATCACCTTTGAAGTTGAACAGTTTCCTATTTACACATCCTGCAGATAGTGAGCAGCATTAGCATTCATCTGCAGTCCTGCCTCTGGCCACAGTCCAATATTCTATCTCCATTTAGGTCCGTTTTTGTCTCCACCGAATCCTGAGGGGAATCTTCAGCTGTTAATTCCTCCACTAAGTTTAGCAGCTAGTTGCTAACTTTCTCAATATGCCACTGGGTGTTGTTGCTGCAGTGTTATAGGAAAGAACTGCTGAAAAATAAACAAGCCAGTCAAGTTATGGACCAGAAAATTCAAACTAGGAGCTTCTTTTGCAAGAGATGCAGACAAGGGTGAATTTTCTTTACATATTCATCAGTAACTGTTTCTGCATGCCGAGCTATCTGGTGGGACATTATTAATATAAAGACATGTATTAGCTCAGCTTCAGTTTGACTTTTTTAAAGATGGAGTGGAGGGTTACTCTTTCCATCTGTCTGTATTAATGAAAACCACTGAACAGACATAAAATAAACTTTTTGGGGGACGGATTGTCCTGTATATTTTAATATTTTTAAACAGTTCAGTTGAGGTGATTTTAATGCTATGGGCAGATCTGTGACCTTGGACATAAAGACATTTTCACTGCGTTGGACCAACTCTAATGACTCATGGTTTTAATTATTTTTCAACTGAGGTAAGAAGTACCCTGTACCTGGTCCTGCTTTTTTAGACCCACCTCAATTGTGGTTCCAATTGGGCTGTGCTGGTATTAAAAGGTCACATGAAACATTGCAGATCACTCAACTATTGCTGTCTTACTGCATCAATGCTGCTGGATTAAAGAGCAACTGCAGGGGTAGCTCTTGAGGGTGTTAGAGTAAAGCTGGAGGTTTTTTACCTGCGTTTGTCTGATCAAGTTCACTGATTCCTAACTTTACCAAATAAAATCCACATGGGCTAAATGGACTGCAACCCATTTATTTTACAAAATCAGTACTACCTTTTAAAACTAATATATCAATCAAGACAGAATTTATTATGTGGAGCAAAAAAGGTCAAAAGTGAGTATCATAAAAGCAAAGAGGCAAATCCCAGCAGATTACACGCAACATGTGATCTATCTTCAGCGGAAGGACATCCGTACATTTGTCTCAGTGACTTGGGGATAAGACAAGACATAAGTGATAGAGTGGGACGGCAACAATGCACTGTAGCCTTGCCTGAGGCCCTCGGATGTGTGTGACAGACAGGGCATCATGCTCCAAAACCCCTCTTGAAAGGCTTCTGTTGCTGCTGTTGTGGGGGATTAAAGGAGCCTCATAATGGCCTGTGGGATTTGTGCCACTGCCGGGTGACAGCCATCGAATTGGGTGGCAAGCAGAGATGAATTGCAACTAGAACACAGCACTCAATCTCTACACTTGCCAATCACAGCACAGATCTATTGACCGGAGATGAGGCAAATATAGAGCTGGTCCAAAGACAGGTGGAGCGTTGCTGTGTAAAGAAATGCATTTTGACGTTAACCCCTCAGACTTTCGTAAATAATCCCATAAATGCCGAATTCCCCAACCATAACCTCGTCGTTTCCTACAACCGCACACGCCTTCCTTTGTGCTGTTGTTTTTTGGATTTGCAAGATTATTTTTCCACACAAACTATTTTACATCCTCAACAGCTACTCTGTGCAGGATCTACAGTTGCCATGGCAATATCTGTGGCAGGAAAAAGAGAGGGGGGGAGGAAAAGTATTCAGAGTTGACAGGGAAATAACTGGTTTCATTATATTCAGCCAGCTGATTCTCTCTATCATCAATGACAGGGCAACGGCAGGCCCGCTGAAAGAGCTTGTGTTTGAGTGGTAATAAATTACTGCCGGGGTCAGGGCTGCACAGGCCACACTCCCTGATTAAATGAGACCAAACTTATATCCCTCTGACATCTACCAGCCTCCTCCTCTGGAATCTGATGGTGCAGAGACAAATCCCATAATCCTAATTAAGTATTTCCTTCTATTGCGGTGTACAAAATGCTTCGCTGTTTACAAAGCTAGAGCTCTTATTCACTTCCAATGCCCAGCTCAAACACAATTTAGGGTAATCAGCAAAAGCTGAGGAGAGAAGTGACACCTCAAACAGTGATGATAAAAAAAAATATTGGGATAGCAAATTAAATCACATTGGAGAAGGAACTGGGAGGTTTAATCAAGAGTATCGCAACAACATTGCACAGACTGTCTGCACTGCTGGTGGGTGAAAACGTTTTGACTCATATATGCGGATGTCATTCTCATTTTTACTGACTCTCAGTCGTCTCATGGTCAATTGAGCAATGTGAGGGAGACATTCGCAAATACAACTGATGCTGTAGGTTTATTTCTACCAAATAGTTTAACATTTCAAAATGAGCAGTATAACGAAGCGAAGACACTCTGTCCTTCTGAAGTCCACATGGACGCCTTGAGAGGGTACAGACAGTGGAGGGTCTGGTCTGGACATATGGAGGGACATGAGTGTGTTTCATCATAATCCTCCTGTTACATTGATACAGCTTGTACGCAGAATGACAAGATGCATTTACTCCAGAGTGGGTGACACTGCTTTTACTTACAGCATATTTCATTCCAAGCAAATATATATTTAATCCTTCACTCTGTGGTTTATTTGACTTGTTGGTACCTCACTGCGATTTTTGCGCCTCACTGTCCAGACTGATGGATTTGCAGCATCAGATGGCTTATTCCACATTCATCTGGTGGAGACTGAGCTCATTTTTGAAGACTTGAAGACCTGCATGCAGTAACAGGTTATAGTGACATGCACGTTAATAGTTTGGAGAACAGTGGTGGTCCAGTTTGCATCTTTACACATGTGTTTTTGAAACTTGAAGCAGACAGTGGTAGTGGAAGAGAAGGTATCATGCATGCAATGTTAAAAATCCATAATAAAGAATTTTTATCTGGATGAACTATGACTTTTAAGTAAAGATAAATATAACTAATTATTTCAAAATTGCATTGGTTCCAAAGGAGTCTATGGAACAAATAATTTTGTTCTCATGTCAACTATTGTTTAATACACTTAGAAGTGACTGCACGATTACAGGAATATAAGTTCTAAAATATTCTTACATCTTTATTTTAAATTTACAAAGATATGTCAAATTGAAGCATGTGAAAATTCCTCTTAATTTTTAATTCCAAGAACCTTAGTATTATAGCAGCATGGTGGTGCATTCAGAAGTGCTGTTGCCTCACAGTGAGAAGGTTCTGGGTCCGATTCCTTTCTGTGCTCTCATAAAACCTGCAGCTTAAATGAACTGATCACACTAAATTTTCCATAGGTGTTTGTTTTTCATGTGGTCCTGCTATGAACTGGCGGGTTATCTGGTATGTACCCCACCCTTTGCCTAGGGCCAGCTGAAATAGGCTCCAACAGACCTCTGACCAGCAATGAATGAATGGATGATTGGATGGATGAATGTATAGATGTTAAATATTGAGGAGGTAATACTTTTTTTAATGACCCAGTGAGTTTCAGTTAAACATGTACCAGGTAAATAATTTGTCATCCTGATTAACATGACAGGACCTAATGTCATTATGGAGTACCAAGTAAGGAGAAGACCATTTAGACTCTCATACACCTCCACTCTTTTGCCCTTGAGCCCCGCCGTGACTCCATGATTTAGTCCGGACCTCTTTCCACACTGAACCAAACACTGTCACCTTAAATATAAGCTGAGTGTCTGTCACTGTGTTTGCACTCTGCAGGGGTAACTGGTCTCCACACACTACCTTTAGGAGTGTTTGGGCTTTAGTAAATTTTGTAATTCTTCACACACCTAGGATTTAAGGACTGTGGCCCAGCAGCCCTCAAGGGCAACGTCACCCTGTGGTGTTGCATCAGAATGATAAACACAATTCAGCTTAAGCAGAGCCACTAATAAAACGCCAATCACTGTCTGACAAAATGCTTCACATCAGTCAACACATCAATCATACGCACAGGTGTACCTGCCAACCAAGATAATACTGCAATTAATAAATAGCATCTGAGTCCTCCGTGAAGAATTATTGTTTCCCATCCTGTCTGACAGTCAACTAAGATTTATGTTTTGATTCTGGGAAGAAATCATTTACAGCTCAAGAATCTCTGCTCCAACAAGTGTTCGTCATGTCGGTCGACTTGTAATCATTACTAATGACAGTATTTTGGGACAAGACAGAGCACTACAAATTATTACGTTACTAGGTGATGCCGATGACAAGTTGATTAACATCAACTACTAAATTAGAAGATGGTGTTTAACCACAGGTCAAAAAAGAACGTAGCAAACAGCCAGATAGGGCCTCAGAGTAATTATTATACTATGAACTGCTTGCTGGCAGCTTCTTTATTAAATGGAGCAAGAGGAGTCATCATTCAGCTTTGTGTTGTTGGGTAGAGAGGATGCTGGCGACAAACTCTGCAAATGAGCAGTGCTTTTATGACTGGAAGAGTAATTCTAGAGATACCATACTTTGCTGAGGAGTATCACCTAAACGGCTTACAGTTACATTACAGGTTTAGCTGATGCCCTCATGCATAGGGATTTAGATGACAGGCACATTCAATAATGCTTCAGCCCGTAAGTTGTTTCCTTAAATGTCAGCAAAAAATTCTATATACACTTTTATTCTGAAAGGTACATGACTACCAGCATTTCCCTCAAGACTTATCTTATTGTATCATAAAATATGAAACGGTTTCATTTTTAAAGCTTCATATTAAAGTTCCATACTCAGATTTACTTTGCCAAAATTTATTTTTATATTCTTTTGAGACCAATTCATAATGTACCTTAACTGCAATGACAGGCATCATCTGAAATTCTGCACCCTATAAGATGAATTCTACATGGCTTTGAGATAAGACTTCATTTTTTACCACAAAGTTTATTTTTTGAGGTTTTGGATAACTTTGAAATGGTACAAGGTACAGATCTCAAATGAATCATAACTCCCTTTACCCAGGTATCATCTACAAGTGTCTTAATAAGAAAATAGCATAACTGTTGATGTCCCACCAGCAGATACGTGATGATTAGTATGATTGCAAATATTAGCATGCGTACTCTGCAAAAACTGATCATACCAATACAGCTGCTAAACAAGTTAGCATTACCTTGGGGATTTTGTTACCATTTTTATGTTGATATCTCTCAAAAGAGACTCAAAAGTTGCTTGTGTGTTGCAAACTAGTTTAATATACAGTATATTCAAATCCATCGGTAAAATGAAAACTTACCATTGCTTGAGTTAATCTGAATTCAAGACCAAACAAAATCAAAACGTGTATGTGAATTGAAATCCAAAAATGTTTTTAATTCCCTTATTGGCCATTTGTCTATGTTTCCATATAATTCATGGGTATCTGGCAATTACAGACACAAAGCCACATAAGAGAAACCACTTAGTGTATATTCTCTCAGTCTGTCACTACACCACCTGCAGTTCCTGCAAACATTGCCTTGAAAATTCAACAACAAAAGAACTCTTTGTTTCATGACAAATTTGACTTCTGGGACATGCATCCTAAAAATAAACAAGTGCTAATTGGCAGCTGTGTAGTAGAAAGGCAGATTCCAGTCATGTAATTTCACTTCAGGGAAGGGGGGGGGGTGTTCAATCAAACATCTATTAGTGCAGTGTGACAGTGAAGGACAAATCATGTAATTGGTATTTCAATTTGAGCTCAACTTTCACTGATATTTCTGTTTACAAGGATATTTGTCCATGAAAACAGACACTTCAAAAAATCCACTAATTATCGGTTTCACATGTCTGAACTGGAAGACAAACTTGCGTAGCAATAAAATTATACATAAATATCAATATCTGGTCTTATTACGAAGTGTGCTGCTCAAGTTCATTTTTTGCATATTAATATTCTTTTCAAAACTAAAAATATTTGTAGAGCAAAACACAAGACGACGTCTGCAGTAAAATCCACTGCAATAACCACCAAAAGCAACAACTGTCAAAACATTAACAGAGTCAGAGAGGACAGAGATGCAAGACTTTTATTTAAATGAAAATCAAGAGACAATAAATGTAGTTTATATCCAAGATGAGCCTGGGCATAAAAACAATTAATTCCTAGAAAATAAAAAAAGGAATGGAGTTCCTCCAGGTTTTGCTAAGATAGCTGTGCATCTCTGTCTCCTTCTTTTCAGCTTCCTCGTCATGTTTCCGTCTGCTAGTTGTGGCCTTGGAGAGCTTCCACCATGAACAGCTTACCGAGGTTCTGAGATGTGAGTTCCTTCACGTTCTGGCAGTAGTTGTTAATTTGCCCTGTTGGAGGTTTGTCACATGCATGCGAGCACCCACACACAACAACACAAACATAGAAATGTTCATACATTCAGACAGACAGGTGTAGAAGTGGGGGAGGGGGGGGGCAGAGCAAAACATAAAATGAGTGTGGAACACAGTTTATGTAGAGATCAAAATGCAGTCAGAAGGTGGAGGAGAGGCGAGTGAAGGGGGCTGTTCGAAGTGGAGGCTGAGTCAATAAACTTTAAATTAATGTAATTTTAAGATAATAGCAGAGATAATTACCAAACAGAACCTGAGCTCCCGTGGGGGGGGAAGCAGAGGTGGCTAGTGGAGTCTGGAAGGAGGGCAATGAGGGGTGTTTTGTTTGTGTGTGCGTGTCCGTGCATTTCTACGTGCCTGCAATAAGCAGCGTGTCCATCCGCGGAGGGGGCTGGGGAGGCTTGAACATTTTGCTGATGTCCTCCTCGAGCAGCGGCGGCTCCCCTCTGCTCTGCCGCTGGGCGTTTTCCTGCTGCCGCCTCTGGAGGTACTGGAGGGAGGAAAGGAGAGCAGGGAGGTCGTTTGTTGTTGAGAATGAGGAATGTGCAAATGGTGTAGATAGTTAAGGAGAAAATGGACAAGAAAGGGGAAGGGGTAGGCATTGGGGGAGTAGAAGTGACACACGATGAAAGGAAATTAGGAAAAGAGCAATATCAGAGAAAAAAGGCAAAGTAATAAGAAAGAGAAATATAGTTAGAGAAGTGAAGAGCGCATGGGATGGTGGGGAGAGAAACAGGAAGAGAAAGAACGATAAGCAATGGACACAATAACAGAGGAAGTGAGATATAAAGATACTTGGTGATGAACGCAGAGATAGGAGAGAGATTGAGAGGAGTTATAAGTGCTGACATGGATGGAGTGATTTGTGAAGGACTGACAGTCAGTAAATCAGTGAGGTGCCGGGTCTCTGGGGAACCTAAAAGCCTTGTTAATTTAGAAAGATGGAGAACAGACTGGCATAGGCTGGTGGACTGGAGTAACGAGTGCTTTCAACCAGACATCCCACAGCACACATGCCTGACTGAAGCTGACAAAAATGAGTAAGATAGGAAAAAAACATGAAAAGTAAAAACTACTTGTTTAAATGAGCCGTTACTCCTTCAGGGGTTTTATCCCAATGTCACAAATCAAAATACTAATGAGTGAAAATTGTGCAAACAACAAAAATGTAATTGTCTGCTCTTGTGCTGTGCACTTCTACGTTTATTCCATGTTTAGACGTACAAAGATAAACATGTATTTACCACCCAGGTGGAAGGAAAGAGCAAGCTTATCATAAGAAAATAATACAAGAACAAATATAAAAACCGCCTCCTATAAGGCAGTAATCAGCTAAAGTATTTTGCTGCTTTCCCCTGTTGAGGCAAAATACTTCACGACAATAACGAAAAGGCATTTTGGGAAAGTTTTGCTAAACAAAGTATTGAGATGATGGTGGCCTCATGTTTCTTGTTCACGATCCTGATGGTTTTATTAACCGTAATTTCAGGCAGGATAGGAAAAAAAATCATGAGGAGCAAAGTGGATGAAGAGCTTTGGTTCCAATCCTTGAGATCCACGGGACTGTGCAAAAGGCTCTCAATTGAGGGTAACTCTATACAGGGGGGGTGGGGAAGTAGCTCAGTGGTATAGCGCAGAGCGGGTCATCCAATGTTCCATGATCGGTGGTTCGATTCCCGCCCCCGCCCAGCCGTTATGTTATGTGCTCTACATTTTCTATTGCCTTGGTGCTAAATAATCCTACCTGTGTTACTTTTCACAGACTGCAGTGATTTCTAAACATGTTTCTGTACAGTATTTGTGTTTTCTTATCGTCTACTCTCACCAGTCTTCCAGGGCCGGCTGCAGTAGAAACCCTCTCACAGCATGTTGCTCGATCGACCACACTTCATGCTGGGAATGATGTTTTTCTGAAAGTGTGTTGTGTTTGGCTTCAGTATGATGGATAAAAATTTCAGTTTGGTGTCTTGTTTACCAGTTTAAAACAGGACGCATCTGTTTTCAGAGGTGGGGCCAGAGTTTAATGGGGTCCAAATTGCAGTGATGCTCATCAGTCCAGCAGGGTTACTCGGCTGTTTTCTATCTCTCTTTTTGGCAATGAATCTCTGTGTTGATATGCCTTTCCCTGAGTGTTGATATCATGCTGATGGTGTTGGTCGCCTCGATTCATCAGGGTCTGTTTGGGTGGTCTGATCAGGACTCATTATCCACAGCTACCCTTCCAAGAATCTCTAGTGTTTATTTTCTGCTTGCAAATCAAAAAATATACAAGACAAAGAAGAAAAAACTTTGAAATAGATGTATCATCTAATGCCAACTGAACTGCACCACTAACCAAAATCCCCTATCTCTGTTCATCAGATTAACGCTGTATTTAATCTTCTGCTAAGTGCTGCCTGTGCCTATGGCTCATAAAGAAAAAATAAAATATAATTGGGAGAAGTGAGACTTACATTTCCCATTACAACAAATAAATTGGCCATAGATTGTACTTAGGAACTTGCTATTAGTCAAACGTATGAGAACTATAAATGAAAAATGGAGTTCTCTCTGCTTGGCATCTTTTTTGCAACTTTCTATAATGATTAATAGGGTTCCATTTGCCTCGGAAATAGCAGGGTCAATAACAGAAGATTACATGGAGCAAGCACTGGAGATATCTGGAAAGTGTAAAGGAGGCTCAGTTTTCTCTTGTCTCTTTTTGTGTGTTGTTTGCTCACTTTAAAAAACCTCTGAAACATGAAAAAGTAACGACCATTAAACGAGCTGTCAGTGTGATATTGTGTATAAGAGGAATGTGAGAGGGCATTAGTGTGAGATTTGAAGCTTGGGGCTGTGATGAGGAGGTCGGTAAGGAGGGACTGTGGATCATAATGGCTACATTGTGTGTGATTGGCCCTGGGTTGTGTGATGATGTGGGAGTGTGTTTCTTTGTGGCCCAAGTTGCGGATGCCTTTTGTACAACCTGTGGTCAGATGCCCATTTGTGTTAAGCCTGTGTGATGCTTGTGGTTTCACCTGCTGTTGGCAGAGGAATGATGACGCAACCCGTTCATAGTTCAGACATTTCAGAGTTCGCACATACTGAAAAACGATGGAATTGTGTGTTGTGTGAATGCAAGTGTGGGTTTTTATGTGTGCAGTTGCTGCGCGTCAGTGATTCATCTTGCATGTCAACAAAATTTTATTGATGGGTGTGTGTGCAGCTCTTTGTGTATGCAAGCATAACAGGATCTGGCCGAGGTTGAAGATGCAGATTGTTCGTGGCCGACTCTTCATGTGTGTATTCTGTTCTGCTCTTTTCTGGTGCTTCTGGCCATGTGTGTGCTTGTAGGCGGTGTGTGTATTTGTTGAATGTGTATTTGTGCACCGCGAGTAGGTGTGACTGCTACTGATGCTGCTTTTAAATTAAGTTTGAGGTGTGTTTTACTTGTAAAGACAAGCAATATATTCAGAAGGATTTGTTTCTCTCGTTAAAAAAATGTTTTAGCAGTAAGCTGGGAGACAATATGCATCAGCTTTCCCTGGTGTCAATGGCCTTCAGAGAAGGTCTGAGTATGACTGATGGCATTTATCTTCCAAACCTCTTCTTTATTCACATGAGTGTATATACAGTATCAATGAATGCATCACAGCAACCGAAGGGGAACTCTGGAACATACACCTCTGCCAAGGCTTAACAGTGCCTTTTAATTAAAATTCACCTTAAAATGAATTCTAACAGGTCATGTAGATTATCAAATATAGGGGCTCAAAGGTTTCTTTTTGGCACATTCACCATTTTTCCTTGAGATTTAATGGAAATGGGTCAAGTTATTTACGAGAAATTCGTAAAAATGCTATTTATCTCAAAATACTCTACAAGGAACCATCATCTTCTCGTGGTGGAGAGGTTTGTGTGCCCGAAGGATCCTGGGAGCTATGTTGTCAGGAGTTTTGTACTCCTGGTAGGTTCACTCAAGCAAAACAGGTCTGCCACGGGGCCCAGCCGGGCTCAGCCCGAAAAGGCAATGTGCTTTTTTCCCACCCCTGTGGGCCCACCACCCACAGGGCAGTTCGATGGGGTCGGGTGCGCTGCCATATGGGTGGCAGTGACAACAGGGGGTCATGATGGACCAGACCCAGGCAGCAGAAGCTTTGGGGAGGTTGAATATCACCTCATGGGCGGGGAACGAGCCGGAGCTTGTGTTGAAGGAGGAGCGTTACCATTTGGATCTGATGTGGCTTACCTCCATGCATAGCCTTGGTTCTGGATCCAAACTCCTGGATAGGAGTTGGACCTTGTTTGACTCTGGAGTTGCGTCAGGCTTGAGGTGCAGGGCGGGTGTGGGGATACTCACAAGCCCCCAGCTGAGCAACGCTGTGTTGGAGTTTACCCCAGTGGATGAGAGTTTCGCCTCCCTACACCTTAGGGCTGTGGGAGGGAAAATTCACTGTTGTTTGTGCGTATGAACCAAATAGCAGCTCGGAGTATTCGGCCTTCTAGGGGTCCCTAAACGAGGTCCTTCAAAGGATCCCTGTAGGGGACTCCGTTGTTCAACAAGGGGACTTCAATGCACACGTCGGCAATGATGGAGACACCTGGATGGCCATGATTGGCAGGAATGGCCTCCCTGATCTAAACCCAAGCGGTGTTATGTTGTTGGACTTCTATATTAGTCACGGTTGTTCATAACCAACACCATGTTCAAACACAAGGATGCTCATAAGTGTACCTGGTACCAGAGCACCCTGGGTCTAAGGTCAATGATCGATCTTGTGATTGTATTATCTGACCTTTGACCGTGTGTTTTGGACACTCGGATGAAGAGAGGGGCAGAGCTGTCAACTGATCACCACCTGGTGGTGAGTTGGGTCCATTGGCGGGGGAAACCTTTGGATAAACCTGGTAAGCACTAACGAGTAGTGCGGGTGAACTGGGAACGTCTGGAGGAGGACTGTCCACGAAGCCTTCAATTCACACTTTCGAAGCAGCTTCTCATGCATCCCTGTGGAGACTGGAAACATCAGACCTGAACAGTCGATGTTCAAAGCTTCCATTGCTTCCAAGCTTCCATTCCACAGCCAAATACCCACCCCTTAATATTAATCCATCCAAAATGAAATGGCCTTGCCTTGTTATTATTCTTAAGAGATAACCTATCAAGAAAGTTTTTTGTTGTTTTCCTAACATATATACAACAAAATGAATAACCATAAATGTTTTACCTCTCCTGCTCTCTACAGTGTCCGTAATGGTTAGGAGTCCATATCAGAGCAGACATAAGCAAGAGCTAAAACTGAAAAGTCCTTTGTTACACCAGACAAATAGTTGCGATGTTGTGGATGTATTGCTTGTCACACTGATGTCAGTGATTCAATAATTCCTGTTTGAGTGACAGGTTGAAGGGTCATCACATGCAAAAACATGGCACAAGAATTTATAGCCTATAAGACACAAAGATGTCGTGTAGACTTGTGAGCTTGCGTGTATGTTAATGACACAATGCACTCAGGAAGAGAGTTTCAACTTTCCTTTTACGTAGGATGATCCAGGTTTTTTTTTTTAAAGTGTATTACCACATGGCACCCCCACTGAGGCAACTGAGTGATCTCATTCATACGAAATTCTTGCCTTCATACACACACAAGCTCTAAGGCTAGGATAGCGCTATTCAAGGAGAATGGGACCTTGTGTTGCAAATGGATGCAGCCCGCTAAGCTGCAAAGATATAAAATGGTAGTCAGCGCTGCTATAAAGCAAAGAAAACCTCAGAGTTGAGCAGATATGCTTTGACACAATGTAAGTGGCAACCAGGTGAAGGAAGGAGCAAAACTCTTCAGGATACAAAATGTGCTACAGGAACGGTACAATATCATGCACAGCGCAGGAGTTGCATCAGAAACTTTCAGAGAGTATGTAATAACATGCTCACCACATCACACCCCAGAGCTCGAAGCTTAATGGTGAGCTAAAAATTTAAACGTTTTTGTGTCTACATGTTTGAACAGAGCACTGAGCAGCACAAGCTGTGCAGTACCCACATGTATCAATGTCAGTATAGCTATTAGATGGACATGCCATAGATGTTAGATATCAATGTGAGAGCCCGGCATGCTTTTGTTCTGTGTGTGAGTTAAGTGGCAAATCTGCTGCTTTCCTGCTGCGATTATAGCCGATGCTGATGGTGTTCACAGCTGAAACAGATCCAACTGCTGTTTTCTTGCCGAGTTTGTGACTGTGTGTACCTATGTGTGATTGGCCCTTTGTCTGAATGTGCGCATTGTGACTCCTTCCCTTTATACGCAAGACGGTGTTTGAGTTTTTGCTACCTGCTTCTTTCCTCCAAGTCTAGATGCTGTGTGTACTTGAGTTAGTGAAAGCTGTGTGTATGTGAGTTACCTGGTGCTTCTGCTGCTGTTGTTTACTCAGGTTGCGGCTGTAGGTGTTATATTTGACGATGTCTTGGCTCATGTCATCCACTCTGTCCATCAGAAGCTGAAGGCTTTTTTCCAAGTGGTTGCTGGAATAAAAATGTCAATGTGTCAGTCACACATTTTTTGGCTATGTTCTTGGAGTCAATTTTTAGACAGATCCTACTTCCTTCAACACTTCACCACAGAAAACTCAGTTTCCTTTCAACAGCAAAAACTATGAATGCAAAGCAGCGTTAACATGTCCCTTTGGAGAGCTATTGTGGCAGTCAATAAAATGCTGCATCCACATTTTTCGACAATCTATATTTGCCATCCAGTCTGACCTAATCTGTGAGTTCACCTCCTTACGGATATATTGCACTGTGTATCCTGAGACATATGAAATGAAACATGTCCCTCTAGGGATCTGACGGCATTCAGACCTCAGGGCTCTTCTTCCTCTCCCTGTGCTATATCACAGCTCTGGAATAACATCCCCAGTCTTTTTCCCTCCATCGCTATGTTGAAAACACTCATCACACAACTCAACCAACATTCCTCTCCTCTCTCCCATGAGCTCAGTCGTTAACAGGATGTCTCACAGCCGCCTTAACTTCAACCTTGATAAGGCTGCAGGTCTCCACTACAAGCCTGTTCCGTCTTGACTTTCCTCTGTGGAATTATATTGTTTCATTTATGAATGTCTGGGTGCTACATAATGCAGCATATACTGTGAGAAAACAAATTCTGTTTATTTAAATGACAATTGTAACTGCCAGCAATGTTCTGGCAGTGAATGAATTTGCACTGGTTTGTCTCTGTGTGTTTCTTTGTATGGATATGTGTAGGAAGAGTCATTTGGGTGATTTCAAATAAATCCCCTCTGCTGTGAGATTTTTTTTAATTTAGTAATTTTATAAATCGATATCTGCTTCAATTTTGACTTCAGTACCAAGCCAGAAACCATCTGTCCAAAGATAAATTACTAATCTCCAACTTCCTGGACTCAACAAAGTCAAAAGAAATTTGTGTCCAAGGACACAGATGCCTTTAATACCAGACAAAATACCCTGAATATGAGCAAAAAAAATCACCTGTGTTCAAATGTGCCATAAAATTATAATTTTTTTAAAGTTAGATGAACCTTTCAGGTCCCAACAAAGCATGTGTGAAACATCATTCAATTCTGTCCAGTGACTTAAGGAGCTACTGTCTGCACTGGCCATACTTATGTGGAGAAGCACGGACAAGTATAACCCCAAATTACCACAGTTTTGGTAGGAGCATGGAAATTAATCCATATGCATATCGTATCAAACATACAAATTTCTAAAGCTAATCTCAGAAACTATGCTTGAATTAACAAATTTACATGCAGACACAAGCACACATGATTATTTGTAAAAAGGAAAACATTTTGCAACCATGTGCGTGCTGATAATACCGCTGATGATTTATAATGTTTTCACATGCTTGACTATCTGTAACACACCATCCTGATTACGGCCTGTCATCTAAATGAAAGGTGTGTTAATGTAAGTGATCAAATCATCGACCTAAATACCAATCTGCTACCCATTGTCTCCCCCCACAGTTTAGATTTGCACGACCATCATTTTTGCCCATGAGGAGTTTATCAGTTTGTCAACCCTCCATTGTGGTGTCAGAGCTGTAAACATGAAAACTGATGGCCCAGGACCAAATCTCACCATAACACTTCCCCACTGTGTCCCTCCAACTGTGTCAAAATTGATTCTCAGTGACAAAAGCCCATTTTAAACTATTTCATCAAGCATTATGGTAGCTGTTTTTGTGTGGGGAGCATTCATAATATATGCAAAGGAAATCATTTACTCAGAGTGGGATCCTTGAAAACATCTGTCGTTTGTGTCAAGTGTTAGAGATAGACTGGGTGAGAGTGAGAAAGAGAGCGAGGGAGAGATTCACTGTTAGGATTATTATTTAGTATTTTTCATTTCTTTTGTGGTCTACATTATTGATGGACGAACAGCAATGAAGGGGTAGGTTAATATAGTCCACCTATTTAAACCTTCCTGTTTGATCTTTCAGACTTCTGCAACAACTGGTAGCACTACATTACTGGCATGTTCAAGAAGACAACCTACCAGTACCTAGTTGCACACTCCATAGAGGTTAAATTATTCATACAGGTCAGAACAATAGTCAATCAATAGTGAATTAGAAATCAAAGTCTATTGGGGGACTTCCTGTCATCGACTCCACTTTTAGGTCAGATTCAGTAACAGCCCATACTGTTACTGTGTGTGTGCTGTGGCAAGCTGTGTTTTCATATTTACATGAGACAAAAGAGACTAACACAAAAACTGTATTGATGTATGAAGAAACATGAAATGACATTGAGTAAATTGAAAGTTCAGATGGAAGTTTCTTAATAATGCTGCCAAGGAAATGACTTCCATTGTTGTAATGAGTGCTTTATGTTGATGAAGCCTTTTTAACTGATGGGGTGGGACATAATATGGATCAGTGCCTTGCTTCTGTGGCAGAATAATACGTTTTAAATAGGACATGAAATGGCCTAGACCTAACATTGTCCCAATTTAAGTTAAGGGTATTACCAGGAGGAAAACATAAAACAAATATATATGCTGAAATCAATAATTTTAGACAGATTTATTATGTGACTTAGACCAATATAGCAAATTAAGTTTGTGTTCACTTGCAGTGCAGGGGAAAAAAGCATTTTCAAAGTACAGTACATCGCATTGGTTGTTGTTATGTCAAAGATCCTTCTGGAACAATTTGTGGTATTCGCAGCAACATTTTTCAACATTTGCAGTGATCCTGCATCCAGTTGTGTCTCTTCACCTTTCTCTCTTGCCTCGTTCCTCTCACAGCTGATGCACTCATAAAACACACTCGCTCTCCCCACATTAGTTGCCCTTACTAAATATGTATCATCAGAAAGCTGTTAACATAAGCATCCTTTGTCCAGTATTTCTATGCGGAAATGCAATAACATTAATCAGACAGCAGGTAATGGACTGGTGACTTGCTTATTTTGACAGAACAAACATAAAATATGAGATGATTTATAATGTACAATGTAAGCCACTGTGTTGTGGACATATTTTAAGACTGGTGAAAATCATGCAAGATGGCCCACACACAAAAGGCTCCATGGCCTGACATAAATAAAGGCTACTTTGTAACACTGCATTGCCGCAATGCATTTTCAATACTGTTTGGGAGGAAAATGGGCAAGCTACATAAATGAATATACACTCATGCAATCCATCACCACGATCAACAACATCATCTGTAGTAGGAACAACCCTGTTTGCCGGAGTGAAAATGCATTCACTCAGCCTCAGACATAGATGGCATTGACAAATGGGGCCGCCGATTGGAAAATGAGACCAAAGGAAAAACATTAAATAAAACCCATTATCATTATCTTTTCTTGAAGGGGTGGAAATGACGAGAAAAGGGGTGGGGCTGTCACTACATGTAGAGAGATGGACAATGCAATAGGAGGAGAGTGCTGCAACAACCAACACAACAGGAAACTATTTTATGTTGGCCGACATCCCATCAGCAGTCGTGACAGCAAACTTATGCTGACGGCCCAGACTTCGCTCTTCCTTCATTTCAGGTCGCACTAAAAGCTATGTTTCAACTTCAGAGTAGTTCTTTGGAAAACAGAAGTGGAATACCTGACTTTTTTTGTATATTATTCTGGGTATCTGACAATTTCTAAATGATGACTATGCTGCTGCCAAGCTCGGTTGGCCAGGTATGCGCTTTTTGTAGAGCTGTTTATAGGAGTCTAAATTTTATTCATGACTTGTCTTACAGGAGAGAAATGGCAGTGGCTCCTGATGTGCTATACTGCTTTGTATTAGTAAGGGTAGTGTGAGCATAAGTGTTTAAATCGGAACATTGACTTGTTTTTGTGCTAATTTCTCACACCTGCCCATGGGAAGCTTCACAGCTGTTGCTCCACTTGCAGTTGTTTATCTCCATAAATGATTGCTGATAAATTCTCCTGAGACTAATGCTGAGTGCCTCTGAGATCTAAATGCTAGACTTAAAGAGACAGACAGTGAGCTAATACGATGGGGTGATAGTTGTTCATATTGTGTTCATTAGGGATAGAAGACAATGTTTATTAGCATTCTCTGTTTCTAGAGAGATTTGTGAATTAATTTTCACTGACATTTTGCTGAATTATTTATTTTGTGTAAGTCTGGATGACATATATTGAATATCTAATACTAACACAAAAGCACGTTTTCTGATTGAGGTCATGACATCTCTAACACAAAGCTTTCTTCAGTGTAGCTCCATGAGTGAAAGAAAATGGTATTCTTATTTTAATGAAAACTGTGTGGAAGAGACTTTTGAAATACTATACAGCCTGTCCAAGGGTCTGGTACATCTTTATTCCTTCCCAAAGTTCTCTATAACTGGGGCAGTTTCTATGTAAAAACAGCGAACGTGTCCCTCACTGGCAGATTAATCTGGCAGATTAATACATGATTTTTAAGGATTAGGCTGTCATTAATATTTTCATGACAACCAACGGATGCTAAGTGCCAATTTAATATGACCAATTTCCATTTGCTTGTCGCTTGAATGGTTAACCTTGTCAAAGAGATCAGATATTTTACACTTGCAATGATTCCTGCAGTCAATAACAGATGTAAAAACAGATAAAAACGTAATGACTGTGTGCATCAATGTTCCCCAGATTCAACTTGCAGTTGATCTTACATTTAGCATATGGTGTTGTTTCAAACTATATCAAAATGGCTACGTTTATTGCAATAAATGAGTGTGTGACCCTAGGCAATATTGTGACACTTTTGTGCATTTTTAATTTGCCGTTCAGTTAAAAAAAGGCACATAAGTGTCATCTTTGGCTGCACAGTCGGCTGAGAAGTGTGTCTATAAAACACTGACATTGTTTTGTCAATAAATCTAAGACAAAATACATCAATAGACCCATATTCTTTTGCACAAATCTGGTACACCTTAGAACAGTCTGAAAGACACAGATTAATGCAGAGGTGTTCCCTAATGTCAAATCAATTTTAATTTAGAAGCAGCTCTAATTCATGCCATTGAAAGCTGCCTGCAGGTTTAAAGAGATACCAAGGCACGGTTTTGAAGCCAGTTAGACAGAGACAGAATTCCTTGAAAGACAAGTATGCACTGTGTTATGTTAATTACGTGTAAATGAATCAAATTAAGGTGACAATTTATTAAGCATTGGTTAGCTTAATGTGATGCAATTTCTACCAATAACATTTAATTTCCTAGCTCTGAGTGATTTTCAGACATGCTGAGGTCTGATGGTGAAAGAATTATGTGATGCTGGATCTTATTCCAGAACTTATGAAACACAATGACACAGGCATCATCCTGAAGGCAGAAGATGCTGTGATGTAACCGTGTCAGAGTCAACATGAATGGGCCATTCCATCCCATTCTTACAAGATCTTACATTTTGTTCCAAAATGAAGAAAATTATCTCTGTTGGCCGTTGTTATACAAAGAACATGCACCAATATCCTGGCAGTGTTGGTCCCCTCTGAGAGACCTGTTGGAAACAGTTTATCAAGATGTGCTGTACTTGTACTCTGTCTTCTAACCGAGATGTTTTGGCCCTGTGCCCTTTTGGCAAATGTGCTGCATGAGCTCACGTCTGACCTGCTTGAGAGGTTGAGCAGTTCGTGCTTGTCAGCAACAGTTGACTTGTCCTCCAGGTCCCACATCAGCACGTTGATGAGGTGGGAGTTTTTGATGACAATTGGGACCTCTTCAAACATATTCTCAAACCCAATGCTAGCCTTCTTTAAGCTAGAGAAAAGGAGAGATCCAGAGAGAAAGATTGTAAGTTGCAATTTATTGACAATGAGGGTATAGACGTGATACCGAAAGATTAGATAACATTTTTCATTATTACCAAACAACATTTTAAGCTTTCCAAACACTAAGCATCACATAAACCAGCACCACCAAAGGAAATGGTCGGGGATTTCAATTATGCATTTTATACGTTTGGCAGTGTTAATTAGCAGCACTGTGTTTTTTATTATTCTTCTGCACACAGATATACACATTATTAAAACTGGAGGGAACATTATCTTTTATTGTTGTCTGTCTGGAACAACAAGTGGTTTTAATGGGACCAAAGCCTGACTGCACAAAAAAACTCGTGCATAACCCTCCATATAAGAATGAATTTAAATGGTTGGTAGGAATTGGGCTGGAGGAAATATACATCTAAGCTGAACCATTGCAAATTTCAAAATGTTTGAATTAATAGAGTGCATAGGGTTAACATTCTTTCTACCTTTATTTCTAACGCAACTTCATGCAATTTAACATCTATTTGGTCGAGGGCAGAGATCCCCTCAGGTCTACTTTTGACATTCGTACATTTTGCATATACTTACAATAAAAGCCTCAATTGGAGCATTGTACTGTTACAACTTGGCTTGTACTTCTCAGTAAATTGCACCTCAGCCACATAAAAGCCAAATGAATAATAGTATTCAGCATGTTGCGTTTAGATATCTGAAAAATACTCGATACAATGTGCCCATATCCTCCAACTCGAGCCAAGTTAGGCTCGGTCGCCTGAATTACTTTCTTATGGGTTCTGGTGAGAAGTGTGCCAAGCACTGACTGATTTTTAACCACCTTGTTTCCCAGGAGCTACAAGCTACATCTATGTCCTCCTCTTACACGGATCTGTTAACACCAAATAGAAGTTCAAACTTTGCTTAATGTCTCAAATAAATTCAATAGCTCTGACTGACAGCTTCTGTTCTAGCCGTCACTTGTGCACAGTCCGTGAGACGCAAATTAATGTCTGTATATGCTGAATGGTGGGTTGTTAGATGCATCCAGCTTGTTATGGGAGCAATAGCCTTCCTACATTATCACACCATTTGCAGACTAGCAGAAACAGATGTTTGTCATAGTTGCCTGTGTAAAAAAAAATCTCATTTTGATAATGTAACTTTGAAAATGTTTATCCATCTTCCAAGTATGGCATCACCTCAGGCAAACTTAGGAAACTGAGGCAAGGGGAAAGGATAATCTTGCCTAAGGGTCTGACTGATTATTTAATATATGTGTGTGTCTTATAAATGTTGGGAAAATTATCTATCTGCCAAGCTAAAATATATCCTGCATATAATGACCTTTCCAAATGCCTGCAGAGAAATCTAAAAAGGCGTCTATGAGTAAAGAAAAGGACAGCACACAAGACAAATTGCTCACCCTACTGGACACTGATGCTCTTAATGCGATGCTCTTTCTAAGTTTGGCCCCACTGGACAGAGCCAAAGGTTGACTCCACAAACCGACTAATTTGATGCATTGTATTGTGTGCTCAAGTGGCGGCTATTGACAACTACCTCTATAGCCTGGCAGACTCGGAGGGCAGTTCAAAGGGATGGGTCTATTTGGCACTCATCTATTTGGCCTGCCTTTCATTTCAAAATGGTGCGCAATATATTCAAGTTTGTGTAACATCAAATATATGAACATGAAAGAGACATTCACTTTATACACTTGTGGTGAGTGGGTGGGGTTAGCAATACCTTAAAACACATTAAATCAAAGAAGCATTCAGATTTCCAGTCTATCCAACAAAATAGGGCCAGAAACATAATTGTTGCTTTGTGGTGATATTGTCTTTTCCTGCTTGGAGCTGGCCTCTTTCAATCACAGGTTTTATTGGGAACACTGATAGCTACAGATTGGAACTGTAATAAATCATGGGAACTAATGAAAAGCTGCAGAAATGAGAATGATCCTGACTCTGGGCCAAACACACAGGGTCAATAACAGGGTGGTTGGAAATAGAGACACACAGGTGGAGAAGTACAGAGGAATGGGGAAAGAAAAACGAATTGCTGCCGTAAAATTATGCCGTCGTTCCCTGAAATAAATGTACATGGTGGATTTGAAAATGTATATCCGAAAAGGTTGAATGGACAGCAATTTGAAACATCCTAGACTTCTTCATTGCGCCAATTATTTGGATGTATTAGAGTGTGTCTCTCCATGCATGTGGAATGCCGAGAACTGCCTGGGAAATAGTACCCTCATTACATTCATTTTTAGCTGCAATTTAAAGGCAATTACGATAAGCCTAAGGGGTCAGAAAAACAGTAAACATGGTACATTCATTTGAAGGGCATCGGCAAAAAGATAAATCGCCAGCATCAATCTACAACTTCTACTAAATGCCTCCCTTGTGGATGTATGACCCTATATTTGAATCCACAAAAGAAACAGAAGAGAATATGCAAAGAATTCAAATCATGTAAGCAGTGTGAGTCAAGTGCGTTTCTTCATGTGCACTAATGGAAATAATTGCACATTTCTATTAGTGCACTTAGTGACTTTCTACTTCGTGTAACAGTGACATTTATAAATATGCTTGTTTTATGCTCTGCCATTAAACTTACCCCTCAGGAGTGAAATCTTTCTCTTTGCAGATCTCCATGAGTTTTGGAGTAAGCCTATAAGCTTTGAGGGACAGGGAGCCTTGAGCTGTCTTTATTGGGTCTAAAATGATAAGAGTGGGAGATGAGAATTGAAAACACACATGTAAAACTACATGCTAAAGTTGCAAAACAGAAAATGTATGAAAACATATGCCATATTTTGTAAAACCATTGTTAAGTTAGTTACATGTATTCACGAGACAACTAATGTGTGGGATAAAACTGACTTCAAAAATCCCATTTAGTGCTGCTAAGCCATCGACCCAGTGTGACTCCTAACTACCAATCAGAGCCCAGAAGAGTGGCCAACAGTATTAATTACTATTGATCACTTTCTAGCATACATTCAGTTGGTTTCAGAAATATTAAAAACATTGAATTTGAAATATCGGGTTTTTTGATAATGAAAAATAATATGGTGGCATGATGAAAGTTTTGAAGCTACTTTTACTTGAGTTACTGGCTTCTCTTGTGATTGACTATCTGTGAGTCTTCTTCTGAAGTCATCATTGTGGTTTTTAGACATATTTCAAGGTTTTAAGAATTGGTCTAGCAAACCAAAATCCCACGATCTGTTTAACCCATTGTTCTTCAACTAAAATAGTCAGGGGTATATTACACCTTAAGGGAGACAGACAAATTGAGAAAAGCCTTCAGATTCTGTCTTCCACGTTTTCCTAATCAACACATCACCATTGCTATCTTGTGGGAAATTGCTTCCAACTGATTGCATCCAGTCTAGATATTTTTGTATGAACCCTTGCTGTGGAGTTATCCAAAGCGTTTCTCTCAAAGTAGCACAGACGGTAGGTGAAATTCTACAGTCTAATGTTGCCATTTGTATGTCCTTGAATGAATTAAATAGATCTTTTAATGATTCTTGAAGCTTCTGTGTACAAAACGTTTCACAGCCAGTTTCCACCAAACACTTTTCACTCCTTCTTCATAATATCAAACAAAATTTGGGAAATGGATTTTCATAACATTTCATATGTGTATGCCCAGCAGACTGCTGGGGCTTACAGCAACCTATTTCCCAAAATTCAACCATTTGCTTAATCAAATGCGACAGCAAACTTTCTTGTGGATCGGTTAAACCGATCCACAAGAAATGAAAATAAATCCTCTGATATCATTTGTGCTCCCACAGATCCTTTTATGTTTTTCTTTGTGCACATTATACATGCATATGTGATCTACTTGTAATTTAAGTATGGACGACCATGAGGAAACACATTTTGTTGTGCTACAAAGCAGGTAAAAAGATGTAGATTTTGAAACTTCAACACAAGGTTGAGGACTTGTTGTGGGTTCCTTAAAAGGTCTATGCTGTTCTAATCTCAAAAAAATTCTAGTACACTAATCCCTCGCTTATTCGCGCTTCAAGGTGTATGGCTTCACTACATCGCCATTTTTTTATAGTCACCTGATACTGTTTGCGCATGCTGTTGGCTGACAGCATTCATGCGTGCGCTGCATTCTAAGACACGATTCCCCCTGCAAGTTTAATACAAAAGTGTTTTTAAACAGTCTATAAGTGTGTCGGAAAAGGTATAACAGATATAAGATGGTTTAATATCAGTATGGGGAGGGTTCATAAACGTTTAAATTACCAGAAATAAATAATAAATAAACAATAATACCGTAAATACTTTTTATACGTGCATTGGCCACCACAGAGTTCAGACCTTAACCCCTTTCAGAATCTTTGGGAGGTGCTGGAGAAGGTTTTGCCCAGTGGTCAGATTCCAACACCAACGCAAGATCTTGATGAAAAAATAATGCATCACTGGATGGAAATATATCTTGTGATATTGAGTAGCGTATCGAATCAATGTCACAGGAAATGCATGCCGTAATTAAATCTAAAGGCAGTCCAACAAAATGTGAGTGTGTGACTTTTTTTGTTTGCCCAGGCAGTGTATCGCCCTTGTTAACAAATAACAACTATTACAGTGATCAAGCACTATTCTTCCATGAAGTTGCAGATTTGTAATTGACAAATTTGAAAAGAAAAAAAATGTCATACTGGAGCAGTCCCCAAGAGAAACCAACAACTTAGAATATAAATGTATAATAGATGGAGTCCACAATAAGAATAATAATAATAAAAGGAATAATAAAAAGAATAAGAAGCAGCCGCAGGAATGGTTTGAACACTAAAAAGCTTGTCAATGGCACAATACCCCCAAGCAGTTTTGCTGTTGCTCTTCACCTGTCTATGAAGATTCTTCATCCAGGTTATAGTAATCCACGTGACAAACAAGAGGCCAAGTGTTAACAGGTTTCTAACATGACTATGTCATGGTGAGCATATTTAACCAATTGGTTTAACAACCCACTATATCTCCAACCTGCCATTAAACGGAAGCCCATTAACTTGCCAGTTAGTATCGAGATTGATTCATCCATCGCCACAAATCGACTAGTGGGCTAATGACAAAGAGACTGAAATGAAATCAATTTTCTTTCCCTTTGACTTTAAACAGAGATAATGTCAATTTCCTTTGAGGAGCTTTGATCCATTAAGCGCTGCATTATTGACTGACATTAACAGGAGCCCTCGTTTAGAATGAGAAAGGCCTAACGCCTTTCTGCCTGAATGGCCACCTGGCTAGCAGGCCTGGATCAGAGGGGTTCATATGCTAGCTGGTTAAAATGAATCATTGCTTATCATGGATTTGTACCATCAGAGAACAAGACAACTCTGGGGTGATTACGGAAAGAAGAACAGAGCAAGGAGGAATCCTTTAACCTCACCAGCAGGGAAAAATTGCTCAAAGTAAAGCCGTTTATCATTTCTTACTATAATTCGGGTTGTAGCCTTTTTGTGTACGTCAACACTGACTTGTTTTAATCAAATATTGTAATTTCATATCAGTGAAGCTTTGCAGGCCTTTGAATCACTGCTTCATTAAACGTACCATTAAACGTTTAAAAATGTAAAAATCTGAGGTAGGGAACTCAGCACATATTATGAAACTGAAATAAAGTGTTTTCTTGAGATCTCCTGACATTTTGATCCGTGTGTTATATTTTATGTTTCTTCTACTTGAAACCACATTTTACCTTTCAACAGATTCATACAGTAACTTATATACTGTACTGTACTGCCAATCAACTCCATTGTGTAGCCTCATTTCACTGACTGCACAGGCTGTCTATTCATTGAATAGCTTAGTTTCTCTGGCACAGAAAGCAAGGCTGAATATATGTTGTACAGACTTGGCTTATCCTACAATGCATGTGAGCCAAAATGGCACAATTTTACTTGTCAACTATGTATTCCATATTTTAGTTCAACTACCAAATCGAATAAGCACTAATATCATATTCATTAAGCAAGACCTCATGCCAGACACAGCCTGTACAGGAAGATGTTTCAGGTTTGGGAATGGCACTGCTGCTGTTCAATGGTGACATATGCACTGCACTCATCTTTAATTCCCCTTGACGTGCATCAAGTTGCAATAAATACTTCTGCTTAAACATCAGTCCTCTCTTGAGAACTTTTTACCTCAGCTCACTTGATTTCCATCACATTGATGACTGCCTAGAGTGTTAATGTATGAAATGCAATTTATTTTGACAGTCTGGATTTGAACATATAGTCTTTTATAGTGACAGGTTTTAATATTACAGTCATTTAAAGGAATGCTTAGACTATTTTGTATGAAATTTGCGGATCAGCAATAATAGGCAGCTCTTCAAGCTTTTTACAGTGAGGCTGGAGCACAATAATAGCATCCATAAGCATCATGTTAGCGGCTACCAGTGACCTCTATGTCTCCCTCTATCCTGCTTGTCATTACTTCCATTGCTCCTCTGTTGGCCATTCATGGACTCCGGCCATGTACCACTTCCATTAGACGTGGCCTCTACTGATGATTGACTGGGATAATTTACAGTGTGAAATATAAATTTGCACCACCAATACACCTGGTCGATGTTTGAAAGGAACAGGAACCAAATGACATTGACGCTGATGACGCTGCATGTTGAAAATGTTCAGCCAGACCATTTTCTTCCATATCTTTGTTCTTCGAAATCTGCTTATGTCACAGACTATTAGGTTTTAACGTATATCATCATCATTATTCAAAACCCTTGTGCTAACCTACGTTAATTTAATTTCATATCTGTCAAACTGACGTGTTGGTAAGATTCTAAATGTCAACATAGTCATATTAGTATACTTTGCAGCAGTCTCATTTTTAGATCCCTTTTCCTTGAGATAGACAGACTCTTGATTGCTAAATCACAGGTGAACATTAAAAGAATATGAATAAATTTACTGAATTCAACACCCTGTGTCGCTTACTGTAACCAAGAAGTCAACAGTAATGCTAATCACAATGAACCTGAGCAAAACGTTGTTATGAAAGCCTTTTTAATTGTTTTATGAAGATCTGCCATAACTTTAAGAAGCTTTTGTGGAGCTCTTTTTGGGGTGTAGGATTCTCTTAGAATTACATTCAACCTGCGTGAACTTGTCATTGGTAATTGCGTGCAAACTCATTACAGTGATCCCTTGTTACTTGCGGTTAATGCGTTCAAGGACAACAAGCAAATACCGTATTTTCCACACTATAAGGAGCACCTAAGAGCGTAAAATTTTCTCATAAACCCGTAGTGCGCCTTATAATCCGGTGCGTCTTATATGTGGATTAATATTCATATTAATATTGGTTAAAAACATGACCGCTGAAAAAAAGCCGACAGTCTGGCTGCCAGTCATGCCACAGTCCGCCACCAGAGGAGCCCCCTCACAAGGCACTCGGGCCTACGCCCTCTAACAACATTATTAAAGAGGCGTCACCGAAGTCCAGGATCTGACTGAGCTGCTCTCAGACGGTAGAGCAGACTGTAGGAGCACCGGTGATTATGTAGCAAAACATAAGGAACTTTCAACAATTCTATTAATTAAGTTTGACTGACTCACTGATCTCAGTATTTCCTAACTATTTGGCGTCGGAAATAACCCACTTTAAATTTAATTGGTCTTAAAAATGCTGTCATCTGGAATCTAGTGACGGTCCATTCTATTAGTCTGTGGAAACACAAGGAGAACCTGGCATAAAGGTGAATGAAAGACCCCCAAAGCTGAACTTCCAGCATTTTCTGAAATTTCAAGAGCAGAGTCACTGCTAGACAAAGGTGTCTGGTGTGCTGCAATTGATTTACAAATGTAGTTGATAGCTCTGAGCGGGTGGCGGAGAGGCGCATTCAGGCTTGTGTATTCTGTCTGCAGCGACGTGCGGTGAGATTCACGGCGGTGAGACACCGACGTTAAAGTCAGTTCTAGGAGTAAAACAGCGTCATATTTGCCGGCAAATTAGCAGCCTGACATTAAAAACCAGTTAGAAAATTGTTTAGGACACACAGCAGCAAAGAGTTGCACCTCACCTCCGACTGGACTACTGATCGATCGAAACAATATTTAATTAATAAACGAAGACAAACGTCGGAGCTTAAATATCTGCTTCGAACTTCAGATCAGGAAATAATCCGCTCTGTTCGCACTGACTGCACTCGTAATGAATTTTACCAGTTTTTAATGTCAGGTTTTTTAATATGCGTGTTGACTTCTTTCTAAGATGGCAAAGTGATCAAGTGATCAGGTTTCCTTGATGAGGCTCAGAATGGCCTCATTGAAATAACAATAGGGGGCATTCAAGGTAGTCCGGAAGTCATGAATGCAATCATGACTGCCTTAGCAGCGTGACTATCTAGTGGACGGATTGCGCAACTACAGCCGCTGCAGTTTATCAAATAAATTTTTTAATGTGTGCATCTTAAAATCCGGTGCGCCTTATATATGAAATAAATTATAAAACAAATTATTGAGGGTGTGCCTTATAGTGCGGAAAATACTAACGAAATTCCGCGATATTGCAGCGAACTATTTATTTTATTATTTACGGTAATTTAAATGCTTATGAACCCTCCTATACTGATATTAAACCACCTTATATCTGTATTACCTTTTTCCACACTCTTATAGATTGTTTAAAGCGCTTTTAAGTGTTTTTTTAATACACGGAAGTGCGCTGCATTCCGTGAGTCTTGGAACACAGCGCAGTTTCAGATACTGTCAGCCAATAGCATGCACGTACAGTATCATGTGACTACCTACTAAAAAGCAGTGATGAGGTGAAGCCGGGCATCTTGATGTGCGAATGCCCCAGGAATTACTGTAGTTGTAAGATGAATAATGTAATAAGGTTGAATAATGTACTGGATCTGTTCTTCTCATTCTTGCTCTTCCCAGCTTTGTTAATAATGCTTTCCATTGGAGGGAAGGCACTACTTTATTTTGATTTATACCCACTTTGGTCAGTTACCACACATTTAGCTCAAAAACCCAAAGGAGGGGAATATCAAATGCATTGATTATTCTCAATGCCAACAAATTTAGCACAATAGCTTTTTTTGTACAGCATCAAAAGAATCAAGGATGTTAAAGAGACAGATCTACATTGAGATTTGTAACCAGAGGCTGCACAGATAAACATTTTGATAACCGAGATGTATGAGAGCTAATTGATGTAGATTGTAGAAGAGAAAAGCCTGTCTCATGTTTGTGGACTAGACAGTTTACAACCACATCTGTTCCGACAGTAATAAAAGCAGTGACTGAAAGAGAGCTTTCTTACATGGTGCAAAGACAAATGCGAAAATATTCATGGACACCATTAAATCTCACGTCTGCCCATTTTAAAAAAACTGACAAAGTGATAAAGATATTGCTAAATTGTGATGGGCTTGAAAATCCAATTGTATATGTTTTTGTGATATCCACACTGCACTAGAAACAAAACTGCATGAGTATTTCAGTTACGACCATATAAACCCATTTTTTTAAACTGATTGGTGTAGTCAAAACTCATTTTTGCCTTATCAGTTGTAACACTTCCCACTTCATTCAGTTTGATACTTAATCAAAATGTATACACTGTGCTTCCTTTTCGTTCATTGTATCAATGGAAGTGCAATTTTCGTCAAGATTATGCATTATAGCTGATATGCAAGATGTTTTCCATTAATCAACATTTACAGTATATTCTGCACTATAAGATGCACTTAGAAGCCTTTGATTTTCTCAAAAATTGACAGTGCACCTTATAATCCAGTACGCTTATATATGAAAAAAAGTTTTAAAATAGGCCATTCGTTAAAGGGGCACCTTATAGTCCAGTACGCCTTATAGTGCGGAAAATACTGTATATGTATGAATCTCCACTTTGAATGTCTAGCTATTGAAGGATAGAAATATGATCAGATACTAATTTTGATTCTGAAGAAGAAAATTACTTTATCTATCCCCTTTGGGAAATCACTTTGTAACTAAAGCCCATTTCTCTCAAACACACACATGTAGGTCCTAGAACATGCACACATAAAGGGTCTGTAAGCAAGTAGATAAATAGTGAGAGGTAGAGTAGTGGACAGCTACTTCACAGTGCACACAATGAGCTTGTAACTTGTTAGGGGACGGTGCTTTGCTCTTGGGCACCTTGGTAGTGCTGAGGAGGTGAACTGGCACCTCTGTGCTGCTAGTTCACACTCCAAATTTCTTTGTCGACACAGGTCTTGGACTGGCCTCACCCTAGCCCAAGACCCAGTGGACTGAGCTACTGCCACACCTGTTTGAATTGGGCAACAACTACAGACAAAAGTAAAACTGAAAATAGTGCTGGACTTCTTACCATAAATGAGTACAACTGACTCCTCAATGGCATGCTGGTAGCTAAACTGGGAGTCAAGTAGTGCTCGGCTGACAAAGGAGCCATAGTAGGTGGACTGGTACCAGCCCACATGCAGATGGTCAATGTTGACGTGACGCAGAGAACGCATCATCTCCATCTGGTACTGGACTAGAGGCAGAAAGACAGGGAGAGAGGGAGGGGAGTGAAAGAGAGAGAAAAAGCGGTCAGAAACATTTAATTTCAGAATCGGCTTCAATCATGTATTTTGATAATCTGAATATCTTTTCTCCATCTGGAATTGGACAAGCTGTATGAACAGAAGGGTGTTATGTGGTGGTGGTGGTGGTGGAGGAGAGAGCTTGAGAAATACAGTGGGGAAAAAAACAAGAATGTGACGGATAATCCCTTTAAAACATTTAGAAAAGCCTCATCCTCTATTATCAAGAGGTTGCAATAAATAATTTAAACAAACATTAACTACCATAACCAGGTGCCTTCCATATCTTGTGTCAGTGAATGCATCTTGGTAGAGGGATGAAGAAGAAAGGGCAAGATAGATAAACAGACAGGCTTCAGCTACTGGGGAGAAAGCTTGATACATTACAAGGAGAGTCATTTCATTACCCAAGACACATCCTAAGGATGTGCAGCCAGAAATACAAACAACCTGCCTCACTGGCTGTAAGTAACAACCGACGCAAGCGGGTGAAGCAGCATCTCCATGTAGGCTAGCTGGAGGAGGTTGATAAATCATTGTATTATTGGGCAGCTGTGGCCCTGTAGACCCCAGCCTGTAGAGCACATCCTTCTCCTTTTGGGGTTGTTAAAGAGAACAAACTGTAGAGGTGAGAAAGAGGGAAAGTAGATGAACAAAAAAAGAAGGGGAGTCAATGTTAAAATGTGGAGAAAGAACACTGGGAAAGTGAGAAAAAAGACAGAGGGTGGAAAAGAAAAATGGCTTGAAAAATCATGTAATAGCCCTTTATTATAAAGGTGACCTCACTCTTTCGGTTTCTTCAACTGGCTTGAACCCAGCTACTAGTGGCCATTATGTAAAGCAGGGGGTCATTTAAGTTAAAATAACATTTCAGCTGATCACTTATGGGCATTTGCCCTTTCACAATTCATAGGACAAAAAAGCTCAGAGCAGTATTGTAGGAGCTTGCAGTTGGGGACACAATATAATGTCTTATACCTCTTTTAAAATAGTTAGCATTTAGCTGACATCTCACAAAAGCAAACCCCATAAAATTGAATGGGAAGGTGTGTCTTGTCTGGTGTTGTCCTTCTCACATTAATTTGTTCTGCTGCCTTAGTTGTGTGCCACAAAGAAAACAAATGACACTGCTTTGACAACACTTACACATTCAAAACCTGCAAGAATGCAGCATGAGAAGGGCAGCATTGAGATCCTGCTTTCAACATACAATGAAGGTTTTACTGAATGCAAACGTCTGGTTTGGAGACCTGGCAGGCAGAAGCGCCATTTACAACCTGTTCTGTCAGGATGGGCTGAATGTAGCAATCTAGCCATTTAATCTAGTCTTTTTTGTTTAGTGACTGACATGGTCAGAGAGGCATAAAGCAAACAGACTCAATAGACGAAAGAGTAAATGGGGAGAGTGGGAGAAAAGGAGAGGGGCTGAGCAAGATGGAATGTAATGCAAGAGGGAAAAAGAGAGATTGCAGACAATAATTCTTTGACAAACTGTCGAGTAGTGTCTGACATGGTGTGTGTATTTCCTAGTTGTGATCTTTGAGTGCAGTAGAAACCCTGTTGGAGAAATGTGTATATGGTACATTTCATATGAATCGCTGGTGCGGTGTAACATGTTTGAAAAAATTCATTTGTCTCCACCATTCAGAGACAACCATAAAAATGAATAAAAACATTGAATGGGTGGTGAGACAATTTAAGGAAAAATCAAAAGATTGAGAGGGGAAAATGTTTGTGGCCCATTTCACTCACCCTGTTCAAAAGGGTAAGAGCATGGCTTTATTTCGCCTGGTTGTCCTGTATAAAAAGGCACTAGTAGAGAATGGGGGCATTCTAGTTCTGAAAAACAAGCCAGCGGAGAAGGACTAACAGCCAAATCAACATCTGTGTAAAAGAGGTTAGGTGGCAGGAAGGGACATACATAGTTATGGCCATTGCCATGTTCCAGCAGTGTCTCTGATGCTTACAGAAGGATGGCAGGCTAATTAGAAATTAGGTCTGGTATTATGCCAGTGAGCATTGTTTGATTAAGAAAAATAAACCAGTGCCTGCATGATGGTGAATCTTTAGGCCATATTGCTGGATCTCTATTTAAACGTCTGGCAACAGGGTGGAGGCCTTTGCACAAAATAGTCGTCCTTTGCTTTGGTTCAGCCAGTGGCATTTTGGCATCTCAAAAATACAAACTTAAATTCAGCTCTCAAGTGCAGTCTTCTGAAGCGCCAGTGTTACTGCAGAGTAAACTGACAAATTGTAATTCTAGTGAAAAGAGTGCCTGAAAGTGTGTTGGACAACAGCTCTGTCCTGGAGCAGGCCAGACGCTGAACCCAAGACACACAAAGCTTGATGGAGAAGGAAGGCAGCACTTTGCCATTGTATCTGTTCTTCCACTCTATGCCAATGTGTGCTTACATCTCAAGTGCTTAAGAAGCATCCATCTGTCCCAACGCTAGATGATTAACAAGGAGAGAAGACAGGAAGCAGGAAAGCCAATAACCTGCTTCTCAAGGTTAACCTAACCACCTTACATAGTTCTTTATAACATCAAAGGACTAGTTAGCAGGGTTCGGTTTAATGGTATATGATTTGTCTATGATGAATTCATTTCTTACTGTCATTAAAAGGTAATGCATCCCTGTGATTTTGTGTGTACACAACAGACAGTGAGTACCAGCATCAAAAAATAATACAATAAAGGTGGAATTAAGTCTTCAATCAGACAGTAAACCTACAATACATCCAATAGTGTTTCAATTTAGAAATGCTGCAGTTTCTCAAGACACAGAAAACTCATTTGGACAGGAAGCTTAGCAGAAAAGTTGCAAAGGCTAGCTATATCAATGTGACAAACATGTAGACTTTGGTTCTATTGTACATGTATGTCTTTCACCAGACTTCTCATCCAACCTTGAAATGCAGTATCTTTTCAGAACAATCAGAGGTTTGTTTTCTGATACATTATGTGTAGCATCTTTGATTTCCAACGTCATAAAGACTTCACAGGTGCCTTTTTTTAATTAATCTGTTTGATCAATTGGTTAAAGGGATCCTATTATGAAAAATATATTTTTTCAGGTCTCTACATATACATAGTGGCCCTCCCTAACCCCGACCAAATCCTATATACTGTATATTAAAAAATGAAACTGCACAGTGAATACGCTCGGATTTGTAAAAGTTCAATTTGTGACGTAAGAAATTGAAGGATTGATAGAGTAAATTGACCTATCCTGAGTCATATTTGATTGTCCACCCAGATGTGGTCATCCCCCGGGGTGTGTGTGTGTGTGTGTCTGTGTGTGTGTGTGCGTGCGTGCGGTTCATGTTCAGGCTACGGTACCAGTGTATGGAAACGGGGGTATTGTAAAGAGGAAGTTGAGAGACACCAGACCCAACACTGGATGACCTTAAGGCTGCTATCGAAGCATCCTGGGCCTCCATAACACCTCAGCAGTACCATAGGCTGATTGCCTCCATGCCACACCGCATTGAAGCAGTCATTTCTGCAAAACGATTCCCAGCCAAGTATTGAGTGCATAACTGAACATAATTATTTGAAGGTTGACTTTTTTTGTATTAAAAAGACTTTTTTTTATTGGTCAGATGAAATATGCAAATTTTTTGAGATAGGGATTTTTGGTTTCTCTTTACTTTTTTGCTGAAATCATCATATTAAAACAATAAAAGGCTTAAACTACTTCAGTTTTGTGTAATAAATCTAAAATATATGAAAGTCTAATGTTTATTAGTACATTACAGAAAATAATGGACCTTATCACAATATGATTTGATATGATATGATATTGATTTTTGAGAAGGACCTGTACAGTATGCTCTCGTTCTTTGTGGTTATAGGCATTCCAGGAACCACACGTCATTGAGGAATTAGCGATTGAGATCGCGATCTATTTATCTTATTATGTATGGTAATTTTAACGTATATAAACCCTCCCCATACTGATATTAAACCACCTTCTATCTGTATCACCTTTACCCACACTCTTATTGACTGTTTAAAGCACTTTCGTGTCTCACGAAAGGTCAAGACTGACGGAACGAGCGCACTTCCGGATGCCATCAGCCAATAGAATGCGCGTACAGTATCACATGACTGCTGACCAAAAATCCGCGATGTCAGTCCACCTTACTTTCGCTTACCTTGCATTAGTATAAGTTAGCCGGTGTTATTAGCCACCGATCTCTCAGTGTCCATGACGATTTTAGTGAAACATCCTGTTCTTAATCATCTCTAGTGTCCAATAATTTCCATCCCACGTGCTAAGACTGTTTTTCTACAAAATAATGTCCGCAATCACCATCCGGCCTCATTGTGTTTACATAATAAGCCACGAGATACATTCAGCAGACTGAGAAAGCAGGTCCACACTTAGCGCAGAAAAATCAAGTTGAGCTGAGCACACCTTGATCTGACTAGTCAACATAGTAACCAAGTTACCAGACTACAGAATGTTACCAGATTAAAGAAGACTACTTTTGCACACAAGCAAAAATAAGTCTTCTCAGCAGATGATGAAGATAACTCTACTAAAATTTAAACAGCAGTTCTTGGCACTTATTTCTCAATTAGCATGGGGAACAAGTAATGCCACAAAACCTTTCAAAGGATGCTCCGCTTTACTCTAAATTTTAAATCATTACATTTTAATAAATCAAATTTTAATAAATGTTCCAATTTATTCAAGGGTTTTTCACTAACTTTCCCCAATCATGTTTCCTCGAATTCAAGGAACTAAATAACATGAAACATGGATCAATTGTTAATAATGGCTCTGAGACAACAATATGGAAGAGAAAGAAACTCGAATGTGAGAATGCCCATGTCACTTTCATTCACTGACTTTCTTTAAAAGCTTTCAAAGTTTATCTTCCTTTACATTCACAAACATTGCAGGTTTTCCAGTACTGATGTGAACCTTGAACAATCTAGGTTTATAAAGAACAGAGGGGAATGGGGTGTTTAAGATAGAAAGAACACTTGCATTTTACATATCTGGGTGAGACTGAAACTCCACTTTAAGCAGAGGAGGACTTTCTAAAAAGCTACAAAATGCTTTACCCGCATCAAAGAAAAGTAGACAGGGGACACATACAGCCTGATAGACTAACTCAGAGTCAGACTACTGAGCGAGATAATAGATTAGTGACAGGCCAGTCATCCCCATCCTCCCTAGATCCAACACAGAGCTCAAAGCCTTGTAAATATCACGGGATCATTGCCTTGTCTATCGGAAAACAATCCATATGGCCATCTGACATTGGAGGGTGTGTGTCGGTGGGTTTGCGTGTATAGAGCACTGATTCATATGAGCACGGCGAAATACATTTTTTAAGTCTGCATTATGCGTCTTCAGTGCCCCCTTGCGCATTCATGCATCACAACTCGCGACTTCACCTCATCACTGATTTTTGGTAGGCGGTCACATGATACCGTGCATGCATTCTATTGGCTGACGGCATCTGGAAGTGTTTTATGTTCCGCTCGGTGTTTTTAACAGTTGACAAGACTGAGGGAAAAAGTCATACAGATAGATAGTGCTTTAATATCAGTATGGGGAAGGTTCATAAACGTTTAAATTACCGTAAATGATAACATACAACTCACTGGCCACTTTATTAGGTACACCTGTCCAACTGCTTGTTAACACTTAATTTCTAATCAGCCTATCACATGGCGGCAACTCAGTGCATTTAGGGCATGTAGACATGGTCAAGACAATCTCCTGCAGTTCAAACCGAGCATCAGTATGGGGAAGAAAGGTGATTTCAGTGACTTTGAACGTGGCATGGTTGTTGGTGCCAGAAGGGCTGGTCTGAGTATTTCAGAAACTGCTCATCTACTGGGATTTTCACGCACAACCATCTCTAGGGTTTACAGAGAATGGTCCGAAAAAGAAAAAATATCCAGTGAACGGCAGTTCTGTGGGCGGAAATGCCTTGTTGATGTCAGAGGTCAGAGGAGAATGGCCAGACTGGTTCGAGCTGATAGAAAGGCAACAGTGACTCAAATAACCACCCGTTACAACCAAGGTAGGCAGAGGAGCATCTCTGAACGCACAGTACGTCGAACTTTGAGGCAGATGGGCTACAGCAGCAGAAGACCACGCCGGGTGCCACTCCTTTCAGCTAAGAACAGGAAACTGAGGCTACAATTTGCACAAGCTCATCGAAATTGGACAATAGAAGAGTGGAAAAACATTGCCTGGTCTGATGAGTCTCGATTTCTGCTGCGACATTCGGATGGTAGGATTATATAGCGGAATTCGTTATTCGCGTGTGGTTCCTGGAACGCATTAACCGCGAGTAATGAGGGCGCACTGTATTTGTTTCAAACATCCTCCTCCGCGGTTTTATTAACACAAAGTTTATTTAGGAACATAAAAATGCTTTTATACTTAAAGATGAGAGCTTTATGGTTTCATGGTGGTGCCGTCTAAAGATTTCTTAGTATTGCATGTAAAAACTGATGGAGCAGGATTAGCAGCATGGTCTTCCATATGGACACAACCTGCATAGTGTACTTCGTACAAGATGTAGACACACATAAAATACTGTTGTATGCTGACACATGAAATGCACTGAAATGTTTATAGACTAATATTTGCTTGGCAATAATTTTTTGCCACAGGTGGGGTTTGTTAAACAGTATTTTGAAACACCGTTTTTGGGAAGATTTGCTTAATATCAGTTAAAAAAAATTAAAAAAAATATTTTTAAGTATTTGATGGTCTTGGTCAGATGCCAGTGTAAGTATATCCACCAGTGGCTGCAGGTCTACTGAGAAGGCTGCTAAAAAAAATGGCATAACTTTATAAATATATGCTGTCTTGGTCTAATCGAGGATACCATCTAAAAACTATATGTCAAAGCATGTCAAGCTTGTTTAGAAGTGCTCTAAATTCAATTCTAAACAAAAGACAAGTAAAACAAACTGACCTATTCCATATTAATAGCAGTTTTAGCTTGAGAATAGCCAATTTAACAATATCATCAAGGTGCAGAAGTGAGAGCACCCCAACTAGTTGTTATTCCACACTCGTTCCTGCTGCCCCGTCGTCTCTCCTATCAATCAATCTGGTTCACAGGGCCAGACATGGAGTAGGTCTGCCCATTCCCTTAGCGCTGCATGATTGTGTGTGAGAATAAGGAAATGTGGTGGTGTGTATTTAAAGGATTATATGCAAAATCATTACATTGGTGTGGGGGAGACAAAATTTAGAAGGAAACAGGAGTGACCCTGAGGACGAGTGCAAAATGTACAAGAGCAGCGGTGTGTGTGTGTGTGTGTGTGTGTGTGTGTGTGTGTGTGTGTGTGTGTGTGTGTGTGTGTGTGTGTGTGTGTGTGATACAACAGTATGAAATGTGTTGTGTGTGTGTGTGTGTGTGTGTGTGTGTGTGTGTGTGATACAACAGTATGAAATGTGGGAGGACGAATGCTGTGAAAAGTGGGTGTGTATGTATATGATAAGAGGAATTTATTAGCTTGGAACTTGTGACTTTTTACACTTGTGTAGCCGTAGCAATCAAGAAGGCACTAGAAATGTGTTTGCATGTGCATGTATGAAATGACCAAGACAGGTAGTCGATACTCTAACCCTTTGTGACACAAAAGGTGAACTGTATGATGCAGCAGAACAAAGCATCTAAGGCCGGGAGGCAAGACGTGTGTGGCAATGAGTCTTGCCTATGAAGCCTGCTGTGGTTATATGCACTGACGACAAGTTGGATGGATGAAATATAGAATAAACTCAGGCAAGACATCTGAAACTTGTCAAGATTTAGCCACTGTCTTGGATTGAGCAAAACAACTTTTGCATTGCCATCCTGCTGGTGGTTTCCACAATGGTGGTAAGGAGGCCAAATGTGACATTTCCTGGCTAGCTTGGTAATATGCGGTTTACGGATGTTGGGATGGTATCGTCAACTACCGACATCTCTGGAGACAATTTGGCAGTGAAACATGACAGACAATAGTGCTAGGGGACATTTCCCCAGTCACCACACCAATATTACCAATATTACAAGTATTTTACTGATTGGAGAACAGTACAGGTACATTGCCTCTCAAGTTTTTTCACTTGAGAGCTGCTCACTCCAGGAAAATTTTTGTTTGGATTTTCATTGTTAAAGATTTGCTTTTTCGTGAAATAAGTGTTCATTTATGTAACTAATTTGAGTGCATCGCCATCTCTTGTTGCAGCCTAAAAGCCGGGTTTTAACACTCCTCCACACTTGATTCTTCTGTTTTATTACTGCGGAGTAGCTGGTCACTATGTCGGTCATTTTGTTCACATTACGAAGCTTGACTATGAACCCCCTCAATAATCTTAATAAAATCCCGCAATGTGTGACATCACATTGTTTTCAATTGTTATCACGTGTCCACGTTCAGTTTCAAGGGAAATATTTGGAGTTAATCACTTCAAAAATCAGAAATATAAAACTCCTGCAACATAAACCCAACATTATCCTCCTGAGATACACATCAATTCTAACTTAATAAGTTGACAAATTCATAGCTCAGTCAGCTGACCCTTAACTCTGTTAAGGGTTGTCCTTATCTTACCTCAAGAACAGCTTTCTTAAAAAAAAAAAAAAAGTCTGGATCTCATTATCTTTGTGCTTACACATTTTATTATATACCATCTTTTCTTTCTGTGACAATCATTTTAAGCATTGTATAAATACACCTGGCTTGACTTAACCTCATACACAAAAACAAAAAAGCTAAATCACAAACCCCTCTCTTGTCTGATGAATAAATGAATCTCATTTTTTGAAGTCCTTGAGACCAGCTGTCTGGTCTGCCTTGTTGTTGTAGCTACTGCCTTCCTGTTTACCTGTCCTCTTTTAAAATTCCTACTCCTCTGATTTCCCTTAACTAGAGCAAAGAATACCTGATCATATTTTTTACACTGTCATGATGTTGCTCAGCACTGGTGAGCTGAATTTCAGGAACAGCTTGGGGACCCACTGCTTTAGTGATGCCTTGTGCGTTTTGACACCAGTACAACTCAAATTTGAGTGGAAAGGCCTGAACTCATGATCTGAAACATGATAAAGCTAGACAGACAAGAATGCCTATTCAATAAATGGAAAAATGGAAAGGGGAGGGGGGGTAAAAGAAGAGGCAGAAATTATTCTCATGGACACTTTAATCTGACATCTGCAAATGCACAGCAATGACTGCGTCTACACTCTACAGGTGAAATGTATAAACTGTAAAGCTAAGAGAATCTGACATCATTAATATGCACAAGAAGGTACTGGAAAAGTTACCGTTAAGCACTGCTGAAGACAAAACCATCATGTCTTACACTGTATTTTGGCAAACATTGCTTTTGCGTTCATAAGTAGCTTCTGGTGTAAATTCTGGATGGATTATTTTCGATTGACCGTAAAGGATTTTTGTTCTAGTCAGCAAAACAGACCACACAGACACAGACACACACACACACACACACACACAGACACACACACACGTCAAGGTTATTAGAAAGGGCTGAGTTAGGCTGGGTTTACACAACAATGTTTCTGCTGAAAACGAAGAAGTTTCTGCCTGCGTGTTCAAAACCTTCTGCGTTTATGCAGCATCCTTTTCTAAAAGATCCTAACAAATACCAAACCCCAAAAACAACAGTATGTTATATGTGTGCAAAGGGATTAGTTGATGGGGTAACACTAAACTCAACATTACAAAATATAGTGATGGTTACTTTGGAGGACTGCTAATAAACTAAATGGAGTTTTCAGGAAAACACAGTCCAATGTTGTATTTTTGGCGATGTTCATGCATTAGAAACTGTTAACTGTCTGCACATGTAAATAAGGCTACAGGAACCACAACAGGTATGCTTGAAGCTGGGCTGTGTTGACAAAAGTATGGTAGCATTTTCAAATGTTTCCATTTCGGAGCCCGTTTTCAAGAGTTTGAACTTTCTGTCCCCGGGGCACATCCTACTCAGCTCATAATGACTAGCAATCAAAATACTAAAAGATGAAAAATGCATGCACAATTATTTAAAACTTTAGCTCTTCAAAAACAAAAAGGGAACCCACATGTGTAGCTGCTGCACATGATGACTTGAAGCTAAAGGTTAAAAAAGATAAAGGTTCAAGTAGCTTGAACTGTTGAGTTTACAGTCAAGATACAAATTTAAAAGGCAGCTAAAAGAGCTAACAATGAATACTTTAGATATATAAAAGTAATGGATAAACAACTTAAAGAGTGAAGAGTAAAGGTTAAATAGATTTTTTTTCTATTAAAAGTACTACATTGGGGCGGCAGTGGCTCCGCGGTAGAGCACATGTCTTGTAGACGGATCGCCCCAGCCATCAGCGGATCGAGTCCCGCTCCCGCCATGATGTCACCAGGAGTGTGAGCTGACAGTGGGAGGTGTCAGCTCACTTCCCAGCCACTGCCGAGGCGCCCTTGAGCAAGGCGCCGTCCCCCCTACAAGCTGCTCAAATTGGGCGCGTTCCGGGGCCGCTGCCCGTCACTCTGCCTCCCTGATATGTGTAGTTTGATGTGATTGTACTAACTGCATGCTTACAGGCCCCCTTGTGTGGTGTGTTCAGGGGCCCTGTATACTTGTCAACTAACCGAGTGACTTTGTAATTTCCCCTTGCGGGGATCAATAAAGTATACTTCTTCTTTTTCTTCTTCAGAAAAACAGTGCCATATTTATTTACAGGAACTACAACACAGATGATATAAGACTTCTTCTCAACGTCACTACAACCATGACAGACTGATGTAAAGAAACTGCAAATTAAGATATGGGATAGAATCGCCTAAACACCCCCCACACACACCCTTACTAAGCTTGCTACTGACCCTCTTGTTTCCCCTAATTTTGTAAAACTCAACTGTTTGTCAAAATGACCATTCCTGCAGACCCAGCCGCATGTTAGATATGTCTGTCGGAGGCATTAGGTTCAACACATCGTTTCCTCGTCCTCATCTTAAAGGAAAGGGGCCATTTCCTTTCTTAACATTGTCAAGGTCAGCGAGGGGCTGATGAGAGAGAGCAGATAGCTTGTCCCTGTGTCGTGGCACTTCGTCCATCCACGTGTTTATCTGTCAGAGGGAGGGAACGGTGATTAATGTGCCAGTTGCTGGGAAGTAAATGGTGGTATCGAATTGTGGTCTGGCACAAGGTGTCAGGAGAGGTAAGAGGCTAATTTTCAGCAGTGCAGCTATAATGGGATGTGTCTGCCTATTTGTGAGTGTGTTTGTGTGTTTGACTGAGCACACCCACCGTGGTCCATGTTCCACCTGGCACAGTGGATTAGGTGCAATTAATCTTAGTTAAGCAAGCCCTGCAGAGAGTACGCCTGTCTTACATGCACATATAAACACGTACACTGGCCACATACAGGCATACAAACAGACTCAGTGATGGACGGGGGCAGCTGGAGAGTGAGAGGAAAATGAAACAGCTACTTTGTTTGCATAAAACACTGACGAGTTAAACATATGCAAGTCTGACAGTACTGCTTGTCACAGGACTTTGTCATGATGGAGGGCATGAGGAGATGACGTAGAAGGTGAAATGGTGACTATTTAGTATGCTGGTTTGTATTTTTGAATTGGAAACAAAGAACAGCATTCCATTTGATCTACTCGTCAATGTTCAATTCACAGCTCGTAAAAAAAAAAGCCTGTGAGAGGCAGAAGGTGCATGTATGGCTGGGAGGTAGCCATACTTCAGCAGCCCATTATAATCTACAGCACCAGTCAAAAGATTGGGAGGTGGTTCCCATTCAAGTGGATGCATTAAAAAAAATTAAAAAATAACACATTTTTGAAAACATGAAGAATCTGCTTGTTTTGATCATTCATGTCAGACTTTTTTTTCCCAGTGCACCACCCACATGTGTTTCATCCATGGCGCCACATCTGTGTAATAAACTGTACAACCAACAGCCTAGCATGAGTAAAAGGAGGACCGGTGGTGATTAACACAGCCCATTACAGTTGCAGAAAAAGATGTTCCAGGCATTCAGGCTTCCAGAAGTAATACTTCTACATTGTGTTTGAGACTGTCAGGAGCACTTCAAAGAGAAGAACTGGCATAAATCTGTCAAAATACAGTTCAATTGAGCTTTTATTTTGGGATCTGATGATAAATATTCTTGTGGGTTCTGCTACATGGGTCAGCTGTTAGTAATTTCAGCTTTATACAGTGGAATTCATAGTAATAAAAGGAGCACATATGGGAATATACAGTGCCCATAATCTGCTCAAGTGCAAACACAGCTTGGATTTATGACAGGGATTTTATTTAATTAACACCAGTTTGGTTTAGCGGCACTCACTCCTATGTTGTGTGCTCGTTGCATGGCTGTAGCTTTTTGCCTAAAGATAACACGTGGAGTCTTGCAGTGGCGGTCATGGTGGTGGGGCTGTACGTTTATCTCAGTCACTCAGGGAAGTGCAAGGTAAAAAAAAAAAAAATTGTTGCTCTCAAGAGGGACATCAAGTGACATGGCAGCCAGTCCCTCCTCTCATAAATAACGGTCTCTTTCGATGCAAAACATTTTCAGTATACAAATTCAAGCGACATAAAACTAGATAATCTACTAATTTACCTTCTTGAGATAATTTTTTTCTGTCTCCAGCACAAACAGAGCATAAAGGTTATCTCATCCTGAATGTGACAAAATGTTAAGCGTTGCTTGTGAAACCTTTGCCGCCGTTGCTTTAGTGCTTTTCTCATGACTATTGATGAGCCTTATTCTGCCACCTCGCAAAAAAGAAAATTCCAGGTGGGATATCAGGTGTCTCCACTTAATAGCATTTCATTAAATGCACTGCTTCTGGTTGTTGGCTCAGCGTTTGTGTTCCTATCATCCACACGATTCACATGCACCTTCATTTGGACTGAATGAGCGCCAGCGATTGTTGTTTGTAGGAATGTTACTGAACATGAAGTAGTTTTAACGACAGTTCAGGTGCACACAGAATGGGAAAGAATGTATTTTGTCGATCAAAAGGAGCAACAATGAGTCAGTGAGAGGCTCAATATCAATTTCTCTAATTTCTCCATATAATTTTCTTTTTCTTGGTTGTTCTCATTTCTCTAATACTTTCCATCTACCTATCCTTGCATTTCAATCTTCCTTTTCCGTACTTGTGACCCACAGCCCTTTCCTTAATTCTCTTATCCTTGTCACATTCTACTCCTCCCCCTTTCTCACCTTCCACCCATCTCCGACTCCCTGCAGCCCACCTGGATTAGCAGAAGCCTGTGGTAATGCATTCTGACCACTCACTCACCACCACACACACACACACACACACACACATACACATACTAAACTTAATGTGGGGTAGAATTGCGATGAGACAAAGGTGCAGATGAATAAAACAGTGGAACTGATGGCAGTGGTGACTGCACCCGGGGGACCCACACTCTTGATTTATAATGCTGGGGGAGTATTCAAAAGCAGATATAGCCTTAACACCCTAACAGCAAGTCTCCGATCTACACGCCACTGTAGGAGACGGCGAGATCAGATAAAGATACAGAGCGCCGACAGAGAGCCGAAGATGATCACCGAGGACCGTTAGCACTTCAGAAAAGACAAAGAACACAATGAAAAATCTATTACATAAGTGTACATGGTATCTTACATGCTTGTATGTTTCTGCTAAATGTGGGCTGCCAAGTGAGTTCTCGTTCACCTCAGTGTGGAAGAACAGAAAAAATGGAGGAAATCAATTTCCCATTTAGGGAAGGTAAAGCGATCTATTGAATGGCTAACCCCTCGACGACACTATCAGAACAAGAGAGGGATAACACTTTACAAACACACACGCAGACATACACAGACACACACCTGTGTATTTACAGCGAGGAGCACAGAAATCATGGCAGAGGCAGTTTTAATCGCCCTGACTTCAATTAACCCGCAGTGACAGTGTCTGCCACAGTTAACAATTAAAGTTTCAAAAAACATGGACCACCCCTGTTGACCCTACTGGAGGTAAAAGCTAACTTAATTGGTCTTGATCATCTGTGTTCGTGTTTAAACATTATTTTGTTGTTGTTTAAGAATTCCCGCTGATGAACACTCCCTCCTCCTGGCCAGACATTCATGATCATTGTCAAACGTGTTTCCTTGAAACCATTTGGGTAACCAAAAGAAATACACAAAAGGTGGAGACGGTTAGTTGGGGCATAAATAAATCAGAAAATGATGTTATGCTCATCCCTTTCACTCATTGATTTAAAACTGAGATAGTCTGTCCTCGTTCCTCGCAGTTAATATTTTCCAAGAACCACACGTGAATTCCGCGATAGAAAAACGAAAAAATTATTTTATTATGTATTTATTATATAAAATGTGTAAATGATAACACTCTCTTTTCATTAATACACAGTATCCTGATTTTTTTTTTAATCCCACCGGCAGAGATTCCCTTATGTTTGATCTAAGTTCTAAACATCTGACTGCTACCTTTGGCCCATCGACGCCTGTTGCTGAAAAGGGGTGAAGCTGATGCTAAAAGATGGACCTACAACACAGCAGACCACTGATTGGTCAGAGAGAAATGAAGCAGCCAGATTCATCTCATTGCCTCCAGTTGTATTTCCAAGTCTTTTCCCCAGCCATCAACTTCACCTACTTGTAATTATATAAACGACTAAATAATCAGAAAAAAACAAAAAATAAATATCTTTCATGTGGGCACAGGGAGCATTTTAGTTGAGTTGGTGAGAGACAGCGAGCAGCAGAAAAGTCATCATGAATGTTAAATCAAGGCAGAGAGAAAGGTTGGGGTAAGTTTCAAAACTAACAAAAAACAAATACTGGTAAACTGGTGGTCACCCACTCAAAACAATGAAAAACGCCATTATCTGATGTGACCCTGCCAAACACATTTTTTAGTCTCTGGCTATGCTCCCTAGGGCTGGCACAATTAGTCGACTAGTCACGATTCTGTCGACTGTTAAAATCGGCCGCGGTTTTTAATAGTCAACGGGTCAGGTCAGGTTATTTATTTTTTATCATTGTTTTTATCTTGAAAGTGCTGCTGCCCCCTCCACTGCACCCTTCTATCTTTCTGTCCATGATGCACATGCGCAGCGCTGGTAATCGAGCTCAAACGTGTGGATGCATTTTAAGAAAATACAAAAATCGCGCAGTACAGTATCTGCAAGACAGAACTTGCCTTCCACAAAAGCACAACTGTGATGCACGAGCACCTGCAAAGGAAGTGCGTTGTGGCTTGTGACAACAATGAAGACATACCATCATCTCGGTAAGCTAACTGGCTAGTTAGCTGCTAATATTAGTATAAACAGACAGCTAACCAAGTCCTGACTCATACAGCTGTAAACGTTAACATCATCAATGACGACTTCGTTCATTAGCCACCCTTAGCATAATAATAATGACATCTGGATTTCTATGAATGCATGCTAGACATTTTTAATTGAAATTTTTTTAATCATAAATACCGTCAACTCAAAAATCACATTGACTTATTGACAAATACACTTTTTGAACTTACTTATTACTGAGTGTGTTGGAATGTGACAGATTTTGAGACCAGTAAAAAATTGTGGTTCCTGACTTCATGGCTGAAATACTGAGCTCATGAACAAATAGTGCTGCTCTGGTAGATATTTCTAATGCATAAAGATGATGAGAAACCTGTCAATGTCGAGCAAATAAGTTTACCATGTGCTCTACTCCATAAATCCGAACAGTGCAGCATGTTTGATGGTTTTAGTAAAGCAAACTGCTGCTGCAATTTTACATCCCCAGTGCAGCCTCCCAGCTTTGACGACAGCGGGTTTTGTTAATTAAAAATGTGAATTAAGGTCTTAATGGCATTGAATGGACCATGCCTAAGGTTATTGAAAAGTATTTATTTAGGACCCAAGTTTTAAACATTTTAAGTCATTTTATTAAGAGTGGTCAGCAGCCACAACAACTTGTCATTATGTTGACACGGATGTATAGCTTTTATTAGTTTACATCCCGCTTCAAAGCGACCGTCCGTTTGTATGTCCACCAAAAATCTTCGCAACCGTTGCAGATAGAAAGATGGAACCAAAAGCACAGTACTTGGGCGGCAAAGGGGATGAAAATGAGATGATGACCTTGAGAAAACTAAGTCAAGGTCAAATTTCAACTTTTGTACACTCAGGGACCGGATAGAAAGACGGGGGTGAAGGCCAGTGTAAGACCATATGGTTCTAGTTTAATCTGCTTCAGTCCTTTTGTGTAGCTATAGACCGCTGAAATACCCATTACCTATTTTTAAAACATTTGTAATAAAATAACTATTTTATGTACTCACATCTTTCAAGGTCACAAATGTATTTATTGAATTTAATCATGGGGAGTGGTACAAACAAGTGTGATAAGCATATAAGCTTCTTTGGCATCTGTAAAATTCATGCCAAGTTGTTTGATTTTTCTGTTCCCATTTACTTACTTACATATTAACTGGTGAACACGAGTAGCACTACATGACCTCTTCGGCAGAAGCATAAAACAGGAAATGTGACTATCTTTTTGGTGATAAAGCAGTTGCACATAGTTAATTCCAGAAAGAAATAACACTGATTGTGTTTTGATTTCAATAGTTGTTGTTTTTGTTTTGTTTTTCATACTGAGAGGAAAAGGGGAATTTGAGTTAGGGGGGTTGAGGTGTGGAGAGGAGCTAGATGGTCTTGATGAATCTTGACTACAAGTCTCCCTGTGGCTGGTTACTGGTAACATGGGTTGAATATCAAAACCACATTAAAAGCGCAACGATAATACACAACAATGAGTTTGAAGTAACCCCTCCTTAAAGTCAAAATGAAACCCAATCATGATTTATGAGCCGGTGAATTGCAATGAGTCACTCTTCATTGGCTGTTTAACCAGCTGATTTTCACAACAGGTGTTTTATTTAGTGTTTGACAATTTTAAGATGAGATCTAACCAAAAGAACAATCATTTTAAACTGTAATCTCCTTCATGAGCTATAGTCTAGCTGTCAAAATTCACGTTTAGACCCATTCTTGTTTATATCATAATTTGGTCCTACATTTTCAAAAGTTTTATGTGACTCTGTGTCTACCTAAATGCCGGGCTTTACTCTTGCAGCCAATTTCTTCACTGCATTTTCCAAGTATGTTGACTCAAAGTCTGCAAACCATTTGCATGAGACTACAAGACAGAAATGGCTGCCTGCAGTTTTGTTTTTATGATCGTGGGTTACAGTATAAAAAATTTATAACAAATCTTTGCAAACTTGTACAAGGACAGGTGAAAGATATAACATCCACACACTGTCAAAACTTGGAAGTGCGGTGACATCTTCTATCAACAATCTGTGTGTCAAGAGGATGTAGATTTGGAACGAGCCAACGGGAGACAACCTTACGGATGAGCACACTAGATCAATGAGCTGAACATTGCAGTATTGGGTGCTGATTTTCAAGGGACTTTTCAAGGGATTTCCAGTGGGATCAAAATAACTTGGTGGACCATTTCCTGATTTGGTTAACATTATGAAGTTACAGCTGAGGTCATTAGGAATTTGTATGTTTTTGCATCGTCACTGTTATCAACATTCTACTTGGTTGAACATCATACCTGGAACAAGAGCTGCCACATCTCTCACCATACATTTTGTCAATGTTACAAGGACACAGCGAGCAAGGACAAGAGGAATCGAGGGGATGGGGTTCAGCCAAGGTTTTATCTGAGGTCGCCTCTGCTCTGTGCTCAATTACTCTCTTTCTCACTCACATTAGTCGCATTTGCTACCAGTGGCAGTCCTGCAAAATCCAATTCCACACTGGCACCTGTTGATGAAAACAGCGCATAGCAGCCACATGCATATATGCTTCCTATGTAGCTGCCAATTCTGTCCATCTTTCATTTAGAGACAGAACAGAGTGATTTTCTTTCCATCTTAGGGGTTTCCAGTAGGAAGATAATCAATGCAAAATGATGTAACACACACATGCGCTCTTGCACGCACGCACACACATACAAGAACACGTTCCGGCAAGCAAAAGAGCATAGCAGAGAAAAGATACATTCACACATGGAGACCTTGAAGACTAAACATGTCCAGAATGACTAATTGGAGACGAAGAGAGAATCAGCTGCACTGCTGAGTCATTCGCTACCTAAATCTCAGGGTTTATCTTCAGGTGTAACTAGTGGGGTACACAGAATGTGTCGTATACAGTGACATCTTTGCTTAAGAGTGTTGCTCACTTTGCAAGTCAATCTAAAACACTGAGTCCACACACTCTGTTTGCATTCAAAAAGGGGATGTTGCACAAAACATGGGTTGCCATCGAACATCAATGCACAATTCTTTAAACTGTCTCCAAAAGATCCACCTCTCAGAATACTAAAACTATCATAACCTTTTCCCATAAGTTTCCCCATAGGCCCAAACCAGCCAAGTTACCTGAAAGAAAACGTTGAGCAAGCAAACATGATTCAGTAAAAAAAATAAAAATAATTGTCAGGTCATAAAAAGGTGGCCCCATGCACGTCATAAATGACATGGTCCTGACCTGAATTCTTTTAATTCAAGTAAATAATATCAAAAATTATGCTTCTACTGATCTTGACTACTACAAAAATCCATTTCACAAGACTGGGCTAGTTCAATATATGAATTTTATAAACACAGATTTTTTTGATGAAAATGTGTTACATCAATTATTGACTAAAATCTTAATAAAGACCAAGAGGAGACAGAGAAAAATATTCCTAAATAATGCATTTTAATCATCAAGGCACATTTGAAGGGTTTAAATAAGTAAATAAAATATCAATAATCAAGAAATTGAGCTCAAGGTTGGAGATGGGTTCCCAGGACTGTGCCTGCTTCAGGCTGTTGAATGTAGGAAAGGTGACAAACTGCAGGTTCAAACATTACCTCCAGAACAACATGAAGTAAAAATCGTCCTGGTTAATGTCAATTAAAAGCAGCTTTCATCCCTCTAGCTGACAGTATTCTAAAAATGACCAACTTTGCCAGCTCAACTGAAAACTGCATTGTCCTCAGAGACTATAAACATCATCCTGAGTAAAATTGACAACTGGCATGATGTGATTTTTTTTTAGTACAAGCTTTGAGTTGATTGACCAATTTAACTAGATATGCATCCCATCTTGAATCGAGTTTTCATGCATGTCAAATTTACACTATACAAAACACGATTGTTGTTTTTTTTGTCCAGAAATTACGGCTGCTAAAACACTAAAAGCTACAACTAGTTGGAACAAAATTGGAAAGGCAGCATGAGGATGGAGAAAATGGTCTGGCTGGTCAGCTGTGAGCGTGGGTGGGCAATTTGTGTAGAATGTAGAGGAACAGCATGAACAAATGCACAGACATGAAATCCATTTTACATGTTTCTGTGTGATAATTTTACATCTCTGAGTAATTCCCTTTCTGTTGCTTGAACATTTTGAGTGTCACATAAACTCTTAATTCAAACATGAGTAGACACTGAAGCGCTGAGTTAACACGACTCCATTCTCCATTTGAAATCATTTAACACAACATTGATGAATTCCAATACAGTCGCATTCTGAATTTAGTGCTGCTGAGAAAGATAACCGAAACGCTAGTCACGTTTTGGTGCTGGATCAAAAACCCCCTTAAAAATTCTGCTGTCTTTGTAAAATTTCCCAACATGGAGCTTCTCACTGAATGACTTGTTAGCTTTCAGAGACTGACAGGTCAAAAATCCAACACATCAAAAGTCAACAACAAAACAAGCCACGACATTCGAAGCGTGTGCTGTTCCTGCCACTAACGACCTTTAGCCATCACTGACGCCCGTGAATCTTGGCGGAATTTGACAGCTGCTTGTTAGCAGCAGGGGGCTATTAGAACAGGATTTTCTCCCTTTTCTCCATTTCCCACATCTGCTCACCTTCCCATCCTACAGTCTGGATTGTAGCAAATGTTTTGTGTGCTAACAAGGACCTGGAAACAGCACAGCTTGATGTGGTAAGGGCTGAGGTCAGAGAACATGGCATCCTTGGCTATGAAAGGTGACGGAGAAGGCGGGGGCAAGAAAAACACAAATGTGTGAAAATAAAGACTAAACTAAATCCTGTGCCCCACACACCTGTAAGCCCAGCAATGGAGCCGCCGCATCCTGCACCACTGCCCTCATGCATCAACCCTAACGCTGACAGCAGAGGACACCCAGTGCCTAGTTAGCTTAGTTTAAAGTCAGCATTGCCCTGAACAATGTGCCTGAGAACATCTTATGCACACACCTCCGAGGAAAGGAGCACTGACACTTGATGAGATGTTGGTATGATGGTCCAGGCTTCAAGCCTCAACAGCTGGTTATATCTCCACTCATTCTGGCATATCGGTGTCCTAAGAATGACGTTCCACAGCCTCACTCTGTGTAAAGTCACACAAAACTTAGTACTGGAGTGCATCCTATCAAACCTTTAAACTGGATGCATTTTTTTTGTTTAGAGCCAAAGTTCTGCTTTATTTCAAGTAGGTCACGGTTGTGTCCGATGGTATTCTTATAGCTTTTTCTAAATATATCGAAACAAAATGTCAGAAAAAGATTTTTCAACATCGAAAAAATCAGCTGCAAAAACAACTGGCAAAACATTTAACTACCACAAGATGCTGTTTTCTCAGAATAATTACAAGTCAGTGCCTCTTTGAATGCCAGGTTAAAACTTTTTTAATTTTCATCTAAACTTCAAACTTCAGCATTTAATTTTTTAAAGGCCTATCAAGTGAAATTTTCAATATTTGAGATCAGAGACCAAAGCATCCATTCGGTTATTGTTTAAATTTCAGACTGTGTTCATATTACAAATTTGTGTGTGTGTGTGTGTGTGTGTGTGTGTGTGTGTGTGTGTGTGTGTGTGTGTGTGTGTGTGTGTGTGTGTGTGTGTGTGTGTGTGTGTGTGTGTGTGTGTTGGGGGGTAAAGCTGCAGCAGAGCATGACAGCACCTCTTCTGCACATTGGAGATAAATGCAGGAAAATTTGTTCAACTACATTGAGCATTTTTTGAGTGATGTTATGGGAACCCTCATCTGTCATAAGTCAGATAGCGTAACTGAATGAGTTCAACAGGTAAATACAGAAATGTTAAAAAGTGCAAAAAAAATTAAAAAAAACAGTCTCTTAATAGGAAAATGTCAGTACTTGGTCGCTGTGAGAAGAGCATTTCATCAAAAACACTTATGAGCTTTTGAGTCAGGCTCCGGATGCTAAAACATGACCAATGATAAAAACATCACCATCAATTACCTTCGTCAAAGTCTGCGTCATCCTCTGTGTGCTGGGGGAAGGGGAAACAATTGGTGATCTCCAGCCGATCATCGACTACCAGCCCCAGCAGGACGCCCTGAACCACCTCGCTGCCCTGGCCCTCTTCCTGATAATGCTTGATAATCTTCAACACCACCTGTGAACAGACAGAACAATATCATTGAAGCATCACAGCCCTGCAGCAGAATGGAGGCTCAATATAAGGAGACCTGCTCTATCCTTCCTCTACTAACAGCTCACAAAGGATTATTTTATCATTTATTACATTTCACAGCTTAACTGTAAGACCTTGTCAAATATAAGAAAATCAAATCATGGAAATGTGCATGATTCAATAGAATTTTAAGTGACTAGTTATCATTTTCATTCTGAATTTTAGAAGTGGAAACCCTGGCACCCGTCAGAATTTGATGCTCATTAATACAACACTGAAAACTTTATCTTGATATATCTAACACTTTCATTTCTTAACAGATCTTTTTGTGAGACCAGGTGCTACTTTTACAAATAGCTCATTTGAAAGACCCATAATAAAGATAAACTGATGAATTTATATTTACTGTTGCTCACACACAGCTATCCTCACAACTCAAGATGCATCAAACTTAAATGCTGTTTTGGAAGAGGCCTGTTTCCTCTGGTTGGTAAAAGAAGCTGTTGACGCAGGGCATCCTTATTTGATGCTATTTGACAGACAATACCAGCATATAGTGTCACTATAGACATACTTTTTGGTTGTTACCTTACTGAAACACTCTGTACATGAACACTACATTGCATGACAATTTGTCAGACATGATTCTGCATTCAGGGCCTGTAGGCACTTTTATAACATAAAAAAAGAAGAAGAAAAAAAACCCATAGAACTGTCAAAACCCCGTGGCAAGAGAAAATTCTCTGAACATTTACTCAGGCAATCATAGGTTGCGGTTGGGTGGCAAGTGGAGTTGTAAGCAGCACCTGCAGGATTCCGTACTGGTGCATCACTGATCTAGAATGTGTACAAAAAGGCTAGTTAGTATTCTGCACAGGTTGGTATTTTACACTGGTGAGAGGAGAGGCAGCTCGCATAAAGAATAAATCCTGAATCGGTAGAAATTTTAAGATAAATGCTACCCTTGTGCAGTGGGAGGGTATATTTGGACTCTTATTCTGATATCCCACACCGTCATGCCTCATTTGGACACACCATCCATGCATCATCATATGCATTGAATTTTTAATGCCAGATAAAATGGGGCAATAGGACAAGCTTCCACATGATTGAGGACCTGGTTTAAACTCTAATGCTGCTTCAGCCACACAAAGGACAGCAGGGAAGGTCTATGCCTTTATTCACAGACGCACACAAACCATGGATACACTCCTACCAAACACGAGACATACTAAACAGCAAAGATAGAAACTGGCTGTTGCAAAGAATATAGCATAAGGCCAAACATCTAAATAAACAGGGAGTCAACAAGAAGCTGAAAACAGCACGGTGGAGGAGAGCATAAATCACACTGGAAACAGCATGCAGGTCAGACTCTCACACATTCATAATACTCACACACACATGGGTGATCGTCCTGGGGCCATGCTCACTACAAAGCCCCATCCATACCATGTGGAAGTCCTTCTTCCTCCCACTGGTTCATGCACTCACATGCGTGCAACTGTGTCCTGGGAAATGATTTATTTTAATAAAGAGCTAGACCTGTCAGGCAACAAGTAAAGGAGCTCTGGGTGGGAGAAGAGAGACAATACAGGGGGGGGTCAAACAAAAACTAATCTCTTTCTGAGCCTGCATCCCTTGGCTTTTCTGACTGTAAGGGAAAAACGGTCTTAGCAGAGGTCAGAGGAGTGGTGTGGGAGGTGGGAGTGATGAGGGGAAAGACAGCAGAGAAAGAATAGAGGGGATATGAGGACATTCAAGGAAATACAAGTGAAAGAAGTCAAATTGTAGAAGAAAATTGTGGTAAAACAAGCAAAAAGAGACCATGTGGATCGAGAACAGACAGGATGAAGAGCGGGCTAGAACAGGGGGCTACAGAGGAGGTCCTCATGGTGGCGTTTCCGGCTGCTTTACAACAGCTTCAGGCCCCTTTGAGCTTTGACTCCTCTTTCTGCCAGTAAATAGCTTTCTGGTCTCCCTGCATCAGAGAGCAGATAGCAGGTACACAATGCTTCCAGCCATCTAAGTCCTGTGCATCACTCAGGAAAAGGTGGACATAAAAAGGTCAAACAACGCCAAATTCTTGCTGGAAATGTATGAATGTTCAGAAACACTTTGAAGAGAATGAAAAGCCGCTGGTAGTAAAAGACAGAAAGATATTTCCCTGGATTTGCTGAATGGGCATTCTGGTGCTGAGCAAATGCCATCAAGTCTTTAAAGCAAGCAAGCAAGCACACACACACACACACACACACACACACACACACACACACACACACACACAAAGAACATAGGCGAAAGCTTTCCAGTATTGTTCTTCCAGTATCATTGATCTAGCTCACCAGCAGCTAGCTCAGTGAGCTTACGTCATGTGGAGAAGCCCAAGATTGATATGTGGCCAACATATTATAAATCAACAAGCTTAAAATTGAATTGTGCAAAATCAATTGCAGCCCAAATCCCTTGTTGGCTGCCGTTAATTCTTATCATAAATCTCTCTCGCTCACAAAAAAGGCCTCATATTTCCACCACAATTGGGGCTCAAGTTATGAGAAAGTACAGTCAGGGAAATGATCTGGTAATGGCTTTTCCTTTTTACTGCCACCGATTCAAAATTAAATTCTACACCCAATACTGCCTTTATTATGTTTGACGGAGAAAAAATGTGGATGTCATGTGTCATCTGTTACGTTAACCAAAAGATGAAGACCCCAGGAGTTTCTCACCTTCATCTGCTGAATGACAATAATTATTGAATTTAGAACACAAAAGTACACAAATGAATAAAAAAAGTCCCAAACACACAATTACTAAAACGTGTGAGTGTACACCCAGGATAATGTCAATAGGTTTATTCTTTTGATTCCTGCTCCTCCCCAGTTAGCCATTCAACCACTTTTTCAGTTGTTCTTCTAAAGTATTCTTCTTGATCAAGGTCTGTCACACAGCATATTTGCCAATATGTCAAGTAAAATTGGTTGCCACAAAATCAAACAAGACTAACAAAACCAAAAAAAATATTACACGTTACAAAAGATAAAGTGCAGATTCTGAAGTGATGCACTCAGGAACAAGCAAGCCCTCTGCAGCCACACTGAACAAATGCTAAGACGTGCCTTAAAACCGGTTAGAAACTTTTATTTTGTGCCTTTGTTTGTTGGCAGGCCTGTCAAATAAAAAGTGTGAAATCTGTCAGGATGAGGTTTCAGGACCAAAGGCAAGTGGAAAAGATTCACTGAAAACATGTCTGCTATGACAAAAAGAAACTTTAAACAAAGGCTTACATTTCATGCGATTTCCATCCCACTGAGCTCTAAAATCGTGATGTTGTGTCCTGCCAAATGTGCTCTGGCTGTTAGTTAATTCATGGTACGTGAATGAAACCAAGTCCTTTTGCACTCTGTCAGTCTAAATGAATAAAGTCTTTCAAACATGCAGTCCACTGTGTGATCTCTGTAGGTGTTTAATGGTACCCACTGCTATGCAGCACCCCATACCCATGGAAACATCAGCCACTGAACACTTTTCAAAAATAAAGAAACAATCTAATTGTAGTATGACACAGTGGTGATGCCATCCACGGGAAAGCCTCTAGCTAATCGTCAGACAAACGGGTCATGATGCGGCGCACCAACAAGGAGTGCATACCAATGAGCTCAGGAGAAACTTTGTTCATAACTAGCTGAAACAGATAACTCTCAGTCAGAATCTAAAAGATGCGAAACGTGCCTTGTTTTTAATTAAAGCACTGGTATTGCAATGTTGCAATGATAACATTAATAAATCAACTACAGTGTTTCATTAAAAGTTAAGAAAACAAACAGCAAGGTGATATATTCAGATGCAAAAATGTGGCTCGTGACTTTAGGGCAAATTTAATGAGCAAGACAAAACAAAGGCAACAGCTGGCAAATGTAAGCAGTGTTACTGCATTCAGGCACTCTGGCGCAGGAGATGCTTCCGTCCAGTCTAGCTTGGGGCAGGAGGTGGCAAAATACCGTTAACAGTAGTGAAGCAAGTTTGTCCTCTGCTGCTCATTCACAGGAACTACAGAAGCAGCTAGGTTGTGTGACCGAGAAAATCAGAACTTGCCACGATTGTGTAGATGAAGACTAGTAGCCAACGAATAACAATATTATGATAACCATATCCATTAACCACGACACCACAAACTCTTCACCCATTTGTTTGTTGGCAACTAGCCAAAAGGGCTTCATGATATAGCCTCTAGTAGTGACTGTCTCCAAATCTAAATTCTGCTTCTCATTTTTTGAGTACCTTCTCCTGTTATTGGCAACTGCTTTAACAATAATCTAAATGGGAAAAATTCATTAAAACCTGCTTGTTTTATTGACAATATCTAATTTCTTGTGGGAATAAAATGCAGCTGAGAAAAACTGATGAGCAACTGTCTTTCAATGTGAAAAGTCTAATATAGGTGCATGTGTTCCAAAGCAAATATATGAACAACCACCAAAAATAAATACTGTATATGTACAACCACCAAAAGTCAATTGATGACTCTTCGGTTTCCTAATAACACAGAAGACTGCAGGGGTGGCAATAGCTCGTCTACAAGGCCTTTGCGTGTGGCTACCAGGGGGTGGCCGGCAGCGTGGACCCGACGTATGGAGGCACCGAACCCCACAAGCTGCTCAACATACGATTTACAAAGAAAAGTGAAGTGGATGGAGTCTATAGTCTAAATCTGGGTTTAGCGGCCCTCGAGAAAATCCTATTTGAATGAATCGAGTTTTGTGTGGTAATCTGGAAGAAAGAAGTGTTCAAAAACCAACGCCAATTGTTTTAGATTGTCTCATTGTGGACCTTTTTACTTCAACTAGAATGTGAAGTAAACTGTTTTCAGTCAATCAAACAAACCCGAGGCCTCACCTTTGGGTATTTTACATGTGGACATGGTTGAGTTGGACCTCCAATTTTAGTTTGATACCCCTGGTGTTAAAACTTTATAATGTAATAAGTAACATTTTTGGAAGAGTTATGAAAAACAGAGCATCAGCAGACAGTAGTCTTTGTCTCCTTCATCGAAGACAAGCAGGGAGGTTGTCGTCTGAACACCTCTGTAGCCCCATGAGAGCTACAAACCGGCTAGCCACTGTTAGCCGGTTATCATTGTTAGCATTTTAGCCCTTTGGGGGGTGAAAACATGACCTTTTTTCTATGCAATTGTTGTTTTCAATGAAATGACATAGCTGGCAATACAAACAATTTAAAAGCAAGCAAGGAACGTTAGAATAAATAGCCTAACATTTTCTGTCCGCCATGACGATACTCAAACGTGAGCTAGCTTCCACGCCGGCAAAAATGTAATTTTCTCATATGTCCCCCACTAAAATCCAATACGCAGCGAAACAGTACCGCAGTGACACTTACCAGCCCCTCAATCTGGATCTGTTTAACTGGAGAATCCAAAGTACCGCCTGTAGTAGCCATTGCAGTGCTGGGAGCTGAACCCGATTCTTTACGTGAAGCCATCTACAACTGACACGCGGAAAAAAGGGGAGGAAGATTTTCAGGGACGGGAGTTTCCGCTAAAGCAAGTTCCATTTCCGCCCCGGACTCATTTCAATACAAAGAAGTGACGACATTTGAGTGATCACGGTCACAGGAAGATTAAGCGTTATGAAGAATCCTCTCTGTGAGAGAGAGAGAGAGGATTTTTTTAAAAATATATGTCTTATATATATACACACTGTATATACACTGTATATATACAGTACAATGTCATGCTATTACCAATACCATCCAAACAGACTAAACTCTGTTGACTAGTACTGTACTGTACACACAACAGGACGGAAAGGTTTGCGCAAACACATGAGGCCACGAAGGGTTCCGTTTGAATGAATGAACTTCCACTTGATTTACTTGAGCGTTACTCGTATCTGCGATCAGATCGTTCATCGTACAATTGATTCACTGCAACTGAACCTTGACAATAACCATCCAACTTTCTAACTGCGGAGATTCTGTCATCCAGATCATCGGAGGACTTTGTGATTGAAATCCACTGGAATTGCAGGTAAACATTGAGCGGTTCCATTCTCGTCCAGATTTCCATTGGGGTTTTTTGTAATATTACTGCCATTCCTTCCCCATAGTACTTATTTACCATCGGATGATGTTTAGCTCAATTAGTCAGTCCGCAAAGAATCGGTGTTGACTAATTCAGAGCTCATCAGTTGCATCATGACAATGCAAGTTATAACTTCTTGCTTCCTGTCTCATTTTCATCGCTTTTTTTTTGTATTTTAAAGAAAAAAGTTAACTACAAAGCATAAAATCCAGTGACCAAGTACTTAAAACACTTTATTTCAAATCTTTACAGATGTATCACAACTAGAAGTTACCCAAAGACTAAAAAGGTGGATACTGAGCTTAACTGTAACAAGTAAAATTTCCTAGTTACATGATGCAAAAAGGTAAATAAGCAAACATAAAAGGTACAAAAATATTACATAAAACTGAAAACTCGCCTGAATTATACATCTGGGACATATTTAATGCCGGGTATGATTTAACTTTTTTGACAGATTAAAGATGTTTGAAAGAACAAGTGCAACAAGATTGTGAGAGGTTACACTGCTGACCAATGAAACAGTACCTTTCTAGAACATGTAGCCAAATATAGGACTCAGTGTGAAAAATACAGGGCTCTTTACCTAAAATTTGTCTGATTTCTGGTGTGAGAAGGGCAATGGTACAAAACACATGGATTGAGCAGACAATGGAAATTTCACTTACAAATCAAACTGAAGCAAAGTTTACAAATTGGTGACTGAAAAAGGTTGTTTTATAAATATAAATGTTAAACATTTCTCACTCCATCTGAACCAAATGAATACTGCATGTTTCTATCTGTAGTACAGTAAAATCCTGTTATTAAAAGTCTTCAACCCAGTCCCTACTATTACCTCCCATTCCCCAGACAAAAGGCTGACAGGGAAACAAAATAAAAAGGGAAAAAGTTGAGTAATTAAAAAAAGTATGTTTGTTGCGAGCAGAGTGTTTGTTTTTCCAATGTCTAAATAAGGTGAAATCTTGGTCCTGCTGTGGCGACGATGTCGTTGTAAGGATCAGTCTGGGTGACATCAATGGCTTGCTGCTTCTTTAGGACCAGGAAACTGTAAAACTTGGCAGCCGCCTGCTTCTTGTTGTTGTTCCGGCACAATTCAAGAAGGCTGATCGAGTCTGCACCAGTCTTAGCCATGACGCGCTGCAGGAACAGAAGCACAGGGTGATGCATTGTATTCTCAGTCAATCTGGGACGATAAATTATATACAATACCAAAATTATATTTCATCTTTCCACTCTTCTCAAAAGATAGAAAAAACGGAAACACTCAGGGTGAAAGGAAGAACTTTGATCCTCAAAAAATGCTGCTTTTTACAACTTTATTTGTACCTGGAGACCATGGAGCATCTGCTGGGTTCTCTTGTTCCATCTCTTCTCCTCTTGATCCTGGTCTCCAGCCTGTCCTTCCTCTTCCTGATGATCATATGGAGCAAGACAATCAGTATCAAATGGGAAAAACGTGTAAAAATCCATTTCAAGCCTGACTCTACAAAAGCCTTTCATACCAGCCTGTAACAACGTTGACATATCAGTAGATAAAAATTGTACCTTGTTTTATTTTGCACTTAACTACCAGTAAATGAGTCACAATCAAGAGTACTACAAATACTCTATTACCACTTACCTCCTCATCACTTTCATCTTTCTTTTCTTTGCCCTTGTCACCGAGTAGGTCAAGCTCTGGGACAAGCTGGGTGAGGTTGATGCTGGCTTCCTCTGGAGGTAGAGCCACCTGAGGCATGTCTAACCTCTGAGATAAGACTGAGTGGTCAGCCACCTGCTGCTGCTCCAAGGGAGCCATCTGAGATATGGAAGGACAAAAGAAACACAAGTCAGGACAAAAAGGAGTCATCAATATCAATTGTTTTATTTTTGCTATTTGATTATTTGTGCGTCACATTCCTCAAATTAAGTGTACAAAAATATTCAGATGAAACTGAGAAAGCCAAATTAGCTTGAGATAGGCAAGCAATAGAAGGTTTTGAAAATAAAATAAAAATCACATTAATTTGTCATGAAAAGTTGACCTCACTACTCTCACTTTAATTTTCTGTGCTTTGCCACCACCACATATGGGAGGATTTTGGCCTTCTGAAAGAAAACTATGACCAGGCACAATGTACTCACAGGAAGAGGAGCCTCTTTCTCGTGGGTCTTTCGCTTAACACCGCGCGGGGTCGATGGAGGGGGCATTACTGTCTCATCCAGGGTCGTCCTACTGCCCTCCATTGCAGAGGCCGCCAGCATACTGGGCTCCTCCATGATGGTCTGGTCTGATTAGCAGATAAGGGAGATTGTTAGCAGAATGTATTAAAAACATGGGAAAGCGAACACTACGTTTCACAGAAGCTGGTGGCGTCTCATAATATGCCTCTCACAAAACCCAGCACATGCCTGCGTTGGGATAAACTCTCCTTTCACCCCTTCTCAGAGGACTTACCAATAACATCTCTGTGCTGACCCAAAACTTCCTCTCTGGGCACCTCTGGGTTCTCCAACTCTTTGAGGAACTCATCCAGACTGTCTGCTTCGCCGCCCTTTCTTCTCTTCCTCAACTCATCCGGCACCAGAGGCGTCAGGCAGCGGGTGAACATCTGACATCAAAGATTAGTAGTTGAACATGAGGAAAGTTTTTTTAACTAAACTTTATTGAATCAGTTGTGCAATAAAAAAATCCAGGCAACATTTTGGAGGACTGACCCCAGACAAGACGAAATAAAGTTTGCCAAAATATGCATCAGCACATTTCTATTCGGTATTCATGAGCAGTACCATAAGAGTGTGAAAGGATAGGGGAAGGAGACATAAAACCAATCACTTCCTGCACATCCTGTTCGTTCATGTTCACGTATACCCCAAGCTGAACAAAAAGTCAAAGAAAGATGAAAGATACAATGGAGATAAATCTCCTCGCTCTTCTTCCATTAAAGTCAGTCTGTGTCTGACCTACTTGGAGAATTAGTTTTCTAGTGTGGTTTGCAAATTCCCCAAGTGGTTCCACTGTTTGGAGACAATTTTTAACAGACAGCTGACAGTTTTCATTTTAACTTAAATAGCTACAAGTAGACATGTGTACATGTTCATCGAAACCACATGGTTCTTTGTGACAATAATTTGTTACCTTGAGCAGCCTGGCATTCCAGAGGGGCTGAGCAGGCAAAGAGAAAAGCTTCTCAACACCTCCGGTCTCCTTCCACATCATAAGCTTCTTGGTTGGAGGAGCGAGGTCAAGGGTGGTGACAATGTCAGAGTAATCGGAAAGTTGGGCCCTGATAGTCTTACTATCCAGCTCCTTCACGCTGTCCACAATCAGCTTCCTCTTACGCTTGGCCTTGGTCTCTTTCACTGGAGGTGTAAAGGAAGATGGACGCTGCTATTATGTTTTTTTAGCACTAAATAGCAGAATGTTCTGCCTGTAGACAATTTTAGCGCAAAATGTCAACGTAAGGCCACAAGTAGGTCAACTTTAATAAAACAATTTAAAATTCTTACATTTCAACCACTGCCTTCAATAAAACCAGGTGATGTTTCTGATCCTAGTAACCTGAATAAAAGGCCAAACCTATTGTCTCAGTTACACATTGACATGTAGGCACTAGTAATATCTGACCACCCACTAGAAGCACCGCAAGTGTCAATGTGTACCACCCTTCCACCCCACTAGACAGTTTTTTTAAATTATTTTTTATTCATGCAACTGTCGAGACTGACGGTATGGTAACCTTTAAAAAAAAAACACTCGTTACTCAATTCACAGAAGTGGGAATATCCAGGCTAAATAAATAATGTCTTTGCTGTGGAACAATAAAAACTGAGTGACCGTTCTGTATCTAAGAGACAAACTGTCTCTCTCTCACTGCCTTTCCCAAAATAAAAATCAATGGCCATGTCTGAGACCCACAGTGGAGAACAGAGGATTGATGATTATCGATTGCATGGGGTTTTTCTAGAGTCACTCTGAAAGTTCCTAATAACCTGCTCGAGCTACTGCTTTGTCTGGTATTGATCCTTACTCCCAAAACATTTCATTTTCATGGAAGTTGATCCAACCTGTCTGGTTTTCAGATTAACCTCTGGGACTGCATGTTATGGATTTAGCCGTGCAGCCTTGATAGGCACATTTCCCCTGAGATACTGTCTTTGTTCTCTTGAATACATTTTATTGTTATTTATTTAGAGAGCAGACGTATCAATAACTTTAGTTTAGTCCAACAGACAAATGAGGGAGGGCCTTACCAGTGATGTCAATGGGCTCCAAAGCAAAAGCCTCCTCTTCATTGTGAACGAGAGTGGTCTGTTCTGTCTGGTCAGCCATTGCTGGTAGTGGCTCTGCTGGGCCTGAGTCAGGACTGTCTGGACCCGCTACAAACACAAAGTGAACCCAATAAGAGGTAAACAGCGACAAAAAGAGCACTTTAGTTGGAGTGTGACATGTGACTAGGCAGGTATTCAAAGCATTTTTTGCAAAGTGTCTTCAAATACTCAAGTGGTAAGTTTGTTACATATAATTGGATTTAATAGAGAAATAATAAATATTAGGTTTTAGTTCCAAAAATCTGAATTTCCTATTTCATATCAAACAAAATCTTTTAGATACTTACGTGACTGCAGATTATCAAAGTCATCCTCATCATCCCCATGATCTGGAGGCATCATGACACTTTCTGTGATGGCTGGAGGGTCATCAAAAATACCACCTCCGTCTTCAGAGCTCAGTAGCTTGTCCACTACAAATAATCCATAGCATTTACTTTATATTAATTCTCGATGACTTAAAAGACAAGAAAATCTCAGATCACTTTAACTATTGTCAACATCAGCCTATGCTGAAACATTAAAAATTTCCACTTACCAAGCATTCCCCCATCACTGTTGCCCATAGAGCCATCCCCAAAGTCATCGTACTCCATGTGGTTGGATTTGTCAGGCAGATTAGCTGGACCAGGCTCAGCCTCCAATAAAAGGTTAGAGGCTGTGGCACCGTGCATGATGTCTTCTTCAAATGTGCTGGCATCACGCATCATCTCTCGCTCATCCATCCCAAAGTCAGCTGAAAAGTATGATTGTTTTTTTTAAATACTTTAACAGGGCAAAAGAACCATTCATTCATTCATCTTCCAAATCGCTTTATCCACCGTAGCCGAGCCTATCCCAGCTGTCTTAGGGCATGAGGCGGGGCAAACTCCAGTTCGACGCCAGTGCACCACGGAGCCACACAAAGATCGACAACAATACACGCTCACTCACCACAGTCAATTTGGAATGGCCAATTAACCTGAAGTGTATGTTTTTTGGAGGTGGGAGAATGCCGGAGAACCCGGAGAGAACCCACACAGACACGGGTAGAACATGCAAACTCCACACAGAGCAGGACTCGAACTCTGAAACGCCTTGTTGTGCAGTGACAGCACTATCCACTGCGCCACCCTTAAATTTTACTATACTGAGGTAAATAAACCATTTAAGCCATTTTCAGTATATTTGGATTGTGTGGTACCAGTTCACATGCCTGAGTTGCGTCTTACCAAAATCATTGTCCTGCAGGAGGCTGAGGTTGCCAACATCCTCCCTCATGGTGATCTCTTCTACTCTGCTCTGGTTCAAAGTGAACTGTTGGGCCACATCGATGTCACTGCGAGAACAGCACAACATCAGTTAACGCAATCTACAATAATGGCAGTAACAAGCCTCGCCATCTATAATCCAAACATAGAGGGATGACATCCATTCATCCATGCAGCAACTTGTCTGCCTTGTGGGACGCGGGGATTCTGGAGCCTATTCCAGCTGGCTACGGGGGAAAGGCAGGGTACACCTCAGATGAGATGCTAGCTCATCACGGGGCCACAAAAAAGATAAACGAGGCACACTCACACCTACGGACAACTGATGGACCAATTCACTTTCTGGAGGTGGGAAGAAGAACGGGGAGGGAGAGAATCCACACACACAGATGCAGGGAGAACACACAACCTCCTTCTTACCATGAGGCAACAGCACTACACACTGCACCACCGCGCCACTCCACGGGATGATATGATATAAACAAATATAATTAACTTACTCCAGGTCTGGAAGTGGTTGATCAAAGTCATGAAATTCCTCAGGTAAGGTGATGGCATTGTAGGCTGCTTCTCTGTTCTCTTCTGGGAGATCTACCACACCTGTACACAAATTCAAATAGTAAACTTGTCATAACTTTTAACCAATGATCACAAGCCTCACAAAAAAAACAAAACTACAGTAATCCCTTGCTTATTCACACTTCAAGCTGCAAGGCTTCACGACAATGTGGATTTTTAGTAGGTAGGCATGCGATACCATACGCGCATTCTATTGGCTGACAGCATCCTTGCGTGCGCCGAGTTCCGAGACTAATGGAACGCAGCATACTTCCGTGTATTAAAGAAACACTTTTCTTGACTACAAAACTATTTTAAACAGTCTATAGAGTGCAGAAAAAAATGTAATATAGATTAAGGTGGTTTAGTATCAGTATGGGGAATCTTTAAATTACTGTAAATAATTAAATAGGTCATCACTAAATCGCGGAATCTCGTTTTTTTTATGGGTGGTCCTGGAACGCATTAACTGCGAGTAACGAGGGATTACTGTATATAAAAACAGTGGACTTGTATTTTAGGTTTTTTTTCCATCTTAATTTCAAGAGTATTTGCTGTAACCCTCCTGGTTAACGATGGAACCTCCACTGGAACCCCCACTCCTGTCACTACTCTGATTTCTGCTCAGACATGCTCAAATGCCTTTTCTAAGAGGTAAAAACCAGCAGATAAACCTGCTCCAGTGCTGATGTAGCTCACTGTTACTGCTCCTTACCTGGTCTAAAAGCCATTTTGATCTTGATGAAAGCTTCATTACAGTCAGCAAGAAGGTATTTGGCCTTCCTGTGGTAGATTCTCACCACTCCAAGAAGCAAGTGACCTGATGTACGCAATGCCATCTTCACCTGTGAGGAAAAAAGGCCATTAAGAATGTAAACTAATAACATGTGCAACAGAATGTAGTGATCACAGTTCTCGTCAGTACCTTAGGTGAGATGATGCTCTCTACACTGCTCTCCAAGTTGCATTCAAACACATGAGCCTTGGTCAGCTTCTTGTCCCAATGGGCCGCTAGCCAGATCTTGGCCAGCGGCCCACGTTTGCTGAGGACAAAGTGGGCGTAGAACATTGCCCTGGTTCACTCGGTCTACGCACTCACACTGTGGTATGGTTTACCTGGAGAACACAATAGTTTTTTTTTGGTATGTTAAAATGGTCAGGAAAGAAGAAAAAATTACCTAAAACAAAATGAAACAGGACTTTATATTCAAAGTCTTTCCACTCTTACAATTAAAATTATGGGATAAATCTATCAACAAGTAAAAGACCATGACTTATAGATATAATTAAATTCGGGTATTTTGGCTCCAGTTCTGGAAAAGCATAAACCAATATCATGCAGTAACAAGCCAGGGGTCAGTTCTGAATAATCAAATGGATAAATTCTGAAGCAGCGCAAATACAGTCCTACTGAAAGGCCCAAGGCTGAAGGTAGAAGCATTTCCTTTCCTTTGCGGTAAGACATAAAAGATGGTACATGTGGCAGTAACTTTTCCTTTGAATGTGGATCTATTTACAGTTCGATAGTTTTGTCTGAAGCAGGTCTGAAAACAGCTGAAGCCAGAACGAGGATCCTTCGTGTTGAAAAATGAAGTTTTAAAGTAACATCGACTTTAATCCCTCGCCAACTTTGTCTTTTGTGTGTGGGTTACTGACTGTCACGTTAGGTCGACCAAAATCCACGTAAAAGAACAGTTTCTTCGCCTCATTTGTTTGCATGATTTCTATTGTTTACCACTGATTTTCCCAAAAATGTGACTCCAGTATTTAAATGAAGCGCGGTTTCTAATGGAGTTCCACCTACTTCCTGGGCAAAGAAGCAAACACTGGAGATCCACGCCTGCCGATTCCCGTTACATTACCTTAACGTTTAGCCTCCATGAAGCACGCATTATTGAACTGACCATATAAACATATTGCCATCATGTGGCAGCAGTAACGCGTGTTTTCAAAAATTAAACCAAAATTTCGTTAAAGCGCCAAAGCGACTGTCGACGCCAGAAAATAGTCGGCGCCATCAAATTAGCCGCAAGCTAACATTTACAATAAGAGCAATGTAATCTGAGACTGGCAGACACATTTATGCCATTCAAACTTATTCTAGGTGGAAGTATATCTTCGGAAAAACAACACATCTACACACACACACACGCTTTACCTCTGAAATGAAAGCAGAGGACGAGTGAAAGGAGCGCCCATTAAAATCCGATCATACTTTTTCCCTCTACGAGCTCCACTGTTTCGTTAGCTGGTGGCTAAGTGCTCCTTGTACTATCGAGGCCGCATCAAATTAATATAAGTATGCATGATTATTTTGACTTCTACACAGCTTAAAACCACACGTAGACATTCCCACTGCAGACGCACTTACCGACAGTAGCCCGTTTAGAGTGAAATCCCAAAATTCAAGTTATTTCTCCCAGCGAATTCCCCCCTGTTGTACTCATTAAAACAGCCAAGATGGCGCCAGTCGCCTTCCTCCCGCTCACCGCTGTCCTTTTAAAATCGGCAGGATGTTTACAGTCAAAAATGGCGGAGGAGGAGTCTGCTGAGCCCGGCGCGGACAGGCCGCCGTGAGCCCCACCGCAGATAGGGGGCGCTGTGGTGCAGCGACCGGCAGAAACATGGAGGCTCCCTGCTGGCTAATGGGTGAAGGTTGATTGCTTCATCTCCATTGATGAGAAGTATTCTGATTTAATAATGAATGTTGGTGGTATAATGTTTGTTTTACTTGATCCAGCTTCCAGCAGAAGTTCCTGTGTTCACTTACTGTTTTATCATTTGTGGATGTGAATGACTGCTTCCACTGTTTGTCCTTTCATATTCCAGGTTGTAACACATTTAGATTCACATCTAAACTTGACTTGATTCATTTACAGGCTACATCGCAACAGAGTTATCTCAAACAAACTATAACCTTTTACATTTTGGCATCTCAAATGAGATTTACCACCCACCCCTTGCACACCACCTTCGCCCAGCAGAGGAGCTCCTTCAGTGGCAGACTGCTGTCACCGACCTCCTCCACTGACAGATTCAGGACCTCCTTTGTGCCTCCTGCCATCAGAGGGCACAACCACTCTCTCAGAAGGAGGCAGGGTAGAAGCTGCAGGGTCATCAAGGTCGGCTGAGAAGGGATAGATGAGGGGGGCCTGGGACGCACTGTGGATGCACTGTGGGACACTTTGTGGGGGTCCTTAATTTCAGTTTACAGCATTCTACCAGAATGACCTACTGCACTGGGAAATTGTTTGGAACAAGTGTGCTTTCCCACATGCCTTCGGAGAGTAACACCTATAATTACAAATTAAATGTGTTTACATGCGATAAATGGATAAAATGTCAATTTCAGAAAATGACAAATATCAGCAAAAAAATTTAACTTAGTTGAGTTTTCACAATATTTAAATGTGGAGGAAACTCTGAAATAACTAAAGCAAAACAATTTCAACTCATTTAAGATATTAATCAGTTTGTGACATTACATTATTGCAGCTCAACATGTTAAAATTTCATGTTTTACATTTGTGATAACAGGATGTTTTTAAAATGTGTTTATTCATGTTTAAACTATTTTGTATAGGTAGGTGTCTCTTAAAAAGGATATCCACATCATAATGAGACTCACTGTTGAATAAAGGATTTGATATACTGTATAGATGATAAGACAACAACAATTATTTTATACTTTATTATTCAGAGGAAAAACACCCGATGCCGGGAGTCATTCATCTCTAATCAAATTGCAAAGCTGGTATAGTAAATCAGATCTATCCCAAAGGCCACAGCATCTGTTGCAGACGAGCTGCTGCCATTTGAGCACTTCGGATTTGCAAGCAGCAGGGCTCCATGTTACTTTATAGGGATGGATATTACATAACCAGCGTAATCTCCAATTTAGTTCTTATGATCTGCATGATTTGAAAATTATTATAGCAAATCCTTTTCAGTCGTGTTCAATAGATTTCCACATATACCTGGATATTGGAGATGACAGCAGAGGTGAAAAACAAAAATCACAGCTATGTGACAACGCAGTTAAAATACAATGAATAAAAATGCTGGTACAAAGGGTTTATAAACTTCATTTTATTCTAAAATCAGCAAGACATCATTCTCATTGTCTAAGTCACTTCATAATAATTATTGATGGAAGCAAAGTTGCCAAGCATTATTCCTTAACTGAGAACTAATTCAGGTACATGTAACTGAGACAATAATGAATTTTTAAATGATGAAAAGTGATATAATATATATCACTTTCATTTCATATAGATATGTAGACCCTTGTACAACGGAATACAAATGTGCAAATGACTAATTTTAACATTGTGCTGCATAGCTCTGCCTTGATGGTGACACATTTTTGTCTCACCATCTGTTCCATCGGATAATTCCATCCAGATAGTGTGTTTCTCTCTTTCACTATGCTGTAACAGATAAATCTTAACATCTTCAAGGGAATGAACCACTTCCATGTGGATAGTTCCAGCTTTGGATGAGCTGCTCTGTTAATGTTCATGGTGTGAGTCACAAAACCCAAACATCTGTTTATCTCTACATACCATACTGGAGGTTATTATTATCTACATCATCAAACGAAACATCTTTTCTTGAAATATTATCACACATACTAAAATAGGAGCTGTGGACTAAGAGCAGAAACGTTGTTTTTTTTTAATCCAAACAAATGCTGATTGGAAAATTAGATTTCTTAAATCTTGTGAAATGAATTGTTTCAGGCTAATAGTTTCACAGTGTGCATGATCTTAATGTATTCAATTATGTCCCCACTGGAAGTATGATCCACTCTCCTCTAATGAAACTGTTTTCTATGTGATATTGTATGACATTCAGTCGTAATGTTACAGCAAATCTCTTTAAAATCTAATGCAGTTATGTTTACATTTCTAAATAACTGCCATTAAAAATGTAATTTATACGTTATCAGATGTGATTGGTGGTGTCATGGTTGGTTTCTTTTTATTCATCATCATGATCTTAGCCCCATAAACCCAAGGATGAATACACGCTGGCAGCAAATAGTACATAAACATCAGTATTCAAGCACAGGGAGTGAACTACGTGTTTTGCATGCAGCTTCATCAGATTTGCTCTCTGCTTGATTGCTAACACTTGTTTCAGAGGATGATAATGTAGTTACAGAAGAATGTTCCAAAAGCAAACAGCCAGATACCACACAGATGTCAATGACATCCTATCGTTTCCCTGAAATAAAAAGGTAGAAGGAATAATAGTTTGTAAAAAATGCAAAGGAAGCACATTTGTAAAAATTTGCCTCGACTTCTTGCGATTAGCCCAACAACAGGGAAGACATCTGAATGCAAGCCACTGAGCTCTATATCCACTGCAGATACATATCTCATCAAGAGTATTAGGAGGTATTGAGCTGATTAGCATATCATTAAATCATACAAACTGACTTGGCGTGCTTGATAGCACCTCCAGTGTGTAGTTTCACCCCTTGGTTAGTTGAAAACCACTTTTTTTTCTCCCCACTCATTCATTTAACTGCATCAGCCCATCCACAGAGTTCATTTTCTCCAGTACAAAGTGGATGTGCTGTTGACATAACTGTTCAAATGGTTTTGTTTTTGGGATGACTGTTAGAATAATGTATATAAGTTATCTCATATTTACTCTTTTCTAATCCTTTATTCTTTGTACTACATAGCATGACCATATAAATGTTTATATCTCTGTTTAAGTGTGTTGCTATGTATTGAGTTATTTTTTCAGGGAGACAACAGCGGCAAGGGGACCACCACCGTGGTAATAGAGGTCCCTTGAGCAGGATGTGACCTCTGAACTGTTAATTAGGAACGTGCCTGGTTGTTGTTTTTTTTAAGGAGAGGATGCCGTAAAAAGAACAATTATTAACTCTTTTATGGCATCATACCACAGGGTATTAGAAAGTATTACTGTTGTTTTTATGCCCCCCATCCCTTAGACAAATAATGTAAACAGGGAACGCCCCAAGAGAATAAAAAAGAGGTTTCGGCAGAGACATGTTGAGAACGGGTTGGAAATCTGTAACTGATCACATCTCTGTCCGTTCTCCTCGCAAGAAAGAAATATAACTGTTGTCTTCTCCTTTTTGTGAGTGTGTTTTAAATGTTTTAGGTTGTTTGAACCTGACAATGACACAAGATAATTCAGGCACCAATCCAGCTTTTACACGCTTTTGGATTTAGACTTTAACCCAGTTTGAGAGTGTTTGGGTGCGGACATCTCTCCTGTAGCTGTTGCTCTGAACTGGCAGCTCTCATGCACCACAAGATCATCCTGGATAGATGCTATTATTTATGCAGCATGTCGAAACCAATCATCCAGACACAGATTTATGTAACCACAGCAGGTTCTTGGCAAGGGATGATGTTGACACACGCACGCACGCACGCACGCACGCACACGCACACGCACACGCACACGCACACGCACACACACACACACACACACATACACATGCACATAGTGAAACGGTGTAATTTAGTTGAAGTCTCAGTCATGGGGTGCAGTGTATATAACCAATACATTAAATGTGTTTGGAAGCCAGAAAATGTGTTGCCAGCAGGTTGGACAGGGGGGGGGGGCAATGAGCAGGTGAAACAGGAGCTGCTCTCTCACCCCTGGTGTGCTATCTAAACATAATGTTGCAGCTCACTGTTTCTACTATACATCATTGGTTTTAATCCCTTCCAAGTGATTAGTCTTCGAGACCATTCAAATTTAAGGCTGTCCTTAAGGAGACATGAGGATCTCACTTTGTCTATATGTAAATGTTAATTTTGAAAAGCATTAATCTCAGTTATATTGCATGTGGGGCACATGATACAACTTTGAAGTAAATCTGCATTGGACTGTTTACATTCAACACAGATTGGAGACATTTCTGGGAAAGTTTTGTGAAATTTTGCCAATTTTACACCACTGTAGTTGGTGTAAAATTGTAAACTAAATCAAGGAGTGCCTAAAGTAAATGGAGCAAAAATTAACATAATTTAGTAATTTCTTCTAGTTAGCTTCTGGTATTTCCATTTCCAATTACTTTTTCCAGTTGTCTTATATAAGTAGCATCAGGATTCAAATTACTATAATGCTTCATACATAAAAAACAGTGCGTCTTCAGATATGCATTTAATCTGATGCTGCAGTTTCAATCTATCATGGCCAGTCTATATTTCACTTGAAGATGCTGAAATAATGCAAATGTCCATTGGATGAGCGTTATGTATCCCAGATTCTCTCCACTGACCAATTGCTCTATCTGTAATCAAGGGTGGGAGATGATTTGTGAAATGTGGCAGGGTAACAGACAGAGGTCTGAGCTTAAACTGTTTTGTCATTCATCTGTAAATCTGAAAGGTACTGTGAATGATACTGATGAGTATAAGAATAAAAGTCTGAAGTTTGATGACAAGAAGACAGACAAATCATGAGAGTTTATAAGGGTGACAGAATACATGTAAATGATCAGATGAAGACAACAGTCACTTTTACCAAACCTTTTATTTCTCCACTTTTTAAATATAAAGTTATTTTACAAAATTGTGATCTTTTCACTTTGATCACTACAAAATTAGGTCTGAAATTACAAAAGAGAATGAAAGAAGTTGATCAAGTTTTGAGGAGGCTGTCAGATAAATACTGGGAGAATTATGTGTTCTACATATTTTACTGTACTGCACATACTTGTGGCAAATACAGTAAAATATGTAGAGTTTTGGAAAGCTCCTACAGCCAAAAAGGCTGTAGAATGTCACGATAAAATGTGAGACTATAACTTGAATTACAGCTAGTGTGTGTTACTGATAAAGAAATCAATTACCATCTATAAAAAATAAACCAGAGATTGTATCTGTATGCAGACGTGGAAAACAAAGGAAGGTAATTTCTTCTGAAGGCACATCAATATACAATATAACCCCCTGTACCCTGAAAGACAAAATAATAAATCATTTCTTAAAAGTGTCATTTAAATATTGCACAAGTACATTTTTAAAATTTGATTCTGTTTATAACCATAATCAACTCTCTGGTGCTGTGTTAAAAACACTAGGATTGTTTATTTGCTGTCAGACTGATAGCATATTCTCAGGAGTGTAAAATGACTCTGCAAAAGTCATACATACACTCCACCCTTAAAATTGTTACTTTCTATTGCAGACAGGACATACTTTTTATGAACTGAATAAATGAGAATGCACTGCATTCCTCATGTAAGATTTAAAAAAATACAAAGACAAATTCATGCATTGGCACATATTTGAGTGAATTACAGAACGATCAAGCTTTGCAAAAGCTACTGATGAGGCCAGATTTGAAAACAAATGCTGCTGGCTCCACAAGGAGACCTCCTGGACAGAGAAAATATGCATTGATGATGGATAGTCACTTAAAAACTATAATAAATTCTAGTTATTTATCAAATTATGTTGTGACTTGATATGACATACCAAGACAGAAATAAAATGATGTACGGCTGTTAGCAGAACCAAATATAATATTGTTTAATTTTCCCACTGATCCGCCCACAAAAAAATCATCGCAAATCATCGCACATATGATATGTGTCTTGAGAAGACAAAAAAAGACTTGGAACATAAGGGTTGTGCATTTAGGCTCTCAAGTGAAATAGGCCTTTGACAGGTATGTTGGAATTTGATGAGCTTCTAATTTAATATATTCTACTTTAAACAAATACAGGGAATAAGAACAAATTAATTAACTGAGCATATATTCACAAAGGTGCAAATTTCTTCCTTATGCCACCTTGACAAATGCAAGGATTCTTATCTATCTGGTCAGACAGAAAAATATATTAGTATAACGTGACATCTTCTCTGACAGCATCTTACACTGTCTGATGTTTGATGGTCCTACAAGAAAACAGCGTCAACATATGTTATGTATTTGTCAGCCATGGTTGCTGGCAAACCTTTCACTTTCACAAAAAGAATTGTATCTATGGTGTAAAAATAATGACCATAAAAAAGATCTGTGCAAATAAAGCACAAAACGATCCCTTCTCAAGTTTTCACAGTGTGTTTGTTTCAAACAGACCATTGGTTGGCATCCACAGGTGAGCACAGACTCCCTTAAACCAAGGCGACTCTTAAGATTTAGTGTTCTTCAGGCAAGTGCACATTCAAGTACCACAGCTTGTCAGATAAGCCTTTACAAATTAAAAAGGGAGTTTTTTCCTATTCAACATATATTTTCTCTTATTCCTTTCAATCATTATTTCCATACATTCATTACACAAAACAAATTTTTAAAAAATTAAAGTTCTGTGTCTATTCAGAAAGCAATGTTCAGAATGGCACGTAAGAACACATTTTCATTACACACCGTCAAAAAACAAAACACAAAACAAAACAGTGAATGGTGACCTGAAGAATATATACCGACACACACTATTTAATCAAATATAACTTACAAATCAAAAAAAGAAAGCAGCAAGGTGAAGGCGCTCATCCCACATCAAATCATATCAAAATTTTTTTGATGCCTAGATTCCTACACCATTTTGTAAACGTGAGGCACTGTAGATTTAAGCGACCATAACTCATCTGGCATTGAATAGTTTTCATTCCCATCTTCCACAACCTTATAATTGGTTTTAATTAAGACAATACAGAAAGAGAAGAGATGATTATTCATTCACCATATAAAAAAATGCTGACACCAAAACCCAAAACAGTGTCATTCTCTTCATAGTCATGATGATCAATAATATTTTTGTCAGCAGAAACTTCCAGGAACTTGTGACAAGTATACAAACAGGACAGCAGATTTAAACATAAGTGGTTTGCCACTGTTGGGACACTAAAGCAACGAGGTATAATTCCCAACTCTGTGACTTTAACCACTTCAGTTCAAAATCAAGCAGTCCTCAGGCATCCTTCAAATGGTGCTCGTCATAGTGCATATAGCAGGATCTGTGTGCTCACATATCTTCAAATGCAATAAGATGAACGGTGACAATCAGAAATTGTGGAGAATACAATCAAGAGAAACCAATGAATGTGGTGTCCTTGACATCTGTTTTAATTGTTTTATTTATTCTTCTTCTGTGGAACACAGTCCTGCTTGCTCCTTAACAGATCCAAAAATGCACTCACAGAAAGGCTCGGCGTTTCTTTGTGCTTCCACCCCCTCGCTCTGTCTTTGTGTCGACAGAGCAGGGGGCTCTGGAGGGTTATCGCCTCTCAATGTCCCTGTACTTCTTCCGTAGTATGGAAACCTGGTCTTTGAACAGAACTGGATCTAGTCTCACCTGAGAATGCATAAGGGGCATGGTACCAAACCAGTTGACAAACGTATTCATGCAGATCTGACGCTGGGCAAAATGGTCCGGGTAAGCCCAACGAGACGTCCGGGAGGCCTGAGAGGAGAGAAGTGGTGAAGAAAAGGAGACAGAACAATACAGGCATTAAGCCAGGGAGAAACTGATGGAACGAATAATGCATTATAAATTACCCTAACCTTTAAGAGTCTGTTGTAATTATTCATGAAGGTTTTTATTGAAGGTCATATCGCAAGAAAACAAACTCAAATTCCAATTTACAAAAGACTGATGTTGATTATAAGCAACTAAACCTATTAAGTTGGCACAACGTATGTAAAGGCCACCAGCCATGATTAACATAAGTGATTATATAGGCTTTCATGGTTCAAACCTAACTATATGTACATTCTAGAATTTGTGAGATGGGATAAAACAAGATCCTGGATATTTCTAGTGATAATCTTTGATTTGCAAATCCATCATGTTTTTACACTCACCAGAGTGAGCTGAGGTGTTAATGTGCCGCTGATTTTATGAATCCTTCAGGTGATTTACTTACGTCTTAACAATTTACAATTTGCCCTCTTCCTACTGCTTTGATTTTTATTGTGCATAGGCCCTCAGTGATTATTAATCAATACCTACTTCCTGGTTATACTGTCATTCAGTATACTGCCTTTCTGCAATAAGGCCATCTGTGGTTGCTCAGGGATTATGTGCTATTAGGTCAGGCTTCAATTATAACTAAAAAATATCCAAATATTCTACCCCACCTGTCCCATCATAGTCTCTTTGTATTGTTTCTTCTGAGTGACTTTGATGGGTGGTAACTTGGAGACTGAAGACACCAGGAAATTCATCAGAATGTCCTCACAGTTTGACATCTGATCAACTATGGCCTTGAGACTGGCTGGAAGGTAGGTGGTGTACAAGTAGTTGTAGTATCTAAGGGAGAAAAAATTGTGTTAATGCCAAACTGAATGGAGACAGGATTTTAATGGAAACAGGTTAAATAAAACAGGATGGGTAGACGTAATGAAAATTCAGTACTTATGATACATGGCAGCCCCAGTCAACACCATGGAGTAGTCGTTGGTCCATTTGGAAGTGTAGCCCCACTGCCCCTTGTTGTTGTCCCAGAAGTGGCTTCGGGCTGGGTAACCAACAATACGGTCTGGGAAAAACTGCCATACTGAGAAAGCAAAGTCCACCTGGAACAAAATCGGAGAAATGAGGCAACACATGAGGCCAATAAATACGTAGCACATAGTTCAATGCCGATGGACTATAAAGGTACATAAATGTCAAAGAGGGACTGTTATTACTATACTGTATGCTCTTGAAGAAAAAGACTGAATGTGTTTTCTTGTAGTCTGACCTCTGCTGTGGTGAGTACGGTGTCCTCATCCAGGCTGAGTATAGCATCGGTGGTTATGGCGTTGTAAGGCAGAAAGCGACTGCTTATCACCTGGTATACATTGCAAAACACACAAACAGACGTAAAGTATGATTAGATGCTAGATGCTTTCCACTGATGAAATAAAAAATCAGAGACAGAAATCTATAAGTGGTGGAATATATTTCCTTCCCTGGTAAGACCTGCATCCTGTGCATCTTGAATTAATATAGGCAAATATGTTGCACTAGCTTTGATCTATGGTCAAAGCTAGTGCATAGCTTTGACCTGCCCTGAAAGGTCAAAGCTATGCCCTTGTCAGGTACTACTTTCAGGTTACCCTGACCAACCCTGGAAGTAGGTCAGGGTAAATTGTGGGATATTGCAGTCTCTGTGTTGTTGGTATTTCTTTTTACCTTCCTTTCATCTTCTATAACAATGACAGGGACAGAAGTGGAAGGCCAGTAGTGGTTGGGAGGTACAGGCTTGTCACAGTTCCACAGAATGATCACCTGTACAGAAAATAAGTGAAGCGTGGGCATCAATCTGAAAACATGTTCATATTAATTTGCAAAGCTACTTAAATGCACATAATGATGGTAAAATAGAAAACTACTGATGTTTGACAAACACTCTTCGGAATGGCAGTATGTGTAGCTTGAATGCCAACAGTGCCTGCTTTTGTGCTTATATCATAAATATGTGAAAGGAAATCCAACAGCCTCCTCCTGTAATTGCAGAGCCATACAATTTCAAATACAGAAAGACTTACTATACTTGTCCAGGCTGCAAACTGCAAGCAGGTGATATCAAATTAAAGAGCATAAATCTAGGGCTTCCTGGATTTCCTTCAGTGTGCATTAATGCATGTGTAACAAAAAGAAGTGTCAATATGAATCCATTGTGGAATGAAGGGTTGGAATGTAATAAAATTAAAATGGTAATATAAATATAACGTAAATAAATTAATAGTGACACAGAAACAAACATGTAAAAAAATTCTGTCATAAAATAATGTGTGTGAAACAGTCTCTGCTTTAATATATGTAACACATTTGTAACTGGAGAATTTGTCAATGTAGAAACATTGCAGCTATGATAAGTCTAGTCTGAGATGACAGCGTTATGTGTTGGGGTTTCCATTACCTGAGCACAGTACTGAGATTTGGCTACAGCCACAAGCAGCTTCATGACTGGCTGGGATTGGGAGACAAGTGGGGACACCACAAGGATGACTGCTGTAAACTTAGAGGAGGGCTTAGTACCTGAAAACATTTGTAACATTACAAAAGTCAGAAAAAAGGTAATATAAGTCTGTCAAGTATCTTCTGAAAAATTACAACAGACATCATAATAATCATCAAGGTCCTTAGCATACAGCAGCATGTAAATGGATGGTTTACTGACCCAGCTTAGCATAGTAGAAGGGGAATTCTGCCAGGTATGTGGAGTACTGAGGTAAAGTGAAAAGCCCTCCTGGCAGACTGTTCCACATGTAGTAACTCCTTGAGATGTGATGCTGCACCCGGTCCTGGATGATCTGTGAAAACAAGAGGGCAGAAAGAAATAAAAATGAATTGTCTTTTTTGTTTTCTGAAAAATGGTCTGTTGCAGTTGATAAATATCAATCAAAGGTCCACAATATTCTTTGTACAAGTGTGATTTAGATAAAAGTATATCGAACTCAAAATACAACAATTGTTTTCGTCTCACCTCAGAACAAGCAATAATTATGCCAGTCTTACATTCTGCTTGCAAACTGAGTGCCGACATCAAATTTCTGGCATTTATTTGGTGTGCACAAAAATCCAGCTTCATGCTTCCTGTCTGCTGTCTTCCTCTCTAAATCATTTATATTCCTTATGTGATGTAATCCCAAGAGCAGAACAATAGTCTGCTGCACAGCAAAAAAATTATGACATAATCCATAATGACATATATACAAATACTGTATATGTGTGTATGTGTGTATGCGTGTCTTTATGTATACACAGTAATCCCTCGTTACTCGCAGTTAATGTCTTCCAGGACCACCTGTGAGAAATGAAATTCCGCGATATAGCAACCAAATATTTTTTATATTATTTACAATAATTTAAACGTTTATGAACCCTCCCATACCCTCCCCACCTTATACCTGTATTACCTTTTCCCACACTCTTATAGAGAGTTTAAAACACTTTTGTATTAAAGAAAAGTTGCAGGAGGAACCGTGAGTCTCGGAACGCAGCGCACTTCCAGATGCTGTCAGCCAATAGCATGCGTGTACGATATTGCTTGACTACCTACTAAAAATCTGTGATGTAGTGCAGTCGCACAACTTGAAACGCGATTGAGCAAGGGATTACTGTATACAGTATAAATACCATCTTGGTTTTGAAGCTGGACTAATGCAGTTCTGCTGGTTTTTATGGTTGTGATTACATAACCTGTATGTTTACATTTAACTGATTTAAGTGTAAATGTAATAATTGGATAAAAAATTCAAAATTGTTAATATCAACAGAGGATAACTTCTTCGTATTAGTAATTTTATACTTGTGTATTTGAGTGCATTGTTTTCAGGCAAGTTAAATTCAAATTTATCTAAGAGCATATCAAATTTATCTAAGAGCATATAGCGAATGCCATCTAAGGATAATATCAGGTAAGACTTTTAAAAAGTATAAAAATAATGAAAAATAGAATGTGCCATTTCAAACAAATATAAGCAGTTCTGCAACTTTGGGTTTTAAAAGAAAAACATTAATACCAAAAACTGCAATGACACTTTTTTACATGCAAACAAATACTACATAGATATACACTAAGTGTGGACTGTTCAACTGAATCTAATGCATAAAGAGAAGTGAGTGCATACCTCCAATGTGGTTATTACAATCTTCTCCACTGAGTTGAAATATGCTTCCCATAGGAACTGGGTCTGCTGTCTCAGAGACAGGATCTGCCCCTGGCTGATGGAGCGCACAATAGAGGGGATCTGAGATATAAATAAGGACATGTGAGCACACTAACGCCACCATACAGTCTGCAATGACTGCTTTAATTTAAGTCCCAAAAGACATTGGCTATAAAGGATTTGTCATAATAAAGTAAGAGTCTCAGTTATATTTTAGTGTATAAGCTTCAGAAGACACTAGTCTCAATTCACACATCAGCATTGACCTAGGTAAGACATCTGAATGAAACACGTCTTTAAATATAATACAGTGTAAAAAAAATCCAAAAGGCAAACACATAAATAATCCATCAGTCAGTGACATTAGATTGGTGTTAAATTTCAACCTGTAATAGAAGCCTTTCGTCCCCAATCACAGACGCCGTATTCCAGTCAATGATCTCTGAAAACGGAAGCTCCCATCCGTTGCTCAGCATCACCGGCACACAAGCTGCCTGAAAGAGTGATAGATGGAACACATTCACGCAAACTGAACGCACTGTTGGATAATGAGATTTGTCTGTTATGTCTGTAAATCTACAGGCAATAAACTGAAGACAGACTGGAAATAAAAGCGAAAAAAATACAACTGAATGGCTTCTGGCCTGCAATATTTTGTCATCACTGCATAAGGAGTTTTCCAGGCAATTGAATCAAACAATTTAAACAGATGGGTTGACTCATCTTCAAGAATATTTCCATTAGCTATAAAGTGAATGCACAGCCTTGATAACTAATTATCAAAGTGGATATGTGCTTCATTAAAAAAACAAAACAATATTCACAGGAAAGGAAGACACATTTGAAAAAAACATGAACATTGAAACTTTGTGCAGCAGACTGAGGTTGCTTGATGAGCACACCAATGCATGTTAATGTCATTAACAAATTCGCCCATCAATTTTCTAATCTGAAGTGACTTTATAACGGACACTTCCAACACACACACACACCCAGAAGTGTGCGAGCACACACACAGACACACAGACACACAGACACACAGACACACACACACACACACAGACACACACACACACACACAGACACACACATACACAAACACACACACAAACCCCCACCATCACCACCACTTTTGATTGCTGCACTTTTGATCGCTGTCTTGCCTTCACCTCTCCAGGTCTGATGCTCTGGTTAGATGTACTAATATCTCCATGCACAACCCCAGAGGAAACTAACAATTTCACTCTGGTTGTTTTCCAAACATCTGCTTTGGAGTGAAGTCAATAAGTAAGAAAGAACTAACTGTGTAGAGGCAACTCATATTATTTTATCATATACCATATATCCATTCAAATGAGGGAATACAGTACAAGTACGCATACTACAGTTATATCAAGCATGTGTGACAACACTGACATGGCCTTTATCATCCCATGGATCATTCACCTACACTGGCTTGCATGTGGATTAACTAACAAATTAGGGAAATTCATGGCAGTAGGAAAGGATGCGCACAACTTTTTGGAGTCATTATAATGACCCAACTGTACGTGATTAAAATTTACTGGTTACAATATCTAGCTATGAGGGAGAAAATATGTACTGTATGTGTATCACTGACCTGTAAAGCCTCCAAGAAGCGAAAGGAACCCAGCCGTCGCCCTCGTGGCACCAAACAGAATGTGGAGTTGAATAGCAGCTCTTTGTAGTCATATCTGTAGAACGATAGGAAAGAAAGAATCCACCAGGTATTTAATAATTTAATGTGTAAATAACATAATTTGGATTCAAACACAGGAATCTAACATGAGCCATCACACCAGGAAAGTGATGTTCAGAAGCATCAGTATACTGTATGTGGTTTTATCTTTCAAAGCGCAGAGCTACAACAATTACTTGATACCGGGCCAAGGGCTCCTCACACAGTCTGAGAGCAGAGCAGAACACTCATCTCCTTTCCTACAAGAAAATACCTGAAAAGCACAGGTGGTTTCAGGGAAAATCCCATTCTTTGATCTCGACTCCAATTTTCCCGTTTCCCCACACATCTGTAAAACCTTTGCCCTCTCACCCGCACAACTCATCATCTTCTTTTTGTTTTTCACTACCTCCTCCCAATCTAAGCCTCAGTCATCACTTGCTTTGATTAGAAGCTGCTTGGGATTCCTTCAGTGTCATTATTGTAGGTGTGCCTGTGAGAGTGCACAAAAGAGTGTTTATTTTATGCCTCTTGTCACACTCCACAGTGTTCGTTGGACTTAATAATGTCTGTCCATTTTTTTTACGGTGAGTTATTCTGAACACGCACTTATTACATACTTGTAATTATGTAATTGTGTTTTGTTTTGTCCTTTGTGTGTTACATTTGTAGTCTGTGACATCAATATTTTAGATGTAGCAGGAATGCAGTTCTTCCAAGGAACCCACTGACCGTGTCTATTCGGCTTATTATTTGGAATTTTTCTACGTCAGTCTGACTCTTGTATGACAGCTGGTATGTTTACTCTTCAGCACCTCCTTTGTTCTGCCTATTTATATTCTTAAAATCCCTGTTGCAATGGAAAACAGAATCTGTTATTATGTTTTTACATTCTGTGAAGCGGTAATGTACTGTACTGTGTCAGTGTTTGTGTGTCCATGTTTGTGTGTCCGTCCATCCACCAAATATTTTCAAAACTTGCTGATAAAAAGATGAAACAAAAAACACATTACTCGGGCGGCAAAGGGGATGAAAATGAGATGATGACCTTGACCTTGAGAAAACTAGCTCAAGTTCAAAGCACGAGCTTTGGTCTGAGATATTTTCTATCCTGAGATATTTATTGTTCCTATCTCAGGAACCAGTACTATTTACCTGGTTTCCCTTCATTAGATGAGGCAATAAATGTACTGGAAACTCCCACAGTATGAAATATTTTGCTATGGATCATGGATGTCACTAATAAATGTTTTAAGGTGGTGTGTCATTAATTCAATGAAATCAGTCAAGACAGATATTATGCAATTAATGTCTGATGAACTTTCTGTAATATTTGACCAAAACCATTGATGTAATATGCAGATGGCTGGTGGCCAGCAGCCAGCAGTAGTGTATCACTCATCACAAAATAATATGACCGTAAGGGGTAGGGTTAGGGCATTTAATACTGTAAATGACATTTATTAATACTGTAGGAAAGTAGGGCAGTGCAATTCAGAGAAAGAGAAAAGACTAACAGGAAGTGAGTTGGGTAAAAAAAAAAATCAACCAGTGTCCTAGCAACAATAATAAAATAATATGACCGTAAGGGGTAGGGTTAGGGCATTTAATACTGTAAATGACATTTATTAATACTGTAGGAAAGTAGGGCAGTGCAATTCAGAGAAAGAGAAAAGAATAACAGGAAGTGAGTTGGGTAAAAAAAAAAATCAACCAGTCTCCTAGCAACAATAATGGATGGTGTGAATAAGAAATGCATGGCTGACTGTCTGACTGCGAAAAACAGCCAGTTTTTCCCCTAAAATCTGTACAGGAGACCACCCACATTCACAACTGAATTTTAGTCCATAATCTTGATAGTTAACATTTAATTTAATTTAATTTAATTTAATTTAAATCAAATATGATTTAAATTAAAAACATTTTTTACTCCATGCACTTCGTCATCATCAAAAATAAGCCAGCACAGCTGTGGCCCACTTTACTGCATGTGCTTTCCATCTGTACCACAAGGTACAAAAGAGAGTAGGTAATTTAGCTGAGGTGAACACAAAGCTTCCTACGAGAATCTGTGTAGTCCCCGGTCGACTGTATAGTCATCACTCATCTTGATTACGGGAAGACTTCCTGACAACAGCGAATTCCCTTAGACAAACTTGAGGAAATAAAGCAGATCAAGTACTACCATGCTCTCTCATCCCACTCCCATCATATACTGATGTCTTATCTCATCTTGTACTTCCTCTGTTCTGTCTTTAAGCTCAGTTCATAGGCAGCTAGCACTTAGCAAGACTGTTGCCAGGCTAAAGGAATGTCAGCCTGAAAAGAATGATTGAAACTGAGTCATTGGATGAAAAAGGAAACAGCAGAAGAAAAAAGGAACCAGTTGACCAACATACAGTGTGCTGTTTCTGGGACCTGCATGACCAGAGCCACCCATTGTAGGAATGTCACAAAGATCAAATGCCCACATAAAGTCTTATTTTGAACAACACAAAATGTAAATTAGACATTAGTAGATCCCTTTGTATAGGGACAGAGTTTGTATAAGACTTAAGTTGATCCTTAAATATGGAATTATTACACGAAAGAAACAAACTCAAGATCACCCTCATACAATGATGGATGTGCGTGTGTGTATGTGTGTGTGTGTGTGTGTGTGAGAGAGAGAGAGAGAAAGAGAGAGAGAAAGAGAGAGAGAGAGAGAGAAAGAAAGAGAGAAAGAGAGACAGAAAGAGAATGACTGACACCACTGAATTTAGTGTGGAGGATAACTGTGTGAAGACTGATACTAACTTGGATCAAGATATGAGGCTTGAAATACACCAGAGGCTTAAGGATAGGTATGGTACAGATTGTTGGCCAACAAGGAAGGACATTCAGTCATCTAACTTGCATTATTATCAGCATAGTTGATCTTGACTGTTTTTACCTGCAGCCATAAAAGATGAGTAACATTTTCAAATAATAGAACTGGTTCAGGTTGCCTTACGAAACATTGAGCTGGTACAAAAGAAAATGGACAGAAGAGCTTTAGGCAAAATAAGAAGAAAAATACATGTTATCAACTATGGCTTTATAGAGACTTGTTTTACATAAATGTATTTTTCTAAATGCAAACTAACATTGTCACAGTTAGTTGTTCAATGGTGAAATTATCTTCTTTTACTGTCTAACTAGTCTTTATTTGTGAGGTCATCATAATTATTAAAGGTCATATGAACTCTTCACATGCCATAACTTCAGTTAATGACGGTAGTTACGTCTAATTTGTCTACTTTTGAAAAATTGAGTGATTGAATTAACACCAAAAAGTAATCAGGCGCAGCGTAATGATTTCTCTGAGAATGAGTGGCATAAAGTCGACTATGTGGACTAAAATCAATCTATTTGTTTTCAGAACACAATCTGAACAGAGGGAGTTTTTAAAGTTGTTACACCAGATAACAAAAACCTTTTGTTATTTCCTAGAGGTACCTTGGGCTCATTCATTGTCTTCTGGTTAATAATGGAAATGTACTAAATGACAGAGTTATAAAGAATTTGGAGGCTCATATACATGGGTCTCAAACTCTACCACCCTTTTCTATGACTCCAGGTTCATCCACCTAATCGTTATGCTTCAAATTTTTGATCACTCTTTTTTCCTGCTTCCCCACCATCTCCACCCATCTCAAAGATCTCTTTCACCAGGAGAATCAAAAGGCAAACGCCTTTCTCTGATCATCTCTACAAGTATGTCTCAAAAAGAAAGTTACATACATTAAAGAACAAATTCACAAATACCTCACCAAAAATTGAAAACAGTCCTTGTACATAACATTGACAAGCACCTAACGTAACAAAAAATAATTCAAGCACAAATTAACTTCTAAATATAAATCCTTTCATGGTTTGGAAGAAGCTTTGCTGTACATCTAATTCCCCATTAGCTCAGTGATGACAATGAGAATGATGATTTGAAGTACTCTGTGGACAATGAAAACCAGAACAGGAAAGTACTATATGATGAAACACTTGCTGTTAATGGAACGGCTATGACAATGTGAGTGGCAGGGCTAACTTGTAAGGTTAGTGATAGACCCAATAATGTAATGTCCAGTCTGTAGTGTATATTTTTGATGTGTAAATATAACTTTAAATTTCTGATAATATGATATATGTTAATATGTTTACAATATGTGAATATGTAAATTTCATATGTTGCAAAAGTTTATATGTATGTATATTATTTAGGTATTTATGTTTGACACCCCCCCCCCCGCTGCCACGATCGCACAAATTTCCCCACCGTGGGACAATAGAGGTTTATTATTATTTTATTATTATTATTATTATTATTAATAATAATAATAATATCAATCTGGTATATCATTGCGCTCCATAAACAGTTTTTTTATGAACATAAACAAACCTAAAAATGTTTGACTTTTGTTCTTTGGTATTCTTTTGCTCTGGTCTCAGTCAAAATCCCGCACATGGTACTATTTTATCAGTTACAAGAATATTAGCCAATCAAATTTGAATAGTCAGAATCTGAATTGTAACCAATGGTTGCAGGTTTAAAGAAAATGTAGTAGTGTCAAAACTACTAAAAAAAATTCCTCAAAAACAAAGTAGAATGGAAGAGTACAAAGTTGCACAAAATAACATTGGATTATTTATTATTCTTGTATCCTTGATTAATAATTGGCTGCAGCCCTGAAAAAGAAAATAAAAGGTTTATTTTCTAGTTAAAGGCGTTCCCTAAAAATTGAACCAATACATTTTCTCATTTAAATCCCAAGAACAATAACCACTGGTTTAATTAATTCACTCATGCTGAATGAGTGAATTTATTATTTACACGGTGAGTGCATCACATTTTGAACACAGATGAAAGTTGAATTTATCGAAATGATCACTGAGCTTGAAGGAATAAAGTTACTCAGCCACTATATGATGCTTGCTGGAGATCAAGCCTTGATGACGATTCTTTTTCAGTGCTTGTTGTGAAAGAGAGATAAGTATAGGCCAGACATGTCTTTGTTCCTGAACCAAGCAAGGATGGATGGAAGAAGAGATAGAGGGACGTGAGAAGCAAGATGATTGGATCAGAACTGAGAATGGTAAAGGGAGCGCAGTGTCTAAAACACTGGAGATGAACAAAGTGGAAAGCAGATGGAAGCACAGGAAAAAGTAAACAGAAATATAATTATGAAAAAAGGAATAATATGAAGACAAATAAAATAAAAATGGATGTTTATGTGCAGCGTTATGTATCAGCATCAGATGTATCAGATTTTCCAAACATTATCAGAGTGAAAAATGCATCAGACCAAGCCATCCGCCTTCCAAAGCAACTATGACAAAAGCAATGACAAGGAGGAGGCCCTTTATAGTGTCTTCCTCAGGTGGGAATATAGGACAATGAAAAAGGGTTGTCCACCAGTGCACCTTTCAACAGACTTGTGTGCTTTGTCTGAATTAATTGAATCCAACAAGGCAGATGCTAAGATCTGACGCCTGGACTGAAGTCTGTTTTGAGGTGTTTCATGTTTGCTCGTGTGTGGGTATGATTTGGGAAAAACGTGGTCAGTGCGTCAACAAAGTCTCAGCCAAAATGCAGAACCATTGATGTGTGTATGAGTGAAAGTATGTAGCGTCGCTTTTTTTAGGACATACAAGGTGATGGTTTTATCCAAGTGCTTCCAAGGAGAGAGAGGCATTGAAAATAAGATGTGCAAGGAAAGTAAAGTAATATTTATATTGTTGGCATCTCATTGGTTATTTATACATTTTAAACAAAGAACAAGAATATGTGTCAAGTGGGAATCCATCCATCCATCCATCCATTTTCATTTCACCGCTTTAGCTACCGTCGCGGGTCAAGGGAAGCTGGCGCCTATTCCAGCTGGCCTAGGGTGTGAGGCAGGGGAAACTCCGGGCGCGACGCCAGTGCGCCAGAGACACAGCCAACCTCGCATGCACACACTCAACCGGGGAATTTGGGACAGGCCAATCAACCTAAAGCACATGATTTGGAGGTGGGAGGAAGCTGGAGAAGCCTGAGAGAATCTGAGGTGATTACACATTACCAAGTATACTTTCATCAGGTTTCACCTCTGAAAAGCGCCCTACAGAAAGTAAAAGCAGTTCCAAAGAAAACTGTAAAACACCCTGGCGTTTATTTCACACATTTAATTTGACTTGGCTTCATTGTTTTAGACAGAAGGCACAAGGCTGCTTCATTTTGCTGCTGACTGAGAGCAAATTAGTGCCTCGCCAAGTCTAACCGCCAAAAAAGAAGTGTAAACACAGTCTTTATCTCTCAAGAGGGAAAAGATTATTACTTCAGAATTACAACACCACAGAGAAGTCCCACTGCCTCTGTGACAGACAGCAAGATGACAGAGTAGTGGCAGTACTAATGATGATGGGAAAAGAAGAAAATACTGCCGTTTCTCCCATTGAATGCACAGAATTTCAACAACTACCAGAAATTTGTGTCCCTAGTTAAACACACTGGTAGTGGTCTTCAAAAAGTTGAAGAGGAAATGAAAATCCTTAAATATCTACCAATGAGTATGAGTTAAACAAGCTTTTCTTTTCCTTTAGAAGGGAAACATCAGCATCAAAAGGAAATTCAACAGATTTTTGTTTCAGTAAAGAAGAGTTTAATTTCAAAATTATGTGTCACTTTTTTTCAAATAATACTGTGCCTGAGAAATTGTTTATACAAAACTGTTTAACTAAAACATTTTGACATACTGTATATGATACAGTATTTCCGACTTGTTCTGAAATATCCTTGGCTCATAAAAGGCCAGCTTTGTGAAACTCCACTACATCTTCCTGATGACTGCAGGGGAAGGCCACCTAATCCTATACCAATACCGTGATACATACCATATGCATCTGCAAAAACATTGGTTCTCACTGATCACAAATAAATCCTAACTTATTTCAGCAACAACCAGGTGATCACAAACCTTTTTTATTCAACTAATTTGTTGCATTTCTTCTTGAAATTTACTGAGTTTAACATCAATGTAGATCCAAGTGAAAGAGAATAGGTTGAATTATGGATACAATCGCATCAAAGAATTAAAATGATCAATACACAGGATTATCATGCTCTGTGCTTGAATTAACCTCATCTCACAGTACCAGCAGAAGCCCTTATCAGGAACAGTAAGAAAAGCACAACCACATCTGTGTTTGTGTGTTAATGTAAGTAAGGGGGTTTTATCTGATGATCCAATCACTGCACAGCTCAGCCCTGAGGTGTCACTTGAATTAAGTTGTATCTCAGGGATACTTCATTAAAATAAATGTTTGACTTTGTCCACACCCTAACACTTTTGTGTAGTTAGTAGTTTGTTTGGCGGCAACCCCCAACTTTTTCCTTACAGTTTCATCCAGTACAACTAATCACATCCATCAAAGATCAAGGAAACGATGTCTCGATGTGATGTGATGTGCAGTGCACATGACACATACTGTAGTGTGTCTGGCAAGTAGGCATTCCTTTCCTTCTTCATCTCCATTGACATTTCAACTAGTAAAGATCAACTGGAACATGGCTGCCAAGAAAAATATGAGGGAAGAAGAGGGAAGGCAGAACAAAACATACTGGTACAATAATAATGGGGTGTGACAAAGTATTAATGTCATGTGGTCTAGGAACCAAATTTTTAAACATAGCTGTGTACTCTCTAGAGGACATCTGCAAGTCAAGTCAAGACAAATTTTCCAGTTGGACATAAACAACAAAAAGAATGGCAGAAGGCAATAAAAATGTCCTTATGAATATTAAGAACGCAACACTGTGCGGGTGACGTCTACATTTATTGAATCAATAAACTCTTTTTGGTTCGATTAAATATTTCCTGTGTTCCTACACTGGGGATATAAACTCTTCCACGGCAAACTTTGGCTGTTGTGGCTCTCCAAGAGAGTGTCTGCCTGGTCAAGTCTTCATCTAAACCTTCGTAAATCTTTGTACTTTGTTGTACAGTAATCCCTTGCACATTTGCGCTTCAAGAAGCCCCGGCTTCACCTCATTGTGATTTTTAGTAGGTAGTCACGTGATACCGTACTTGCATTCTTTTGGCTCACAGCATTCAGAACTGCGCTGCGTTCCGAGACTCACAGAACATAGTGCACTTCCGTGTATTAAACAAACACTTAAAAGCGCTTTAAACAATCTATAAGATTGTGGGAAAAGGTAATAGAGATATAAGGTGGTTTAATATTAGTATGGGAGGGTTCATAAATGTTCATAAATCCATTGCATCTTCTGGCCTGAAAGGTTTGCAAGTGTGGAAGTCAATAAAAAGACCAAGAATATGATGGTGGTGGATCAATCACTGATACTTATAATGGTATGGGAATAGTCTCAGAATGGGCTAGAAGACAGTTTTGAAATATTTTATTTTTTGGAATATTTTACCCCTGCCAGATATAAACAATATAAACAAAATCTAAACCTAACTGGGTCCCGTTTCATAAAGTGTACTAAGAAAAGCAAGCAATCCAATCAAAATCTGACTTGAATCAGCCTAACAAATAATTTCAAGCACAAATTCAGCAAAACATCTGAAACAGCCCTGACCTTTCCAAAAATATTTTGTAGTCTGTATGTATCATTTCTAGGTCTGCGTCAATGAAAAGTAAACACATAATCTATGTAGAGTGGTTTTGTGGTATATGTGTAATTTCCTCCGGGATTAATAAAGTATCTGTCTCTCTATCTATCTATATCCATCTATCCATATCTCCATCTCTCTCTCACTCTCTCTATCCATCCATCCATCCATCCATCCATCCACCCATCCATCTATCTATCAGCCTCCTTTCCTGCTTGCTGTATCACTCTACTCTTTCCAATGTGGCCAGTCTTCAATAGTGTGTTGCCAGGGCTGTGTTATAAGGATTTGGAACTGGAAGAACCTTCCAATAGTACAGTGATGTCACTGCAGAGTCACATTGTTGCAATGAAATGGAATGAAATGAAACCATGCCTGACAGAACACGGACTACAGGCTGTGTCAGCTAAAGTGTCAGCAATGCGATCATGCTGATAAGGAAAGCTCACACAGAAACCACAATGACTGTATCACCTCAGACACTATTTTGATAACAACAGGATGAAATGAAAAAATCTTCCAAATACAAACCTAAGTGTTATTGTAGATTAGACCAAACTAGAAAGGTCTTTTGCCAGATGGCCATTTCCAATACAGGCTAATCACCACAGAGCCTGACACACAAACCAGGCAAAACTGGTGCTTTACCATACAGCCTGCAGTCACTGTGATAGTATGCAAAACGAACTAGCAGTGGTCACCTCAGTCCCTGTGGAAAAAGTTTTGATTTTTTGATTTTTTTTTTTTTATAAGTTGGGGTGGTAGAATAACTGTTTCACATGTCCACTTAAGTGCACAAGAGGACTTCATTGAATATGAGTGTGAAACATTAACAACATTCTAGAGCTCATGATTAAAATCAGAAGTTTCACTGAAATGTCTGTAATCAGGATAGGAACTTATTAAACATATTTAAATAAATTAGTGCTGTCAGTCGATTAAAAAATTAATCGAATTAATTATAGGACTTGTAATTAATTAATCTAATTAATCACATTTGATTCTCATACCTGCTAAAGGCCCTAAAATAAAGGATTTGAATTCTAGGACATTACAAAAATGTAGTGCATGACTAATCAATAGAATACACTAAGAAGAGACAATTTGAAATCCCCATTTTTATAGGTTAAGTGTGCTTTATAAATGAAATTCAAAAGAAAAAAGGCCAAGCACATCAGCAAACCCAATTAGGCCGGGTGTATTTCTCAAAAATGCAATACGAATATAGTTAAATAAAATAAATAAAATTCAAAAATAAAATAAGGCTGAGTCTCAAATAGGCACACAAGCAGACTCAATCAAAATGAATACTAAAGCTGACTCAATACAGCAACTGAAAATGAATAGTATAACATGCCTCTAAATAACGCAAAAATTGCAAAATGCCAACAGGCTTTTCCTAAGCTAACGTTACAGGAACTGACAACAGACAACTCATTGTCCTTGACATGTTTTGCATTTTAATGATACGTTAGGCTGGTGCTGCTTCGGTGATATGAAAATTCTCTTTTACAAAAGATACAAATAATAACACTAATAATAATAATAATGATAATAATAATAATAATAATGGATTAGATTTATATAGCACTTTTCTGGACACTCAAAGACGCTTTACATCGGATCCATTATTCATTCACTCCTCATTCATACTTGGTGATGGTAAGCTACGTGTTTAGCCACAGCTGCCCTAGGGCAGACTGACGGAGGCGTCTACAGCGCAGATTGGCAGTGCAGAATCACTGCGTTTTTGTCGATAGTCCCGTCTTTGTTCTTTTTAGAAAGAAACTTTCCGCCCAAAGGTCCGAGTGGGCTTGCCTCGCTCTCCTGTGTTGTGTCCATCTCTGTTGTCAGTCACCCTACTTTTGACGAGTGGCGCAGGTACGAAGTGAATTCACTGCAACCTACGGGTCCCTCAATGGGCCAAATTTGCCACGTGCAAATTTGCCACTTGCGTTAATTTTTATAGCACGTTAATTTGCAGCGTAATTAATTAATCTAATTAACACGTTAAAGTGACAGCCCCAAAATAAATACATCACAGAAAAGCCTAATTTAGAACTCCTTGACTTTACATTATATATTGACCACTGGCCAGGAACAACTGATTCTACTGGGCGTTATATTTTACAAAAGTGCATTCAATTATGATACCCCAGGAAGCACCGTCAGAGGTACATTGGGCACTCAACTGGGTAAGGCTTCCCTGTCTTGATTTCTGGAGAGAACTTAAAATAGCTTCAATCATTCATTTGATTCTTTTGAAATGTTCCTATAGCAAACAGGCCCCTCTCTTGAACAGCATCCAGAAGGTCGATGGTGGTACAATACAGATCACACCACATTTCCCTCTAATGCTAACTGTTTGACTTGACTAAAGGCATTCCTTCCCATGTAGACTTCAAAAGTCAACAATATGGCACTTGGACTTTCAAGAACAAACACTTTTAATCCTGCTGGATTTGGTTTCCCAGGGACAAATTGATGAACTGAATAATGGTCGGAAAATTGCTAAATCTATTTCATCAACGCAGGCCTTGATTGGCCTGGATAGGTTGAGGTGTTAATGTATTAGTTATTGTCTCCTGTAGACCTAAACAAGCTTAGTGCTGAAAACTGAAAATTACCTCTTACATACTCATTTTGGAAAATTAATCCAAACAATAAAAAAACTCAACCACTTATGGATGCATGGACGGATGGATGAATGGATGGGTGGATGGATGGATAATAAAACATTTAAAAATAATCTTACCCGTATATCAATCTTACCTTTTGTCTTCTATAGAATGTGCCAGTTGGGATGCAAGTAATTTTGAAAAGACAGGAAAAAACAGCTAAAGACCCCACCCCTCCACATGCGGGATCATTTTAAAGCTACAGTTGTTCTTAGTAACAAATGTTATGAAATAGCCAAGTTGAATATATAGCATTAACAACATAAGCAACAATTAAATGTGTACTACAGTGCACACAAATTAACTCGATTTTAACTGGATTAACTGGAAAATGTGTTGTGATTAGCTTATTAAGTTCCACTAAATCGGACAATGAATAATATTTTATGCTCTCCGTTCAACTTTCTGTCATCCTTATAAAGCAAAGAATAATGAGTGAGATACTCAAATGTGACACAGAACTTTACCTTTAAGAGTAACCTTTGTACATTTTTGAAAAACAAATCAGAGAAAATAGTGATCTAAGAAATGGCAGTAGCATTAAAACGTTTTTGCTGATCTGTTCTTTATGAGTAATGCTTATAATTTGTATTTTTACTTTAAATATTTAGTAAATACTGTATTTAATATCTAGAAAGGCAGGAAAATCAAGAGTAAAAGGAGCAAAACCACTATGACCAAAGGAAAGGAAATGCTGATCCAATGTTCTAAATATAGCAGATAAAATTGTGAAAAAAGCATGTGAAGTTAATGCACAGGAACTCAAAGATCAACCATCCTCCCTGAATGATTATCGTTTTCCCCAAGCTCTATAAAGCCTGCATCAACTTGGCTAACAGCCCTTTGCTAGGGGCTTTGGCCAATATTGAGGATTAAAACCCTGCTAGTCTATAAATACACTTAGTAGACAAATGCCAGCATCCAGCCAGTCATTGCACTCACTTCTTGCTACTGGTTGGCTGGAATGCATTTTTTCTTTTTTTCAAAATTTCTCTCGCTCTCACTTTCTCCTTCACTTTCTCAGACTCCCACTGTTCTCTCTTTGTATTCCACCAATTCACTTTCTCAGTTTGTGTCCCACTCCAATGTGTATCTCCCATCATTTCCCTCTCATACTCTCTCACTTGGCAGGACCTCTTAATTGGAAACAAGCTGTGAGAGGGATTTCAGTTTGAGGTTAAAACTGCATCTGACCTGCCTCCTGCTGTATCTTTTCTTCTCTCCTTTGGCTGTATTACAGACTTGTATGCTGTGACCGTGTACAGCTATCTGAAGGACAGAGTTTAAGAAGTAGGGAGCAAAAAGTTGACCGCACATACTGGGTCAAAACAGCAGTGCTCCAAATAAGATACATTAAGATAAGATAATCCTTTATTAGTCCCACAGTGGGGAAATTTTTATGATTGCAGCAGCAGTATCCAGAGAGGATGGAAGAATAAGATAGACAGCAGCAGGATAGAGTAGTAGAAGAGAGCAGAAGAAATTTAACTCCATTTCATTTCACCTTATGGAGACATACTTTAACTAACTTGTGAAATTCAAATATGGAATATTGCTTGCAGTCTCAATTCTTCAGAAAACCCTGCCCATTCAGAACAGGAAGTAGCCAAGAATTCAGCTGGAATTCTTGGCTACGCACATGCTATTGGTAGACAGCATCAGTGTGTGTGTTGCGGTCTGAGACTCATGGAATGTAGCACACTTCCGTGTATTAAAGAAACACTTTTCTTTAATACAAAAGTGTTTTAAACAGTTGATAAGAGTGTGGGTAAAGGTAATACTGATAAAAAGTGGTTTAATATCAGTATGGGGAGGGCTTTCAACTTTTAAATTACCGTTCAACTTTTAAATTACCGTAAATAATAAAATAAATAGCTAAATCGTGGAATTTTTTTTTCATGGGTGGTCCTGGAACGCATTAACAAGGGATTATTGTACTTTTAATTAAGGAGCGCATCACGTTTAATGCCCGTAAGTCCCCTGGGGTAGGCTCCAGCCACCCCTGTGACCAGCGAAAACGTAAGAAGCGGTTTAGAAAATGAATGAATGCATGAATAATAAGCTTTTGGGGACATGGTCCTGTCAAATACAATTTTAACTATCTGAATTCCCTGCAGGGCGGCACGGTGGCGCAGTGGGTAGCACTGCCGCCTCACAACACGGCGGACCCGGGTTCGAGTCCCGCTCTGTGCGGAGTTCGCATGCTCTCCCTGTGTCTGCGTGGGTTCTCTCCGGGTTCTCCGGCTTCCTCCCACCTCCAAAAGCATGCGCTTCAGGTTGATTGGCTGGTCCCAAATTGCCCGTAGGAATGAGTGTGTGTGTGAGTGGTTGTATGTCTTTGTGTGTGGCTCCGCGGTGCACTGGCGTCGTGCCCGGAGTGTCCCCTGCCTCACGCCCTATGCCACTGGGATAGGCTCCAGCTCCCCGTGACCCGCTGCGGCGGATATAGCGGTGGTCATATGACAATGAATGAATGAATGAATGAATTCCCTGCAAAAGAGGGAAAGTCCCAACTAAACTGCACTCCAAACAAAAGAAACCCCAGAACCACAGTTTACCCAATACCCAAAGAGAACAGGCAAACAAGTCATTCATAAAAAAATATAAAAATAACAAGAACAACATCAACAACACGTGTGTGAATGAGAAGGACTCCAGCTCATCCTCAACAGAGAAAAAAACAATCCAAAGGGATAAAAAATTCTTAAAAATTCATGTGTTGTTCCCATCATCACTAAACATTGTCAGTCACATCAAGCTATTCAAGAAAAATATGGAATTCACTGCATAAGCTATTGTTTAATAAAAAGCATTAATTTTAGCCTCACACAACAGATATGATAAAAAAAAAATCTAGGGTATACACATAAAAGACTGTAATGGGAAACAAGTGAGTCTAAATAGCCTAAAGCTGTGTTCAATTAAGAAAAATCACTGCACAGTGCAAAATATTTCTCCCAGCTCTGGCACAAACAAACTTCTCTTTAAAAATGTATAACTGACTAAGAAATGCACTTTACACTTATCCTCTTTTTTGTACATAGAACATTGAAAAATTGTTAGCTATGAACATTTTCAATCCAGTTTCAGGCTTTGCTGTAACCAAAGAATCACATTTTTCTATCTGATACAACAGCCTTGTGAATAAATAATGGAAGCCCAAAGCCATTAAAAGAACCCAGAACAAGGAATACAACTCTTGAATAGATTGAGCCCACCATCAATCCATAATCTGTTGACTAAGTGATACTACCACTGTTACTGAGGGTATACTAGAACAGACAAGACTAGACAGAATAGAATCCCCACCTGTATATTTGAAAAAGCTCACTTGAAAGTCTCACGCTGTCACTAACTCCACCCATTACCTGCCAATCAAGCGCCCAACCAATCACGGCACCCAACCAATCACAGCGCATCTGCCAGAAGGAATCACGTGAACAATATGGCGTAAGGCATCTGCTATGTTAGGAGAAGAAATAACTATACATGGACTTCCCAGGTAACATCATTTTAGAGTGTCATAACTGTTCGAACAGTTTTCATGTTTTTGAGCAGGGTGTCCAAACAGCAGGAACGACACAGAAAACGGCAACAAATTCTGAGTGAAACTAGCGGGCTAGCACGAACAGTCTGTCCAGCTATGGTTTCCGTTTGGAATGGGACCATCGATGTAGTATCCAAAAGGCTCCTCGGGCATCTGACAAAAACGCTCTTTAAGTAACTATATACAGTTCTGTTAATGTAGTCAGCTAACAGAACTATCATTTCTCCAAACTGTCTTTTCCACTTGCTCTTTTGACAGGTGCCTTTTCCTATAACGTTAGCTCCTTTCCCAATCTCACGATTAGTTAGCTTTCTTTCTCCAGTTAGCCTGCTAACATTCATCTACGGCTTCGCAATGTCCGCCCAGTGCATTCCATGATTTGCCAACACAAAGTCGTTTCGTCACTACGTTGATTTTTAACTACGTTGGGTGTGCTTGGTTTATAATACCAATACATTTGTTTTCATATGTTTGGTAACTAAATATGAATGTCATGAAGCTGATTTACCTTCAAACTGAGGCAGAGACACACATGACAGTCCTCTTATGATCAATGTTTAGATGTCAAGAAAGTGCTTTAGGACCAGTTTACTGTCCTTTACTGTCACTCATTCTGACAGTAATCCATATTTCCTCCGGGATTAATCAAGTATCTATCTATCTATCTATCTATTACAGCAAGATTTCATATTTTTCAGACTCCCTGAATTTATGTAATCTCACAAAATCTAAACCGAGCAAATAGCAACAAAAAATAATGAGTTGACATGGGGATCTGTCACAGCAGGGGTCACCAAGGACAAGTGTTGGGGCCAGGGCATTCCTGATTGATGCAGTTGGGTTTTTCTGGGAAATAACTGAGCAAACAAGGACCAGAGTGGCTTCCCCTCACTGGCACCAGCACTTTGTCCACACTAATCCACTCCAGAAAGCCTCAGTCAAACATCCACCACATAGTCAGAAACAACATAGCACAGTCTAAAGGGGGACACAAAAAGTATCCAACGGTCCAAAGTTACAGATGTGAGATGTACACCAGCTTGCCCATCCGATTTGGGCAAAAAGCAGTGAAACTTAAGTGTAGAATTGAGTGAAGACCACAAAGAAACTTTCAGAGGAGCAACATTGCCTTCAAAACGCATAAGTATGTCTTCTAAAAGCTTCAGCTGGTGCAGCATTTTCAGTGCAGGCCTGTTAGGATTTTTTCACCACAGGGCTTGAATGCTAAATAAAAGCACACCTTGGACAGAAAGAAAAAGTAGAAAGCTGCTAGAGAGGAATAAAGAAACAAAAAAAACCATCTTAAAATGGTGTAGCTACAGTGATGTGAGGTCAGGGAAGACAGGTGAGGCGCGGAAAATGGAAGAAATAAAATAAATGGTTATATTTATCCAGTGCTGTGTATTATAAAGTCATTTTCCATTTGACGTCACTAAATTTAGATTATTTTTACTCAAAATTGCTGAATTTTCACATTTACTGCTGAAATACTGAGAAAAGACATTGGGTGAGGCAGCAGCCACGCAAGCCCCACCATGGATTGCACAATGACTGGGCTAGATGGGCTGGTAGCTAAACAGTGAGACCGTTATACTATCTCTCTATGTGTCGCTATTAAAATGTTCACACATGTTTGCTATATGAACTACATTTCCATAGTTTAGCTAATGTATATAACATACAGTGTTTTTGTCAACAACTGTATGTGTGTAACGTCTTTCTTGAGTTGAGCGATTCTAAAACGACTGGAAAGAAGCATTAAGTGAGGCCCGCACTACTCCTGCCTCATGGTAGGGGGCGCTGGTGATCCCAGGGATTCTTCTTGGGACTCCTCGGCCACAGAGTAAGTGACAGCAAGCTCCAATCTATAGTCAGCAAGTCAAGTGTAGCCATTCATTTGTTTTTTCGGCTGGCTTTGCCTTCCTATAAAAATGGAGGATTAAATATCTCAACTCAAAATTTTTTTGATGCTTTTGCTCGGAAGGAGCTGTGCGTGGACTTCATTTATAAGTAAACATGACGTATAAACAAACATGTAGGTAACAACATTTTTTTAAATCACATATGCGTATTTTTGTGTTAGTTTGTATGTGTAAATAATTCTGCTATGAGACTTTAAACATAATCCACTCACTGTTGCTAATTAAATGGTGAATGAGCTACACTGTAGGTTCATGTTTGTCTCATTATGATGAAGTCAGTGCCTCACCAGCCATGAACCTCACCGCACATTCCTGTATATGCTTTCAATTATCTGAAGGTAGTTATCTTCCAATTTTAGGACGGGATAAAATATCATGCAAATTTTTTCTCAGTCATGTTAACTCAACTTTTACAATGACGTGTTTGATGCATACTTGAGATATCACACTAGTGGAACACCTGATGCTGCATTCAACGTCATACCTTTGATTACGAATGGTTAGCTCACTTTTCAAAAAGATTTAGGAGTTTGAGGCTAAAGACAGTATTACTCAGCGTTATATTTGTTTTCAGCAAGTTAGAGAAGCTAAAACTGTCCACATACATTTGTTCACTAAACTGTTTTGTAAGTGCAAGTGACAGCTGGTCGGTGAATTTGTGCTTTGTGGCACTGTATTGACAATTTTGTCAGAGAGGATTAGGAATTATAGTACAATAACAGGCAGAAGGATAGACCCATTAAGAGCAAGAAAGGCACATTCATCTCTAGCTGAATACAAGGCTATGTGGACAGATGGGCATATCAAACAAAGTAAATTAATAAAACAGCTTTTGTGGCTGACATTAGAGCTGATCTACTTATCAGTGCCTCATGATGTATAACTTTGTAAATAAAGACATATCATATGAGAAACATTAAAAAGCATTAAGGGTTCTCTACTTCAGTGTTTCTTTTATTATAGAGTAATATTCAGAATTTGAAGGTAAAAACTAATTCTGCTGCAAAAACATGGGGTCTTGACAGCTCTCAGGCCATGTGGCATTCTGAAATACAGTGCGCCCTCGCGAATCAAAGCTCGCAACTTCACCTCGTCGCAGATTTTTGATAGCCAGTCATGTGATGCCATACGTGCATTCTATTGATTCTGGAAGTGCGCTCGGTTCCGTAAGCGTCGGACTTACGTGAGACACAAAAGTGCTTTGAACAGTTGATAAGAGTGTAGGAAAAGGTAATGCAGATAGAAGGTAGTTTAATATCAGCATGTGGAGGCTTATAAACATTTAAATTACCATAAATAATAATATAAATAGTTTGTCCCTCTATCGCGGAATTCCTTAATGGCGTGTGGTTCCTGGAATGCATTAACAGCAACGAACGAGGGCGCACTGTGCTATCATCACATACTGCGCTTACTTTATAGGGAATATAAGGATGGATTACTTATATACATAACAGACTTACAGTAGTCATCTGACTAGTCATCTGGCACTCAACCAAGAACAAGGAAGCATATAAGTAAACATTACCACTAAAAAAAATGACCATAAGACTATAAAATGTTGTGATAAATAAACATAATCAGACCACTGCCAGTTCTTTAAACAATTCTATAAGGTTAAGACAGTGTACCATGGTTACAGAGCCCATTTTGAAAAGTCAGGCTTCACTCCAGTGAGGAAACTGGTGTTCTATCAAAATTTTCATATTAGACATAACACTTATGGTAAAGACAGGCAGTGCCAAATAATAAGAATTGAACCAGGAACACATAAACCATTACACTGACAAAAAAGACAAGGGTTTGACAGAAGGCAAGACAAGAACATACATTATTTTGGTATAAAATGAAAAGGAACCAGTCATGGTTCTACTGTAAACAAATGTCACTTACTTGTCATACTCAGCGTTGTCTATGTCACAGCGTGCATCCTTGTGCTTCTGCCAGTCTTTCCCATGCTTACAGGTGGTCAGGAGGATCACGTCCTCTGTATTATGAATATGGTATAAAGCGTTTCTCGTTTCTGACCCTATTCCAGTTAGGTACCTTTTCCCCTTAAAAACAAGCATGTACTTTCTTTGAGGCGGAAGGCCGTTATATTTCAAGTAGCCACTTTCACCTCCTGTCTTAGGATGGTCTTTAGAGAAAAGAGGAAGGGAAACATCAAAGTTAGGTCTAAAGTTATCAGTGCCGATGCTAGCTTTGGCCAACATGGCGAAGCCAATGTCAAAGTCAAGATCTTCTTTGTAATCTGGCCAAGAACCAGAGTATAAATTAAAGATTATGTGGTTTTTGCCCCCATTCCACAGAGGAAGATTCTGAACTTTTGTTTTCATGTTATTTACAAAGTGAGGTGAAAGATGGTCCTGATCCAGAGTGTCCAAACCTAAGACAAATAAACATGCTTTTCCTGGGTCTGGTGTATAGAACCTGGATTCTTCAATAGTTGACAAGATATTCTGATAAGTGTCTGAGATCTTCTCCCCTCTGTGTCGGGGGTAGACGTAAACTTTGAAACTCCTCTTCTCACACAGAGAGAAATCAAAGCAGGAGTCCATCCTACAGTGTTTTGCGGGAAAAACGCCAGAGTCAGCATCACTCTTCAAGCTAGGAGTTATCTGTCTTTTGTCATCATCGCTCCTGCCTTCCTCCCACAAGCCGTAAGGCTCAATGTACACGGCTTCGGGACGCCAGCGCGTCCCGGAGTCGCGGCCAGACAGTAGATTCTGTATTCCTCCAAAACAATAGAACAGAACAAAACACACACTGGCGGAGACAAGGACTAAGTAGCGTTTTTTGGCCTGCATGTGTCCTATGATCTGAGATAAGATGACTGACGGTAAATCCAAGACGTCCCCAAGTTTTAATTTCACCACCTCCAGCTGGAACGCTCCGCCATCTTCCCCCGGGCCGCAAAGGCTGTGCGCTCACGTTTCCCACCTTATTCTTCAGATGGCTTTCAAAAGTCCAAAGCATGTGGGCGATTTGTAGCGTTCATCCACCCCGTCCTCACGTAAACAGTGGTATCGGCTAAATGACATGCGTTTCTCGACCCGATCCGCTTTAAAACTGGGGTGCAATTACGCCTTTGTACAGTTATTTCATCTCAAATAACTAGTTTTTCCAGCATGTAATGTGTAACTCCTGCAAAATCGAACAAACAGTGAAACAGTGGAGCTTGACTCAGTTCCACCTGAAAAAGCCGTCTGATCCTGACTCCTTCAACAGTTTACTATAGTCACCAATGGAAATTAGCAAGTAGCGGGCAACGGAGCCCTAAACATGAGAAATGTCCAGTTTGAGATAATATAACAATTATTTCACTGAACGTTTCCATACATACAGATGTGTAACCGCTACGTCTATATATCGGTTTCTCTGATTTAGCTTGCTAGAATACAAACAAAGTGGTTGATGTTAGTTTCTGTAAACATCCCTAGTTAGCTTGCTAGCTAAGTGGTCGCATCAAAGTAGCTTTAAAATCCAGTTGGGAGTAAAAGACAGCCAGTTAGTTTTTCTCCTACCGCTGAAAAACATGTATTATCATTCAAGCAAATTGTCCTTCGCTCCTTCAACAGTCAAACTGCTCTAGTCGCATCATTCAAGTGGTCGCTCATACGCAGGAATGCGACGTACAGGAGACTGCGAGGCGAGTGGAGCATCACGGCAGTCCGGACTGCTACTGATGATGTTGTGTGACGTCCTTCCATGGCTCGCGCGCGCTACCATTGGTCGGCGTCACGCCCGAGAGGAGCGTGGCTTGTGGCGCACGCGTTCACGGGAGAGCCCGTTACGCAGTAGAGAGGAACGAAAACATGCGCTGGTGAGATCCAAATACTGTATCTGAAACGTCGACGGTGTTACCAAACTTTACACTTTTAGAAAAACAAATGTATTGATTATTAATGTTAATTACACAACCGGCCAAATGAGACATCAGCAGAGCCAACAATAAAAAAAAGAAGTATTAAACCCACTAACTACCTGAGAGAAGTGAATCGAAAAGGGAAATAAAGTAGAGGAGTTTCTTTACTTTACTTTGCACTCTATAATTGACTTCATACACCTTTACTTTCTATTTATTTTATTCACCACAGGCATCATTAATTTGTACAGTTGGACTTTCAATGATCCCATCGCTGATTAAAGATTTATCAGTTGTTAGAAATAACCTGAGGGTGGCTCGGTGGCGCAGTGGGAGTCACCTCACAGCTCGAAGATTCTGGCTTCGAGTCCTTTCTGTGCGAGTGTTTGTATGTTCTCCCCGTTCTCTGCAGATGTTCTCTCCGGGTTCTTCGACTTCCTTCTACGTCTAAGAGCATTTAACTTATGCGAATTGATCAATGCGAGTGTGTGTATTAGATGTTTTCCTTCACTCATGTGGCTCCGGGGTGCGCCGCCGTTCACCCGCGTCCCTTTGTCCGCCGGGAAAGGGACGCGGTGACCAGCAAAGCGGATGAATGGATAGATGGATGGATGGATGGATGGATGGATGGATGGATGGACGGCCGGATGGATGGTGGATGGATGGATGGATCTTCTTCTTCTTTTCCTTTCGACTCTTTCCCTCGGGGGTCGCCACAGCGAATCAATTGCCTCCATCTAACCCTGTCTTCTGCATCCTCTTCTCTCACATCAACTACCTTCATGTCCTCTTTCACTACATCCATAAACCTCCTCTTTGGTCTTCCTTTAGGCCTCCTGCTTACCACATTTCGTGAATAAATATTGAAATCTTTTCATTGTTTCCATAAATGAAGTAAGATGGACAGAAAAGCTGTCACCCACCCCAATAATATGTCGCCTTTTACTGTGTTCATGATGAACAATAATATTTATTGCAATACAGGGAAATGCATAGACCTGCTTATCTCAGTAGATCATGTAAAACCTATTCTGAAACTTTCTTCACTAAAAGGTGTTTGCCCTCTGATAATGGAAAATGTAGATGCCATATTTTTAAAATTCTGCATATAATGGGACAGCTCCAGTAAAATCTGCTGCAAGATGACCATTTCTGTGAGATCTGTGTGTTTTGCACAAATTGGTAAAAAGCTTGGAAGAATGAGAAGCTCCTCAGGAGCCCTGGTCCAGCTCTCTACTTTGCCTTGATTTCCCATGGGCCACTGATCAAAGATAGGGAAACGTGATGGTCACCTCATCCTATTCTCCTGTTCTCCTCTTCCTGTCTCATCCTGCCTGGCTTTCCCACTCTCTCACACCTTCTGCAGGTCACTAGCATTCTTTCCATCTACTCTTTCTTTCATTCCTATAGCCAATTTACGAGTGACTCGCTGCCAGTGTCTGATGTGAATGGATGGATGTTTTTGCACCTCTACCACTACAACGATCAGATGTGCATTGTTCATATGTCACTCGTTTTGATTCAGGCTCTTTAATGTCATCTATCCATGTGGAACTGTGACAGGCTTTCACTTAGTGCTATAACATGTGCAATACTGTAATACTTCCAGTAGACTTGGTGACAGGGAAAAGACAAATGAACAAAAATATATGCAACTGGATTCTAGGAGAGATAAAAAATAAACGTTAAAAAAGTATCCGTTGCATTTTGTTTTAGTCTAGCTATTATCTGCAATTTAATGACAATATGGAGATACTGTCCTCCTGCTGTTGCATTGTGTTTGTTGAGCTGAGCACCAATCAGATTTAGAGCAGCAGGGTGGCTGAGCAAGAGCAGAACCCCCACTGTGTAATACATGCAACCATGCCAATATCTAATTTGGATGCACCCAGGTCAGCATAGTTACCCAGCCAGCCGTCAAGTCTGCCATCCAAGCAACCAATCAGCCAAATGGACTTTCATTATTTCTCTCAGAGTACATTTTGAGGTCATCAGTTTGTTTTTCCCCAATAGCTGTAAAGCAACACCAATTTTTTAAATAAAATCTTAACTCACAAAATCTTAGTCACATCTGTGTATGACCACAGATGTGCACAAACTGATATGTGGGTGTGTAAATACATATGATACGTATGTGTGCCGTATTCCTGCCGAGTATTAGGATGAGATAATTTAATGCCCCTCCTGACTAGTACTGATAGTTTTGGTGAGCGGCCTCATCCATCTGTGTTGATGTGGAAACGCAGGATTGCTGGACCTTGTTTTTACTGGCGAAATAATCTTAAGACAAGAATAAGAACATATGCTTTCTGCATTCTCAAGAAAAAAACTCCTGTGAAATCCATGACCTTAAATACCACAGGAGAAATAACATTTTCAGAAATAATGGGGGTCATTAAAGTTTGTTTTTCAGTAGAGGGTAAGTTAATACTTTGCAATTTTAGTCATATAGAGTTTCTGTTCGAGTTTTTACAAGATTTTTGAGGAAAGAGGATGCTTCCCACGGCCTCATCATTTGTTATACCTTTGACTTTGCCAAACCGATAGCGTCAGTTGCTTCTAGAAGCTGGTGCCCTGCAGCGGTGTTCTCACAACTTAACCGCTTGAACAGCAAGCAGACTGTGTGCATAATCTCAAATGTCTAAACACATGCTGTAGACTTCCATTTCAAAGCAGTAATGATACCAGACTATACTGAAACGAGCAACAGACAGAATAACATTTCCATACCCCGAAGAACACATCTTGATCATTGTCTGAGGATTTCATTGCATGACTCTCAATGTCATTAAAGCATTTCTGCAACAGGAGGCCATAGTAAAAGGTTGACTGGATTTGGAAAGACTTCCCTTGTTCTGTCCTCTATTTTCTGCCAACTGCGAAAGTAATAAGGTCATAAATCTGAATGAAGGTATGGAAGGTCTCCTGTGACCCTGTTCTAGTCAGAAGGAATTATATTGCCCTGTAAGAACTCAGATTAATCATCATAAGTAAAGCGATACAGGATATTTAGTTACTTCCTCGATTAATTACTGCACTATGATATAATTATGATTACAGTATTATCACATGATCAGTTGGATGTAAAGATTTCAAAGAAATGGACAATATTTTTCAATGAAGGACTGACAGGTCTGGGTTTTTTTCCTGGTGTGGATACAGTTCTGATTATTTCATCCGGCTGCGTTGGTCACGGTACATTCGGGGCTCTGGGCCTGTTTGTGATCCTGGGTCACTCTGTTGCTGTGGATCTGCAGTCTGGATTGTTTGGTGAGCCAGACTTTCTGGCTTCTATTGGACTCTGATGGGCCCTGGGCGCTGATGTGATTTCATGATCCTGGCCCAGCACACCAGGGTCTACTAGAAGTTGATTTTCAGTGTTGATTGGTTCCTTTGGTCGTTGTTGAGCCAGCCTTCTCTGTCCAGTTCTCATGACTCTTTTATGTCGTCACTGGTTGGGTGTGTATACTCTCTAATGAATCACGTCCAGTGTGAATACTTTTTTTTTATGTCATTGTGTCTTTTGACAATGTGGATCACACACACTCTAAACCTCTTTGAGGACAGATAGAGATTAAGTGCAAAAAAATCTTGTTAATCTAGTTCTCAAAGAAAGAGGGCTGGTAATGCCCCCCCCCCCATGCACACAACACACACACACACACACACAAAGTTGCTCACACAGACAAATAATATTTATCAAATGCAAATTATGTGTGAAGGCGTAAATTCCACCTGAATTTGCTGAAATGTGAGTTTCTATTTGTGGTAAACCTGAAAGTCCTGAAGATTTTTTAACTCTTTTTGCCAGCTTGTCTGTTCCTCTACCTCTTCCCATCTATCTTTTATTACCATTCATGTTTGAGCCCTTGAAATTAAAATCCTTGGAATCTTGCTGTGAGCTGTTTGAATTCCATTTCTTTGCTCAAGCAGAAGACTGTCTATAAGTTTTGTGTGAATCTTTTAATCTTCCTGTCTAGCTGTCATTATTTGGAATTGTGTAAAAAAGAGTAAAGCCCTGATTTTTGTTCTTCACTCTGGAGTCTGTGTTTGCATGGTGGGTATATTTGTTCACCGATTTGAGTAATCTTAACAGCATGACAACATGCATGTTGGAGCATTTCACAGAACAGAGATCAGGTTCAATGAAATATTTCACCTTTTTTCCACATTTTTACACCTAAATATGATTTTTATCATCCATCCATCCATTCATCCATCCACTGAAACCGTTTTAATGCTACTATGGCAGCAGTAATGACTTGCAATGAAGGTAATATCTGCGGCTTGATCTAATCTGATATTACAACATTACTATGATGACATTTAGATTTATGCCCTTAAACCAAATTTATTAGCCTTGAAAATCATTCTGGGAAGTGTTGCGACTTCCAGTGGTCATAGTGTAATAAACCCTCTACTGGCTGGTCCTTTTCTTTCTCTCTGCATTGTTTTGCAGTGAAAATTGAGTTTAATTTATACTGATAAAAATCTTGCTCTGTAATGTGCTGGCAACACATCCAAAGCATACCCTGCCTCTTGTCCATAGTCAGCTGGGGTAGGAAACAGCAGCACCGGTGACCGACAAAGCTGAAAAGCGGATGTAGAAAAGACAATTACAGTCATCTAGTCTACAAAAAAATGGATGGATGAATGGATGGATGGAGGCCCTGGGTGTTGAGCGGCTGTCATGGGTGCCTGTTTAACATAGCTTGGAAGTCTGTGACAGTACCGAAAGAGTGGCAGACTGGGATGGTGGTTCCTCATTTTAAAAAGGGGGACCAGTGGGTGTGCACCAACTACAGGGGCATCACACTCCTCAGTCTTCCTGGGAAAGTTTACTCCAAGATGCTGGAAGGCAGGCTCCGGCTGAATGACGAACCTCAGATTGAGGAGGAACAATGTGGGTTCCGTCCTGGTCGTGGAACAACGGACCAGCTCTTTACTCTTGCAGGGATCCTGGAGGGGGCTTGGGAGTATGCCCATTCAGTCTACATGTGTTTTGTGGCTTTAGAGAACGCATACGATCGGGTCCCCAGGGACTTACTGTGGGAGGTACTGTGGGAGTATGGGGTGAGGGAGCCTCTGCTCAGGGCCATCGAATCGCTGCACGCCCATAGTGAGACCTGTGTTCGAGTTCTCGGTAGTAAGTCAAACTTGTTCAGAGTGGTTGTTTGCCTTCGCCAGGGCTGCGCTTTGTCACCAATTCTCTATCTCGTTTGTCATGGACAGGATATCGAGGTGTAGTCGTGGTAAAGTTTTACATTTTGGTGGCCTGAGGATTGCATCGCTGCTTTTTGCAGATGGTGTGGTCCTGTTTGCATCATCGGCCTCTGACCTGCAGCACTCACTGGTCCAGTTTGCAGCCGAGTGTGAAGCAGCAGGGATGAGGGTCAGCACCTCAGCAGGAAGCCGGTGAACTGCCTCTTTGAGTGGGGAATGAGGTCCTTCCCCAAGTGAAGGAGTTTAAGTATCTTGGGGTCTTGTTCACCAGTGGGGGAACAATGGAATGTGAGATTGGACAGAGATTTGGGGCAGCAGGAGTTGTATTGCAGTTGCTTTACTGCACTGTTATTATACTGCAATAAATAGAGAGCCAAGCCGAGAGGCAAAGCTCTCCATCTACTGTTCAATCTTCGTTCCTACCCTCACCTATGGTCATGAGCGATGGGTCATGACTGAAAGAACGAGATTGTGAATACAAGCGTCCGTAGCTGGTGTATTCCCGAGAGATAGGGTGAGAAACACTGCTATTCGCGAGGGGTTCAGAGTAGAGCTGCTGATCCTTCGCATGGCAAGGACTCAGCTGAAGTGGTTTGAGCATCTGGTGCAGATGTCTCCAGGGCGCCTCCCTAGCGAGGTGTTCCTGGCACGTCCAGCTGGGAGGAGACCTCAGGGCAGACCCAGGACCAGATGGAGGGATTATATCTCAACACTGGCCTGGGAACGCCTTGGGATCCCCCAGTCAGTGCTGGTGGATGTGGCCAGGGAAAGGGAAGTTTGGGGTTCCCTGTTAAAGCTGCTGCCCCCGCGACCCGACTCTGGATAAGCGGGAGAAGATGGATGGATGGATGGTTGGAGTTATTCAATTCTATAAATAGATCAGGGTTCACGATTGCTTTGTTTAGTTGTTTAGCATGTATTATTCAGACTTAACAGCACATGCGGTTTTCTCCATTTTCCAGGAAACTGTTATGTGCATATTGCTCACCAAGAATGTAATTCAGTTTGTATGACATTTATTCACTTTCTTGGTTAAATATAGTACCAGTAATCCTTTGGTACTTGCAGTTAAAACATTCCAGGACCACCCGCGAAAAACAAAATTCTGCGATATAGTGACCAAATAGTTATTTTATTATTTACATTAATTTATACATGTATGAACCTTCCCCATAATGACATTAAAACACCTTATATCTGTAATACCTTTTCCTGCACTCTTACACATTTTTATTAAAGAAAATACTTTTTGTATTAAAGAAAAGTAGCAGGAGTTAGTCTCGGAACACAGTGTACACATGGATGCTGTCAGTCAATAGCATGCGTGTATGGTATCACGTGGCTACCCACTAAAAAAACTACCCATTCTAATGAGTGACATATCCAGTGTGATTACATCTGGGGTTTTTTGTCATTGTGTCTTCTGACAATGCGGATATACACACCTTAAAGGTCTTTGAGAAAAGATATGAAAATACCTGCAAAAAATCTTGTTAAGCTAGTTCTCGAAGAGGGTTGGTAAAGTCTACACACACAGATAGGGTTCAGCCATTGAACTTGAAATACAACTCCACCTTGGAATGTTGTGTGAATCTTGATGATAGCTGTTTGAATTCCATGTCCTTCCTCAAGCAGAAGACTGTCTATAAGTTTTGTGTGAATCTTTTAATCTTCCAGTCTAGCTGTCATTATTTGGAATTGTGTAAAAAAGAGTAAAGCCCTGATTTTTGTTCTTCACTCTGGAGTCTGTGTTTGCATGGTGGGTCTATTTGTTCACCGATTTGAGTACGGTAATCTTAACACCATGACAACATGTACTGTATGTCAGACCATTTCAATAACAGAGCAGACATCAGGTTCAATTACATATGCAATAACTTTTAGGTCTCCATAGAAACTATTTCAGGAAAGCGGATGTAGACAATACAGTTACAGTCATCTAATCTATGAAAAAATGGATGGATGGATGGATGGATGGATGATAAAAATCATATTTAGGTGTTAAAATGTGGAAAAAAGGTGAAATACTTCCCTTGTCAAAATACAATTTGAAAACATGGAGTGATTCAATTCTTTAAATAGATCAGGGTTCACAATTTATATTCCATTGCTTTGTTTAGTTGTGTGTCACATATTATAGAGACTACACTTTTAAGCACATGCTGTTTCCTCCATATGTTATTTGTAACATATGCACATAACATATGCAATATGTTATGTGCATATTGCTCACCAAGAATGTACATGTTCGCCCTTGTTCCTCGCGGTTAATGCGTCCAGGAACTACATGTGAACAACAAATTCCGCAATATAGCGACAAACTATTTATCTTATTATTTACGGTAATTTAAACATTTATGAACTCTCCCCATATTGATATGAAACCACCTTCTATCTGTATTACTTTTTCCCACACTCTTATAAACTGTTTGAAGCACTTAGCCAGTAGAATGCGCATACCGTATCATATGACTGCCTACCAAAAATCCATGATGAGGTGAAGTCGCGAGTGTTGATGCGCGAATGCATGAGGGCACACTGTAATTCAATTTGTATGACATTTATTTAGTTTTTTGATTAATTACTGCATTACGAATATTATTATTGTCATAAGATCAAATGGATCTTATTTGGATGAAAGGAATTCAATCAAAGGGATAATATTTTTCAATTTGTGAAAGTTCTTTTGGTGAAGATATGGTTCTCATCATTCTTTTTCTTATTCATTCTCCAAACTCTGATAGGAAGCGTCTGCAGATATCATGATTAAATAGAGGAATATTACAAAGTTTCCCCGTCTGGTGTGTCCATTAGAGGGTTGACTCGCGGTGGCAGGACAGAAGCATTAGTTAGTTTCTGGAGGTGCCATTGATTTACTTATTGTCTTGTCTCCTAGCCTTGTGGCCCTGGGTTAGTGTGTGTGTGTGTGTGTGTGTGTGTGTGTGTGTGTGTGTGTGTGTGTTGGTGTGTGTGTGTGTGTGTGTGTATTCATGCGTGGGTATGTGCGCGCGTGCACGTGGGGAGCTGCGGGGAACATGGGCAATGCCGGGACCCTTCCTGTCCTGTGCCCATGGCTGTTGGCCTGTGTGCTCCGGCTGTGTTGGTCGCGGTACTTCCAGGGCTTCGAGCCTGTTTGTTGAGCCTGGGTCACTCTGTTACTGTGGATCTGCAGTCTGGATTTTTAGGTGAGCCGGATATTTGGCTCCTGTTGGCCTCTGAGGGGCCCTGGGCACTGATGGGATTGCATGATCCTGGCCCAGCACACCAGGGTCTACTAGGAGCTGATCTTCAGTGTTGATTGATTCCACTGGCGCTTGTTGAGCCAGCCTTCTCTGCCAGTTCTCATGACTCGTGGGTGTTGTGACTGGTTGGGTGTGCATACGCTGGATGACTGACATCCAGTATGATTACATGTTTTTATTTGACATTGTGTGTCTTTTAACAATGTGGATCACACACACCCTAAACCTCTTTATGGACAGATAGGGATTAAGTGCAAAAACATCTTGTTAATCTAGTTCTCAAAGAAGGCTGGTAATGCCACCCCACGTGCGCACACACACTCACATACACTCACACAAACACACACACAGACAGAAAACATTTATCAGCTGTAAAACCAAATCATGTGTGAAGGTATAAATTCTAATAGAATTTATCGAAATGTCAGTTTTCATTTGGGATAAAACTGAAACTCCTGAAAGATGTTTTGAGATTCTTTTTGTCAGCTTGTCTGTTCTCAATGTGTTGTTTCCCAGTGAGAACTGAGTTTAATATATACTCATAAAAATCAAGTTTAGGTGTTAAAATGTGGAAATAAATTCTAAAAATGTTGAGTGATTCTAATCTCTAAGTAGATCAGGGTTCCACGATTTAATGTACCATTGCTTTGTTTAGTTGCTTAGCATGTATTATACAGACCTACACTGTACAGCACATGCGGTGTCCTCCATTCTCCAGGATACTGTTATGTGTATGTTGCACACCAAGAGTGTTAATAAAACCAATGCAGTCACAGACTGCAACATCCCGCAACACCCCTGAATTCAAAATTCTACCCTGACCTAGGGGAATGGGTCAAAGATCAAAGCTCCTGTTCTGACCTACTTTGTGCTTTGATCTATGGTCTTACTCACACTGGCCTTCTCCCTCGTCTTTCTATCTTATCTGGTTCCTGAGTGTACAAAAGTTGAAATTTTACCTTGACCTAGTTTTCTCAAGGTCAAGGTCATCATCTTATTTTCATTCTCTTTGCCGCCCAAGTAATCTACTTTGTGTTTCATCTTTCCATCTGCAACGGTTGCGAAGACATTTGGTGGACTAAATAACAGATGGACAAATGAACACTGACTATTACAATACATCACAGAGTACATGTGTGTGAATGAGAGGGACCCAAGTGGAAGAGTGAGGTTACAGGGAGAAGAGATCAAGAAGGTGGAGGATTTTAAGTACTTAGGGTCAACAGTCCAGAGCAATGGAGAGTGTGGAAAAGAGGTGAAGAAGCGTGTACAGGCAGGATGGAACGGGTGGAGGAAAGTGTCAGGTGTGATGTGTGATAGAAGAGTTTCAGCTAAAATGAAAGGAAAGGTGTACAAAACTGTGGTGAGACCAGCGATGTTGTTTGGTCTAGAGACAGTGTCACTGAGGAAAAGACAGGAGACAGAGCTGGAGGTAGCAGAGATGAAGATGCTGAGGTTCTCTCTGGGAGTGACCAGGAAGGATAGGATCAGGAATGAGTACATCAGAGGGACAGCACATGTTAGAGGTTTTGGAGATAAAGTCAGAGAGGCCAGACTGAGATGGTTTGGACATGTCCAGAGGAGAGATAGTGAATATATTGGTAGAAGGATGCTGAGTTTTGAACCGCCAGGCAGGAGGGCTAGAGGAAGACCAAAGAGGAGGTTTATGGATGTAGTGAAAGACGACATGAAGGTAGTTGCTGTGAGAGAAGAGGATGCAGTAGACAGGGTTAGATGGAGGTAACTGATTCGCTGTGGCGACCCCTGAAGAGAAAAGCCAAAAGGAAAAGAAGAAGACCACTTTGAAGCAGGATGTAATTCTTGTGTTCGTTTGTTCATTCGTCTGTCCGTCCGTTCGAAAATGGGTGTGTGTGTGTGTGTGTGTGTTTGTGTGTGTTTGTGTGTGTGTGTGTGTGTGTGCGCGTGTGTGTGTGTGTGTGTGTGTGTGTGTGTGTGTGTGTGTGTGAGTGTGTGTGTGTGTAAGTGTGTGTGTGTGTGTTTAGCCGCTATCACTGATCTGCAGAGTGACACTCTGTCCAGTTCTTATGACTCATTGGTGTCGTCACTGGTTGGGTGTGTGTACATTCTATTGAATCACATCCATTGTGATTACATCTGTTTTAATGTCATTGTGTCTTTTGACAACGCGGAACACATACACCCTAAACCTCTGAGGACAGATAGGGATTACATCTAGAAACATCTTGTAAATCTAGTTCTCAAAGACGGCTGGCAATGCTCCCACACACACACACATGCACGAACACATACATGCACGCACGCACGCAGAAAATATTTATTGGCTACAAGACCAAATTACTGTATGGGTAAAGGTGTGAGTTCTACCAGAATTAATTGAAATGACAAATTTATTTGTGGTAAAACTTAAACTCTTGAAAGATTTTTGAAACTCTATCTACCATCTTGTCTGTTCCAATACCTTTTTTTTTTAAAAATCTGTCTTTGTTTTCCTGCCATTCAGGTTTGAGCACTTGAACTTGAAAGCCAACTTCACCTTGGAATGTTACATAAATCCTGGTGTGAGCTCTTTGAATTGCATGTCCTTCCTTAAGGAGACGATTATGCTTATGGATGAAGTTTATACATTACAGCTAATTTTAGTAAAGATTACATTTCATACGTGTCAGTGAAATAGTCCCTCACATGAGAGAGGAGAGGAAGATCCGGGGTGTTTCAAAGAGAGAAGCTTGCTGCACGCAGCTCTCGCTTCAATGCCTGAATTAGATCAATGAGGAAGAGTAGCTGTGGGACAGGACGACAAATTGAGGCGCCTTTAATCACCTCACACAGTTCAGACTGGTGTGAAAGTTCCTGCCATGTACACGTTTAATCACTAGCCAATCTGAATAAAGTCAAGTTGCTGCTAATGGGGAGCATACAATTCATACGTGCATACTTCTGTGAATGAACCTTGGACTGCACACCAACACCTGAATGTATTTTCATACATAGAACACATGTCCTCAAAGACATAATCATAATATAATGATAACACTCAGTTCAATACTTGCTCGATAATGCTCTTGAAAGCAATTTGATGAAATTGTTGGCAAAGAATATGGAACAGGGTGAAATGAATTGAAAGAGGAAATCATTATTTATCAGTTCACTCATTGGATAATTAAATGACAAAAGGTAACTCCTCAGGGATTGAGTTCTGACAGTGCTCTTAACAGGTAGAGACCTGAAAGTCATTCAGTCGTCAGGAGATATCCTATGAATATATGCATTTGAAATGTTAATCGATGAGAACTACTTTTCACTAATCTGTACAAACAAAGTATTCTTTACCTAGACCATCAATGGATCACAATCACATATGTTTTAATAAAAACAATTCTCAAATGAGATTCTGCAAAGACCATCAAGCTGACAAGGAGTGGAAACCCAGATGGTGCAGGAAGGTTAATAAAGACAGTGTGTATTGAGAGACCTCATTAGTGAAAACCTTTCATGATGCTTCCCAAGAAGCCTGTATAGCTGACCCACGTGCTGCTGAGAATGTGACCTTGGTGTGATAGTAAACGGGTAATAAATCCAGTGACCGCAGGGACACAGTTGTGTAATTTGTGGACAACTGGGTCAATGATGAGGCGAGAGATGAATCTTAATTGCTGCTGCCTGTCTTTCTCTCTGAAAATGCAAAATGCATCAAAATAAAGGCACTGAATGGCTCAGCGACATCAGAAGCATATTATTCAGAATTTTAAGTGCAGCTCACCTTGCCGTTTGTTTCACCCTCAGTCTCCCAGCTTCCTGTCAATCACCACTTTGCTCTAATAAATAAAGTAAAAGTGTTATGAGGACAATCTATAAAGAGTCCCTAAAGCGGAGAAGCCTTTACAATTCAAAGACAAAATGCGATTGAAGTGATGCATCATTGTTGTATAAAACATTTTAGAATAATGTGACCTGAAGAATGTTAAATAAAAAGGACAGACAGTCTTCTATAGCACACGGATACATTAACAGATTTAGGACTGAAGTGAAACCTGGTATAGAAAGGTTTCAAGTCAAACAAACAGCTCTCTCTATAGGATGGCTATTAACCCTTGGCTTGCCCTGAAGCAAGAGATTGCCAGCACGTTAGAAACATTGGCAATAAAAGTCCAATCCAATCAAAAAAATGAAGGGTTTATTCCTATTCACCTAGTTTGTCACGTTGATCATTCAGATTGTCTTTTTCTACCATGCCAGAATTAATATAGAGTAGACCCACTCTTCTCCATCAGGGGTAATTATTTTTCTAACTAAATTGATATTTCATAGCATACAGCGGTTTGCTTCTAAAGTGGGAGGAAATTTTCTGCAGGGGCCTCAAAGAAAATTAATTTTAAGAAGATATTTGTTGCCTGAAAACTGCTGGATATCATATTTCAGTCTTGCAGATTTATCTCACAGTAGGTAATTTTAATTTCAGTTCGAGCTTATTTCTCACTACAGACTGCGCAAATCGCTCCTCCCTAATGAAGACAGAAATCTTCACTCTCAGCGGAGAGGAGCAGCATGGAGACAGATAAACCGAAGGTACAGTGGATCTCAGTCGCCATCTAGAGAAACATACACGTACACTTTTAAACTTACTTAAAAAAAAAAAAAAAAAAAGATTTACCGATGAGGTTTAATATTTTTTATTTTTAGCAAGTCATCTCGCAGTCCGGTATGACTCAGGTGCACCTCGGCACACAATTATTCAGCTATAAATATATTCCAATAAAAATACATTTACATCAACAGGTAGCATCTTTTCAAATAGTTTAGACAATCGTTAAAAAAGTAGTAAATGATAATTATCATGTCCACATTTCAGCAAATGTATTTTGGGCGCTTGAGGGCAGTCGTCGAACATGTCCCCGCTCCTCTCCGGCGCACTGAATGTGATGAAACAAACTCACCCAGCTTCACGCCTGTCATGTGACTGGTCATGAGGAAGTAAACAACGGAAGTGGGGAGGTAAAAGTGACACGACTTTTTCTACAGCTTTTGACTTAAAATTAGCCTTCTTTTATGTACTAAATCATCAAAACATAAACGTGTTTACAGCGCCGTGTTTGAATATCTCTGTGTGTTATTCTTTGTATTATCGAGGGTCATCAGAGGAGCTAGCAGGCTATGTGCTAATCCTATGTTATCTGTAATGAAAAGAGCTAACAGCTAATGCTTGATAGCTCCATAAAAAACAAATAACGAGTCAATTTAATGCTGCGTGTATTTTGATGTGATAAATGTAGCAAATGGAAATAATTTAGGACTAACGACTTTAATGTTGAACTAAAGAGATTATGCACGCTTTATGAGCAGTGAGAAAACGTTCATCATCACAAACTACTTTCAATGTACGGTCCATTGCTGTCTACAAGTAATACAGCTATAATACGCCAGCTATTACTTTTCATGGGGCGTCATAGGGTTGATTCTAGGTAATGATGGACATTCTTGTTATAGGATTGTACTTTCTAGCTGAAAACAATCATTTATAAATTGTATTATAAATAGCTGTTTTCTTCTTCTTCAGTGATTCTGCAATAAGTCAGCAGGAGTGTCCAACCAGTCATCCTACTGCAAAGTCAGTGTGACTGTTGTCATCCTCCTCCTCTTACTGCAGCCACCATGGTGGACTTCTTGGCAGAGAACAATCTCTGTGGCCAGGCGATCCTCAGGATCGTTTCTAGAGGAAATGCCATCATTGCTGAGCTCTTGCGCCTCTCTGACTTCATCCCTACAGTTTTCAGGCTGAAGGACAAGAGTGACCAGCAGAAATATGGAGACATTATCTGTGACTTCAGCTACTTTAAGGTGAATTTAATCTGGACATTGATCTGTTGAGCATTGAATAAAGGTTTTAACTTTAACATACAAAAACTGAAAGGGGCAACCTGACTTGTTAAATTAAAAATTAAGTGTTGCATGCCTATGCATGTGGTGCTATCATTATTTATAGTTGTGCATTATCCCCAAACTTCATTCGATAGCTATGTTAGCACTGTGTATTATTATGGAACTATTTGCTTTTGTATGGAAAAGCTCTTCTTCTTTGTCCCTTTTTTGTGGAGCTCTGTTGACACTTGCATGAGATATGAATATATTTGTTTCAAGATGTTACTTCTTCACCAGGGTCCAGAGTATTATGATGGGAAGATGGAAGCCAAACCTGAGCTTCAAGACTTGGATGAAGAGTTTAGGGAGAACAACATTGAGATTCTTTCAAGGTTCTATCTGGCTTTTGAGAGTGTTCACAAATATATAGTTGATCTTAATAGGTAAGATAGACTTTTTATTAATTAAGTTTATTTTCATGTACTTTTAATTTAACTCATATTTAAGAGTTATTTAAAATATGAAATCATATCAGTTGTTGAGTAATAGTTTCTGATCTTGATTAACAGACTTCCTCTTTCTTCTTTTTAAATTAAAAAACATAGAATATATTACAAGATTTTATTAAATAATTTGATTACTTCCCCTCTCTCCAGATATTTGGATGACCTACATGAGGGTGTTTATATTCAGCAGACCCTAGAGACTGTGCTTCTAAACGAGGATGGGAAACAACTTTTGGTAAAAAACACATGCAAATCAGTTTTGATTTTGTAACATCACAGGAGTAACATCAGTTTTCATGCTTAACATTTAAAATAAATTCCATACAAACACTCTTCTCTTTCACTCAGTGTGAGGCTCTCTACCTTTATGGAGTCATGCTGCTGGTTATTGACCAGAAAATTGAAGGGGAGGTCAGAGAGAGGATGCTTGTTTCTTACTACAGATACAGGTTGTGACTCATGCACCTACATTCAACATTATGTAGCTTTCTCAAGAGTTTGAAGTGTGTTATTCACTACTGAAATCACGCACAGCGAGCCAAGTCACTCTATGAGACTTAAATATACATTTGATTAAAATATATCACCCCTTAATGTAAATTAACTAGACATGGGACATAACAGAAATGTTGCACTTTTTTCTTCACTTTTTTTTCAGCTTTTTTTGCCGTGAAAAGGTGAAGAAACTGTTGCTTTTTATGTTACTTTATAGTTTAAAATAATGCAAATATGTTTCAGTGATGTGTTGTTAGATTTATGTTCAGTGTGTTATTCTCAGCAGCACCTGGGTCAGCTACCAGAGGCCTGTACCATAAAGCTTGATGAACTTAGCCGAGCGTCCTCTTACTTATCTGGCTTCACTTACCGAGACATCCGCCCTCCGGATTTTCAGTACCACAAAGCCGGCTATCAACTCACTAATTCAATTCAGGCATGTCCACTCTAGATCTGTGGGTGCTCACATAAAAAGGGCGGAGTTTGCTGCATGCGACCAATCGCAAACATGCAGCAAACCGGCCCGAGCCGCATATTTCACAACGGAGGAGCAAACAATAATAATTAATAAATACGAGCAATACAAATCAATAATCCAGGCAAAAAGCAACACAGTTGCAGCTGCCAAACGGCGCAAGGATCGCTGGCACAAAATCGCCGACTGTGTCAATGCGAAAGTTAGTGCCATTATAATATTACTTCCCCACTATGACTGCACTTGTATATCTGACCACAGTAACATTTTTGTGTTCCATAAATGTATGTGTGTACGACATTTTTCGTTATGGCATGTGATTGTAGCCCCCGCGACTTTATGAATAGCTCTACATACTGTGTTCTTCCCGAGGTTTTCGGCATCGCCAACAGAATACATAAAAGTACCTATGAATGAATGAATCAATCCATGATTTACTTAAACAAAAAATTGATTAATGGCATTTTATCTGTGGCTTGCTTGTAACCCATCCAACGAGGAATTTAAGGACATCATAATAATTATGAACATCACTAAGAAATATATTAACTGTGGCAAAGAACCTCAGTGCAATGCACACTGTCTGCGGGACTGTCAAAAAGTGGTTGCGGTGTGTTACATTACTGATGTAAGGCTCCAGCAGCTGACAGATGTAATGTAACCCCTCTCCCCATAACCTGTACCTTTCGTACAGTGATTGTTCAGGCAATTCAAACGGATTACAGCGATCTCTAAATATTTTCTCATGCCTGAGCGCTCTTTGCACAAGCTGTGCACCAAGATCCAGGTTCTCATAAAACCGACAGCCCATCTTCCAAGAGAACTGTTCAGTAGGTGGGGCTGAGCTCTTATCCTGAACTTACCCTACTCTGGAGCAGGTTAGGTGTTCAGCTTAGGTTACCGCGACAACGTAGCCTGACAGAAAGTCAGCCACCTTTATGGTACCGAAAACCAGGGTTAAGCCTGAAGTTATCTTGCTAAGCCGTAATCCAGCTTTATGGTACAGGCCTCAGGTGCACTGAAGAACACACATAAGCGCTAAGACATATTCAGAGGCATTATAAGATATTTTAAGATATTATGGCAAAATTATTCACCGAATAAAACATCTTCTACATATTTTAACATCACAAAATATCAAAACATTTGTTTACATTTGCCTCAAGTTGAAAACTTACCAATTTCTTGTTTGACTGGTTTTTCAGTGCTGCACGTTCATCAGCTGACTCCAATCTTGATGACATCTGCAAACTCCTGCGCAGCACCGGCTACTCTAGTCAACCAGGAGCCAAACGACCAGCCAACTATCCTGAGAGCTACTTCCAAAGAGTTCCCATCAGTGCCACCTTTATTAGTATGGTCATTGGCAGGCTGCGTTCAGATGATATATACAACCAAGTGAGAAAACAACTGGACAAACATCACTTTATTTCAGAGTTTATGAGACTACTGTATTACCATGTGTGAGGATGTTTAAATTTCATTGTCTCCACCTAAAATCCTATTTGTCTTTATGTTCGCCAGGTGTCTGCATACCCCCTACCAGAGCATCGCAGCACAGCACTAGCTAACCAGGCGGCCATGCTATATGTGTGCTTATACTTCAGCCCCTCCATACTGCACACCCAGCAGGCTAAGATGAGGGAGATAGTGGACAAATACTTCCCCGACAACTGGGTAAGACATTTGATTCATGGACGATTTGTTCACTCAGCATCCTGTATGGTTTATCCTCCATCAGTAGTATCATGCTGGTCGATCAGAAAAGAGTAAAACTGCATTTATGAAATGTTATGGCACACTCATGCAGCCTCTGAATTGTGGCCAATAAGCAGGATCTATCCTTGGTTGTGAGGCTGCTTACTTTGTAGCTTTGTTGGGTGTTTTGTCAAGAAAATCATTGCCAGCCTTCTAACCTGCCACGTGAAAATGCTCCAACCAAGGAAACCCTACTAACCTACTAACCCTGATACCAATGCATGTTTTTTGAATGTACAGCAAGTTGGATGAACATTAAGTGTCAAGCTGATTTTTGAAAGATATGAGTTCATTATTAAGTTAAATGAACATTTAATAACACAGTATAAATAACAATACACAAAATCATTCCACAAGTTGGAATTTGCATTACTTATTTCTATTAAGCTGCTATCAATTTTATTAAGCAATCAATCCATTTGTGCTGCTGTTGTGTGTGCTCTGTGATTTACGAAGGGCAACCAGCATGTTGTGTGTTATTGTAAAGTACACCGTAAGCTCAACCTGCAAGAGGATCCTTCACAGAATGCTTGTATGTTCAGAATTAATGGTGCTGGCTGAAATGCCACACTTTTTAGTCACTTGGTTTTTGTTCTGCTGCTTGCTTTCAGGTCTTGATGGTGAATGATAACTAAAGTGTCTGTGTTTTCTGTCTGCAGGTTATCAGTATCTACATGGGGATTACTGTGAACCTGGTTGAGGCATGGGAACCTTACAGAGCTGCCAAGACTGCTCTCAACTACACCTTGGACTCTGCTAACATCAAAGAACAGGTATTTTAGTCAGACTATGTGATGTTGGCTTCATTGTCACCCAGTGCTCATTTTTGTCAGTTTTACAGTTTTTCAACGTGGCATGCTAATATATGCAGGAACGGATGTCTGTGTATGCTAAAGGTCAGCCACGTTGCGTTTGCAGAATCTAAATTGGAACACATTGATTTAAATCAAATCAGTGACTTTGAAAACTTTTGTAAACTTGTTGTGAAAAGTGTGATGGTGAATTTATAGGAGCTTAAATTAAAGCACATAAATTAAAGCACAGGTAATAAGAGATGGACTTAGTTATAGTCATGGAAAATGCTGGGTCTGTAGCATTAAGAGACAGCTGAACCCTATCTGATAATGTCATCTACACACTTTGACATGCCCTGAGATATTCCAAACTATATCTTTCCCATGCCACACTACCACCATCACTGAATGTCTAGGCTGCTAAATATGCAGCTAGCATGGAAAGCCTGAGGCCTCAGGTGCAGCAGCTGCTGAAGGAAGGTTTCCTCAGGAAGGAGTTCATCCTGGACAACATTCCCAAACTGCTCAACCGTCTGAGGGACTGCAATGTTGCTATCCGCTGGCTGATGCTACACTCTGCAGAGTCTGGTGAGAATATTAGGCAGAATCCTCGTCTATAAGAATAGATTGTGTCTCTCCTGTGTTTTATTTCCCTGAACAAGTCTGACTTTCTTGTTTATTCTTGTTTATCCATTCTAGTTAGCACTAAGAGTATAGTGACATTTAGTACATTTCTCCTTATTTTCAACTTTGTGATTCTGGAAATATGATGTTAGTAAATTAGGGTTTTAAGTTACCTTTAGTTAATTAGTTAATAATTCTTTTTTTGCTTTCCAGCCTATGACCTAAACAACAAGCGACTTCGTCAGATCAAAGACCAAGTGCTCAACGACTCCAAGTACAAACCCAAGATTCTGTTCCAGCTCCTGCTGGACACTGCTCAGTTTGAGTTCACACTTAAAGAGGTGAGAGACTTGGCTCAGTGACTGGAAACATGGAAAAATAAGGATCAAAAACATGAAATCAATGCCAGGATAATTCCAAAGTGAACCATCAAACTGTATTTCATGTTAGGTGTGTCCCTTCTGCCTCTTGATAGCATACAGTGAGATGGCATATGGCTAGTCAGTCTATTGCTAGGAGAGGACACAAATTTAATGTTTCTCATTACACATCTCATGTGCCTAATCCCTCCTCATTGACTCAGCAGCTGCTCTGTTCTTTTTCCAGATGTTCCGGCAGATGTTATCAGAGAAGCAGATCAAATGGGAGAGCTACAAGAAGGAGGGGTCAGAGAGAATGACAGAGCTGGCCGAAGTCTTCTCTGGCGTCAAACCTCTTACCAGGGTGGAGAAAAATGGTGAGATACACCAGGCAGAAATTGCGAAGGATTCCACAAAGGTGTGGTGCTGATGAAAAGAAATGTAGTTATTTAGTATGACAGTTCCTATTGTCATGGGTTGTTTTAGTCTTGGAACACAAATACTTAAATAGGTGTACGCTTGATGCTGATCAGAAAAACAAACCAGACAGGGACACATCATGGGAGAAAAATGCATCAAGGACACATATGTGGTGGGAGGCATATAAAATTTACATCAATAACACTAAAGTTTTGTTATTGCAACTCCAGCTGGAACAAAGAAACATTTTCTTAACCATCATCATATTTCTCACATGAAATACTTTGATTATTCTTGACGCTTGTAGTAAACATCTTTATTCCTCATCACAGAGAACTTACAGGCTTGGTTCAGAGAAATCTCAAAGCAGATTGAGTCTTTGAACTACGAGGACTCCACAGCTGCTGGGAGGAAGACAGTTCAGCTCATACAGGCTCTTGTTGAGGTGAGGAAGATAATCACACATCAAACTGGCTTCACATCTCCATATTAATCCAATGCTGGTGTCTCTCTCCGTGATGTGGTTAGCTCAACTCTCACTGGCATCTTTTGGTTTTTGAATTTGATAACATTGTTTGAATAATGTGACCTGTGATGAGCTGATGTCTCTGCTGGGATGGATGGATGGATTTTTGAATTTTTTGTTTTTACTATTTTATGATTTCCAGTTTTTACTTTTAGCAAAACAACATATGCAAATTGATTAAAAAAAAAACAACAACCAATGAGACCAAATTAACTGCTATGAAATGCATGTAAACAAAGTGGCGTCAGAATACAAAATAAAAATGTCACCATAGTTCATTGTATATTGATGCTCTCATTTTCTCATGTCTATTCTTCTGCAGGGTAAAATAAGAAATGGAGCAAATATGATTTTAACAAAATCCCACTGGGTTCAATTTGTTTATATAATCATTAATAACTGTTAACACACTTTGCTTATCTTCTGTGCCACCGCCAAATTATCCTCATGAGTCTTACATTTAATTGGCATCATTTGAGAATTCTTGATGAATATTAAGACAATATGACTTCCAGATGGATGCCTATCTGGATACAGCTGTGTTTGCACTTTTTTTTGCAGTAATAGGTTCTGTATATACTTTTCTCCCTTGGCCTTCAGGTCCAGGAGTTCCACCAGTTAGAGTCCAACCTGCAGGTTTGTCAGTTCTTGGCAGACACCAGGAAGTTCCTACATCAAATGATCCGCACCATCAATATCAAGGAGGAGGTCCTCATTACCATGCAGATAGTTGGCGACCTGTCCTATGCATGGCAGATCATTGACAGGTACTTGTCTTGTAAGCACTGAAGTCAATTTACCTGAAAGCTACATGGTACTTATGACTGCTTTTCACATAATGAACACATGGAAGTTCCCCAGTAACATGCAGGTAATGACAGATCACATGGTCAGCCGATAGGTGCATTGTCTAAGTGTAGTTATATTTACACTTCAACCACCAAAATCACCAGGCTGCATTTGCTCTCTTCCAACTGCACTGCGTGTAGGTTTCTGTCTGTGCAGCGATTTCACTATTTATTTATTTATTTTGCTTTATTCTGCAGCTTCACATCAATCATGCAGGAGAGCATCAGAGCCAGCCCATCCATGGTTACCAAACTGAGAGCTACATTTCTAAAGGTGAGGAACATTTATGCCTGATTCACATGCAAATGTGTCTCAGCATAGAGGAAAGAACAACATTCTCAACTTATTCTCATAAGTTTGTCCTGATTTGGAGAATCATCATGTGTGTTGCTAAAACAACTCTCTGCTTGTGGTCCCAGCTGGCATCTGCATTGGACCTTCCATTGCTGCGTATTAACCAGGCCAACAGTGCCGACCTACTGAGTGTCTCACAGTTCTATTCTGGAGAACTGGTGTCTTATGTAAGAAAGGTAAGATCAAGTCAAGTTTTCACAAAGTTTTCAGCAGCGAGAATGCAATCTTTGACATATCCTGTGGTATAGATGAACTTTTTTTTAAAGGGGTTTCAGAAAATTTAACAAATGAGCTCTACATGCTGTAAATTGTTCAGTAACAGCTGCAGTCATGATTAATGCTTCTACAACCATCTGTTTGGCAAATTTACCCCAAAACAGCCACTCATGGATGTGTACCTAAAGATGCTATTACCTTCTGGTTTCATCAGCCATATGCAACAATATTTATGCCAGAGGATTTGCTTCTATAGCTCATTTTTCATGTACAGCATAGTGTGCCGTATCTTTTTGAAGATTAATCTCAATTCTTATGTCTTGAAATGGTGCTCAGTGTAAGTTATTTTGTCTTCTTAAATTAGGTGCTCCAGATTATCCCGGAGAGCATGTTCACCTCTTTGGCCAAGATCATTAAACTCCAGATCCATGACATTATGGAGGTGCCGACTCGGCTAGATAAGGACAAGTTGAAGGACTACTCCCAGCTCGGGGCTCGCTATGAAGTAAAACAACTGTTGTAGTTGGAAAAAGTCACCTTAATCAAAGTTCATTTAGAACTTGGAGTGTCGAGACAAAAAAAAACTATAATATGAAATCAAAGAAACAAATAGAGGCATCTTATTCTGAAAAATGTTCAATCGCACTCATAGCTTTTGATGTGAGTTACATATTAGAAAAGACATTTTGATGTACACACAGGTGATCTAGTTGAAATATGTCAGGCTATTGTTGAAAAGGCACATTTAAGTAGAGTCAAACACCCTGAAATCAAGCCTAGTGCATTAAGAGTTTGATTTGCAGGCAAATTTCAATACACTCAAAAACATAAAGAAAATTTCTCATTTGTAATTATAAGATTCAAGCATGGCCGGTATCTCTTGTTAATGCACATTGACATAGAGAATTACTAACTAATACTTTCCAGATGCGATTCGTATTGCTTCAACTACTTCTAAATGTGAACACAGGTGGCTAAATTCACCCATGACATCTCCATTTTCACGGAGGGGATCCTGATGATGAAGACCACTCTAGTTGGGATCATTAAGGTAGATGACCTTACTTTGACTTTCAGAATGGTGACAATATTCTACATTCTATCTTTACCACAGCATGAGAGCAGGGGTTTTGTTCAGACACAATACATTTCCAGAACAAAGTACTGCAGTGGCTTTTACTTTACAAACATGTGTTGCTTTAGGTGGATCCAAAGCAGCTTTTGGAGGATGGCATCAGGAAGGAACTGGTAAAGAGGGTAGCTTTTGCTCTTCACAAAGGACTGATCTTCAACCCCAAGGCTAAGGTCCGTCACCGTGTTCGCCATCTGTTGATCACTGCTTACTGTACCTTTATGTTTACATTTTGTAATGCAGTGAAAAAACAGAATGGTTTTGCATGTTTTACGTAGAATTCAACGCAGGACATGTCTTTCAGACCCTACAATATCCAAACTAGCCCATGTCCTCTTGTCATTTGTGAAAGGGTATAACAGCAGAGAAAAGTGAGCAGATCATATTAAAGAATCTTCTACTTTCACAGACAAGCGAGTTAATGCCCAAGTTGAAGGAGATGGCGGCTACCATGGATGGATTCTACAGATCATTTGAGTACATTCAAGACTACGTCAGCATTTATGGTCTCAAAATCTGGCAAGAGGAAGTATCCCGCATCATCAACTACAATGTAGAACAGGAATGCAACACCTTCCTCAGAGCCAAGGTCAGGCGTAACTCATTAGCTAGCCATCCACTGTTTCTAAACACATTCCTGTTAGTGCACTAAAACCATTTCATCACGCTGTAATCAATGCAAGATGCTTAGTTCGGTGGTCTGCTTGTCAGCAACGGGTGCTGAGTGATTGCTTCTTGCCTTATATCCAATTAGATCCAGGACTGGCAGAGTGTGCACCAGTCCACCCACATCCCCATCCCAAAGTTTCCCCCTGTTGATGAATCTGCCACCTTCATTGGTCGTCTCTGCAGGGAAGTCCTCAGAATCACTGATCCCAAGTAAGGCTTAGGATTGAAATTGAAGAATACAATCGAAACAGAACAGTTAAAAAAATGCTTTGAAGTCATTGTAATCTGACAAGCATAGGTTCCCTCCAAAGGGTAACTTGCTACATTGACCAGATGAACACCTGGTATGACATGAAGAGCCACCAGGAGGTCACCAACAACAGGCTGTTCTCAGAGATCCAGAACACCCTGGGCACGTTTGGCCTCAATGGTCTAGATCGCCTGCTCTGCTTCATGATTGTCAAGGAACTTCAGGTAGTTACATTTAAAAGGTCTCAGACAGGCTCTTATTTACAGAAACATGATAGAGAAATGACTGCTCTCAGGTCAGTGGGGAAATTTTATGACATCTTCACTGAATATATTATACTTAATATATTTACACCTTTCCTTACGTGTTTGTCCCATCAGAACTTCCTGGTAATGCTTCAGAAAACCATCCTGAAGGACAAAGCTGTAGTGGATGTTTTTAAAGTCATGATGGGTACTGTCAACCCAGTCCAAGGAATTGTGGGTGGGTTTTCATTTAGAAAAGCCAATGACCTGCTAGGATCTTTTTATTTTTTGATAAAAAAAATATTGTTTTCTGAACAGCGAATGCCAGCAAAGTGTACGCCAGCGCTGTGGCCAAAACCCAGAAGATCTGGGGTGCATATCTTGAGGCCATCATGAAGGTAGTAGTGGTTTATGATATTCTCTAATGTTGACAGGAGTAATTATTTATTGATAATTTGATGTTCACAGTTCACTCTTTGTAGATGAAACATGAGCTCAAATTGTGCTTTAATGTTTCTTTGATGACCTCTCCCTTCTCCTGTATGTTTGTACCACTTTTCGTTTTCTACCATCTCTCAAATTCCAATGTCAACAGAGTTTGCTGTAAAAAATAACAAACAATTTCATGTTCAAGGTGGGTCAGATGCAAATTCTTCGACAGCAGATTGCAAATGAGCTGAAGTACTCCTGCAAATTTGATTCCAAACACCTCGCTGCTGCTCTGGAAAACCTCAACAAGTCAGTCCAGTTTCACCACTTCAGTGTGCTCCGTAACACGTCTCTACTATTTCTGTATTTGTGTCACATTATAAATAAAAGCTTGAGGGCTGAGAGGAAAATCTTTGTTTCATGTAGATGCTCATAGATGATCTATGGTCCCAGAAAATGTTGATCATATTTATAGTTTTCAAGCAAATGATGCTTTATACGAGCATATAGATGAGTTTTTCTGTAATTCTTCACTTCATTTTTGTGTTTTTTTTATTCTTCCTCTTCATGTTAACTCTCACTGTTGCTGTGCAGATCTCTGCTGGCAGACATTGAAGCTCACTACCAGGATCCATCCCTGCCCTACCCTAAAGAAGACAACACTCTGTTGTATGACATCACTGCCTACCTGGAAGCTGCTGGCATTCATAACCCTCTCAACAAGGTCTGGAAATTATTTATGTTCCTTCATTAATTATCAGATTTAGTGTTTGAGGAGTGTTATCTTCTGTAAAGTGCTGGTACAGATTACAGAATCCTCTGACTGTTTTTCTTTTGTATGAATTTGTGTAGATTTACATCACCACAAAGCGTCTGCCTTACTTCCCTATCATCAACTTCCTGTTCCTTATCGCTCAGCTGCCAAAACTTCAGTACAACAAAAACCAAGGCAAGTTTTCATTTACACTTCTAACCATACGACAGAACTTACTGCGTGGTTTTTAAGGAGTTGAGTACATCAGGTTAAACCGGTGTGCTAAGATGTTTGTGTGTTGTGTGACTCAATTTTGTCATTCTGTTTCTCCATCACATCATCAGTGTTTTCTAACATGGTTTCCCCGTCAGTGTTTTTGGTATATATTAGGGTGGGTGTCACTTTTCAGGTGGACCCTTGCACCAACAAGATCTAACACTCATTTTTGGTCCCTCTCTTACATTTTGAATGTGTTCTTCTAATTGAGCAAGCTGTCTTCTGCAATAAACACACACACATACACACGACATTATTCGAAGTAACAAAATAAATCATTAGTCAGCACAGGAAGCTTTAATGAATTTGAGAGGGGCAGATTCTTGGTGTAACTGCTACATTTTCTGGTGCATTTTTTGTCAGTAGATCAGACTTAGATAGATAGACGGACTGATGGACTGACTGACTGACTATCTATCTATCTATCTATCTATCTATCTATCTATCTATCTATCTATCTATCTATCTATCTATCTATCTATCTATCTATCTATCTATCTATCTATCTATCTATCTATCTATCTATCGACCTATCTATCGACCTATCTATCCATCTATCCATCTATCTATCTATCTATCTATCTATCTATCTATCTATCTATCTATCTATCTATCTATCTATCTATCTATCTATCTATCTATCTATCGACCTATCTATCGACCTATCTATCCATCTATCCATCTATCCATCTATCTATCTATCTATCTATCTATCTATCTATCTATCTATCTATCTATCTATCTATCTATCTATCTATCTATCTATCTATCTATCTATCTATCTATCTATCTATCTATCTATCTATCTATCTATCTATCGACCTATCTATCGACCTATCTATCCCAAACTGATAAATAAGGCTTAAATAAGGCTTCATTCACGTGTAAACAACCATTTGGGAATCGTCTTGTGATTTTCCAGGAATGACCTGCAGGAAAGCCACAGACCCAGTTGACTGGCCTCCTCTGGTCCTCGGCCTGCTCACCCTGCTCAAGCAGTTCCATTCCAGACACACACAGCAGTTCCTGGCTCTGATTGGCCAGTTCATCCGTTCTATCATGGAGCAATGCACAAGGTAACAGAACAGATATGACCTCTATGGAATAAATACATAACTTACATATTTTATTTAAATGTGGACTTTTATCTTAAACGTGTACCAGTAGTTTTAATGTCATAGATTTTGTTACCTCTTTTTGTTAGTTTGATATGTATACATTCTATGAAACACATTCTGACATGGCTGACTTTATGAACTCAGGCATTTTATGAATTTCATTTGACCCCGCTGTAGCCAGAAGATTCCTGACGTACCCTCTGATGTGGTGGGAGCCCTGATGTTTCTGGAAGACTATGTAAAATACTCAAAACTGTCGCGCAAGGTAAGACAACAAAAACCTCAGCAATGCTGCTAGTTATGTTTGGAAATTTGGTCAATGACAACAATTTGCATCAGCTTGTTGTGGTGTGGAATTCTGGTGTTTGACTCCAGGGCGCTCTACTTCAAACTTCTTTGTAGCTGTAAAGTTAGTCACAGTGATTTTAAGATGCAATTCCTTTCAACTATAGTAAATTGTCACTGTTCCTATTTAAATGCAGCTACATGCATCTTTTAACCATTAAGTCTGTTTTATAATAATATATATTCATTTTCTTTGTATTTTTAAGGTGGCCGAAGCCCATGTGCCTAGTTTCATTTTTGATGAATTCAGAACAATACTGTGAAGCTCTGGATGAAGCATTTCATTAACAAATTATTCTTTTGTTGAGACAGTCTTTCATTCATTGTATTCTGCAGTGCATTTGACTTGTCATTCCAGGAGAAGTTTAGTATTACTGTACCATAACCTTAATGCTAAGTGTTCAGTCTCCATTCTTTTTATTATTTGCAATGTGCTTTGATATCTGTAATGAAAAAGTCCTTTACTTGAAATAATTCATTGACATCGATGTCTTTATGCGCTAATAAATGCATGTATAGATAATTTTATATTGCCTATTGAACTTATGAACTTTGTATATTCATACCATGTCCAAATTAATTTCATCAATAAAACAATTGTTCAAGACGCTTTTTGTTTCAACAGTTTTATTTTGAAAAGCACACCCGGAAGTTAGAAATGCACTCTAACGAGTAGTTCTTCGCGCCGTGTTTTGTGCGCATTGTGTCCTTAATTTATTTAACATTTAGCTGTAACTTTATTCATAGCAATAGCAAATTAAAGCAGCGCAGGTCAAAACGTTGTCCAGCTTTGCTCCAAACACTCGTGAAGTCGGAGCGAAGCAGGCGATGCTAACAGGTTAGCATCTAGCAGCTAACGTCGGGCCGGTTAGCTTCGCGTCATAAACGCGGCGGTGGTTTTGGAGCCGAGACGAGACAGAAACGCGTCGTCATGTCGCTCAGTTCGGTTCACGGAGCCGTGTCGAGCCTCAAGTCCTGCCAGGCCGACATCGGGACGGGAATGGACATCGTGACAGATGTGGCGATGGACTTAGCAGAGGCGCAGGGTAAAGATCATCTGTTCGTCTCTCCGCCAGCTGTAGAGACTCCTAGCATTACTTGTTCCAGTGCAAATATTACTATTATTATTACATTAAACTGACTTTACTCACCGCACCTAAGTCATTTATCGTTTTACTGCATCATATCCGTCTTCCATTTATACTTTGTTACTATCGTTGCACTTAAGACGTACATATTGTACTATTTTTCCCGGTATTGTGACCTCGCAGCTGAATACTGTGTTATATTGAATACACGCTGTTACTCAGATGTGATGCATTGGTGTGGACTGAATTGTTTTCAGTTTGTTACAGTATTTTAGGAATATTACAAGTATATTACAACATCAATACTGTAGTACTGAATTTAAAAAAACAAACAAACTTCAATACTGAAGTCTTTGAAAGTAACAACACAATAGTAATAGTTTTTCTCAGTAAAAGATTACTCAGATTACTCTCAGATTACTGCTCAGATGTCAGTGTAAATTAAAATCGGTGTTTTATTTCTTACCCTGAATAATAATAACTTGAGCTTTGCAAACCGCTTACATGTCCGTAAATCGGTTATGATTCAATAATAGATATAAAATAATCTTGTCGTATTGCAAAGTGAGTACTGGTTTATTATAGCTGCAATGCAACACTTGTCCACTTGTTTTATATAATACTGTATATATATTTGCATTTCGTAAATGTAGAGTGTCTTTGTAACTCTTACTGCGTGAACGATGTGACTACTTTTGTTGTGTTACAGATAAAGACATGACATCTGCAATTAAAGAAATGGAGACCATGATGCTGGAGTGTGCCAGGCTGGACAGCGAGATTAATTACTTTATTGATACCGTGCAACAAGTCATATCACAGGTAATGGTCCTGTTACACATGTGGAATGCTTGATTTCTGTCTGTAGCCTCAGTACTGATGTGTGACCTGAAGATGTAACTGGATGATAAGTTCTTTTTGTTGTTGTTTTTTTGTGTATTTATTTTTGGATGACTCAATGTCGAACTGTCAGCCTTAAATGTCACAGAAAACATTGAATAAGTATCGAGGAGTAAAATTGCGTTTACTTTGGCTTCTGTAGGCCACTCCACAGCAGCCAGAGACTATGTTCAGTCTGTCTGCCCAAGTGAAAGAAGAGTTCGCAGAGAGAATCACCAGGCTCTCTGACGCTGATCTGCAGAATCACCAGAAAGTAGTGGCTTTCAAGGAGAGCATCAAAAACTCTCTCATCCAAGGTAAGAACAAGAAAAACTGTAAAGATGTGGTAATACTGTGAATTTATCTGCTGTTAAACTCAATGCAATTGATTCAGGACCTTTGAGAGACTGCTGTGCTTGCAGGAGCGCCTCAAAGATGCAGAGATAAATTGCTGAATGTGCCCTTATTTCAAGATAACTAATATAACTTCAAGCAAGCACACCAGACTTGGCGAATTTTGTTCTAACGACAACAATAATAATAAAAATAATTCATTGTTATTGTTATTATAATTATTATTGTTGGCCACCCTGCAGCAAATTACCACATTTAGCATCCCTACAGTTTATGGGCAGAACTTAAGATGCATCAGTTTTTTGGGGCCTGACTCAGTCCAGAGTTATGAGAGACAACATTATTTGAGATGTGAACTGATTTTACGAGACCAGTCGATATTCTGTCAGTATCTTCTTGTCCCTCGTGCTCCAAACAGAGGGGGCTTCATAATGCTTGTGTGTTGCTGTCGTTAAGGCTTGATTAAAATCTGTGAGTTTATAAAGCATCATGACACTGAACCAGTCCAGGAGGCATCATTTATTCTGCTTAATGCCACTTAAACACAATGACTGTCAGTATTCAAGAACTGAACCTGTGGTTGGCCATAAAATAAACATTGGAAACACGCTATGCTGTGAAGTGTCTGAAAGGGGAGGTTGCTTGATGTATGTGTGGGTGTGTTGGATATCTGTGCACCTATGTGAGATTTATGTGTGTGCATGTCGATAAGTGTACATCGTTTGCTGAAATACCTTCAGGCTATGTGTGCTGCCGCCATGTAAATATATGTGACTGGGTGTCTTCTGCTGAAATTAGTTTCGTTTGAATCCACATCCTTGCTCTCTGAATTTTTCTCCTGACATTTTGTTATCCGACCAGTTTGTCGTCTGCGACTTGTCTGGTTCATTTAAAGACATAATGTGTGTTTGTGTTTTCAGACAACCAAGAGTCAGCACAGAATACGGAGGAGCTGGATGAAGACATCACCGTTACTCAAAGCCAGATTAAACTGACCTGTCCCCTCACGCAGGTAGAGGCCTCCAGATGACTGATGGGCTGTTTCACGTCATAGAACGTCATGCTGTTCCACACAATGTTTTTTTTAATCATTTCCACATTTTTGTATCTCTATCTCTTTTCCTGCATTGAAATATTAGATTGATTGATAGTAATAATGTAGAAAAGAAGCCTGAATGGATGTTCTCATTGTTTTTGAACTTTGAATCCCTGTGTGTGTGTGTTTGTATGTGTGTGTGTGTGTGTGTGTGTATCGACTGAAGGTGGAGATGGTGAACCCAGTGAAGAATAAGAAGTGTAACCATCGCTATGATGAAAAAGCCATAATAAGCCTTATCAAAACGAGACACAACCAGAAAAAGAAATGCTGGTAAGACACTCCTTTAGAGGGCTGTTAGAGAGTAGAGTCAGGTTTTACTGCAGTAAACAGCCTGCTACTGGTGTGGCATCAGCAGTCTGCCTTAAAATCACATTTCTCTATCGTACCACTGTCATGCTGGAATGAAATTACGTCTATCTGGTCCTGGAGGTACTGCCATGACCTCTCATTGCATGGTTCCTGAAATTGTCAAAGAAAGTTGCCTGTTTTCTGAGTCCTGAATGTGGTCCGTGCACAATGATGGGACAAATACCTGAGAAGGAGATATTTTGTCTCATTAAGTGTGTGTCTGAAGAAAGAGTATCAATGCAGAGATGTCTCCCTTTTCTTTTTCCCTCTAGTTGTCCTGTGGTGGGCTGTGGAAACACAAATGTGAAAGAGTCGGACCTGATTCCGGACCACATGCTGAAAAGAAAGATCCAAAATCAGAAGAAACAGGGAAAGCAGACGTAGTTCTCAGTGTTTTTATTGTCGGAATGATTCCTCAGGAAACCAATAAATGTTCATGTTTTTGTATATTATAAAACAAAATGTGTTCCTTGCAGTGAGATTAGCATCTCCGTGGAACATTACGGTCCCACTTAATTAGAAGTGAAGCGATGAGTCATTAATGTTTCAGCTAGAACTGCTTTGTGTTCTACTACTTGTCTTTTTTAATGTCAATAAAGGCTGAAGATCTTTCATAAATCGATACCACCAGACTTTTATTTTTAATTGGTGGGGGTGAACAAAATGCATCATGTACTGTAATTTTCTGTTTGCAAGATGCAATATGTAATCACAACCACAAGGGGGCAGTGTTTGGAAGAGACCATGAGAGTCACGTGGTTCCAGAACAAGTTCACTTTTCATCAGGAGTAAAGAAACCGTTCCTGCTGATCCTAAATCCTGGATTTAATTGTGTAGGTAACAAATGTACTTGAATTATTGAAAAAGTTGACATTTTTGTACATTTCTGTCAGTAGAATAGCAGTTATCAAAAGAACTTCATAAAGAACACATTTGTAAATGAGCCTGAAACAAACCATTACTTAACACCAGCCTGTTTAAATCCCTGTCATCCCTGTGAAGGGTATTTGTTCCAAAGACAAACAAAGGCAGTGTTGAGATGAAGCTAGGTGAAGCTAATCTTTTAATAACCTTGCATCACCCATTTAAAAAAACTAAAGTCTTTCCCTCCAAGTAGTGCGTCACACAGCACTAAGAGCCTTTTGCCTATAAAGAAATTAAGTGTTTACAAATGATTTGGCTGCTCTTGATTCACTCTTTTCATTACTGTTGTGTTTGTGATTGCCAGTCTGCAAATTTAATCTTGTTTACAGCATAACATGTTGAGTCACAGGTAATATCACAACATTTCACACCACAGTGGTTCACTTTGTGGAGAATTCACTCAAACATGTACTGACATTGCATTCACTGCCTTCCAGGCAGACAAAGCTGTTTCTGTGGATGGAATCAGAGCTGTAAATATGCTCAGAATCAAAATACTGTTCAGACGTGCAATACTGATAGAAAAATATCAATTCCTTGTGGATGTTTGCTTTCTTCTGCTAATGTTTGATCTTAAATTCACATTCATCTGTTCAAAAGCTCCAAGAAGTAGGTGTCATGGCTGCCTGAGACACTGTAAGCCTCAATATCTGAGCTGTCCAAGGAGGATTTTACCTTTGGCTGAACATGAACAGTCTCATTTTCTGGCAGTGACGACCAACTGGTGCAGTGACTCAGTGGGACAAAGAGTGAAGGGGACGATCAGGGGTTTGCTGACCCTCCCCCTGTGCCCATACTGCTTCACAGTCCCAGAGAAGAATGAGGTTGTTTCAATACTGAAAGTGGAACTAGAACTTTTCTTTGTTATGTTGTTCTTACTCATGTATTGACAACATGCAGAGGTATAAAAAATAAAACTAATTGAATTAGGGGGAACCATTTGTGTTTTGGTATTTGTAAGCGCTGCCCCATTGTCATACGGTCAATTATGGGGAAGCTTGAACAGAACTTTATTCATGTCATTAGTAACACTCATGCTGTTCCCATGATGACAAATCAAAATTTCTGCTGTGAAAAAGACCCACAGTTATTTAGGCAGAACACATTTCAGAAATACTTCCCATCGGTGTTTTGATTCTCCAGCTTGCATGAGAAATGTGTAGATATTTATAGGCCAAGAGATTTGGATGCAAAATCCAGTGCAAGTTACAATCAGACAGAACCGTACCGGTGAAGTCAGTATATACTGCTGTAGGCCTGTTCAGTCAGGTTGTTAATGAGGACACAACCTCACACTCAATGGGACGTCGTCATGGAACAAAAGTTTGTCCTTAGTTTTTCCAGAACATTTGATTTGATCAGCTAGATATTGGTAACTAGATGCTGTTTTATTACATCCCACTTCAAAGCGGTGATGTATTTCAATTGTCAGTGTTCATGTGTTTGTTCATTTGTCCACCAAATATCTTCGCAACCGTTGCAGATAGAAAGATGAAACAAAAAGCACATTACTCGGGCAGCAAAGGGGATGAAAATGAGATGATGACCTTGACCTTGATAAAACTAGATCAAGGCCAAATTTCAACTTTTGAACACTCAGGAACCGGATAAGGTAGAAAGACGAGGGAGACGGCCAGTGTGAGTAAGACCATAGATCAAAGCACTAGCTTTGATCTTTGACCTATGCAAGTAGGTCAGGGTAAAATTTTGAATTCAGGGGTGTCGCAGAAATTTGCAGTCTCTGACTGCATTGGTTCTAGTTTGTGTTTTACACGATGAGAAGGAACTATTGTCAGCAGCATTCAAATCTTCATGATCCTAATCCTCAAATTACATCAGGAGTCCTTGAACACACAGCTCAGGGATAATTTATGATTTCACATTGTAATCTGGTGTGATTTTTAGACCTTACATCACAGCACACAGCTATGTGAGTACAGAGCAATGATTGATGATTGAATGATGATGACGAACCAGTGGGCCTCTTAGTTCCCATCAGCAGCTTGACAAAGTAAAAATGTAAACATACACTTTGTATTAAAAAAAATAAAAATAAAAATTGAACAGTTGTTGCAAAGTGCTGAATTTGCTTTTGGTTTTCAAGTGAACAATCTGTGTAGAATCATTTCTCACCATCCTGAACCTTTTTGTGCCACATCTTGGTCAAGTTTTTATTCTTGTGATCTGAATACTTTCCAGCTGACTGCTGCACTGGAGCATCTTGTATTCCTGCAAATACAGTCAGTTTGATTCTGTGGCGACAAGATAGATAGATAGATAGATAGATAGATAGATAGATAGATAGATAGATAGATAGATAGATAGATAGATAGATAGATAGATAGATAGATAGATAGATAGATAGAGATGAATCTTATATGGCTCTCCTGATCAAAAATGTTAAGATACAGATATTTTGGGTCATTTTTCCATAGTTTACTCAAAAACAACAAAAGAGAGAGAAAAGTGAATCAGTTAATTGGACCATTTTAGGATACTATCATAAATCCATTCAACAGTGGTGGGCGCATCTCCCCTTGTTGGCAGCTGTATTTTCACTCTTGGGGGGTAAAGGTGAGGCTGACGCACACAGACACGCTGTTGCTTTAACAGACAACGCCTCCCTGCAGTCACCAAGTCCTGCCTGGTTTCTCTGCTTCCACCTCAGGGGTTCACACTCCAGTCGTGTCCGTGGAGCAGAGCTGAGCGCGCAGCCGTCCAGCCGCACAGGAAGGCGCAGCGTCAGGCTGTTTGTTCAGTCACAACTGGTCTGACTGGGAGAAGCGGCTGCCGGCAGAAGCTGGAGCACAGGTGAGTCCACAGAGTTTCCTGTGGGCTGACGTGAAGAAACAGAACCAGGTTAAATTCTAGGGAACAGCCGGGGACGACTGGCGTTAAATGTTGGTTAAGAAAAGAAAAGATTACGCTTCACTTGCTGAGTTGTGTTGGACACTGAGCCAACCAGCGAGGCGGGTCACACCTGTTAGGAGGCAACAATGGCTGGTAGTTAGTCTCGACTTCTCTTATACTGTCAACTCGTTTAAATTGTCTACTTTTCTGTTTCCGCCCAGGCAGGAGCAGTTGGGGATCGACAGGAGGACACATGTACAGCTGGACATGGATTACTGGTTACCGTCTTCACCGCTTTGGATTTAGTCTTCCGTGTCCCCCCCCGGTGAAGTGAGTGCGTCAGGAACAGGTGGACCGGTCTGTGCGCTTAGCTTGATCCTTCCTCATCCACGCTTTTTTTTCACCATCTATGGGGAACCAGGTGGAGAAACTAACTCATTTAAATTACGCAGAAGTTCCAACGTCCGACCCAAATGGGTTCGACCCGGACGACGACGGACCACGGATCGGAGTCTCTTACATTTTCTCCAACGACGACGGAGACGACGACCCGGACGATAATTTAGATCACTTTTCGTCGGCGAACCACGTGGTGAATCATGAAGAGAAGCTTTTCGATCCTCAGGACGAGCTGGAGTGTTCGGTTCATTACCGGGAGGAGTGCGTCTACGAGAGACGCGCCAGAGCCGCGTCCTACTCCGCGGAGAGTCTCCTGAACAAGTGCCGACCCGGAGACCTGCTGGAGTTCGTGGCTTCTGGACAGTACCCGCACTGGGCTGTGTACGTAGGGGACTTTCAGGTGGTTCATTTGCACAGGGCTGAGATCAAGAACAACTTTCTCACCGAGGTGAGCCAGGGCAAAAAAGGCAGAATAGTGAACAGCCTCTACCAGTACCGTGCGCTCCCCCCGGAGGTGATCGTGCGTAACGCCGTGGATCATGTCGGTTCAAGAGACCGGGAGCTCTACTGGAGAAACTCGGAGAGTTTTGCTGCTTGGTGCCGCTTTGGAAAACGAGAATTCAAAATTGGGGGAGAGATAAGGATTGGAAAGCAGCCGTACAGATTAAAATTACTCTTTTCTGAGAAGAAGAGTCACGTCCTGGAGTTTCAGAGTCTGGAGGATGTGATCATGGAAAAGAGGAGAAATGATCAGATTGGAAAAGCTGCTGTGATGCAAGAGCTGGCCAACCATCTGAACTCAAATGGAATCAAAGAGGAGCATTTCGTCAACTGATAGCGAATTCACCTGACGTGGATTTGAGGTTCAGGTTATTTGAGCTGTTAAATGAAAGAAACATCCATGGTTCAAGCATGTGTGGAGTGTTTATTAGCTCAGCCAATGGGAGCTTTGTCTGGAGTTGTCTGTGTCACACATTGTAAGAGAAGCGAGTCCTCAAAGGGTGATAAAATTAATCTACAAACCCTTTACTAGTCCTCTTCAAAACAAAAGAAAAATGCCTGATGCCTGGGGTGACACATGTGCGAGGAAAGGAGATCCCAGGAGTCATAACAAAACTCCCACAAATTTCCTTTCTTCCCTTTGGAAAAATGACCAGACTTTAGACACCCATCCCAAAATGAGATGACTTCTTATAACTAAAACATTTGCATCTGTATTGCACCTGTACTCTAATCCAGAATTTATTTGCCCATAGTTATTTTTCTAATCTAATAAATCTTTTGCACATAGGAGGAGAACCTCTCCGATGTATTTCTACCTGTTGAGTGCTGAGAGAACATAATCCTGTAAACTCAGGTGTTGGAAGATTGATGCAGAGTAAAAGACAGACGTCAGTGTGTTTTTAAATATTGAGTGTGCCCCCCACCTGTTGTTTTATTCCGATCATCACACTCTGTGACTACCTTGTGAACACTGTTCACAGTTACGACGGTGCACTTGTGCTGGTTCATCTATGTCAACAGTTTATTTTTTTGCAACAAAAAAAGTTTGTATAAAGGAAGAAGTAAATAAATATATATTTGAACAGTGAAATAATTTTTCTGTTTAGTGGGGGTTTTAATGATTTATAGCAATGTGGATGATCAGTACTATCAAACTGCTATGGCATTCTCACCAAACCCAGCATCCTTAGCGCCACCCTAGTTCAGCGCTGCCCAGATTATTGTAGCCTGATCATCATCACCATCATCACAATCCCTGCTCACGCCCCGGAGGAGCCACGGCTGCACCTGTTCAACCAGTGAGATCCCTGCTCTTTGTTGTCTGATCAAGAGCGTTGGTGCTCTACAGTTAAAGCTGCTAATAATGCCAGTTTTCATCTAAATATTTGTTTTAGAGCAGCAGCTCTCTCAACCTTAAGTATCAGCTTTGTTAGCGTGTCTACTGATGATTTCAAACTGTGCCGGACATTTTTGCTTTGTTTGCACCTCTGCCGACTGAAGAGAAGTCATTAATGGAAGTTTAGCTGCAGGCCGAGAATGTTTCAGGACTATGTAGAATTAAACATAAATACACAAATGAGATATAAATGTTTAAATTGAGAGTTGCTGAACAACACACAGTAAAATCCTGTAATCTCTTTGATGTCACATTGACATGCCGAGGCTACAGCAGGACGTGCAGCAGACTGAGGTTGTTTTCAACTCTGAGACATCTTGTTTGTTTCCTGCATGTCAGCGGAAGCTGATGACTCCGTGGTAGCCAGGCAGAAGATGAGTTCTTTTCCTCTGGTAAAATTTACACTGAGATGATGCTGTAAACATTTTGCTGCAGGTAAAGTCTCACTGGATCACAAGCGGGTTCACCATCAGCACTCGCACCAAAGTAAGAAAGCTGTTGGAGACATTAGCATTTCTTCATTCCTCTGAGGAGCCAGGGATGAAATGTGTGTGTCTGTGTGTGTGTTTTTTTAATGCTCATTTTTTATTTTTATATAAGCACAAACAAGAGTGCAGCATTGGGTGAACCATACCAAGAATCTGCAAATAGCTTTGTGTAATTACGAATATTAACGCAGTTGGAATTGTTATATTTGCATCATACTTGATTCAATTTGATTCTTGTCTCCATAAATATGAATTTGAGTACAGTTGTCAGCTTTTAAAAATTCCCTTTCATTTTCACTTTTCTAAGTTTATACTCCGATGAAGATTTTTATTTTCGTTTGTGCTATTTCTTTCAGCAGTTACAAAACACCAAGACCTTCAACACGTCACATTTTCTATTTACCTTCAACAAAACAATACTGCTTCACTGTATGATTTTTAAAAAGATATATCAGTGTCCCAAAAACCCCCCCCAGGTATGACGTCTGACAGAGCAGCGTCAGCGTGTAATGTAACACTTTAAACACGCACCAACCGATGCTTTGTAATAGCGAAAACACAAGGCAAAGAAATTATTCCTCTCTTTCTCTTCCAATCTGCTGCTTACTGTCTCTGCCATTTAAATCTTCCCGTTGTTGATTACACAGGAAACACACACTGTCCTATCTGGACGATCCTCCTGTCTGCTCTGTGCTGATTTTTTGTGTATGTGTAAACATTTTCAAATTGCTTTGCGATACAGGTGAAACAGAGCAGTATTGTAAATCATCAGAGGCAGCAGAGCCATAACTTAAGCAAGATGATGAAGGAATGAAAAAGTAAATAACCTCTGTACTCATGTATTGATGTATTAAATCTCTTCACAGTCCACAGTGAAATACATCCTTACCTCTGCTTCTGCTGCTTTCTATTGTTAAGGTTTATCACAGATTATCACAACATCAAGACCGTTTATTCACTGCCCTCGTGTGGAAACATCAACGTCAACATAAAGAATGATTGGAAGTACATGACTTTAGCTCAAGGATGCAACATTTGAAATGGATATACCTCCTTTCATGGTCTGATGAAGTATAAATGAGGTTGAATCACCATGTGTGGTAATATATGTTTTGATTCCAAGCTGCAGTCCCACCTTGAAAAGACTGTTTAAGAGGTTACTTTCATTCATAGTAACACCATGTTTGTCAAGCACACAGATTGAACACATTGTCTCCACTTTAAAACATTTACAACAGTGGTTTAAAAAGTATAGAATGTTTCAATTATTTTTATCCGATTTAGTCAAGTCGCTTTAGTTGTACAGCACGTTTAAAAAGCAATTTTGTGTTGTTCAATGCCATGAAAAAAAGTGTTAAAAAAAAGCAGTAAAATATTTAAAAGAAATACAATATTTAAGGTATAAAAATAATTTAAAAGGGCAAAAGTGACAGAGTGAGATACATAGGGAGGTTTAGAAAAAATGCGATTACAGTAATCCTTTGTATTTCTAACTACCCTGTTTGAAAGTTAAACAGGGTAGTTAGAAATACAGTAAAAAGAGACAGGGAGTATAAAATTGGGTCAAGACCAGAAAAGCCACTGAAAAAGGAGCTTATCTGGACAGGGAGAAAGTTTAGGGGATGTGACATAGACACTCTGCCGAGAAAAGGGCCTCGATCCAGGCACCACTTACTGTTAGCTTGTTTTCTCCACTCTTTTTGTTTGACACATGGTTCTGCCTCTTTGCACATGCTTACCACACACGCATGATTCAAACAAAATAGATAACCACTCATAAAAACATGGCCATAGTATTTAGTAATTTAGAGTATTTTTTTTATAACTCATTTACAATTTAGTTCAAAATCAGTAGCTGAGCCCTGATTAAGTTCACTGACTTCTGTAGTTTGTAACCAAACAGATTACGTGCGACTGGAGTCACGTATTCTGTCCTCATATCATGGCTGAAAAAGTGTGATCCCGGTGAAAGCCACTGTTTGACATCACCTCATTCATGTCACTTTTGGGGACAGTCAGTCTGTAATGTTTCCAATGGCGTCTTGGAGGGAAACCCACACCCTCTGGCAAAATTTCCAATATGATAGACGTTGGGTACAGGCCAGAGCAAATCAAACCCACCCTGTGTTTGTTAGATGTCATTATCTTCATAAACTTCCTCCCACACACAAACATGTCTGAACTTTAGAGGCGTGTGTTCATGAGTAGATTCTATCTGACAGGGCTACAGGAAGTGAGAGTGTATTTTAGACATAGCCTAAAGCCACAGCAAGATTGTTGTCCACGTGAGACAAACACTTAAACATGATAGTCTGAGGGAATTTGACAATTACAGACTCTGTGCTCTGCTATTCAGAACATCAATCTCACCTCAGGGTTTGTTTGTTTTTTATTATTAGATCGGCAGTTTTGTGTCAGTGCTGCTACTTGTCATCATCTGTGAGCTGTATAAGGTGTTTCATCAATAAATAGGATTCCTCTTGAACCATTAAAGAGTGGGATGCTGGTGGGAAAGACTGTGCTTCTGAGATAAGACAGTAAAGCAGATGATTGATATTACAACAGCCTTTGGTTAACAGTTGCATATTGAATGCTTGACTTTGTCTTTCACCAGATTTTGCCAATGCTGTTGCCAAAAATAAGATAATATACTTAAAAATCAAACAGTACAACAGGTTATTTTGAGGTGAACAACTGTAAAAATATTTATTCAGGATCCATCTCTGCTTGAATCTATTTTGTACCCATGAAATATGGACAACATCAATAATAAATAGTGCTCTTTCATTATTTCCACCGACCTGCAGAGGGTTAATCATTTATAGGGGACTCCGACAGTTTTGACTTGGACTGTTTATTGTTCATCTCAGCCTGGCGCTGTGATTCCTTCCCCGTACCGACACGGGATGACCGTTTGTTTTTTCAGCTGCACAATGGCTGAAAGTCCATTCCCATCCAGCTCGGTGGAGTTTTGAGATTGCACTCCATTTTCAAAAAAAAAAAAAAGCATTCCTATAGCCTAATTTTACTGTTTCTTCTGCTTTTCAACTGCACCATAATGAATATAGTTGGTATGCTACCACACATGCAGGCAGGCAACCAATCTTCCCCTCTTTTCTCTGTGCTTTCTTCTCCTTGACAAATGTGTTTTTGTTGGTCTGAGCACAAGGCTGTGAAGGTAAAGCCGCTGTTAAAAGGCAGAACTGGGGGAATTGCTTTGCTCAGAAATGATCAGAACAAAGACATGATGATAGTTCAAAGGAAATAACAAGGAAACATATATACCAATACCAATGCAGCAACACAGTCTGGGTGAAGAGAAGACATCGTGTCTAGGATAGCTCTGTAAGATTGAGGAAAATCTCTGATTTGACCACCGTGTCAGGAGGAAAAGTTAAAATCTCCTACAACTGAGGAGCTCATCTGAATGGAACCAGGCCTTATTATGTTTGGAGCTGTCATGTCCAGTCAGTTGAGGCTGTTTGGTTTACATAAGCAGAGCCAGACAACAAGAGAGGGCCAGAGGAAAACTTCAATGAGCTGACCCCATTTCATTTGGATTGCGATGGATGGATGAATGACTAAAGGACAGGGAGGAAGGGGATGGCATCCAGGCTGAAGTTATGACCTGAGAAAAAGGGAACAGAAATCATTGTGGCCACTAAAACTCTGTACTTGAACTGAGACGCGACTGGGAATTGTTGCCCTCAAGCACCCTGACCTGTTTGTCGCTTCAATTATTTATGCCAGGATGATTCAAAAGCCATCAACCCTCATCTTATTCCAAAGCCATCACAGGAAATCCTGCCTCGGTTATTGTGACTAACATCATGTAGGCCACAGAATTGCAGTTATCATTTAAAATAGTCCAACTATGCTCAATAAAAATCTCAAATTTATTTTGTTGAATTTTGTTTTTGTGTTCTGCTTCCCAAAACACACATTATTTTAATTGTCTGACATTAAAATCCCTTAATATCTGAATCCTGGAACTAATCTAGACCCATAGTCCTTGAAACATAATACCTGAATAGAAAAGTACATTTTAGATATGAAACATGGAGGAATGGTTCAACTCATTTTAGGAAAAGTGTCACTTCTTCTTGTGTGGAGCGTCCTTGACATGGCAATAAGAGTCCAAGTCTCCTGAGATGTTTTTGGTAATAAGTAGAGACCATTGTTGTGTTAGTCTTTTCAAACCTTCCTCTTTGATCCTAGGGAGTCAAATTAGTGCTTATCAACATTCATGCTCTTCTTTAACTTTAATTCTGTGTTCTTGCTCCTTATCCCTGTCGGTGTAATGGTCAAGGACAGATCGGGGTCTTCTGCCCTTTACTAATGGGATACAGATTTCTCACTTCACACCCCACCTCTCTTTTTCCTTATTTACTTTCTGACACTGTTTTTTTTTTCTTTTTTAACTTTTAATATTTTCTTTTTCAAGTAGTTGCAGTTGGCCCACAATGATGTATGTGATTCAGACGTTGTCTGCTGTCTTTACTTTGTCTCATTCTTTCTCATGAATTGCAGATTTTACATGACTGGAGGTGGTTAGCAGAAGTGATGCCCCCCCCTGCAATGCAGAAAAAAGAACCAGTGAGTAAAGTCTGATACACAATGCTTGACGGACCACAGAGCGCTGATCATTACCATGTTTCTGTAGTTCACAAGCAGGCTTGCATTTCAGGCTATGCACTGCAACAGATGTAACAGAATGCATTTTGGGAAATATTTTCTTTCTTTCAGAGATAGCACTTGTGTCTGCATAGTTACTATACAGCAAGAGGACGGTTGGGGTCTCCTTGTAACAACAAGATGCACATATCTGAACACTACATAGGGAGTTAAAGGCTAGGTGTCCTTCCTCTTTCCAAAAGCTGGTTATAGGCTTGTATTTATCGAACTCATATGAGAGAGACATCATCTTTTCATCTACAGCCTGGTTCTAAATAAGTTGTGGCACAAGTAAAACATGATGTGATGTCATCAACACTTCTGGCTGTCACTCTAATAAGAAAACAGGAAAGAAAAAGATGAATGAAAAGTTATATTAATTCATTTTTGTAGGTATATACTTTCATGCCAGCAACATGTCTGAAAGAAGTTTGAAAAGAATTAATAATAGTTGTTAGTGGGTCATTCGACAGGTAAAGCGTTTCAATGTTAATTGGTGACAAGGTCATGATAGTGAACAACAGAGGCATCCTAAAGGCTCAGTTATTCACAGGTGAGCACTGAGGTTCACCACAGCTTAACAACAAAGTTACCCAATGCTGCAAAGACTTGGATGATGTAGTATCCAACATATCATCAAAAATCTCAAGGAACGTCTTCGTGTAAGACACAGGGATGAACAAAACAACGTTAAATGCCTGTGACCTTTGACCCCCACAGATGGTATTTTACTGAACGGGCTCAGGAACACTTTGGAAACCTGTAGTCAAATAACAGTTTGTCATTGCTTCTATAAATGCAAGTTAAGTCCCTACCAATGCAAGTCAAATTGTTCATTAATAATCAAAAATAAATCATCTTGATTTCTCTAGACGGAGATCAATCTGACAGATTGACAGGACTGGCACGAGTTTGAAAGTGTCCTTTGATCTGACGAGTCCACATTTCAGTCAGATTGGAAACCAATGATGTGTCACCTGGAAAAAAAAAATACAACTATCATCCAGTTTGTTACAAAGTTCAGAAGTCAGCATCTGTCATGGTGCAGGGTTAGATTAGTGCTCATGGGTAACATCTGTCCGTCAACGGAGCATTAACGCTGAAGGGTACATACACGTTTAGGAACAACATATGCTACCATCCAGATGACACGTTTTTGAAGGACATCCTTGTTTCCTGCAAGTCCAGTCTGTAAACACAAAGACAAATTTTCTGAAATTGAAACTTTACTTAATTCCCCATTTTATTCTGTCAAATCATCATATTTCCAAAAATATCAAAGTTTTCATCAGTAAGCTCACGGAACAGAACTTCTTGAGTATTTATAGTCCCTTAACACAAAACATGCTGGCACATCTCCAGGCATGTAATATAAACCCTTCCTTCTAACCTCTACTTGTTTGACTTCTTCATGTGACTTGTGTGTTACTCTGTGGGTTTCCTGTGTGTGTTTTTTATGTACATGTAATTTAAGCAAACTCAACCGTTGCTTTGTGGACATACAGTGTTAAACTGCAGTGCAAACAGAGAAGGATTATGCCCACAGTCATATTAATATTAATGCACTGTGATGTTGTCATCACAAACCCTACCACACCTGAAGAGCTTCGTTTTCCGGTTCATACGAACATCCTCCCAAACGGTTGTCATCAGTGAAAGCAGGTGTTCTCGCTAACATCCTGGTGGCTTATTCAAAGATATGAAAATGGGAGTACGAGAGTGTGAGAGCGTTTAGCGCTTGTGTGCATGATATAGAAGTCTTGCCCCGCAGGCTAGGTGTTTGCTGATAATGAGACACTGTTGAAGGTAATGGAGGCAAAGCCAATTTAAACACACTCACTTGGTGGCTGTTCGATATCACCACACTGAAAAGACTGAAGAGAGCCTGAAGACGAGCATTGGTGTGTGAGCTTTTGAAGACGGTCCACACGGCCTTCGCGATAAATTGTGCAGTGAGAGAAGCAGCAAAAGAAAACAATACCAAAAAATTCCATCAGTAGATGTGGTTAGATGCTCATGTCCCCTTTAAGAAACAAGCCAAATAAACCATGTAAACTGTTTGTTTTGACAACTGCTTACCATTTACATCCCACACACTATCTCCTAAACTACCCCGGTGTTCACGTTGCTCTTGTAAGTGGAACAATGTAGAGTTCCACTTTGCTCCTGGAGATTTGTCACACCAACACATCTTAGCAGGGTAATTGCAGCATCCCAGGGATGGATCAGTCTCCCATGTGTACTGCAGTTTATTGCCTTATAATTATGAGACTAATTACAAAGATGTATTACAAACCCTGCGTGTGCGTAGGCTTACGTGTGTGTACACTTAACACACACAAACCCTTAGCTGTGCATCAATCAGAGATACCGCAGCCCATTATTAGCACCTCAAAAGGGAAGGCGGTGATGATTACATCACTGCCTTCACTTCAAGATGTGGTTGTGAGATGTATCACTTACTATGGGCTTGATTCCATTGTTTTTAACAATGTTTGTTGTCAACAGCGAGGCAATTAATCTGCATTCAAATTTCTGCACCTTGTTATTTTGACCTTCAAATGAGAAACACTCAGGAGAAATGGCATCTGTGCAATTACAGGAAGCTATTTTATTAATACTGCAATTTTTCAGTTACGAGTTTCTTTTTCTTTTCTTTTTTTTTGTAAATTCATCTCTCACCAAGTCTCATTTCTTTCCCCTACTCACCACTCATTAACAGTACTGCGTCGTGTGTTGTAGCTACAACTAGAGTACAAAAACATAATAATTAAAACATGACTGTTCTGTCAAACATCTTTCAGGATGCAGGAAGTACAGTAAATTAATGCCACCGCACACACACAGATCATCACACTCCTTGTTTGTGTGGCATGTTAAACCACTCTTACACTTCTTGTTCATTTACACATACATGCAATCAAACACACACACACACACACACACACACACACACACACACACACAGACACACACACACACACACACACACACGCACACACGCACATCCTTCCTAGGGATCTCAAGGGAATTTGTAGGACAATAGTGAAAAACTGTACAGAAGGACAAGGTGTGGCTCCTGTGACACAGCGGGTCTGAGGGGTTTATGTGTTTGGCAGGAAGGGAGTCCAGCAGACCAAATGATTAATTTCCAAAACAACTTGGATGTGAGTTGTTTTGGGAATGCTGAGCACGTTGAAGGGAAGTCCACGCTGCGAGGGATAAAATAGTAATAAAGGGTCTACGCAGGATCTTTCTGCTTCATCTTGGACGTGACAAAATTGTTGACGCTGTGCATCTATCTGAGATGGACTGACACATATAAGCAGACGGACAAGAGCTTCATCCTGGCCTCATTTTTCACACCCTGTTCTACCCACAGACTGAACCAGTGCTGCTGAAGGAGAACTAACTGGAGATGCAAATGTGTTTTTTTATTAAACTATGACTAAAGTTCATCAAAGAGCATCCTGCCCCTTCAGCAAATCAAGCCGTGCTCTTGATCTGCAGCAACAAAAACCAGCGATAAGTAGTTAACTCTTTCATGATAGAGACTCCATTAGTGCGTCACACATACCTCTGGAGAGGACGAGCGAGGATGATGATAACTCCATGTTCCTAAACAACAGGCTGACTTATCTCCGCATGACTTCCTGTCCACCATATCTCACTGGGGCTCACAGGCAATGTCATTATCAGGGGGAAAAGGGTTGCATTGGAGAAGTTCAAAGATGTGTAGATATTCTGAGCACTTCCAGTTCTGTGTAACTAATTTCAAAATCACATTAGCTATAGGAGCTTGTCTCCTCTTTGGTGTGTTCCAGAATACACAGACGGCGGGTATCTCCATGCCAGATCTCTGCAGTGGTTGTGTTGACAGCCTGGTGGGGCAGCGCCTATCTGAAGGCACACTTTTTTTTTTTTATAAGAGAAAACTCAGTAGTTTCCTATTTGTAAAACAAGACACAGCCTTGTGGCCTCTCAAATCACCCCATGCCCATCATCTGAATGCAAAATCTGTTACCGACATGTACCTCTGCAGCACACACACACACGCGCACACACAGAGAGGCGCGCGCACACACACACACACACACACACACACACACACACACACACACACACACACACACACACACACACACACACACACACACACACACACACACACACACACACACACACACACACACACCTCAATGAATACTACCCTGCTGTTTTGCACACAAAAGCCTGAAAATATTTAAATATGTGTTTGGCATTTTCGCCGTGACTCTCAGATGAATAATTCAGGCCTAATCTTCAGTGGGTGGCATGAATTGAACGCCAGTGAGCGCCGGCCATCTCTGTCTGGCGTGCTGGGTGTGATGTTGGATGATGAACACATGGGCACTTTGTCCCTTTGGCCCTCCTTTCATTGATTTTTAATGCACATACGTGGAATGTATGATCATTAAAAGTCTGAGCGGCAGTATAGGGGGCTCGGGCGGAATAAAAGCAAAAAGATAACCCCTCCCAATCTTTCTCTCTTTTTCGTTCGCTGGCCACTGACTAATTATATCTATAGCCCTTTAAGCCCCTCATGAGTGTTGGTGGAGTGTTGGGAAGCTCTCTAATCCCTGCGTTGCTCTTTATTCTGCCTCTGTGTCAGATCCTGAAACCTCTCTAATCCCCCGGTGGCACCGCCAGCAGGGCCCCAGCTGTCGACTCTCATGCTGCGCTGCTACTCGCCCCGTTAATTTGTGGTCCTGCTTACGATGCTATTGATGTCAACCTGTCCCATCCAGTTCAATAACTTTTTACTCCCTTGCTTTTGCCCTCTCCTTCCCTTTTTCTCTGACTTTCCCATCCCCCCTCTATTCCCCTCCCCCCTCTCTCTGGTCTTTCTTTCTCTATCAGCTGATGATGAAACTCCCAGTTGGCAGGAAGTCAACACTTTTGTTGCCTCTGTTGTATTGAGGATCAATGGCATTTTTTCTCCATGCCCCAACATTACAAATTTGCCAAAGAGCCCATCCTCCCTTCCCCCAAAAGCTGAATGGATATGCAATGAAGGAGGTGGAAGTAAATCCAACACACAGGGCCATTCGGCCTAAGCAGCCAAGAGCACATGGGTGAAGTATTTGAATGATGGCACATTAAGAATCCTCAAGTTCAATTAAGAGTGCTTAACAATGCATCAGTATGCAGGCCGGTCTTCTCTGTGTTGTTTTAATGAGTCGAAGGAGCGCAGAAGAAAAGGGAAGTGATTTGAGTGAGGGTGTGGGTAATGATTAACACTGTTGTCTTTCTTCCTAAACTCCTCTATGACGCACGGTGGAGAGAGATTTTGAAAGCCTTAGTGTCGCCCACCCAGCCTGATGCCACCTGCGTAGCATCGTTTATGTATGTGTAATTGTAGGTGCAGAGAAAGTCATTATCAGAGGTGGCGACACAAAAAATAGTCAAAACGTAAAACATTTTCTTGCTTTTTTCCCCACTAAGTGAGCAGGAACGTAAGTAACAGCCCTGAATTCAACATATGCTTGATGAACAACAGTTCACTCGTGTGCATACGTGCTCTGGGAGGATGTCTATATACTCCCAGAATACATATTTGTGCTATAATGCTGATGATGCTGATGTATGCTGTATGCTTGTCTGGCAGCCTCAGACTCAGAGACGAAGTATGTACACAACTGTCTAAATTCTCTGAAATACTCAAATACTTCATCTGAATGAAGTAAAAATAATGAAGGATATATAAATAAAAAGAAATACCAGAGGTATCCAAGAAAGCAGTTTTCCTCAGCCTTTAGTCTAACCCTTATGCGATCCATCACCTGTAGGGAACCAATATAGGAATTTTTAGTAGGTAGTCACGTGATACCGTACGCGCATTCTATTGGCTGACAGCACCCGGAAGTGCGCTACATTCTGTGAGTCGCTGAACAGGACGCTCTTCGGTGAGACACAAAAGTGCTTTAAACAGTCTATCAGAGTGTGGGAAAAGGTAATACAGATAGAAGGTGGTTTAATATCAGTATGGGGAGGGTCATTAACATTTAAATTACCGTAAATTGAAATAAAATAGATAGTTTGTCGCTATATCGCAGAATTTTGTTCATGCGGGTGGTTCCTGGAATACATTAACTGCGAGTACCAAGAGATTACTGTACTTTCATACTCACTTATATTTTCTGCAGGACGTCAGGACTGTTGTATCAAAACATAGTAGTGAGACAAACACATTCAACTCAAACCCTGTTGCACTGTTAGCAGCTGTTGTGGAATCACTATAATACATGAGATTCCACATCTATGTTGTCAGATTTATGATCAATTCACATTGCTTCTCAACTGATTTGCCATTATCGTTCATGGGTTTTCATCACAAAGAAACAAACTACTGTATTTGCATATTAGAATGACATCATATGGATCAGATAGCGGGAACCTCGAGTCAGGCTGTTGTGTTGACTGTAAAGTGGAGTTTGCATGTATGCTTACAAATCAAATATGTCCTCCAAATAAAACGTGATCCTCATACCTTGGACATAAGGGACAGCTTAAAGCGTGCTTATTAAATTCCGACTTTAAACTTTATCTTGTGTGGAGAGTGTGGAGGCTGAAAGAAGAGAGAGACTTCAACAGGGACTTCTTCATTGCATGAAAGAGTAGAGAGTTGGAGGGAGGACTACAGGGACAACTCAACAAATGAGTTTGAGTGTCAAGTTGAGATATTAGAAGATTGGATGTGAAGCTGACTCCATTCCCAACTTCTCCCGCTTTAGCCTCATCGATGTGACATGCATTACCACTGCAGCTCTCGTCTCTGGCCTCACTTTCCTTTCTTTCGCCGTCGTCTCTTCACTGCCAGTCACGATCACAGCCTTTCCCAAATACGCAGGGCCAACACGCCACGCTGCTCTCTCTCTCCCTCTCTCGCAAACGCCATCCCCTTCTCTGGACCTGCTGTCACAAAGATAAATAAGAAAAACAAGTCAGAGAGAATTTTTCAACAGTCACTCTTTCCCGGACATTTTTTTTTAAAGCAGTTTCTTCGCTCGACTTGTGAAACTGTGGGATTATCTCGGCGGTTGCCAGACTATGCAAGGTCAGGATGAGCAATTACAGGTCTGGTCTGCAACGGCAGAACAGTGGAGACAAAAAGCTGTTACAAAGTCACACAAATCAAATAAGTGTGAGCGTAGTTTTTAAGTGTCTGAACTCTGACACTGGTGTCAAATCCCATTCTGCAAGTAGAGACACGGAAGGACTTAAGATACACGTGTTCATTTCTGTCTGGTATTACGCACATTAGTGATTCTGTAATGTTTAATCTATTGGAATTACAAGACTATAGACTAGAGGCTTTAAAAGAATTTTGTTAATGTCTGTAGGCTTTATAGACACACCATTAAAACTCCAAATATTCAATCTCACTTCTATATAACCATGTTTTCCTGTGAATAAACAGATAAAACCCCTTATGGTGCTTGTCTGTGAAACCAGCTCATTGAATAGTAAATCACCAAATTATTTCTCCACTTCTCATTAATCCGCGAGGCTGCAATTTCAGCCATCACACCATGACAGATTGTTTTGTTTTCTTTGGTGTCATTTTGTTGGAGGGAAATAGACTCTAACCACCCCCGAGTGGAGCTGGGACGTACTCAGTGTTCATAGATAATATTTGTAATTTGCATCAGGTGCCATGCATATGTATTTGTTTGACAACCAAAAACCAGCAGAGCTCGTGATCACAGACAGAGAGGCTTCAGATATAAAACAGAATGGTTCAGACTGACAGTATGAGGCGAAGAGCAAAAAAAAAATGACTGAAGTAAAAATTGAGAGCAAAGACCCTGTAAGAGAAAAGAACATTTTCATTTTATTTCACAGAAATGTTGGTGTCACTGCCACACAGACCAGCCTGACTGGTGATTTAAATTTAAAGCTATATTTACAAGAAAGTATGAACTTGTGTTACTACAGGAACAACACTTCAAATTTATTCTCTCAGTGAAAAACAATGTTTAAATAAAGTTGGAATCAAAGCATCAAGTCCTTTTGGAAACAGCATTTAGTGTCAAACTATCAGACATGTTCTTGCAGCCTCCAGCCCTCTGACAGCTCCATGCACTGGACCTTGTGTGAAAAGAGTAATCCTATACATCACACCATTACATGTTAGACAGGACTATACAAAGTTTTTTTTTTCATGTACATATTTGTTCAGTTTCTTCACACACATTCCTGTCCGTACCCAGAGAGGTGTTATGAGGTTCATAGAAGAAAAAGAACTATTTCCAGCTTCAAAGGTTTATTTAGCAGTTTTTGCCACAATGACATTTTTAATATCTTTGCTTCAGGCCATTGTTCCACATGCTACTGACTTCTGAATGGAGGTATTATGTGCACCAGAGTTCACCAAGAGTTTGCAGCAGAGATTACAGAGAAGCTTGAAAACTGCAACGCACCGATGTTATGAGCTAATACCTCAGCAACAGGGAGTGTTGATGAGCGTCGCCGACGCCTCACACGACACATGTGCTTCAATTCATGCAGCACCTGATGTCACATGATGAGTCACAGCTGTAATGTGTGTACTTCATGGATGTGTCTATTTTTTACCATAGACTCAAATTCTTCCTCTTGCGCTCCGAGTGGATCATTTCACACTACTATACACTACTATAAGTCTCAATTAATTTACGTGAATGGATTCATTTACACACAATTGTTTCACAAAATAATAAAATGTTACTGATGAGGTTTTTATTCCAGATCAAGCCCTGTCAACAATAATTGTCACAATAAGATGTGTTTTAAGTAAGATAAGAATCAGCTCTGGAATGACTTTAATTCATTCGTGTGAACAACAGTGATCTTTCACACTGGAGCACAGAGGTGTTGCAGCATCAGTGAGAGTAAAAACCTGGGGGTAGGCTTATGCCCAGGATTTCAATAGGGGTTCTCTAGTGGGGTGAAATGGGTGATTTGCATTAACCCCTCCAGGCACTTCCAATCTGACCTGACAACACTGCACATGTGGCAGAACGGTAGCCAGTGCCGTTGCCTGGACAACTGATCACTGGATTACAGGTTGTGGGACGGGAGAGTTAGACAAAGAGAGAGGGAGAGAGCCAGTGAGTGTTTGGATCAGTGGTCTTCCATCGTAGGTCCTTCATTTTAGCCAACTAATGAAGGACTGTTTCAGGTTCAGGAGAAAACAGGAATACGGTTACAGTTCTAATTTGACAGAAAACCATCAACAGGTCGGCAGAGGGGATGTTTCTTACTGACCATATATGTAGCTTTTGTCAGATTCACACACTCTTGAACCATTGATGCAAAGCATTTCTGCCCACAGTATCAATTACTGTACATGAAACAGCATTTAGTTCAATATTCTTGTCTGACGTGTTGGGACTCATAACAACCTATATTTGATGACTGTAAAAACCAGTTTTCATTTCAGAAGTGAGAGTTGAAACCTTTGTTACTTATTCAGATGATTATTCAGTCGTTTATCTGCACTTAAAGATTTTGTAAATAAACATTTTCAATGTTTATGGTAAAATGACCTAAATAATTATGTTTCTTCTTGTTTCATCTAAACTTAGCAATTTTTGAGTAATAAGCTTTATTTTCTATCTTGCAACTGAGGTACAGTACACGACACCTCAACAACAACTCTGATGCTCCATCCTACATCAAATTTTATGGCTGAAAAACTGTTGAGAATGAGAACAAATGCTGGTCTGTTGTTATGATGACGAGTGAATGTTGTGTAGTTTTTGGGCTTTTTCTGTGGTGTTACTGAAGACATATGTATGATGATCTAAACCTGATATGTAAAAGTGTGCTGGTCTGTCTCTCCTTCTGTAACCTTTTCTTACCCTCATAACCCAGTCATTGAAAAATGGGATATGGAGCTCAGATCTACTGCCTTCAGGGAAAAAGCAGTTCTACTGATGTTGTATATAACAGCATCACTATGTTCTTAATGTGTCATGGTTGTTTTTTTTTGTTGTTGTTTTTTTTCAATTTTGGGGCTTCCTGAGAGACACATTCGGCTTTAGGTTGGCGGCAGTGCAGTGATAGCATGAGTTGTGGTCTGACTGATCGTTTTTAATAATGCTCACCCGCCTGTGCTCATATTTGTTCATATTTAACTGGGGAGGTGTTATGGTGGACAATCATCTCTCTTCTTTTCTATTACCCTGGAACAAGTACAATGGTCATTATTTGTTGTAACAAGTAGGAAGGCCCTACTCTTTCACCACAAATGACCTGTGGACATTGTAGTCTCAGCTCACATGTCCATCATCCATCATCCACACTAGAGGGAGAAGCCTACAGTACCGAAGTATCTCTGTGTCAACACTCATTGCATATATTACCATATTTCAATGGGCCACGCCCCCACACACGGCCATCACTGTGGAACAGGTGACGTCTGCGTTGAGGAGGCTTCGCCCAAGGAAGGCGGCCAGACCAGACCAGGTCCCCCCAAGACTCCTCAAGGCCTGTGCTGCTGAACTAGGCGAACCCCTACACCAGGTCTTTGACCTCAGTCTCCGGCTGGGGAAGGTCCCGTCCTTGTGGAAGACATCCTGAATCGTCCCTGTACCCAAGCGGAGACGCCCCACTGAGCTCAATGACTATCGACCAGTCGCTCTCACCTCGCACGTGATGAAGACCCTAGAGCGACTGGTCCTGGAGCTCATGCATCCCCAGGTGCAGGGCGCGATGGACCCTCTCCAGTTCGCCTACCGGCCACAAGTTGGAGCTAACGACGCAGTCCTGTACCTCCTCCACCGGGCCCTCTCCTACTTGGATGTCGGGAGCTGTGCAGTGAGGGTGCTCTTTTTTGACTTCTCGAGCGCCTTCAACACCATCCAGCCCGGCTCCTGCAGGAGAAACTGTTATCCATGGCTGTGGATCCCTATCTCGTGAGCTGGATCACGGACTATCTGACAGACAGACCCCAGTACGTCCGTAAGGGGAACTGTCTGTCATCAGTGGTGACCAGCAGCACAGGGGCCCCGCAGGGAACGGTACTCTCCCCCCTTCTCTTCACCCTCTACACAACGGACTTCCAACATAACTCGGGTACGTGCCACATGCAGAAGTTCTCTGATGACACTGCAGTTGTGGCATGTATCAGGGAGGGTGATGAGAGGGAGTACAGGAGAGTGGTGACGGACTTTGTGGGGTGGTGTCAGCGGAATGAGCTTCAGCTAAACATCTCCAAAACCAAGGAGATGGTGCTGGATTTCCGGCGGGCACCACCCTCCCCACAGCCAGTAGTCATCGGGGGTAAGGAGGTGGAGGTAGTGGGGACTTTTAAGTACCTGTGGCTGCAGCTGGACAGTAGACTGGACTGGTCGCACAACCTGGACTGTGTATATAAGAAGGGTCAGAGTGGGATGTACTTTCTGAGGAGGCTGGCCTCCTTCAACATCAGCTCTAATCTGCTCAGACTGTTTTACCAGTCCATTGTGTCCAGTGTGCTGTCCTACGCCATTGTGTGTTGGGGTGGTGGTGCCAGGAAATGGGACACAGAGAGACTCGACAGGCTCATCCGGAGGGCTGGTTCTGTGATTGGTCAGGATCTGGACTCTGTACAGACTGTCATAGAGAGGAGGACTATGTCCAGGTTTAGATCGATCCTGGGTAACACCACCCACCCCTTGCACACCACCTTCGCCCAGCAGAGGAGCTCCTTCAGTGGCAGACTGCTGTCACCAAGCTCCTCCACTGAGAGACTCAGGACCTCCTCTGTGCCCCGTGCCATCAGAGGGCACAACCACTCTCTCAGAAGGAGTGGGGCCAAAGCCGAAGCGTCATCAAGGTCGGCTGAGAAGGGATAGACGAGGGGGGCCTGGGACGCACTGTGGATGCACTGTGGGACACTTTGTGGGGGTACTTAGTGTCAGTTTACAGCTCGGTACATCCACGTGTTTCTGTTTCTGATCATACATCGTCTATACCCAATGCTTCTTTCTTCTCTCATGTCCCTATGCTTCCTTTTATTCTAGGTTCTTCTGTTTCCTGTTGTTATAATTATGTCAGTATGTAAATAATGTAATTTATACAACGTCTTTTGGCTGTGCCATTTCTCTCTGTCGTTGTTATGTGTATTTATTGTATCTGTTGTGAGCAGATGTCACCTGAATTTCCCTTAGGATCATTAAAGTATCTATCTATCTATCTATCTATCTATCTATCTATCTATCTATCTATCTATCTATCTATCTATCTATCTATCTATCTATCTATCTATCTATCTATCTATCTATCTATCTATCTATCTATCTATCTATCTATCTATCTATCTATCTATCAATCTAACTATTTCCTCACATTTAGTACCCTACATATACTAAACTGTCTCTTTCTATGGCATTTGAGATACATGACAAATATTTTATGTACACTCCTTAACAGTGTTTTGCTAATATTCCTACTCCACAATGGGCTCCTGGTTCATTCTGTATGCAAATCACCTCCTGTTTGTTCCAAAATCTGCTGCCACAGTCAAGAGAAAAATGTGTGGTATCTGTCAAGTAGCCCATAGGCGGGGAGTTTTGGCAAATCATAAGAGTTTAAACTAGAAATCTAAACCCTTAAACCTCTTAACAGAACAATGTTCCTTCTGTATGAAATGCATTTGTTCCGTTTCTGTGGCTAAGTTATTATAAATGCAAAGCCTAGATGACATAAATAATATCCTTGTCAAATGAAGGTTTGTTTTATACAGAGGTTCAAGGTGAGAGCAACATGTAGACAAATCTAAAAAAGCAATATCTTTGTTCAGAAGCTGCACTCAGAAGCTCAGCCACTGCTACTCAGATACTCCAGTAAACCTTGGGGAGATAAATTTCAATCTTCTGTGTTGTTTTCTCTTAATAAACCAGTTATCTACTACTCTTTTATACAGAGGAGACACTTTCTGAGCTGAAGAGCAGATGCAAGTCCACTACTACGGTCCACTGAACCAATTGCACTACTATAAACTTGAGACCAGCTCTTGAGATCAAACACGAGAGGAAACAACTGTAGTGGGAACGATTATGGAGAAGGATTGCTTTCCCTTTGTCTTTTTGTTCATCAACATATTTTTTTAGCAGGATTACAAAGGAACTTCTCCAAAAGGGATGGAGTTATTGTCAAAGCAAGCAAAATTTGGTTGTAAACTGTGGGATAGTTCAGCCTTGGTACGAGGAGTGACACTAACAGGTGGACCAACTAATTGAAACACAATCAAGAGCATCTGCTCCCCCAGAAAAATGCCAGTTTAAGAGCAGAAAAACAAATGTGATATGCAAAGTAAAAATTTTCCCTCCAAATTAATATTGTTAACGCTTCTTACGTTTCATTGCTATATTGATCTCGCTCCACTACTTGTTAGAAAACTGGTTCCCCTGTCAGACAGAATCCTTGCTTGGATTGTTATGAACTAGGAAGAGTACTTGGACACAGTTTATGACTCTGCTTTAAGTGAAAACAAACACAGAAACTGAGCGGGTCTCTTTTGACATAGCACTATCATCTCTGACAAGGTCAGAACAGTCATTATCCAAAGCAACATCATCCACCACTCAGATACGTTTCATTAAAGTGGATGGTGTTTAGAAATATGAGGGAGGGTAATGAGGGGGATGAACGAGTGCGAAGTGCAAGAGGAATGAGGGAGGAGACGAGAAGCGCAACAGGTTTTCCAGGAAGAGATAGCGAGTCACTGAAGAAAATGAGAACGCTAAGGGAGCAAAAACGATAACGTAGTGAATGTAAGAATGTGTAAACAATGGATGAGAAGGAGGAATGCATTTTAATAAGAGTGAGTTCAAAAAGTACTGGTCGCTTAACTTTAAAAAGAAAAAGAGTTCTGCATCAAAATTAAGGCTTATCATCACCATTGAGAAAGGCCTCGACACCCAGACTGGGTGACTCACAGATCACACTGTGGTCATGATGGGCACTTGTAAATGAGCATGTTGAAGTATGATTGTATCCAGCACGTTCTGAAAAAAAAAGAACATTGCTCTCACTGAAACCTCCGATGATTAAAAAAGGTTACCAAGTCAGGTTCTTAAGACATCAAATGAGGCATTCAGTCCCCTCATCCAGACGCCACAGGCGTCCTGGTCCTGTGGATCTATATAAGATGCACCAGACCAAAATGTAACATGTGTTTTTCACAAACTATCCATTTTGACGCTGCGACAACGCGTCAAAATGTGACAACCTGGGACGTTCAAATTTTGGTTAAACCTCCATGAAGTGCTTTTAAAGTTGTCAACTACTCGGCAGATGTGTGTGTGACCACAGTACTGACATAATACTATATCATTATATAGTTGTAGTTCCAAACTTTGTATACTAAGAGCTAAATCAGCATTTCAAGCAGACACGGAGTAACATTAGCTTTCCTTTGGCGGCATCATTTGGTCAAATACCAATATCTAGTATTTACCCCTTTGTAGCTCTATGTTTAGTTTCCACTTTATCCCAAAGGACTTTTCCTGACTCTTCAGCTGCTAAGTGCTCATGTTTACCAGCTAGTTGCTAACTTTGTTCATCAGCTTTTTGGTGCTTTAGGGTAATAGTAGGTTTTCCGCCTTCTTAACTGAAAACAGCTGCCTGGCACAGCTGACAATCACTATAATGACAGTCATGAGAGTGAACCACGACCGAACTGTTTCAGACAACAAAACCTAAACAAAGTCAAAGACACTAAAACACTCTGAAAACTGAGACGACCTGCAAGCCTGGGTGATAACTGTTTATTTGTCGATACAAGCTTGACCACTTTCAAATCACACATGATCATCACATCAGTGAACACAAATTAACACCTAAAACAACAATTAAGTGTCCAGGGTATCATAATTGTCAGTCCCAGACCTTAAAAGCAACAGTTTTTTATATTGCTTTTTGTTTCTTTGCATATTCTTCTTTCTTCTTTGTCTTTCTGTATTTCTTGATGGATTCACTGACCCTTGCTGTACCTTTAAAATCACTCATTTGCTCTATTTAGAATCCTGACATTTCCCCATGTCCACCTCTACCTCTTCGTCCATCTATTTCTGTTTCTGTCTGCCTCACTCCCAGGATGCAGAGGGCAAAGTCAGCTATAGAGGCTTTCAAATACATCTGAGCAATTTCACCTCTAGTGTGTTCTATTTTCCTCATGTCTCGATTTTCTTCTCTGTTCGCCTCCCCTTCAGTGAAGCCTTTTTCTCTCTGTGTCTGTCCCTTCATCTCCTCTGCCTTTGTATCTCTGCTGTCTTTCGTGGCCTTTCTCTCTCTGTATATTTCTGTCTTGCTCTTATGCTCCTTCTACTCTTTTTACCTCATTCGCCTGCTGTCTTCTATACCTCGAGTACACCCAGTATGCTGCTGAGGGCTGACACTTTAAAGACATTGGCTTTAGCGTCTACTGCTCGAGGAATATCAATATCTGCTGTGCTCACACAGAAACTCACCCCTCCCTTCTACACACGATGCAACATAACGTACACACGAGGGCACACACATATCCACAAATGCTCTCCTCAATCCACATAACACCCACTAACCCACAGAGTGGAGCTGACTCTCTTACAGCGGACATAAAGCAGGTGTGTATCTGCCTTGTTGTACCGAAGCGACAGCTGGATGACCACCACCCCAACAAAAGAGGAGCCTTTTGTAGGCATTCCTTGTTGCTACAAACACTCCCCCCACCCCTCCAAATAATAACAAACATGTGTTGGTTACATCAGAAGAATTTTAAGCTGCTAAATGTAAGCCCTTTAATACCTCTTCTCCGTTTGAGTACAGACACAAACATACACTCCCCCCACTCCCTTTGTCTCACTAGACTGCTGCTGAAAACCTCGCTCTATCCTGCTTGCTCTTTGTTGATTTACACATGGACGTCTCTCCATCAAAGCTAGATTATGGCTCTCAGTGTTGCCCGGCATGGATCGCTACACACATGGGAGAAATACTCCACGGCAGATTGACTCAAGTGGTTATCATGAGTCTCAGCATTCGTTTCAACTGTTACGGGTATCTGTGTCTGAGTAAATTGCCATTTTAATCCACATATATTCACCAGTATAAGGAATAGTAAGATGAGATATGGTTGGATTAATGGTTTTGGTTTTCTTTCATTATATTTATTTGAAAAATTCTGTTTTGGAACAATAATAATGTCTAAATAATAAAACCATTCCTAATATGACCTGTTCCTGCATCTCAAGTGTTGGCTCATGGACTGAGAGTTTAGCTTTTGAACTCAGCTTTCAATACTTCAACATTTGCATAATGTTGGCCTGACACCTAGTGGATACAATAATGTTAGTCTGAATGGCATTGAGGTTTACATGAGTTTTCCTTTCTCCATCTGGTTTCTCATGACTGGACTAAAGTTTCTCTTGAGGAGCTGTCCGTGCACCACAGAGTAAAGTACAAATTAAGTCAAGCATGATATGCACATCTTCCTCATTAAGATTATAAATCTCTTTTCCAAGCTGAACTGGCCATACAGCACACAATTAAATTAAACATCTTCTATACACTACAAACAAATAAACATTATAAAATCAAAAACTAATAAGAACTGCTTCAGTGAAATCCGAAAGGGATCATATTGGCTGAGTTTCAGGTTCATCCTCAAACATTTCCCTTGAACCAATGTTCCATTTGCAAACAGATTATAAGTATTTAATTAAATCCATGAAAGTCATTCAGATCATTTAACACCTATTTATCGTATTGAAGCTGTTGAGCCAGAACTGAATCCTCTGCATGTCGTGAACTGCTAGTCGTCACTGTCATGATCACTCCGTTCCTGCAGTCTACTCCACAGTTTCCACTGTCCCACCTCCCAGCCTGACCACACCTCCCGCGGATCACCCACACCTACAGCCCATCTGCAATCAGTCCGGTATTTATCGCCAACTGCAGCTTAAACGGGTCCCTCTACCTCAGTCAGTTCCTGCACGAGCCTTGGATGGACACAAACTGGGCACCATCAGACACCAGACCTCCCCAGTTCCCATGTTACTTTCAGGCAACCACCATGAACTCACTCAGTTCCACATCCTGGATCATCCTGGTCTGCCTCTCGTCCTGGGCTTCCCGTGGCTCCGGCGTCACAGCCCCCATGTCGATTGGGAGGCTGGAACCATCCTGGAGTGGGGGGTTTCCTGTCACCTCACCTGCCTTCGTCAAGCGGTGGCACCTCAGTTGTCTCCATCACCCGCCACCGACCCTCCTGACCTGACCGGGGTTCCCCCGGAATATCACGACTTCTGGCAGGTCTTCAGCAAGGCCAAGGCGTTGTCCTTGTCTCCTAACCGGCCGTACGACTGCCATCGACCTGCTCCCAGGCACCTCCCTTCCCAAGGGAAGGTTGTACTCCCTCTCTCAACCAGAGCGAAAGGCCATGGAGGAGCACGTCAACGCCTCGTTAGCCGACAGGATCATCCGCCCTTCCTCCTCCCCGGCCAGGGCTGGGTTCTTCATTGTGGGGAAGAAGGACAAGTCCCTGCGCCCCTGCATTGATTACCGGGGTCTGAACGACATCACGGTAAAGAACCGGTACCCATTGCCTCTAATGACCTCTTCATTTGACCTCCTGCAAGGGGCCTGGGTATTCACCAAGCTAGATCTGGTCCGCATTCGTGAGGGGGACAAAAGGAAAACGGCCTTCACTACTCCTATGGGACATTAGAAGTATTTGGTGATGCCTTTTGGGCTCACTAACGCCCCCGCCGTATTCCAGACGCTGGTAAACGATGTACTCCGGGACATGCTTAACAGATTTGTTTTTGTCTACCTTGACGACATTTTGATTTTTTCCCAGTCTACCCAGGAACATGTTCAGCACGTCAAGACAGTCCTCAAGAGACTCCTGGAGAACTCCGTTTGTCAAGGCTGAGAAATGTGAGTTTCATGCTTCATCGATCTCCTTCCTGGGTTACAGCATCTCCTTTGGAAGATCCAGATGGACCCGTCCAAGGTCTCAGGCCATCACCGAGTGGTCCACGCCAGACTCCCGAAAGCGGCTGCAAAGATTCCTGGGGTTTGCCAACTTTTACCGGCGATTCATCCGCAACTACAGCTCTGTGGCGGCTCCCCTCACTGCGCTCACCAGTTCAAAGGTCTCCTTCTCCTGGACACCCGAGGCCGCCACCGCCTTCCGCACCCTCAAGGAATGGTTCACCACAGCCCTCATTCTTCAGATGCCGGACCCAGACTGGCAGTTTGTCTTGGAGGTGGACGCCTTGGATTTTGGGGTAGGGGCCGTCCTCTCCCAGAGGGCAATCTCTGACCAGAAGCTCCACCCCTGCGCCTACTTCTCCCACTGCCGCTCCCCTGCCGAGCAAAACTATGATATTGGTAATCGCGTACTGTTAGCTGTTAAGCTGGCGTTGGAGGAGTGGCGGCACTGGTTGGAGGGGGCCAAATAGCCGTTTCTGGTTTGGACCGACCACAAGAACCTGGAATATATAAGCACAGCAAAACGCCTGAACTCTCGCCAGGCCCGGTGTGCCTTGTTCTTTACCCGTTTTAACTTTTCCCTTAATCGCCCCGGCTCTAGAAATGTCAAACCTGATGCCCTGTCCCGGCAGTTCCAGAAAGGTGAGGAAGCCATGACAGAACCAGGGACCATTCTTCCTCCTCCCTGCGTTGTTGCCACCCTCACCTGGGGCATTGAGGAAAGAGTCCATGTTGCCACTGAGGGCCAGCCGGGACCCAGTGCCTGTCCCGATAACCGCCTGTTTGTCCCAGCTGACCTCTGCACTGAGGTTTTGGAGTGGGGTCATTCATCCAAACTGGCGTGCCATCCAGGGGCTCTCAGGACCCGGAACCTTCTTCACCAACACTTCTGGTGGCCGTCTCTGGAGAAGGACGTCAGGGACTTTGTTAAGGCCTGCCAGGTCTGCAACCGACGCAAGGCGTCCCACCAGGCTCCCGCTGATCTCCTGCAGCCTCTGCCCGTACCTCAGCGCCCCTGGTCTCACATCTCACTTGATTTTGTCACCGGCCTGCCAGCCTCCGAAGGTAACACTGTCAGCTGTACCATTGTAGACAGATTCAGCAAAATGGCTCATTTTGTTCCTTTGCAGAAGTTTCCCTCTGCCAAGGAGACCGCTCAACTGATAACACAGCACATCTTCCGTATTCATGGACTGCCCCTGGATGTGGTGTCGGACCGTGGTCTGTCCTTGGGTTTTCACCCACAAACCAACGGTCAGACGGAACGAAGGAACCAGGACCTGGAGGTTGCTCTGCGCTGCATGGTCTCTCGGGAGTTCGCCTCTTGGGCTTCCCATTTGGTGTGGGTTGAGTATGACCACAATTCGCTGACCAGCTCCGCCACCGGTCTCTCACCCTTTCAATGTGTTTATGGTTACCAACCCCCTCTGTTTCCTGCCCTGGACGCCGAGGTCTCCTGCCCCTCTGCCTCTGCTCGTATCCGCCGCTGCCGTCAGGTGTGGTCCAGGGCCCGCGACACCCTACTCCGCACCAGGGAGTGCTATGCCACCGCTGCTAACCACCGCCAGACTCCTGCACCCGAATATCAGGTGGGCCAGAAGGTGTGGCTCTCCACCCGAGACCTTCCCCCGCGTGTACAGTCCAAAACGCTGGCCCCCAGGTTTGTGGGCCCATTTCCAGTCTCTAAGATAATCAGCCTGACGGCAGTAAGATTACTATTACCTCGCACTATGTGGGTTCACCCCACTTTCCATGTGTCAAGGCTCAAACCTGTGCATGAGAGCCCTCTGTCCCCAGCTCATCCCCCTCCGCCTCCTGCCATGCAAGTGGAAGGAGGACCAGTCTACGCGGTCAGTCGCATAATTCGTTCCCGCCACCTGGGTCACGGACTGCAGTACCCGGTTGACTGGGAGGGGTACGGTCCGGAGGAGAGGTCTTGGGTCCCGGGTCGCCACATTGTGGACTCCCTGATGGTGAGTGAGTTCCACAACCAACACCCAGAGCAACCAGCACCTCGGACCCGTGGGGAGGCCTTGTCGAGAGGAGTCCAAGGGGGACAGGCCTGCATCCAAGGGGGAGGTACTTGACCCCGGGGGCATGGAGTCCTCGGGGTCCCAAGAATTCTAGCCCCGCCTTCCTGTTTTCCCCAACCTCCTGCCCCAGGTCGGTTTTTGGGACGTCAAGGGCTGTCCCTTCAGGGGGGGGTCCTGTCATGATCACTCCATTCCTGCAGTCTGCTCCAGTTTCCACTGTCCCACCTCCCAGCCTAACCACACCTCCCGCTGATCACCCACACCTACAGCCCATCTGCAATCAGTCCGGTATTTAAATCCACGTCTCACACTCAGTCTCTGCCAGACTGTAATTGACCCATGTCCCACTCTCCAGCGTTCTACTCCGGATTGCCTGCCAGATCACGACCTGTTTCGTCCCTGGACTCTGCCTCTCGTCTGCCTCCCAGCCAACCTACCCGCCCTTCATCCACAGATTCTGCCTCGTCTCCCTGTGCCGGTGCCGGTAAACCTGACCCTCGCCTGTCCAACGACTCTGTCTCCTGTTCCAGCCCCGGTAAATTGACTAGCCTTCCCTCCCTTGACCTCGTCTCCTGCCTGCTCCCTTTGTCTGGAGGGATCCATTGTGTCTCCAGTGTGCTCCGCTGGCCTAGTGGTTACCTGCCTGCCTGCCTGCCGCCTGGGAGACCCAGGTTCGATTCCCACTCCGCCCACCCTGAAAATAAACACTGTTGAACTTAACTCCTGTCTTCTCTCGTTGTGCTGCACTTGGGTCCTGTTTGCACCCCATGACAATCACATTTGAATGATTGTCATTGAAAAATCTCTATTTACTAAAAGCCAGTAGACCTAGTTACATGACTCTATTCATGGCTGACTCTTATTCTGCTGTATCATTTCCATGTATTTGCATCAACTGGGTTCCTCTCTGTATAATAACTTTTATCATTAGCGGCTGAGTCTGTGACTCCTAGGCTGAATCTAGATTGCAAAAACACACATGGGACAAAGTGTAAGACAATGAACAGTGGACACACACTCACACGTAGTCTGGACATGTTTCAGGTAATTCCATTACTGTATCATCGAAAAAAGACAGTCCTGGTCATAACTAAAAACAGAAATATCATAAGCGACTCCGTGTCTTTGATTGGGATTTCAACAGAACAGCAGTTTAAAGGAGGCTGACAAATAAATTTGTCATATGAACTTAAGGCTTGGACCCATAACAACCTTAACATTGCCATAGTAACCACATGTTTGCCAGTACAACAAGAACTAAAATCCTGAGGAGTAGTGGTTGAACTGGCCTTTTGGAACAATTTATGCTTCAGTCCCTTGTGAGTGTGTGTCTCAGATAATTAATCTCCATTTGAAATGTGAGAATCTTTGATTATATTTTTTCATGAAAAGTTAGCAGCACAAATGAAATGCCCTCTCTGGGTTTTTTGTGACTCCTGTCAAAACAAGGATTTGTTTAGGCTCAAACAGTTTAGCCAAGTGCAAAAAACCCAAGTGCCTTGGGTAACTTATCTAAATAGACAGTAAAAAAACCCATAATATGCCTGACTAGCCCTAAGATTTATCATTGAATACCAAAAACCAGATTCAGGCAATATTTACAAGTGGGGGAATTGCAATCCATCTTCACGACTGGCTATGACTCTTCACTGATGAGATATGGACGAACAATGAACAGCACTCACACAAAGTGTCTCATTCACTTTCACATTGATTTAAAGAAAGGTTTTAATTGAGCAAAGACAGTGGAAAAGGAATCAGTGGTGGTTTCTTTTTCTCCAGTGACCTTTATTTGCTTCAACTCATATATTCCTGAATATTTAAATTTCAATACCTCCAACATTTTAGGATAAATAGGTGGTGAGAAAAATTACACAACATTTAGGCTGCTGTGGCTCATGCTTTAACCCATCTGAAGGCCGGGCTTTGATTGCACTTTTAGAGTCTACACGTCGAAGTTCCCTTGAACAATGTATTGAACCACAGTTAGCTCCTCATGTGCTGTAAGGTCAAATGCAGAGAAAGCATTTCCCCATGGGGATAAAAAAAAGTCTTGTATTAAATTCAAGAAGTCTGCCCTTCACACACACACACACACACACACACACACACACACACACACACACACACACACACACACACACACACACAAACTTGAGAAAATAAAATTAATCAGTGCAATCTAAATCCCCTGGGTATTGGTTCTATTAGAGCATGTGCTCTTGAGAAGATAATCATTTGGTGATATGAACACACAACACCTTGTGGGTGGCAACAGCAACACCGCTGCATGAAAATGTGCTGCAACGTGTGAGTTAAAGCGCCGATGCTTTATGTAAGTCACAGCCTGAGGGCGAACATTAATGAATCATTTTTGTCAAGGTGAACGAAAATAGATAACAGACAGTGTGCTTAACTTAAAAAAATAAATGCAATCACAGTTTTGAATGAGTGGTCATAACCCAGCAAACTCCTAGGAAAGTAACACACACTTATGCGTTTGCCCTTGAATGTGCAGTTTCTGACTGATGTGAAAATGCTGTCATTAGTATGGAAGAAAAAACATTTTTGAAATTATACACCTGAAACATATGGAGACATGGAGTAAAGCATGTAAAACAGGTAGTCATGATTTTACTTTTTTTTTCACTACATACACCAAGCTGAAAACAGTGTAGAAGCAATGTGTTTATGTTTTGCCTCATCAAGTTTGTTCATGCATTCTGAATTTGATGTGCATATAAGTTTCATGTAGACATGGTCTACATGGACTGAACTGTGCTGTTTCTAGTATATCAGTAGTACACAGACTGATTATTAACAGGTGATTGTGTCATGTGTGCTCATGAAAATGCAATCTTGAGTTGGATAAAAACATACCAAAGGGGTTTATGAACACAGTTAAATGATTGTTGTACATTTTCTTTTGATCAGAAAAATGATTGTCCTGCAGGAACAGAAAATTCTGCAGAACTTTACAATTCGACGGATATGTTTGTTGATTACAAACAAGCAAAGGTCAAACATGGCAGAGACCATCAGAATGGCTGACACGACCACTAGATGGCGCTGCTTAGTTTTGACTCCTTCATGAAAGCATCCGTTTCATGGTGTCAAACATGAACACTTCTTCCTTAGTTTTCAATTCCATATATTTGCCTCACGTCTGCCTGAGTTATTGTTCTTATTTTTTAAATTTGTGCTGTTTTTGCTTGTGTCTGTTAAGTCTTTATTTCTGCTTGTGTTTGCTGGAAGGTGACACAAAAACCACATGACTGATGATATTAAGCACAACAACATCAAGGTCTAAACTGGTGATCTTGTGAAATCCACACTGAACTGCACTGGAATGGTTGTGCTCATTTGAGTGGCTATATTTATGTTTGATGTGCCAAGCCCTGTAAACAAGGATCAGTCATATCTGTAGTGACTGAGGATGTATGCTAGGCTTGTTGTTTTCATGTTCCCACATTTATAAAACAGCCCATCAAACTGTGACTCTTTCATTCAGGAAGACAATCATGTGGGATATACTCCATGAAAGCTGGTGCTAGAGCGAATAAAATTAATCTGTTTCAGGGAGCATGCAAGAAATGAGATGGAAATGACTTTAACAAATACAAAGGTGGGAAACACAAGCATCTACAGTTACAATAATATATTTCTCTGTGCTTAAAAGATGGATACCATTTGTGAGAGTAAAAAATGAAACATTTAGCTTTGTATCTCATGTCCAAAGTAAAACTTCTCATTATGTCCATTAGCCCAAGCCTCTTTGTAAATGCGAAATATATTCATTAAGTTTTTATAATGCATGTTTCACATCTGCTTGTTGACTCCTTCCTATGTGCGTGCTTCCTCGGTAACCTAATCCTGTTTTTGTATATCTGTGTTTGCAAGCAGCCAGCTGGCGCGGAGAGCAGCCTTCAGAATGAGTGTTATCAAACATTGGGTCTGTTTTTACGGCTGTAATCATGTGGCAGGCAGAGATAGAGCAGAGGGAGTGAGCAGGAATGCAAGCTGTTTAGGAAGACACAAGAGCTCGGACTGAGGTGAAGCTATCATTTACTGAGAAAGTGTTCCAACATGTCACATGTGACTCTGCAGCCATGTTGCCAAAGTGAGACCCTATTTTTAGAGGAGGAGTGTATACAAAGGCCACGTGGAAAGAAACCATAACAAACAGCAATAGGCTCCTACAAAGAGACAGCCCCCTCTGGAACATACACTCACATAGCACCAACACGAGAGGAAAGAGCAACAGCGACTAGAAAAATGTCAAGACATCAGATTTTCTGCTGAGATCTGGAACCGTGTACAGAGCGGGACGCCCCCAGAAACCCAAGAGAGAAGAAGAACAAGTAAGAAATGCATCCAACTGAGGCTACATGAGCTAACAGGAGCATTGGATTTCTTTTATGAAGCATCTGATACTAACATCACTTTGATGTAAATAGGTATCAATAGTAATGTAATGATGTATCAATAACAATATATACTGTATATACAGTATACTATATATATATATATATATATATATATACAGACAGACAGATAGATAGAACTCTTATTGCTGTGTATGTATGCGTCGGTACATTTTGGTTATTTTGCACTATGTGCAACAGAAGGGAGTAAGGATGCTTTTTTAAAAATTTGCTCCACATAATTTACATTACAGGAGCGTCGCTTCTTCTCTCATGATAAATTACAGTCCTGCAGCAGAAATGGTTCGGTGGTAATGTAATTAGACGATGAACCTCCAAAGCAGTCACTCTGGTATACTGCAGGCCCCAGTAGGCTTATGTCTAATTTGTGTACTGACTTGGGCACATGGACCAATATACACTAATCTAATTTCAAAGAAAATGTGAACAATTTTAATTTACTGTACATGTCCTTCAGTTAATTAGACGTTTGAACTGTGATTGGAACAACAATAATATTTAAGGTTTGGATTCATGACACACAACTGTAATTAATTGAACAATTTGGCTGGATGGTGCATGTGTGTGTGTGTGAGTGTGTGTGTGTGTGGGGGGGTCGTTGTTGTGTTACCTTCATAATCCTTGTCAAATTGTGAGGAGGCTTAAATCAGTGTGGGCAATGACCGTTTTCAAAGTGTCCTACGAAAAAGAGCAGTGGCCTTGATGAAAGAATCCACTTTCTCATAATCTCTAATCTCTGGTGAAGTGTCCCAATTTAATTAGAGCCAGTATCCTGTCATCATTATTTTGAAGCGAACCTTCAGGTGACAAGTCATACAACTAAAGCTTTGCTCATACAAACTGATGGAAAACACTTAATGGTTTTCAAAAACGTCATCTGTCTGTCCACAGATGCACAAGACACGAGGAAGAGACATCTTTTGTCTCTTTTGCTTGTTCCACCTAGCATAAACTATTTCCATCAGGGCCACAAACTGCATTGAATATATAGTATTCATGGACCTTTAAATAAAATCTAGACAGAAGTTAGAGGGCACAAACCTCTGCCAGGGCTGCCAAGTTTCCTCATGATATTGCTTCACCTATATATCTGTTAGTTTGACCCTCAACGTATCTTATTGACAAAGAAATCCTGTACTAGAATTTACTAGTTTGACTGTTGATCAAGAAAACAATATTTTATAAATAGTATGGATCACCACCAAAATCACTTTGATTCTTGGGTCATAGTACCTATCTAACAAATCATTGCTGCAAAAACAAAAAAAAGCCTGAAATTAATGATTTTTGGACATTTTGGCAGTAACATCATGGTTTCTTTATTCAGAATGGACCACCCAACAGTCAGCATCTTCCTCTATGAAGACAAGGAGCAGTCCTCCAACCTGCTTCTGCAGCTCAACGCACTGAGACAGAAGAACATCCTGACTGATGTGTCACTGTGTTCAGAGAACACAGAGATCCCCTGCCATCGCAATGTCTTGGTCTCCAGCAGCCCTTACTTCAGAGCCATGCTTTGCAACAACTTCTTAGAACAACAGCAGGCCAAGATTAATCTGAAGGGCATCACATCAGCCATTCTGAGTACCATCATTGACTATGTTTACACAGGACTTATTAGTATCAGTATGGATGTTGTGCTGCCACTGATGCAGGCGGCATCCATGTTGCAATACGACCGCCTTTTTGAGGCTTGCTCAAGCTTCCTCCAGGAGCAACTAAGTCCTGACAACTGTTTGAGCATGATAAGACTCTCTGAAATCATGTATTGTAACAGTTTGAGAGAAAAAGCCAAGGAGGTGGCCATGAAGAGCTTCTCTGATGTGTCAGTATCTGAGGATCTATGTGAGCTCTCTTTACCAGAGCTCATGGGTTACCTGGAAGATGATAGTCTTTGTGCAGAGGAGGAGCAGGTCTTCGAGACACTTGTCCTTTGGATCCATCATGATCCTTTATCTAGGCATGGTGCCATCAGTGAACTCTTCAAGAAAGTTCGTCTTCGCTACATCCATCCCACCTACCTCTTCCAATTCATCGCCAATGACCCTCTAATCCAGGCGTCCACCCTTTGCACTGACCTCATAGAATCTGTAAGACGCTTGATGTTTTCTGTCAGCACAAAATGTATCAGTGACACATTGGGTGACTTGAAGCCCCTTTGGGTAGCACCGAGGCGCCACTCCTGCCAAGATATGTTGGTAGTGGTAGGAGGAAGGAAGAACAATGAGCAAACGTCGAGGGAGGCCCTCATCTTTGATGGGAAGAGAGAGAAGTGGAAGTGGCTAGCCAAGCTGCCTCTCCGTCTGTATAAAGCTTCTTATGTCTCCCTGCACAGTGTCTTGTATGTTACTGGAGGCCTGACCACAAACACAAAGCACAGCCAAGCCAGTAAGACTGTCTACACCCTCTCGCTCAAGACCAACCAGTGGTGGACAGCAGAGCCCATGCTGGAGTCACGCTTTGCCCACCAGAGTGTTTCCTACCTCCACTTCATCTTTGTCCTGGGTGGCCTCAGGACAAACAGACAGATGACAGACAGTGTAGAGAGGTGAGCTGGTCCATCATTATCCACACACACCACACAAAAAATAATATTGTGGCAAGGGATAACAAATCTGTCATTAATGCCCATAGGTACGACAGTATGTTCAACCAATGGGAGGCTATGGCACCCATGCCTGAGGTCGTGCTGCACCCTGCAGTGGCTGCCACCGACCAGAGGATCTATGTGTTTGGAGGAGAGGACTCCATGCAGAATCCAGTCAGAATCATACAGGTGAGAGACAATGTCCTTCACTTACCATGTAACTGCTTTAATTTGTCTATCCATTCTCAATCATTCGCTCAATTGTTTGCCTGACCCCTGCTCCACTTCCTCATGTGTAGGTATATCACATCGCCAGGAACATGTGGTCCAAGATGGAGAACAGATCAGTGAAGAATGTGTCTGCTCCTGCTGCCATATTGGACGAGAAGATCTACATCATTGGAGGTACAAAATGGTGATTAAGAAGCTTAAACATGAGAGAGAATCTAGAATATAGCACCATATTCTTTTCACATTTTTAATCGGTACTGATTGATATTCTGGTGAATAATGTAAATTACATAAAGACACCACTGCATCTCTGCTTGGGTCACTTTTGCCAGACTTCTCAAATGAATGCCTCTCCTGACACAGGGTACACCAGGAGAGTGATCGCGTATGACACCAAGGCCAACCGATTCATCAAGTGTGCCAACCTAAAAGAGAGGAGGATGCACCACACTGCCACTGTGCTGAACAACCAACTCTACATCACTGGTGGACGTTCCATCAATGGTTACGACGTCATCGAGGACTTGGACACTTTCGAATGCTATGACTCAAAGACAGACTCTTGGACATCTAAAGGATCTCTGCCATATAAACTGTTTGACCATGGCTTCCTGACAGTGACACATGTCTCAGAGACATGGGACAATTCATAGCCTCATGTTCATGTTAATGTTCATGCAAAGAGAATTACTACATGTACATAAAACACTTTAAGTGATCATTAGAATATCTCAACATTCATGCTGAGAGTTAGAACTGATACAGAGAATCATGGATACTTGGGTTCATGTATAAATATATAATACTTTTATAATGATAGTAATTCTTTTGATAACTCATGTTTTTTTTTATTAATTTTATATCTAAACAAGCAATCCTGCTGCACAGCCCCCATCTTAACCTGCCTAACTTTGCAATTGGTGAAATATCTATTTTCATCCTGCTCCAAATCACAAGATTTAACTTATCATGTCCAAACCCAGAGGCTGTGTACTTGTTTGGTGGAAATCAAAGCAGTGCTCAGCTCTTAGGTATGAATCACAGCCATTCTACTGATCTACTGATAACATTATAAAACATTTAATATACTTGTAACTATTTTGTCTTTATATTTGCATTTAAATACAGTCATTACAGATGTTTTAGTGCTTTGGATTACTTTGGTATAGTGTGCACAGTAAAGTTATGCATTGTCATGAATATCTATCCTCTGCTGACACAGTGACTGAGTTTGGTAAATCAACCTGTGAAAAAAGGGAAAACATTAATATTTTTATTTTTACAAGTGAAATGTTCCTTTTGGATGTTTTGTACTGCTTTTTCTGTTTTTCTTTGTTGTCAGTTCTGTTGGTTTATATTAAAAGGAAATCCACACATGTGATCTCTCTGAATCTCTGTAACTCTGAAGGGAGCGCAGCATTTCTACAGTGGCTGTGTTCTGGGATGTCACATGCCCCATACGTGTCATCGTGTGTTTGGCATGTGCCTGCCCACGTGGGACCTTTACAAGTTGAGGCAGGTTCCTACTATTTTAGATGGAATATAAAATAATATAGAAAAGGTATCATTTTACAAAGGGCAGCTTTAAATATCATCCAGTAGGAACATGCTGAAATGACTCTGCTCCACCTGTTGCAGATGAAACTAAAGCCAGGGGTGACCCCGGAAGTCTTTGTTGGCTAACATGATTTTTCAATTACATTTAGCTGCAGGTTCAGTGTGACTAAAAAAAATTAAGAGAAAATATGAAGAGATCCAGATGACTCAGGTATCAGATACAGAATGATATTGTTTCCTTCATAGAAATCAGTAACAACGTAAGGGTGATTGAATGATTAACTTATTTCATTCATCAATGACTTCCATTGACCAGTTATTTCATATGGACTTTGATGTGATCATGAGGCATTACACTGGTTTGTATGTACATTTCAATGAATCCAGAAGTCAAATGTTTCAGTCGCCTGCTGTCGGCCAGTGGATTCCCAGTGGCGGTGGATGGAGAGAAGGAGAAAAAAAAAGGTGGGGGACTGGAAAAACACAGGTCATCCGATGTTATTTTGAGAAACAAACAAGGGGGGTGAATTTTTCACCGTGTAACACCACCAGGCATGTGATGCTGTCTGTTGCCACGAGAGCCAGCAGATGTGAGAGACGACCGGAGAGCAACAAATTGATGAGTGGGATTTCACAACACAGAAACTGAGTGAGTGATGAAACTCAGTGAGGATGAGTAGCAACAGGTGCTCATGTGTGTGACCGTGTGTGTTCAGAGGGCAGACTACAGCTGAGCAGCTGTCCCGTCTGGTCATAACATCACAACAAAAACAAGGATGATGGACGCAGGAGGGGGAGGGAGCGGGAGGATTTATTAAAAACCCCTATTACATTAACGCATCTGTAAATATGAACATGGTAACTATTTTTGAAACATCTCTCTCAGAGAGAGAGATGTTGGAGGGACGGGCAGCGATGTGGTGGCGCCCTGGGAGCAGCTTGGGGTTTGATGCCTTGCTTAAGGGCACCGCGGCAGAAGATGAACTGCCACCTCTCCACCAATCAGTGCACACTCCACCGTGTGGTCCAGCCCCCCTCCAGGTCCCAAGCGCTACTGAGCTACTACCACCCCAGGACAACATGTAAAATGTTCTACATGCTCAGTCTAACGTGTTATTATGCTAACATTTGAAGCAGCTGATGAGGAGGAGGAGTCACATGATCACCAAAATGTTCACTGTACATCATCTTGGGAACATAAATACTTCTGCACAGCTTTGTCAAAATCCATCCATCCATCCATCCATCCATCCATCAGGGCTTTATTATTTATTGTTCACAACTAGCACATGAAGTAGTTGCTGGCAAAGAAATGCTTTAGTGTCACAGCCTCACTCACATTATATTGAAGAATGTAGTAGTAGATAGATAAAACTAAGTAATAAAATAGAGGCATAATATTTATGGAAACAGAATATACACAAAAGTAGAATAAAAAAACAAACAAACCATAAAATAAAAATGTACTGTTGCTGCTGCTGCTCAACCCAATGAACTGTCACATTGGGTGGATGCTGGAACATTTTATTTGTTGAATATAAACACTGATCTGCTGCTGGTATTAGACATAAATCCAGGGGATCACCAAATGCAAAATGATTCACCCTCTCGGGACAATGAAAGTCAGAACAAAATCTAATGTCTTTCTATCCAAAAGTGTGTGAGCTAACTGGACTGAAATTAAACTCAAACACATACTTGATTCATACTTGCTTGTGTGTCTTGAAGGAAATTCCTCCTAAGAGCCTCATAGCAGGGTTATTACCTTGTTTTACAAGCTATTAACTTGTAATTGTCCATGCTATCTTATTATCATTCAAAGCCTGACAGACTATCTAAACTGGAAACAAACAGGGTGAGGTGTTTTACTGTTTTTCACGGCAACTACCGGTAAGTTCATTGAACAGAGCACAGGTTCCCCATTGCTTGTGATTCATTGAAAGGAATATGTTTAGAGCCTTAGGTCATAGCTCCCTTCCTTGTTAGTCATTCACCAACTGACCGACCACTTGCTGGGACTTTCCCTGTTATTCTGTAGTTTGGCCCACTCTGAAAATAGATTTCATTAGAGTTGGGGCCTCAAAGAACCAGGCTATGCATGGTTCATGTGTGGGTCACAGACTAATTTAACATAAAATCTTCAAATTCCATTTCTTTCTTCCTACAAAGATGATGCAGCATAAAAAAAACATTCCTCTGGAGGTTCCGGTGTTTTTGAAAGGTGTTGCAGCATCGATTTCCAAAAGAACACGGATTTCTTCAAAACAATGAAGTTTACAGTGTTGACATTAAATATTTTATCTTTACTGTTTTCAACTGACTTTAAATTTAAAAGGATTTACAAATCATTACCTTCTTTTTTGATGACATTTTACATAATGTCCTCAATTTTATGGATTTAGAGTTGTGGTGTACTAGCACATCCACCCACTGTGGATTCATGTGTTCTCATGTAATGTTGTGTTGACAGATTTGAACATGAGGAGTGTCTGCAGAACTGTTTGACCTTTGGCATATATCAGCGCGCGACACGGAAACCTTTCACATGAAGCCATAGATTATCTGTTGGAGAGGCTTCAATAAGTGATGTGCTGGGATGTTTAATACGATCAACAAAATAAACATATCTGAGTCTGAATTAGCATCTTTCCTTGTTTTGTTCTTTGTGAATATCACGTAAAGGCAGCACATTAAATAATAAAATACAAAAAATAAATATCAACAAGATCTTTCATAGAACTATGGTGGTTTTTTTAACCATCATCGAGTACGTAGAGTGAAAACCACATCTTCAGCAAACCCAGTCATGCTACACGTACAGGATGTGTCCAAACTCAAACACAACATGCGGAAACTTTCGTTGTGCAGCATGTGCTGCTAAAGTGTTTTGCAGACTGTATAGTGTGTCATGAATTGTGATTACCCATGAAGTATCCCGTCTCACTGCCTCGACGCAGAGCGCAAGCAGACGTACATTCGCTCACATGTCCATACACTAGACGGGGCATCACGCCGGAGGAAAAGGGGGGGAGTTTGCAGAACCTCAAGAATGACGAACCCACAAATGAATAGCTGTGGATTTGGGAAGGGGAACACAGAGTACCTCTCTATAATATCACCACATTTTTTATGCTACGGAATTTCAGGAAGTGAACATTACCTCTTTACAACCCCAGTCACCTGACATCTCTATCTATGATTAGAATTGCCTGTTTAAAGTTAGCATTTTTCATGTTGCATTTGTCATTGTAAGGTAGTGTATATTGTTCTACAATCATCATTGTAATGCACACTGATGAAAAATCCAATACACAGCTCCTCTGGATCTTTTACAATGGTTAAAGATTCAATAATACTGTACAATATTGAAATATATCAGGAAGGCTATTGTAGCCATAAACAAACACTAACACACTTTGTGCTTTTATCCCACACAGGAGTGAGTAAATACACCACGTGTTCAATGGCTCTGATAAGAGTTGACCCAGTGGCCGGGACGGTTTCCTCATCTCCTCACCCTGTCAATAAGCAAATGCTGTGAGTGGACTCCAAACACAATAGTAACACCCCCCCCACCCCCCACATCACCCCAAGGCAAACACACTGATGTTATCCACAGTGTAACTCAATGCTGTGGAGGAATCCAAAGGACAACTTGATCTATTTATAATGCTGTAAGTGACGAAGAATCAGGGGACTTCAGAGCGGTGTTATTGTGAAGCCGGAATGTTCTTTTCCTTGATAGGCAGAAAAAGTCAGTGCTGATAAGAGCTGGAAAAACACATCCTGAACAGTTATTACTTTTATCAAGATTAATGTTTTAGCTATTAAAAACACTGAGGGGTATAAATATTAATTGTTCATAGATATTATTCAACTATACATACAGCCAAGAGGTTTTTAGATTGTAAAGGCCCTGAAAGGACTCGGGCAAAATCAGAAGAAGGCTGTATTTAATAGTATATTAATAATGCATTTAGAATTACCTGAGAGTGTACAGGCTTGTGTGGAGGAAGCATTATCCCATATCAATGATTTACTGTCACTGCCAGTGTTGACGGAAGTATTCAAACCCATTAAGTATAAGTAACACCACAGTTTAAAAACACTTTGCCACTACCTTGAATACTGTGTTCAAGACAGGAGGAACAGCACCAGTTGTTATCTCTTTAAAATACATCCCATAGCTTTAGAGTGTGTCTAATCAGCCATAACAGGCCCGTCTGGGTAAAGTTGACACGTTTTGGGTGGGATTTTTTTTTTCATGAATTGTGTTCGTTTTTGTTGGAAAATCCATGAAATTAACTTAGTTTAGGTCTAGATGGAAAATGACTGTATTGACACACACAAAAAAAACTACAACAAACATGGTCCAATTATCCAATCATTGAAGTAACATGGGGGTGGGGGGGGGGGATCAAGAAAAATTGGTGCTTTGAAGTTTTTCTTTTATTAACGTTCAGGACGTGAATAAATGTCCTTTCCATCTCCCGTCACGACAGAAGCAGTTATGTAAGTGTTTCAAGACAGAAATTATTCGCGTTAAATTTCTGTTAGATGGGTTTTCCTGGGTGCTGCTTTCCTTTTTCTTGAAGAGAAAACTTGAGTTTCCTCTTCTCTTCTCTTCTCTTCTCTTCTCGTCTCTGTTCTTCTCTGAGGGATGTCGCAACTCCGCGGCTGATAAACAAATCCACGTGCTGCAGTCAAGTTTCCACTGGGGGGGGGGCGGATCCCAAGTATTTCCGGGTTCTCAGTGGAGGATATAAGAAGAGCTGCGCAATGGCAACAGTAGAAGCAAAACACGATCAGGACCAGTAACTTCTGAGGAGACAAATCCACGCAGACAGTTTTATTTTTTTTTGGACTTCACCCGATCGGACAAACCAGGATGCCGTTCCTCGGACAGGACTGGAGGTCACCGGGTCAGAGTTGGGTTAAAACCGAGGAAGGATGGAAAAAGACAACAGCTGACGACAAAAACAACAACGTCTCCGTGGAGAGGTTGGTGTTTAGATCCGAGTCCCGTAAAAGGCCTTCATACAAGCAACAGTTTGGAAGTTTGCGCAGCTCTCCAGTGCGTCACTGTGTGGTTATGGACGGAGGAGAGGAGTGCGTTCAACAAAGGGAGACATTAGGGCCAGACAACGTTCCTCTTCCTGGTTAATCACGAAGTTAAAAATAAAAGCACAAGGGAGAGGATTAACAAACGTTTGTCGAGTTCACTTTGTCAAATGTGTGCGCTGATCCACCACAGAAAGCCCGAAACACGGCCTCAGACGCGCAACGCTGTCTGTGTTTTCATGCGCTCCGCGTCAGAGACGTCAGGAGCTGCTGACACACTCCCACTGCTGTGTAGTTGGATAACATGACGACATGATGATAACTTGATATATGGATTCTTATGTTGTTGTTTTTTTTTCTCTCTCCAGCTTTTGCAAAGTAGAGGTGGAGGAGGAGTGTTTCAACAAGGAGAACCTGCTGCTCTCTCTCGGCTACGACATGGCTGCCAAGAAGAGGAAGAAGGACCTGATGAACAACAACACCAAGGTTCCCTGTGAGTCACTGCAAGAGCCACACAGTCTGGCTTATTGGACAAATATGCAAAGGATAATATTTTGGTGTTTCATGTGTGGGGTTATAAGTCACATAATAATATACCAAAGTTGGGTTCTGGACCACAACTATTAGCTGGAGAGGCTCATGGGGGATGTTACGTAACATTTGTGTGGAGAAGTCTTCTCTAATAACTTTGCTTATGATAAACTCCCCATCATTTCATAAACTCTATTACACTTTTGTGACAGTCATTATAAGCTGCTTAATTAATATAGTTCCATTAATATAAACACTCTGCTCTCTGACAGATTTCCACAGGGAAAAGTGGATTTATGTTCATAAAGGAAGCACCAAAGAGGTAAAAAAAAACAACAACCCCGAACCAACCCAGATTCACATCAACTTTCCATATCATCTTTTGCTAATGTAAACATGCTGAAAAAAGCTCTATACATCTGCTGCGGATCACAATCTAATACCCTGATAATTAAATTCTCCCAGCGCCATGGATATTGTACACTGGGAGAGGCCTTCAACCGCTTGGATTTCTGCAGCGCCATCAAAGACACAAGGAGATTTAATTATGTCGTCAAAGTGAGTCCTCGTCTCCCCCTTTCTTTCTAGTTTCTTGTGTCCTCTGTGGTTTTTTTCCAAGGGAGATGCTTTGTCAGTGGCAGAGAAAGGGTTAAAGACATCACGACACGTGGTACATGTTTAAACATGTTTAAAGATGATTTGTGAAGTCACGTAACTTCCCTTCGTTCAGCTGAACTAAAGTGAATCAGCACCTATTACTGTCAGATTGTTCACTGTGAAATGTGTCCCCCACCATCAAAAGCGTCAGATCAGGAGGGGGGGGGGCTGATAGATAATCACCTGGTAGATTTCGGTACCTTTGCCCCCCTCATCAGCTCTCCCACATGTGCTTCCATGTGAGCTGAGGCTGCATGAGGCCCTGTGGAGGAAGAGGAGGAGGAGGAAGAAGAGGAAAGGGGGAGGGGGGGCTGACAGCTGTGCGGTGAGGTGTGACCACCGGACGGGTTTATGAAACTTGATCTGGTGGTTGTCAGGTGATTCAGCCCCCTCTCTCCCCCCTCCCCCCCATCACTCAGATACACACACACACACACACACACACACACACACACACACACACTTCTCTGTCTTCCTTTGCTCTTCCACTACCGTCCTAATGAATGGTGGGATTTACCAGTTTGGGCTCGGTGTGGAACAGACACACCAATTTCCTGTTTTTAGTGGGCCAGTGACGATGGAACGGAACACATTTTGTAGCTGTTTTGTTATCTGTGGTCATAAACCAAATGGCATTGATGTATTGTGCAATTAAAATATTCCTGAGACATCAGAACACAGAATCATCTAGTATTCCACAAGCAATCTAACTTTTCAGACTCTTTTACTCGTAACTTTCCACAAATATCTGCCATTTGTTTCTGTCTCTGAAGGTTTAGAATGACCTTTCAGCGCCGACTCCGGCTAACGTGTTCAGTGTGGTGTGTTAAGCCAAAAGAACAATATAGCTGTAACACAAGCATCTGGTCTGGACACCGTGTCCTGGGTCGCTCTTCTTCACTGGTTGTGTCTGATGACATTTGCGAGTTCATTTAACTCCGTCTGAGTTCCACGGATCAGGTTCGCTCACGGAAACAACAAGTGGGTCTTTCTTTTCTCGGACAAACTAAGATGACTTCAAGGACACAGAAACTAAAAAGGACTGTATTTTAAGAGTGCATGTGCAGTAACAAGGAGATACGCTTTAAATGTTGATGGTGCGTTTGGTGGTGGGGGTGGGGGAGTAAAAGCGACAAGTAAAGCTATGAAACGCACCTCAGTAAACAGTAGAGGCTAAAAGTAGATACGGAAAAACGCATTGTTCTGCACGACTGCGCTGCAAAAGACAGGAACGCTTGATGAGCAGCTAAAAGAAGGTTGTGGGATTAGGTTTTAGGAATGGGGGCTGGAAAGAATGAGGAAAAGGAGCCAAGAGAGAAGCTTAAATTTGGTTTGAAAACAGAACGTAGTGCGAGGATGTAAGAGAGAAGTTATTTAGTTCAAGATTGAGAATTCTATCAATGCCAGAACATGACTTTTTCCTTTTGGGATGTGGTTGAATAGACTCAGTTGGAGTCATCTGTAGCTCACATATTTTCTGTAAGAAATTGGAAATATGCAATGAGGAACGTTGTCTTAACGTCCCCTCCAGACATCCAGACGGTTACAACAATTTGTTGATGTGATGACAAAGGTCACACGAGCTTAGGGAACATGAGTTTCTCCATGATGTCATAGAATCTGTTACATGCCAGACATGCCACCCTGGATGCAGCTTTTTTTTTTCTTTTTTTTGTTTCCCCATTAGCTAATGGCAACAAGTTGCAAACCTGCACGACTTACATACGATCACGTACCTACATACAAGTTAACCCTCACTAGTGGTGTGAAGGGATTCAGCCAATCCACATGACAAGAATGAAGTGAGTAAAGGTATGCTGGCTGATGCTGAGGGTGTCGTCTAGAACTTTTCCAATACCTACTTCCTACAAAGACAGGAAGAAGCCAGAATGCCGTCTCATAGTTGTTGGATCCAGCTTCCACTGAGACTAATGATCCCTTGGAGCAGCTCCAATTTTTTTTTTTCAAGGCAACATTTATTGTGAGGATTGCAAGTGCCTTTCTTAGAGTGCAGCATAACAAGCATTTGGTAATGTGGCAACGGAACAGAGAGTCAACAGTTGATGGGATGTAATTTATGTTGTTTCTTTCTTACTGTCTCTTTCTCCGCTCTAGCTTCTGGAGCTTATCGCCAAGTCCCAGCTGCCCTCACTCAGCGGAGTGGCTCAGAAAAACTTCATGAATATTCTGGAGAGAGTGGTTAAGAAAGGTGAGCCCCATCACTCAAGTCACCCCACTGGTGTGGCCCTCAGTGTGTGTGTCCTTAATGTGAGGTGGACGTGACCTAAACGCGCACGGGAATCTGTTGACGGCCACTCATTCAGGCCTTTTTTTTTAGTTTTTAGATGTGCGTGAGACATTTTTCACCTTTCTTTAAGATACAAATGTAGATAATAAAATAAAGAAAGCCTTCCTACATTCTCATTTGCATTAAGAGGTGAGGAAATGAAGCCTGGACATTCTAATAGAAGCAAATGGGGAGGGGGGTGGGTGGGGTGGATGTTTGGCTGCAGAGGCATAGTGGGAAACAGACAGTCACCAGGCTCCTCTCTAAGTCTCTGTGTAAACCAAATGTTCCCTCTGCTAAACAGAGACTCTGGTTGTTTAGGTGACCTGGGATCATTCACTGCTCAGGAGAGAAAAACCGTTTAAAACACCCGGTGTAATAATTACCTTTTTGATGATTCCTCATTCGTGCCTGCTAACCACTAACCCGTCACAATCAGGCTTCAGAACTGCTCTTTCAGGTCATGACTGGAGTAAATGGGATGAGTTGGTGTAATTTCTCCTCCTCAGTTCTCGATGACCAGCAGAATGTCCGTCCCATCAAGGAGCTCCTGCAGACGCTCTACATCTCGCTGTGCGGTCTCGTTCAGGGTATGGGCAAGTCCGTCCTGGTGGGGAACATCAACATCTGGGTGCGCCGCATGGAGAACATCATTCAGTGGCAACAGAAGCTGGACAACATCCAGATCAACAGAGTAAGCGTCGGCCTGAAAGACGGATTCACCAAAGCCATCTCCTCCTCAAGAAAAGCATGAATTGTTGTACCTCTTTTTTTCTTCTTCAGCCCACATCTACAGGCATGAATCTGACGGACCTGCCCACCAGCCTGCAGCTGAACATCATGCAGCGTCTGTCAGACGGGAGGGACCTGGTCAGCCTGGGCCAGGTGTGTCCCGAGCTGGGGGCCCTTACTGAGGACCGGCTCCTGTGGAAGAGTCTGTGTCAGTACCACTTCACAGACAGACAGGTATGTGGAAATGAATGGATGATCCGTACATATCGATTGTTGATGACATTAATGGCATGTCATATATATGCTGATGAACTCACCATCATTTCTTGGGGTGTAGTCGGGAGTGTAAGATATGGGATAAAATCTCACAAAAAGCCAAAATAGATATGGTATGTGAAAGAATTCTGTTTTAGGGTGGTGTCCTAAAGTTGGTGTTCCTCCTCTTCAGATCAGGAAGCGCCTGATGGTGTCAGATAAAGGTCACCTGGAGTGGAAGAAGATGTACTTTAAGTTGAGCCGCTGCTACCCTCACAGAGAGGAATACAGTGAAACCCTGCACCTCTGCACACACTGTCACATCCTCTTCTGGAAGGTGGTGTATTTTTCTGTTACTTAACGTTGAACCGAAGTGAATGTGACACTTTAAATTTTACCACAAGCGAAACTGCACTAAGGAGACGGAAATGGAAAATATATTGATATTGATTGTATGTTGTATTATTTTGTTGTTGCAGGAAACAAACCATCCGTGCACAGCCAACAACCCAGAAAGTTGCACTATGTCCCTCTCCCCTCAAGACTTCATCAACCTTTTCAACTTTTGACCCCCCTCCTTCATAAAACAAGGAATTCAAATGAACTGACTGTACATAGTGTACATAAAATTGTACAATATTGTTTCGTTTAATGGCACAATTAACTTGTGGATGAGTATTTAGTTGAGGTATGACCTGAGGGGGCTCGGGCAGGGGGACAATTATGCAATCATGTTTTGAAATAGTACAGAGCCTCCTAGAAGAGTTTACTGTTGAGGATGAGTGGATGTGAGAGGAAAGCTGATGTGCGTCAATTTGCTGTGTGGAGGAGAGAAGGACAGTGTAGAAAAGGAACAGAGGAGTTTAATCTCATTTTTTTGTGTGTGTGTTTTTTATTTTTTAATTACGCCATCAAAGTAAACCTGACCTTTAGGTGTTTTCACTTGTCTTTCCCGTTTGTAAAATGTGGTGCGTGGGGATGAAACGTGTCAGATGACCTTCTGTTCTACTCTGTTTGGCACTAATCTTCAGTTGCTGCAGGACTAAAGGGATGATGAATGTAAGCGGAAGAGTATGTAATTGTTCATTTGAGTGATGATTTGATATGTTGACACACAGCAGTATTTTCTATTTTTCTTTGTTTTTCACTTTTATAAAGATTTGATAAGACTTTTTTTTATTTTGTGCTGCAGCTGCTATAGCAACGGCACCAGAGTGAAGTTTTACCAAAGATATTGACGTTCGTATAACTGTGTGCCTTATCAACAGCAACAAAACAGCAGCTTAATCCTTGTTAACATCAAGAGCTGAAAATATTGCAGTTTATTATTTTCAACAAATGTCTGATTTAGAAGAGAGGATGATTTTAGCGCTGTGATAGCAAACTTGGATGTCTGAAAGATTCAGCCTTTCTGCAGCCTCCTGTGTGATTTCTATTTCAAACAACCAGCTGATTGGAGTTTTGAGTTTTTGACAAGCAGATCAACTTGCTTTATTAAAGAGGAAGGAATATTAGTATGAAGGTACAATTTGACCCAAACTTTCCTCTATCACTGCTCAGACAGTGTGGATTGATGTACATGCTATGCAATGCATTCTGGTCATGTTCTGTTGAATAAAGAAAAGTGAATTTACATCTGTCTTGTTGGCCTCCAGGTACTTTTAAACACACACAGACACAAGAATCATGTAGTAGTCAGATGAAGCTGCCCTGTCCACTTGTATAATAGCGGCACACTTGCGCCATCTAATGGAAACGATATGAACTGCAAGTAAACTTCTTAGGACTCGCTGCTGGTCCAAGTGCAGTTTATCAATCAACTCAACAATAAACTATCAATGTTTGGGCCTGAGTATTTATTACTGGAGCAGGCAATTGAAACAAAATCTTTGGATTATGAAAATGCTCTATATAAAATAAAAATTATGTTCGAAAAATCACCTCATAGCTCCGGTATAGTCAACCAAACCAACAAACTGAAGGGCATTGGTTCTAAGAAGGCATCCCTCCAGGATAATAACCCAGAGACTGACTGAAAAATAAAGACGTCTGATCAGCAACAATAAATGCTCTCACACAGATTAAGTGTAACTTGTCAGCGGTTTTAATTGCTACAGTAGAAGAGTTTAAGTTAAAATCAACAAAGTCTCATCTTATTTTCAGCATGACAATCATATATTACAAACAATTTATTCAATTGCTGGTTACACAATGTCTTTAAATAAATATGATTAATACAAATATTATATCATAGTCATTTAACCAACAAATATTATTTAGCACATGAGTGATTGTGTGCATCCGCTGCAGAATAGCACATCCAGCTATGCCCTGCTGCTGAGGGTGTGTAGGTAGTTATGGAGTGGATTAACATTTCAGATCCAGGATGTTTAAAACTGGTAAAGACATGATTGTGTATTATTGTTGTCAGACACGTATTGTTTAAGTCTACATAAATGTATGTTCCCTGTGCTGATCACACAAGCCCCATTTTCTCCACAAAGCCTTTTTGTCTGGTTAACAACTACTTTGTCCACCAGTTGTACGTCTACAGGATCCAGTGTATTGTTGCTGTGGCAGCAGAATAAGGCAATGTTAATGGCACATTCCCATATATATATATATATTATGTGTGTGTATGTATGTATGTATGTATGTATGTATGTATGTATGTATGTATGTATGTATGTATGTAAGTATGTATGTATGTATGTATGTATGTATGTATATATATATATATATATATATATATATATATATATATATATATATATATATATATATATAAGTTGAAATCTTATGAACAAAGAGCTGCATTAGCAATATTCTTGCTAACTACTCCATCCTCTATCTAGAGTTCGTCACTCCCTCCTTCCTAAACAATTTTGCGTCTGTGAGAAACATCAGCATCAGTAGCAACCTTTAGATTTGAACTCCTGCCATCAGAGTCACCAGTGTTCAACTTTATAGAACACATACATTACATCAGTCAAAAATAAAACTTAACAAAGTTTGTTGCATATTGTCAGCTTCTTACAGTTTGTGTGTGTGTACAGCCCTTTTCTTCATCTCTCCTGCTCATATATGACATGACAGCAAATGAAATGAAGCATATTGTTATCATTATACTAAAACCAGCAATGTCTGGCTGGATTATGTTATTGATGCAGCAGCACCACTGAACATGAAACCTTTATTCAGCAGCACAGCTGGTTGGAGCTGGCCTGTCCTGGTACGTCTAGTGTGTACTGGTTGAGCAGATAGCCACACCTTTGCAAAAAAGGGACTCACAACTCTTCAGTCCATCTGCAACACTCTTTGCTAATCAGCTTTGGCAGCAATTCAATGTCTGACTAAGCTTGAAGTTCAGGTACTCTAGAGGTGAGAGAGGGTTGTGGGGTTAAAACCCCAAAACCCTTTATAACGTTTTATGCACCAACTTCAGTCCATCCTGGGATGCTGAGAACCCCCCTGTGGTTCATGAGGTGTGGCCTGGGGAAGCAGTCGCCATACAGGCCTGTGTACACAAACAAATAAGTACTGAAACAACATAACAAGTGTACGCACACAATACTGTGATAGAATGTTTTGAGAGAGAAACAAAAGCTGTTGCGTTCTTACAACTATCTCATAACAGAAGCACAAAGTTGCAAAAGAAAGCAAAGTTACCAGAGTTAGTAAATGTCACAGAGGTACGGGCTCTCTTTCAGAATTCTGTATAATCCATTCAATTGCATCCCAACCCTAAAGATTGAAAGATCAAAGGTCAGAGAGAATGAAGGATTAAAGGACAGAGTAAGATCATTCACAGGAAATAAGGCGAACAGCAGAAACAGTGACAAACTTGGAAAATCTCCAGATAGAGGACATGAGAAGAGTCATCATCAGTATCTTTATTACAGCTCAGAATACATGTACATGCAAAAGATGAAAAAAACAAACCCCCAAGATAAATGTCATGTTTTTATATTGCGTTACCTTCCTAGCATTAGCCGACATTCTCCTGGCCATCATCCCCTCCAGATAACTGCTTAGACTCACTCCCTTCACTGTGATGATGGCTTCCTGGGTCAGGACAGTCCTGAGGAGCGGGGGGGGTGGGGGGGACAGAGAATGAACACTGTGTACCAGCAAGAACACAGAACCCGACCCCCTTGGGTTCCTGCGCACTGACAAGTTGTTCCCAGAAATGTCTTGAGAGCTGGGATGACAAGTTAAATTATTGTACTCACATCTCAGGGTTGTCGGGGTGTGGTGTGTAAACGAGCCTCTCATCTACTGAAATCAGGTTGGTGAGAGTGATCTGGAAGACAATACAAATCTAGAGCTTCTCATTTCTCAGGTAAAACGTACCAAAACGATGCACGGCAAGATGTTTAGAGTTTCTGTTATGATGTGCCAATAAATTTCTATGGATTATGTTTGTACAATGACCTCAGCAATTAACATGGATTAAAGTCACGGATGCCAGACGGACTCAGTGTTCACATACATTTGTTGAGCAAAGCTCCATCTTCTTCTCCTCGGGGTCGACTATAGAATGTTCCTTCACGTACGTCAGCATGTGGGTGGTTCCCAGGATCTACACCGAGAACAAGACACCAAATTAGCATAAATATCACAGGTCACATGGGTGTGCCTGACACAATTTGTATAGGAACCACCAACATTTACATACCTGCTTCTAGATATCTTGGATTGTGTGTGTGTGTGTGTGTGTCTGTGTGTGCGTGTGTGTGTGACATACTGCTCGAACAATGGCTGGGAGGCCCCACTCCGTGCTGAGGAGCCTGTGGCTGTGCAGGCGTCCGTTTCCATCCAGGCTGCGGTCCAGCACGTCCACCCCCACCACACTGGGGTTCATGGGGTTGGGGTACTTTCTCATGGCAGCTTTGATCACCGTCTCCCACGGATAACTGCACACATAATGAAAGGGAGGAAACTTCTGATTACCTTTTGATGAGTGGGGTATGTTTCATGACCCCCCGCTCCCCTTTATTATTGTAAAACACGACAATAAAGTAAAAATAAAGTGAGTGGATGAAGCGGGTAAGAAATGAATGAATGAATGAATGAATGAATGAATGAATGAATGAATGAATGAATTCCTCATCAGAGCTGGTGAATTATGGAGTCAAAAGCTTAGAATTCAGTTGCTTTTTTCTAAAAAAAAAAAAAAAAACAGCTCATGAATGTGAGGGTCCATCACCCCCAGCAACGAACCAACCTGAAAGCATGCTCTGTGCTCCAGATCCTCATTGTATCAAGACACAACGATCCGATCGTCTGAGGCTGTTTTCACCGGACCGAGTTCAGTCCATGTCGGTCAGAGGACGGGCCTGTATGGGGGTCCCTCTCCACCATCAGTGGAGCAGGTTCTCCGTCCGTCCTCACACCGCAGCCTGGATCCGCTGCCGAACCCCAGGTCACCAGAGCAGGCTGGAAACTACAAATGTATCGATTATCACTAATATTTAGATCAGCTGAAGACGAGGGACAAACCGGTGCACCGGCAGAGACATCAGATGTCGAGCCGGACACACTGAGATAGACGGTTCCGGTTTGGAATTTCAAAATAAAATCATCTACACGTTGACGTTTTTTGTTTCAACCATGTTCTCCAAGGGTTTTGAACTAACCAAAGGAGATGCTGGCTGTTAAGGGTTGTAGTGGTTATAGGGTATAGGATAATCTAAGAATTGACCAGTGTAGTATTATGTCCTGTTGGTATAGCAAGATTAAAGGTTAAAGATTAAAGATTAAAGATCTTTATTTGTCATTATAGAGCTGGTACAACATAATTACAAGGTCAGATGGAGAGTTGGCCTTGAGCACCCTGGGCGCACTACCACTACGGGCCTTAGAAGCATGTTTTTTGTGATGATGGGGGGAAACCGGAGAACCTGGAGGAAATCCATTCAGACACATGCAAACTCTTCACAGAAAGGCCATGCTGGAAATGCTGGAGTATGAACCATGACCTTCTTGCTGTCAGGCAACAGTGCTAACCACTATGCCACTGTGCCACCAGTGAATTTCCTGTTAGTGTAGTATATGGTATGTCCTGTACTGTGTTGTCAGTCTTTCTATTTTCTCCTGGTGTTAATTTATCCAGTATTTATTAGGTACTTTTATGTCTGAGAAGTGGATATTCACAATTTCCTCCGGGATTGATAATCTATCTATGTATCTAATTGCATCACCCCTAAATTTGTTTAATTTATGCAGATCAGAACGCGTTCCTGTCAACCTGGATTGGCCTGTAATGCACCATGAAGCAATAAACTGTGCTCTCTTTTAGCTAACTCACATTGAGATTCGCTATTAGAGTCTGTAGCCCACCACTGTGGAGTCTGCGCAGTACATTACCTGTAACAATAAGGCGGGTAGTATCACACCCTTATTTTGAAGGCACTGGCTCGAGCACTAGTTTGTCACTTCCGCCCGTGGCGGATTGACAGCAGCTCTGCTGCTGCCGATGCATCCGCCTCCATTTGTGCTCATGCGCGGAGCATCTCTCCATCATTCCGCTGGCCACCAGAGAGGAGAGGCGCTGCGTCAAGGTAGACATACACAGCACGAGCAGACCGGAAACAGAGTGTTTTCAAATTAAACTGTTGGAGACCAAATTGTAAGGGCAACACAGTTTGTGTCATATTAACAGAATTCATATTTTGTTCTTCATTAGTTAAAGGTAGTTTTGATTTAATCAGTGATAAACATTACACAAGAAATAGAACACTACATAAATACCTTATCTACGATGAATTCAGGATTATTAAATAAAAAAATGTTCAATCTGATGCTTTATCAGTACATCCAACGTATGAGCATTCTGTGAAGCGTTCTCTTGGGTATTAGCTTACACTGTACACCACAATGGGCGTACAGTGTAAAAACATAATGGCACGGTGGTGTCAAGTTAAGAGTTGACAAAATAACAAAGCAATCAAGTAAATAAGGAACGAAGGTCCTAGAATAGATTTCGTCTCAATGTATTTCATATGAAAGACCAATATGCAAAAAAATCAGAAAGCATTTCCAAAATTCTCATGTCAAGAATGATCACAAACATTATCACTAAATATTTAAATAAAGAGCAGGGGCAAAAATTTATGTTGTGCTTTCAAATCCCTTGACTCTACTGAAAAGACAATGCAACCAATTTCTACTAAAAAAAAATCACAAATGAAAATGTCTAAATTTAAATAAAGAATTTTACATATGAATTATTTACCTGAATTATTGACATTCACAATGGCATTCATACTGATATACAATACTGTTTACTAATTATATTACGCATTTTTTATTATTGGGATCATTTAAACGTTTATACTGCTATGAAACAGTATTTTCAGATGTTTTCTGCTGTTGCTGCGTTTTATTTTGAAAGTTTGACGGAAGTGTGAAGTGCTTTCGCTGCTCCGGTGGGGACCAGAGGGAGACGCTGAACCAGACGCGGCGGAGGCTCTAATGTGGTCCCATAAAGATTACTACATGCCATCGCCGGTGATCCAGTAGTCATTTTATTTCACACTGGAATAATTAATTTATCCGTAGAAACAAACTTTGAGTTGAATGCCGGAATAACTCACTCTGTGTGACCTTGCATCGAATGTCATTTTAAAGGGATTTTTTTTTTAAAAGCACCGACACGGTAAGGAATTAAGCATCATCATCCATAACATCCCAGAGCATCACTGTCGATGTTCTGGGTTGATGGGATGCTGCGGGTTGACTGTGCGCAGTATTGATGTGATGTCTGAGTCCAGTGGATTATAATCCTGTTGGTTTCCAGTTATTAATCGGAACCAATTGAGGCGTTTGAGGTGGAATTCCGTGGATAAGGGGACCGCTCGTTCAGCCCAGCTGAAGGCCGGACTGCCTGCCGCAGAACGCAAATCTACCGTCCAAATGGTGGACGGGTCCCACCGGCGATACATCCTGAGTGTATTTAGAAATACACGATGGATTGTCATTCAAATTTAGATGTTTTATTTTTATTTTATTTTATTTCATTAGAGCAGTTTGTGCAGGACGTGTGTGTGTTGTGTGTGTGTGTGTGGGGGGGGGGTATGCTGCAGCCGCGTTAGAGCTGCTCCAGGCTGGAGGGGGGGATGGGGGCGTCATCTGTGCGGGATCATGACGATATGTTCACCATGTGCCTGATTGAGCTCACAGTAGTCTGTATATACCGACACACGTAACAGGGAGGCACCAGGAGTCCCCTCTCAGTCCAGGGGCCACCACACATTGTGCTGACATTTGCGCGCTGCTGGCCTGTATTTGCATCCCTTGTGCGCAATGACGCCAATGGCCCCTCACGGCCTCACGGGGCGACAAAGTCCCCCCCCTCACCCCCGGCCTGCTGGGCCCGGGTTTGTTTCTTGTCAGGATTCACATTGTTGAAATTTAATGAATTTGAAGAATTATAGTCTTGTTATAGTTTCAAGATGTTTGGTTTGGAGGACATTTTTAATCTCAGATGGCCACGCTTGGCTCTATCTAAACCAAGTGAAGCATTCAGAGGCCTTCTCACATCTTTCTTCTTAATTCCAGGTCAAGGACCACAGCCATGGAGATTGTCACACATTTAATTAATGACACCATAGAATTCTATAAATGGACCTTAACTATTGCAGGTAATAATAATCTTTTTCACCTTGTCACAGTAAGCATGAAAGGCATTTTTTTGTGTGAAATGATACTTAGTGATTAAATGAATTATATTCATGTAAGTGAGTTAAATAACGAGTCAAACAAACCGTACATCATCACGGCTTTAATTTTGATTTACCTGTTATTTTATTTTATATATATATATATATATATATATATATTTTTTATTTTTTTATTTATTTATTTTTTTTGATTGTCACGCTCTCATAAGCCTCTGAATTCAGATGCACTGTTAAACAGTGTCTGGCCTCCAGACAGAACCTACCATCTGTGTCCAGCAGCTGTTTTGACCTACACTTTCCTTTAAATAAATGCTGACCCCCACACTGTGTATGTACTTTAACAGTAGTGATGTAATATCACGAGAACATCTGTCCCACAGACAAGCGGGTGGAGAAATGGCCCCTGATGGACAACCCCCTGCCCACGCTGGCCATCAGCACCTCCTACCTGCTGTTCCTCTGGCTGGGGCCCAAATACATGAAGAACCGAGAGCCCTTCCAGCTCCGAAAAACCCTCATTGTTTACAACTTTAGCATGGTCTTCCTCAACTTCTTCATCTTTAAAGAGGTAGGTTGCTGCAGAGACCGGTCATGTGATTGTTAACTTGCATCTATGAAACTTGCAGGAAGACGGTTGCCTGGGATTCCTCTCCCAAACCAAACCCATTCTGTTCCTCTCTGTCACTCACTGTGTGTTTACAACTTTATCCATTAATTATCAGTGATTTAATAAAGATGTTTTCCGGTTCTTTCCAGCTGTTTATGGCAGCACGAGCAGCGAGCTACAGTTACATTTGTCAATCGGTCGACTATTCGGAGGACCCCAACGAAGTCAGGGTGAGTGTACAGGAGGTCCCAGACACACACATGCACACAGAACACATTTATTAAATGAAATTTGACAAACATTTACAAAAGTGGTTTGAACCTCAGCAGTAATGTAATCTTCTTTGATGTGATTTCCTGAAGGGACCGATTATGCTTCACAGAAAAATTTTTTTTTACTCTTGTGTAGTACTACAGATGATGATGAAACCTCTTGCTAACATGATAGCAGACCTCCTTTCTCAGAGCTCGACGACCAACTTTAATTTATGTGGAACCCTCTCTTTATTTTAATGCTGGAAGAGGGATCAGTTTCACCTCCGTTCTACTGTTCCATGACGTGGTTACACATGAGATGCAGTCCATCTTGTGTCAACTGACCCGTGGGGATAAGATACAGAACAACAGACTCGACAGCTGGAAGTCTACTTTCTTCAACGGACTGTGTTTCCCTGTTTGTGTGTGTCTGAATTATCCAGTCAAAGTCATTTCTCTGTCTGGTACAGGTGGCAGGAGCTCTGTGGTGGTATTTCATCTCCAAGGGAATCGAGTATCTGGACACGGTCTTTTTCATCCTGAGGAAAAAATTTAACCAAGTTACCTTCTTGCACGTCTACCACCACTGCACCATGTTCACGCTCTGGTGGATTGGCATCAAATGGGTGGCAGGAGGCCAGTGTGAGTAGCTCATTCTAGAGTAACTTTATGCTCTAAGCTCATTTGTGCCTTTATAGCAAGATATACAGTTTAAAGATCATTGGAAGAAATGTAACCTTTAACCTCCCATCCTGTATGTATCCACCTTATTGGTGATTTCACATTTTCCAGGAAGCCACTGGCTTCCATTTATTTTCCGATCTGGATGGAAAACAGATTCAGAGTCAAACATTTTATCAGTCAAACATTTCATTACTTATTTCTTTTGCTCATGGTACAGAAATCCTTCCTAAATGACTATTTTTGTAATATGAGCCTTTTAGTTATCAGTATCTAGAGATTACCTTTATGTTCTATTCTATCAGTATCAATTACAAAAATGCTTTTCAAAGAAATGAAATTAAACCCCTAAAAAGAACAGTTGGCTGAGCCATGCCTTGTTAATCTCTCTTAGTAAATTATACCGTTAATCCACGAAGGGATATTAATGTTTCCTATTCCTTTAATTTTCAGCATTCTTTGGTGCACACATGAATGCGGCAATCCACGTCTTGATGTACCTCTATTACGGCCTGGCCTCCTGTGGACCTAAGATCCAAAAGTACCTGTGGTGGAAGAAGTACCTGACCATCATCCAGATGGTGAGATATCACATTACCACAGGGATAATTATGTTTGCCAGGCAAGTGACGAGGTGTGTGTGTGCGTAGGTCACGATGTGTTCACGTCTGGAGCTCTCCCTCATACTACTGGCCTGAATGTTTTTGTACACACTCATGAATGCGTGTTCAGTGGCCTCACATAGGGGCTACTTCACATAGAGAGCTGATGTCTCCCCTGCCTGGTGTTTTGGATCCTGCATTTGGAAACTTTTGTTTACTCTGAATCTCTAACTGAAATGAAGAATCTGAGTCATTTTCAAAAGGCATGAAACAACTACTAAATGAAAAAAAGGGGTTTTGTCACTCTTTGTCTCTCAGGTCCAGTTTCACGTCACCATCGGCCACACAGCCCTCTCCCTCTATGTCAACTGTGATTTCCCCCACTGGATGCACTACTCTCTCATTTGCTACGCCATCACCTTCATCATCCTCTTTGGCAACTTCTACTACCAGACCTACCGCCGCCAGCAGCCCAGGCGCGACGCCTCCTCCGTCTCCTCCAAAGCAGGCAAGGCCCTCTCTAACGGGACCCTCAACGGGTTGAGCAAGGCCAACGGAGCGGCAGCGATGGGGAGCAAAGAGGAGAAACCCCAGGAGAACTCCGGCAGGAGAAAGAGGAAAGGAAGGGCCAAAAGGGATTAGGGGAAGAAGAGTGAGTGATGTAGAGGTGAGGCGGGGCTTTGCTTTGGTTCTAGATGGATAGTGTTAAAACTTGTAAGACTTATTTTGAGGAATATTCAGACGGATGGATGGTTTAAGGTGTGATGTGTTTATTTAAGCCATTATCTGAGCTGTTTTAGGTAAAACAGGAGACGTTTTGTTTCAGATAAGATCATTAAATTCATGTGAGAAGTGTCAAAGGTCTGGCATAAGGTGAATACAGCGATGTGTGGCACGAAATGGATCACAGTGTCTCTTCTCTTTATTGTGGTGCCAAGTAGATCTGATTTCCAAAAAGTGACGTTCAGCCCCCAAACTCAGTGAGTCTGATGGGGAAGCAAAGTTCATCGGGGCCGTTTGGCAAGCTGAGAAAGTTGAATTAAATGCACCTCAGCTTCTTCATTATATACATAGCTATAATGATCACTGCTGTATTGAAAGAGGAACATACATCATAAAACACACACACACACACACACACACACACACACACACACACACACATGCCAGTTTATCATCGTTGGACACCTTTGCAGATGAAGTGGAGATAATGTACATGTAATGTTTTTGTCCTCGTTTTCATTTATCATGACACAAGAGAGATTTAGGTTTACAGGCACGTCTAAAGTTTATCCACTTATTTTAGTATTTATTCTTGTTTATATTTATGGACTCACTGTTGTGTTTTCACTCCATCAGCATATAGTACCAACGAGGGAAAGTAAATCAGTATTCTGAGGTCAAATGTACATAGTAAATGAAAAAAAATCTCAAATCATGTTTTGAGACTTGGATGGGTTCTATTCCATTGCGGGTTTATGAAAACATAATCAACGGTAGCTCATGAAGGTTAATGTTAAAAATTTCTATTTCTACATAAAACCATAACACATTTTATATGCCCTTGTACTTGTATGTTTGAAATACCTTGAAATAATGAATAGCCTTCGAAGAAATGATGGATAAGATTATTATCTCAGTGTTCCCTGCTTTGTCAGAGAAGCTGGTGGAGTTCAGTCTTTGCAGATGTTTACCTGTCTTTTTATATTATATCCTCTCTGATCATCATTATTTATCGTACATGCTCATGGAAATGTGTGCAGCGCAGAGTGTTCTGGTTTCCTTGATGTGTACAGAGAATTCTGAACCAGCTGACAGGCAGTTTTTATCAAGTTAACCAAGCTGAGCATCGTTTGCTTCACATATTCAATCAAATATCTTTTTGTATCTAAGTTTTCAGGCTTTATCCATGTCCTGAGCTGCCTTGAATGTAAATTTATTAAGGAGGAAACAAACTTGGATTTTTAAAAGATATAGATTATGGTTTATATGTAAAGGACCTGATGAACCTGTATGGTGACTGCTCATGTTCTACCACTAGGAAGAAAAACGTGGCTCTGTCTGTAGTGTAAGTATATATCAGCAAACCCAGCTTTACGTCCTCCATCAACCAATGCATTTGATGTTATTTATAGGTTCTATTTATATTCATGTAAATACCAGTGTCCAGCTAGCTAAAGTGCTTGTCTGTGTATATGTTTTTTGTGTTGTATATATTACATTGTGATATTTTGTACACTACGCATTTGGGAACATTCCCAGCGTGTTAGCTCGGACATCTATGTGTCCACATTGCTTTTGTTGTTTTTTTTGTTTTTTTAAATAAGTTTTAACTCTTCAAATTAAACTGAATGCCTCTACAAATGCTTTGTGACCTCATTTAACTGTGTACTTCATACCATAGTAGAGTAATAATGTTATAATAATAATAATAATAATAATAAGTAATAATAATAATAAGTAATAATATCGTATAGCTTACATGTTTTGACTTCAACAGCCAGTCAGTCCCAGATATGCAGAGTAAGTTTCCAACACTAGAGGACACCATGGTTACGCAGAGTAATTTCTCATCACAGTCAGTGTGCTGACGTCATTTCCCGTAACCTTAAGAATTCAGTGCAACCTAAAAGACCTCATCTCAAAATAAATACAATCATGTTTCAAATTTGGAACATGCATATATGAGATGTAAACTTCAGTATTCGGTTAGTGTCATTTGGTTTATTATAAAAATTCTTTCTTGTTGCCAAAAGCAGCTTTAGGACAACGTTCTATTATTTTTACACAATAAAATAAATTTAATGAGCACAAACTCAAGCATTGTTCTATTTAAGGTACAGTACAGTAGGTACAGTAGTACTTTGGACACAAAGTGTCCAAAGTGGAGCTGCATAAGAGAATTTAGACAAAAAAACACAACACACACATGATGAAAACACCGCTTGAATTTATATGTGTGATAGTAGGCATATAGCGTCTATGTGGTAATTTTTTGTGCCAGGCCTAGCAGAAACACTCGGGTGTAACTCAGATATTTAATATGAAAAAACAATTAACTGCCCAGGGTCAGAAACCATAGCATGGTCCACAAGAGGCAAAGCCATACAAAACTGACAGAGGCAAAATCCAGTAAACAGGAAGAGGTCAAAAGCAGAAAAATCATGGGGGTAAACTTGGCAGGAAAACACAAAGAGAAGTTGATTGTACATGTGCAGACAGCATTGCAAACTGGTGAGCAAAATAAGGAAAAACACAGAACAAATACACTTGGAGATGAGACCAAGGGAAACGTGGCACAGGGAGCAGGAAACGATGAGCGGCAGGTGGAGACCACCAGACAACCACACTGGAACGCTAACGGTGGACCACTGGGAGGATTCTGACTAATAATAACATGAGGCAGAGACACGGAGAGAGAGTAAACAAACTGGATAAATGATTCAACCTGATTCACAGGAAACAAAAGACAACAGGAAGTGGAACTCAAATAACACAATGGAAACAAAACTTCAAAGTACAACAGGAAACTGTAACACAAAAACATAAAAATTTCCTTTCAAAACCAGATGAGCAACAATATGAACTTATATTGGCAGATTAACTTTTAAATACTAAAAACTTTACATTCGTTCAGTTGTAATTTTTGTAACTGTTGTCATTTAAAACAACTGGAAAGACATAAATTTAGTATTGAGTAACATGGGCACTTAAATGTGCAGAGGTGTAAAGGTGTGGCTGCAGTGGGGGTCGTGTCTGCCGTGACCTGAGTCCCATGCTGCTCGTCCACACTGAGCTAAACTCTCGTCTGATGACACTGTTTGGTGGACACAAAGAACAAAAACTCCTCAAAATTAAATTTACATCACTCCTCACCCCACACAAATTTTTGAGCTACACAAAGGTTTCCATGGTAACCATATATAGCAGCTGTCTTCCAACCTCCCCTCCTACTCCCTAAAAGCTCCCACCCCCACCCACAGCCCTCCCCTCCAACTGCTCCTTTTTTGACAGTATTTAGCATGTATTTGTGTGTGTGTGTGTGTGTGTGTGTGTGTGTGTGCGTGCGTGCGTGCGTGCGTGCGTGTGTGTGTGTGTGTGTGTGTAAGTGTGTGTGTGTGTGTGTGTGTGTGTCGTAATGGGGGAGTGATCATTCATGAGGATTGTATTATTAGAAAAACAATCACTTCACAATTTGGTGACAGAAAATCTAAACCCATCAGCTACGTTTCCCTAGAAATTAGGTCAGGGTAAAATGTTGAATTCAGGGGTGTCGCGGGATGTCGCAGTCTGTGACTGCATTGGTTCTAGTTGTATGATTGGAATTGTGATGATCATGCTAATATATAATAGCATTCTAAATAACACTGACAAATAGATGAAACCCTGGAGGGGGGTGGGGGTGGGGCAGCACTTCTGAGTCATTATAAACAGAGCATGAGATGACACTTTCTCTGCCAAACATGATGTTATTCATTTTACCTGGACAAATGGAATCAGTCATCCTGTTAGGTATGTTGGAGCCACTGTAATGCAGACATCTGTCACTTTTATGGTAATAAATGATTAAGTAGTCCTGGGGGAGTAGAATAGGACAGGTGGAAGCGTGGTGAATGTGCGTGTGTGTGTGTGTCTCATTGTGAAAGAGAGTGCAGGACATCTGTTATCCTACTCAGATATTGCTGGCGCTGCAACATCTTGTCTGGAAATTAAACCATGATTACAACAGACAGCCGTCCTCCTCCTGAACAGATCAAAATATTTTTGCGTAAGGCTTCAGTGACAGAACTGAATGGATTGTACAGAAGTTCAGAGGGAGGGTAAGAGCTGTGGTTACGGAATCCATGGCAAAAAACTAAAATCCATTAATATTCAAAGTCGAGCAAATCCTAACATCATACCTCGTCAATTCCTGCCACTTTCCTGCAGTCTTATTGAGTTACTCATGAGGGGGCGTACCTGCAATACCATAAGGCCTTCTTCCTTTGTGTTTTTAAAAAAACCATGAGCAATCGCGGTGTATTTAAAAGACTCTGTTGGCATAAATCCAACAATCTAATGTACCAAATGACTGCTGAGGTGAGTCTGGGCCATCTTAGCTATGCAATGCGACCAAAATAAAGACATCTTGAATTCATGATGACTCAGGATAGCGGAACCTGTTTCCAAGTGGAATTCATAATTCTCAGTAACCTCCTCCTTAGAAAAATACAATTACCTGTTCTAAAAAAAAAAACAACCCAAAAAAAAGATTTCAAATTTACATTTTTGTAAAACAAATTGTGTAAGAATGGAATGTGTGGCAGAGCTCCGGATAAGAGTTTATTCAGCCCCAAACAACACGGGGCCAGTTCTCCCCTCTCAGACACTGTTGGAGGGAAAATATGCAAAAGTTAAAGGTTTTAGTTTTTGAGAGAGAAGCCAGATGGGAGGAAAAGGTCAAAGGAAAAGAGACAGTGATGTAGACGCTTTTGGATGTTTTAAAACAGTAACTGGGAAAGCATTTAAAAAATCCAACAACTAACAATTTTAATCGACATCCAAGTCATAAATAGATGTCAGGTTCAGATTGTTGCGCCACATCTTAAACAGAAAAAGAATGTTGAAGTATATACAAACAAAACTACATGTGTTCTTCATTTCAAAAGTATAATTCCGCTGGAATAACGCGTTTTACTGTTTAAAAAACCATCCTCATGTGGGGGGGTCAAGCCAAATCACACGCTCAAGGTCAAGTCACGTGACTGAACACAAGGTGGGCTTACGTTTCTCCATCCAATCGCTGTTGGCAGAGGGAGCCAATGGGAGCAGCCTGTCCTCCTGCCGATGATGTAATGTTATGAATAGTAAAACAGCTTGTTCAGTGGTGGGGAGGCGCAGGAGACAGCATCCGTCCTGCCTCCTCCTCCTCCTCATCACCACTACCCTTCAGCATCCGACAGAACACCCAGAAAAGGTAAGAAATTCAATTCACTTTGATTTTTTCACGGGATGATCCCTTGTCTTTGACCACACAGGTATATCAAAAGGAAGGTGATTAGAACTGAAGGGCAAATGTTGAAGCCTGGTCCAAATTCTGTTCTGGACTGTCAGGGCCTCCAAGGTGGGCTGATTTACTGTTGCTGCTCCCACTTCATTTGTCTTTTTTCAACATCATAAAATTAATCTAATATCCCTTTCAAGGTTGTGTGCGTGACAGTGGAGGTTTTTTTTTGAGAACCGCAGAGAAAGAAAAATTACACTCCTCCATCAGGACAGTATACAAATATCTGTGACTTTTAAGGCTCGTCCTCCATCCTTGTGAGTCATCGCTGTTATATTAGCTATGAGGGGTGAGATGATGGCTGACAGGAAGCGGCTCCTCTCCTCCGGGAGCGTCTGGATGAGGCGCATGTCGCGTCAAACGGGGATCATCCTTTGTCTCCCTATAGTCGACAGTGAATCAGATCAGTGGCCACTATGTTCCTCTTGATGAACCCCTAAGGTTTTCTAGATTGACCCGGGTTAACCAATCGGTGGCATCGCCTTGTCTTGGCTTTCGCGCATCGTCCTCTCCAGCGCGCATGACGGCAAATGATGGTCAAATTGTCTCCTATCTAATCAAACAAGGCTGAATGGCCTACTTCCTAATCTCAGTGGACGTTTTGCACGAACAACGACCTAATCACCCTAAATTAGTCTAAAAGAAACTTATACAATGGGTCCAAATGCATTGTAAAAATCGGATTCACTTGCGTCATTGCGCGGCATCCAAGTTTTCTCGGATGACTATATTATCGATCCCACCCATCAGTTGTTGTCTCTTGGTCTATTAAATCAGTTGTCCTCTGGCTGCAGGGCCGCTGATAGAGGGATGGATGTTGTTGAGGATGAGCTGAGCCTCTGACACCATGATGAACCTCTCTCCCGCCGACTCGACGCGGCAGCCGGACAACAGCAGCCGCAAGCAGCCGCGGTCATCGTCTCCGGCCGGGCTGAAAGACGGAGGATCTAAAGCTGCACAGAAGGGCAGCAACTCGTCGAAGCCCATCGCCTCAAAGCAAGTAGGAGGAGGAGGATCAGGGAGAAGCAGTCGGGGTCATTCTCCCGTCTCCAGCGGTAAGGAGCGCCAGGCCGGAGGCGCGTCCGCCGCCAGAGGCGCGGCTGCTGTCCCGGCTGCCGGTGCTGAAAGCCCGACGCTGAGCAGGCCGGCGGGGACAGACAGAGGCGGATCCCAGACACCAGAGGACTCCCCCCGCGTCACCGCTGATGCCTCCAGAGCGGATCCCAACCGCGTTGTTTCCGATCAGCCTTGCGCTTCCAAATCCCCCAAACTGAGGAGCAAAAACCCGAAAAGCGCGGAGGCTGCGGCGGCTCCGAGCGGCGGCAAGAAGGGCTCCAAAGGGACGGTCGGCTGCGGCCCCGGGTTTTGGAAGGAGGGATGCTTGCAATCCGAGTTAATACAGTTTCACTTGAATAAGAGTTTGGGGAAGAAAGGGACGAAAATGCAGACGAAGTCCACATCACCGCCCGCGTCAGAGCCGGAGTTGTCCCCCGAACCCGACAGTCTGCGCAAGGATCCACAGCCGGACCATATCCTCCAGGAAGAAATAGAGAAGCTGGAGGATGAAAACGACTACCTGAAGGTAGTTTCATCATTATTTTATATGATATAATTTATATCATGCTCTATTGTAGCACCTGGATGCACTTGGCTCCAGCATTAACTTGCTGACCTGATGCTTTATTTTGCATCCCTTCATTTTCGGTTCCAGGCTGAAATCGAGGAGATGCGTGCAGAAATGGGTGAAATGAGAGACACCTTTTACGAAGAGGACGCCTGCCAGCTGCAGGACATGCGCAGAGAGCTGGAGAGAGCCAACAAGAACTGTCGGATCCTCCAGTACCGCCTGAAGAAGGCCGAGAGGAAGAGGCTCCGGTTTGCAGAAAGCGGCCAGGTGGATGGAGAGCTGCTCAGGAGTCTGGAGCAGGACCTGAAGGTACGTCTGCATGTAGATGACAACGTGTTCACGACTCACAGCGGATCCTCTCTGATGCCTTTGGCTTCCTCTTCCAGGTGGCGAAGGATGTGTCTGTTCGTTTGCACCACGAGCTGGAGAATGTGGAGGAGAAGAGAATGAAGACCGAGGAGGAGAATGAGAAACTGAGGCAGGCACTGATAGAGGTGGAGGTGACCAAACAGGCCCTGCAGAATGAACTGGAGAGAGCCAAAGAGGTGAAGGGATAATAGCAATTGTCTAGGTACCTTCTTTAGTTAGGACTTTTTCTGTGCTTATGAAAATGCAGTGCTGATTATATCTGGGGTTAGGTAAAGACAGACTGAGACTCACCTTGTAGAGACTTGTAGAGTTCTGAGAAGCAGATGAACAGAGTGATCCAGTACACAGTGTTCTGGAGCCGGTGAAGGTTCACTCACTGATGCTTTCAAATGAAACTGTAATGTTCATGATACATAGTTTAATCAGAGTGTCTGGACTGAATGGAATATTAGTGGAGCAATACCCCTACTCTATGGCTAACAGGATCTAAGTCTGATAATATAACAGAATAACTCATGTTCTTTTTCGGGGTGTTATTACCTCCGAACAATAAAATCCACACTGTGCTGAGAACACCGTGATTTCATTTGATATGTTTTACCAGAAATGTTCTTGAGGGTGACTTTAAAGAGCCTTGTTTTTTTCATTAATGGGCCTTCGGTGTTCTATAACTTCAGATGATGTCACTGCCTTTAGAAAGAAAGCAGTGAGTGATGCTGATGAAGCTGATGGTGTAACTACTGTTTCCTGCAGCTCTCATTGAAAAGAAAAGGAAGTAAGGATGGGCAAAAAGCAGAGAGGAAGACTCCACAGACCCCGACCGAGGTAAATCAGCATTCACTTTATTAGATTACAAAGTTATAAAATTCAGTTGAATTTTTCAATTATGAGGTTGTTTTTTGATACAGTTTTTAAAACTGACAATATACTCTAGCTGTTCCGAGAAGAATGATGATTCCATGTTGGTTTTGTGAAAATAAATGTACCCTTTCAGACAAAAAGTAAAGAGGAAATAAATCAAATCTGCTTACAGGAAGAAAATGATGATTTGAAATGTCAGCTGGCCTTCATCAAAGAGGAGGCCATCTTGATGAGGAAAAAAATGGCAAAGATTGACAAGGAGAAGGACCGTCTGGAGCAGGAGCTGCAGAAGTACCGCTCCTTCTACGGGGACGTGGACAGTCCTCTGCCTAAGGGCGAGGCTGGGGGGCCTCCCACAACCCGCGAATCCGAACTCAAACTCCGCTTACGTCTGGTGGAGGAAGAGGCAAACATCCTGGGGAGGAAGATCGTGGAGCTGGAGGTGGAGAACAGAGGACTTAAGGCTGAACTGGACGACATGAGGGAGGACAGGTACTTACCTTCACTAATCAGATTCATGTGGACTGAAAAAAAGGAGAGACTAGTTGTAAACTGTGATGAAAGTTGTAACAGTAATAATGATCTTATGGTTGAGCTTAATTTGACTGTATGGTATTTTTTCTCCAATAATTAAACATGACAGACTGTTTTATAAGCTACGTGCGACCTTTTTTAATTTCTTGACTCCTCTCCCAGCCTGGTGGCAGCAGGAGTGGACGGCTCTGGGACCGGGGGCCAGCAGTGCAGAGAGCAGGGCGAGGCCCTGTCGGAGCTGAGGCAGCAGCTGCAGCTGGTGGAGGATGAGGCAGAGCTGCTCCGCAGGAATTTAGCAGATGTGGAAGAGGAGAACAAAAAGGTAGCAAGGCTGATTCCCACAAAGCTTCTGACGGTTGTATACAAAACTACCAGTAAGACGACTGTGATACAGTAAAAAAAAGTATAGTGCGCCCTCACGCATCAATGCTCGCGATACCGTACGCGCATTCTATTTGCTGACGGCATCTGGAAGTGCGCTATGTTCTGTGAGTCTCAGACTTTCGTGAGACACAAAAGTGCTTTAAACAGTCGATAAGAGTGTGGGAAAAGGTAACACAGATAGAAGGTGGTTTAATATCAGTATGGGGAGGGTTCATGAACGTTTAAATTGCTTTAAATAATAACATAAATAGTTTGTTGCTATATGTTGGAATTTGTTAATCGCGTGTGGTTCCTGGAACGCATTAACAGCGAGGAACGAGGGCACACTCTGCTTCAAAATTATGTAATTCCTTTTAGTTTCTGTGTCTGCTGTGTAGGGCCATCACAGATGCAACTAACTTCAACTAATACATGATACAGTAATCCCTCGCTTATTCGCGCTTCAAGATGCACGGCTTCACCACAATGCGCATTTTTAGTAGGCAGTCATGTGATATTGGCTGACAGCATCCGGAAGTGCACTGCGTTCCGAGACTCGCGGAACGCAGTGCACTTCTGTGAAACACAAAAAAGTGCTTTGAACGCAACTGTGGGAAGTTGTGGAGACCACAGCTCTGAAGAATACTTTCTATGTTTTGTGATCTGATGCTGGAGTATGTTTTTGAATTCTTGAGCTGTTGTGCAGCTAGGATACCCCACCATGACACGAAAGGACACATCATACCTAAGAATATGAAACTGATACAAACATACAGCACGGTTGTACCAGAGAATAACATCTTTGTCATCTTTAGGTGACAGGTGAACTCAATAAACTGAAGTACAAGGCTGGATCCTATGAAGCCGGGTCGAGACATGGAGGAGGTTTGTTGGCTTTCCAAAAAAACCCCTCTGTTGAAAGATGCTCTATTCTGGCCTTGAAGAGCTGCGTATTAAAGTCTCATTTGCGGAGGTGCGCTACTTTACATTGTTCCTTTATTTCAAACCCAGGAGGAGCTGACCCCGCTAAAGTAGAGGCCCTCCAGGAGGAGCTGAAAGCGGCACGTCTGCAGATTAATGAGCTGAGCGGCAAAGTAATGCAGCTCCAGTACGAGAACCGCGTGCTGCTCTCCAACATGCAGCGCTACGACCTGGCTTCCCACCTCGGCATTCGCGCCAGTCCTCGGGACAGCGACGCAGAAAGCGATGGAGGACGGGACGACGACACCCCCTCCGCGTCGGCACCCTCTCCTCGCCTTCTCCCGCCCCATCGCAAGCGTGAGGGCCCCATTGGTGGGGAGAGTGACTCTGATGAGGTGAGGAACATCCGCTGCCTCACCCCGACACGTTCCCTCTACTCACCGGTGGACAGCCGTTTTTTATCCAGAAGCCTGAAGGACCGGCAGCAGATGATAGACATCCGCATCGAGGCGGAGAGGCTGGGTCGGACCATCGACAGGCTCATCGCTGACACCAGCACTATCATCTCTGAGGCCCGAGTGTACATCACCAACGGGGAGCTGTTTGCCAGGTTGGATGAGGATGAAGAGGGCGGCAGGTAATAAACACATGAAAGTTATGAGGAATTTTATTATTCCTCTCCGTACAGTATGTCAAACCCAAACATGCTGCTCAACAGGATCAGGGAACATGAGTTGTTGTATCGTATCAACGCCCAGATGAAGGCTTTTAGAAAGGAGCTGCAGAGCTTCATAGACCGACTGGATGTTCCTAAGCAGGAGGATAAACAGGCAGAAGAGCCACTGTCTGTAAGCTGACGCCAACACTCACTTATGATCAACATGAATTGTTCTCTCATTATCACTGTGTTTTACTGACTGTCAAACTCCCTCTCCTTCCCTCTCATTTAAATGTTACCCATCAAGATGTTTCAGCCCATTATTTTGTTGATCCTCATTCTTGTTCTGTTTTCCTCGCTCTCTTATGCCACCATCTTTAAATTGGTATTCCTTTTCACCTTGTTCTTTGTTCTGTAAAACACACTCACTATGTGTCACATTATTTACCTTTTCATCATTTCTTTGTTTTTGTTTGTTCATTTCAATTATGCTGAGTTGAACATGTCACATAAGGTCACTCAAGGTACAGGACATTATCACATTCCAGGCCCCGAGCTTCCCAACAGCTCAGACGCTTTCAACATTTATTGGAAACCAAACAGCTTGGAGTGACAGCTGAGAGTTAGGTGAGTGTGCAAATAAATTGTCTTGATTGTTTTGTCATTGTAAGGCACAGTTCTGAAAGGCTCTGCAAGCAGATGTTTTCGGTCGTTATGGATTATTACATTATTCACAAGACTGTTGAGGCATTTTATTATTTATTTTCAAATAGGAATCTCTTCTGTCTGGCCCATAAACCTGTTGGTTCTAGAGCATAGCTCTGGAACCAACTAATGACTTTCAATATTTTTCACAAATCTTTGTAGAAATATCAATGATATCACAAAATGGTACCTGTTACTATTAAGGATTTTTAAAAATAATTTTTTAACATTTTTTTCCATTATTAAGTGGTCACAGTTACTTCCTTTTCCACAGAAGATCTGAAGTATTATTCAATATTGTTTTTCATAGGTTTTCTCTACCCAACAACAAAAAACAGCAATAGTTCTTTTCTTTTCGGCTTTATTACTGTGCTTGGTTGTTGGGTAGAGAAAAGCAATATTGAATAATACTTCAGATCTTTTGTGGAAAAGGAAGTAACTGTGACTATTTAAAAAATGGGAATACTTCCTTTTCATATTAAGGAATGTTTAACGTTTGTATTTTTTGTTTCCATGGTTACATTCTCCATGGTTATGACTTCAATTCACCTACTTTGAGAATAAATATAAACCTAGAGTTCACAATTATATTCTTATTACTTGTTATTAATATATTTACAATATGTGAACTGAAAATACTATATATAAGATCTATATATAGTATAGATCCAATATATAATGATAATTATTAACATTACTGAAATACTTAAACTAACATGGTGAGTGACCATCTTTACTTTAGCGTCTTTCTTGTCTGACCATTGAAATTACTTTCTAGAGCCAGCATTTACCAAAATTTACACAGGATAACACAAATAGTGCAGCGTCTCCTGATCACCAGGACAAATAAAACTTTGTCAGAGTTTCACACAGAGGGTTCCACGTCAAACAGTAATACCAGTGATAAAAGCACTAATACTGCAATAAAAATGTAACATTTTGAAGACACGAAGTTGATGGCAGGTCCCTCACTGACATTTTAAGACTTAGAAAGAGAGGACTAGAGCAGGTGTGTGTATAAGACCACTGGAATATCTCTGCTTGTCCTGATGTGGATGAACTAGAACCTCTGCCATCACAACATAATTGGAAAATTACTGTACATAAGAGTTACATAATTAGATATAATCTACCTAAAAATTTAAAATAAGCATGCTGAAGAATACAATTAAGAGATTCACTCATTTAAAGCTCTTATGGAGCATGTGTAAGATGTAATTTCACTTTTTAAAAAACGTGGATGGACAACACCCATATCCAATGTAGACATACGGCCATGGACAGATGGAGGTAACCCTATAGGCCCTCTATAGAAGAGACACAATAAAAATGGTAATATATATTGGTCAGTGGCCGTTCCTTCTTGAATGTAGCCTCGATTGAGCAGATAGTAGTGTGCCTGTTTATTTTTCACATTTTAGTTCGTACACTTTTCTGTCACGTTCCTATGATGCTCTGCTGTTTACAGTAGTTTTCTGTATATTCCTCAATGGAATTCTCTCGAAGTGTAGTCATGTTTTATTTCCCACAAATGCGTTGCAGGTTATACAGAAAGCTGTCAGTCAAAGCAGCCGCTGTGAATAAAACACCTGTGGGTCTGCAGGTTATTGGGATGCTATGGAGAAATGTAAAGTTTACTGTTGTTATATGTTCTGTAACATTTGATGGATTAATACATTATTCACAAGACTGTTGAGGCATATACTTTGTGTGCCATATTTTATATAAATCTACCTAGTGGGGAGTTTATGGGGTATGTCCATTGTGAGGCTTTCGCAACTGAATGATTAGTGAAGTTTTTCCTAGGACTGCTCACAGACACTTTGCCCACACCACTGACTCACCACCCCTGTGTTCGTAGCAACTTTACAGCATTAGTCTCGATGAAATGTCAATGCAATGCGTAACAAACATGATAGGAGTGGAATATGACAGGAGTGGGCATTGGGTCCGTTTGGAGCGCTGCTCATTCCACATTGGTGACGCTTTCAAAGTCCACGGGTGGGTCTGAGAACTCATGCCCAAAGACGTGGCGCCAGTCGGGCCGTCTACCCACCGGACCTGACCACCGGGACGGGACGGGGGGGGTGGGGGGTGGGGCTTTCATCCCTCCGGTGGGCTGTGTGACGTCACATATTAGGTCCAGCTGTGGAGAGGAGGGAGGGGATGGGGGGGGGGCGGGGGGGAGAAAATAAGACGAGAGGGAGAGGAAGGAGAATTTACTGCCGTCAATGAACGCATCATTTCTGCTGCTGGTTCTAACGGAGCCACTCGTGTCCGTGACGGACTTCTCTCCTCAGCTCCTGGGTGAAGAACGTATCGGAGGAGGAGGTAAGGGATTAATTAATCCTAAAAACGCTCCGTATGGCTTCAGACGGTGGACGCTGAGAGTTGTTTTTACTCCTGACCGGAACGTTGGACCAAAACTGGAAGCACAAAACCGTCTGAGCTAGCAGGAGGCTACGGCTGCGTAGGCTGCTAGGAGATAACATTTCATAACAACTAAAAAAAAACAAAAACAGAGAAAGGAGTTAGTTTTCTAGGCCCGAAGTTACTGCGGAAAGAAACTTTGGTTACCTTTTAGACAAAGATGAATAGAACCAAACCCCGCCTGACTCCTCGTGATAGTCACCCCCCCCCCCCCCGCTATGATAGGAGGAGTGAAGGTGTGGAAAATAAGAGACAATAGTTTAGCAGTAAAAATACACGAATACCTCTTTTTTTAAAAACTAATATCAAAATTAATCATTAAATTGTTTTTTACTATTAAAATGAGTGTTAGTTAGCTTACAGATGTTTCGTTGAGTCTAAGCTGCTTGGTGCGTAACTTGATTGGTTGCCGTGGTTACAGCGCACCTTGGTTTCCGGCATACCTGTAACCTAATCAGAGCTGTGTGGTTATTAATGGACGCCCCCTGCGTCTCTCTGACGCCGTCCAGCTATTTGGCTTAAAGGAAATAAACTCATGGTTACAGGGAGTAAAAATACTCTGCTGCTCTTACATCAGTGCAGCTCCGGGATATTTTTGGGGGCTTCTCCCACTCCGCTCTGGATCGGCGCCCACAACCAGCTTGAGGAGAGAGAGAGAGAGAGAGAGAGATCAGTGCGTCCCTGGTTTGGACGTGAGAAAACACTCCAAAGATCCTGAAGGTGACCGACAGGAGTCCGCAGAACTTCTGGTGCAATAATGAGTGTCTGATCCCTGAGGATCATGGACGGAACCGAACCCTCCTGCCTCCCCCCGGCAGCCTCCGCTGCTGCTTGCGCTCCTGCGTCGGACCTGATCGGGTTTGGATAATTTGGCGCTTCCAACTATTGAATTGGAATAACGACATGGAGAAAATGTGCAAAACTGTATCATAACTGTGCAACCTTGTGATTTCCAGCGCGGAAATAGATATTTATTGATAATCCTGTGTTATTTAAATGCGCTGGAGGAATGTGGAATGCGTTTATGAACGGCTCTGGGCTGCACGGTGGCGGCGCCGGCGGGGGGTACGTCCCGTCCCAGGGATGGGAGTTTGTGCCCTGCGCCAGAATGGATAGGGCGGACAGAGGCAGGGGCAAACACCGGAACCCGCTGAGAAGGATCTCATCCCCGCCCACCGTCTTCAGTCAGCTCCAGGAGCCTCAGATCGGGGTTTCAGAGGCTGGATCAGGGACACAACTGGAGGTCTTGAGGGCACAAATGTGGCCGGATCCCGAAGCCCAACCACAGCAGCAGCAAACACAGCACATGAAGCTGAAAAAGGAGTTGGAGGATTTGAAAAAGCGACATTTACAAGAGAAGGAAGGATGGATGCACGAGAAGGAGTCATTGTTGAGAGAAATGGCTGATATACAAGTAATACGAATTATTTTGCTACCTTTTAGAACCTTCACAAGGTTCTTCCGCTTACCAGAAGCATGTTTATGAGGGTGAATGTCTGCATATGTTCAGAGTATTTTTGTGTGGTGGTTCCATCTCTTACACTCCCAGAATTTGATTGTTGATGCATTTATTCTAAGTAATAGTTTACTTTGTTGTTGTCTAAATGATATGCAAGATGTAACATTAAAACATGACGCTTCATGTTGTATTTTATTGCTGCCAACTCTGTTTTCACTCAGGGAGGTGAGAACAGGAGGATTCTGCTGGACCTGAAGACAGTTTTAGAAGAAGTGCAGTTAGAAGTGAAGCGAGAGGAGGAGAAGAGGAGCGAGCTCCAGCTGCAGTACACCAGGGATAGGTGCTCCTGGGAGCTGGAGAAGGCTGAACTCAAATGCAGGATTGCTCAGGTAACTCAGAGATAGTGAAGATTTTTTTTTGTCCTCATATTCTGTTCATCTGCGTCCAAGTCTCTAGCTTCCAGTTTGGCTTCCAGTTTGTAAGTTTGGCTCGCAGTGTTTGCCACCCTCATGGCAGAATGACAAATGATCCTGGCGTCAAGACAAAAGATTTGCACTGCGCCAGACAGACAGACACACAACTTCTAAAAAGCAGTGTTAAGTAGATGACATATTATCCTGTTGTTGTCATGGGCAGCTGGTTAAATGCTTATGGAAATGGACAGAAGGGACCTTACACATTGGTCTATGCTGTGCCAGACATTCCACAGGTCACTAGAAGGACCATGCATAGTTTTTCTTCAAAGCAGTGTAGCTTTAGGGATTTAGCTTTTTTTTTTGTTAGATCAGAAGGTGGATTTACTTGGTCGTCTTGGAGTAGCGCTGTAAACCCATTCAGGCTTGCTTTCGAAACTATTTCATTCTATGAAAGAGAGTTATACCTCTCTGCTGTTACTTTCTGTATATATCCTGACATTTATTGTGTCTCTAAATTCTGGTGATGTCGTGTTATCAGGGTCTTTTCTGGTTCGGTCCTCAATTATTACTAATTTTGATCGGGCAGGCATTCACAAGTTTCTGAGACTTCACTAAATATCAAAGGATTCTTGTGATGAAGCTCTGAAATTCCATCATGTGGTGTTGGAAATAAAAAAAGTGGTGCAATGATGCTGTCGCCTACTGAGGCAAGGACACTGAAGACACAGGAATGGCACATAATGACATGGTTTGACCACATCTAGGAACACACACACACAAACACACACACACACACACACACACACACACACACACACACACACACACACACACACACACACACACACACACACACACACACACACACACACACACAGTTTAAGTTCAAAAGCTGCCATTCTCCTTGTTTCAGGAGAATGCACAGGGTATTTTTTTAGTGCAGTGTATATTTTTTGTGTCATGTAAACATTGATAGTAAACAGTTCGTCTAAATGGAATATGACACACAAGGAGATGTTTCTGTAAGGAGTTCCAACAAGGAAATGTGACTCGGAGATGAGTCATTCTAGACATTCTATACATTCAGACAGATTGCAGTCAACGGCCTAATTCTTAGCCTATTTGCTGTTTCATTTCACCTCAGACCTTTATTACTGAATTTCTGCACAAGTCAGATGTTATCTGTTTAAAGGTCTGGAACCAGAGTACAAATGGACATGAACGCAAGCTGGAATAACATCTTTTTCCCTTCACATATGCAGAAGAGGTCCTATTTGCAGCTGCTAAGGATGTTAAACCAAATTGATTGAAAAATAATATAGAATTAAATTCATTTTCTGAGAAGAGCTCAGAAATCAGTCAACTGCTTTTGTCCACAAGAGCTCAAACTAACTCTTCTTTGCAGTTCACTTGTTTTTCTCCTTTTTTCAGACTTGTTACCGTCCACTACCAGCAAGACAAACAGGTTTTGTTCATAAATTATTTCACTATATAGACTGAGCAGTAGTGCAGGAGTATCCAAACATACAAGTGTGTTATTTAAACCTGAAGAGGTGGGTATTTAAGGATCTATGCAATTGAAATGTATTCAAATTTAATTGAAGCTGTAAGAGAAAGGGCTTCTGTATGTTGTCATAGTGAGGATGTTCTTATTTGTATTTAATTATTTGTAGTTTAGTCTGCCTAAATCCAGGGACTAAATTATAATAGAATTTCTTTGTAAACAACTGATGCATAAAATTGGGAAAATCTCACCTGTTTTAAATGAGAGTGTTTCTCATTTGATTTGTCAAGATATACAATTCTGCAGCCCTGGATGGTCCACCCGTATCATTCTGTTGTTTTGAACTGATGCCGTCTATTTTCCATACTAGATGTTTTGACTTTTTGAGTTCATGTTTGTTCCATTTTTGAGATTCTAATTAAAGCCTTTCTTCACAACAGGCTTGTGGCTGTATAGATGTAACTACTGTTTGTTGTTTCCACATCCATTTTGGGCCCCAGACACTCGGCAAGTGTCCATTGTCCCCAGCAGATGACTTAGGCTGGATTTATCCAAGCATATTTCCCTGCATGCCTTTTGATTTATGAAGGCTGCCGGCAGCTCAGAGACATCTCACTCTGCTTTTTCAGTCATGCCCCCCCACCTCTCCATACCTCACCTCTCCACTTCCCCCAGGAATGTGACATAGTACAAGGCTCTGTGTCTGTTATTTATAGTGGGTCACCGTGGTGACACAGTTACCTCCATATACCCTGTGCCATATAGTGACAGACAAGGTCTCAAACGTTTCCAACGGATTTTTCTGTTCGACTGACTTGAAGTTATGTGTGTGAACGAGTGTGTGTCTGGGTTTGCGTTATTATTTATTTGTGCTCCTCCAGAATTTCCCCTAGAGGACAGCTGCTGTTTACTGTGTCAATCAACTCCATTATAGTGTGTCCACTTTCACTATTGTTTTGACATTTGGATGTTAGCGTAGACCGTGGACAGCATCCATCCTTCTCTCTGTTATCATGGAGAATCAGAAGAGCCACAGACAGACAGACGAGGTTCACTTCTTTTTGTACTCCATAATTTTGTGACCTCAGGGTTCATGCAGAAATAGCACCGTGACCGAGGCTTGTAAGAAAGCTTTGTCCGCTCTCTGTGTTTAAACTCTCAAATAAAGCCACATGCTTGCTCATGCACAGGCATTTTCTTGTGCTTATTCTTTTTTTTGTGAACGTTTATTGCTAAAGATACTCTTCCATAGTTTGAACTGAAACAGACCGTATTCTTTAGTACTGTTGGGTCATGCAACCTCATGAAATGCTCACTGCTCACTTGTATTAATTGAAAACCCTTAAAAATTTTCCCAGAACCCCTGAGAAAAAATGTGATGTGCAGAAAAATTTCAATTCATCACTAAAAGAAGCAAATCCTGTTGAATTATTGAATAAAGAGTCGGCTGTCTGAACCAATACATCCAGTCTGTGTGACTTGGTTACTTAACAAAACAAGGCTCTTCATTGTTGGGTAACATGGGTAGTCTTCCTATTTTAAGAATTGAATGACTTTAATAAGGAACTTTGAAATGAAGAAAAGTTTTAGGACTTCCAGTCTGTCTGTAAGAGCTGAAATATGAGATTATTTAATACTGCAGCTGAAAATAGAGTTCTGTCTAGTTTTCTGTCTAAAGACTTGTAGGAAAAACCAGCAGTTGACTGATTGAACACAGAGATCTACTTATCTTTCTAGAAATACAAATCTGACCACCAAGGCTTCAATCATGTCAGCAGTCAGTCAGGTTTTTAGGCTTGTCCTTTTTTTTAATTTTGCAATTAACTCCAAGCGAAAACAAATTTAATGATTCCTACTTTGACAGCTGAATTCTAAGGGAAACACCCAGAGTTATTTTACTTACATGGGACACCGATAGTAATATCAACAGTGGTATCCTCTTTAAAACAAAAACGTGCAAGTCAGCCTAATGAAACTGTCATTCCTGTAGTGCGTTGAAACGAAGGCTATATTTTGCTTTATTTGTGCTGAGAGATCTTTGTTTGAATTGCTGCTTGAGGCCACATGTGTCCTCTGCAGGCTCAGTTCACTCTGCCTGTCTGACACATCCTGTATCCTGTTAGTGATCAACCCATCATCCCTGTCTGGGAGATTTTACAGGATATTTTCATCTTTTAATCTTTTCTCTTTTGGCCCCCTTTCGCTCCTCTGAACCCACTCACATTCATCCCGACGGTGCATTATTTCTCCACTTCCTCCACCTTCTCTTCCTGCCACTCCTTCATTCTTTTAATTCCTTTTTTTTTTAAACTTTTTTTTTCACTCCGGGTCTTGTTTTCTGGCTCTAATACTCTTTGTCTTCAACTGTAATTTATCTTGTGTCTCCACTGACTCTCCTTTATACATCTCCCTGTTCCTTTCTTTTCCTTGTCTGTGTCTCCTGTCCTCCTTTTTTCTTCATTTACAGTTGGAAGCTAGAGAGGGCGCTGGGTTTATCGGTGGAGTCCAGTTGGCAGCGGGTCGCGGCTCCGTGGTCTCACAGAGCGCTCTTGAACAAACCTCAACACTCCGTCGGGAGAGGGAAGAGCAGCAGAGACTCCTGACGGATGCACACTCGACGGCCATGGATCTTCGCTGTCGCCTGGAGCACAATGAACGGGACTGGTCACGGGAGAAAGCCGAGCTGCTGGAGAGGTTTGACATGGAGAGGAGGGAGTGGGAAAGCCAGCTGAAGGATATGCAGAAGAAAATAGAATCGGTAAGGCAGTTTGAGTATGCGTGTCCCTATGAGGATATTTCTTCATTCATTAAAGGGTAAATTATTTGGTTTGAGGTCCTACTTTGATTTAGATAAAAGTAAAATGAATGACATTAAGTCTGGTATTTATTACATTTATAAATTTACAAAATCTCTGAGCTCAGTCTGTAACATCTCCTTCCTTCACATCCTGTTCACCATCAACACTGTCAAACAGTACCGCTGATAAGTGCAGCTGTAGAAACTAAAGACAGGAAGCAGGAGGCTGCTGTGTCTCTGCTTCACACACAGGTAGTGATCGAGACAGACTGTCTGACCTGGAGGGAACTGATACACAACAGGAAGACATTATAGGTCGTATGGCGGATAAGCCGCTGTACACGAGATTATTATGGTTGTCTCTTCTTCAAAAAGATGAATCAATATTATACACACATACACATACACACACACACACACACACACACACTGTATATACTATAAAGCTTATCTCTTTCCATTTTGAATTTCATTTCTTGTAAATATGTTCCATGTACGTCGCATGAAGTGCAACCCTGTGTTTCAGAAGGATAAATATGTGCAGTATTTTCCGCACTATAAGGCACACCTAGAAGCCTTTGGTTTTCTCAAAAACCGACAGTGCGCCTTATAATCCAGTGCGCTTTTATATGAAAAAAGTTTTAAAAGAGGCCATTCATTGAATGTGCGCCTTGTAGTCCAGTGCGCCTTATAGTGCGGAAAATACTGTAACCTTGTTCTTCTTCATGTGTATCATACCATGTTACCATCTTTGTGTCAGAATTATCAGACACGTTTGATGAATGAATGAACTAGACTTTAGGGAAGTCTTGATCAGTTCATGTCTGGAAACATCTCTATTCATATCAATCAGAGCTAAGTCAAGATCAGATTTTATTTTACTGTATTTACGTACTGTAGCAGATCAAGGGAAAGGACATTCTTAAATTTTTTAAAAACCATTTAGAGAATTAAGTGAACAAATATATTGGCAATAATTTTCAAAACATTCTGGTTTCGTCTAACAAATTTTAAGATTTGCACAAACCAAAAATGAATTTATCAATTAGTCAGTACAGGAATAAAACTCGATTTATTTATATGAAAATATGTAACTTTGATTGAAGGATAGCTGGAACAGCAATAAATTTATAACATGAAGAAAATGAGCCTCAGAGAAAGGGACATGGTAAAGACAGTGCAGTTTACCACAAATGGTGGCAATGCTAAAATCTGGCATGCCGAAGGAGCAGATTAGTACTTTTAATGAGTGAGGTAAAAGCAGTTGGACAGAGTGCAAAGGCACTGGAGCAATTTACTATGAAAAGAACATGTGGCTCACATTTACCCCTCTGAGACCAGAAAATGAGAGAGGAAAACATGAGAGAAATAGAGCGGGCTAGATGCAGTCCAATCTAGACAGTGCATGATGAGAATGGAGCCCAGTTGACATGAATTAGTTACCATTTTGGTGTTCAGTGTTGGGAGTTCAGATGTTATTCTGTCTTATTCGAAATAATTTTTTGTCCCGTTTTAGTGGGGTTTTTTTTGCATCAACTAAAGTGACAACGAAAATGTAGAATCTTGTATGAATCATGAAACAGAATTTCCAAATTTGTGATTTTTCTTAACATATTCTCAATGAGAACTATCACAATGTGTGCTTCATTCGAAGTAAGACCATTCCAGTAGAGCTGAACAACTCTTTCCTCCTTCCAATTTCCAGCTGTGCTATGAAGTGAGGGCCAAGAGGGAAGGGACCAGACTAGATACTGGGAGGCAGAAGAAGGACGATGACACAGTACGGCTCAGCGTACACTCCACCTGTACCGACTCCAGTCTGCTCAGTGATCAATCTGATCAGCTCAGCAGCAGCAGTCAATCAGAGCCCATCAGACAATCACCGTTAGCTGGCTTTGATCAAAGCTCTCAGAATAAATTGTCACAGTCTGAGTTGGTGGATTCGTTGAGATCTGGAGGCACATGGCTACCACTTTCAGTCACTGAAGATGTGGATAGATCAGAGCTAGAGGGTGTTTTTCATGAAGCCTCCAGTTGTCTGGCACCACGGACAAATGGAGCTAAAGATGATGAAGAAAATGTTCACGTTGGTCCTCAAGATAGTCCTGTTTGGTCAGAGTGGAGTTATGGCAGTGATAAGAAGAAGACCACCACTGCCCTCAATGCTGTGAGTGTTTTAAACTGCTTTTGTATTTTGTAAAAACAATGTCCAGCATGCATCATTACATCTGTGTTTTACCTTCTGTGTTTAAGGCTCTGAAGGAGATAGCTCGTGTGAGTGAGGAGCTTTGTAGCTACCAGGATGAGATCAGAAAGAAGAGTGGAGATAAGAGGTAAACAGATCCCCTCTGTTACGTTTAGATCTTGGTGCCAACACTGGACTATGGTAATCGCTGTGGTTGTGATTCTTGATGCTATAGTGTACGATGTCATTGCCATGCTTGTGTGTGTAACAATTGAACAGTGACTTTCACGTCTCTTTTACCTGGTTGCACTATGAGTTCTATATATAATTACACTGTATATGAACATATGTTATGTATTGTTTTTCCCTCAGAACTCAATCTGCATCCTTCTCCCTACCTGAGGAGAGCAAAATGCAGTTTGGCCACGATAAAATTCAACTGGAAGTTCATGAATCCCCCTGCGACCTCAGCCAGCTGTACCATGACCTTCAGGCTTTGGAGAAGGAAAACTGGATCACCTCGTCACCAGATAACACGTGGAAGTCCATCAGCGTGCTGAGCAATTCCCCACAAGTAAATATGGCTAATCCAGACAGAGAAACAAAGACAACCCCTGGATTACTCTCTGAGATTGACACAACCGCTCCACCCATCCCTCCCCGTGTCTCCTCCAGGAATCAGAACACCCCCACCCATACAGACACAGAGCTTCACATCGGAGAGTCTCCTAGGATGACAGTCAGGAAGTGCCATAGTCCTTGTGTTGTGATAGACAGAAAGTGCAGCAGCCCGTCTATTGTCAGGAAGTTTGGGGCCATGTTACAGGAAAACGAAGGAAAGGTTTTAATAGACGGTGTCGTAGCATCGTGTTCTGCACCCACTAACTCTAAATGCAACATTGGCTGCTGCCACAACCGCTGGTCCTGTGATGCAAGCAAGTTCAGTAACAAGTTGTCTACACTCGGGACCGTCCAAAAAAGCTTCTCTGAGGTCAACATATTGACTGCTTCCAAGAACTTGCACTCAGACTACTGCCCTACTGCTAGGGAATTAAAAGACCTTCAACTGCTGCCGGTTGTCAAAGAATTACCTGCAGATTTGCTCTTTTCCTCTCTTGAAAGAACGTCTGCCAGCAACAAGCACCTGGGCTCCAAAAGAAACATAACTCTGGAACAAAAAACAGCTGAGTTCAACAGAACTTTGTTTCAGGCTGAGATGGGTACAGTCGCAGATGCCTGCTCTGTGGGTTGCCAGTCAGTCGTCTCAGCAACAGATGAAGTTTCACCTCCCAGAGAGTCGACATTACAATCACACAGTACTGATGGCACCACCAGCGTCATGAATGTTCAGTCTGAAAGCATATTATCTTTCTCCAACTCAGATTCCATAATTCAAGAGGTCCAACAAAGGCGAATGAGATGTGATCCTGAAGGTCAAGAGGTCAGAATCAACATGTTATTTGACCAGCCACAGACTGAACTTACCGAGCCGACAACCACAGCCTCTCTGAGTCCTGCACACCATTCTGAGGTCAAGCAAAAAGTTCAAACAACAGAGGGTCCTTATAGGAAAACAGAACACGGAGTGACCGCTGTTGCTGTCTTTTCTGAGCCAGGTCAGAATGAGATCGTTTCCAGCTCCAAGAATGAAAATCCCTGTGAAGTAAAACCTCAATCTGCTAAAGATGACGTCTCACTCCAACAGCTGTCTACTGAGGAGAAACAAAGACAGACCACCCAACCGGGGCACAAGTCACAGCTGAAGTATGTTTCTGGTCCTCGCTCACTGTCTGACTTCTCCAGACCTGTGCCGCGAATAATGAACGACCATCCCTGGAAGCCCCTCACTCTGGCTGCGTACCCACGTCCCGAGGGATCCAGGTCCAACTACGGGGCGTTGGAAAGGATTCTGAAGAATTATGAGACTGCAGCCTGGGCTCAGCAGAACCAGAGTCAACATGACAAGGTGTCCACAAGTCCCAATCTTAGTGTCGGACAAGAAGAGACCTTTGCAGATGTGGATATTTTGGATATGGAACGTCAACCTTCACCTCCCACTCTCACGATGGCACAATTACAGCTGAGCAGCAACAGTTCCCTGTGTGTAAGAGAGACGCAACAACTGGTGCAGGTGGGTAGAGTCTGGTATGTACAGCGTGGATGAACACATTAACATTAAGGGCTCCGTTTGCCATGCAGCCAGGCTCTTTTCTGACTGCAAAAGAAAGAAGTTACAAAATAATGATTTGAGTTTAAGTCAGACTGTATCTTCAAAGTCATTTGCACTCATGAACTTGCACATTTCATTTAATTTCATTCCATTCCAAAACATTGAGCATTAGTTGCTCCCAACCAAGGGCAGCTCCATTGGAAAGGTTATTTATTTCTGGTATGTGCTACAAAACAGAAGCAGGCCAAAAACTCCATCATATTCAGGCCATCTGGGCCATACATTGTTCAGCAGCTCCTAACGTAAGGAACTGATAATATAGCATCTACAGCTATCATCAGATGGTCTTTCATCTTTCCGTTCCTCCATTGGGCCTCATAGTGGAAGTGCTTTTCTGGTCTTTGTGTCGTAATTAGAGAATAAATCAGCTGACCTTAGCAGGCCAAGGAAAAGAGAAACCTGAAATTACACCGCTTTAAAGTCAAAAGGCACATTATAAGAAACTCAGCGTTTCTCTCACCTTTTCCAAATAAGCGTGCTTTAATTGATTTGCATTCCGGTTTGAAATATGCCTGTTGTTTCCCCTAGGATCACGAAGACTACAGATGGGACACGTGACAAAATGTAAAGTATCTGAGTGTGTGAATTTCATTGTTGATGGAGCAGTGTGATAATCCTAAATGGTAATTCATTTGTCTCTTCACAGGAGAACCAAAAGTCCTCTGTCTCCTCTTCCTCCATCCAGAAGAACTTCTCCCGTCCTGCCTGTCCGGCCAACCGCCGCCTCCCCTCGCGTTGGGCGAGTCGTTCCTCCACGTCCTCCTCAACTTCTTCTTCTCCTTCCACCACTCCAGTCGTCCCTCCATCCCTTCCTCTGCAAAAGCACACGTCATCTTTTGCCTACTCACATGCCTTTCACATAGAGACTGCCATCGTTTGATCTCCACCTCACCGCGTGACTGAACCGATAAGAAGCCTTCAGCGATAACCTCTGTACACCTGCTTTTGGTTAATTTTGTACATACTGTACATAACAAACCCAGACTGCTCTCTGCTCCACATTCAGTGCTTTAGTTGTGAGTTTGAACCAGCTCACATTTAGAATGTATGTTGCAACCAGTGGAGCCAAACCAAACAAGCAGGGTGAGAAATCGGGGACAGTGCATCATCATCATCGTCATCATCATCATCTATACCAACCATCTGAATAGATAATTAAGCTCAGGTCCAGATTCTAGCCTTGACTAGTGCAGCCATGCAGATCTACCATCAACAGACTCTACTCTTCTCTCTAAGGTATGAATTCTCTGGTGACATCTTGCTTACACCAAGGTTTTATTTTGTTTTTGTTTTTTGAACACAATATAAGGTTACATTTATAAAGGGCAGCATCATTCATGATACTGAGATAAAGTCAGTGGAGACACTTCCCCTCCTGGTGTCACTCTGTGAGTTCTAGAGTATTGCTTACCGGCCTGGACTGCACCGTACCTGTGACTAAGACATGTTGCTTTACGACTAGCTTTACATTTGTTGAGTTACACAAAAATGTGAATGTGAGCTCTTTTTATATAACTTTGTACCAAAGGCTGTGTTCTTTATATACATATTCCTGATTTTGAAATTAAATGCGTCCTTTGTAATTGTTTTTACTGTCTTCTAATTGCCGATATTTTCCAATCCCAAGTATATGTTAACCATTATTCACTAACCAACTTTTACGCAAAACATATTTATGCTTATGGAAAAAATGAGAAGCCTTTTTAATGCCTTTAGTAGTACGTAGTAGTCACATATCAGGACATTACTCAGCTTTTTTTGTGTGGTTAATCATGTTGAAGGTGATGACTTTGCTGTTCTTTTTATTTAATAAACAGAAAGACTAAATGATTTCTCTTCTGCTTTCACATCATATAGTGTCTACAATTGTTTCACACTTGCTATGGGTGGCAGGGCCACACAAAAGACAAACACATCCACGGACAATTTGGTCTGACGCACACAGACGTGGGGAGAACATATAAACTCAGAAAAGAATCAAACCCTGAACCTTTTTGCAGTGAGGCAAAAGTGCTGCCTATTATTCTTGGCTACTTAGTTTTGTGAAATTAGTTAAATGTACATTATCCTAAAGTACTGATTCAAAAGCTCAGCAACATGTTTCAAAATCTTGTTTAATTTTTTGATTATTTTACCCAAGCTCTGACAAATCGGTCCACAACATACACTCATAGCGCCCCAGTGCAAACCTCTTCAGTATTTAACCTGCAATGAAAGAAACAATTTAATAGGATCTGAAAAAATAAACATTATGATGAAACTTGGACTTTTCTGCTGTTTGTGTAAAGCTTCTGTGCATTTATGTAAGTGATTGGACCCATCTTCTTAGACAAACATACAGGGCACATACATGTAAACACACACTCACAAGCCGACCCTGAGTGGGGTTGACACCAATCCCCTCAACCTGAAACCTGGCACCTTAGGTTGACTGAAGTAACAGGTGCGACAATGTGGTGGTGCCAGAAATCCTACCCGATGCCGATATAAATATTGTCCTTTCCTGGTGTTCAGCCAGATGCTGCTGGCAGACTCACCCTGCTTTCCTGTGTCAATGTTGGGCAGGAGCACAGATTCCCAGAACTGGCCTGTGGTCAAGTCTGGAGGTTTCCAGACGTTGAAACCATTATATAACCAGTACCAACTGCTACGATTGCAGCGCTGCTTAAAACACAATAACACCGAAAGAATTTTCTGGAACAATATAGATTTCATCAAGAAACTTTTGTTGCTACAGTTACTTAACAAATGACCACAAACAAATGAAAACACAGCTGCTTTAGTTTACTGATTAGCTGTATTTTATAAAAGTAGTTTATTGATTTTGTATAAATGTAGTTTATTGGTGATTTGCCATCCATTCAGAATACCAGCCTCAGTATATTAAATGTTGCAAACACATTGCAAAGCCTGAATGGTCAAGGTGGAAGCTTGTGGCCTAATGTCCCTAGAATAAATCACATAATTATTTGGTTGTCACAGATTATTTGCAGAATGTTTCTCTGCCGACAAAGATTATGGTATTAGATGGTTTAGATTATATATAATGTTTGTTAGTAGTTAATCTAGTATGAGCAAACACTATTGTGTCGACCTAAAATGCATGGTATTGCAGCGTGTGGCTGCCTTTGTCCTCCAGTGGTTGTGGACCACATCCCAGCTGCTGCAGCTGTGGAATAGGGCTCTGTGAGCCTCTGCCTTCTTGGCTGTCTGCCCTCCAGCTCCTCTGACCTCCCGACACGCCTCACCATAAAACCTCCAGGCCCCTGAGAGCCTTTGGCACCTGTCAAACTGCCATTATTCCATAAATCGTGCCTGATTGAAGTTAGTCTATATGAAAACATTTTTAGGTTACATCAAAGTGGGATTGTCTTTCCAGTCAAATGTTGAGGTTCAAGCACCAAGAGACTCTGTTGAGCTGCAACCAAATGGTGTATGCTTGGACCATTATGTAGACCAGGGTATTCAAATAAAGCTGCATGAGTCTTAGAGGGACTAAGTTATACACAATTCTGACTGGTATACAATCGTTAATTACATCCCGCTTCAAAGCAGTGATGTATTGTAATCGTTAGTGTTTGTCCTTTCATTCTTCCGTTAGTCCACTAAATATCTTCACAACCGTTGCAGATAGAAAGATGAAACAAAATGGAGATTACTCGGGAGGCAAAGGGGATGAAAATGAGATGACCTCAAAGAATTTACTCCAACAGTATGTGTGACATAAAAATCAGGAGGAGTTGATCAATATTTGACTACTGTGTGTATCAGTATAGCTTCTATAGACTCTTTCTACTATCCATGCTGGCATTACATAACTTGCCTTGGCATTATGTAAAAAAAAAATAAAGTAAAACAATGTATATTAATGCTAACATGTGTGACTGACTGTAAACACTCTTTCTCCTCTCTCCCTACGTGGGTCACATCTTTGTTCATCAACGCAATCAAGTCTCTGAATAAGAGATGATCCTCTCACCTGAAAAATAACATATCATCCATGACAAACAAGACAGTGTAAGACAAGGAAGCTGATGCTCATTCTACCCAATATCACCCTCAGGTCATCATGACAACAAACAGGATCACGTAAAAAGTGTCAAATCTGATTTAATTAGATACCAAAATCCTGTGATAGTATGTGACTAACATAAACTAGTTCTTAGCTACATTGACTGGCCTTCATTTCACACATGGAACGCCGACATCAAAATGTGACGATGAAGTAATTCACTGTTAAGGTTTAATTTTCAGCTGGACAAAATATAGTAGTATATTGTGACAAATTCATATTGAAGGATGCAGATACAAACAGCAATCTTAAATTTAGACAGCGCGTGCTTCCTGCACTTGACTGCAGTGATGCTTTATATTTAGCGCTGGGACCATCGACATGCATGTGAACACTGGGATGTAAAAGCAAACACACCAGGGGTCTCAGTCATGTGGCTGTACTACTAAAAAAAGTTAATACTTTCCCAACCACACAAACCTAAAAACCCACACTCAACATTGAAACATGAACACACTGCTCAGGGACAAATGCATTTTGGGTCAAGTTTTGTTTTTTTAGTTATTTTCTTCTTTATGGCTGTAAACATATACATTTTATGTAAATATATGACATGCTGGTTGTTTTAACACACACATTTGAACACAGTGATGTGTAGAAACAGGTTGCCGGCTGGCTGACCTGGCTGAATGTTCAAAGCAAGGAGCAAAGAGAGTCAGCATTTCTAGGATGCCTGCTTGGTAACAGACCCACCAACCTTTAGAATTCCTTCCCCACTTTAAATAGACTGGAGCAGTGTGGACTCTTAAAGTTGGCTGAATCCTTTGCGGAGGTGAGATCAGTGTTAACTGTTGTGTTTACATGACAGTCAGGAAGAGCTTTGCTTTGGCTATTCTTTGACAGACAAAGACACTATGTGTTAAGTAGACAAAATACTTGCTCTTTAAGGATTTATGTCCCAAATACAGTATGTAGCATTAATGAATTACATGCGTGTCAATGTGAATTAATCAGTCTCCAAAATACACTTTACACATGCACTAGATAACTAATGGCTGTTGAGATGTGAATACAGGAAAATACACAAACATTTCTGCAAGTTTTAAATGTGTTTTAGATTTTTGATTCGGGCCGTTTCCGGACTCTTCAGTGATCCAGATGAAACAGAGCAGTGCTTCAGCCCCTCACATTGTTTGTAAAGGCTGTGAACAGAGGACAAGGATGTGTGGGACGGAGTGAAGTACGGTATTTATGCTTTCAGCAGCTTATATCAGACCTCAGGGCAGGAAGTGTCCCCACCTCCCTCTGGTTTGGCACATTTTTCATCCTCTTCCTGCACATCTCTTTAAATCAACCTATTGTTTTTGATGCTTATGCCTGTTTACCTCATTGACTGAATGAGCTGATGTCTCTCACTCACTAGACACCTTTATCGTTTTTCTGATCTTCCAAACGTTGACCTTACACAAATAAAATTGCAGACATTTTCACTCCGAAGTCATGATTGGATAAATCATTGGACTTGTGTTTGCTCACACATCTGTAGTTCTGCTCTGTCTTTTATTACAAATCTACATGATTCCAAGAGATTCCCACTTAATAATACAATAAATATGGTCCATTAGCTCTAGCAACAAACGAACAAATGAACGAATGAATGAATGAACGAATGAACGAACGAATGAATGAATGAATGAATGAATGAATGAATGAATGAACGAATGAATGAATGAATGAATGAATGAATGAATGAATGAATGAATGAATGAATGAATGAATGAATGGTCCATTAGAAGATTTTTCTAGGTACTGTATGTTTACATTCTACATGTTTATAGGAGAAGTTGGAGAATCCAGCAAAGGTCACTTGATGACTGAAGATTTCATTAATGACAGATGTACAATGACAAAATAAACTCTTAAATCAATAGCCTAGCTATTATTATGATGAGTATGCTAATAGCTGGGCTATTTTTGTTATAATAATAGCTCACCTCTTAAATGTATTAATGTGTATCATAACTTCACTTGCAACATTCTGCCAACCCTCAGTGTGAATAACATATCACTAATAACACAACATAACCAGTTAATCTTAGACAACACAGCTGTGTTCATCCTCAGTATTCATATATGTCTTCATCTTTGGTTTGTTTGATTGGGCCACACAAAACTAAATCCCCATGCAGGCTCTTGTGTGGTGTATTCAGGTTGGAGGCAAATGAAGCCTTACCCTTAAGTTCTTTGCATAGATTCTATAGGATCACCTTTATGGATTTGCTCAAGGCTGTTTCAGGCCCTGGATCAAACTGAACCTGGCATTTTGCTGTTTTACCCTCACATGGCAATGACAAAAATATTACTTTGTAAGTGAAGTTAATATAACTGTGCCAGTACTTTACTGTAACTTGCACGTGTTATTGAAAGTCCTCTATCAATATTTCTGAATAAGGTCATGTTTGTAGAGACACTTGTTCAGTATGTTTATAGAGATGTGACATACAAAAAGCAGATCACTCCATGTTGTGCATTAGCCAATGATCGCTGTTTTCAAAGTTCATGTTGAACGGTAACCTAAATAAAATAAAATAAAATAAAATAAAATAAAATAAAATAAAATAAAATAAAATAAAATAAAATAAAATAAAATAAAATAAAAGTAAATGAAACTAGATTAAATAAAATTAAACTGCATGATTATATACAATGTACGTCACAGTGTTTCGTTTGCACAATTGGAAACCTTAAATATGTTTTTGCAAGAGATTAAGGCGCGCAGACACGTTCCTAATGATCCTTTATCCGCGGCGGTAGCATGGCGCTACCTTGTGGAAATATTTGACAACTACATTTGTGTTTCGTATTTGACAAAGCGCTGTGGTTTCCGGGGGGACATATTTCAGTGTAACACCACACGATTGTCCTGTAGCAAGGTTGGTCCTACCATTTTTGATGCGAACCCGTTTGTTATTGTTGACTGGTATACTGTATACTGTATACATTAGCTGCTGGTATTCACAAATTTAAAATTAGAAAGGGTAACTTTAGCCTTCAATCATATTCACTTTCATGTAGAATTTAGTCGTTACAATAGATCAATAGAACTCAACAACGAGAGCTTGTAAATACGATATGATAAAATATGGTAAAATAAAATAATCCTTTATTCATCCCACAGTGGGGAAATTTACAATGCTTGTAAATTTGTTCAGTCATTTAACACTTATTTCTGTTAGTTGTACTTTTTGAAAGACTTTAAAAAAAAAAAAAGTTTTTGGAACAGTTTGTCAGTGGTCTTAAATACAAATGCATAAAGACATAGTTCCTGGATGTATCTGTTTCCTCCATTCTGTAAGAACACAAATATGTCTGCTCGTCTCTGTTCTCATGTCTGTGGCAGGATGGTGCTGTTTGTGGTGGGGAGACAACTCTGGAGCTGTGGGGCCTGGGCCAGGTCAGGGAGTATCACCAGCAGTATATTTCACCACGTACCTGTTAATGAACAGTAAACTGGCCTGAATAAAACAAAAACAAAAAAAAAGAAAAGAAAATCAATACAAAGAATTCCACTTCACGTCTCCACAAGCCACAAACTGAGGCTGGTCTGACAATCAAAATATATGAAAGTAATTCATTTTCTGATCATCACCACAAGAAACACAGTTCATTTTAATGCATTTCAGGGTTTGTTGCTCAGTTCTTCATTCATACCTCTGATCTACAGAGAAGTGTGTGAAGTGTCCTCCAGGTTATGAGCAACACCAGTCTGATTTACATTTGCGCATGCACACTTGTATATTTGGATTAGTGTATCCTTCAAGTTAAAGCAAACATCTGATTGTCACCAAATCATAACGGTTCGCATGTTGTTTAGTTTCTAAATGTACTGAGGTTACATGCTGACCCATTCTAACTCATTCTAAGGGCTCTGTTAGAATATGTATTGACTGGATTTCACTGAACTCAGGCTGTATATCTGTAAACGTAGGCTGCTGCTACGTCAGAACAGGGCCTGTGTTCACTCCAGCGTCCATGACTTCAACCAGGAGGAGATTAGAGAAAAGCTGCAGGGCTTTCTTGGAGGTTCCATCGATCTGCTCCAGCAGGAGTCGGGCATTGCAGTGCTGACCATCAACAATCCCTCCCTCATGAATGCTTTGTCTGGTAAAAATTGTATTTAATTCTTTGGATTTTTCCAGACTTAGTGGTTATTCTTGTTGGGAATACCTGGTCATAACTAAATTGCACCACAGCCTTGTTTCACTGGTTTCCTTCATCACAGGCAGTATGATGGTAGACCTGGAGGAGAAGGTGACCCAGCTGGAGCGCTGGACAGAAGGCAAAGGCCTCGTAGTCGTGGGTGCTGCTGGAACCTTCTGCTCTGGATCGGACCTCAATGCTGTCAGGGCGATACCCAACCCTCAGGTAGTGAAGCAGACAGACTGCCTCCTTGTGTCTGCAGGAACCAGTCTGTCTGCTGTCTGCTTTGCTCGTCTGGCTTTTTTTTTTTTGCATGTGCACTTGACTGAAGATCTTTGTGACTCCTTTGTCTTTTAGGATGGAATGAAGATGTGTATGTTCATGCACAACACTCTCACAAGACTACACAGGTAATTACTCCCCATCTTGTGTGGACTTGAACAGCATATGCTGCAGTGTAATATGCATTACAATACAGAAACTTTTATTTTTTTATTGCAGACTGCCTCTAATCTCTGTCGCTCTGGTGGAGGGGAGAGCATTGGGAGGTGGGGCAGAACTCACTACTGCCTGTGATTTCAGGTGATGTGAATGAATGCTTTTATAGGAGTGAATAACAGGAAATTTTCAAGGATATCTTTTACACTACCGTCTTTCAACTGTAGGTTTGCTAATAATCAAATGTGGCTGTGATCCATGTGTTTCGTAGGTTAGTGGCATCCAGCAGTGTGATCCAGTTTGTCCATAAACACATGGGCCTGATCCCGGGTTGGGGGGGAGCAGCACGACTTGTGCGTATTGTTGGCGACCAGAATTCCCTGAAGCTGTTGGGTGGAGCTCTAAAAGTGACCCCTGAACTTGGCCTTCAGATGGGGCTGGTGGACGGAGTCCTCCAGGTGGAAGATGGTGGAAGGACTCCGTTGCAAGCTGCTGAAGAGTGGCTGAGTCGCTATACAAAAGGAGCCGCCCCAGTGATCCAGGCTGTCAAGAAGGTGGTGCTGTCAGGCAGAGAGCTCCCCCTGTCAGAGGCTCTGAGGACTGAGAAGGACGTGTTTGGGACATTATGGGGGGGCCCGGCTAACCTGCAGGCTCTGGCTGCCAGATCCAAACATAAATGAAAGAAACCCTTTAGAGTGACTGTTCCACTGAGACCCTCGTGATGCTAACAAATAAATGTTTGTTACTAGCCGATGACTGCTGTTTCCTCCAGGTCTCCTGGACAAGGGATTATGGTAATTATTAGACTGATCCTAGCTGAGACAGAGACAGCAGCAGAATGTAGATAAGGTCCAGTCGAGGATTATGAAACAGGAGGACTCAGCGTCAGCCTGAAGGACAATAATGATGCATTTGAGTTTTATAGGTCAGCATAGAATTGTCTGTAATGCATTATGTGGCTGATCTGCTCCAAGGCTCTTAAAGAATAGGGCCAGAACGAAACAGATCAAACAAGTACAAACAATTCAGTCATTTCACCAATTTAGGAAATGCTTTCTTAGACAAATATTGATAACTACTTAAGAGTTACTCAGTCTATCCTGCGACATCTTAGATAGATACTTTATTAATCCCGGAGGAAATTGCATATATCCATATATATTGCATATATCCATATATCTTTGTTGGTATATCACTATGTATGTAACCAATTTTAGTTTTGGATGCTTTGATATGAGAAGTTATTTACTACTCCCTCCCCCTAATTCAGAGGAACAAATGTTGAACAATAGGTCCCTGAGAAAAGTCTCGCGTTGAGAACGAGAGACTCAATCTTACAAAGGGTGCATTGTCCTGCTTATGTTTCATTCAAGGCAGACACTCTAAAGGAGCAAAAAGAAGGGAATAAATCAACCAGAAACAAAACGACAAACGTATGATCTGTTTGGGATGAGGAGATGAAAATTTATTCTTAAATTACAAACCATGTAACAAAAAAACGTTGCCAAGCAAAAAACTGTTACACAAACTTTATTCTTCAGAATGGAAAGTCTATAACTGAGTTGATGATGTGAGAAATATAAAAATAACGGCTTGAGATCTCTGCAGGATGGCCAATAGTAACGGCGTGTTCTTGTTCTCTTCCTGCCTCAGACGTCACATGAGGAGTTACAACCATAAACACACAAAAGCAAACTGAAAATATGAACTGAAACTCACACCAAAAGTATCACTTTTCAATATCCTACCATCAGTAGTGTTTAATCAACTCCCTTCGAACACACACCAACTCTTTAGAAACACACCCATTGAGAACTTCAGTCCGGGACAATAAGAATACCAACGAGACTCCAGCGGTCTCTTGGCTCTGAAATGAACACACTGGAACTTCACATTAAAATGCCAATTATTTAAAGTACGAGGATTAAATTAATTCACATTCATTTAGACAGCTGTTGTAATCTCTACAGATTTTTTCCTCTCAGTGAAAATCAAAAGGAGAACAAGCCAGATAAAACTGGGCTTCTGGGTAGCTTTACAATGTTGGAGGACATTGAGAATTACACAACCACATGACTTCAGTGCATTAATAGTACTTCTATTTTCTTTATCCGGATCAACAGTGAGAAGGTTTTCGTCAAAACATGGCAAGAAAGCAGCATGTTTCTGAAGGCTAACATTGAGATTGCAGAATTTTTGAAATGGAAAGACTAAACTGAATCTGAGGAAATAGTTTCAGTTGATTTGAAGAGTGGAACGTGTTATCAGAAGACAGATAACTTGACCTCTACCAAGCCCATCTCAGAGTTACATTGGCTGAGCGAGTCAAAGTGTAAAGGACATGTCGCCATTCGTGAAGAAGATAAAGACACATTTCAATGTCCTGAAGGAAGTAACATCCTCCATTTATGCATTCTCTCTCAAAAATCACAGGTCTGGCTGAGATCCCAACATACCAACTGGGTGTTAGGATCATAAATTTCTAAATGAGAATACCTAGGAGAGGGAGAAGCTGGCTGAGTCATAAATAACTCCAAACTTCCACTTTTGCAGAGTTTATCAAGAACGCTCAATATGCCCGCACTCAAAACAACAAAAAGCAGCTACACTGATCGCTGCTGAAACCACAATAAATCTGATGCTGCTACCTCTGCTGTATATACAATCCAGAATTTCATGACTCAACAACCTGCTGCATCCTTCTCTCTGTCAACCAAGCTGTACCTCCCATCTTATTACCAGAACATTCGGTGCTAGAAAATGAAAGCCAATATTACTTCTACCTGCTGCCTATATTTGGAAGAGACAAACAAATCATACATACATCCAGATCAGTGACTCTAAATGAGGCACCGACTTTGATAGCTAAAACTGAGTTATTTATCTAATAGCATGGAGTATGTTATGCTTCATTTCTCTTGTATCAAACAACCCTCCCACACCCAGTCTGTGACAGAGAATGACAGCATAGAGTGAGGAATAAATTACTGAAACAGAAACATAGCCAGTTAGTAATGATGGTACGGTATACTTCACACTTCAGTCACTGTACATTGGCCATCTGGCATTCTGGACCTTCCACTGCTGCTGGACGAGGAAGGAGGAGAGGCGGCCTCTGCACCAGGAGGGGCTCTGTCCTCTGGACTCAGTCTTTGCCTACGTGATCTGCCCTCCCAGGGCTCCACATCCTCTCCATCTCCCCCCTCCTCCTCTTCTTCTTCGTCCTCCTCCTCTTCCTCATCGTCGCTCCAGTCTCCAGAGCCAGAATCGTCCACAGATGTGTGAGGGTCAGAGGACCTGGAGGGTGAGGCTTCCTCTTCCTCATCTTCTTCCTCTCCTTCCCCAGCCTCAGACCTCTCTTGAGATGGTGTGGGCCTGAGGCTGATTTGCATTTGGGAGAGAGAATCCTCTATAGTTGGGCCGCTGCTGGGCTGACCTCCGAGAGAGGTGGGAGGTCTGGTAGCGGCTGGAGGGGCTGTAACGATCGCTGGGATACCAGTAACCTGCTGCTGTGCACCTGCTGCTGAGGTATCTGCCCCATCAGCAGAGTTTTCTCGACCTGCTGCCCCAATGGCCCCGGTAACACCCTCAGTGTCCAAGCGCAGTCCTGCCACTCCCTTCTTAGGGATATCCAAAACGTCCCTCTTCATCTTGCGTCTACGGCCATGCTCATTCCGCCTGTACTGCACCATGTTCTCCAAGTCAGCTACATACAAAAAACCTGCAATCAGCATCTCAGCGGTTTTCTTGCCCTTGGAGAACGCATCCTCCAACTCCCGGCTGGTTCGCTCATCGTACTGCCACCAACCATTGCGACCCTCGTAATACCAGGCGTGATCGCTTGCTGCCCCACCTCGACCTCCTGCAGATGCTTTTAGCTCCTCAGGAGAGAGGAGTGTGGGCCTCTCCAGGAAGTCATCTGGTACTTCCTGCCTGCAGAGAGCACAGCGTTTGCTCTGCCAGGACGCTCCCTTCACACACAGGAAACAGAAGACGTGATGGCACGGCAGCTGAACCGGGTGGACGCAGCTCTGCAGACAGATGGCACACTCTGGTACGGACAGGGATGGGGAGACGTTGCTGGAGCCAGAGCAGGACGAGTCAGCACTGTTCCCACTACCACCACCGCTGTTGCTGCCTTTCTTACTGGATGGAAGTGAATTCAAAGAGTGGTCGACCTCCCCACAACTAGCCATTCTTAGGAAGTACTGAGGAAAGGTGACAATTGTAAATAAAGTTAGTGTAAGTAATGTTTACAAACAGGACACTGATGCAAATACATCACATATCAGATACTTACTGGAAGACGGCTTAATGCTGAGAGATCATTAGGAGAGGTAAAGGACCTTCAAACCTGCCGCTGTGAAAAGGACATGAGCAGTCAGTCAAAGTGGACTGAGTCAGATTGGCCTGAAATTATGCAAAATAGTGAGTTATCCCTCAAAAGAACAAAAAAAACAAAAAGGTAAATACTAAACTTTAAATTGCAAACAAAACTGTACTATAAGTCTAATGTGAACTGGTTAGCTGTAACCAGTTCACATTATAATCACTTTAGCTTCACAAAGAATGTAAAAGATTACTGTTACCTGTGGAATAAAGGGCTGCACTGTTAACACAACTACTGAATTGATCAGCTGATTCAAGTTTGAGTTAGTCCAGCTGGTTTTATGAATAGTAATAGTAATAGTAATAGTAAAGAAACATTCTTTTGTTACTGGAGTCAAATGATCAGCCACCAATCCAGCGTTAATCTTCATGTTAACTAGTGAGGAAGCTCGTCTGGCTGCCGACAATGTTAGACACAGAGCAGCGACCAAAAGGCAAACAATTTGCTGTTTCCTTCAAACGTGCAAACATTTAAATTACACAAAAGAATTGTTCACGACCAACGCGATCGTAGTAACCAGACATGTAGCAGCTAACGCTGGCTAGGCTAATGGCAGCGATCCGTTTCCAGTAAATAGACGGGGGTCATCTGATGGCGCTAGCTTATTTTAGCAAATCAACATGAGCAGCAAGGAGTCGACAGACGAAAACAGCGACTGTTACCTACCGTCATGTCGGGTTGAACCGAATTCTTCTGCTGTACATTGGAAAAGCATGTAAATTCCCTAATTTCGCATTATAATTTACCCAAACCCAACGTTAACTGTCTTTGTTTTCCTTCGAAAAAAAAAGGAGGCTGAAATAAAGACGACAACGTAACAGTACGTGATGACGTCACGTCACGTGAGGCGCAAATCGCACGCCTTATATCCTCTACGCATGACGGTTGTTCTTCCTGTTTGCTCGCAGGGTTAGAGGACGTTAGTGTCACAGAAGAGAGGTGCTCTCCGGCTGTTTGTGGTTTTTTTTCCCCCCCGAAGTTTGACACAAGTGAAAGAATCAAAATGTTTTCTCGTATCGTCAGACCGACCGCAGGCCTCGCCCGGTGCCTGTCGACTTCGGCCCAGAACAACGCGAAGGTGGCGGTGCTCGGAGCGTCGGGCGGCATAGGCCAGCCGCTGTCGCTGCTCCTGAAGAACAGCCCCCTGGTCAGCCACCTCTCCCTCTACGACATCGCCCACACCCCCGGGGTGGCAGCAGACCTCAGCCACATCGAGACCAGAGCCAAAGTGACCGGCCACTTGGGTCCCGATCAGCTGAAGGCTGCTCTGGAGGGCTGCGACGTGGTCGTCATTCCCGCCGGTGTGCCCAGGAAGCCGGGCATGACTCGAGATGACCTCTTCAACACCAACGCCACCATCGTGGCCACCTTGGCTGACGGCTGTGCCCGCTACTGCCCCGAGGCTATGATCTGCATCATCGCTAACCCAGTCAACTCCACCATCCCTATCACGGCAGAGGTCATGATGAAGCACCAAGTGTTCAACCCCAACAAGGTGTTTGGTGTCACAACCTTGGACATTGTCAGAGCCAACACCTTCGTGGCGGAGCTCAAAGGTCTTGACCCGGCTCGTGTCAGCGTACCAGTCATTGGGGGTCACGCGGGGAAGACCATTATTCCCCTTCTTTCTTCCTGCGTACCAAAAGTAGACTTCCCTGCTGACCAACTCACTCCTCTGGTGGGCAGGATCCAGGAAGCTGGCACGGAGGTGGTGAAGGCCAAGGCTGGAGCTGGATCCGCCACCTTGTCCATGGCCTACGCTGGTGCCCGCTTCACTTTCTCTGTCCTGGATGCCATGAATGGAAAGGAAGGTGTGGTGGAGTGCGCCTTTGTCAAGTCAGATGTGACGGAGTGCAAATATTTCTCTACACCTCTTCTCCTCGGGGTCAACGGCATTGAGAAGAACCTGGGGCTGCCAAAGCTCACTCCCTTTGAGGAGAAGCTAGTGGCTGAAGCTGTGGATGAGCTGAAGGCTTCCATCAAGAAAGGCGAGGAATTTGTTGCTAACATGAAGTGATCGGAGGGGGCATTAAGTTATTAAAATACGACAGCTGTGATGATCATGTTTTCTGTCATAACTTAAAAAAGGCATCTGGGTAAATTCAAAGATCTGTCAGTGTTTCCTCGTTCATCACCGTCAGCAGTTGGTTCATCTTAAACCAGGAATGATGGTTTTTACCATGGCTTTGTTTGCCATGTGTCATTTCCATTACATTTTGTAAAATGTCTATCCTGCACTCCCGACTTGTATTCTACTGGGCTGTCTTTTTTCCTTTTAAATGTGAAAATTAAATCTGATATTTTCATGAACGCATCTCATTAGTGAGGATTCTTCTGCTCAGAATGAGGTTAGAAATACTGTTTTACCTGTTGATGCAGGGATGGCCACCAATACAAAGAGATTCACCAATAAACAGTTTTGCTTTTAAAAAGATTCTTTATTTCTTTGTTTTATTATACAAAAATGATTTTGGCTGGACATTGTAACTCTTCAGGGCCTTTCAGCGGCACACTGGTTAGCGCTGCTGCCTCACATCTAAAAGGTTCTGGGTTTGATTCCATTCTAAACAGGCTGTATGTTCTCTCCGTGTCTGCATGAGTTCTCTGGCTTCCTCCAGCCTCCAAAAATGTGCGGCATAGATTAATTGATCACACCAAATTGTCCTTTGCTGTGATTGGGAACATGCATTTTCTAAGACTTCAGTCTGGCCCCACGTTGAGCTGGCGTCACATCTGGTGTGTACGATCACAATTGTTTGCCTACAAGAAGACTGATGCATGGACGGACGGATGGTGGCTGACTCTTCAAGTACTCTGCCGTGTTAATACTCCTGAAAACGACCAGATGTTGAAGAACCATGACAGTTTTCATAAAATTAAACCAGATAATCCAGACATTGCACATCCTTCATTTCTTTTCAAATCACTGACACACAAGTACCAAAACAATGTACGGAGGTTGTTCAAATAGAATTATTCAAGTACAGTAATTCAAACGAGTTGTACTCACAAGTAGTTTAAAAACTTGCTGTCAGTTTGGGACGACATTGCGGTAGAGTTTGCACTTGTATAAAGATCTCTGACAGCTTGCTTAGCTTAAATTGCAATTGTTCTTAAAAACTGCACTTTTTATGTGCTTAGGAATAAGTTGAAAAAAAAAATTTGTTGTGACTTCACTAAGATAAGGTTCTGTTGATGTTTCACACTGTTATGTGACGATTCCCTTCTGTAACATCATAGGAACCCATAGCAACATTTGATTCAACACTTTTATATCTGGAGACTGCTCTGAGTCTCACATGTCATGAAATTTGAGAAGGTTGCAAGCATGTGGACGACAGTCGTAAGAAATGTCACACACAGATACAAACCCATTATTGTTTTATTTGACATACAGGTGCTTTTGTTTCCTATTCAAGGAGCCTTACTGAGAGCACAGATTTCATTTACACAAAAAGGAAAACCAAGAGTAGATTAGATTTATCACATATTTGGATAAAACTAGCATTTGTCCAGATGTACAGAACGTGTTCATCATATTCCGTTTCTTACCGTACTCCTTTGCTTCACAGCATGCAGGTTCTCCTGCATCTGTCATTTGCAGTGATCATGAGGATGTCACAAGATCTCAATTTATCTTTTTCTATACAAAGTCAGCATCAAATAAAATAAAGAGATCTAAAGAACAGGAGCAACAATAATGAACAACTTTTCTACATAATGCTGCAAAATCTACATTCAAAAAACCAAAATGCGCAAAGTTGTACCAGGGCCTTGTTAAATAACCACAACAACAAGCACATAGTATAATGTCTCTGTCTCTCTGTCTGTGTGGCGGTCTGCCACCGTTACAGACGTTTCTCACTCTGTCTTCAGTCCCAACAGCAGTCTCAGCAGTGCCTCCAACAATTTTCAACAGAGACACTCAGTGGTGGAAGTGATGGAGTCTATAGGGTAGAAAAAGAGACTTTTTAAAGTCCATAGTAGCCCAAGCCTTGTGGCTGAATGTGCTCCTTCTCACTTGTGCATAAACATTATTTTCAAATCACAGGTAGCAGCAACACCCCTTTAGAGAAAGGGGTGAAAGGGGGATGAAAAGTAGGTGAGGATGCGGGAAGTTTTGGAGAACCAATGGGAGGGTAACAGGAGGAGGAGGAAGAGGCACTAGACTTTGTCTACTGATGTACAAGGCCATCTCCAGGGAAGGCTGAGTCTTTGTCGTGGCCTCTGCGATGCCGATGCTCTGTTTTGTTCCTGTTATCAGAGTCTTCACGTTCACTCGCCTCCCTCTCCCTCTCTCTCTTCCTCTCCCGTCGCACTTCTTGGTTCTCCTTATCTTTCCGACTGTTGCGATTCCTGCGCTCTCTTCTGTCATTCTTTCTGCGTCCTGCAATTATATGAAAATGAGATGGTAGATTAAGATGAGTAAAATTAGTAGATTAGTGAAGTTAGTAAAGGGTAGGAGTGGATGAAGCTCAGCATCTCCTCCTTTTACTTTAGGAGGGAGTATTCAGTACATTAAAATATTCATTTGTTATGTTGTGATTTCAGAATACCTTCATTCTGCTATTGAAGTCTCAGTTGCTTTACCGCATCAGTGATTGAAACTGTCTTCTCTACAGTTGATCATACTTTATAATGATGCTCAAACTGTGTCCGGCAGTGGTTGACTAACAAGAGCTAGAGACTGCCTTTTTTGATCACAATACAATTCCCTCTATATTACCCACTATTCCCATCTCAATGATGAGGAATTTTTTATTCTTAGTGCATTCAGGTGCACCCTACATTACTAAAGTAATGAGAAGTGTAAAAATATTTTCTGTGGCTGTATTTCTTATGTTCCAACCACTGGACAGTGAGTAAATAAAGTGTATATACTGTATGTGTAATCAGGAGGTAGCCACTTCAAGACCAGTGTGGACCAAAACATAGGAGTGTGAACTAGTAGTTGGAGAGAGGTATAGGTTCACCTCCTGAGCACCTCAGCAACTAAAACGCAACTGATACAATCGTACAAGATATCCAAAATACAGATCAGCATGTTGAATTGTAATTCTCAAGAAATCAGTTTGGTGAAATGCATCATCTGTGGACAACGAGAAAATGAAGTACAAGTAAAAATAAAAATAGCAAGATTTGTTCAGGGATCTTAACACCCCACAAACACACAGTATGGAGCTGTTCTCGCCTGCAAAGACTCACCACTAGAGGGCAGTCTTTTATCACAGACAGAGTCCTCTCCCAGTGATGAGCAGACCATTGTCCAAAATAGAAAACCTTTAAATAAACCCCCAATTTATCTGTTCTTGCAACACCATTTCATAAACAAAACCAAGAATTTTGGAATGCTGGAGGTTTATCTCTGCTTCAGCTACATTTATTAAAGATAATAACAAGATCCATCCCCAGGGAGGTTGGAGACAGGACCTGCAAGTGAAAGCAGGGGAGGCCCTTTCCTGTTGTTGTACTGTTGCTGTTCATGTGTGAGTGGAACGGAGCAGCACGGCATGCTAGGCCGGTTGGCTGGACAGTCAGGGATTGTGAAACTGCTGAAGTCGGCAGTAGGCACAGACGGAGAGAGAGAAAAAAAAAGATAAAGGGAGAGAGAAAGAGATCTCTCTGTCTCCCTCCTGTCCGCTTCATGTTCACCCCATAAGCTCATCCTCTCCCTCTGTCTGTTCATTAATCAAGCTGGGACCAGGGGCCATGTCTGACCCACACATTCTGGGCTAGTGATACCAAGCTGCACCTGGTGACTGTGTTTAACCGTCTGCAAATAATGAAGGGCCAAGAGAGCAGGAGATGGACATAAGGGCACATGTGAGCATAGTACACACAGGTCATGTGTATGTTGTTTCATTGCATGACAGCAAAAACATAAATTAGAAAAATCCAAATGTAAAGATGGGTGGGTGCATGGTTGGATGGATGGACAAATGGACTAATCTGGTTCACTGACTCATGCAGGGTCTGCCCCCCGTCCTCTATAAACACAGGAAGTCCCCTTCGCTCTCATTGTTTTCTCTGTCCTGACACCATTTACAACTATTTACAAGTTCAGTGGATTAGTCATACTGTAGCCCCCGTGCTTTTGTCAAACCAGAGAAGAAACCTAATCCATGCCAGTGTTGAAATGATTAGGAGTGTGTTTATCAAACCAACCTGCGTTTGGTTAGTTGGAACAGTTTCTGATGGAGCTTTTGTAAACTGTGTGTTGACATGTCTGTAATGGTCCCCAAATGAGACACCTTCTGAGCTTTCGGAACATTTTTAACGGTAATTTAGCAGCATCTTGAAGCCAAGCTTTAATGAATATAATGTGTTTGCATTTTGGGGCAGTAGTAAATATGTACAGTAGTTGAATTTGATGAAAAGATTTGAAGTTTGTTTTACTTACGATGGGTATTCGAGAAATACAGTCATACCCTATTATTTAAAGACAAATGTCACCAGGAAGTCAAATATGTGAATACTGCCTTTCAACTGAAATGGTTCTGTTTGAATGAAGATTTGTTTTTTAGGGCTTCCTATTGGTGCAAACTCACACATTCTAAAATGCATCAATTTGCACCAATAATGCTTGAAAGAATCATTTTAGGTAAAAATGTTTGCTCTGCTTCATTGATAAAAGCTGAAATGGATGATCAGTATCCCTGCTCAGTCTTGAGCTGCACCAAGGAGACAAAATGGGATGAGTATGAAGTCTGACAATGGACACAGTGCAAAGCACAAGTTCATGAGCCACCTACAGACCTGCGGTTAAAGGTCTTACTTGTCTTGGTGACCTCTTCATGTCTTCCCTGGCTTTCCAGAAAAATATGCTGTTATAGCATTTCTGTTGTTGTTTGGATTAAACAGCTAAAACCCATCAGTTTCATCGGCTTTGATGGGCTGTAAGACAGAGTGCTAACCTGTGGAAAGAGCTTAGCTGATTCCCTGTTTCAATTTTTTTTTTGTTCTAACTGAGGTTAAATCTTAAATCTAATTCTCTCTAAAGTAGAAAATAACCATATGTCCAAAAATAAACTATTCATTGAATGGGGTACCTATGAATTTATATTTATTTTGCACAAAGCTTTTTGAGTAATTTGTAAATATCTAGTGCCAGTTCCACTGGCAGTCAAATCCATCTGTATGGCACAAATTATTTTCTGTTGGTTTTCTTTATGTAGGACAACTGATGGCTTGAGTCTAGGCTATCATGCTACATATACCTGTATTATATAAATATTATATAAATAAATAAAAAATATATATACAGTATATAAAGTATATACACACAGTATATGTAAATTGCTTTTTTTTTTTACCTTAACCCTTTCTCTTTGGTGCTAAGTTTGTTTTGACCTTACTGATGTCATCCTTCATAAATGCTGAATGAATGATGAATTAATGTTGACTCATACAAAAGTGTTAACATTTCTCTCAAGAGTCAACGACTGGACACGCTGGAATCATCCAACTCCTCACAGGTTTTGTGTTTATCTTCTTATTTCTATGTGTAATATTCAAGAATTAAAGGTCCCAAGTAGTAATTTACCAGCAGGAAATGGAGGACAAAACTACAGCGCACAGGATCACCTTCATCAGCCAGGATGCTCACACCCTCCTCATCATCATTGTCACTGTGACTTATTTAGCCCTTTGTCATTTACAATATGCTAATCTGTAAGAAGAGTGTACAATGATATGTGCTGTCCTCTGCACACTGTAATCTCTGTGCAGTACATGTAAACACAGTCCTGTGGGCCAGATGAATTGTATTTAACTTTAATGTAACTTCTAGAACTCTTTCGTTGTGTATTCACAGGGAACAAGTCAGTAAACTGTACTGAGCACACAGGAGATTTACCGAGTGTGAGGTTACACATAACTGTGTGCTAATGAAAAGGAAATGGGTAAAAAACATGAATAATATGTGTGTTGGTGAGGAGCACTGTGTGTTTTGCGGTGGCACATCGTCTGCAGCAGGCATTCTGTCATCCGGGGAGCTTTTGGCGGGAGTCAGACTGGGATTAAAGGCTATGGGCTGTCCCGAATATGTCCAGAGAGGAGCTCTCTGTTTGGATGTGTGTGTGTGTGTGTGTGTGTGTGTGTGTGTGTGTGTGTGTGTGTGTGTGTGTGTGTGTGTGTGTGTGTGTGTGTGTGTGTGTGTGTGTGTGTGTGTGTGTGTGTGTGTGTGTGTGTGTGTGTGATCAATACCTTTTCACTGACTGATGATGCTAGCTCGGTAAATGCACATTTCTCTGTGTTTAATGTGTGTATGTGTGTGTGTGTGTGTGTGTGTGTGCGCGCGCGTGTGTGTGTGTGGGAGTCGGGATACACAGGCTATCTGGCTGCAGAGATAGAGAGGTGAACAGCGAGTCCATCGGAGGACAAATTAGGCAGCATTAACTTGAGAGAGATGTCGGCAGATGAGGATGTGTGTGTAAACATTCACAATCTCTAGTCATGGATAACAGAGGAGCAGAGGCGACACGCTAAGCCTGAATATGTCAGCTTGTTTCCTACAGTTGTAGCTGTTGCTTTTGGATCTGGCTTCTCCCTGTTTTAGTGAGGTTTTTTTTCTTTTCTTGTATTTTATTTCATTTCTGGTCTGATTCCGTCCTCATCTGTGATTATCTGTCTGTCTCCTCCTCTCTGTGCAGCCTGTGTCCCATTAGCTCTCAGTGTGTCTACTCTCCTTGTTCTCCCAATGTTCCTAGTGTAGCTTGGACTTTTTCTTCATTTTCCAATTTGGACTTTTTTGCTTGTGGAAGTTTTGATTATAGGGTTTGGATAATTGACCTCGCTGAGTACCCAACCTGCTTCTCTCTTAGGTTTAACTGCTTGTTAATAAATCTCTGAACTGCACTCCCTGCCTCTGGTATTATCTGCATCTGGATCTTGTTTTGGACCTCATGAAACAACAAGTTTTTAAATGTGCCATCTGTAATACCGAGCGTTGTTTAGAGGTCGGCTGACAGTTGTGATTTTGTAATGTTTCTGCAGGACTAGGGGTCTTAACAGCTGCACAATCTACACTTAAAGGAAAAATAAAATCCACATTAAAATATAAATATTCTGAGATTTTTTTTTAAATATCTAGAAACACTGAACACACTCTCCTTTCTGTCCATTAGAAAAGAAACTGCAGCCAAGAATGGATAATGGCTGCCTCACACAAAACCTACCGGCACTGGACTCACGCCAGTTGAAATTTAAGAGAATTTGCTCACCTGGACAAAAAAACCCCAGTTTCAGCTTGTAACACTCTCTAGAACAGCTTGATGTGTCTTATTTGTGTATGGATTAAACAAACAAGCTACGTGTTTCATTAGTGAGAATTGCAGGTGGAGTTTAAACTTTGGACAGTCAGGAGAGCTCTTCACCCATTTTGTCATCTTTATGCCAAGTCAAGCAAATTAAATGCTGTCATATTTAAACAACAGACATGAGAGTGTTCTTCTCATCCAAGCCACAATTAAAAAAAACAACAGATGCATTATTTCCCAAAGTGTCAAACTTAATTTAAGTAAATTCAGAATGATTTGTGTTGTTGACTCAACAGAGATAGAATAAACTGCACACATGTGATATAAAAGTGCATGCTTTGATCTACAGCTACATCTTCATACAGCTATCTCAAACATGGAGAAAGAAGCATTTTTCCAATTTTCATACATGTCATAATTAATCTGAATAGTTGTAATTTAAAAAATAGATCTGACTCTGCTTAATCATTGCTCCTATTCTTACAAGCCATTTTTAATATCCATCCACTAAACAAAGTACAACTTGTGTAAAATCAGAGTATTTGCAGGTAGAATTCCCTCATTTGACAGCTGAGAGGTCTGTTTCTATACTCTGTTATGAAGACAAAATACAGGATTGGAGAAAACAGTGAAAGGCACACATTCTAAATAATAATTGTGTTTGAAGTTAATAGGGGTTAAAAGAATTATAAGTAAGTGTTATATGCGTACGAGCAACCACAGTAACAAGATGGTGAAACGAGAATAAAATGAACCAAGGAATACAAAGTGGGAGTAAAATGATGGATCAAAGTAAAGAAAGGGAGGAGAGTAAGGAGGAAAATAAAAGGAGGTTGTCTCAATGTCTGATGGCTGCTGGAGGATTACCCGGGGCTCTCAGAGGTCAGACCACTGACCACCTAGCATGTGTGGAAAGTAAACAGTAAGGAGAGGATGCGCCGAAGCAGATAATTAGCTTTCATTCACCACAGATGCTGCTGGAACAACTGCGTAATCACAAGTGGAGGCAACAGTGGGATGAAGGATGAAGAAATGGTTCCGAATGGGAGAGGAGAGGGAGAGAGAGAGAGAGAGAGAGAGAGAGAGAGAGAGAGAGAGAGAGAGAGAGAGAGAGAGAGAGAGAGAGAGAGAGAGAGAGAGAGAGAGAGAGAGAGAGAGAGAGAGAGAGAGAGAGTAGGGTGACAGAGGGCACATTTTATACTCCCTTACAAATCATGTCGACCCACTTGACTCTACACAAATTACCACCAAGAGTAAAGACTGTATAGGTCTTTCAGTGTGTGTGTGTGTGTGTGTGTGTATTTGTGTGTGTTTGTGTGTGTGTGTGTGTGTGTGTGTGTATGTGTGTGTGTGTGTGTGTGTGTGTGTGTGTGTGTGTGTGTGTGTGTGTGTGTGTTGGCAGCTGTGGGGATAAACCAATACTGATCCCCTGGTCGCCGCGTGCCTCACAGGGGGAGGATGTTGATATTGAACTGGCTGTTTCTGCTCCAGAGTCAACTGGTTTTTTGCTGCATCACACACACACACACACACACACACACACACACACACACACACACACACACACACACACACACACACACACACACACACACACACACGCACACACACACGCACACGCACACATGCACACACACACACACACGCTCATACAGAGACATTGTTTTTTCTGTAAGTGTGAGGCCCCATGGGACTAGATTCGAGTCTCCTACCCTGTCTGCGATCTGTCATTTAACACTAGAAAGCCCCGTCTAAAATACAACCAGCCTCAGCTACCAACCATGTCAGAAACCACACACACTCAACTCCACTAAACTCACACAAAATACAAAATGACCGTTAGTTCACCGGAATAAGCCCGTCTGAAAGCAGTTTTTATTGTCTTTATTATAAACGATCACGCTTTCCTCTGTTTACAAACAGCAGAAAAAGCATTTTTTTACTCTGTTTAAAAATCCAAAGAGGGCAAAACACACAACACACCCATTGCAACATCACACATGTGTTCCCCCCCACTGTCCTCACTCTAACCACAATGACAATCCTCTGAGTAAACAATCGTAGTCCTGAGCGGAAGAACGACTAGCTCTGATTGTACAAGCTAAAGCAGCAAGGTCTGGAAGTCATAGAGAGCAGAAATCATGCCATGTGTCACAAATTCAGTGTTGGCAGTGAGTGTGATGGCTAAATAGCAACTGCCGTAGACAGTCTATAGAATGGGACCATGTATTGACTTTATTCTGTGGGACACAAGGATCTGTAGTGAGGATGTGACAGACAGCTTCAAGACAAACCCGTCTCTACATTTTCTTTACCTAGACATTTCCTCCTCTTGACCAGACACTCCTTGATCTCTGAGATCTCGGGGCACGGGTTGCCAAACGGTGACGGGTACTGAAGGACCTGCCTTGTGCGAGTCTCCTGGCCACGTTTGAACCCACAGGTTCTACCGGACCGAGAGCAGGGGCTCCACTCGCTCCAGTCTCCCACTTCACAGTGCACTGAAATGAGAGGAGGAGGTAAGGGTGATAATGTCACTGTTTAAGTATTTTACGTTCACATATTTTCCAGAATTCAATGTGTGATCAGATTCTCTTGTTTCTTTGCTGGTTGTAGGATGAGCCCTGGCTCCATGCTATGAACTACCGTACACTATTTTCCGCACTATAAGGCGCACCTAAAAGCCTTTAATTTTCTCAAAAACCGACAGCGTGCCTTATAATCCAGTTCACCTTATATATGGAAACGGTTTTAAAATAAGCCATTCATTGAAGGTGCCCCTTATGATCAGATGCGCCTTATAATCCAGTGTGCCTTATATGTGAAAAGGTTTTAAAATAGGCCATTTATTGAAGGTGCGCTTTGTAGTCCAGTGCGCCTTATAGTGCAGAAAATACTGTATTCCTTTGTATTCTATTTCTTGTATAAATGTATAAATAACCTATAGAAAATCCAGAGATTCTAAGAGTTTCAGACTTAAATTCCAAGAGAACTAAAAAGATCTTGTCAGTTTATTCTCACTTTCCTGACCTTGTGATGTGCACTCCATGAGTTTGTCATTGGGCTCGTAGTCCTCTGGACAGACATGGTGGCACCTCCCGCTGAGCTGGTACAGGCCGGGCCAGCACCGCGTACACGTCTCACTGTTCAGACACGACTCACACTCTGCAGGGCACTCTGCAAAGTCACAGGCACAGTTATGTATCTGTGAACACAGTGGCTAAATTTAACACCTGCACAAGTTTTACATGACAGCTTCATTCCAAAGAGGGAATTATTTGAATAAGTGGCATAGAATTAAATTAAGGCTAAGCTACCACATTTATCTTTGTCCTGGGTAAATGTGAACTCAAGACACTCACTGGGAACACACTCCCTCTGTGTGTCACTGCGGACCAGCCCCTCGGGGCAATTCTCCTGGCACTTGCCCAGATGAAGGTAGAACCCTGCTCGGCAGCGTGTGCAGAAGTTCTTGTTGAAGCAGGAGTCACACTCCGACCTGCACTCTGACAGAGAAGCACAGCCCACCGCCAGCGTTTATTTAAAATGTGAAAGTTATCGAGTATGTCCCCTGCGTGTTAAATATACAAGTTGTCACAGTGTGTGTGTGTGTGTGTGTGTGTGTGTGTGTGTGTTTGCGCGCATGTGTGTGTCTCAGTGGGAGTTCAATCAAGAATAAACGCCACAGCAGTCAGACAGATTTCTCACAGAGTAATTTGTGATTAATGATTTTGAGTAAACTACCACTTGATTTACTTTAAAATCTCCAAAAGGAAGCACACTTGACAAGTTCAGTTCTTTCAGTCATTTGAGTTCATGCTATGTTTACGCATAATGCCATATTTCAAACGCAGGTCTCATGGCTGTCCTCATCGGTATAGGAAGGGAGGACATATTTACCAATGTCTTGTAGAGACTTCTTGTTCTTGTCATGCATAAGTAAAACACACCATTAAGAGGTCACATTTACCTCAGGTCTGAGATACAGTTCTGTGTCTTTGTTATGACAGAGAATTAGAATGAATCAGAGGACATTACTAACAGAGGTCTTGCTACTAAGCCACACCTACAGACTTGTAAATTGAGAGCATGCAATGGAGGAAATACTTTCATATTTCATTAGTAGTCTGTTATCCATCTACTCTAAAAAAAACACAGTCTTACTTGTGCAGGTGTTTCTTTCCGGGGAGCGTGTGCCGTAAAAGCCCGGAGGACAGGAAGTCATACAAACCCCGATTTGCTTCATCCCTATCCTCTCCAAATGCATGAAGAATCGCGGCTTGCAGGACAGACAGCCATTGTAGTCTGAGCAGGTCAGACAGCCACCCTGCTGGCACCCTGAGCTCAGACCAGAGATCTCTGTTGGCGGGAGCAGAAGGATGCTCGTATGAATTTCACATATTTTATAGAAAAAATGCACTAAACTAAGATTTTCTGAGACTATCCATAATTTTAACACTCTTATCTTATATTGATAAGATGCAGTGCCCCAGTTCAATGCTGAGGTTGCTGGACACTCATTTATCAGTGACCATCCACTGGGCTTTATTGTGAAACATCACAATCAGGAAATGTTTTTTTTTTGCACCCACTAATTTTACATGACACCTCCAGCTGAGAGCTGATGAACATCCTAAAATAAGATAGGACAGGACAGGAGAAAAATTCAACGTTACTGAGATTAAGTTAGAAGTTAAAGAAGCACAAAGAGCTAAATAGAGACTTTTCATAACATTCCTCTGATTATTTTTCTGCTTGTTTGAGAAGGAGAAGGTGGTCGACAGGTGAGCCGTATTTAGCAGGACAGCACTGGAACCAGTTTGAAAGTCTGATGTAGGCTGTCGCCACTCTAGAAGCTGTCCATTGTTCATTTGGCATGAAAGCAAATCAGTACATCATGGCTGGAAGGGAGGTGACTCAGTGTTCTAATAGTTGTATCCCTGCACCCAATAGGATCAGGCTGATAAATGAATCCAGAAAGGTCGGGCCACAGTGGTATTATGAGGGTTTACCTATTTCAAACAGTAGTTTCATTTCACATCAGGTGATCCTCACACATCTGTGTTAGCTGTAGGCTTCAGTCTACAATACCAACACCTTTCCCAATATTCTAAATTAATGATTTGATATTGATATGTTAATCTTTACAGTGAAGTGTTCTACTGACTTAAAAGAATAAGGCCAAAGAAAAAACAAAATAGCAAATGACTGTTGTATCTAATTGATACTCCGTTTCTGGTAGCGTAACCAAAGCCATGTTAACATACCATGCAGGAAGAATTTTAAAAAAAGTTTCTACTCAGTTCTCATTGGATGAGAGCTGTGGTCAGAGGTTTTATTCATTTTAATCATGTGTTTACAACCTTATCAAAAACATTATTCCTCCCCACTACCACCACCACCACCACCCAAACCCCCGCAGATCAGACTTTGATCAGCATCAAGAAGGTGTAATAAAGACGGTTTGTGTCTAGTATGAGGATTTATATATGATGTGGTGGAGAAACAACATGGAGGAAAATGGGTTTAATTAACTCAGTTACTGTGCTCTAGTATAGAGGACGTGGTGCAGTCATTTTTGGAACAAAAAACCCCACTCTGGATCAAATATTTTACTGCCAACAGGTATACCTGTGCTGTGAGAGACACCGACAGCACAGAGTCAATGTGTGTCCAAGATACATTGGTGTTCCATTTCCAAGGGCATAGCTTGGATGATGTTTCAGTCGTCACACATGGTAGGCAAATCAAAAGCAAACCCTGTATGGACTCAAAGAATTGGTTTTCTTCTCCAGCTCTGACATCTCATGCCAAAGGTTTAAGCTGGCCCTCCTCTGTCTCCTCTAAGTTGGGTGTTTAGCTGCCAGTTTACCATAGATCACAGATACTTTGTTTGAAATATCTCGACAATCTTTACAACTGCTGTCCATTTGCCCACATTTATTCCTGCCAAGCTGCCCTGATTCACAGAAGTCTTAAGACACAGGAATTTGGCCTTGCCCTCACACTTGCACTGACAAAGCCTCAGTTGGACAGTGGTATCCTGCACAACATGCCAACAAAGTCACATGTGAACAAATATTTTTACATGCCTGCACAGATGATTCATGGAGAAAAAAAATTGAGCAATGAAGCAGAAGGAACGTGGAAAAATATTTGGGCTCTGCTCAAGAATATTGACCTTTCTATAGTATTCCATCATGTTAGATACGGGATCATTTTTGTAATCTGTACCTGTTGTTTAGCTTGAAATCAAGACCAACATGAGCTCATCTTCATTTTCCACTGAGTTGAGCTGATAAACTATATGATGTATATAATTAACACACAGGCGCCCACATGCCTTCGCTTTTGGATGCATCATCAAAGACAGGAAGCCTGACGTTTGGGTTCAGTCTCTCCAGGGTAATTCTGGCCTGTTGACTCAATGGTCATTGACTCCCGACTCACTGTTACCCCTTTCTTTCCTTCTGAAGTTTGTACACATTCACCCCTTCATCAACTACTCCCGCCATCCTCCCTGATATCCTCCCTGAGGGAAGAGTATCAGCTTCACTGGACGAGGGTCTGATTCTTACAACAGTCATTCAATTAATGGCTACTGAGGTAGAGGAGTTTACTCCTCACTGCAGATTGTGAATGTCAGCTTTGACAGAAATGAATGAATGCAACTGAGAAGCATTTAATATATGAATGAGCTGTGTGCTGACATGTTTTATCTTTTTTCAGTACATAAAAAAATATTTCAGCAAATTGATGCAGAATCTGATTTAAGAGACCAAGAACTATCTGTCAATAGAGAAACTCTTAACTCTTATTAAGGGGGGAAATAAGGATGAGGAAGAGAAAACCTGTGGTTTTTAATGTAGTCCAGAACAAACACAAATAATACACCATTGATTGACTTTACTGATTCTGATTTATGTATGTGATAAGATCTCTGTATTATGTGTCTGAACGACACAGCATTATGTGTACATGCTCCACAGGTCTGATGTCATCATGCTGCTGAACTAAATACTAGCAGAACTATCAAGAGCAAACATAATCCTGAGATCCTCTTTAGAACTACATAATCAAACCCTCTGCTAGTAGGTGCTGCAACTCTCCAGTCTGACAGAAAATTAATCCACTTTGGTGGTCACAAGGAAAAACTGTTCTGCTGTTCATCCAGGCTGATGATGTGAGCTCTGTGATTGAATGTGAAGAGAAGGAGATGTAGAGACACGTTTCAGCCCCAGGTGGCAGGGATAAAAACATCACTTCGGAGGTCTATTATTGTAAATCACAGACAGTTTTCAGCCACGCTGGCAAGTGATGCATGGGATATTCCAGTTATGGCTACTCCAAAAGACACACAGAGCACATCTGGAGACCCTCAGTGATAAAGTTTGCAAGTGTGTAGGAAGAATAGAAAGATGTAATATATTGTTGCTAATGCCTGGAAAAAGGTTGCTCATAGCTGTAGAAACTGAACCCCATGTTAGGCCCTGGGGAGAAGCGATGCAGTCGAGATACTATTAGACACAGAGTTTTTTTTTGTAGTACCTACTGTAAAATGTGGATTTTAATTAAAAATAATATAGTGGATAAATTTGAAATTTAGGCCCAAGGTGAATTCCTAGATTGGAGTTCCTGTATGTGCAATAAAATTTTCACCATAAATTCTATAATGCGGCAGTGCAAAGAGAATGTGGTTTGCATGGCAGTTACTGAAATGCTGGAGCTGAAGCAGTGATCACCCAGTGGAGCAATCTGACCCCCGGCAGATCAGTCCTGCCTGAAAGCTGCTGCTCTGACCGCTAGAGAGCGATCAGAGCAGCAGGCAGAGGGCCTCAGGTGACTGAACAATTCATTCATCCAATTCAGTTTCAAAGAACCCCCCCCCCCCCCCTGCAGACTGTACAGATGGGACAAAACTCAAAGAGTGAACAAGCAGGATTAAAGCTTGGGTTTTGCAGAATAACCCCACTTTATCAACATGAATGCATTACAATGTGGACAATTAGTGGCATGAGTGTAGCAAGACTCTCGTGCTGAATGCCTTTAATAACTAATAACACATGTAGCTACGATCAATCAATAAAATCTGCCTATAGACTGAATCGATCATCTTTATTTGAATTAGGTATGTGAGACAGATAGATATGAAGATAGATAGATAAATGGATAGATAAATAGATATAAAGATAGGTAGATAGAGAGAGACAGACAAAGAGAGAGAGAGAGAGAGAGAGAGAGAGAGAGAGAGGAGTTTGAGGAGAGAGATGAGAGAAAGGAAGAGAGAGTTAGAATTAGAGAGGGAGAAAGGGAGAGAGAGTGTTTGTGAGAGAGATAGAGTGAGAGAATATTCATTAAGTCATATGTAGAAATATCGAAAGCTATCAAAAGTTTAAAAAAAAAATTATACAACTCCTTTGACCCAAGAATGCGTCATTAGTTCAGACATTAAGCGCCACTAAAAATTGGATTCTTTATTGTTAAAAATGTAGAAAATAGGATGGTACCCTGTGACGTGACACCTCTGCAACTCAAACAACTAAATTTTAAAACAAACAAACAAACAAACAAACAAACAAACAAACAAACAAAAAACTGCTGAGTGTGCACACCAAACACCGGGCAGCACCGTCTCAGTCTGTACTCACGTTTATGGTGCCGGTGCCTGGAGCTGCTGTGCTGCTGACAACCAGTGTAATCCATGCAATGCAAGATGATCAAAACAAATGAGATCAGTTGTAATTGCATAGTAGCCCAGAGATGAGACTCGCAAAGCCAATGTCAATGTTTCACCAAAGAACTTCTTGAATAAAATTCCGTTTTCTTTACCCAAACGGAGACAGAGTGTGGATGTATAATTCCTAGACACAGCGGGACCCCCAGCTATGTGGTGATATGTGGTGATGGCAGTGTCCGGTGGCCCAATGATGCCTGGGCCGTTTAGACTGTAACATCCTGGATAGGGTCTTCATAGGTGCCAAGAAAACCAGACTGAGTCAGAGATCCGTTATCCGTCCCGTGGAAAAGAATATTCCCTCAATCGTGGAAAAAATACAAACAGCCCCAAAAGCTCGATGTTCACAGAGTGGAGGACAACAAAAATTAAGCATTAATTGCAGCTTTGAAGATGAAAAGAATTCTAATTTACGAATCTCAAAAAGTTTGAGATATGATAGCCATGCGTAGAACTCCAGATTGACCTTTCCCCCTGTCTCCCCGTCTCGGCCGGTGGAGATGCGCTGCGCGTCCCGAGCTGCGCTTGGATAAACCACCCTAACGTGCCAGAAGCGCAGAGGCTTTCGATTTCATCTCAGCATCTCACAAAAAAAAAGTGGAAAACCCCCCCCAGAAGATCAGCACCAGATATAAGAAAAAGTTAAATGTTTCGCAGTTGGCTTGGTTGTCAAACACACACCTCCACTCTGTCTGTCTGCGGCTACTGAACCAAAGGGAATCTCCGCAGTTTCAGCGCTTTTCTGCCTTGCGTGCAGGACCCATTCACTGCTCTCCCGTCGGGCGGCTGATGACTTCAGCCCTCTGCTGTCTATCTGTGTCTTTCTTTCCCCCTATGAGCTCCAAAGTTTATTTAGAGGACAACCCCCCCCCCCCCCCGCGTCAGAGAGAGAGAGAGAGAGAGAGAGAGAGAGAGAGAGAGAGAGAGAGAGAGAGAGAGAGAGAGAGAGAGAGAGAGAGAAAACATATTGAAGTTATTTTCAACGAGTGCACACTGTGGTTTCTTTAAATGCACATGTTTAACAAGCACTAGATGTAAAGATAATGTGATTGAAATTTGTAGACTCACCTGTTCTACTATTCCCCTCATAGGCTGCTCACCTGAGATTTGTGAAAACAGTACTGAGATGATAATAACTGCATTATAATGTTGATTACATCAGACCAGGAGTGATGGATAAACGGTCTGAATAGTCTGAGAGTGAAGTTGTAAGAAACAAAGTATATCCAGATTTCCAAGAGTGAAATTTCAGGGTGATCTACAAAAAAACTGCAATTCAAGATGAATCATTTCACTCTATTTTATAGAATGTATATATGACGGGAGGAGTAGAATACGATCTAATCACCATCTGTTTGTAGGAAAATACCTTTTTTCTCATTTCAAATTTTAGTGGTGGGGCAGAACATCCCTAAAGTCAGTCTGAGAATCAGCAGCATTTCATTATATTTCCTCTAGAGGGAGTTTAGTTCCATAAAAGCTGGAGGCACATTGTCAGGTCAGGAATGGGGATCAGTAAATTCTGGTAAACTGTGCAGGTGACCTTTCCCTGCTGTGTCTACATGTGATGTTTGTATTGTAACAGTAGAAGAGATGAGATGAAGAGTACGACTATCCACTTCAAATGCAAACTGTGTGTCTTTAAAAAAATAACACAAATGGAACATTCATGACTTCTTTCCCCAGCCTATGATACCTCGTCAATCATCAATATGTTTTTCTGATGATTTGACATCAGAGGCTCAGTCCACAGGTTTGGGACTTTTATCAATAACTGTTGTTGAATGCAGAGACTTCCACCTCCAGGTTGAGTGAATCGTGGCCTCTTGAGCAGAACAGCACTGAGGAGGTTGGCTCATTTGTCTAACTCTGTTTAGAGGGAACAGTATGCACAAGTCCATTGCTTCTCCTCAATGTGGCTTCTGGTTTTTCATCAGTCACTGCACAGACGAAAGCAATGCACACACAGTGTGGACTCTTTCTTTATGGGAACACTTCCGTGTTTGTCCTGTACTAACTCAGGAGCAGGGCCCTGAAACATACAGAGATTGATGCATTGTTTTAAACCCCCTCACCTCCACTGAGACAGACTGCCAAATTTAAGATATTCTTTGTGGTTATAAAGGCAATTCTAAGTATAAAATGTTTAATTTATGAAGTGCTTATCAATCATATCTAATATTTGTAAGATCACATGTATTAGATAAACAATGTTTGGCAAAAATATAGGAAAAAAATGCTAAATACTATGGTCAAATGTTATGAAGTATTATGAAATCTCCCTCCTCCCTCTCCTCCCTCTCAGCAGTTTGATGTTTGGGATGTCAATGAATAATGCTTGTCTTTGTGCACTCGTCTGAACTGGGCTAGGTGTGTGTATGTACGTGGCAATCGGGTGTGGAAGGTTAAGGTCACTTGGTCAGTCCCTGTGACCGTCCAGTGAGAGAATCAGTCGACACCTGTAAATGAAGTCGGGCAGGTGCACAAACCCTCTCGACAAAAGATGGACGCACTCTACAACTTTTTTTTTTCATAAACCACATTTATTCCCATTTTAGCCTTTGACTCTAATTCAGACCTTGAGCTAACATAGCATGAGAGTGTCATGGAGCACAGACAAGTAGTTCTTGTGCTTTTGCGCCCTGATTTGGACTCAGGCCTGAACATTATTACCATTGACATTGGTTGGAAAAAGAAAAAAATTCCCATGCAAGGTAACCCCAGGGAAAATTGCATGGCAAAGGATAAAGAATTGTAATTTTTTTTCTGTGATTTGAAAACACTTTCTGCCACCTGACCTCAATGGCTTTTAAATTGACTTGCTTCTTGAACAAATTAACTGCTGCCTGCTGCATAAACAAAATAGAAATAATGCGGAGCGGTGAACCAGAACAGTAAAGAAGTCCATAAAACCGAAAACACTGAGCTAACAGAGTTTAGCTGAGGGAAACTGTAAAGTAGGGGGATAATGGGTCAAGTGTTTATCTCTATAAGGGACATATGTCAACATTTCTTCTATTGTTCATATAAAAAATTTATTAGACCAGCTTTGAAAGTACACTGTCAAGTGTTTGACATCTAGTAACTCTATGGTGCAGTTTTATATAACTGGGTTCCCATTTTGTTTGATCCGCCGACAAAGGCAAAGAACAAGTGCTACCTAGTAAACATGAATGTAAATATTGCTCTCAAATGATTAATGCTGTTGGAAAGGGATTGACATGTTGTTTAGACCTCAAAGATTGATATAGAACATTTTGCTGATTGAAGGTACACATTACATAATGTGTATTTGGTTCAAAGGAAACTCCACATGGCACCTGTAAGAAGAATATCAGCGCTTGATAGCCTGGAGCTCAATTACGCCAATCAATCCGTTGTTTAAAGTGAAAGTAACAGATGCCTACTTTGTCATATTCGTATGACATTGCATTAATCCATTTACCTCGACCTCATCGAGAAAATCCTGCACTTAATCCTGAGCCACATCACACCGCTACACCACAAAGCTTACGCCTGTGATCTCCAAACTTTTCATTCCCCAGCCTATGACTCATAAAATTCCCAGGTGACAGTAACAATGTTGATCCACTGTCCTGTCATCATCTAATGAATTAGACCGGGCTCAGTGAGGACAGCAATTGATAGCGCGTGCCTCACAGGGGTCTGTGAAATCATAGTGCCTCCGTCTGTGGCCTTTTATGCAGGTTTTTCTGACGTTGCATCTATTAAAGCTGCAGATATCCCACTGGCAATCCTGCACATTCTCTTAGCATGAAGCAAGCAAAGAGAGACAATGACACCGGGGCAGCAGACGGTGTACAATGTTATGAAAATAGATGTGTGAGCGCATATGCATGCATAGATACAGGATCTAGTCAAGTTGCAATAAATAATTATTGATACTTGAAATTCTATTACACACACAGACAAGGAGGATTAGCTTAATATAACAAAGGATATGACAGGTGCATGTGTTGTTATGTTAAATGTGTGTGTGTGTGTGTGTGTGTGTGTGCGTGTGTGTGTGTGTGTGTGTGTGTGTGTGCGCGCGCGTGTGTGTGATTGTGTAAACTGGGATATTGAGAGGGATCAATTCATAGTAAAGGGGATTGAGAAGGTAGTCAAGGGCATACGATCATACTGAATAAAGGCTGTCAGCTGTAAATACAATGAGTTGTGTATGGAGAAGGTCAAACGTATACTTTTGTGTTCTTGTGTGTTAAACAGGAGAAACAAATTATCCTTCCAATTGTATGTTAAAATAAATAAACATCTTGTTGATTTGTATATGAAGATAAACACTGCTTTATGTGTGTACACAGTATTAAGCTAGAGCCAGCATATGGTCTCAACAGCTTAGCTTAGCATAAAGGTAACTAAAGCACACTTGGTGAGTACATCCCAGTGCAAATAAATTTACAAATCCTTCTATGGCAACAGCTTACTCTACCTCTGCTTAGCTTGGGATGGCAATGACATTTCTCACTTACCCTCTCACTGAAAGCACTTTGACTATTTGCGAGATGTCACAATCAAACCAGCCAATCAGAATCAGAGGAGGGCAGGCTATGGCACTGGCATTATGTAGGATTCTAAAAAAAAACAAAGAAAACAAAAAAAGATCTCTGCTATCTTCCAGATAAGTCTCAAAGCGGTAGGTCAACTACAGTCGAAAGAAGAACTCAATTCAAGAAAGGCTAATAAAACTACAGATTAATTATGATGAATTATTGTTATAAACCTTTTCTCTTTTAGGATGCTGTCACTCAGAAACAATGTGATGAGGACATGAGTCATGATTGTTTTGTATAAATATGACAGCTCTATTGACTTTCTATAAATCTTCTATCACTCACTATCCCATCTGTTAAAGAAAACTACTTCTATCTCCATTTCATAAAGCCTGTGTTTCCACAACTGATACACTGCATGCATGGTGAGTATTACATAAAGCGATGCACTGCATGAATCTTGTGAGCAGTGTTGTGAAGTTTTTGTTGCTCACAAATATTATTGTCTTATTTCATCAGGAACAAAAAGGAGAAGTTGATTATGATGTCATCTGGACTGGACGGCTTTTGTAATGCTGTTAAGAACCGATGCTGTTGTCTGTGATGGTCCTCTCATGCATTTTATCACTGCATTCGCAACCAATGGGTTGGTTGTTTAATACACATTCTGATTGTGTATTTGCATGTGCAATTATAGAAATATCCCCTTCATGTGGATATGATATACTGAAGTGTCAGCGTGCGTTGTGCTTTGCCATAGAAGTGACCCCAGGAAGAATCCCCTCAGCAGGCCTGACTAATTTGGCCATGAGCGTGGCATTAACTACACATTCCTTCCGAAGCGGCGTCTCTACTTCCCTCTCCCCGTCGACAGCAACACTTTAAATAAACTGAACAAAGAACTGTTAAGAGAGGCCACCACTTTCTGTCTGACCCTCACTCTGACCTCAGTAGATGTATTTCCCTTTCTTTTTCAGACTCTCTTTGAAAAATGTGACTGACCAGTGAATTGTCAAAGTTGCTAGTATGACAGGATGGAGGAAAAAGCAAAGAAAGTCCTGAGTTCATTTGATTCGGGGGTAGTGGGGCCTTCTTTATCCTCAGAAAATCACAGAAAAGTCAGTGAGCAAAGCCAGCCACCACTTGACAAGACTGAGAAAGTTTATATTCCCTCTCTTGCTACCCCTGTGTTGCTTTTTTATTCATATGAAGCTGTGGAGGGACAATGACAGTGCACCAGGGATCAAACCCTGCTACCCAGGAAGTTTTAATCATCATAGCACCACCAGCTTTTTTTCTCATCAGTTGTTTCCAGGCAACAGGTGAGGCAAGCTGCAGATATTTTGTGTGTGTGTGTGTGTGTGGGTGTGTGTGTGTGTGTGTGTGTGTGTGTGTGTGTGTGTGTGTGTGTGTGTGTGTGTGTGTGTGTGTGTGTGTGTGTGTGTGTATTTGTGTGTGTGGTATGTCAGGAGGGAAACGGGCGGTGCAGATCATTGTGTATATAAAAGAACCTTGGGGTTATTTTATTAATCTGCATGGGGAGTCTTTTCTTTTCCTCCCTGATAAAATCCTTTCTGCTCTTTCTTTCTTTTTAGCGATTGCCTGTCTGCCCTAGACTTTTGTCCCGTGACCATTCAGCTCTGCAGGGACCCGTGTCAGGCATCCTCCTCAAAGGGATCATGTGTGAGAGGAGGTGGGTTTTTGCTTGAGATAAATAGCACTATTGTAATTTTGGAAAGTCTGCATAGCTGTATCTATGAGAAAAATCTAGTTTGTCAAGTAAATATTACAAATCATTTTTTGTTGACTTTTTACAGCACATATGGTCCAGGAACAGCCCTCCAGAAACTTCAGAATTTCTTGTTACAAAAACTTGAAAGAAGGCAGATGGCCTGAGCTTTATTTTTCTAGTGAACAATTTCCTCTCAATCTAAGAGGTACTAATGGAAAGACCCTGAATTAAAACATGTGTGAAAGTACAATTCACTTCTTCTTTTCTCACCCATGCAGAAAAAAGTCAGAGAACCACATTGAAAAAAGAATTTGTCTTTTTATGAAGCAAATTAATGAAGACATTTTTCCACTCTGTGGAAAAAAATGAGACTCTTTCCCCTTCCAGTAAACGTCAGTGTTGGCCAAATCCGTTCTGCTAGAGTTACCAGTGGCTGATGTTAGGTAGTTGATTTCAGGATCTGTTGAGACAGTGTGGTTTCAACAGTCAACAAATAGCTTCTCAAATGTTCCAAACATTAAGACACTGAAGTGATGTCTCTTCCACCCCAAATTCACCACAAAATATCATGCTGGAGTACTTGGAGCAGATGAAGGATATCTTCACAATGTTGTCTCTCACCACATTGTTTTTAGTTGATTCAAAGATCTTTTTGCAGTGGAAGTATAATTTACAGAATGACAGAATTTTATATATAATTGCCTGCAGGAATGTCAGCCCCTTTGTGAGTTGTTATTTTATGTCGGCGCATTGATGGCTTCGTCAAATAAGTATGTGTACAGTTGCTGTTATTCAGGCATTTGGACATAAATCAAGGTTTGAGATATTGAAATTTTCACCTGATTATGTTGACAGGAGAAAGTGGTTTGTGTTACCGTAGGCTTGTTCTGTGGGATATACGGTGAGTACCAAATTTCAAAGCAATCTGTCCAACAGTTGCGTATCCAACAACAGAAATGATCCACATTACTGTGTCACAACTGTGATGTCGGCAGAATACCATACTTTATAAATAAATATGTGCAAAAGTTAGTGGTAACAGCAAAGTGGTGAGATATCTCAGTGTCAGCGATCTAATATCTGGAGAGCTACTGTAGCAGCACGGCTAAAAAAAACGCACATGGCCATTTAGTATGCAGAATACATGATGCTCTGGTGTTTGTTGTTTGTGTATTCCACAAGGGATGACACATTTATTAAAATGAGGGAAAAACATATGATCGGGGCCTCTATGTTTATTTCATCAGTTACTGTACCTGTCTAACGTCTCATTATGTTTAAATTTACTCATACATTATGGTGGTAACTAACTAAGGGGTAACAATGGGGTTAGATTCGTCTGAGTCTAGTGGACTCTTTGCACAGAAGCAATCCGTTTGTGTTTAAAAACCGGTCATATAAAAGTTCCCAGGACCTGTAAACCAGCAGGAGTGGGGGGCTGGTGTTTTTATAATTGATTCTAAAGCTCATTCCTGCTAATGACCAAACTAGGACTGTTTAGCCTCGGCTGTGTATATGTGCTCCAAATCTGACTGATGTGATCTGCAGCAGCTGTGGAAAACAAACTACGATATTAGCAGGCAAACAACAACAACAGTAAGTGTGAATGTGCTTCTTTCTGAGCCTGAAAATGTTCATCTGTTTATCATTTGGTTTGGAGTAAAGTTTGATGTCACGAACAAACTCAGGAAAAGTATTAATATGTCTGAGAAAAAAAAAGCATCTTATAATAAAAAAGCACCTTACATTCATTCATTCATTCATTGTCTATGGCTTTATCCGCTGTGGCGTGTCGCGGGGAGCTGGAGCCTATCCCAGCTGACGGAGGGTGTGAGGTGGGGAGAACATACAAACTCTGCACAGAGCCGGACTCCAACCCGGAACTGCCTTGTGCGGCGACAGCGCTACCAACTGCCCCACCGTGCTGCCCACACCTGACAATATTATTATTATTATTATTATTATTATTATTATTATTATTATTATTATTATTATTATTATTATTATTATTATTATTATTATTGTTATTATTATTATTATTATTATTGTTGTTGTTGTTGTTGTTGTTGTTGTTGTTGTTGTCAATATAGATATTTTTAAATATACTGTTTAAGTCCATTCTTATGTATATAATATCCACTCCAGTATGTATCTCATAAATACCTATAATTTATTTGTAAAGGGTATATATGATGGAAGAAAACAACCAACTAATAATAACAACATGGTTTCACATCAGTTAAAACACATTCATGACTTTATCCAGTTCAGTATCCAAAAGTCTAATAAAACGTCTTATGTAAATAATTTGGAAAATCGTTTCAAACCCACAGGCAGGCATCAGCGAGTAATTGTTTACAAACTGTTTTAAATTACATCAGCAATATGAACCACAGCAACAACAATTATTATTACCGTTATTATTATTAAGTAAAACTATGTCATCTGTGATGTTTCCCAGAATCCAAGCGCTCATAATCAGTGCCTGCTTTGGTGAAGCTGTTTTCATCCTCCTCAATGGTATCACTGAATAACTGGGAAACATACCTAAAATACATCCCAGCATTTACCCACAGGGAATCTGGGTGGACAGCTTTTATGTGCGGCGCATGTGAAGCACATGAAGCTAGTAAAACATGGCTGATCTGATCAAAAGAGAGGGGCGACTGACTATAGAGGCTGTTTATAGCCAGTGATAATGGCCTCCCTATAAAACCAATAGTGGGCTAATTACGCCAGAGATTTTGTGACATTGGACAGTTATTTTGTAAAACAGTGCGTGATGCAAGGCAAGGCTGATAGCACTATTTTCAAATCTCTTCTTCCCATAGTAAACCGTAGTTATACCAATAATGTCGTGAATGTAGCTCAGGGAGGGAGGAGTCAAGTGCACGACACTGAGTGGTAAAATCAGAAAACAAGGTTTATTCCAGGCAAGGTTCGGTACACAGGTAAGGCAGTCAATCCAGACAGAGGTATCCAAGGCGGGAGGCGAAAAGGTAAGGTCAATAAAACAAACAAGGCTCAAACATGAAAAGCTATGAAAAAACTATGACAAAAGGCTGGGACGTGAGCAGTGAACTACAACGAACTGGCGACGAGACAAGACACTAAAGGGGAAATATATGCAGGACTGATGGGGGGGGTGATTGGACACAAGTGCGGGAAACACAATCAGGGATCAGGTGCACGCAGACGGGGGAGGGGGCAGGGCAGACAGGAACCTGGAACAGAGACAGGGGTGAGTGATCACAAAATAAAACAGGAAGACAAGACATGAAACATAGGGAAGCAAATAAAACACTTAACAAAACAGGATCATGACAATTAATTCCTTATGGTAGTTATAAACATGACGTGGAAGGTTTGCAAACATCTTTGATTTGTCTCAGTGAAGTTTGTGTTTATTAACATGTTGTTGACTGCCTTGTCATGGGAAAATGTTGCTAAGAATCCAGCATTTACCTTGAGATACAAGCTGCTTGACCTATGAGTTTTTTGAGATACGAGCCATTGCTCTGTATATATTTTCATCCGACATACGAGGGGAAATCCGAGGTATGAGCCATGCTTCGGGACACCACAGGTAGTTGGTGGATGGCTAAAACATCAGCTGAGACCAGATCTTGTTCTCATTCGCCGAGTAAAGATGTAGCGTTTACATTTCTGTTCTTACTTCATAATTGTTTTTGTAACTTATATATAATTAATTAAACACAGGTAAAACATGCATGTCTATGGATTGACAAAAATGTTTTTTTCCCATAATTTAGAATGGCTTGTTTATTTATTTATAGAGATTATTTTTTCAGACATGTCATTAGAGCAGTCTTCACCTCCTTCATCTCATTTGCAAGATCAACAACATCCAAAACAATGGGCCGACGGGTAGATGCCATTTGGCTTGTGTAGTTGCCCTCCCTCAGAAACAACAAAACACCTCTCTCAGTACAATATGTTTTCAATTCAATTCAAACAATAAATACAATAAATTTATGGCACATTGTTGTCTCAAACCGTCTGTTCAGTCCCGATAGACGTATGTGTCTTCACACATCTTCATCAGTTCTTTTGGTGAATCTAAGTTGTTTAGTGACCTTCAGTAGCTCCCATGTTACTCACAGCACGGTCACATTGACATTCTTTGAAGGAACATTAAGATTTGTCAATTTTATTAATGATCAAAACAAGAAGTCTATCTTGCTGATGTTCTGACAGTTTGGGGCTTTGTTTTACTTGGCTGGAAGAGATGGAGAAAATTTGTTAGAGTTACGAAATGTTTGACTTACAAGCTCAGTCACGGAACAAATTAAACTTGTATCTCAACGTACTACTATATGTGACACATAGTACTAACTCCTTTTTTCGATTATTTAGTCTTCATTGATAGGACAGGTGAAGAAGGTGACGGGAACTGTGGGAGTGAGAGCCAACGAGAAGAAGTGCCCTAAAGGGCCACAGGTTTGATTGATTTTGATTAAACCACTGTTAGAGGACTCCATACATGGGTCTCATACTCTACCAAATGACATAAAATAGACATCATATCTTGACTTCTTCTTTTTCTTCTCCTTTTGGCTTTCCCCTTCAGGAGTCGCCACAGCAAATCAGTTGCCTCCATCTAACCCTGTCTTCTGCATCCTCTTCTCTCACTCCAACTACCTTCATGTCCTCTTTCACTACATCCATAAACCTCCTCTTTGGTCTTCCTCTCGCCTGGCGGTTCAAAACTCAGCATCCTTCTATCAATATATTCACTATCTCTCCTCTGGACATGTCCAAACCATCTCAGTTTGGCCTCTCTGACTTCATCTCCAAAACCTCTAACATGTGCTGTCCCTCTGATGTACTCATTCCTGATCCTATCCTTCCTGGTCACTCCCAGAGAGAACCTCACCATCAAATCTTGGCATTCTGTCAAAAATCTTTGTCATTTACAACAAGGCATGACAAAGTTTAGGTTCCAGAAAATGAGCTCATCTCCCTGGGTGTCAATAGATTTAATTTCTTTACTTACGCAACAGAGGCTGAGGCAGAAACAGTTAATGAGAATCCCATCGTAGCCGTGTCCAGATGTCACTGAGAGAGGCTTTTATTTTCCCAGAATGGTGAGAGCATGACAAAAATATTCCCTCAAATGTGAATAATTACTTACAATCTGAGGGTTTTAGTGTCTTATGGCACAGTTGATTTGAAAGTGTGAACATCGGTGTCTTAATCTTTGGGTTTGTGCCCCATGACAGGAGTCCTGATGTGTTTTAATGAGCTTGAGAGGTGAGATGAGGTTTCATTTGCTTTGATTGGACCCTGACTGGAAAAAAGATCCAAACAAACCTTGGCATAGACCATTCTCCCAATCAGTGAACCTTCATGTCCTCTGAGGAGCTTCCAACCAGGTCAAAGGTCGACATGTCTGGACATAGGCATGAAGGGGAAGGAGTGTTTTCTCTAGAAAGGGCTAATACAGCACAGACCTGGGTGTGCTGAAGGACTGTACTAGAATGGGCAGGTTTTTCTTGTTCTTGGATCATTTGTTTGGCAGTTGATATTCAGATATTCCATCCTTGATGGTGACTAAAACAAGTTGACTCTCATGGCTTAATCAGGATATAAACTCATAAACACACACACACCCCACAGACTGTTGTGGATATCACCAATCTTCCGAATAGATGAGTCATTGTCATTTCAGTGTGGAACTTGTAATTTTTAAATTGTCAGCAGGTGTGTGTGTGTGTGTGTGTGTGTGTGTGTGTGTGTGTGTGTGTGTCTGTGTCTGTGCGTGTGTTTGTATGTGTGTGTGTGCGTATGCAGGTGTATGTTTGCATGTGAAAAACCTCTTAAACCTAATATGAAAAGTGGTTAAAGAGACAGACATGCACATGGTGAGGCCTAACACAAATACTGCAGTGCATGGATATAATATCATACGTCATATGCAGCGTATAAACAACCTTATAGTCAATCATTTAAGCTGTTCTTTTGTAGTGTAGTAGCCGTAGGTAACACATTATAGTCATTGTATTTTAAACCAAACAGAATTTCTCCATCACATGAATCACTGCTTCTCTTTTCCACTCCACTCTCCACTTGCCATAACACTCTCTAAGCTCACCCTATAACTTTTCTTCAGACTAACCGCTGGTGAACAGTATTTGCTGCAGCGATCTATCATTTAATGAAAACATATCGCTGAATAAATCGCTGGCAGCAGCTGCAGCTGTGAGTGACTTACCTGATTGATGTGTTTGTGATGAGGTGTTAAATCATAGGTATTAGCCCATAATCACTTTTCCAAGACAAAGCTAACAGCTCAATTTCCTCCTGTTGTCATGTTGAATATGTTTCATTCGTGGAGATAAAAAAAATATTTTCTTTATCTATGAATTTATGGTCTTTATCCTTTTTGGCCTTCTTGTTATTTTCAAATAGGTTTAAATAAATTATTGTGGAATAATTTATGATTGGAAAACCATTTTTTGAAACCTTACCTGACAAAGCGACTTACCTGGCTGTCTAGAGAAAAGCTGCAGCACCCTTGTTGGATAATGTTGGATTGTAATGTATTATTTTAGTAGTGAAATGCCTGCATATTGGATTGCAGGAATTTAGAACACCAACCCATTTCAGACATTGATCCACCAAAAGTAGTTTCAACTTTAAAGTTTAGCTGTGTAAACTCTATCAATTCACAATTTCTGTCACAATGTTTAGTTCAAGTCACAGGCGAGGAATGGGGGGAAAGACTGGGAGACAGAAAAGAGGGCTGAGAAATACAAGTGGAATGTACGAAGAGGGTGGAGGGAAGATGAAATAACATGTGTCTCTAAATAAATCAAACACCCACAATATCATTCTGTGCCAAAGACAGTGATGACAACAAACGTAAGTCATGAAGCAAACGTCTTAAGTTTTGTTTTTACAGAGTAGAAATTTCAGAGAAAAGAACCCCTCAAAGCCTGAGCCCACTGGATAATCTGAGGCGAGACAAGCCATAAAGACAGATACTCTCTCCAGGTCTGCAGTATGGATTGTCTCCCAGCTATTTGATCAGAGGGTTTTAGTGCTGTAGTTAAGCAGTGGAGAGTTATAGAGTTATAGCTTCGTAGAGAAGTTTTTGCGTGAGAATGGAAAAAAATATAGCCCTGCTGAACCTGGTGTACGGCAGAGCTGGATCAGCTGGCATGAAACTCAAATGGGATTTAGGTCCATCTTTGTCTCTGGAGCTGCTCCCTCCATTCCGCAGTCATGTTTGTACCTATCTATCATTTACAACTGCATCATGATGACTCTGAAGAGGAATATTAGCTAATAAATCTGACCTGGAACACCTTACAGCTATACAAACAGGCTTGTGTGCTCATACACAAGAACACACACACAGAGATTCTACACACTCCTGGAAGAAAACCCGTTGTAGTAAATGTGAATTGAGTTGTAAAGCAGCCACACATCCCAGTGGTGTTTTCATCAACAACTGAGTAAACAAACATGTCAAACCAAGTTGAGTTAGTGGATAACAGGTGTCGACAGCCTTGGGAAAACAACAAAGGGAATTTATTTAGGTGAACAATATAGATGATGCATGCAATAACACAAATACACATGATTTAAATGGTAGCTGTGAATCTATGTTGACAAGTTTTATATTTATCTGATTTTAAAGCCAGAGACTTGAATACCCTCAAATGTGTCAAATGAAAGACCGGCGTCATTAAGGCAGTATGCTGGGTTTTCTGTGATTAAGAAGCTGATCCTACATGCTGTGATTTTTTATGTGGAAAAGTAACTGGAGGGAATCTTGTGCTCATTTCAGCATTCCTATTACTTTGTTCAGTTCATCTAATCGCGTTGCTTGTTATGCAAATGATTCTTTCAGCAGCCTTTTCACTTCACGCTCTGCATGTACTGTACGTTTGAGAGGAGACAACTTGTTTAAACTGGATCTAGCAAAAGCGCAGCAAACAAACAGGATGCGCCGAACATGCAAGTCAGTTACACAAAGACACAAACAAAAACATGAGAAGATTTATGGAAATGGTTGCTATTGTTATGCCGTAACTCATACTGTTTTGCAGAATAGTAAAGGAATCCGGATGGATGATAATTAGCAGATGTTGAACACATTTCTAACAAAACAGTAACATCATCCACCGAAGCGTGACTGGAACTAATAAATTAATTCTGTTGAATCAATTCCAAAATATTGAATTTAGAAGTGTTATTTGTTACTACCCAGTTCCACAGAAGTTGGGATACTGTGTGAAATATAAATAAACACAGAATGTGATGATTTTCAAAACACTGACATGCCACATTTATTGAACTTTAAAAAAAAAAAAAAAATTGGGACAACAATTACTGTAGCCGTTCCCTATTTCACTACCTCATTTTAAGGCTTGTTAGCATCACTGTAGACATGTTGACGTTTGTTTATCCCAAATACAACTATCTGAGTCAAGCATTGTTTGCTAATGCTCAACTGTTTTAAATAATGTTAGTTTACCAACTAAAATAATTGCATTTGTTGTACCACTTATTTGCATTAACTGTTCAATTACAGTGTTTTATCTATTTACGTCATGTGTGGGGTATTGTGAAAAGTAAGTCTTCAGATGTGAAACTATATTACTATTAATAATACATAGTAGTAGTACTAATTCTGCTGGAGCTTCTTCTATTTTTCTATTTCCACTACAGGTACATTAGCTACTAATAATATTAGCAATATTATGATAGTTCTGACTAATGTGTGTGTGTGTGTGTATGTGTGTGTGTGTGTGTGTGTGTGTGTGTGTGTGTGTTTAAAAGTATAATTTTAATTAGTTTGGAATGAGATTGCCCTCGGGGTGCAATGGGATTCTTCATTCTTAGGACTTATAAACACCTCAGCATGGGGCGACAAGTGTGTGCGTGTGTGTGTGTGTGTGTGTGTGCGCGCACGTACACTTGTATGTATTGGTGCACTCCATTTGCCCTGTACATGCCCTGAAACAAACATGCACACCACAGACACACAAACAAGAACACACATGTATATACACACATTTTATGAGGCATCTCCAAAAACAAATAAACTCCACAATCCCACAAAGCACTGGGACACACATTCTCCAGCACAAGCATGCACTTTCTCTCCTGCAGCTCTTGTATCTCTCTGTTGATCTCTATCACTCCCTGCCACACAACCACATAGAGACTAAGAGAATGAAAAATTAATGATGGAATAATGAAGTAATTTATTAGACAATCAGAAAAAATAAAGATTAGTGAATAGAAAGTTTAATACGACACCTTTTCCCCTCCCCCTACCTCGTCAATGACGATGCTGAGACACTCTCCATTAATCTCCTCCCTTCATCTCTTGTCACCCTCCTCTCCTCTCTCATCCCACTCTCCCATCTTTCTCTCAGAGTCACGGCTCATTGGAAGACAAACATCCTGACCCGCCGCACACCCCCACTCCCCCCGCTCCCCAGCCCATCTATAAACTATGCCTCCCTCTATCCCTCCCTCTTATCCCTTCATCCTCACCTCCCTTGCAGCTTAGCTTGTAACCATATCCTACCTGCAGCGTATTCTTTACATGCATTCATCAACGTCAGCCATTTAGACAATCTCTCAAAGGGCAAGAAAAAACAAAACACAGCATTAAATTAGCAGCAGAGGGGGGGGTGTTGTGTGGTTGCTTGTGGGATGTAAGAAAAAAGGTGTCCTGGTGAGAAGGCATGCTTGGAATCAGTAGTATGGCCCCTTGCTGAGTTTGGGAAACACTGATTCGGGACACCTCAGTGTTATCTAGGAAGAGGATCCATAAGTTGAACACAAATTATTTAATCAAATAATTAAAAAAAAATTTTTTTTAGGATACCACAGGTCAGAGGAACAGAAAGAGATGTGCATTGATATTATTAAGCATCTACAATGACACAGATATCTTTTTTCTTTTTTTCCACAAATCTATGAGATCACATGGCAAGGAATTAGAAAGTTCTTTTTGAAGCCTTGCCATTCACTAGAATTAGCATTGTTTCTTTAAAATCGGATGCACGTCAAAGGAGTTTAAAATCCCAATTGATTGACATTAAATTTTTAATGAGAAACTACACGTGTTCTTTTCTCACATCTCGAAAATGCTAATGCAACTAGATTTCAGTGAGATTCTTGTGCCAGAGGAAGCAACGGATGTATTCGTCTAAAAAGTTCAAATGTTTACCGTTGCATTAACTTCTATTAACACTAATAAACAGACTAATGCTTAACTAAAAGGTTAAAATGATCGCTTTTATTTTAACAAGTATTAATGGTAGTATGATAACTATGCACATATATAAAATCAAACAAAAGTTCTATTTTATCCACTTGAAAATACAGAAGTCATCTGAACTTTCATTTACATGCATGAAGGAGTGTCAGTGAAAATTCAGTCTGGCTGCATCTTCAGAGAAAGACTGAGGGGGAAAAAAAGGAAGAGGTGAAAGAGTTCATCCTCTAATCTATCTTAATGCAGGTGACTATTTTCTTGTACAATTATTTTTAATATTCAGTTTGGGTTTCAGATTGTTGAGGTTGATTTAAGTTGCTGTTGGCAGACATAAGACTAACAGGATCTCTCTCAAGTGTGATGCCGCTATCAGCCAACCACCATGCAGCTCTGCTTCCTGAATTAGTTCCACATTAAGGAAGCAGGGCACATCACCAGGAGGGATCCTCCATGCTGGCTGATTCTCGCTCTGTATAGAAATGACAATCAAACTGGAGGAGATAACGCAGAAGAAATGCTCACCTGAACTTTGTGTTTGGGTGCATCCTAAAGCAGTTTCTTGGTCTGTTTTTCAGTGCTGCAGATAGACCGGTGAACTTGAAGCTGGATGGTGGAAAATGTAAGCAAGAGATAGGCAGAGAAGCCAGGGGATGGTAAGGATCAGACGGATATTAAACAGCATTAGGTAGATGGTCTGCATACTTTGTCTGGAGGTGGTTTAGTCTAACAGTGCAATCCTGTTGGAATTACTTTCCTCCTCTGTGATTGAAAGCAGTCATTTTCTTACCAGTAGGATAATTGCTTGATAATTAAATCAAACAAGATGTTTGTTCATTCATGCGGGATTTTCTAAAACATCTTATCCCTCTCAAGGAAAGAATGACTTGAATAACTTACAATATAGAAATAATAAAAGAGGCCCCCCTTTGGTGAAAATATTACATTTACTCATTACTTTTACTCATCTTTTCAAGAAAAAAAATGCTTACTGATAATATGCAGTTAAAGTTGAATATACCTCACAGGAAAGATTTCTGAATGAAAAAGAACAGCCAATGTATTCTGGAGTTCAGGTTTATGGAAACATAAATATTGTAAAGTAAAATCTTTTTCATCATATTACTAGTTGAAATGGAAAAACTAACAATGACTCAAATCTGTTCTTTAATGAGCAAAGCAAAGACAGGGATTCAGTGAAGTCAGTGTGGAAGCTGGAAATATCTTTCCAAACATCATGTGGAAGAATGAATGGTCGACAGACAAAATTTGTGGTCTGAGATGTAGATATAAAGTCTTTAAACTGTCCGGCAAAAATCATGTAGTAGGCCCGTTCATGCCAACGCTTAAAGTTTGACCAATGAGAGAAAAGAATCTCTAGAATACAGAATTGAAGGAGACCACTGGGGTTGTGAGTTTCATTGCAGCATAAAATTTTATTTAACTTCTTCTGTCATAGAGTGTGGAAAGTGATTTTTCATTTTGATGAGACTGCCATGTTTAATTTAAAATCCAGACCTAAATACAGGGAAAAAAGAGCGAGGACAGAGGAGTGCAAATCCATGATTTAATAACCAAAATCAAATTTAACATGAGATCAGATAACCTCCCCCACCTCCCAAATTGTGATGACAAAACTGACAATGAAGTCCAAAATTAGAAGAAGAAAGAAGTAATTCCAGTAAAATTCCAGTATAAATAATGGTAGAAGAAAGTAATATCTAGAAGCATAGCAAAACATAAAACCAAAAGCAGACCAACTATCAATGAATAGTGGAATCACACAGACTAAATACACTGAGTGATGAGACGATGACAGAAGAGGTGGCACAGAATCAGGGTCAGGTGGAAATAATCAGAACCTCACAAAGGAGGGGAAAAATCAGAGAGGAAAACTACGAGGAGAAAGCACAAGAAGGCTGCAACAATTAACTAACACACAGGGAAGACTTGGGCACAGAAGGAAAGAGAATGATCCAAACTACAAATAACAACAAACAAAAACCAGTTGAGTAAGGAACCGTTAAAGCAAATTATTTTCAAATTATTGGGCCAAAAAATTAAATAATTTTTTTATTACATTTTTTAAAAAACATCAGAATATCTGTTTTGCTGTTTAAATAATAATAATAATAATACTAATAATACTAATAATACTAATAATAGTAATAATAATTAATATTAATATTAATATTAATATTAATATTAATATTAATATTAATATTAATATTAATATTAATATTAATATTAATATTAATATTAATATTAATATATTAAATACTTCAGATGAAACTTGTAAATGTATTGTCTGGTCACTCCTGATGTCCAGACAATGTATAAAAGGTGCTATTGCCTGTTTTTTGTTTTTGCTTTTTTTAATAGGTTAGTTGTGGACGTGTGATGTGTGTTACTGGAGGATACCACTAGAGGACTCATCGTAGTGCTCAGCTTGTTCAGAAATAACTATATTTTATTTGGTTTATGATCATTAACCTCTTCACCATTGTTAAAATATGGAAAAGGACAGAAGGCATCTACCAACACCACAAACACATCCTTCCTCAGATATACTTAACCCTTCCTGCAGGATGAGTAAGCACAGTGAACAAGACTGTGAGAATGCGTTTGGCTGTATCCTGTGTCAGTGGACAAGAGCAGCGCCCATCTCTGGAATAAAATGATGCTATCGGTGTCCACGTGCTGCAAATCACATGCCAGGAAAGTCCCAGAAATATGTTTTGCACTGTTTATGTTTAAACCCTCTGGTGCGACTGTAAATACAAAGATGTCTGCCATCAAAATATTACCTTTTCTTGCAGTGTGTTCAGTTGTAGTCAATAATTTCAACACACACATTTCTTTTTTTAAATTACGAAATACATTTCATTTCCTTTCAATGTTTTAAATAAATGCCACAAATAAATAAAGCAGCAAAAGCAAACAAGGGAGATTATTCCACTCCCATTCAGGAAATGGTTTACATGCAGAAAATGTAAAATGATTTCAAAGAAAGCCCTGAGCACTTTTTGTGTACCAGCTAACACTTGAATCAGTCTAGCACATGCTTGACTGGTGATCTGGAGGACTCCACTTTGACTGATGGAGAGAGAGAATGGATTAGAGAAGAGAAACAGAGAGCAAGAAGGGGTCGGAGGTACATTTGGCCTCTCCTGCCTGTTTGTGTCCAGTCAGTGTTGAAAGACTATCCTTTCATCTCTTTTCATGTACTGGTGTCTGTCGTCACACAAATGGAAGCTCGCAAATCTTTATCTTGTGGAGATTTACAGAGAATTATGAGGAGGCCCAGCGTTCCCAGTGTTTAAGTGGTCTGACTGATATGGGCATCAGAGATCTCTGTGTGGAGACGTGTGTAGAGGAACTCGTCAGTGATAAAGTCATAGCAACAAGCTAATGTTGAGCAGCAAATTGGATTTCAGATAAAGTTGTGTACGGCAGTGATGTGTACAAACATATTGTACATGTTGTAATTCTGATGACATATAAACTGCTCTGTGTGTTACAAACGTCTCAAATATACACTGAAATGTCTCCAAAAACTGTCATGCATACTTTGTTAGTATCCTCACCACAGTATTTAAAATATTATAAAAATAAAAATTATATATATATTCATTCATTTTCCAACCCGCTTAATCCGCTAACGCAGGTCGCGGGGTAGCCAGTGCCTATCCTGGCAGTCTCAGGGCGTGAGGCGGGGGACACTCCGGGCACGACGCCAGTGTACCGCGGAGCCACACAGAAACAAACAATCATTCACACACACACTCACTCCTATGGTCAATTTGGGACCGGCCAATTAACCTGAAGCGCATGCTTTTGGAGGTGGGAGGAAGCCGGAGAACCCGGAGAGAACCCACGCAGACACGGGGAGAGCATGCGAACTCCGCACAGAGCGGGACTCGAACCCGGGTCCGCCGTGGTGTGAGGCAGCAGCGCTAACCACTATATATATATATATATATATATATATATATATATATATATATATATATAAACTCCAAATGAATCTTGTAAATGCAAAAAATATTCCCACATTAATTTGTTTTCAAATATTATGTACAAATCCTGTATGAAATAGTATTAAAAGTATTTTATTTGATATTATATTGTGCTCTAGGTAGTTAATTAAATTTGTATTTGTCACTTTTTCAGTATTTACATGTTCATAATAGACAACAATTATGATAATCACCTTTAAACCACACAAAATGAATTTAATTTTATTCTGATCAATAAAACAATATTTTTCAACACTATTTCATAGGCTTGTCAAATTGATATTGTATTCATGTTTTTTATTATATAATTGCAGATTCACTGTCCAGGGTGCTGAATTATGTTAATAGACATGCTGTATGTCAGATAGAGACCAATACTTGACATTATATTACATAGCCATGAAAGACACTTCGTGTATTAGAAGTAGATTGTGGTTAACCTATAATGTGCATCATCTTGTGATGTGACACATTTGTAGCTGATACTTCAAAACTACAACCACTGTATATCTTTAAGCTTAAAGTAGACTTTTCAACTTGTTTTCTTAAACATCAGAACGAGTTTGTGGCTACTTAAACAAACATCAATTTTCTGTTGATGGTCCTGCAGCTCACGTATTTCATTAGAGAAACACGTGCTATCAAGAAGAAATGTTTCAAAAAAAGCTGCACGTCATCATTGCTTCCTAAACCTGTATGTGTGCATATCTGCACGACTCCTCACTCACCCTATAAAATCTGCACATACAGTTGGATGCATTGTTCTGGAAGATTATCCTTATCAGTTGAAGATAAGCTAGACTACAGATAAGAGAGAGGTAGCAGCCCCGCTGCAGGTTGTGGTCCAGCTACAGAGAAATGTACACTAAGTGCAGTCACCATGAAAGTTTTGCACACAGTTCTGGTGGCTGTTGGAGGATCTGCTTCCAGGTGGAGATGAGATCTGTGAGAGTGTATCTGTGTCTGATGGCTGTGTATTTGTGTATGCAAGCACGCCTCTGTGAAGTCACATGTTTGATTACTTGCCATGCTGGACTTTTTACTTTAAGTTTAATGTTGGAAAAATGGTAAAATACTAAAATGTTTGGAACTTTGTTTTTAGTACAACATCCATTTAAATGCTTTATAAAATATGTCTAAACTATACCATAATTAATCCACTGAAATTTTTAAATGTTGGATTTTTAAAGATACTTTGAATCGTTATACAGTTCAAGACCTTGAAATAATGACAGAAATGCAAACTATGTCGCTGGACAGGAAGTAACATCTATTGAATCATCACATCTAGACAGTGATGGCCTCTCACTATGCACCTCAGTGACTCACTGACAGACAGAATCAGACAGAAACAGTGACAAAGAGGGAAGAACTGATGGAGAACCAGATGGCTGTTCTTTGATATCATCCGTACTGATGAGGCCAGAAAGCACAGCACAGCCCTGATAGCCAGACAGTACTAACTCGAAGCACCACATTGATCTGGTTTGAGTTTCCTCAAATCTTTAAATCTCCAGCATGCTTAGAATCCTCCAGTAAACAAATGCATGCATACATACTAGGGTTGAGCCAGGTACCCGTTTCAGACGAGTATCCAGTACAGATAAAGCATTTGTGAAGAGTACGAGCCCCTCCCTACAGAAACACATCACTGGTTTTCTTCAGCTTGCCTTTATTTCAATCTATTTAAGGTTATTTGGTGATCTTGTTTCTTTTTTTTTCATTGACTGTTGTACGTACGTGGTGCATACGACCAGACAGACCTGAAAAATGCTCGTGTTGCATCGGTCACCGCCTCCACTCCAGTGTTTTTTAAATTTTTTTTATCTGCTTGCTATTAGTTTGACACTTTCTCATTTCAGTTCAACTTAATAATTTTATGTACCGTATAGATGTTTTAACTGTGACATAGTGCGGCGCGCGCACACACACACACACACACACACACACACACACACACACACACACACACACACACACACACACACACACACACACACACACACACACACACACACACACACACACACACACACACACACGTCCTCTCTCTACCTATCTCTATTTTTCTCTCTTTTAAAATTTAAAAGAAAAAAGAAGAAAAATAATTATAAAGCTGTGTTGAGTATGACAATTTTTGTTCATGCATACTTTGTAGTTCATAATTTCCTACTGTATGCGTTATATTCATTAATGCACTTCATGCTCTGAGTTCATAAAAAACATGTTCCGTAAATTGTTCTTTTACTTTAGTGATCAAAAACATTGGTTTGAATCTCAATTTTGAGGCTTCTGTACATAGTTTTAAAATAAACAATAAATATAGCAACTTCTAATCAATCCATAACAATTTCATACTTAAAATAATGTACTGATTTAAGCCCCGTCTGTTTTTTTTGTGTGTGTGTGTGTGTGTGTGTGTGTGTGTGTGTGTGTGTGTGTGTGTGTGTGTGTGTGTGTGTGTGTGTGTGTGTGTGTGTGTGTGTGTGTGTGTGTGTGTGTGTGTGTCTGGCTCTAATTGGTGGTTTAGTTCCAGGCATTGTGGTTTCTTGAATATGAAAGAAGCAGCACTAGATGGAGCTATAGAAGTAAATTTTTTTTATTTTAAATTTATTTTATTTTATCTCATATGTGTTCATAGTAACAGTTTTAGACATGTGGCTGAGATTTCTGCAGCCTCAATACATGCACATTTGTTCAGTACAAATTCTGACCCCCATTTTTTCCCTTAATTCCAATACAGATTTTCATCTGGTCATATCGAAATCTGTGGCAAACATGGGTAGCAAAACGACTAACACTAATGAGTTGAAAAAAGGTTCCAGATGGAAGTTTAGATAAAACAGAGTTGTGTGCACATTCTGCAATGATGAACTGTCTTTTCAATGAAGCACAACAAATCCGAAGTATCTTATGGCACAACACCTCTTTGCTGATGGGAACAGAGATACTGGTGCTTAGACAGGTCCAAGCCGTGTGAATCAAACTGCATTGTCAACCAGGGTGTGATTGTGAACTTAGCAACAGCTTCACCACCTGATGCAACTTCTAAAATGATCACCTCAGACTGCATGTCCATTATATAATGTCAGAACCTGCACAAATCATTATATGGACATATAGAAGAGGTAAAGAATGCTGACCTGTTGTCACAAGAAACATGTATCACACTGATTTGAGAACTGAGACTTGTGCATTAGCTACCATAATTTCCTCACTGCAAGTCAAATCACAACACTCAGCCTATGCAGCTTATCTGTGGTACATAATGTACATCATGTCTTCTTTACATATTTTTTCCCCCGATTTTGAAAGATGTCAAATTCATTTATCCCTTTTATCTGCTGAAGCATAGCATTACCTTTTACAGCCTCTGGCAATGCATTAAACAAGTCAATATTTGGGCACGTCTCCAAAGAACTTGAAGTTTACGTAGTTTTAATATTTGATTGATCTGGAAAATGATGCTGTGTTCTTATGCCAGCCAACCAGTCATCCAAGCCCAGATTTAAGATCCCCCCCCCCCTTTTCTCTAAAATTGTAAGCAGGTGTTTGTTCCAGCTTTTCTCTTCCCCTGCTCACCCCCATGCCCCTTTTGAACCAACCGCTCATTCTATGCATGTAACCTCTGTGTGCCAAAACCTCCCTGATTTAAACAAATTTACAAAACTAAGTTATTATTATGTTGACTTGATTACACACAAACAGGAAAATAGATTTATATCCCTTTCAATATCTCAGCACTTGCTCTAAAATAGTCACATTTATATAATTACAGTCATATTATTTCAAACCAAGTAAAACAGAGGAGAAAAGATGTGAGCAGAGAAATGTGGAATTTGATGATCAGCCAAGATGCGATGCAGTTCACTTATGCTGCAAGTGAAGGAAGCGGTTCAGAGAGTTTACTTTGAAAGATGCCTAAAGAGGCTAAAAAAGCTTTACATAGTTACTAGTGTCCAGCAAAGCATTCTTTTATTTATTTGAGCGAGTTAGACACACTGAATTAACACATTTTCCACATAAACACATGAAGCAAAACAGTTAAGGAAAAAAGGAACCCTGTGGTAATGAGTTAATTTAAAGGATGACAGTTAACACTTAATAAAAATGGTAAATGTATAATAGCATAAAAAGAGACGATTGACAAATTAATGAAGGCTATAGAATAGCAGATACTTATTTCATATCTTAGCTGCATATCTCATGTTAAATAAGCACATTTAACTTATTTTATTGTTTTACTCATATTTTACTTATATTTTGTATTACAGGCAAATGTTGTTGTTTTTTTAATGTCAATGATGCTTTTGTGTTGCAAGCGTAGCAAAGTAGAACAGCCCTGCAACTTTCATGAGCACTGTGGAAAACACAAAATGCTCTCTGTTCAGCTTTGTTAACAAAATGAAAACAGAACAGTGGTGCCATGACTCAGGGGACATGTCAGATTAGATAGCAGATGATAACTTCAAATGAGTGATCCCAGTCGAAATGTCTGTTGTAGTACTTTAAAGTTTCACTCCAGTCCCTCCTGTCCTGTCTGCAATTTCTCTGTCCCCCCTCGACTGTACCCCGAATTCAAATGAGTATTCTTTGCAAATAGACTTCATTTCCTGACTTCCTTAGAGAAACCCACTGTCATGTTCTGGGGTTTCACATCTTTACCTCATAATTCTATATCTCCTCATTCACCCAACCTCTTCTTTCATCTACTTCTCCCTTGGATATGGAGATGCCTGTTGTCTCTATTCACTCCCAGCAGGATGAGATGGATGGACCACATAAGTGGTCTCATTCTTTCCAGCTATAAAACACACCCGTCAGCCTTCTACTCATTTATTAAGATGAGATAATGGCAAGAAGGAGTCTAAGTGCCCAATTGCTAAGTTACTGCTGCTGCTTCCAGTGATTAAATAGCATTTAGGAAGTTCATCTCCTCCCCCTAAATGTCATTCTGCATTTAACAGCAGAGGCCATCAGGATGTTTGTGTGTCTTAGTATCACGCTCAGTAATCATTCTTGGTTGAATGTATCTATCTGTCTATCTATCTATCTATCTATCTATCTATCTATCTATCTATCTATCTATCTATCTATCTATCTATCTATCTATCTATCTATCTATCTATCTATCTATCTATCTATCTATCTATCTATCTATCTATCTATCCATCCATCCATCCATCCATCCATCCATCCATCCATCCATCCATCCATCCATCCATCCATCCATCCATCCATCCATCCATCCATCCATCCATCCATCCATCCATCCATCCATCCATCCATCCATCCATCCATCCATCCATCCATCCATCCATCTAAAAAAACATGGAAATAATAAAATCATGTGGGAAATCACTGGTAGACCCAGAACTGTGTGTCTAGGGCTACAAAAGGTTCACATTTCACACAGAGTACATGTTCAACATCCATACATATAACTACAAATATCATGTGACATACAAGATACACTCTGGCCAAGTCAACAGTTCATCACAGGACCACGTAACAAGAAAATCTGAACCCACAACTTTCTCCCTACACAGTTGGGTCAAAATATGAACTACTGATTCAGAAGAAACGCGCACAGAATTTTATAGTAAATGTCTCAGGTACTGATTGTATTTCTTGCTGTCAAAGTGCTAAGTTATTGTCTCTAAAGTTTTTATGTGGAGTTTTATCCACATTTTGATGTGTCTATTTGAAATCTGTTGCAGACTGAGCCTATTGTGAAACCAGATACTAGATTTACAAGACTCTCATTGGTATTGATTTCACAAATTAATGCTCAAACCCAATCTGCCATTTCATTTTATTTACTATAAATGATAATTAGATGCTACTCAAGCCTGGAATTTGAACATTCTTCATTTCTTCACAGAATAAGCACAGCTATTTAGAAATGAACAGACATTTGTATAAAACGCATCAGTGATAATAGTTATTTATTGTCATGCATCTACTGAGACCCTTATCCACACATGTCTTGGAAAAGAGCACAACATAATTATTGTCTTTCTTTTTTCCATCTTCAGTACGTGGTTTTCATTTGCTTGCCTGGTCTCCAGTCATTGCACCACAGAATTCCAACAAAACAATTTATGGATTTTATTAGATTTCTATGGATGTGTGTTCATAGCATTGTTGGAAAACCGGCAATTTCCAGGATGAATGCACAACACACACAAACTTGCACATGTATGACTTCCATCTGCCTCAGCTTTCAGAGCTATCAAGGCCAGCAGCAGCTCAGACTAATTAGGGCTCAGTCCCCTCAGCTTCATGCAGGGTAAATGTATCTACAGCTTTCTCTTTCTGAACATGGAATTCAGACTGACAGGTCTCTTCCAAGCTCTGCCAGGAGGAATATCTGCATTTTAACCACCTCTTCAAAAATGTGAAACACAAAAAGAAACACACATATTTCTTCTGTTTTCGGATTAGGCCTACCATGTGTTTGGCAATTTTCCTGTTGACTGAAAGCTTTGTTGGTCTCATTCTTCCAGAGTTCAACTTGTCTTCTTCTGCAGCAATTAGCTGTGGTGCTAAGCCCTTTGCACTTCAACTTTTTTTGTCTCCTTAATTGGGTGTCTTTTGATGATGCAGTAGTAAAACTGAAACAACCAGTGAGTGGGACTTATCATGACCTCATTTCTGAGGTTGCAGTTTATAACCAATTCTTCACCACATCCTTGCTTAGGCAGCATGAGGAAAAGCTACACTGCAAAGTGAAAACGAAACACTTCAGAAATGTGGAAGGCTTTTGAAAATGAAAATTTCTGAAGAAAAAACTTTAAAAACGTTAAAAATAGATGATTGTGCCTGCTTATTTATGAAAATAACTAAATGACTGCCTATCCTCAAGTTCACAATTTTTTATCAACAGACAGATCAACACATGGATTTAGATTTGATCACAAGAGGATAATCATTGCACACAAACACACATTAGGGGCTAACTTGACATGGCTGTAACGTAAGCACCTGTTTCATAAAAATGTTCTGCCCAGTCTCCAGACAGTGATGGGTCAGATGTGACAGTATTTCTGCACGTGCTGCCTTTAATCTGCTCGAAATGGACGGGTAAGTATCCTCACTGCCACAGCAAAGGATGTAAATCTGTGATCTAGTAGCATGAGGTAACATACAGTGAGTTGGATCATAAAGACGGGTGTGTCCAGTGAACTCTTTAGTTATTTTAATTTAAATGTAATCAAGAACACTCAGTTCACTTTGATCAGTATGCAAAAAATCTCAATGTCATGTCAAATAGGAGGCTGAAGCATGGTAACATTGCTCAGTATTCTGAGCCAACTTGGCCGCCATCCTGTTAAAACACAATTGCTGACACATGTAAAGGTTTAGAGGCCTTAAAATCACTTCCTCCTTCAGAGTTATGCCATTTAGCTTTGAGTGTCCAGGAGATGCATTTTCAAGATATCTCTGTCTAACACCACAGATAATCTGGTACACTTTACAGTAAATTATCGTCTCTCTTTCAGTCATTCCAATGTTTCCCTAAAATCTGCATCTTCTGCATTGCCTCTGAAGATATGGAACTATTGCTGGGGATACTGATCACTTTGATAAGGGAAGTCTTTGCGCCAATGTGGATTTTTAATCTCCAAACATACAATATGATTATAAATAAACTGGATTGTCTGAGTGAGCCGGAGCAGTTTGCAGCCTGTGCTATCTGGGACATATTGTACCCCGACTGCAACACTTCTTCAAAGGGTAAACTTCTTCTCTCAGACATTATATCAGTTTGCATTTGTTTGACATAGCAATCGGAGCTCACTGTATAACTAGTCTCAAAGGTTTATATACAATAGACTTGTAAGGGAAATGGATTGTGTGGAGTTTCCTATTTTAGAGTGGAGACCTTTTTGCACACATGCTATTGGCATTGGCTACTCTGAGAGCAGACGTAGGTTGCTCCAGTCAATCTATGTGTTTCTTTTTTCTCTCAGTCCTCCAATTGGTCAGAAGACTGTCAAGTTAAACTACTACAAAATAGATTACTGAGGAAAGTAGATCCCGGAAAAGGACAAAGAAACCACTGAGACAACAGAGCAGAGATGTGAAATAACTAGGATGCATTAGAAGATTGACACGTTTATAGACAAGCTGTATTTGTTGGACAAAGAAATCTGTATTTCAGAAACTGTATTTTGGAAATCTGTATTTCAGTGACCCCTCTCTGGTGATGGTAGGGGACACTGGTGAAGTTGTGGAGACAATAGTACAGTCCAGCTAAAGTGGATTGCACAGACCGCAGAGAGACAGACTTGAGGCTCAGCTAAGCAAAGCAGGCTAGCACTAACTGCAGGTCCCAAGCAGGAGAAGATCGGATCACTTCAGACTGATATAAAAGTCTCAATTGAGTCACCACAACCACTAAGGTAATTTTTTTTCATATTATAGTGTAAAACCAGCAACACACTGTTCATTCAGATCATTACAATTCAGGTATACTGTATATTTAGTCTTTTCTTGCCTTGCACATGGCAAAAAAGACCAACCTAATACCAGCAGAATTTTCCTCAAAAATACTACAAAATTATAATAAACACTGTTGTGAGATGTTTTCCAATGACTTACTTGAGGTCATGAAGAAATAAGGAATAAGAAGCAACATTCAAATACTGAAATGCACATATGACAAATCAGCATGTTCAGCACTTACCTAACCATGACCATTTCTCCAAGAACATCTGCTGATTGTCTACGGAATTCTTCTCACTACAAAAACTGAAGTTACCTTTCTCAGATGGACTGGATGCAGATTTTTTAAAAACCGTGTAAGAAAGGTTTGAAATATTTGACATAAATATGTCAAAACAATCAACAAAAGGAAAATGATATTATTTCTGCCCTCAAATGAAAGTGGGATGTTGGTCATTAGTAAGATGTTTAGGTGACAGACATCTTCATCTTGAGATGCATTGAGTGGTTTGATATAAGTATTTACTGACACCATACTTATTCATTCAGTATGTTTGAAACCTGCTTGAGCTCTGTAATGAGGAGATAAGAATGTGAGAAGTTGTTTGTTAGACCAGCTAGATGATGCTCATTGAGAAACTACTCAACTATTTTGCAGAGATTGCTTCCAGATAATTCCAGAATCCCAAACTCTACCTCTCCACTTTGTTTAATTTTGTGGAGGGAAGTTCTTGGGTTTTTTCCCCCTGGCTTTCATAACTCAAGAAAACTGACTGATTTTTGGATCAGTGCAAATTTTCCTAAAAGTACTTTTCCCATCTCATCTGTCTTGTTATTTTATTTCCTTAACGTACACAATGAAGAGACTGTGAAGTTCTGACATAGTATTTAATCCTGTGTGTTTCACAAGTCCATGCAAGGGTCTGTTTTGTAGCAAAAACGTCAGCCTCACGATTCTATTCTCACCTCTAGCATCTTAAACCAGCAGTTTTCTGAGTTTGAAAAGTATAAATACTTCTCTTTCTTTGTTGACTAGACCTCATAAAAACAACATTCACACATAACAACATCAGTATAACAGCCACAATAATTATAGCAGTAATAATAACAGTAATTGAGGATTTATGAACAGTTATTAATGTGCTGTGATCTTGACAAGTGCATAAATTACCAAAGATTCTTATCAATAAGAAGAAAATTATAATTTTTTTTTATTATAAGGTTTTATTAGTTCACTCTCAATAAGAAACTATTCTAGCGTTTAATTGGTTATGTCTGGTTCCTATCAGGGATAATTCAATTAAGTACAAACTATGATTTTTCTTAACATTTATGATAAACAGCTCTTTGGTCTGAGAGACCAGCCAAAACCTTCAAATAAAAACAAGAAATAGAAAAATAAAACACTTGGCAGGATGTTTTTTTTGCTATATTTGATTCCTTTAGTGATATGGTATGTTGCAAGATCTTAATATCCTTAACAAAAAAGAAGATACCCTGACAACTCATACCTCCACCATCACCAAGAGTTGTTGTTTTTTCATTTTCATTTTTAGTGCGTTGCAAATCACAGTGCAACACAATGATTTCTGGATGTTAGGGATGAGCGAGTACACCACTATCTGTATCTGTATTTGTTCAACCATCTAAACCAGCGGTCCCCAACCTTTTTAGCTCCACGGACCGGTTTCATCACAGACAATACCAGACAAAAGACCAGTTTCATTTAATTTTCACGAACCGGTCGTCATTAGCTTGATAATTGTTAATGATGCCAGGACAGCTGTAGTCTAATAATAAATCATCCGCAGTGGTTTTATGTAAAATGCAGACATCAACAGACAATGAACAAACGTTCTCACAAATTAAAAATCAACATCTCTGTAAACGAAATAATTGTAAGAAATAATTATACTAAAAACTCGATTGAAGTGACTACACTGATGAGGTTTATTTTGAAATATAGCGACTTACAATCAGTGCATTCAACGTAGGAGAAATACTGATATTTTCCAATAAAAGAGTGAACAAGTTGATCAAATCATAATAATCACATTAATGAGAATTAGTGGTTGGGGACCGCTGATCTAGGGGTAACGGGAGACAATGACACCTGAAGTGTGTTCCGGACATCCAGTCTACTCCGTAGTTTAATCCAGAACTTTACTTTGACTTTAATCCAGAACGCTGGTGCAGTTATGTAAGAAAAAAAAAAATCTGCCAGGGCAGATTCATATCCTCAGTCATGACTCATTTGACTGCACTGGAGTCCTGTTATTAAAGTTTGCAGCAAAAGCCCCTTAGACCTGGAACAATGTGCCTTCAGATTACAGATTTAGTAAAATCTTTAGTATCGTTACAAAAAATCTTGAATTAACTCTGGCACACAGTTTTATTGAAACCAATAATCTGTTTTAATTATTTTTTTATTGCTGATTATTTTTTATAGCCAACAAACATTATTTTTACATCTGTTTTTGATTTATTTTTTACTGTTATTTTATCGGCAATAATTTTTCATGGTTTTCTGTTTTTTCCGCCCATTTTTATTAAATTCATCCTGTTATTTAATGTTTAGTCCTGTTTCAATTATTCATAGCACTTTGTAGAAATAAAAAAGATAAATTAAGTTCAGACACTGAGAGGAATGGCTGTGTTTCCCATTAATGAACTCAGTCTGTATCAAATAATTTTAAAGATGTTTCATTTATCACCTTTGACCCTTGAATTGCACTTCGGATTCAACACTGGATCATAAGAACGTCTGCAAATGAAGAAAAGTTAAAAAAAAAAAAGTAATAAATGACATATTGATGCAGAATAATGGTGAGCGTGTCAATGCAGACATAGCTTTTCTGACCAATTCTTACTAATGCATCTTGGACTATAAAATGCTTCATAGTCCACATAAACTGTGCCTTCCAGACTGATGTCATCATTATTGAAAAACACCAGTGGAGAGAATGCAGAGCAGAGTTCAGCAGATGAAAATAATCAATCAAATGGATAAACAAGGAGACAAGTTTAAATCCAGTTAGACGGACTCCTCCATCTCTCAGATAACTAAGCTAGCTGATAAGAGAGATGGGAGGTGAGGTGCTTACTATCAACAGCCACTCAGAAATCAACTCCCCATTCAGTCAGAAAAGTTAGAATGAAGATTTTATAAGGAGGAATGCACTGTCTTGAAACTTTATTCATATCATCATTTGGCCGGTGACACTGAACTCACCAGATGTAAAGGATGATGCTACTGATTTAAATATTACACAGAAAAAAAATCCATCCCCAAGTTGGTATAAATTTTGGTCAACAAGCTGATACATTGGCTCACAAAATCACTGCCATTTAATGTCTGTTGATGGAACAGACATTAAATGACAAACAAAATGTAGAACATTACACAATAATGTCCAGGATTTAGCTTCATTTGATGAAAACATTTCTTTCAGATTGTGATTTTTTTTTGTGAAAGTAGAATCTTGACACCATGATTCATGGTTAATTTCATCATGGTGCTACTACTAAACTGTTAATGAGGCCAAAGACATTATTGTTATTATATATTGTGTGATGCTACAGCAGTATGTAGTACAACATAATGAAGACTAATAACGTTTGTATTTCTGGATAATATTTAATTTGCAAAAGTCTATGTAAACATAACTCACGAATTCTCTATTTTGATAATCTGTTGGACCAACAGAGTCAGACAGTCTCTTCAACCAAGCAGTGATGAGCAGGCATTTTATCTCTGTTTCTACCCTCACTTCTGAGGCATCACTGGGTTTAGCACAGTGTTAACTGGACTTACATTGGGTCAAAAAGGCTGCATGTCATTACAACATATTCAGAAAATGAATGTAATGTTAAAACCTCTTGAACAAATAGTTAGAGAATACTATTAATGTAATATGATAATATAATAATTTCACAGGAAGTACATAAGCCTAAGCATAAACAAAATCACACTCTGATAATCAGTATCTGTGTTGGTTGATATCTACTACTACATCCCTGTTTTCACAGGAAATATCTACATGGTTTTTCCTGCACCTTGTCATTTACATTGTATTAAGCATTAAGTTTTTAAGGATAGTAGACACTGCCCATCCATTCATCCATCCATCCATCCACCCATCCATTCATCCATGGGCTCTGGAGCCCCATCCTGAGGTACTGGGGTTGCAGTCATATGTGTAGCAACAACATGATGCTGCAGGAATGAACACATTCTCCACATTCCTGAATTTGTGTGTGGATTTTATGTGAGAGTTTGTGTCAGGACAGGGATGGGGACAAAAACAAGCAAAAGAGGGGGTGAGAAAGAACAGTCGCCATATGCAAAGATGTAATTTATAAGTGTGAAAAAGAAAGAGGGTGAAAGAAGTTGCTTGAGAAGAGGTGAGAGGATGTGAAGGAAGTAGGGAAAAATGTAGATGAGAGGAGGAGGTGGAGAAATGTGAGAGGAGATGTAGGAGAAACTTCAGTCCTTCCAAATAAAACTCCCTCAACACCAGTGCCTGTGGACTGGGTGTGTGTGTGTGTGTGTGTGTGTGTGTGTGTGTGTGTGTGTGTGTGTGTGTGTGTGTGTGTGTGTGTGTGTGTGTGTGTGTGTGTGTGTGTGTATGTGTGAACTAACTTATATTACCTTAGGGTGATTTCAGACCTGGATTAGACCAACGTTGTGGGGCCCAAAGACCTTAGGCACCCCAAAATGGTGGGCCCCACAAGGTTTTTCATTGCAAAAGGCTCAGGGGACACTCCTGATATGCCCCCTGCCTTTTTTTTGACATGTCCCATAAGGTAGCAAAAGTTGGGTACAGGTGTGTGTGCATTTTCACCCTGGTGGTAGGAAATGGTACTGCATCTCACACACACTCCAGGAAGTGTGTATCCCAACTTCCTGCCAGAGCAGGAAAAGCAGGAAGTGCTGCTGAGCTGCATATATGGACATATTTTTTCAATGCCATTGTGTTTAATCCAACTCTACAGCAAATGTTAATGTTAGATAATGTTAGCTAATGCTAACGTAGCTAACGCCAACATTAATGCTAACGCTAGCTAACGAGCGTTAGCTAGCGCTAGCGTTAGCGTTAAATAGCGTTAGCTAGCGTTAGCGTTAGCTAGCGTTAGCGTTAGCTAGAAATAGCTAACATTAGTATTAGCTTTTATTGCTAACTGCTGGTCATAATGATGATAGTTAAATGACATAAAAATAAACAGATGGATGGATATTTCAGTAGAAATGTAGAGATGGATGGGTGGAAAGATGGATGGACATTTCAATAGAACTCTCATGCAAATGTTTTAACCACAATACATGGATCTCTTGTTTATGCTTTATGTTAGCTAGCTACAAGCTAGTGTTAGCACTCTATTGTTAACTGCTGGTCTTGATGATCATTGGATGGATGGATGAATGGATGGATGGATTGATAGATGGATGGATGATAGATAAACAGAAGATGGATGAATGGATGGATGACATTTGTACATTGATAGTTTTTCTATGCCATTGTGTTTAATCCAACTCTGAAGCAAATGTTAATGTTAGCTAATGTTAACTAACGTTAGCTAGCGTTAGCATTAGCTTGTATTGCTAACTGCTGGTCATGATGATGATTGTTAAATGACAATGATAGACAGATGGATGGATTGATGGATGGATATTTCAATAAACCTCTGCAGCACATGTTTAACCACAACTTCAAATGGATCTATTGCCTGTGCTTCAGAGCTTTTTAGCTAGCTACAAGCTAAGGTTGGCTCGCTTTCTTTTGTTAACTGCCGGGCATGATGATCATGATTTTTAAAACAAATACATGGATGGATGAATGGATTATAGATAAATGGGCAGATGATAGATAGATGGGTGGATAGCTGGTTGAATGTTTCATTAGAACTCTCATGAAAAGGTTTTCATTTTAATTAAAAAAAAAAGTTTTTATTAAGTGTATTAATCCCCAAAGGGAAATTAAGACTCCACTCTACACACAGGTTAGTAGTTACATGCATCTAAATAGTGTGTACAGGCCTGTAACACACACAAGGGGCCTTTGGGCATGCAGGTGAGAGGGAGGTAGAGTGGCGGGCAGCTCCGTCGTGGTGCGCATCCAATGCGCAACTTCTAAGATGATGGCGCCTTGCTCAAAGGCACCTCAGCAGTGCTCCAGACGTGAGCTAACACCTCCCACCATCAGCTCACACTTTGGGTGTTTTTGGGCACGAGCGGGAATCTGAACCCCCATCTCAGAACATTGGACGACCCGCTCTACCGCTTGCTTTACCACTGAGCAACTGCTGCCCCAAAACCACAATACATGGATCTCTTGCTTATGCTTTAGAGCAGCGGTCCCCAACCTTTTTTGCGCCACTGACCGGTTTCATCTAAGACAATATTTTCACAGACCGGTCTTCATTTGCTCGATAATTGTTAATGTTGCCAGGACAACTTTTGTCTAATAATAAATCCTCCGCAGTGGTTTTATATAAAATGCAGACATTGTTGAAACAGACACAGACCAATGGATGGATAGATGGATGGATAGATGATAAATAAACAAAAATGTTGAAATGCTAGTTTCACCGAGCCTTTGTATGCTATTGAGGGTCATTAGCATGAGACACATCACCTGGGTTAATCTGCTGAGACAATCTTTTTTGGAGTTTCGAAAGGACCTGATTGTAAATAGGCGCACAGCCTATCTGTGAACCGCGTGCAGCCTATCTGTCTCCCTAAAGTGGTGTTACAGAAAGTCAGTCGGGCAACGCGAGAGGGGACATGGGGAGACAGACAAACGCTGCAGGTACATTAATGGTTAGAAGTTATAATTTTGCTCATTCAATATTTAAAACTTTCTTAACTTGTTAAACTAGTGTCAACTTATAAGAGCTCACAACCAGCGCCAGAAAATGAAAGTTATTAAAGGACAGTAAAGTTAATTTTAAATGACATATATGTTATTTATCATAATGAAAAATAGAAGAAAAAATAAATTTTAAATGTGTAGCATCATCAGTTTGGTCAAAAAAGCTTAAAATCTGCACCGCAGCAGCTTCCGCATTCAGTGGTCACGTGGGCGTCACTGGGGCCGAACATAGCTTAGCGGCCATAAGAAACAATACAATCCACGTCGCGGTTAACTCCAAAAATATCATGATTACCTGCGCAGTGAACAGTTGTGTCAACAGAACAGCAAAAAGACGCGAAGACAAGGACCTGTCGTTCTTTAGAATACCTTCTGGGAAGGTATCGCGCTAAAAATGCTAATGCGCTAGCCCATCAATGAGATTGTACATATTATGATAGCATTGAGCTAACTGCATTTATTACTATTGGACTGTGTGGAATGAATAACAACTCTAGTTGTTATTCATTCCACAGTGAATTTATTCGAAAGTCGCGTCTGTTGTGTCAAGTCTGTTGACACAACCGTTCACCATGCAGGTAACCATGATATTTTTGGAGTTAATCGCGACGTGGATTGCATTGTTTCTTATGGCTGCTAAGCTATGTTTGGCCCCAGTGACGTATGACGCCCACATGACCACTGAATGCGGAAGCTGCTGCAGTGCAGATTTTAAGCTTTTTTTGACCAAACGGATGATGATACAGATATAAAAAATGTTCTTCTATTTTTCATAATGATGAATAACATATATGTCACTTAAAATTAACTTTACTGTCCCTTTAAGTGATGGGAATTCCAGCTCTTTTTTTGTTGCTTTCATCAATATATTATACCAATAATATAAAATTATAATGTAAAATTATGTACAAATGAATTAATAATGTAAAAATCTCATACTTTTTATTTATATATGTTTATTATATAAGTATGCCTTTATTTTTTTCACTCTACAGTGCACTTTAAATGAATTTAAACTTAAAACTTATTTTATATAAAAAAAATCGACAGTCAAACAACACAGAATCCCTTAAAACCTCGCAACACAACAAAATATAAATGAAAATATGTAAAACAAAAGAAAAAGATCAGCATCCAAATAATGTGTTTAGTGAAGATTGGCATTCAGAAACACTATGTGTGTCCGCTTTGAGGGACTGATTCGGCTTCTTCTGTCAGTCATGATCTGCCCGGTTTTGGAGAAAATTCTCTGGGAGGGAAATGACGTTGCACCAATGCACAGTCTCCATGTCATCACGTGTGTGAGGTGTGGGCAAAGTGAAGCCTTGTTTTCCCACCAGTTTAGTGGATCTGCACGTAACTGGCAAAGGGGCTCCTCAAGGTAGGGTCTCACTTCCAGTATTGCATCTGCTGAAGGCTTCCTTCTTGTAGTGTCTTCACTTGCTCTTTCTTCAAAGAATCTCCAAACAGCAGATGCTTGTGGCCCCTCTTGCTCATCCTCTGCTCCATCTTGGCCCCCTGGAAGTGGAGTTGGCTGGTTGAACCTTGCTGCTGCTGCAGTTATTCTCTGAATAGCTTCATCAACTGCTTTAGTGTCATTGAAGGTCAGCTTCTTGAATCTTGGATAAAGAAAGTTGGTTTCTGACAGAACAGTGTTATATTCCATTCTATGGAACTTTCTGTCCATGGATGCACAGGGAGCCTCTACTAGCTCTTTCACATGCTGTGGTTACGCTGGTCTGGTTCTGAGCTGTCACTCTCTGCAGAACCCTGCGCAGGATTAACATTTTGGAGGCTGTAACATAGCTGAAAAAGAATAAACAATGGGTGTTAATATTACGCTTTGTTTTATGTGCAGGTGTATTAAAATTATTTCATGTCTACTCAGCCTTTTATTCCAGTAATGCAACAACAATTACTACTACTAATAATAATAATACTAATAATAATGTAACAACATTTGTATACTGCACCTGTCTGCACTGATCTCCACAGCGACCTCCTCAAATTGCTCCAGAACAGTGCATGCCTCCTGCAGTACCTCCCATTCCTCTTGGCTCGGAGGATCGACCGGTACATTGATAACAGCTAGGTTAGAGATGACTGCATCCTTGGACTCCAGAATCCGTTTTATCATATGAAAGGTGGAGTTCCACCTTATCACACAATCTTCTCTGAGCTTCAGCTCAGGCATGTCCATCTGTCGTTGTGTTATTTTGAGCCTGTGTGTGGCTGTTGTGCTCCTGTGGAAATATTCCACTATTGACTTTCTCCACAGCAGGCTTCATCACCTTCAGAGCATCTCTCACAATCAGGTTAATTGTGTGTGCAAGACATTTCATAATTGTGCTGGGTTCATTTCAGGGTTTTAACTGCTTTGGTTATGTTCGCTGCATTGTCAATAACACAACCACCTACTTTGTTTATAACATTCCACTCTTTTGCCACTCTGAGCAGTTCCCCTGCTAAGTTCTCAGATGTGTGTCTGTCACTGAACTCAAAACAATTCAGAAGGCAGGACACCATTTTATCGTCTTCAATAAAATGACAGGTAACTGACGAGAAGGATGTGGGGGTTCAGGATGTCCAGCTGTTGGTTGTTAGAGAGGGCTTTATTAACCCTCTCTTGCAGGGATGATTTTTTTGAGAGAGGGTTTTCATGCTTGGAATGTTGTACACGTGATCTCTTCTTGGTGTATTCTATTGATTAGTCATGCGCTACAATTTTGTAATGTCCTAGAATTCAAATTCTTTATTTGGGGGCCTTTAGCAGGTATGAGATTAAAATGTGATTAATTAGATTAATTACAAATCCTAGTTTTAATGAGATTATTTTTGTAATCGCCTGACAGCACTACTTTTTACCGTGTTTAGGAATATCCTTGTCCCTCCCTGTTGCTCCTCTGTCTGGCCTCCCCTGACTCTGCTGTCCTGACCTGCTGTGTGGAGCTGCCGCCGCCCCTCCCCCACCCCCGCTCCCCCCCTCCGCTGTGAGAGACTGGCGGTCACTTCTGAGTGTGAGCTGACAGCGGGAGATGTCACTGAATGCAGGAAGGCCCCTTGTGTGTCTCTGAGTGTTACGGGCCTGTATGCATAACACCAGAACTAATAGTGGGGTCTATACTGTGCTACTAATAATTTTCCTACAGGGATTAATAAAGTATATAAATTTACTTTATTAATCCTGGGCAGAAATTATCTACTATCTGCTGTCATACAATCACAGAATTTACAATATTACACAGACCACAAGACCGCGTTTAATTTGTGAGCATACATTCAGAGGTCATGTAGCTGTTGGGCTATCAGACCTGGTTTCCCTCCTGAACTCCTTCATGTATTCAAGGCGTCAGTGTGGCTGCAGGGAGCCAGTCCGCTGTCACGTGATCAGTGTGGCTGAAGGGAGCCAGTCCGCTGTCACGTGATCAGTGTGGCTGCAGGGAGCCAGTCCGCTGTCACGTGATCAGTGTGGCTGCAGGGAGCCAGTCCGCTGTCACGTGATCAGTGTGGCTGCAGGGAGCCAGTCCGCTGTCACGTGATCAGTGTGGCTGCAGGGAGCCAGTCCGCTGACACGTGACAGGCACGTGACGCTCAGACGCGCGCGACTGCCGGCGCTGCCAGTCAACTCCTCAGACGTCCGCATCTCATTAGAGTCACGGAGAGAAGTTGGATGAAGAGCAGCGGACACGGAAGTTCTGTTTCTGTTGTGGCTGAAAGCACATTCCTGTGGTGAAATCCGAGGTAAGTGTGTTAATACGTCACGAATCTAACATGGCTTTAACAGAAAGTTGTCAGACAGGCGATGCGTCACTGCACGGTTTTTGACAGCAAGAATAATAACCAGTACTGATGCTAGTTTTTGTGCGCGATGAGTGTATGTACCCGTGTGCGTAAATCACGTTTTAAAAGTTTTTGTGTGTGGTATTTGGTCGTATATGTGTGTAATTACACATTATTTTTGACTGATAGCCAGAATAATACAAATATTAATGCTATTTTTATATATTTAACCTGCGTGCACGTGTCGTGCACGTATATGCTAGCATGCATGTAACGCTCGTTTTGGAAGGCGTGTCAACGTAGTTCACTCATCCAGAGTCTGAGGCTGATGTTCAGGTGACTGATCCTACTGGATACATCTGTAGTTTCTTGGAGATATGCAGAAAGTGATTGTAGTAATTTAATTTACTGACTTGAGGCCGTATGCAATGTTAGTGATGCATTCAGGGTGTTTGGATACTGTCCATTTGTGTGTGATACAGCCCATCATACAAACTGCAGAAATGTAAATTTGAGTTTGTGGTGATTTCAGAATGGTTGATTCAGCAACCCTTCTACATGCATGTTTTTACCCCAAACGAGCACTTCTCAACTTACGAATGCTTTTTGAATGACATCATTTGATTATATATATAGCTGACTTTTCTCTAACTGTACTTTGAGTTACAGTGCAGTTTTGGGAAAAAATAAAATATTCATTTTGCTTTAAATTGTGGTTTTGGGTGAATACAGATGCTCTGGTGACAACAATAGAATTTGTAGATGATGTGGCATTTTGCTTGTGAGAAGCATTGAGGTGGAAATTCCTATAAAAGTATATTGATCTTTGCTTGACAAAATGGATATGAGCAATCAACAAGAACATGTATTGCCTTCTCTTTTGGGGGATAAGTAGAAATGTTTATCAGGGAATGTACTATATCTGGTTATGGGTTGAGTGAATCCAGTTCTGAATATTGATCTATTGAAGCTGGAATGTGTTTACATTTGTGTCTCCCTATGTCTGCACCTTGACAAAACAGATATTTAACCATTATAAAGGACAGTGCCTGTAAAGTTCTTTTGATGAGGGCCAGGTATACTTTGGTATACCTGTAACATAATAAAAATTGGGACAAACTGAAAAAAATGTAATACATAACTGGCCTAGCAGCATCAAATGTTCAGGGTGTGCCATGTGGAGCAAACAAATGTTTGGTGAGGTGCTGACCATGTGGAGCAACCTACTGAAATAATTAGGACTTAAATTGGATGTTGTAGTGTACGCGTTGTAATACAAGGTCATGTTGATATAAAAAATGTTCAAATGAATTAGAATACACTAAACTAATAGTAATGAATGTAGGAGATTGGAAAAAATTGTGGTAAGGACAGGCTGGCTCTATCACAGTACCTTAAAATTTGTGCAACTTCCAAGTATACATCAACATGACTATTCCAGATGATTATGAACTATGATTATGAATATGTCTTTAAATCAGTTATTAGTTTGGAAGGATGTTGTTTGTGTTGTTGGATACATTTGAAACAATTTAACAATATTTTCACAGAGGCCTAATGTCAACAAGGAGAACCAGGATTAGGGCCTGCAGATGATGCAAAATCATACATTCTGTCTGCGAGGGACAAACCAGCATTTATTGAATGACATATTGACGCCAATAAAGGTACAGGGCATTATTTGGGTGCACAATACACTGTTATAAAGTTGATATTTAGGATGCATAGCAAAAACATATCTTTGGGAACAAACTTCATTTCAACTGCTAATTATTCAATGTAAAATAATTAAGTTCTTTACCTTACAGTCATATTTCTAGTTCTGTCTACATTCACCTCTATGCATTTACACACTCATGTGTCCCTGGTCTTGTCCTTGTGGGGTCTTGAAATCCTGGACACACAGTTTTCTCTTTTGTTGCAGCCAGTTAACTTTACACACTCCGTTTCTAGTCTTATCCTTGTGGGGCCCTTCCGTCTGTAACTTATAATATATTACTTTATAAACAATTGGCAACACCTGTCAACAACCAAGTCAAGTCATTACTGTCATAAAATAGCACTTTATTAAGTATTAGAGGTTTGACATGGCTATGTTGAATGTAACCCATGTTACTCTTTCATTTGTTGTTTTATTTCCTTGTTCCTCTAGCATAGACTGAACAATGCTGTTATTTTTGAGTTTACATGTCATTTCAGAAGCTGCTTTCACTTGAACTAGTGCTTTTAAGACAGAAATATCTACAAATAGCAGGTTTTATGTTTACCAGCTTGCAAACGATTGTTTTGATCTGAATTTACAGGTGATAAACAAGCAGCCTCCCATTCCAACATCCGCACCAGAGATGGTACCCTTGGATCTACAATCTCAGACTGATTACATCAGCGCCTGTGACAGCATACAGGTAAAGTAGCAATGCTGAAGCCATCATTCCCAGTTATTTTAACTTGTACATTAACCAGAATAAGAAGGGCTAGTGCTGCTTGTGTTTCACTAATGGTTACTGCCTGGATTTGTGTCCTATTTGAAGTAACAGACTTGACCTTAGTCATATTTCTAGTTCTGTCTACATTCACTTCTATGCATTTACACACTCATGTGTCCCTGGTCTTGTCCTTGTGGGGTCTTGAAGTCCTGGTCACACAGTTTTCTCTTTTGTTGCAGCCAGTTAACCTTTACACACTCCGTTTCTAGTCTTATCCTTGTGGGGCCCTTCCGTCTGTAACTTATAATATATTACTTTATAAACAATTGGCAACACCTGTCAACAACCAAGTCAAGTCATTACTGTCATAAAATAGCACTTTATTAAGTATTAGAGGTTTGACATGGCTATGTTGAATGTAACCCATGTTACTCTTTCATTTGTTGTTTTATTTCCTTGTTCCTCTAGCATAGACTGAACAATGCTGTTATTTTTGAGTTTACATGTCATTTCAGAAGCTGCTTTCACTTGAACTAGTGCTTTTAAGACAGAAATATCTACAAATAGCAGGTTTTATCTTTACCAGCTTGCAAACGATTGTTTTGATCTGAATTCACAGGTGATAAACAAGCAGCCTCCCATTCCACCAGCTGCACCTGAAATTGGTACCCTTGGATCTACAATCTCAGACTGATTACATCAGCGCCTGTGACAACAAACAGGTAAAGTAGCAATGCAGAAGCCATCATTCCCAGTTATTTTAACTTGTACATTAACCAGAATAAGAAGGGCTAGTGCTGCTTGTGTTTTACTAATGGTTACTGCCTGGATTTGTGTCCTATTTGATGTAACAGACTTGACCTTACAGTCATATTTCTAGTTCTGTCTACATTCACCTCTATGCATTTACACACTCATGTGTCCCTGGTCTTGTCCTTGTGGGGTCTTGAAATCCTGGACACACAGTTTTCTCTTTTGTTGCAGCCAGTTAACTTTACACACTCCGTTTCTAGTCTTATCCTTGTGGGGCCCTTCCGTCTGTAACTTATAATATATTACTTTATAAACAATTGGCAACACCTGTCAACAACCAAGTGAAGTCATTACTGTCATAAAATAGCACTTTATTAAGTATTAGAGATTTGACATGGCTATGTTGAATGTAACCCATGTTACTCTTTCATTTGTTGTTTTATTTCCTTGTTCCTCTAGTATAGACTGAACAATGCTGTTATTTTTGAGTTCACATGTCATTTCAGAAGCTGCTTTCACTTGAACTAGTGCTTTTAAGACAGAAATATCTACAAATAGCAGGTTTTATCTTTACCAGCTTGCAAACGATTGTTTTGATCTGAATTCACAGGTGATAAACAAGCAGCCTCCCATTCCAACATCCGCACCAGAGATGGTACCCTTGGATCTACAATCTCAGACTGATTACATCAGCGCCTGTGACAGCATACAGGTAAAGTAGCAATGCAGAAGCCATCATTCTCAGTTATTTTAACTTGTACATTAACCAGAATAAGAAGGGCTAGTGCTGCTTGTGTTTCACTAATGGTTACTGCCTGGATTTGTGTCCTATTTGAAGTAACAGACTTGACCTTAGTCATATTTCTAGTTCTGTCTACATTCACCTCTATGCATTTACACACTCATGTGTCCCCGGTCTTGTCCTTGTGGGGTCTTGAAATCCTGGACACACAGTTTTCTCTTTTGTTGCAGCCAGTTAACTTTACACACTCCGTTTCTAGTCTTATCCTTGTGGGGCCCTTCCGTCTGTAACTTATAATATATTACTTTATAAACAATTGGCAACACCTGTCAACAACCAAGTCAAGTCATTACTGTCATAAAATAGCACTTTATTAAGTATTAGAGGTTTGACATGGCTATGTTGAATGTAACCCATGTTACTCCTTCATTTGTTGTTTTATTTCCTTGTTCCTCAGGTATAGACTGAACAATGCTGTTATTTTTGAGTTTACATGTCATTTCAGAAGCTGCTTTCACTTGAACTAGTGCTTTTAAGACAGAAATATCTACAAATAGCAGGTTTTATGTTTACCAGCTTGCAAACGATTGTTTTGATCTGAATTCACAGGTGATAAACAAGCAGCCTCCCATTCCAACATCCGCACCAGAGATGGTACCCTTGGATCTACAATCTCAGACTGATTACATCAGCGCCTGTGACAGCATACAGGTAAAGTAGCAATGCAGAAGCCATCATTCTCAGTTATTTTAACTTGTACATTAACCAGAATAAGAAGGGCTAGTGCTGCTTGTGTTTCACTAATGGTTACTGCCTGGATTTGTGTCCTATTTGAAGTAACAGACTTGACCTTAGTCATATTTCTAGTTCTGTCTACATTCACCTCTATGCATTTACACACTCATGTGTCCCCGGTCTTGTCCTTGTGGGGTCTTGAAATCCTGGACACACAGTTTTCTCTTTTGTTGCAGCCAGTTAACTTTACACACTCCGTTTCTAGTCTTATCCTTGTGGGGCCCTTCCGTCTGTAACTTATAATATATTACTTTATAAACAATTGGCAACACCTGTCAACAACCAAGTCAAGTCATTACTGTCATAAAATAGCACTTTATTAAGTATTAGAGGTTTGACATGGCTATGTTGAATGTAACCCATGTTACTCCTTCATTTGTTGTTTTATTTCCTTGTTCCTCAGGTATAGACTGAACAATGCTGTTATTTTTGAGTTTACATGTCATTTCAGAAGCTGCTTTCACTTGAACTAGTGCTTTTAAGACAGAAATATCTACAAATAGCAGGTTTTATGTTTACCAGCTTGCAAACGATTGTTTTGATCTGAATTCACAGGTGATAAACAAGCAGCCTCCCATTCCAACATCCGCACCAGAGATGGTACCCTTGGATCTACAATCTCAGACTGATTACATCAGCGCCTGTGACAGCATACAGGTAAAGTAGCAATGCAGAAGCCATCATTCTCAGTTATTTTAACTTGTACATTAACCAGAATAAGAAGGGCTAGTGCTGCTTGTGTTTCACTAATGGTTACTGCCTGGATTTGTGTCCTATTTGAAGTAACAGACTTGACCTTAGTCATATTTCTAGTTCTGTCTACATTCACCTCTATGCATTTACACACTCATGTGTCCCCGGTCTTGTCCTTGTGGGGTCTTGAAATCCTGGACACACAGTTTTCTCTTTTGTTGCAGCCAGTTAACTTTACACACTCCGTTTCTAGTCTTATCCTTGTGGGGCCCTTCCGTCTGTAACTTATAATATATTACTTTATAAACAATTGGCAACACCTGTCAACAACCAAGTCAAGTCATTACTGTCATAAAATAGCACTTTATTAAGTATTAGAGGTTTGACATGGCTATGTTGAATGTAACCCATGTTACTCCTTCATTTGTTGTTTTATTTCCTTGTTCCTCAGGTATAGACTGAACAATGCTGTTATTTTTGAGTTTACATGTCATTTCAGAAGCTGCTTTCACTTGAACTAGTGCTTTTAAGACAGAAATATCTACAAATAGCAGGTTTTATGTTTACCAGCTTGCAAACGATTGTTTTGATCTGAATTCACAGGTGATAAACAAGCAGCCTCCCATTCCAACATCCGCACCAGAGATGGTACCCTTGGATCTACAATCTCAGACTGATTACATCAGCGCCTGTGACAGCATACAGGTAAAGTAGCAATGCTGAAGCCATCATTCCCAGTTATTTTAACTTGTTCATTAACCAGAATAAGAAGGGCTAGTGCTGCTTGTGTTTCACTAATGGTTACTGCCTGGATTTGTGTCCTATTTGAAGTAACAGACTTGACCTTAGTCATATTTCTAGTTCTGTCTACATTCACCTCTATGCATTTACACACTCATGTGTCCCTGGTCTTGTCCTTGTGGGGTCTTGAAATCCTGGACACACAGTTTTCTCTTTTGTTGCAGCCAGTTAACTTTACACACTCCGTTTCTAGTCTTATCCTTGTGGGGCCCTTCCGTCTGTAACTTATAATATATTACTTTATAAACAATTGGCAACACCTGTCAACAACCAAGTCAAGTCATTACTGTCATAAAATAGCACTTTATTAAGTATTAGAGATTTGACATGGCTATGTTGAATGTAACCCATGTTACTCTTTCATTTGTTGTTTTATTTCCTTGTTCCTCTAGTATAGACTGAACAATGCTGTTATTTTTGAGTTCACATGTCATTTCAGAAGCTGCTTTCACTTGAACTAGTGCTTTTAAGACAGAAATATCTACAAATAGCAGGTTTTATCTTTACCAGCTTGCAAACGATTGTTTTGATCTGAATTCACAGGTGATAAACAAGCAGCCTCCCATTCCAACATCCGCACCTGAGATGGTAACCTTGGATCTACAATCTCAGACTGATTACATCAGCGCCTGTGACAACAAACAGGTAAAGGAGCAATGCAGAAGCCATCATTCTCAGTTATTTTAACTTGTACATTAACCAGAATAAGAAGGGCTAGTGCTGCTTGTGTTTCACTAATGGTTACTGCCTGGATTTGTGTCCTATTTGAAGTAACAGACTTGACCTCAGTCATATTTCTAGTTCTGTCTACATTCACCTCTATGCATTTACACACTCATGTGTCCCTGGTCTTGTCCTTGTGGGGTCTTGAAATCCTGGACACACAGTTTTCTCTTTTGTTGCAGCCAGTTAACTTTACACACTCCGTTTCTAGTCTTATCCTTGTGGGGCCCTTCCGTCTGTAACTTATAATATATTACTTTATAAACAATTGGCAACACCTGTCAACAACCAAGTCAAGTCATTACTGTCATAAAATAGCACTTTATTAAGTATTAGAGGTTTGACATGGCTATGTTGAATGTAACCCATGTTACTCCTTCATTTGTTGTTTTATTTCCTTGTTCCTCAGGTATAGACTGAACAATGCTGTTATTTTTGAGTTTACATGTCATTTCAGAAGCTGCTTTCACTTGAACTAGTGCTTTTAAGACAGAAATATCTACAAATAGCAGGTTTTATGTTTACCAGCTTGCAAACGATTGTTTTGATCTGAATTCACAGGTGATAAACAAGCAGCCTCCCATTCCAACATCCGCACCAGAGATGGTACCCTTGGATCTACAATCTCAGACTGATTAAATCAGCGCCTGTGACAGCATACAGGTAAAGTAGCACTGCTGAAGCCATCATTCCCAGTTATTTTAACTTGTACATTAACCAGAATAAGAAGGGCTAGTGCTGCTTGTGTTTCACTAATGGTTACTGCCTGGATTTGTGTCCTATTTGAAGTAACAGACTTGACCTTAGTCATATTTCTAGTTCTGTCTACATTCACTTCTATGCATTTACACACTCATGTGTCCCTGGTCTTGTCCTTGTGGGGTCTTGAAATCCTGGACACACAGTTTTCTCTTTTGTTGCAGCCAGTTAACTTTACACACTCCGTTTCTAGTCTTATCCTTGTGGGGCCCTTCCGTCTGTAACTTATAATATATTACTTTATAAACAATTGGCAACACCTGTCAACAACCAAGTGAAGTCATTACTGTCATAAAATAGCACTTTATTAAGTATTAGAGGTTTGACATGGCTATGTTGAATGTAACCCATGTTACTCTTTCATTTGTTGTTTTATTTCCTTGTTCCTCTAGTATAGACTGAACAATGCTGTTATTTTTGAGTTCACATGTCATTTCAGAAGCTGCTTTCACTTGAACTAGTGCTTTTAAGACAGAAATATCTAAAAATAGCAGATTTTATCTTTACCAGCTTGCAAATGATTGTTTTGATCTGAATTCATAGGTGATAAACAAGCAGCCTCCCACTCCAACAGCCGCAGTGTCCCCCGCCTCACGCCCTACGCCAGCATGGGATAGGCTTCAGCACCCTGTGACCCGCCACGGTGGACACAGTGGCAGAAAATGGATGGATGGAGATGTGGCCCACTTTATTTTCAGTTTTTTCTTTTATAAAGTTATCTTTCTTTAAGTTTTTTTTTTTTTTTAAATTGAACTAAGGCTAAAAGAAGGCCTCAGGGTAGAAAGTTTTTGTTTTATGTTTTTCACTGCCTGTTTTTGATTTTATATTTTTGAAATGAAGCCCACTTGTTTTTTCTTTTATAAAGTTATGGTGATCTAAGCTCAAAAGAAGGTCTTTTTGGAAAAAAAACCCAGTGGAGAGCAAGGCAGTAAGGTTTTGTATGTTTTTGTCACTGCCTGTTTTTTATTTTGCATTTTGTTGTGATGAGGCCATATTTATTTAAGTTTTTTCTTGTTTGTTGATAAAGCTGGGTTAATGTAAAGCATTCATGTCTTTGTCACATGTCTTGTACCACGCTACGATATAAAAGCTAGAAATGTGTGTGCAGGTGTGTAAAAAAGGGCGTCTAAGGTAGTAAATGCTAGAAATTGGGCCCCACAATGCAGCAAAAAACTTACTTGGAGACAAAAGTTTGGAAATATGTTAAACTCAAGTGATATTTGTGAAATAGATTTTTTTTCCAGCTTGCCTGATTTTTTACAAAGTTGTAGCACCAGTGGAAAGGGTGGACCCCACAAAGTAGCAAAGATGAGTGAGACCCGGTAAGGTAGTATAAGTGAGTATGTGTGTGTGTGTGTGTGTGTGTGTGTGTGTGTGTCTCCGTCTAATGTCTCCCATTACACGTTCTGTCTCAGCCAGATAGACACTAAACTCTAAATCGGACTTCACTTTCAACTCTTGCTCATCATAATCACATGCCATGCCAGGATTTCTATAATTATCACTAATTCTATCGATTTCTATGATTTCTATCATTAATAGTTCACCTAATTGCCAACAGTGTTTACGGGTGTGTATGAGGGTGTCATTACTGGCCACTCAATGCACACAGCAACCATAAACCTAACCCCACCCCAAACCCTGGCTCTTAAGATGAAGTATTTTTGTAAAAGACAATTACAGAGACATTTAGGAAATGTTTTCCCAACCTTTACCATATGTTACACACTGACTAATACAGACTAAAAACAAGCTGCAGCTGTCTTTCGTGTAAAGTGTCTGCAGTGGTCCTTTTAATAGCCAAATATGACAAAATAGTGACTTTTATCAAGACAGAAGCTACTCAGTAACAGTTTATCTGAATTTATTTTGGTTCAGTTCAATTCAATTCACTTTAGTACAATTAAATTCAATTCAATCAATCCAATTCTACAATCGCAAATGACAATATAATATCATGATATAGTGAAGATAAATAGATAATAATAATAATAATAATAATAATAATAATAATAATAAAAATAATAATATTAATAGTAATAATAATGTCAGATGTGTAACTTCTGTCTTTATCCTTATCTGAAAGTATTGATTGTCAGTACCTGTGAGAAACACACACACACACACACACACACACACACACACACACACACACACACACACACACACACACACACACACACACACACACACACACACACAGACATTGTTGCTTTTCATCAGGGCCAGGCCTACCTTGATTTTGAACATGTGGACGTTGCAGAGGCATTGAGAAGCCTGTTGATGAGCTACACTACTACGTGGAATCCAAAATATTTCAAAACCTGATTGATGGGCAGATAAGCTGAACTGGGGGGCCAGATGAAGAGCAGCCAAACATTTGTGCGTTTATGTGTTGGAGTAGAGTTATGTGAGAGAGCTGAAAATCATAGTCTTATCGGAACAAGATGATAAATTTAATAGAGAAACTAAATTTAATGTAGTTAAACATGTATTAGTCTTGAGTGGACAATTTTACCATTTTCATTTTTATTATGGTACTTCAGAAACTGATATTATAGAAGGACCTCATGTGGTTACACTTTACATGGTGGACAAACAGCTGTAGAAGAGATGGATGACTCAATGGATGGATGGATGGATGGATGGATGGATGGATGGATGGATGGATGGATGGATGAAGGCATTAGAACATAAAACATTGTATTGGATAGAGGGAATGACGATGCCATTAAATGAAGAATGAGTTGATGACAGCTGTGACTAGAAATGAGTTAGCTGATTGTTCATTGTCTGAGTTTGATAAAAAATTAAACACTCATCTCGTAAAAAAAAAAAGGAGTAATCAGTAATAATATGAGGTTTTACTAATCTGGTTTAGGTAGCAGTGGCGGAATATGACATAGTGTCGAGAAAAGTGAAAATAGTTTTCCTCTTCAAGGGCTTGTGTGTCCGGATCAAATGTGTACAACTCAATGTGTTCCAGCTGAACTAGACAGAGATGTCTTGATGTTTCCACTCTTAGGGAAATTCTATCCGTCTGCACTGAAGCATTTGTGTGTACACACTGGTCATTATTTCCCCCCTTTCACGACCATTTCAATACAAATATGAGTTCATCCATTTTCTCCTCGTTCTTTTTCTTCCATTGTCTCTTTTAACCAATCACTCCCATGTTAGGCTAAGACATCCAGGAGAATAAAAGCCAATACATTTTTTTAAAGCTAATTTGGCCATTTTCTTCTGTCTTTTTAAACAAAACATGAAGTAAAAACAGATGTAGTGGTTTGTTTTTAGACATGCAAAGCAGCTGAAACCCACTCCAATGAGTGGGCGTGACATCCCATGAGTTTTTGGGGCCAGGCACATTCTTTTGGCCTAGCCCAGATACCAACACTCACCTTTAATTAAGTTCTCTGACTAAGTGCAGACTTTCTGTAAACATGCATGTTTCTCTTTTTCTAGATAAGACAAACATGAGGCAAGCAATTATGTGTCCATTTATGCCACTGTGGATCAACATTAATTTAGTTTACAGAATAAAGAAGAGAGAAGAACAGAATAAAATAGAAAAGAACAAAAAAGCAGAAAAAGAAGAGATGTCTGTGCAAGAAAATGAGGGGTTGTATTTGTGCCATGACTGAGCAATCAGACACAAGACCTTTCAATTGATATCCAGCCAATCTGGCCTTTATTCACATTTTCTGCAAGAGTACACATGATTAGATCATGATCTTTAGATTGATTGCAATAATCAGTTATTTGATCAGAAAGAAAATTGTGTGCACCTGAGTGTACATAAGACGTCCATGCTCCTTTCAAGCTGAGCCCAATCACCTTTTGCAACCTCCCTCTGTCAGTCTCCACCAGCTACTTGTGACCACGGTTGATTGTTGGACGATGGACTGAGTTGTAAGTCAAGAACTTTGCCTTCTGACTCAGCTGCTCCTTCACCACAAAGGTCTGAACTACTCATATTCATTGACACTCAGATTATTACTGATGTTCATTATGCCCTCAGACTTGGAGGTACTTACATATCACAGATCCAATAAGAGACAAGGGGTAACTTTGGCAGAGCCAAAAACGTCTGAGAATGCGTCTGAATTTGTGTAAGGATACAGACTCTTAATTTTGGATATATAGGGACTCAGTGTTCTCGTTCACGTGTGTCCTTGAGTCTTTGACACAATTTTTGACAGGGACGCACGATTGTCAGACAGCGTGTGTCCCTGGGACACAAGCTTTAAATAACCTTCCATTCAACAAAAACATTCACAATTTTTCCATTTCTCCATTATGTTTTTGTTTTTTTTAAAAACTCGGGCGAGTTTCTCGTCACGAGACTCACCTAAGTGATTCTGCTTTAATAAAATCGACCGAAAGGCAACGTCTGCTCATTTTACTCGCTGCAGTGAGAGCGAAGAGTTAGTTAAATCCTTCAGGGCAATTATAAGGTGTCGCTTATGCTTGGAGACTCCTGTTGGGTTTGTCTGTCTGTTAAAGCGCTTTGAAATGTCTGCTGATGTGATTAAGTGCTATACAAATAAAGGTTGATTGATTGATTGACTAATTTTCACCATGCCTCTGAAAAAGATACAAAAGTTAAAGAAAAATCATGTGACAATGAGTGCTTTCTTGCATAAAAAAACAATCAAAAGTTAATGAAGAAAAAGAGACAGATGTTACTGATAGATATTACTGAAACGTGTGTGGAGAAGGTTCTGTCCCCTTTCTGCAGTGTCCACAGGAGAATATATGAATTAAAGGCAAAGAAAACTATTGACTGAAAAGCAAAAACCCCCCAAAAAACTGTTTTATTTCATTATTTCTAAAACTGCCAGGCTTTTACTTTTTGATAAAACTAATATATAATTTTATTCTTTTTTTCTATTTACTTAAACAGTTATGATGTTATTAATAAAAATATTAAAATTAATAGTTTGTTTAGTTTTTATATTGTACTATTGGGAAAACTCAATCCATGCGTATGCTTCTACCGTATATTCTGTTATTTCTTTTGGGATGCATAAACATCTTGTTGGGATGCACAAATTTTTCTTGAAGCGCAACCCAGGGATGCACTACTTCTAGAGGTACAATTAACCCTGAGGGACTAAATGTCTAACTACACCAAACACCTGCAGTGTCCCCTACAGGTCCCCTGAGAGGACAGGGCTATAGGTCTTTTCCATGTCTATAAAGAACATGCACAATGGAACGGAATCTTTCCCCATAGCTTCAGACTCTGCCTCCTATACAGATGATGTGTTAGTGGAGATTAAGAAATAGAGATGTTGCAAATCTATAAATCAGTTTATGATGGCAGGTGTCAGCATGCCTATGTCCCTCCCTCATGTTCCAAGAGCACACGATGCACCTGACAGGGCTGCCACTGCATGGACTTGCTTAGGCTTTGCCTGGTTGCAGAGCTTTGCACAGGGATCAGTTAGGCCCACTTGAAGGTTTGCCCCCTTGGATTCCTCATCACTGTATAATTTCTGACATTGTTGTGAAACGAAAATAGCATCGTTCACCCTGTTACAGGACAGTATTACAGACGTAACAAATACTGGTCATGATGACAGCAATGTTTAGTTGTGTTTTCCTACATTTGGAGAGAGGTCTGAGTCATCAACCAAAGAAAAATAACTGTTTACAAAGGCTTTGTCCAGTGCAGGCCTACTTTTACTTGCAAAGCATTTGAAAACCACTGTGGGAGCAGATTGATGTTTACACATACATAACAAAATAAAAAAAACAAAAGCAACAAGTGATGTTTGCTCAATTTTGCAATGATTGCCTTTATGAATTCTCAACCCCCCCCCCTTTTTTTAAAAAAATTTTTTTGTATTGTGTCTTCCTTATCAAATAAGGAACTGTCATATTGACCATACAGCTGTGGGTCTGCCCGGCATTTCAGGGCACAACACAGGAAAAACATCAAATGGTTACAAAGATGACCGAAAAAACAAAAAAAGAAATACCTTTCTTTTTTCAACAAGACATTTTATTATATATATATATATATATATATATATTTTTTTTTTTTTTTTTTAAATTTCATGAAATGCTCATCTTTAACCGTTTAGAGCCAATATATCATATCTGATTGAATAATGGACACAAATTAAAGCTCCTACATGTAGATTTCTGTGAATGTTCATTTGATAAATTTATCAGAAGGTTCAATAGACTTTTTGAAAAAAGTTTTTGATGCTTCTGTTAATAATTTCATGCTTCAGGCTTTACAGGGGTAAGTATTATAAATCTCCAAGACTTCCAAAATCTATAGGAAAACAAAAAAAACAGAAAAGTTTGAATCAAATCCTAATTATTCCAGAATTATTCCATTATTATTTCTCACTGTCATAAATCTATTGACTTTCAGCAGTGACTTTGAAATGCAGAAAATCTTTGAGATTTATAGGCATTCGGTAAGAGCTGACATGTATGATATCTTTGTGAAGTAGTTCTGCCTGTCAAAGCTCTTACACTGGATATCTTCTTTAAAGCTTACACATAGTGATTGAATGCTCAATAAACTTCAAAAACCTGTAGTTGGTCAGCAAGATTTGTCTTATAAACTCTTTCCTGTCAAACCTCAAAGCAAGACAGACAGAAATCAAGAAAAAGACACGTGTGTACAGCAAATGTTTTGTATTTCGTCCAATTTCTGCAGCTGTTTCCGTAGCCCTTTGACCACAGCGCTCCTGAGATCCGTTAAACTTTGTGAAATTTAGGTATAATAATTTGTCAATACATCATACCATAAAAAATTAAAAGACAAAAAGCTATGACTGATTTGGTTTTTCAGATGGCGTCTAAGTATGGTCTTCTTGCTGATCAATACTTCATTGAGCTGGATCCATCTGGATCCAATGAGCTGTGTAGAAAACGTCAAGCTTGTTGGACTTGCTGAAGGGGCTGCCTGACAAAGTTACACAAACTCACTTGTCTCTGTCGTCTTCTCTGTTCTGGCGTTCTCTCTTTACCTCCTGACGCCTTCTCCTCTCTGGCTCATTGAGTTCTCCTGTCCTTATGTTCTTGCTCCTACCTTTTTCTTCATTTTTTGTTTCAATCAATCTTATACTTTGCAGGAAAAATATGGTTCTAATCAGATTCTTTGCTGGGCCAGACTCTCTTAGCAAGAATGTTCCAAAAAGAGTTGTTTTTAAAACCTCTTAGAATAAAGGGTGCGCTAGAATCTTGATTGGAAGTTACATCATAAGTCCCGTAAAGGTGTGCTCAATGTCTTGTTTTCAGTAAACTAGTCACATTTCTAATTTTTACTGTGGGTTTGTAAATACATAAAAACACATTTCAAGGTTTGTTTTTCAGGTTAGCAAGAATTGTTGCAGAGTGAAGTGACAGCAAAAACAGGTGTGAGATCAAGACCAAACGTGGATTGGAGTTGGTTTTCTGCTCAGAGGAATGAATAGTTTATTGAACACTGAATGCTGAACTCTGAATGTTCTGCTATTTGATGTTAACCATTGGTTGAATTAACCGAGAAACTTGAGGGAAATAAAACAGAGAAATCAAGCTTAGAGTTGCGTGTGGAACTTTTGATCACAAAGAAGCACATCAGCGCATCATTCACATAAGTGCGGTAACATTCTTTTTCATCTTAAAATGTGCTTTTAAAGGTTTTTGTAGTGATTTTAAGAGTCCAATATTTGTGGCGGAGAGGCGTAAAGTCTTGTAAATTGTTATGTCATCTTTAGTTGCTTTGTCCGAATAGCGGGTAACCTTTCCTTCACATATTAAACACCACAAAGTCTTGTTTTACTTATTTTGCATAACTTGCATGAAAGGGGGAAAAACAAAGCAGAAAATACAAAATGTTCAATATCACAGCAATACAAACTAATAAAAGAGCAAATAAACTGACAAACCAAGATATATAAAAGATCTATTAAATAATTTTTTAAAATTTTGGTACTTCTGCTGCCTCCTTTGTTGCCAAGGATGACAAAGTCTGGTATTTTTACGAGCTGTCAGATGACTGTCAAGGAGTTACCCTTTTGATTAGAGATCCATTTGAGCTCTGTGAATAATCAGTGTGTGTATTTGTTTCTGTTCTGGAGGGAGGAGGGGGATCAGCTATACCATGTAAGGACCTCTAAACAATAAACTCACTGTTTTAATCATGCTCTCCAAAAATCCTTATGAAAAGAGTCATTTTCTCCTACTCCTACGTCTGAACCCATACTCTATCTGTCATCACCTCATCTTGTACTGTGTAAACCTAGCTTAATTGTAAAAGGTTCCTTCAAATCTTAATAGTAAAGAGAAAAAAATTTGTCAACTAAATAAGCCAGTACACACATACTTCCACATTCTCTGGGTTTTAAATCATAGAAATTAGCAGTCTCTGTTAATGTGGAGCCATTCCATTGATTGATCTTCAATTAAACCCTGAAAACGACCCATTCGTTCCTGAGGCCAGGCATTCCCCCATCTGAATTTGATTTTCCTTTCTCTGCTGTCAGCGGGAAAACTTTCATGAAGGTAAAGGGATTTATTCTGCACATCGTCTGACAGAGTGTGAACTCAGACAAAGAAATGGAGGCTGTTTGGTCTCACAATAGCAAAAGTGATGTTGGATTCCGCTATAGGTATTGAATGAAGGTGAAAGCAGCACAATGGTGGTGGCTGCAAAGACACACAGGTTGGTTAGTTGTAACAGGGGATGTAGAGGTTGGCACAGGGAGCCTCAGTCATGGTGACAGAGAAAAAGTCCTCCTCGGTCTGAACTGATGAAGGCTTCACGTAAACAGACTGACTGTTATTAATGACTGAATTCCCTTGAGAATCCTCCTTCTCTCCCATCTCTCGTACGTCTCTGTGTCATTGGAGCGGCCATACGTCTGTTTTTACTTGTTTTTACTGTCTGTCTTTGTCTGTTTTCTCTATCTGTCTGTCTGTGCAGGCCTCACCACCCTTGTTCAGACCTAATCTGTCTGTCTGTCACTGCCTAGTAATTGGAGCTGTTTAGGGGGTCATCCAGCCCAGGTGGGCGGGCTGGCAGAGTGTGTCCCTGTGTGTGTGTGTGTATTTTTTTTTTCTAGGGGTATGTTAATATGTTCATGTGCACTCAGGAACAGGAATGTGTGTTAGAACAGGAACCACTGCTTCCCACGGCTGCGCCACCCATACACAATGCGTGACAGGCATACTGAAGTGCAGATGTCATACAGTGGAATCAAACAGGTGCATCAAAAATACAATTACGTTATTTAAGACTATTCCAGCTTTCTCTAGAGATTGTGTTTCTTTAGTATAGTTCCTGATTTTAATTGCAACTGTCCAATTCCTTCATTTCCTGTCTCTCGTTGTTTCTTTGAACATCACAACATTCACCCAGTGTATCTTGTTAAGTGTCTGCCGCTGTTTTGCCTGAGATGAAGGTAATCACGATCGCTCCACTTCCATTACAATTGTCACTCTTGATTAAAAATTTCAAACTGGATCAAGTGGTGCTATACTCAATGGGGCATGTCAAGTTTATTGTGATGGAAACTTGAGGGTATTTACAGTAAAACTATGTAGCTTTTTTCAAAGTTTATGAGCCTCCTTTGCTTGTTTTTGTCAATAAACCTGTGCTGCATTGAAGCTGCAGATGGGAAGACCTGATATCACTGTGTGCACATGCATGAGTGGAGATGTTTTAGGAAAGCCTTTTCCAGGGGTTGCATGCCTTAGTTAAATCTAATTATATTGATCAGGTACATACATATACCAGAGGAGCATGCACCAAGGAAGTAACACGCTCCCGTCAGACCAAATGGAATATACTGGAAATTAGTGACATACAAAGGGAAAAAGCAAGAAAAATATTTCTATGCAGCGAAACTCTGTATATGATCATAATATAAAATAGAATATACATAACAGCATTTATATGGACAGTTAATAGTTTGATAGTTTCACTAAACATACTTTGAGAGAATCACAACAGTCAGATTTAGAGAGGCTTTAATCACATCTTAAGAAAATAATGTTTATTTTTAAATACATTACCAGTGCCACTAGATATCTTTCCTTTAGTTCCTGAATATACAGGCTATAAGAGATCAATGGGTCACAATCATCAAACATTACATCTGAATATGGATGGCTGTCACCTTATGCGTGAATCTTGTCTCTGTGTTTAAAGGAAACTGGGAGCTCAAAGTTCCTGTTCAGGCAGATGCCAGTTCGTTGTTCTCCTGTCTCGACTGTCTGTGGGAGCGAGGTCAAGTTGTAGGGTCAGTAGAAGCCACCCATACTCTGCTGGAGAGATATAATCATTTATCACCCGATGATTCACGGGGATTGCATTACCAGAGTGAAGCAAGAACAGCTCAAAATGAAATACAAAAGCTTTAGAAACATTAAAAAGCTAAAGTGAATGCTGTCAAATATGGTCTGCAAGTGAGAAGGCAATTAGATCTATTTTATGCTAGAAATGCACTCAAATCAAACTGATGGGGAATATGAGACACGATAAGAATAAATACAGTGCACTCTATGAAGACTCTATGAAGAATGTCATAATTTCCATACAATCAATAATTTGAAACAAAGTTCCATCTGCCATTCTGCTGCATGGAATACTTAAGGACCTTGGATTAACAACCAAGAATTTCCACTAACTTTAAGTCGTCTACATTTCCAATCTTTCAGAGTCATGGCTTTTAACATTTTGAGAGTTACTGTCAACGCTCCTGATGTAACAAGCAAAACACACCCAGTTCCTGCTCTGAAGAGCTTGTGATGGCAAAACAACTCAAAAAAAAGAAAAGAAAAGAAAAGAAAAGAAAAGAAAAGAAAAGAAAAGAAAGAATCGGTCAGGCTGGAAATATGTTGAGCAGTGAGACCAGAGTGTCTATTTTAGCAGCAACGACAACAGCTCTAAATTGGTAGCAGGTAGCATCTGTTCACAGCGACATTAGGATCATGCCTGAGATGTGATTACTCACATCCTCATATCACCTTCTCACTGCGTGTGTGTGTGTGTGTGTGTGTGTGTGTGTGTGTGTGTGTGTGTGTGTGTGTGTGTGTGTGTGTGTGTGTGTGTGTGTGTTATGTGTTTAGTTATTTCAGAATTCAGAGTGGGGGGATCATGAATTCAAGCATTTCTGTGTCAAAATTAGACCAAATGCATGTTTGTAGCTGTGAGCCTGAGAAAGAACCAAACAGCACTTGCTCATCAGTTCATTCTCACATACTTTGTTCTGTGTTTGTCAAACTCACTCTGTGTGCATGTGTGAGTGTGTATGGGCTTGTCCTCTAAAGTACCCCGCTGACAGTAACCAAATCCCTGTCGATGGTCTAGCCAGCCGACAGATCAGTGAAGGCTGCCTGTCAGGAGCAGTGACCCTGGCCTCCCAGGTTCTTTAGCTGCGCATCCACCATGGAGACTGGAGGTCAATGACAGAGGAGGGGGTCTGGAGGCTGGAGAGAATGTGTCAGCATTGCTAGTATAGATGAAAGAATGTGGTGACCTCAATTCAAGCACTGATTTAAGATTTATATTTCAGGTTTGGGGTTTGGTGTCTTGCTCAGGGGCACCTCGATAGTGCTCTGGAGGTGAACTGACACCTCTCCAGCGACCAGCTCACACTCCAGACTTTGTCCACACTTGAATAGGCCACACTCCAGTCCCCCACTTAAAGCCTTGTGGACTGAGCTACTGTCTCCCCAATAATTAAAAAAATGAAATGACCACTTTTTTTTTTTTTTTTACAGCGGCTTCTGTCAGACTTCAGAACCAATAGGAATGTTTTACTACTTCCTGTGTTCCAACATGTATCTTGATGAACATTATATGTATCAAACCCAGATGTGGTTAACTCCTGCATGTTGGTCAAATGACTGTCAGATCCGTCAACTGAGGTAACATCTGCCACACACTACTGTATATCTACAAATCAAACAAGCCATTACAGCACAAAAGGAAAAGCACTCACATCTTTCTTCAGGAACCAGGATTTATTCTCTGCAGAATACTTCCATCTTGTAATTTAATACTACTGAGCTCAATTGACAGGATTTGGATGCAGAAAGCCAGTGAGAAATGGTATTCACTAAAAGTTATTCCTACAGGAGGGTTGGGGAATCCGTGCAGAAAAGGGGAGAGCCAAAGTGTGCTTATAGGGGTGGATTCCTGCCAGAAATGCACATCATCCTGAGGCTAAAAAGAGGAAGGACTAAATCCTCTCGGGAACCTTCAGAAGAAAGTCAAAACCTGGGTATTTACAGTTTGGAGAAAGGTGTGGAATCCAAGATCAGTGGTGTGGGTCCATAAATGATGATACTGATCTGATGAACCAGACTCAAATATCTTATTATTTGTTGGGCAATAATATTTTAAACATTACATTCAAGTCTCTGGTAGTCACTTAGGTTTCCTCTAGCACCACCACAGCAATTACAAAAGAAGCTTGTGACCTTGTCAATTATAATGTGAATATGCATCAGCAGTGTTTTGAAGATCAAAGTCCTTCTGTGCTGCACTCTGACAGACTGGGACTGTTATTTTATAGCATTAACGTTGCCAGGGGTTACGCGGTGGTACATAGGACAAGGTTGTGGAACTATATTTGTGTGGAGTAATTTGTATATTTCATTTTAAGAAATTGGTTTCTCATTTATTGGGTATTGTAACAATAGATAGTTTAGTTGTGGATGTGGGTTGTATAACACAGCGTGTTACCCTCCGGTGCAACTGTCAGCAGAAAGTACATTTTATTTAGACATTTCCCAATCAGGACAATCCTTCAAATGCTCAGATCCTATTTCAAAATCTTTGTCTAAACCCCTTTTCTCTGATTGTGCTCTCTCCTATGGACTTCTTTCTTTCTCTGTTTCTCAATCCATCTGTTTTGTAATGGTATCCCTACATCGTTACGAGTTATAGAAAACAGTCGTGGTGGCTTCCCAGCTATGTGACTGTTTATCTCCTCCATACACCACATTGGAACTATGTTGTTGAGATAAAAGACTATCCGGACAATAGACTTGGCAACACTAGCACATTTCCTGTGAGTCAAATCCACAGCCTGGTGGGTTCAGCTCGAATGAATAAACCTCATATAGAAATGTGACATTTTTAAAATCTAATGTGATTCATACTTTTTGTCTAAATGTGGAGCATGGACTGTTTTAATCTTCTGAGGTAAATGTTTTAGTATTTTGCTCTTGCTGAAGGATGATTGATTACATAGCACAACCACTGAAATTTAAATTTGGTTTGGCTCAATACTCAATGGTTGGAGTGGAAATTTACAATATTTCACTTGAGCCAAAATTAATAGTTACTCTGTCTAGAGTGATAAATCTGTTTTATGTTCACTATAGTTGGTGGAACATTTTCTACTTCCTGACAAATATAAATAATTTTATAATAGTTTTCAGTCACATTGGTGTCAATCACATCTATACTGATTAAGATGACATGAAACATCAATCTTGTGGTTTACTTGTAAAAGTAATTTCGCATGTACGGCCCTGCTTTACAATCTAACCAAATGACTGACTTACATTCTTTTTGTTACAATGGAACTGAAACAGTGTTGTGTTTCTGGTTTATCCATTGTGTTAGAAGCATCACGTTTTGTTATTCTCTAACCACAATGCAGCCACTGGAGATGAGAAAACATTCCACCCATAAAGTCAATTTTGCTGCCTGGCAGCAGATTGTCAGCTGCACAAACTGCTGTGTTAATCATTTGAAAAAACTTTATCGACGCTACAATCCTGGTGGATTGAGTTTAATTTAAGGATTGGTAAAGAAATGGGGTGCACATAGATGAAGAAGTACCCTTTAATGACCCCCATAGGAAAATTATTATGTTTTCACTCGTGGTTAGTAATCATGAATATATATGTTTTTGGACAGGCCCCTGAAACAACCAGGCACACACAAGGGGCCTGTAGGCATGCAGTAAATACAGGGAGGCCGAATGACGAGCAGCTCCATCTTTGGTGGAATAAAATGGGGAATTAAATGGGGAATAAAATGTGAATGCTAGTTAACAGTTCTTTACATTTTTACGAAAAATATAACCATGATGTTTTCTACACTATGTACATCTGGACTATTATTCTACAGCCACTGTGTGTAGGTGTTGTAATACACAGCCAATTTGTAATAAATTACAAGTTGTGATTAATGAGGGCAATAAAACTGAAGCAAATTAATCTCAAAACAGTTGAAAGAAAACTTAAGAACTGCACCAAGATGATTTTCAAATAAAAACAATGTTGTGAAGTGGGAGTCCTGGCAATATTCATGTGCTTTGTGTTGTTACGTTTAAAAGTTGTCTGGATAGTGTTTGGTATGCCTGCAAAGGTTTCAGGATCTCTAAATAAAAATCAAAACAAATCAAAAAGGTGTTATGTCCACTAAAGCAGTGGTCCACAGGCTTTTTTGCACCACTAACCAGCAAATTTCTAAACTCTGCTTAGAAATAATAGATTTGCTGTCTTTTTCACACATCACTAATATTTATTTGGGACAATCACCTTCTGCATCCTATGCATTTGGAACCTTAAGTACCAACTGAAAGAATTTGTGAACTTTTGCACTTGTATTTGTATTTGACCGTTCTGTCATGTTGACGTTGAGTCATTGCCTGCTGAAGAGGTAGAGGTAACTCTTTTATCAAAATCATTTGATAGCTGTTACAGTAACAGGATACCTGAAGTCCATCCCAGCATGTACTGGGCATTTGAGTTGTGTCTAATAGCAATTTTGCACGCAATCCATTTCACTGGTATGTCTTTGTAGTGTATGATGAGAGTTTAACAGCCAGAGGTCCATTTAGAAAGGCAGTGGATCAGATGTTCAGTGTCTCATGTCTTATGGCTTCTTGACACTGTGCCCTCCTTGGATGCTTTCCAAAACACAATCAAACCAGACCTCCTGCATGAAGCATCATGAGAGCCTCTGTGTTCGAGTACCTGTCAGTTTCCTGAGCCACAGAAAACGCATATCCAGTCCTGGCCTGGCTCAAGCTTGGCTCAGACCGGGTCTGAAATTACACGGGTGCAGAGTATTGGGTTACGAGCTTCTACCTGGGGGACATAAATACCATCTTTATTGCAGCCCATCCATTCGCTTTATGTCTTATTAAATTATGAAGAAACGTTAACAATGAGAAAGGTTAGTCTGACATACTTCTACCTCTCAAAGTTTATACTGTGTCCTCCTAGGAATAGCAAATAGGGAAGGAATTGTTTTGCTGGTGGCGACCAGCATAAGCGCTGGTTGGTGGAATCTTTTTTTTTTTTTTTTAGGCTAAAAGACCCCACATGAAAACACACCACCGGTCGTCCAAAAGAAAACTTCATTCCTCACAGATGAACAATGATTGGATCTGGGCACAAATAGGGGTTACAATTCAAAACTTTAAGTCATTAGCTTCATACACACTTGTGGCTATGCAGGACCAGATGCCACATCTGCAATTTTATGACTTAACACACTGATTTCGGATTTGAATTATGAAAGTGTAGCCTGGAGCCTGTCTTCATCACATCTTCCACAGCAGTTTCACTTTATCAAAAGGAAACATTTTGATGACAGAAAAATATATTCCTCTGAAATCCACTGATTATAATTAACTTATGAAAACATGTACGCTTACATGGAAGTCATTCATTCATTCATTCATTCATTCATTCATTCATTCATTCATTCATTCATTCATTCATTCATTCATTCATTCATTCATTCATCTTTCTTTCATTTTATTAACCGCATCTTCCGCTTTTTGCGGGTCATGGGGTTAGGGTTAGCCTATGGTTAGGGTTAGCCTTGGAGCCTATCCCAGCAGACTTGTGGGCGTGGCGCGGGGGGCACTTTGGGCGCAACACCAGTGCGCTTCAGAGCCATATGTAAGTAACAACCACTCACGCACACATATATACCTACAGGCAATTTTGGAACGACTAATTCACTTGAAGTGCATATTTTTGGAGGTGGGAGGAAGCCAAACCCAGAACCGTCTTGCTCTGTGGCAACAGCTCTAGCCAATGTGCCACCTGCCGCCAGGAAGTAATTCAGAAAATTGTATTATTTTATTTTGTTATTTATTACTTATCAGTTTTGTGTTTGAAGTATTGGACACCTGTTTCTCTCATATACATTAGTTAAAGACATTAAAATTAATTTCACAAATCACTATATTGTTTTACACAACATTTCTTTGATATTTCATGCAGTTGAACAACTGCGGTCCCCATTTAGCCTTCATCATATATCTTTTGCCTTTATGCAAACATATTGTACCATATATAATATATAATATACATTTGTTTAATGAGTGTGCACACCAAACCAAACAAGAAATCATGGGCAGAAAAAAGAAAGGTCAAGTTCACTCCACATGCGCTGAAAGACTGACCTCGATATATCAGTGTTGTAATTAAAGCTACATTTCATGTCTCAGTGGCTTTCCCCATAATATTTATACTCCTGTTGCTGCAGTTCAAGAGAATTCCCCCCCTGTATGTGATACAGCCGGGAGGAGAATTCAAATAAACATCCACTCAGAGGTAACAGGTTTAAGATGTCACAGTCAGACAGTCATCCATCTTGTGGTTGAGGTCTCTGTCACCTGGATTGCAAGTGGAGGACTGGACTGTGTGTGTGATAGGCTTGGAGTGGGTTATTGTGTGGATACATTAAAAGGTAAACGGCTGCCCCCCATATCCCTCAAAATAGTTCAAACATGGAATTAATTAAGCCAATAGTAAATATAGTAGGGATGGAACAATAAACAGTGAGCAGCACTGAGGCAGATGTAGCTGAAGAACTTCAGGCCTCACTGTTTGATGTCTGATTCCACCAACTGGCTGTCGACAGTGTATGCAGGACAGAACACAAGATGTACCAGCACTACACCTACTGTTTTCTCCAGTAAGAGCAAAAGGAGTGTTAAAATTGTGATACATGTATGTGAAACATACAGTATATAGCTTACTCTATGTACTGTACATCCAATTTACATGTCATCTTGTCCCCACCTGAGTCAGATCCTGAACTGAGACGGCCTGCATTCTTTCTTTTGTTCTAGTTTCATCCGACAGTTTAATGACACACAGTTGGAATTGTAATGCCTGTCAGTGTGAGTCCAACCATTTCATCATTGGAAAATACCACAAAGCACAGGATTGTTTAACAAAAATGTTTTATTTATCTTTTAATATTTGAAGTTTACACTTCTTTTAAAAAAAAAAAATTACGCCTTATCAGACAAGAATTTATAGTCAGATAAGAAAATATTGCTTTTATGATTGATATAATTGTGAAGAATTATTGCATCTTCATGTAAATGCCGCGTTGTTTCTGCTCCACGGCTGTCCTCCAGTCTGACATCCATTCCTTTACTTTCCACATCACAGAGAGAAGACTCTTCTTCCTACAGTGAATGTTGGCAGTGAATGAAAATTGCAAAGTTACCCAATATTGACTTAAATTATGGGGATAACAACCATTGTTCTAAAAGATCTGTACGATGTTAAAATGAAAAAGAATGTTGTAATTTTGTAAATCATTTTGACATTCGTGGCAAAACAAACAAAACAATGAAAAGTGTAGAGTTAAGCTGAACAATGAATCAATTTGCCATTGAGATAACAACGTAAGCAACATCCAAGTTACACCATGACATTTGCCAAAGCAATTACAGCAGACTTCTGAGGCACATTAGTCAATCCCAGCATGAAGTAAAAGACACACAAAAGATACAACACAAACCACACACAATGTAATATCTCAAGCATTTGCCTATCAAATAAAAACCAGTCTAGGGACCTTAAAACAGATAAAATACAGATAAAAATATTTAAATGCAGATGTTTCAGTCAGCACTGATAAAGCTACAGACTTTATAGCTACAGCACTTTAGGCTGTCAGAAGAATCTGACGGCCTAAAGTGCAGTAAAATGAAAGAGTATGGCACAATAAAGCATATTTTGTAGGAGGTGAATCTACAGAATTGGAGCATGCAAAGTCAGGTAATAGAAGAGAGCACATAATCAAGTTACAAACTGCTATTGTACATAACAGTGTCATTTGATTGCATTTACAACTGTATGTTCCTTCCTTGCATTGATCTTTCTATAAACACACATGGGTATTTTGGTTTACTAGGCAGTTACTGATATTGTCAAATACTTTATGCAGATCAAAAAATGCAGAACCTAGTACCACTATGTCACTGAGCCTTGATTTAATTTGCTCTTACAAGTGCATGGTAGCAGTTTTGATAGAATGGTGGTCTCTGTCATTACATTTGCTGTTAGCCAAACTTGTAAACTTGTTTGAGGAAATGCTGTCTGTTGTAACGTATGGCTGTACTGACAGAATGCTTGTTGGACCGTAAGTAAAACAAAACAAACTACAGTAATCTCATTAACTTTGTACTCGTTCATGGTGTTCAATTCACTGACTAGTTGCTTTGACTTAGATATGCACTAAAAAACATCACACATTTGCACAAGTTCATGCAGCTTTATTGCATATAATTAGAACATAATAAGTCTGTAATTAACTACCTGATCTGCATGCACTCTAAGCAGTGGTTATTTGTTGAGATTGTTCAAGCTACACTTGACCTGTCCTCTGACGTGGGGTGCTCTGGTATCTGTCATTTTCCATGTTCAGGACAACTGCCAATCTTTAACCCCATGCTGCCACCATAATTCTCTCCTCTCTTACCACAAGTTGTACTTTGTACATGCATACCTACAAACATAAATTTTATATGGCTATGGCTTTTATCCCACAGGTGGCATTACATTAAAATTGGCTGTATCTGTTACTATTACAAAAAACTAAATGAACCAATGGACCCACAATGCATTCACTCAGACTCAAGAATAAATAACAGTAAATCAGGGTGGTAATCCTTTTCACAAGATTTCAAATAATGATGAGAATTTAGAGAGACACAAAAAACACTATCTTCTGCATGGGGAAGGACACACAAATCAAAATGCTCTGTAAAAACTGTAAGGTTTTTACAGAGCATTTTTACAGGCTGGACCTGAAAGGTAGGAAACCAGAGAACACAGGAGGGAAGAGAGGAACTCCTGAACCCCAATAGTATGACACATGCATGGGGTTGAGAACACTTTGGAAAACTGTTGTTAGTAAAACAGGTCATTGCTGAATCTTCAAATACATGTCAAAACTCCTCCATGCGTAACTCTACCAAGTGCAAGCCATATATCAACAATATCCAGAAATTCAGCCAACTTCTCCGGGCCTGAGCTCATCTGAGATGAACTGACGCAAAGTGGAAAAATGTCCTTTGGTCTGAGGCGCCCACATCTCAAATAGTTTTTGGAAATTGTGGTTGTTGTATCCTCCAGGTTAAAAAGGAAAAGTACCATCCAGACTTTTACCAGCGCATAGTTCAAAACATAACAAACATCTGTGTTGGGATGGGGGGTGTTAGTGCACACGGGATGGGCAACTCGCACATCTGTGTATACAAGCAAGCATGGGAAAAATCACTTTCAAAATGTCAACAATTTTTCTTCTGCTTATTGAAAGTTGTTAAAAGTCCTGAACTGCATCATGGAAAGAGAAAAATGGAAAAAAAAAGTTCAATAAGTAAGAAGTTTTAACATTTTTAACATCAAAGATATTTTCTTTGTCATGTGTTTATTTGTATTTTGATTCAAAACTAGCAAAGATTACATTTTAATTTCATTTACATTTCACATTATATTGGGGGTGCAGGCTGGTGAGGAGAATCTGACAGACTACAGGTTCAACATGATGAATTGTAAAGACACCAGGTTAATGGATGGGTGTAAAGAAGCACCTTTGAACAGACTGACCCTAATGGAAAATTGTTCTGTAAAGTCATTCGGTTCAAAGCCCCAATCAGACTTTTTCATGTTTGAGACAACATACTTTCAAATTATATTTAAAGTGAATAAATTAATCCACATTTAAAAGTTGATTGTGTTCAGCTTCTTCTATTATGTTGTATATTACAGGCCAGGTTTTAATTCACAAAGCAAAGACACAACACAGATGGTGCATTACCTCCACATGATCCAGGCCCATAATGCATCTACAGTGTGTTCTACATCTGTGTTGAGTGCAGTAAAAGTTGCTTGAAAAAAAAAACTAAGAACAGACTTTTTTCCCCTAGTCTATCTGCAGGACATTAAAAAACTGGACTAGGCAGGTTGACTTTGTGGTTTGAGCATTCCAATCAACTCCCAATGTGCTTCACATCACTTTGAATTATCACATTAACATGCTCTCGATACACCTGACTCGCCAGAGACTTTCACTTTATGACCTGCTAATGGGAACAAAATGCATTGGATTTAAACACAGGTAGTGCTGTATACACAAGGGATTCCTGAATATTAGTATTTCTTCTATTGACCATTGAGTTTTTGGACTGTTGTACTCCAAATGTTTTAATTTTTTAATTTCAATTTGTTCTTCCCATCTCTGTGCTCTTCACTCATTCAGTAGTGGTTGTACTTTGGGTGTGAGAGTGCTGATATTACCAACACCATCACTGGTGTCAAAGGACCAGTGGTTGCTGATGAAGTACTGTAATATATCTGACATAGTAATAATATATGTTATAATGTGATTAGGAGCTCAGTTTAGATGAGTCCAACACATTGATACAAGAGACAGAGAATACTGAACTGACCACGGTTTGCAGTGATAATGGTAACCACATGGTCCAGGACCTGTTTTACTGTACTGTACACACACACACACACACACACACACACGCACGCACGCACACACGCACACACAGAGCCTAAGACCTAATGGAGGGTAGAATGTAGACCACGCCTGTTTTTGCACATTACTTTTTCTCACATTCAACCTGTTTGACTTCCCTTTCTCCATCGCTCTCTCCATGTTTCAGCACTGGTTTTCTTTAATTGTGGGATGAGGACAGTGTTTCCAGAAGAAGTTTTTACACCTAAAGCTCTATTTTACGATATACCGATATATTCACAAATCAAAGGAAATGCATGCAATACATACTGTATGAGATCATAATAACTTGTTTTGAATATACAGTAAATGAAAAAGTCACTATAAGCAATTAAAGACTCTTAAAGTGTAACCACAGACAGCTATCACCTGCAAAGACTAATTGATAATGCGTAAGGCAACTGAGAGCAGTTAGCAGAGTACAAATGAGAACATCCATATATAACAATATACAACTAGAGCAATAGACTATTCAATGGCTTGTGTGCTAAGAGTACTTTATAACATTTCTAATACTGTATGTATTTTAGTCTTGGTAAAAACAATATACCACACGGCTTTTTGTTTCTGATTGTATTTTTTTCTTTTATTAACAGTAATTAAAAATATAGACTTTTTTTGTCACACCTGAAAACTTTGGTTATTGTTACCTTTTTCACCTCTGACTCACTCGTACAAGCTCTCCTAAAGGCGATGTAATTCATTTGATGAGCTCTTGGAAAAGTTTTTTCTTAATTTTTTTAAATAACTAAAAAAAACATCTATATCTATTTCTACTAATGTCATGCTATTGAGCCATAAATAAACTGCTTGTTTTCATCAAGTAAATGTTTTTACATATTTTCTTCTCGTGAAAAGTAAAGGTTATACGGCCAGCTCAATAAAATATCATTAATGAGAGGCTGTCATTAGACCACACCAATCATGGTCTCAAATGCCACTCATCAATCTTCCCATTATATATATATATCCGCCACAGATAGACCCAGTGTAGGCTTACTATAGGAGAAAAAAAATACAGCATATGGAAGATGGTAACTTAAAACACAGTTGAATATTGACATTGCTTCACCAGTGACAGATGAGTTCATTTGTGAATGGTTGAGGTAAAGGCAACAAACTAAAAACCTATCAAGGATTCAGCAGCGCTGGGCAATGTGGTACATGTATGTGTGTCTTTGAGGGAGAAAGGTATCAATAATTCTCATCAATCATCCACTTCCTGCCTCAGTCAGCAGCTGGTATGTAGGAGGGCTCTGAGAATCATTAATTACACACACACACACACACACACACACACACACACACACACACACACACACACACACACACACACACACACACACACACACACATACACACACGACTCACACTACATCATTAATGTCAACAGCTGCTGAGCAGGCCTTGCAACTACCCAAATAACATCATTATCACAAGTATTCTTCAACAATGTGCCCCTTTTCAGTCCCCCTGGCCCTTTGCTCTGCAAGGAACCAAGAAATGACTGCACTCCCTGATCTGAGTCCCCCCAACTGCACCACGGGGCCCAAAACATCTCCCCGCGCTTCACACTGCTGAGCCGGCCTTTGACCCTGGTGAACGTGTCAAAGAGAAGTCGGGGTGATCGCCTGTCAGTGGACATCGGCTCAGGGGATAAGAGAGCTGGGTAATGAGTGAAAAGCACATGTGAATGTGTTTCTATGGGCTGATGAAAGAACACGAGTGTATACTTTGGTGTATATCTTTGTGTGTTCAATAGCGGTTATACCATGGCTAAACGTACGTATCCTGCATCTAACTGTGAAAGGGTGACCATGCATCCATGCATGGTGTTGTGGGGAAAGCTGAACTTGTTTAGGGGTGAAAGTGTGTGAGTCACTCGTTTATCACTAGTGACAAAGTGTAAAACTCTGTTAGAGATAGGTTAGAATTTGCTCTCCACTCATTAATCACAATGTCGGGCTGGCCCTTGAAATACACACACACACACACACACACACACACACACACACACACACACACACACACACACACACACACACACACACACACACACACACACACACACACACATTTTCAGTCCATGTCACTGAGCTACAAGAGAAACCGATCAAAACTGAATGATGTCATCTCACAATGGTATTTTGGAGCCACTGTAGATTACTATTTAGTGATCTCACTGTGTTTGCCCCGTAGTTTCTTTTAGAGCTCTTTTCTGATGTTGCTTACATGACCAAGTGCTCACTGACCCTAACAGGCAAGCAAACAGACCTCTACATCTACAGGAAGAGGCATCACAACATCAACAAACTCTACCCTGCCACAGACCTTGGACACACTCGTACTGTCTTATAACCTCTACTTAAATGGTGGAAGGGCTTGTACGGAGGATGTGGCGTGTGTCAAAAAGATTAGCATAGCTCCCTGATGCTGAGGAGTCAGGATAGGGAAGCTGAAAGAAAAGAAACAGTGGGAGGAGGAAAATAAAGACATGAAGGGAAACTGACAGAAGACAGGACACAGACAAGAAGGAAACAGAGTGAAACAATCATAGAAGGAAAAAGTAACACTTATAGATGGAATGTACCATGGAGTACCATGGAATGTACTCTGGAGTTAGTCTAATCTAGTTGTGTAGCGTTACATGGCACAAATTGGAGAGAAGATATTGTGAACATTATGGAATAAGGGAATAGTTCTTAATTCTGCAAAAAAAAAAAAAATTACCACCATAACATAAACTACTGAGTCAAATACGACTGAGTAATGTGACCTGTAGAAAGGAATCAACTGAGATGATTATGGGCTCAAAAAATTGTGAGGCCTCCTGCCATCACCCACTCTAGATGTCATTCATAAGTTCCTCTCAAGTTGTCAATAAAAACATCATTGCTAAAATTTGTTCCCAACCGCACAGTTCATCGTGGAATCTACATCATTCTTATCAAAATTGGAATGGAAGGGTTGCAGTTCTGATGAATCGGCATATCAGGATACCAGTTAACTCTATTTACTGAACTAGAAATAGCACCCTGATGTAAATGATTTTCTCTCCTCAGTAGAAAAGAATCATTTTGAAATGACATGATAAATGTAAAAACAACTTAATCAGTATTCCTGGCTCAACATGCATGTTAAGGCAGACTGTCTGAAATGGTTTGAACTGTCCCGTATATTGGCCACAGGAACTGAAAAGGAGCTCCCTGCAGGGTCAAGAGGGCTGGTGTGATGGAGCTGCCCTTGCTGCTCTGCTGTCTGTGACACTGAGCTAGTCTTTTTTTTTGCTGACGTGACACACAAACAATACCAGTGGTTACATCTGCAAACAAACTAGAAGTACTGTGAGTTTTCATTTTTATTTTTCAGCCAACCGTGAAAGCATTTATCTCAATCATGTGTTGAGAAATTAATCTTTTTGGGAAAATGAGCAGTTTCCCATTGAAGCAGAAAGAACATTCGCTCATGTCATGGCACATTGTATTCTAAAGTTCACCACATCTGTCAATTTGATAATAAGTGACGTGCTTAATCCCAGCTTGGTTTAGACCACTGGACTGAGAACCATACTTGACAAAATATGTCCAAATGTTATTGTGTACCATGCCTCTAACACTCAAGCTCTCTTTCAAATGACAAACTGCTGGTGTTATTTACTGAATCAGAGTACTGTACACAATTCTCCTTTGTGGTGGAACCCTAGACTGAAGTCAACTTGGGTAAGGTATGTGAAGGCAGCCATTTATGGCTCCCTTTATTGCAGTGATCACTCTTAATCCTGAGAACAAAATGTTACTTTACTGATGAAAGTCAACTAAATGATTGAGGTTAAGAACGCAGGAGACAAATGAACAGAAGAATGACCAGATGTAACTTTTTTGTTAAGTGGGGACGGCTGAAGTTCCACAGCTTGATATACAGAGGACAACCACTACCTGCTCCTGAACCTTGTTTATTATTTATGCTAAAGTACGTATGTTAGGTTGACTGTTAAGAAAGTTCTTTATTTTTTCAAATATATTCTATTTGTATGAAATGAAATTTCTCCGATGAATCATTTCAGTGGGTAGTGCTGCTGCCTCACAACAAGAAGGTTCCAGGTTCATTTCCTGTCAGTGTGGAGTTTGTATGTTTTTCCCATATGTGTGTGGGTTCTCTCTAGGTTCTCCAGCTTTCTCCGCAAAATGAAGACTTCAGAAAAAGCTGATGAATGGATTTGATCAATAATAACTTTTTATGAAGTGTTTGCTCTCATATGATGCCAAACTCAAAGATTTGGTTGATTAAATTTATGTTGAACAATACACAACAGAGATCTCTAGGATGGGAAGGTTGGCATAAGATGTAGCTACTTGCTAATATACCGTAGATACCGGGCAGGAGAACTGTAAACAAAACTGTAGATCTCAATACTATTGCTGAGTCATATCTATTTTTCTTTGGGTCATGAGAAAAATGGGGCTGTTATTTTCACTCAGTTGTTATTTTTTCATAAAATATCAACTCTGTCAGAAGCACAGGTCAGATCAATGCCGATTGAATTATGGCTGTGTTATAATAACATTAACTGATGGTTTGAAGCCTAATACTCTGCACTCCATGTGAATCAGTATGTAAAATTGACAAAGTACAACTGACATACCTCCCTTTAGTAACGACCTTCTCTCTTCAATCATCCTTTTCCTATACATCGTTGAACTCCTCTTAGCATGAACATTTATTGTGGTAAGGTAATATCTCTGGTAAGAATTACGTCATAGTAATGATACCAAATTTGACCTTGACGACAATTGATCTGTTTTTTTCTTTATTTGGTTTATGATTCCCTGATGTCATCTCTCGTCCCATCCCATTCATGTCTTGATGTCGAATCTCTGTCATAAATCACAGTCATATGGTTTCAATGACAAGCAGATGCTCACTTAAATTCAATAACCGCATACTGCACCGTACTAGATGTATCAAAGCAAGCCAGTCACATTGGTGAAAACGTTACTGGCCCAGGGCTCTTAACATTCAGAAGAAAGAATCCTTCTTTTTCAATACTGAATTAGAATGGTCTTTGATATTTATTACCTCAACAATCAACTGTTTGTGTGATAAAACGAATCACTGATCTGTCACATTACATGAATCTTCGTGTATACTATGTGTATTAACACTGAGTAATTTCAACCTTCTAATGTGTAAACTGAGTACATGAAGGTAAATTATGTACACAAATGAACAAAAGTTAAAAATACATTCTGCTACTGTTTTTATATATTTTCAAGATATGAAACATGACATGGGAATATTAAGACATCTGCAAATAAATTTCAGTTTTCTTGTCACAAGAAATGCCACTTATCCTCTTACTACAGTTATACAGTGTTTTCCACATGGAGGGAGCTTTACAAAGTTTGAAATAATGATCTTGAGAATGTCGTAAGGTTTACCTTAGTTTTGGGCTCAACACTGTAATTTAGTACAAGCTAGTATATAGGGCTTGAAAAAAGTGGCCATTTTGAAGCAACGTAATATGAGCTGATACTTTTTTAGATGTATCATGGGAAATCCAGTACATTTAGAGCTTGACCCATAATAAAAATTGTTGAGTTAATTCTGCTACTGTTGCTATGATTTTACCATTTTTGTCAAGTTTTTATTATTAGTCCACTCTATCACACTGGTTATTAGTTGCATGCATTTATATAGTGGGTACAGGCCCGTAACACACACACAAGGGGCCTGTAGGTATGCAGGTGATGGGGAAGTAGAGCGGCAAGCAGCTCCTTAATGGTGTAGACCCAATGAGCGGCTTATAAAGGGGATGGCACCTTGCTCAAGGGCTCCTCGCTCAAGGGCGTCTTGGCAGCGCTTAGGAGGTGAACTGACACCTCCCACTGTCAGTTAACACTCCAAACTTTTTTGCCCAACACGGATCTTGAGCTGGTGACTGCAATGCAACTGTCCACATCCGATATGTTCTGCAAAAATCTGATTTCATGTGGTATGTGACTGTTCAGACTGCAAAAGTGACATCCAATATCAAACTGGATGGGCTGCAAATCGAATTTTGGCAACCAGTCTTAACTATGCTTTAGTGGACTGCTGCCCCATTGCTTTCAGTCTGATACAATAAGTGATGTCAGCATTCTGCCTGTAGTTTTTTACTTAACAGTCAGGTCTATGAATTCTTAGTTTTTTATTCTATAATAAATAATAATCATAATAATTAGGGTTGAGACAGGTACTTGTTTCAGACAAGTATCAGGTATGGATAAAGCATGTTTGACGAGTGCGAGTGTGATACGAGTAAAACTCGTCGAAACTCGTGCTCGTGCTGAAGAATCCTCATAACCAGCAGTCCCCAACCTTTTTTGCGCCATGGACCGGTTTCATCTAAGACAATATTTTCATGAACCGGCCTTAATTTGCTCGATAATCGTTAATGACGCCAGGACAGCTGTAGTCTAATAATAAATCATTCGCAGTGGTTTTATGTAAAATGTAGACATCAACAGACAATAAACAACCTTTTTTTTCATAAATTGATAATCAACATCTCTGTAAACGAAATTATTGTAAGAAATAATTATAATAAAAACTCGACTGAAGTGACGGCACTGATGAGATTTATTTTGAAATACAGCGACTTACAATCGGTGCATTCAACGTAGGAGAAATACTGATCATTTCCAAGTCAATCAAATAATAATAATTACAATAATGAGAATTAGTGGATGGGGACCGCTGATCTAGGGGTAACAGGAGACAATGACACCTGAAGTGTGTTCCAGATGTCCGGTCTACTTCGGAGTTCGGTTTTCTTTACAGTCACTGCAGAAAAGCCCGCTTCACAAAGAAAGGAGGTCTGAAATGGAAGCCCGGTTTTCAATACTTTTAGGCGATCTCGATATAATCTGCCTTGACTTTAATCCAGAACACTGGCGCAGTTGTGGGTGCTTAATTTAGGGGTAAAGTCTGGTAACCTGACCGAGACCTGTGAAGCGGGACAGACGCATGCATTCATCTGTGTGTCATTCCGCACAAACGTCACTTTTCAAAATAAAATATCTTCAGACTGGTAATCAATAAAAAAAGAAATTGTACTGGGGACATCTGACATAGACGGATGTAACAGAGAATTTCTGCTCTCAGTTTGACACTTTCTCACTTCAGTTCAAATTAATAGTTTATATATTGTGTAGATATTTAACTGTTATTACATAGCGTGCTTAAACACACGCACTCTCACACACACACACACACACACACACACACACACACACATAATCTGTCTCTAAATATGTCTCTTTCTCTCTCACTTGCTCTAGAAATAAAATAAATTAAAAGAAAAAGAAAAAATTAGAAAGTTGAGTTGAGTATAACAATTCTTGTTCATGCATACTTAATAGTTCATTATCTCCTATTGCATGCATTGAATTCATTAATGCGCTTCATGTTCTGAGTTCATAAAAAAACTTGTTCTGTAAATAGTTCTGCTACTTTTGTGATCAAAAACATTGATTTGAATCTCAATTTTGAGGCTGTTCTGTAAATAGTTTTAAAATAAACAATAAATATAGAAACTTCTGATCAATCCATAACAATTTTCTTAAAATAATTTACTGATATAAGCCCCGCCCGTTTCCGGGCAAACTACACCCACTTCCGGTTTAAGTTCCGCCCATTCCAAGTACAGATACGGATACAGATAATTTAGATGGTTGAACAGATACAGATACAGATAGTGGTGTACTCGCTCATCCCTAATAATAATCTTGTCAATCTAAGATGATTATTATAGAAACATATTTTCAGTCAATCAGTCAATCAATCAATCGATCAATCGATTGATCAGTCAATCAACCAACCAATCAATCAATCAATCAATCAATCAATCAATCAAACAGTCAATCATTCAATCAATCACTCAATCAATTAATTGATGAATGAATCAATCAATCAAAACATGAACCAGCAGAAGAGTGATTCATGACTTATCCTGTGCAGGAGGATTTATTTTTGTCTCTGGTATGAATGGGGCTGCTACAATATCCTACTACCCATTGCCATACTTATCTTCAAACAAAAACACATTCATCACAATAATTTGTCTATAATGTCTTACCAGATGACCAGTTACTGACTTCACAGTCCACAGAGCCCTGTAATAGTATAAACTTACTTTGTACAGCAGGACAAATGAATGTCATGTCAGGTTATTTTCAAAAACCTTGGTCATGTGCCCAATATATGCCAAGCAGTCATGATATTGTATCTGCTTAAGTGAAGCTTGACATATATATTTTGAATGCCACTGCCAATGTTGATGTTGATTGGCAACAGCATCAAGCAAAATGCCATAAGAAGTACAAGAAAATGTAATCACTCTCATAATCCAATCCAAAAACTAAAGCCTTTAGCAAGCAGTGTCCTCTCTGTGGCACTCAATGACTGCTTGCAGTTATTGAAACAATGCAAACAAGCATTCAAGAAAAATGAATACTGCTTCATAAAGAGGCAATTGATCGATATCGGTTCAAAGAGCTATCAGTTATCAATCTCAAATCTGGACTATAAAATATATAAATGAGAGTAAATAAATCTGAACATTATTACATATGTTTGGTCTGTTTGATGTATTCTGAAATCGTTTTTTGTTTTGAACACATACAGTATGTAATACAGACTAGAGCAAGGGTCATCAAATAGCAGGCCACAGTCCAGATTTGAAAGTGAGAGGCTCTATCTGGACTGTAATGCTTTTGTAATTGATGGGGGAAAATAAATTTAGTTTATTTTTCACTTCTGTCATGAAAGGGAATAAAAAGATGAAGTGCAGCCAGCTTAGTGGAGCTGCCTGCCTCTTGTGGGTCCTGCTAGGTTGCTACAAAAACCTGCTAGTACTGTACATGGTACTAAACAGAGGCCACAACATATACGACCGGTGGAATTATCAAAAACAAAGATAATCATGTAGGAAAGTAAATACTATATGTTTGCTTATAAAATATAGATTCCAGAATGGTGATGTGTGTGAGTTGAAAAGTGGAATAGCATTTAAAATCCTTTATACTCTTGTTATTATTTAAAGGAAGTTGCCTTCAGACGTCTGAGGCAAGGGAATAAAACAATCTACCTCGGTCTGTTCACAATCTGTATTCTAAAAGAACACTTTACGTTTGTTCTGGACTGACAGGTAATTATTTACCGCATGAGCAGTTTTAAAAATATTTACCTAATACTTTTTTGTACAGTAAAGCCACTGTATTTTAGACAGCACAGAGGCACTGATCATGGCAGCACAAGAACAGGTCCTAAGTACAAGAGCAATAAAGGCCAATATCTACCACAGTAGATCAGACCCAAGGTGCAGGCCATGTAAAGAAGCCGCTGTGATAGTGTTAGCGTACAGGAACATCTGTACCCAATATTGACTAGAAGTACCCAAATCCCAATGGGACATACCACCAAAGGTGGTTGGGAACAACAAGGCTAAGATCCTGTGGGACTTCAGCTTCCAGACTGACAAACAGCTCCCGGCTAACCAACCAGACATAGTGGTGGTGGACAAAGAGCAGAAGAGAGCAGTGGTGATAGATGTGGCGATTCCAGCTGACGCCAACATCAGGAAGAAGGAACAAGAAAAGATTGAGAAATATCAAGGGTTGAAAGATCAGCTGGAACATATGTGGAAGGTCAAGATTAACGTGGTCCGCATGGTAGCAGGAGCACTTGGAGCAGTGACCCCCAAACTGGAAGACTCCCAGGCGTCTGGTAGAGAACCTAAGCTTGAGGATGACACACAGATCCCACCCTACAAGGGTGAGATGGACACTACATATTTTAAATACACACACACACACACACACACATGAACGCACGCACGGACGCACGCGCGCACACACACACACACACACACACACACACACACACACACACACACACACACACATTTTACCTGTCTCCAATATTAAAAAAGGACAGAAAATGAAATACACTATTGGGCTGATGTGCAACTTGACTCTTCATTCTTATTGCCTTCTGACCAGCTGGGGAATTAACTAGGGTTGAAGGTCAAAGCAATGGGAAAGTCAATCAGGGCATCAGTCTGTCGATACCCAGCAGAGACTCACAGAGACTTATGACTCTTTGATAAGACATCAGACAGCAATTTGTTTACTTTTCTCATCATAAAGGTTCTCCATTGCCCATCACTGCACCACCAAGCCCAGTTGGTATGAAGTTGTCTCTGTTTGTTCTCTTTTGGTTTCTCCTCATTTTAATTCTCTTCTCTTGCCATCCTCCCCTCCCTAACCTCTGTTTCTGGATGTTGTGAATTAGAAGGAGCCATAAAAAGCGAAACACAATGCTCTCAGCCATAACAGCACTGCATCCCCTGTGAAATCTTAGAAGGCCATTAAGCTAATGGCACACTCAGTCCCAGTCTCAAGCATAACTCAGTTGGCAAGTTCTAGGGCTGTGACGAGGCACAAATGAGCTCCATGTTCCACTGTTTAGCTGTAAACATTGGCCAGCCTGCTTCGTAAAGCATTTAATAGACCTAAATGAGAAATGAGAGTAAATTTACATACACGAGACAAGAACATGAAAGTTTCCAAGAAAGTCATTCATAAATTTAGGTCTACTGCAATGTATGTAAAGAAAACTCAACACAAGCACAGACGCTGGGAGGAATGAGTGTCGTCAAAGGCATCATGAGTCTAAAAAAAGCCCACCCAGGAAGTAAGAAAGTGTCAACTCAAGCAAAGCCCAATTAGCATCAGTTATGGCTCAACAGTCACTGATACATCACTGAATGTAATTTCATTGAGCTTGCCTGAAAGGGTCTTGCTCGGCCGGGCTGGAGCTGTTACTCAGTCGCTCCCTCCTCGTGAGAAAGGGCAGCCAAACTTAGGTTTTTACAGTCAAACCATCCAGTGTGTTTACCCTTGCTCAGTAGGTCAACACGCACAGAGGCCTCAGGTGGCAGGAGATCACTCACTTTCTCCCTCCCTCCTCCTCTCCCTCTACCTCTGTCTGACTGCTCAACTTGTTTTTAACAGGAGGGGAGGGGATGGCACCATCCTCAATTACAGGGGAAGTGCTTTTTTATGGGCCTCACTGGCAGCACACACTGACACACAATGTAAGTGTGAACTAATGAATTCAGAACAGTGTAAACTTCTTTCCAGGAGACTTTAACAATAGACTCCCTGTGTGCATTGGAGTTCAAAGATGCACAGTAAGGGCATTAATCTAATTTGATCATCACTAAGTGAGGGTATTATTGGCGGGTCGTCCATTGAATGTAGGATCCCTACCCTCCTTGCCTCCAGTGAGGGACCCACTGGTGTGTGAATGTGTGTGATTGTACCAGTGGTGTGCCAGAAAAGGTCGATGGCGAGGATTAGCTGCCACGTTTCTGCTAGCCTCCCGAGGGCAGCTGTGGCTACACATGTAGTTTACCATCAGTGTGAATGAATGAGGAGTTAATGAATAATGGATCCACTGGAAAAGCGACTGAGTGTCTGGAAAAGTGCTATATAAATCTAATCCTTTATTATTATTATCATTATTATTATCATTATTATTATTATTATTATTATTATTATTATTATTATTATTATTAATAATAATGTAGCCTGTTAAGTAAAGGAAAATGTTGAATGTTGGGGAATTGTTGCTCATTTCCTAGGGTGGCAGTGGCTCAGTGGTAAAGCGGGCCGTCCAACATTCTGAGACCCCGTCCATATGACGACGGAACTTTTTGAAAAAACAACTTTTTTGTTGCGTTTACGCCTTCCGTCCACAGGACAACACAGATATTCGGAACGAAAACGCAACTTTTTGAAAACACTGGCCAAGGTGGATTTTTTTGAAAACGCTGGCTCTGTGTTGTTGTGTGGACAGTATATCCGCAACTTTTTTTATCCGTGGGGTGTGGCCCTGGGACCATAACCGCTGTGACCCGAATCTACATGTACAAACGGAGCTAAAACCTGCTTTTTTCTGATGCATAACAGCTCCACGTCGAAGATGCATTGATAAACATGCTTTGCACTTAAATATTTTTTTGTCTGTTTCTTTATTTATGTATCATAAAGTTTATATACGTTCATTCATTCATTCACGTTCCTCGCCAAAGATGCAGACACCAGTTCTGGGTCAGACCGGGACGCGCTGTCTGCTGATGGGAGAACTCTGTGATGGAGGTTCTCCTCCAGGAGGAACACCGTGACTTTCGGCACGTCCCGGTTCTGCTTATTCACGTGTTGATAAACGCACTGATGCGTTTACGTGTGGATGCTGTCATGTGGACGCAAATCGTCTTCGATGCGTTTTCTAAAAGTTGCGTTTTCAAAAAATTCTGGTATCATGTTGACGGGGCCTGAGATCGGCGGTTCAATCCCCCCCCCCCCCCCCCAAAAAAAAACAAAACAAACACCTGGAGTGTGAGCTGACAGTGGGAGGTGTCAGCTAACCCCTGGAGCACTGCCAAGGCACCCTTGAGCAAGGCGCCGTCCCCTTAACAAGTTGCTCAATGGAGGCGCACCACAACAGAGCTGCCCGCCACTCTACCTCCTCCTCACCTGCGTTCCCACAGGTCCCTTGTGTTTGTGTGTTACGGGCCTGTTCACACCATATAGATGCTTGCAACTACTAACCTCTGTAGAGTGGAGTGGAGTCTTAATTTCCCTTTGTGGATTAATACAGTTAATAAAATTAAATAAGAAAATATAAAACTGCTTTGAAGATATTTGTGAGGAAAACAGACAAAAGCAAAAATGGGGTGAAAAAAATGTGATTTGTGTTATTGCTTCACTTCACCGCTGGGGATGTAGCTCAGTGGTAGAGGGCATGCCTCATATGTATGCAGCTCCGGGTTCAATCCACAGTATCTGCAACCCTACGGGACATAAGCCATTGTCAACTGTAGTCGGATCCCAAACCTGGATAAATGCAGAGGGTTGCAGCAGGAAGGGCATCCAACCAAACAAATATGATCATTCATCTAAAATGGAAAAATGATGACATGCTGTGGTGACCCCCAAATGGACAAGCTGAAAGGAAGTTTGCTGAGCTTCACCCCTCCAGCTTTTAGGTCACCTGAGAAGTGATAATTGAAGCCAAAGACATGGGAAGTCACTTACTTTTCTGTGTTCCTGCTACACCCATTTCTTTTCTTGTGTGTAGCCCTACTGCTCCCCCCTCCTCAAAAATGAGTGGAGGAATGAGAATCACATCCAGTGCCATGGGTGTAAATTCCAATGCAGCCTCAGGCCTCCAGTTAGAAGCAGAAATTGAGGTCTGTCTGCCCCTACCTCCTTGCAGCCCCAGGGGGGCTGGAAGGTAATGAAGATTGGGCTGCAGGGGCTCATTGAGATGGAGACACTGTGTGTGTTTGTTTGTGTGTGTGTGTGTGTGTGTGTGTGTGTGTGTGTGTGTGTGTGTTTGTGTGTGTGTGTGTGTTGCAGACATGAGGGAGGATTCCAGGGCCTGCTCTGTTCGTCACCTCTAGTGACCACAAAGTGAATTCTACAGCTCACTTTCTATGGTGTTAAGTGACTCATGTTTGCGCACCAGTGTCAGCATTTAATTCAAGTGGTACGTCAGAGATTCTGACATGGCAGCACATCTTTGTTTTGTTTTTGTTGTTATTGGCACATTACTTTTTGTATCTCTACAGAAAATTTTGAAGGAAAGTACAGCTGAATTCCTTTTTGTGCCAGGATTTCATAGATAAAATCAGTGTTAATGGTTCAACGGTAAAGCGCAGGGCGGTAGAGCGGGTCGTCCAATATTCTAAGATCTGCGGATTGATTCCCGCTCCCGCCCAGCCGCCGGGAGTGTGGGCTGACAGTGGGAAGTGTCAGCTCACCTCCCAAGCACTGCCGAGGCACCGTTGAGCAAGGCGCCGTCCCCCATTACAAGTTGCTGATTTTGGACGCACCATGTAGGAGCTGCCCACCACTGTACCTCCCCCTGCATGCCTACAGGCCCCCTTTGTGTGTGTTTGTGTGCGCTATAGTGGCCTCTACATACAAACATATATGATTGTGTTTCAAAACTAGAGTCTGCTCTTAATTTCCCTTTGGGGATCACTAAAGTATACTGAATTAAAAAAAAAAGAAGAATAAATGGATAAAATGCTCTTTTTGACTTTCGAGAGCCTTTTTATTGGGACAAAATGAAAAAGATAGATATAGATTTTTTTTCAAATGTTTCCATTTCAGAGACATTTAACAATAAAAAGTAATGTGAAAAATGCATTGTTGATGTTTAAACGTGAACATGTTGACATGACCATGTCTCATCTCAGTATGGTCATTTTCTCACTCTTGTCATTGTGTTTCCAGCTTTGTTCACCACACTCTCTCAACACACACACACACACACACACACACACACACACACACACACACACACACACACACACACACACACACACACACACACACACACACACACACACACACACACACACACACACACACACACACACACCAATATTTTTTGTGTTTCCATAGCAGCACATTAAGGCTTATGTTGTGCTAACATGCTCATTTCGAGGGGTGGGCTGTGAGACGGAGGCAGCCAAGCAAAACCATCCACTTTAAGTGTATTTAATTACTGCTCTCACAAATGTTTACAAGGCCAGTCAGCTACCCCAGACAATCCCCAACACGCACTCATGCTTAAACAGCCACACATGCAATACACTACACTGAAAAACACTCAGCAAAAAGGAGATTCACACACAACCCCCACTGGTATTGCTAACAGACAAACGAAACAGCATGAAATGTAGTTATATCTTTTATACCTGTATGGTTAGCATGTGAGACTGCTTTCTACCTGGGACACCTCCAGAGGAAGCTGTGAATGAATGCTTTTACAGGTTTGTTGTACTGTGGCTGTTCTGGTCCTTCTGTCTTGTGATGAATCTAAATAAACAAATATGTGTTTCATTTTGATAAAAGACAGCAGTGACTCAAACCGTAAACCTTTTGCTGTTCTTAACCGTTTTTTATGTATGTGTGTGTGCATTTGTGTGTGTGTGTGTGTGTGTGTGTGTGTGTGTGTGTGTGTGTGTGTGTGTGTGTGTGTGTGTGTGTGTGTGTGTATGTGTGTGTGTGTGTGTGTGTGTGTGTGTGTGTGTGTGTATACCCATACATATAATCTATGAAAGTTTAACTTTTTGAGTGGAATTATTAATAAACTTTTCCATTGTATTTTCATTTTTTAGAAAGGGTCTCCATATATAAAGATATTTTCCATTTTGTAATTTACAATTTTTATTTTTCTTCTTCATAAATACACAGTAAACATAAAAGAGTCCACGTAGGGTTCTTCATTACCTGTGCCTCCTGGAAACAGATCCGTCACTGTACGTGTGATTTGAAGCAACCCTGTCTGAGTTATATCTACTGCTCTGTTGTTGCCAGTTGATCAGTATTTAATATTTTTCATGTGATTTGTCAGTTTGCTCATTGGCCACCGCATAATTTAACCTGTTTCTCCACATGTGTGAAATAAGGAAAAGACTAGGGGAGACTAAATCTTACTAAACTCCAAACGGTTGAAACATGACAGCATCCAAGTGTTTCAGCTCACAAACCAGAGCCAACAGCAAAACTACAGTCTTCCCACATGAAATGTTTTGACGAGATGTGAATTAAAGACCAACAATTAATACCATAACACTATTTCATTCTTGTCTTCAGAAGCATGTATACAAACAAGGATCAAGACTCTACCTTCAACCTGCTTCATACTGTATGTGTGTGACTGTTCCTGTTACAGTGGTGTGTGTACATATGCTTATGCTTTGCTATAGTTTCTACGTCATCAGGATGAGTTATGGAGTCAGAAGACGTGTTTGTGTGTACTACATTTCCTCAGCGAACGGGACGATTTGTACCAAGTCTCACTCCTTACATACCTTCCAAAGTATGAATATGGTGTATGTGTAAGCCTGTGTGATTTATGTTCAGCTAAAAGACTATAAATGATAAAAGTCAGCATGTTTGAATTTTATTTTGAGCCTACCCTGACCAGTGCAGCTTAAGAAGCAGGATTTTAAGAAAGGATGTATCTGTAGTCCATAGGGGTAAATAGGATTAATTCTGGAGCATAGTCATCCTCCTCTGTGGTGAGACTGCCCCATGTGAACAGGATGAAGAAAAGGTGATGAGAGGAAGCAGTGGATCTGTGGTTGTGACCACAATGCTCACTCATTTGTCCCTCACAGTTTATAGCCTTTGGATGGAAAGCAGCTCTTCTTTCATGTTGGGACACATGAACATGACATATAATGAAATCCAACCTTTTATTTATAAACGTACAGAATGCGATACTAAGTCCGTTCATGTTTCTAAGTGTCCAAGAGTACTAAATCCATGTCTTTAAAATGTCTTTTGTAGTCAGTTGTAGGAAGTGTTTTGACTCATGAAGGAAGGGATGGGGTGGGGGGTAGTTTTATGGCTGCTGGAGTAATAGCGTGTTCTTGCTGGAGTGTTTGTGTGTGTGGTATACTGGTGAAGTCTGTGTGGCCTTCACACCTACACATATGTAGGCCCTGCAGCCGACATCCAGGAAAAGATCAGTCCTGTGTCTGTAACTGTAAATGTATATGTCAGCAAAGAAGACATGGCTGACTTTAACCTATTAAAGGTTTGTGAACAAGTTGTATCCGTGCAGGGAAGTAAAGGGTTAACTTCATGGGATTTTAAAGCGGAATATTTGAAATTTGTTACTCATTTAGTGTTTTCAACTCCAGGCCCAAGCAGTGTTGCATTATTGGAGGGACAACAAGTTTGTAATCATCTTTAAGAATGTTATACAACTCAGTAAATGACTTTTTTAAATTTTAGTGTTATATAATGGTTTGATCCCCGAAGGAGAATACATATATTAGTGAGTACAGGCCCCTGTAGCACACACACGCACACGCACACGCACACGCACACGCACACACACACACACACACACACACACACACACACACACACACACACACACACACACACACACACACACACAAGGGGGCCTGTAGGCATGCAAGGGAGGTAGAGAGGCAAGCAGCTCCTTCTTGATGCGCCCCAAATGAGCAATTTTTGTAAAGTGGACGGCGCCTTGCTCAAGGGCGCCTCGGCAGTGCTCCGGAGGTGAGCTGATACCTCCCAGTGTCAGCTCACCTCCGGGTATTTTTTTTTGGGCGGGAACTTAAATCAAACCGCCAATTTTGAATCATAGGACGACCGCTCTACCACTGAGCTACTGCTGCCCCAGTGACTCCACTAGAAGCACAACTGCACACCCACAAACACATGGACAGAGGGGTGAGAGAGAGTGAGCCTGCTAACATCAGCCTTATTACACTTAATCTGACTCATTTTCCATTGTTCAGGTTTCATGATGGAAGTTCAGATAGTTTAATCTCAGTCACTATGACAACGGATGTTGTTAAACAACCTGATCCAATACAGAGGAGCTACAAGGTGAAGCATCAACTATTGCAATGTTCCTGCAAAATGAAAAATAGTCCTCCCCATACTTCTCTTTCTTCTTACTCTTCATAGATACTGAACATATGTGTCATGTTTTTGGTTTTAAATGGTGTTCTACTTTTGAAGGTGCATTGTCATGTTCTGGATTTTGTGTTTAGGTTCCTCATGTTTATTTCTCTTGCTCTTCTCATGAGTGATTCATATGATGTAGTTTGCCCTTCAATCCTCTTTGTTCCTAGTTAGTGTTGTGATTTTCCACTTCTAACTTCTCTTCTCCTCTGTGCCAGTGGATATCTTGCTTCATGTTCCTTGGTCTTTGTGTTCCTCCTATTCTGTTAAAAAATTTGTCTCCCTTTCCCCTCCTGTGTGACTGTCGGATTGCTTCCACCTGTGTCCCATTGTCTCCCTTTCCCTGTGCCACCTGCTTTCCATTGTTTCCCAACTTTCCAGAGTATTTAGTATGTGTGATTCCTCCTCTTCTTTGGTGTTCATCACACATTCCAGCCTTTTCCATCTCCTTCTCCTTTCCTTCTCCTTCCCTTCTTAACATGCCCTTCGTGTTATGGCCCTCAGTTTTGGACCTTTGTCCGTAATTTGGATTTGTATTCACCTTGCTCTATTGGATTTGTTCTTTAGGCTCTGTGGATTTATTTAAAAAAAAGAAACCCATTTGGATTTACTTGCACCATACCAACTTGGAATGCTATTCAGCCTTAATTTCTGTCATCACCTCATGGGCATAGTTTGCTTTTAAGTTTGGACTGATTTGTTATGAAATCATTGAACTGCATCCTTTGTGTCCCTGACTCATGTCTGCACCTCGGCACTCACTCATAGAACTGCTAAAACTGTAACAGGAAAAGTGGATAATTTATCTTTGGTGTTTAAAATCAAATACCGAACAAATATTACACAACTGCATTTTTGTCCAAGGTTAACACTAGCATGGTAGAGAAGAGTATGTCCTGATGATGTTGCTGTATATAAAATGGTTTAGCCAGTTATTGCGTTACATATCAGGCCACTGAATCAGGGAATTCCCCTGGAGCAGGGAATTAACCCAATTACATCTGAATTTATTAGACCAATACATTTAAGTTCAGTCTCTTCATGTGACTACCAGCGAAAACTTTTGTTGATAACTGTACATAAACAGCTATAAGACTGAATCATTCTTTTCACATGTCTTATATAATCAGTCATAGACGAGGCAGTATGCATTACCTCTACGACTTTAGCCACTGACTTTGTAAATAACAGGTATTTTCCCACACTGGCATTTCTTTTAGGTTCTGTTTCTCTCCCTTTTTCTATAAGTGTCAGTCCTGCAGGGCGATGTGGACCAGAGGCCCGGTTGACGTAATAGAGGCCAGCAGAGATGAAATTCTCCGTGTTCCTACTCAGGTGTTTGTTTTTCTTCAAACGTTTGAAGGGAAAACAGGTACCAGGTGCCGTCTGAAAACGTCTGTTTCCTGTGGAGCTCAGTCTTCAACACATCTCGCTGTGTTGCTGACACTGATAGGTTTAGTTTAACTTATACATGCTGACTGGCCACAAACATTGATGCAGACCAGATGAAACAGTGTGGGTCAGACAGAGACTCAAACACTCTTTGAATAGACAAAGCCAACAAATGTATGCAGATTTTTGTACAGACAAGTTCAAGAACCAGATGGAATGATGCATTATTGCAAAAAAAAATTCTGTTTTTGTTCCTTTTAAAGAACTGTACATTTTTACAAAATGTATCCAACAGAAATCATATATATCATTAGATTTGGAATAAATACAATTTTAATGTGTCTTGTTAATAACCTGGGAGAATGTTTTGAAAATACATAATCAAAAACAATGATCATGATAGTGATTTCAAGCTTTCAACACATTCACTTATTTCATGAGCTGGTCACTGTAATTTGACCTGAAAAGAGTAAAAAGGGGACAATCCGACAGGATATAATCTAAGTGCAAGTAATAAATGTAGCATAAAGAGTTGGAGAGCAGAGGAATTTGAGGGGAGGCAAAAGCTAGCGAAGAGCCTTTGAAAGGTGAAGCTGTCGGCCCCCTTCTGTAACCATGCAAACCACTGATGACAAGCCCAAGATGGCCTCTACTGATAGAGGCTGCTGATCAGTACCTTTACTTCATGGGGTAGAGACAGGGTGAGAATGGGAGATGGGCATGCATACATAGGTGTGTGTGTGTGTGTGTGTGTGTGTGTGTGTGTGTGTGTGTGTGTGTGTGTGTGTGTGTGTGTGTGTGTGTGTGTGTGTGTGTGTGTGTGTGTGTGTGTGTGTGTGTGTGTGTGTTACCCTGGAAGGTTTTGATGAGTGATGAATTTATTTGCCTATAATGACACCATTTCACAATAAGTCACTTCTACAACATGTAAAGCTAGTCTTAGGAACATGGTGTGTCATCGTAAGGACGCAGTATGCACATTGCTCACAACAAACTCCCAGGGAACCCAAGTGGACATACCGTATGTCCATATGAAAGGCATTATTTTGAAACTCACATTGCTTTTCTTGTTTTTGGACTGTTTTTGAAAACACAGCAGACCACTGGATGGGTAGAAAGAATAATCACTGTATCGGTCATTGACACACAGCCCAAACAAAATATTCTACACAGCCAAGCCCATGCCTGCCATTGTTAAGTCAACACTATTAAGCCATCACTATCACGGCTGTGATATTGAGGAGGTGCAGATGTCCCAGTCTGTGATAGCTGATGACAGAATCCCAAGCAGTGGACGAGGAATGAGTCACCCACTGAAAAGTACGATCACTACTACTATGGTAGCCAGCTACACTCAATACTACAACTCTTTAGGAAACACAAAAAAAATAAAAAAAATAAATGTGTTAATCAATGACAATTGCTTTTTCAGATCAAGTAGAAGGGTAAAGTCTGGAATCACTAAGTTCTGAGGAAAAATGTAAAAAAAAATTCTACTGTAGATTTCTATTTTCAAAACTGACACCTGTATGAGATTAAATCTGCTCACTAATCATCAGTTCCAAAGGAGTGCTCACGCCTTGTTGTTGCATGAGTGGGTTGACATGAACCAAGCCTCCAACATGAGAGATGTCAATTAAAACATAGGACTAGATTATCAAACTTTTGCAAAAGATGTTGGTTGTTCACAGGCAGCTATGTCTGAAACCTGAACCAAGAACACACAACATGGGAAGGTTGAGAAAAAGTGGCATAATGGCAGACCAAGGAAGACATCAAAATGTCAAGTAAATGCACAGCAAAAAGAATGAAGAGGAAGTTGGCAGAAACTGGAGTCAATGCCTGTGACCGAACCGTAGACACCATCTAAAGGAAATGAGATTTACAGAACAGCTTAATGAAAGCCATCATTAATGTGCTAAGGAAAAGCAAGCATGAACTGTGGATGACTTGATGAAAGTCATATTCAGTGATTCGCGAATCTGCAGTCGGCAAGGTGACGATGCTGGACTTTGATTCCACTCTATTGACATTTATGAAGGCAACTGCTGGGGGAAAACATTCAAATTACCACAGTCATTGATGATATGGGGCCTCATGTAAGGTAAAAAAGAACTGGGAGATGTTTGCCATTACATCTTTAGTAAATTTTGAGGTGGCAGTGGCTCAGTGGTAGAGCGGGTCGTCCAATGATCACAAAATCTGCGATTCGATCTTGTGATCGATTCCCGCTCCCGCCCAGCCACCCAGAGTGTGAGCTGATAGAGTGAGGTGCCAGCTCATCTCCTGAGCAATGTGTGTGTGTGTGTGTGTGTGTGTGTGTGTGTGTGTGTGTGTGTGTGTGTGTGTGTGTGTGTGTGTGTGTGTGTCTGTGTATGCATGTGTCTGTGACAGTGACTGGAAATATTTTTTTACCTCACGAAATGAGAAGTCTCAAGATATTGTACATCACATTTTATCCTTTTACTTGCAGTTAAATTATGCAGTTGCAATAAATTAGGCTTTTAGATGATAACATCAGCCAATTCCAGCAGCATGTATACAAAAGTTCAGCAACCATTTTCATTGATGAGACAGTTTTCGTTACCTTGGGAATGGTGTTGTGTTCTGGTCCCAGTCATTTTGGCCTTGTGATTATCAAACATATTGATTTCATGCATTGAGAGGATTGTCATCAGCACCTTAAGAAGCTTCCTCAACATATCGTTTTGCTTTTGGCAACCCATTAATTCACCAACCATTGCAAGCATTTGGTGGAATTCAGATATGTTAAAAAAGAGAATGAGTAAGAGAACTGGGAATGGATGGATGGAGAAGAGAGAGACTGACATTTTAAACAATAATCCCCTCATTTAATTTTCTTAAAAGACAGGACTTAAAATAAACTTAACTTTAATATTCTGCATCATACCGCAGAGCTCTATGGTGATTACAAAAGGAAATGCTTAATGCCCAATGTAAACTTTCCAAGATCAATGTTTATGCACAAACTCAACCATCTTGTTATTAGAACTGAGATTTCGTTGTTCAAGGTCCTGCAGAATGCCCGACATGCTTTGTGTGTACAGAAAAGAGCATGTTTTATCTGAAGAACACTGCCAGTTTTTTTTCTTTCAGGGAAAGCAGATACATCCCTTTGTTTAGTTTGGCACCACATATGACCATCCTCTCCTGTCTTGGGCTGCAGAATCAAAATGAATGATGACATAGACGCATTTTTCACAATCACATATGTTTGTGCACACACATACACATATATGACAGTCAGGTTAAGTACAAACATGCACTCTCTAATTTCGGCACGACATCCAATTTGCAGCTGCTGGACAGGTGACTGGACAGGTCAGACCACTGAGATACAGTCAGGCTTTGTATGTAGAGGATCAATGCAGGCTTTTCTAATAATTCAAACACAATCAATTGTCACTTACTTTTTTTGGCCAGTAGATGCATTTCTGTGTAGAGTGCATCCCTGTTTGTCAGTGTGTTAGTGTGCCTTGGAATCCTCTCATTAAACTCCTTACGTCTGTCATTTGTCAGGTTAACGTCTGCTCTCATATCCGTCACTTGAACCATCCTTTCCACATTCCCCATTTAACCCTCCATCCATCCATCAGCCCAGCAATTTGTCACTTTGTTGTTTTCATCTGTGTGTTTGTGCTTGCCCGTCTGACAAACTTCCTATCTGTTTGTCTATCTGACTTTTATCTGCTTTGCTAATGAGTCAGTGTGCTTCTTCTTGCTGGAAATGGCTTTCAAAAGCCTGCTTTTCTGTCCATTTTTTTGATCATCTCTCCTTCTTATGTACATTTTTAAACAAGATTCATTGTTAATGGTTTTCATGTGCACTGCTGACTTTTAATGTTCCCATAATCCAATTTTGTTCTATTTGGAGCTTTATTCATATGCTAGCTATTACTTATAACTAGTACTGCAATATTGTAGTCATCTCAATTTCAAAGTTCTTCTGTTTTACTCTTGCAGGTTGCAAGGCACACTTGCGTGTTGCAAGAGGACTGCTTTCCACACGTGGTTTTGAAGAAACATGACTAATGCTTGTTTAAATGGAAGAAAACCAAAAACATCTCTCACAGTCCTGCTGTAGGTGCAGTTCAAACCAGTCTGTTTTCCAAATGCTGACAAAGCAGACAGTGTAGTACACTTGTGCACACTGAGCCAACACTGAGTGAAATCAAGCGCTGCACCAAGTGGTAAAACCCAAAGTTATGTCTCCAGCAGTGTGATGGACAATCATGCTACTAGCTGGGCCTTCCATGGATGGTATCAGAACCAGTCAGCCTTTCAGGTGTACATCTACTCTATGTGGAAAACTCTACATACATACATGTTTTTATCTACATCTATGTACACTTACATGATTCCAAAAATGCACTTTCGCTGCATGTTCCTCCCTCCTATTTCTCTCGTGCTTTCTCGTTCATTTTGCCCTTAAAAATAGTTTTTTTTGCAAGTGGTCCTCACACACGGCCAACATCAACATCTAATAAAGCCCAAAGATAAACACGGACTTCGGACTGCAGCAGAGTTGATTTCATCCCCAGGGAGAGACAGCCAACTTCTGTCCATCTGCCCAAACACAAACCTGCTGTTTTTCATGAGGGGAAAAGAGAACATCAAAACAATAATGACAGATCAATGTTATTTGGGCTCTTTAGGAATATGATTATGCCGTGGTCTGTGAATATCAACTGCCATGTCTTGTCCTCAGTGTTATTACGTCTGCTTTGAACAGTCATCACTTCTGGTTTCCTGATGTGATGTGTTTTATTCAAGCCTGAATGGAAGAAAATAGACCAAAAAAAAAAAAAAAGACAAGGAGGTATGAAAAGAAAAAACATCTGACAATAAATCATCGTCACTATCCTGGTTTGTCTTTCAGCATCTTCGGATTTGTAACACTGGGAACAAAAAAAATCTTTATGTTGGATTGAAGCTCCACACACTACATGAAGAGCAGGTGTTCCATGTCGTTATAAAAAGTGGAGAAAGGTTTCAGTCACAGATATACAACCTTCACAGAAGAAAAGCATGGTTTGAAAAAGAAAACATGAGGGGGAGAGGCTTAATAACATCTTTAGTCCAGGGAACAGCTGCAAACTGGAACAGCATTACAGCTAAAACAATCACATCTGTGTCCTGGAAATTAGGTGATAACCTTTTTTCCTGCTTTTGCTTTCAAATCATGAGATTTTAGTTTCGAGGACATAGTAGCATGATTTTTCGCAGCTTAATTGTTTTCTTTGCGATGATGGATGGTGTGTTAGATTTTCTGCACATCTCTCCATATGTCTGCGTTGGAAGTTACTTTCCTGAGCACCTGATCCCTTCATATCAGTGGCTGATTATGAATGTGTGTTTTTAGATGTGACCATGTAATTAAATGTGTGGGCATCAAGCAACTGTCCGTATGCAGTAGAGTGTATATGTGAGTGTGCCCACATGTTTTTCCATGCACATTACCAACCTGCTCCAGACTTGTCGCAGCTCAGTGCCAACGTACAGATGTTTTTGCCACTGTCCTTTCAGCAAGTTTTCATCTGGAATCTCTAAAGATAAACAGAAAAAAAAGTTCACACAGAACAACAAGTCTGTTTAAGTATGGAAAAGTGAATCTCATGCATTCTGCTTACAACGAGTGAGACTTCTACTTTTATCATTAGTGGGCATGTCCTGTTCTATTCTAGAAATTGTTGATGCTTGGATTGGATATTTGACAAAGTGATCAGAAGAAAAGGGAAACAAATGGGAACAGGTTGTATCAAAAAGTCACTGCTGCTCTCCAAGCCTCGTGCAGCAGAACTGACTCGTAATATGGAGAAATAACCAGTCATAGGGATGTGCAAATATGTCAGTGTCTATCCATTTATTTCTTGAAGACTAATCAAGCTGACATTGGCATGGAATACCATGGACACCTGATCCTAAGAATGATGCAGCCTTGAATTTAGACGCTACTACTGCATGGAAACAAAATAATACTCAAGCTCACAATCACACCAGTGGTAAGTCAACAATTCACCAATAGTGCACGCATCTGGATTATGGAAAGTAGCCAGAGTTCCACTGCAACACTATCCCAAACAGGATACTTAACTTTAATTTCGTACTGATTAGCAGGCAAATTCTCTATATTTATTGCATTTTCTAATCTCACAAATCCATCTTATTTCACCAGGCTGTCACATTATTGAAATGAATTATAGTAGTGGGCGGTCAGGGACAGCAAGGTCTTCTCTGCTGGTCTAACATAACTAGAAATTATGATAATATTTATGATAAAAGTTAATTATACTTTAATGCATTTTCCTCAAATAAATATATTCAAATATATGTATAAATATATGATTATACATTTGGATATAATATGACATAGGCCAACACTGGGTTCTATTTTTACATTAGTGAGGTTTTATCCAATCAGAATTCAGTGAGCTTGTGTTGCCAGGTTGAATGAAATCTGCCCAGGACCTTCAGAATCTAGAATGCAGGTCTCCCTGCACCGTGAGTGAACGGGAACATACAGTTAATAGACAGATGTGATAGCCAATGAGATCACGATTTGGCGACACTAAGGCCTTCTAGCTGCCTTCACGTTAACCTGACATGTACTTGTTCTGTGATTGGATACTCGCTCTGAAAAGGCGGCGCCATGCAGACACATTTGAAGAGAAGCTCTAGTGAGACGAGTCCGATCCCTGAAGGAGCTAACCTGTTCTAGCCAACCTGAACTAGCTAACCTGTTCTAGCTCACCTGAACTCGCTAACCTGTTCCGGCTAACCTGAGCTAGCTAACTGTTCTAGCTAACGGAGTGTTCTTGCGGAAACAACGGAGAATGGATTTTTTGTTTAAATAAGCCGTTTGAACAGCTGTTTTTGTGAGTACAAGCTTTTCAATTATCTAAGTTTTCATATTTAATGTTCTTGTAATTTAATTTAATTTATATAAAATCAATTATAATGAAATAAAATGACACATATACTAAAAATGAAAAAAAAAATTCTTGCTCTTCTGCAATGTGTGTAAATAATGTGGTGCACTTGCACAGCTGTGTGATTGTAGTGGAAATACACAAAGAGACTTGTTTCCCTGCAAGAAAATAGCCCGTTTTATACATGATAGAGGTGATTCAACATCCAGTAGTGTGTTAGTGTATACTGTATTTTGTTTCTCTAGCTGTGGTGTCATAAATGATGGTAATTTCAGTCGGTTTTGTTGTGAAATAGTTGTGTAACGTCTATAAAGGTGTGGTCACAGGTTCTTCTGTGCCAGTGACCATAAAAGGAGTGGGGCTGATGCCAGTTTTTGTCCCATTTGAGAAAAGCTTTAAACACCTCATTCCTGAACGCTACATTGGATGGCAGCGGTGGGAGCTGGTAACAGTATTATGGGATGTATTTATGCAAGTTTGACTAAGGAGAACATCACTGAAGGCCTAGGTGTCAAATGCACGGCCCGCCACTGATGTAATATCATTTCATGTTTTTCTATAAGGAGTAGTAACACTTTGTGAAAGCTTCAATATGTGTGTCCTGGAATGAGGAGAAACAGCACTGGTGATGAGACACGATGTATCTGAATACGTCAAACAAGTGATTGATGGATCACAATAAAATTAATTTCTTACTTTCCCATCAGAAAAAGAACTGTCAAGTAGTTCCATCTGTCACAAACAGGCGATAACGTGCGACTCGACTAAATGTCAGAGTACACTGAGGTTATCAGTGATTGGACACATTTTCAGCCAGTGGGATCTGCATTGAGTTAAAAGTCAGTACTGACTAGCTGTTTTTGGGGGAATCTTTGGTATGTGGATTTTCAAACATTCAAAAAATTAATGTCACACATAAAAAAAAATCTAAAAAAACACTACTTATTTTTGTACATTGCATTAAAAATACATGTATAGGTAAAATACTCAGTATACACTCGTGTGTCTGTGTGTGTGTGCACATATGGTTGGGAGCATTGTGATGTCGAGCTTAAAAGTGGCGGGCGCCCCTTTGAATCTGGTGCCTGGATGTATATCTAGAGACAAGCTGTAAAAATGGAGGAGTAGGGAGAGAACAGAGGGTAGGCTAAAGAACCGATAGAGTTCAACAAAATAGAAAGGAAGAGGAAACAAAACCACATGGATATAGAGGACTTAAGGGCATCGAGGGAAGCATACAGTAATTGGTTACACTGATTCAGACTACAAGGCACAGAATGCTCCAGAATCAGACTGAAAATGTCAAAGCCATTGTAATACACCATTAAGTCTGGCTGGAGATGAATAAGGAGCAGTAACAACGGCTGCAATGATAGGGAGTTCAGTATATTGGTTATGTTAAGTGAAGTAGATTGTTCAGCAGATAGGCCTGGAACCACATGTGCTGCCAAAAATACTTGATCACAAGTAAAATCAAAAATATCACTTTACAGACCTTAATCTCGCATGTTTACCAGGTCATCTGATTATGAAAAAAGCATGTAGACATGTAAAAAAAAGCTTTTCTTTCCCTAAATTAGTAACAATTACAGGAAGAAAGTGCATCAATAATCAATATCACTGATCAAACTATCCAGTTAATTGATGACCGATAATCTAAACGAATATCGGGTACACCCTGTGCTCTGAAATCAAATGCAGCTGAGTCACGCTGCCAATAGTTAGTGAAGAACAGTTGTAGTCACATGATTGTTGAGTGTTTTCCCAGGGTCACTCCAGCCACTAAACACATTGTTCTGCTCATCTTCACGCCGATGTTCACTCTTTCTTGCCTATGCAACGTTTTCACATGTACATCTCTTCCTGTTTTCACCCATCTCTTTTCACTCTACACTTGATGCATGGGCGCCTGCTTTCTGTCTGTTGTCTGGGTTTATTTTTTTTAATTATGTGTCCAGTACATTAATATGATTCTGTGATGACAGCTAGAGTTCTTTTTGCTGTGAAAGAATAATTGATTGATCGTACATCATGGTTGACCTATCCGCATGTTGGGTGCTAAGTTGTTGGGTACTTGGACAATTAGTGGAAGCCAAAATATATTTATAATGTTTTAACATCATAAATGGGATCATGTCACAGAAATGATCAACTCTACTTAGATGAGATATAACTGTTAAATTGAAAAATGTCAAACCCCTAATAATACAACTAGCTAGTTATTTTTTGCATACAGGTTGGCTTTTTTTTTCTATTTAATGACTTTCAAGGAATTAGAATGTAAATATAATAAAATTGTGACTCTCACTCTCGATCACCTTCAAATTAAAATATTATCCCTTTTGGTTCATTCATTCATTCATTTTCATGTACCGCCGCTGTATCCGCCGTAGCGGGACACAGGGAGCTGGAGCCTATCCCAGCCGGCATAGGGCGTGAGGCGGGGGACACTCCGGGCACGACGCCAGTGCACCGCGGAGCCACACACAAAGACATACAAACAAGCACACACACACTCACTCACTCCTATGGGCAATTTGGGACCGGTCAATCAACCTGAAGCGCATTCTTTTGGAGGTGGGAGGAAGCCGGAAAACCCGGAGAGACCTACGTGGACACGGGGAGAGCATGCAAACTCCACACAGAGCGGGACTCGAACCTGGAGCCGCCGTGAGGCGACAGTGCTAACCACTGCGCCACCGTGCCGCCCCCTCTTGGTTCAATTTGACTCAAATTTAGAGCCATATGTTTCATCTGCATAATGACAATTGCCTTGTGAAAAAGATGAGAAGAAACCAGAATGGTTCTGCTTTACTAGAACAAAAAGAAATACAATTTTCAATTTTACTTTAGTAATAATTTAAATGGATTAACTCATTCCAAGCCTGAAAATAAGTCAGAATTTCCTTGTCTTGAAAATAAAATTCAGAACTATGTTTGAATAAACAATGGTTCCTAAATGTGTTGTTGTCACAAAAACTTTCTGTAATAATAACTATATATTAATTTGGTGTGGAAACATATTATACAGTCACATGCAAAACATACATTCTCTATTTCTATTTTAAGTTTCTGAAGTACTCCGTTAGGAGTGGCACCAACAGCCTATAAAATGGGAGCACAAAAGCCAAGCACACCCATGGGGAGGTAGGGTAACGCTGAGTATGCCATCTCCATTCTTCATTCTCATTCCTCCTTCTATTACAGGTTTTCATTGCCCTTCACAGTGTGAGGTGCATTGTTCATGGGTTCATGCAGTGTCAAGAACCAACCAGCTCCTTCCACCATTCACCTTATCTAATTAAATCTGAACTTAGTTTGTCCTGGGTACCAGAAAGAACACTGTGACGTCCCTGGACAAGCAAAACAAATGGACACCCCAGGATTGTGAGATTAGAAGCACACCCTCCTTGTGACTTTTGTGTGTATGGGGAAAACCAGTGAGGGGGAGCAGTAGCTGGGCAGAGAAGTGAGGGTGATGGGAATTAACGTGTAGATCCATTTGTTCTGAAGTGCCTTTTGGCATAGAGGTGCTGGGGAAAGCATCAGGTGTTGGAATGATGGGTGAAGAGGAGGGATGCTGTCTATGGTTAGCCACAGTCAGACTATCCTTACCCTCAGAGCGCTCCATGTGAAAAACGTTGCAAGGAATGTCAAACCTCCCCTTGGTCTTCTCTTTACATAAAACTAAAGTTCCACGAGAAGCATCTTGGTTCATACATACCTGTGTAAATATGTGGATGTGTTAAATGAACCGCAAGCTGAGTGCCCTGCATAAGGGCATCTGTTAGTCAAACAAATAAACATCAAGGCTTCATAACCCAATGTTATGTTACGGTAATTGCACACAGACTTATATACACACACACACACACCCACACACACACACACACACACACACACACACACACACACACACACACACACACACACACACACACTGATCAACACTTTTAATTATGCCCATGATTGAAAAGAAACTTGCTCTGAGTAGATTCTCTATGTACAATCAATATATTCCATTCTTTTTTTTTTTTTACACAATATGGTCATTTAAGACAGTTACCACTTGCTCTCTAAAATGCATTATTCAGACTAAGACTCAGCCACTTCCTCCAAAAAGTAAAGTGGACACAGATGAATGGCAGTGGAGGGTACGGGTCAGACTTTAGCTGGAGTCACAGGTTCCTTTGAAGCCGAATGCATCGATGAGTCATGTGTGTAATGATATACTCTCACCTCCTGATCTCTCTCTGCTGTTACAAGGCCAATCACAGCATCATTTGTTACCTTCTACATCTTTGTTCAACAAATATATGTCTTCTCTGAAAGCAACGGTTGACCCTTCTGTAACAACAATGACAATGTGATGTGTGGACATGCGTTTCAGTTGGTCTTTTCACAGTATTGCCCTCTACTGGTGCAAGTGCAGCAGACTGATATTAGAAGTGTTAGTTACCATCTGGTGACACGGTGACGTAGCAGTCCCGTTCATTGACGTGAGTGTGTTTGTTTGTCTTTTGTGTGGCCCTGCGATGACCTGGCATCTTATCCCGGGTCTACCCCACCTTTTGCCCATAGCCAGTTGGGATAGGCTTCAGCAGACATGTGAACTACAAGGTGGATAAACAGCTGAAGACGAGATGAAGCGGTTGTCTGGTCTTCAAGAAAATGGATGGATGGATGGTTGGATTGTTACCATCTGTTTGATGGATAGCAGAGATGAGACTGATTATCATCCATGGACCAGTCATCTCTTTGCTTTATTATATGGTTCATGTGGATGATCACTTTTATATTTTTCACCCGAAGCATGGGCAAGAAGCACAATATCAATTCCTTGAATTATTTCATTTAGTATAATTCATAATAATTATTGCTCAATCATTGTCTGCTTCTCCAGATCATAGTCTAGATTTCATCAGCAAATGAACATCAGCACATACAGTACACTCACACAAAAATGCATGTGCGAGGGTGCACACGCATACACACACACACACACACAAACACACACACGCATGCACGCACACACGCACGCACACACACACAAACACAGTGAGAGAGAGCACATTAGATCAATTCCATGCTGCCCAATTAGGGCTGACAGTAGGATTAAGGAAGGCTGACTCCCCGGGTCAGGTGAACGCTGTTGTCTGATACAGTTTCCCTCTGGAGACACATAGTGGATGGATAACACCAAACAGTGTGTTTCTGTGTGTGTGCTGGTTGGGGTATTTGTGTATGCAACTGTCTTGTACGCATGTCTTGTGTGCCTGCACACACTTCATATGTTACGTGTGTACGTCAGTTTTGCCACTAAATCAACAGATCTCTTCTGCTGTATTATGTTACCATACAATCCATCATCATCATCATCATCATCATCACATCACTGCAATTTATCAATATACATTTCTATCATCTGAAATTTCAGAGATAAGTTCTCAAGTCACGTAGATGTTCCTTTTATTGATCGATATTAAATTTGTGCAAAGTCTGTTACAAATCTACAAAAGGTGCTGTAGACTGCGCCTGCACTAAGAACACACTATTCTTATATTTCATTACCTCGCTGGTCAGTGTCCAACACCTAATACCTGGTCAGCAAGCGAGGCCAAGCTGAACATTTCTTGTTTCAAAGCTGCCCTAGAGACCCTGCAGAAGATAATGGGCCTCACTGTTTTCTGTGGATGAACGCCAAGTATTTTGTTTTCCATAACTGGAAAAGGAGAAGGAGAGAAAGTCAAGGTGGTTACTCAACACTGTGTCAGGATGTAATGTATTACCCAAGTTTAGTGCCATAAACTGTTTATTAGCTCGTATTAAGTACTACTAAAAAACAAATACAACAGGGGAAAGAAGAAAGCTACCTGCAATTACAAAAAAAAAACTCCTCGAGTCCATTTTGTTGAGGATATCGAGGAACACTTGTGTTTTGTGAGCAGTGATGAAGATGTTTGATTGAGGTTGAAGACATTAGTGAATGTCTCCACTGTTTATCCACACCATAGCAGTCTTCATGTGTGCTCTATGTGTAAAACAGTACAGCTACTCACAGTTTAGGACTTGTGACCTGACAGAGGATTACTAGTCTGGACTTGGTGCTCACCTTACTGCTCTGTCTTAAAAGAGACTTAAATACAAAGGAAAACAATTTGTTCCACCCCTACTAAGTTTGAATTTCTCATCAAATACTTGCGTGTATTTTCACAAGATTCACTTTGGCATTTCATGATATTCACATGTGAAATACTGTTTGTGAATGCATTCCACAGTATGCAAGTTTGTACCAAAAAATGTGTGTATGTCATACACAGTGGAAGCATATGTGTGTGTGTGTGTGTGTGTGTGTGTGTGTGTGTGTGTGTGTGTGTGTGTGTGTGTGTGTGTGTGTGTGTGTGTGTGTGTGTGTGTGTGTGTGTGTGTGTGTGTGTGTGTGTATGTGTGTTTGTGTCTGCCTGGGACATTCCTTAATAACAGGAACCACCAGAGACTCCATTACAATCAGCTGCAGAATGGGTGTAAATGTATTCCTATTCTCAAACTCCCCAACAAATGTAAAATCATGTTTCTTGTTTCGACTGCGATCCCTCATGCAGCGTGAAGCTCAGCCAGAGCCAAAGCTGGACAGCAGCTCAGCGCTCACTGTGTAATTGAATATGAAAAAGGCCTTCTCTCAAAGTATTTCCTTGGCCCTGACAGTTCGCTAATGAAAGTATTGATTGCAATAACGCAAGCTGATGAAGGATCAATGGGCCAAGTGCTGTACACTGACATCTGTTAACAATGCTGGCTGATTAAGTGTGGCTTGGAAACACAATCTCTCTCCCCCTGGCCATTCACACTGGAGGTAGTTCCCATAAAAAAAAAAAGCTAAGGCTGCCTTTCCCTGTTGAGATGCAACATGTTTCCTGTGATCGTGGGTGCAAGAAGGGAAACAATGAGAGGAAGAAAAGTAAATGATCTATAAAATCAGTGACAGAAACCTCACAATATGTAGCCACAATGAGATGATTTTTTTTATTGAATCAAGAAAAGCTGTTCAAAGAAAGTACTAAATTAGAGGGCACTCAGAGAAAGCAAGTTTTTTTCTGAGACTTTGTGGATCCTTGTTTTTCTATTGTTGGGGACTCTTGCTTTCCTCCCTGTTGTCCTGGTGTGACCTCACTCCTCTGTGCTATAGAAACAAGATGATTATTTGCCTAATTCCCATTGCTATAGGTTATTATTTCACATTGTGTAAATTATTGTTGTTGTTTTAATGTAAGATATTTATTGCTATCAGACAACAGCACAGTGTTATTATCTTCATCCATTACACAGTTGTGCAATGTGAGAAACACAATCCTTTACCAAGCCCCAGAAGCAGAACAGAATGGGTCAAAGTAACACAATGAAAAATTTTAAATTTTATGTGTCACCTGTGAAGCGTCCGGAGTGTCCCCCGTCTCTCTTATGGATGGATGGATGGATGGATGGATGGATGGATGGATGGATGTCACCTGTTGTCCTCCCCACTACTCAAATTCAAAAAAACTTCAATTTTTTTTTTTCATTATCCTGCTCACATGTACACACAGAAAAACAAAATGACCACTGGTACCAATCACAATGCTTCTTCCAATTCTCATGTTGGAAGTCACAGTAAATTAGTGTGCGTCCTGTAAAGCTGTCTTGCTTATGAGTTGTCGGTATTATTTATAGGGATGACATATCCAAACAAGAGGAAATAGGATGCTGAGTGCATTTTAGTTTTCCACTTGTTTGGTAAAGGAACCCTAACATGCATATGGGGCTGTATCATCATTTTCAGACACTGTTTAGTTTTTTTTCCCTTAAGTTTCCACTTTCAGACACAATAAATAAAGCAAATAACTCTGTTTCCCAGAACTGCTCATTAAAGCCTTAATACTTCAATAAAATATGGTCAGTGAGTTGTAATGGATGGGGAACCGTGGGTGTTCTGCATTAATATCATGACTGGTAAAATGTGTATCACCCCCCTACCTACAATGCACACACACACACACACACACGCACGCACGCACGCACGCACGCACGCACGCACGCACGCACACACACACACACACACACACACACACACACACACACACACAAACGTCTCTATTTTCCCAAATATATTCCTCTACCTGGGATTAGACCAGGAAATTGTATTGTTTTGTTGTCAGGGTCTCATCCATCCCTGGCTTGTCTGGAGAGGCTGAGGTGGGGATCTTAACATAAACTGCAGATAGCCACATGATGGATGGAAGGATGGATGGATGGATGGATGGATGGATGGATGGATGGATGGATGGATGGATGGATGGATGCAGCATGGTGCATGTCTAACTCTTTCAGAAACAAAGCAGGTCTAAATGAGAATCAGGAAAATAAGATGAAAAGGCAAGTAATTGCCTCAGGTTTTTCTTTGGATGCTTCCTATTGTATTTGGAGAGTCTAATTTGAGTGTCAAAGCTATGATTCATAATGTTCCCCTTCTGTTCAGCTACTTCATGGTGAAGTCCTACAGAGCTAATTGAAACTGAGTTGAAACTCTCAAACAAACACAAGGCATTTTCATCCTGCTTTTTGGATCCATGAAGCCTCACATTGCTTCTTTTGATGTTTTTCGTCAAAATAGTCCAATAATGTGTCATTGTTGCTGTAAGAAATATTTTTTATTGATTGCAATAATTGCACAATTGAGATGAGCAGGTGGAAAATTTTCCCATGTGCGCTTCATGAGTGATCTTGAAACTAAATAGCCTGAGCAGCAAACTATGATCTGCATGCATGAATTAGTACTTGGTGCCACTTCACCAGTCATTTAAAAATGTTCTTGGTTCCTCTTTTTAATGACAAGGACATGGATAAATATATAATAATAATAATAATAATAATAATAATAATAATAATAATAATAATAATAAAAATAATAGTAATAATAATAATAATAATAATAATATAGAAAGTATCTCTTTTTGATCACTGTGTACACCAAGCAGGGTTTGAGTCACTTCGGTGGCTGATGATCAAAAATGTAAAAAAAAAATGACTCCCTGACAAATGAAGGGAGACACTTGTGGTGAGTCTAAGGCCTCTGTTTTAGTGGATGAGTATGCTCTGACTCATGAGATGGATTTGTGGATAGCTCTTCCATTAGTAGATCTGTTATGAAGGATTTTACCAGAGACAAGGCTGTGGGTTCTGAAGGAGTCAGAAGTTCGGGTTCCCTCAGAACTGGAAGTAAATGTTGAAAAGGAACAGTTGATGTGATGTGCTTCTATTGTAAGGGAAAGGTGTGTGTTGTGACAAGCTGTCTGTGTGAACGAAGGAGAACTAAAAACCAGTGGATTTGGTGAGAAAGTTGGATGAAACCTTGAATATCTTCTCTTGTTCTGGTCTGCCGTAGTGAGGACCTCACTGGAGATCAAGTTTTTTTTGTGTTCCCTCCTCCGTTGTTTTTTTGGTGGGTTCAGTCATTCTGGTTTTGTGGCTTTATTTCTGTTGTTTAGGGTTTATTTGGTTTCTGTAATAGGGTAGAGAGGAGAACCCTGTTCCACCAGCACTATGTGGCCAGACAGTGGTGACTCCTCTGCTTTTGTTCATTTTGACTGGCCCACCAGCATTTTGTATTTCTGTAGGAGGTATACCCCATATAGACACTCCTAAGCTCTTGAGGTTAAGTTGGTTCCTTATGTGGTTCAATAAAAGAATGTTTCTTTAGGCAACGAGCTCGGTTAATATGTCCAGTCGTATAAAGGTCCAGCTAGCGGCTCATAAAAAAATCAGACATAGACCTTTTCTAATTAACACGTTAGAAGAATTATTAATTTATTATTTTTTTCTGAGCCATTAATCAGCAGAATAATTTAAATCCTATGGAAATGGAAGTACAGAAACCCTCATACTTTCACCTGACATATCCTGTTATGAATACCTCAAAAAGTATGGTACCTGACATCTTTAGACCGCTGTGACCTGTGTGTGTGTGTGTGTGTGTGTGTGTGTGTGTGTGTGTGTGTGTGTGTGTGTGTGTGTGTGTGTAGTTTGCACAGGCTCGAGCTGCTGACTGAAAACCTCATGTCTTGAAATGACCGAATCGCCTCTTGCTTCTCTCTCTCTCTCTCTCTCTCTCTCTCTCTCTCTCTCTCTCTCTCTCTCTCTCACACACACACACACACACACACACACACACACACACACACACACACACACACACACACACACACACACACACACACACACACACACACACACACACACACACACACATACATTTCCTGTATTAAAACACGGCAAATGTCCAGAATACCTCTGAACCACATCCAAGAAAATTTTCCAAACTCTGCTAATGATTTCAATGGAACGAAAAAACAAACAGGTTTTCCTTGTGTGCCTACATGATGGCCATTTGGGTGCAATTTTAAGCTATTAATACTTCATTTTCTTAATTGTAGGGTCATCACTGGGGTGTCTGGATATTTCCCCAACAGCTGGCTGCACAAGAAAGGTTTAGTTTATTCTGGAGTGTCTGGTTAAACTTACACCTTCAAAACTAATGTGATTATTTTTATTACTTTTTTTGAAGTTGTTTTAGGAGTACAAATAATTTAAAAAAACAGCAACTGTCATTCAAAGAGATTGTGTTAATTTTTTTTAGAGTGATCAAGAAAATTTAAAAAGACAAAAAATACTTTTTGCTGTTTAGAAGTGAAAAATTGGACTAAGCTGCTAAGTTCTTAATGTGAATAAGACATTTCAACATTTTTTTATTAAAAAAACCAAACAAATAAATAGAAAATTGGAGGCACCTGTCATTAAATACAATTTTGATAAAGCTTTAAAAGAAAAGTTAAAGAAAAGTAGAAAAAATTCAGTCACTTTCCTCACATCCACTCTATCAACAGAATGTTTCTTGTCGTGCGCCCAACCCTCCCACCACATTTCATTAAATCCTTTGCAGTAGTAGTAGCAGTTTTTGTCTAATTCTGTTAACAGATAAAAGGATTCATACCAAAGAAGATATGGAAATTCCTTACCACAAGACCAAACTCACATTGTGAGAACACAGCTAACTTCACAACAGCCATAAGAACAGCCATAAAGACCATTGGTTGTGAAGGAAAACGAACGCACTGCAGAGGTAGTAGGTCGGACTCCGCTTCAGTTCAAACCTTTCCATGCTCAAGAATGACCAAAGCATACGGCCAAAACCTCAAGCCATACATGTATTCATGTCTGTGGCTTCTGCACCACTAGCATTACTACTCTTTTCATGCCCAATAAAACGTAGCTGTCATGTACTATATCACCCACAAAACATTTATTCACAAAATAATTCAAGAATGTATTTGCATGTAAAATCAGCCACACAGTAATTTAATCAAGAATGATGGAAAGATGTTGTAAGACTCAAATTGTGTTAGAGCTTAGTCCACCTGGCATACAGACTTTTTGTTTTCCCGAAAAACCTTAAACAGTTCAGTTCCAGTCCAGTTCAAAATAACAAAAGACAACAAACCGTAAAAAGAAAGAAAGAAAAAAAACGTATCCAGGTTTTCTCCCAATACATGCTCCGTAAGGTCAGCAAATCCAGCAAACACTGGCTGGGAAACGGTCATGACTACAGTATTATTCATTCAAACCTCACAAACTTCAGAGACGACTTGTATGTTTTGTGCGTATAATGGTTTAATACAGTATGGTTTTCATAAAAGTCCCACAGCAAAGCTGAACTTAGACAATCTGGAGAAGCACAGACCTAATCTAACCCCTGCTTGAAACAGCAAACAGGCACCAGGCCTCAGTGAACTGTCACTAACCTGGGTGTGGACGATCACCTGGAGAGAGACGGAGAACCTGTGAAGAAGGCGGAAGGCAGTTACTACTCAGCACTCCTGCTCTGTTGTTGACGTGAGAACATTAGGTTTAGACTTGTTGAGGTCTGGAGGATCATCTGTCTGTCCACCACTGTCAGTCACAAGTCTGCTACATAGAAGGAAGGGAGGCTGACAGTTCCACGGCTCCCTCACAGAATGCAGTCAAGTGTTTTTGTGTTCAATCAACCATCAAATGTGGCCAGGGCCATGCTTGTGGAGAGCAAAAACAATAGAACGAGACCAAAGCTGCTGCAATCACCCTGAAAACTATACAAGTATAAACACGAAGGAAAACGTCAGCTGTGAGCCTCAGATGAAAGTGTGCTGCAGGAGATGGCATCGTGACATTTGCTCATTTGTAGAAATCAGCACCTCCTCCCTGCCATGTGAAGCGTCCACTGGTTTACGTCTTGCGTGATCATTGTATTGTACAGTATAATATAGATGATTATGAACATGGTTTGCAGTTACTGAAAAATGCTAAATAATATACTAGAAATTATTTATTAAAACAGTGAAACTTTTTGCGAAAATTAGACTCTATTTTCAGGTTTTGTCTTCAGGTCCAAGGAAATTAGCTGGCCTACTACTGATTTTTTTTATAAACACATAATTTAAGATTTGAATGCAAGACAGTTCTTTACTACAATCTAAAAATATCACATGTTCATATATACATTTTATAGTAACAAAAAGAATATGGTTAGATCTCCCAGGTTCAGTTACTAAGAGGAGTTGGTAAAAAAAAAAAAGGTTAAAAAAAGTGACAAAACTAGAGGCAAACAAATGCTAATTAAATCATGGAAAAATCATTCAATCTCATGGCACCACTTATATCAAACCAATGTGATGTAAAACACACTTTTCTTCTCTGTGTCTCACTCTGCTTTCCTGCAGGATTAGACATCTGCAAAGCACGGCCACCATTCAGACAAAGTGTCCTTTTTTTATGTTTACATGCAGCACAGGTTTCCAGCTTGAGGCCTGTAAAGATGAATTATATTTGATACATTATAAAAGTCAAAGTCTTATGTAACGGAAGTCAAAAATACAGAGTTCATAGTAAGGAAAATATGACAAACAAGTGAAAAATCCTCAAACACGTGTAGAATTCCCCAAATTCTGCTCAATAATTGCGCTGAGAGGGTAAATGACAAATAGGAGTTGTCTAACGCAGAGCTCTGTGGGAACACTGCTAGTGATTGGGCTTTAATGATATTAGACAAACTGTCATCAGAGAGATAAGATCTGAACAAGCTAAGACAGAGAACAGTGGCACCTGTGGATGTAACTCTGTCTCCGAGGATGTTATTTGATCCTGTGTAAAAGACAGAACTGGAGTTTGATCAACAGCCCAAAAATGACCATCAAGAGCTCATTTGCACATTTGACCAAGAGTGTGTATGTGATGGGCACCAGGGTGGCATTGTGAGTGCTTTTGCCTTGCAGCAATAAGGTACTGGATTTGATTCCTTTCTGTGTGGAGTCTGTATGTAATGATGGATGTTTATGAAATCTATGATGATTAATCATTAAATGACATAGAAATCCTGACCTAGTCATAGTATAAGCACACATATTCAATGATATTTTAATGATGAACAAATACTTTAAAACAGATGTGCTAAAATTTTTAATTCACATTATACTTAAGAAAGTACATTACAACATCCATACATCCACTTTATGTAATGATATTTAAAGCTGTGGTTCTCTTTATAGTTGTAAATAGCCTACCACATACTAAAACAATGCATTACAATTCAGATGTATTTAGTATATTTTAATATGTCAGGATGTTTTTGGAAACACAATATTTTGAATAATTTAGTATACAGATTATCAGCATGTTTACATGTCAACTGTAGTAATTAGTTACCAGTAAGCCTTTGCATGTCTATGGCTATATTATATATATTTGTACAGTATACTGTATATCTGCATTCTAACATGAGCCATTGCTATTCTGTATTTCAAAGTCAATAGTCCTACAATTGAGACCATTTAGAGCAACTAAATATCAGATTCTGTTTCAGAAAAGAGAACTCATTTCACAGAGCACCTGTTTATTATGACCATTACCCAGCTATCTGAATGAGAGGGTGTATGTTAAGTGCATCTGGCAGGGTTTAATACAGCACGCAAGCTACTGCAATGGTAAGTAACCATAAAACCGCACATGTAGCCATTAATATCCACTTCACTCTGTACCATTAAAAACTGATTAAGGACTTCAAACAGTCTCCTTTACAGAGGCGCTCTTCTGCTTTGGTTTAGGAGAAAACAGTAAGGATTCTATAAACAGTTCTTCTTTGGACTGCTGTGGTCTGTTTAGTTAGTGATAATGATTGCACTGTACTTTGACTAGAGATTTATGTGTTTGTGGAGGACATAAAGAAAATGAGCGGTATATACAAGCAAACCTTGGTTTTCGAACGCTTTAGACATCGAACAAATCAGAATTCAACCAAAAAATTCGAAAAATTTTTGTCTCAGAAGTCGAACAAAATTTGGAAGTCGAACGTGAAACAAATGCCTTTTTGGGGCGACCATGGCTCAGTGGTATAGCGGGTCGTCCAATGATTCAAGATCGCCAGTTCGATTCCCGCCAAGTCATTTGTCGTTGTGTCCTTGGGCAAGACACTTTACCCTCCTTGCCTCCAGCACTCGCTGGTGTGTGAATGTGTGTGATTGTTCCACTGGTGGTCGGATGGGCGGTAGGCGCCGATTGGCAGCCACACCCCCGTCAGTCTGCCCCAGGGCAGCTGTGGCTACACACGTAGTCTACCATCACCAAGTATGAATGAGGAGTGAATGAATACCAGATCCAATGTAAAGTGTCTTTAAGTGTCCAGAAAAGCGCTATACAAATCTAATCTATTATTAATACTATTAATAATAATATAATAATATTATTAATAATAATAATATTAAAGGCGAGACAAGTAAAGCGAAAACGTTACGGTAATGTGCTTTTTATTTTAGTTTACTGTATTCAATAACTGATCACCACCTGGTGGTGAGTTGGGTCCGTTGGCGGAGGAAACCTTTGGATAGACCTGGTAAGCCCAAACGAGTAGTGTCGGTGAATTGGGAACGTCTGGAGGAGGACTCGGTCCGTGAGGCCTTCAATTCACATCTCCAAAGGAGCTTCTTGTGCATCCCTGTGGAGGCTGGGGGCATTGAACCTGAATGGTCGATGTTCAAAGCTTCCATTGCTGAAGCTGGAGCTGAGAGCTGTGGTCTCAAGGTCTTGAGTGCCTCAAGGGGCGGTAACCCTCGAACACCGTGGTGGACCCCGGTGGTCAGGGAAGCTGGAGGATGATGGGGGATCAGAGTCAATCTCTCGGGGCGAAGTCACCGAGGTAGTTAAACAACTTCATGGTGGCAAAGCCCCAGGTGTTGATGAGATTCGCCCGGAAATGCTGAAGGCTCTGGGTGTTGAGGGGCTGTCGTGGATGACACGCCTCTTTAACGTTGCGTGGAAGTCTGGGACAGTGTCTAAAGAGTGGCAGACTGGGGTGGTGGTTCCTCTTTTTAAAAAGGGGGACCAGAGGGTGTGTGCTACAGGGGCATCACACTCCTCAGTCTCCCTGGGAAAGTTTACTCCAAGGTGCTGGAAAGGAGGGTCCGGCGGATTTTCGAGCCTCAGATTGAGGAGGAACAATGTGGGTTCCGTCCTGGTCATGGAACAACGGACCAGCTTTTTACTCTCACAGGGATCCTGGAGGGGGCTTGGGAGTATGCCCATCCAGTCTACATGTGTTTTGCAGACTTGGAGAAGGCATATGATCGAGTCCCCAGGGATATACTGTGGGAAGTACTGCGGGAGTATGGGATGAGGGGGCCTCTCCTCAGGGCCATCCAATCCCTGTACGCCCAAAGTCAGAGCTGCGTTTGGGTTTTCGGCAGTAAGTCGAACTTTCTCCGAGTAGCTGTTGGCCTTCACCATGGCTGCGCTTTATCACCAATTCTGTTTGTGATTTTCATGGACAGGATATCAAAACATAGTCTTGGTGAGGAGGCTTTACGGTTTGGTGGCCTGAGGATTGCATCGCTGCTTTTTGCAGATGATGTGGTCCTCTTTGCGTCATCGGCCTGTGACCTGCAGCGCTCACTGGTCCGGTTTGCAGCCGAGTGTGAAGCGGTGGGGATTAGGATTAGCAACTCCAAATCTGAGGCCATGGTCCTCAGCAGGAAACCGGTGGAATGCCTTCTCCGAGTGGGGAATGAGGTCCTTCCACAAGTGAAGGAGTTTAAGTATCTTGGGGTCCTGTTCACAAGTGAGGGAACAATGGAGCGTGAGATTGGACGGAGAATTGGGGCAGCAGGAGCGGTATTGCAGTCGCTTTACCGCACTGTTGTCACAAAGAGGGAGCTAAGCCAAGAGGCAAAGCTCTCCATCTACCGTTCAATCTTCGTTCCTACCCTCACCTATGGTCATGAGCAATGGGTCATGACTGAAAGAACGAGATCGCAGAGACAAGCGGCTGAAATGGGCTTTCTCAGGCAGATAGCTGGTGTCTCCCTTAGAGATAAGGTGAGAAACACTGCTGCTCACGAGGGGCTCAGAGTAGAGCCGCTGCTCCTTCGCGTGGAAAGGAGTCAGTTGAGGTGGTTTGGGCATCTTGTGCGGATGCCTCCGGGACGCCTCCCAAGGGAGGTGTTTCTGGCACGTCCAACCAGGAGGAGACCTCGGGGCAGACCCAGGACCAGGTGGAGGGATTACTGTATATCTCAACACTGGCCTGGGAACGCCTTGGGATCCCCCAGTCAGAGCTGGTGGATGTGGCCGGGGAAAGGGAAGTTTGGGGCTCCCTGTTGAAGCTGCTGCCCCCGCGACCCGACTACGGATAAGCGGTGGAAGATGGATGGATGGATGTATTCAATAATTTTTCACTTAATTTGTGTTCCATTGCCTATGGTACGAATTATGGTACTGAAAAACTTCTCACCAAAAGACAACGGTAACTCGTACCTTAGGCTAACCTGATTACATCTATGTTTTTTTTCTTTCTTTCTTTCTTTTTTTCTTTCTTGTGTTTGCTTCTTTCTCTTACACTTCTTTGTTTTATAACAATACAATTTGATATATAAATGTCATTATGAAATAACATATTATGTTGAAAAAAGTTTTGTAGCATCTTGAAAAAGATTAAGACCATTTACATTATTTGTAATGGGAAAAATGTATTTGGAATTCGAACAAATCGGTATTCGAACAGCCTTCTGGAACGAACTGTGGTCTGAAACCGAGGTTTGCCTGTATATATATGTTTCTCATACATATATATTAAATGCTCATAAATGCACAACGATTGGATTGAATGAAACAAATCACTCCTTCATTCCCAAGTGATTTAGACCATTGAAGATGAGGTGACGTGGTCTGAACCACTTTCAAAACCACTTTCTCAAAAATTAATTAAATGCTTTTACAAGATTGAAAATGAACTTCTTTATGGAGTTATGATATACATATTAACTTTTTTTTAATCCCAGCATGGACATCAGCATCGAAAATATGAAGAATCAGAAGTAGACAGAGAATTATTTGTCATTGCTGCTGAGATGGTACAAGTGAATACCTGATAGACATGGAAATATACTGAAACAGATTGTGATTTTAAAGTTGTAGCATTTTTGTCTTGTGTCACTGAATGGGGAAAAAAAACATTTACATATGTTAGGTGCCAAAGCTATTCTTTCCCATTATCTCCCAAAAAACATGAGGTATGTGAAACATCTGTAAAGCATTTTCAGAATTAAAAATAAATTAATAAATAAAAATGAGCGTTCTGTGTTCTGCTGGGAATCTGAGTCCAGTTTAATGGCACATGGCTTCATGGTTTGCATTAATTTACCCTGGGCTTTGTCGTTTTCCAGCAGGCTGAAATGAAAGAGACTAGCCTGAGGCCAAATACATCATATTTACTAATAGACTCATGTCGGAGCTGCAGGTTTTCCCGAGCTTACCCTGCCCCCCCTAAATGACTGAGTTTGAAGTGCAAATGTGTCCGTGTCTGGTAAGAGGGCAAATTAAGGGTGAATATAATTTCCCAGCTATGCATACCAGCAGCACATGATAAGAAACTTGATAACATATTACTGTATTGGTCTTCCAGGAACACTTTTTAAGAATGAAAAGTCATATAAACATATATATATAGATAGGTAGATATAGATAGATAGATAGATAGATAGATAGATAGATAGATAGATAGATAGATAGATAGATAGATAGATAGATAGATAGATAGATAGATAGATAGATAGATAGATAGATAGATATCAATATATATACAACATCATCGAATAGTATATATACATAATATACTATGTGCGTGTGTGTGTGTGTATACACACACACACAAGCACGCACACACACATACACACACAGACACACACACACACACACGTACACACACACATGCACGCACACGCACACGCACGCGCGCGCGCGCACACACACACACACACACACACACACACACACACACACAGTATATCCACAACCTGTAAGCAGGCAGGAGAAAGGAACCTGCTCTTTAATGAAAGCACTTCATACACCACAGATGGTATCACATACCTTATTCCTGAAGAAAGGTTATGGAAATACTTTCTCATTTTGGTTGAGAGAAAAAGCAGCTTGGTAGCAGCTGCTAGTAGTGTTTTATCTGTAACCTTGATCAAATTGTGACCCTAGGCTTTTGACAGTAAACTGTGATGCTGATCAAACACATTCAAACAGGCTTGCTTGTTCTCAAGAAATTGTTAGTTCAATTAATTCACCTTCTAAGCATTTGAATGGGCTAAGAAAGTCATTTTAAACTCATTTTGCAGATAAACGCTATTGAAATATAGGTATTTTAGACAATTAGCAAGTCATTTACAACACATTTTTCTGCTTTCAGCTTTGTATTGATGCTGGCTGTAGGCTCTTAGAGTCGATCAAAGGCCCTTCATACACCATTAACCAGGAAGTGCTACTATAACGACTCTAAGCTGTTGCCAGTTCTGACACCGTTCCTGAATTCTTGATTTATCCACTCACCCTGAATAAAACCTCTCAGGTCAGATTTAACCAGTATATTCCACATCCTGATGCGTGCTAACAGGCTGGTCATTAAGCAACAATGGAACAGTTGCCCTGTTTCAACATTTAGACATATTATTTGAGCATAATTCAGTTTGTAAATTCTAATACAGTATATGCTTGAGGTGGCTTTTCTTTCACACACACACACACACACACACACACTCGCACGTACGCGTGCACACACATACACACACACACGCACACACGCACACACGCACGCACGCACGCACACTCACACACACACACACACACACACACACACACACACACACACACACACACACACACACATTGATGGCTTAGAAATTAAAAGATTTGTTATTTAGAGGAGCACTGTGTTTGATATTATTATGAGATGCTAGCTGTAGCTTTATATGACTTGCATGTGGGATTAAATCTTAATCCTTGCTGATTTTAGGCCTTGTTTGCATTTAATTGCGTGAGCCGGATGGAATTTCCCCCGGAATGCAGTGCACATGAGTTTACTGTCAGTAGCTTATTTTTAACAGTATGTAACTTATATCAGTAAAGTTTATGTGTCTACTGCATAGCTAGCTGAAAGTTGATGGCAAAAACAGTTCTGTCGAACTTACACTTTGCTCATAAGGCCTTAAATTTATTCACATTTTTCATTTCTGGAAAATGAAGAAATGGGCCTGAACCTTTCCTTCTCCTTACCTGCCTCAGTGCCCCGCCCAAAGGTTTTGTGATAGGACCTGGGTTAGTATTGACCGTCTGGCATGTTTCTGTACATTGATTTAATACTTTTTTAATTACTGACACACTCTATAATCCATAGTTAAAGTATGTGAAGTCTGTGTGATGATGCACATCCATTAGTAGATGCTCCATTAAAAACCGATAATTTGTATAGTTAAATAAACAAACAATTAAATCAATAAAAAAAACTTCTATGTAAAATGATCTCATTAAAAATTCCCTGCTTTGACATGATGTCCACGGTTCTGTATAGGATGTTATTCTCACATATTAAAACAACTTGCTTGAAATTATGAGCCGATTGAGATGAAATGGTTTCCAGTCCTCTTTGACAAGCCTGATCAAGTGCTTCTGGATATCATTTTGGTCAATGAATCACAGGTCACACCACACACACACACACACACACACACACACACACACACACACACACACACACACACACACACACACACACACACACACACACACACACACTATACATCTGTATTGCCAGAGGGCTTTCCTAAATTATTTGTTAAATGCATGACAAGTGCTGAGACCTGGCATATGAAAGTGTAGATCGCTCACTTGAACTCATGCCTGTCAAAATACCTACAGCACATTAACCCTACTTAAGCACAAAAACATTGATCAAATCAAACAGCAAACCAGCTGCATGTACAGCCGTGTTTATCCTCATATCTATGTGTTGGATCTACTCCTTTCTGAGTAGAGTACATGGTTTGAATGGTTCTTGTTAGACTCAGGCACACCCATGAGAGTGATGCTGTCATCCCCATTTGAATTGCTCTCTTCTTGTCTTGCAGCCTGTTGGCTAATCGTGACCCCAGAGCAAATACATTTGACCATTCTTCAACCTGCTTCACACACACACACACACACACACACACACACACACACACACACACACACACACACACACACACACACACACACACACACACACACACACACACACACACACACACACACACACACACACACACACACACACACACTATTGCTTCAGGGGAAGCTTATAGCTCTTGACATTATGTATATTATCAGGATCGGATAAAATATGAGTGGTAAAAATAATGTACATCCTTTATCTTTAGTTGCATTGGGATGAACACTTAGCCAACAAAACTATAGAGCCAGTTCATTGCCCCCTACTGAGTCCACACAGTCATATTTCCATAGGAAGGAAACAAGCAGAGCAAATTGTTTTGGGTCTAGAAACAGCAGGGGGTCCAAAGGCTTATTATGTGTAAAAGATGACAGCTTAATCTAGATAAAAGGCTTCGGCATGCTATGTACAGTGTACATGACTTTACATTAGATTAGATAACACATGCTATTGTCCTGCGGCACACACCTGGAGTCTGAGTTTCACTTATGTTAACATATCTTGCAACATAAAAACAAGTTCCAGTACAAATTAAAATATAGCTGAATATTTAACTGCACAGATGAGTAGATTTATGTATGATGTTAAGGGGGGCATACGTGTAAACATTCTGACAAAAAATAATCAAATAATTTTTATGTGTCTACACAATCAGTATTTGGTAATGTTGAGAACATTTTTGTTTGGTATTATATGATTACATGACCATTATGTACACTTGACGGTCATTCAATACATGTACGTGTACATGACTACACTGTAAATCACCCTAAAATACAATTAGCTGACATATTAAATTGAAATATTAAGATAAAACTGATTGAAATAGATAAAAGAGCAAGTTGACAATGACATTGAAACTAGGACAACCAGTGCCAGTATCCTCCTCTGGCTTACAGCAGAATCTGAAGAATCTAGGAAATAGCAAGAGAGGAAGATGATGATGAGAGAGGAGGCAGCAAACAATACTGACTTTCCAAAAACAGAAATGGTTCATGTTCTATTGTTAGAATAGTCTGCATTTCATGAGCTCACTTTATCATAGACTATAATAAACTCTTTTTAATTGTAACATTCAGCTCACAAATAGAAATTTCATGGGACAAGAGTATGGAGTTGCTTTATTTTGTGTTTGAAATGGAGAACTGAGACATGAAAATGACCTTCTGAGAAAAGGTTTGCTGAAAGATAAAAACAGAAAGAGTTAGCTAAGGGAGTTTGTTTGCATTCCCACACAGTGTTTATATTAGTGCACACGCACACAGTACTGCTCTCTAGGACTGCGTGTGTCCTCGAGAGCGCGCGCGTGTGTGTGTGTGTGTGTGTGTGTGTGTGTGTGTGTGTGTGTGTGTGTGTGTGTGTGTGTGTGAGTCAGTAAATCTCAATCATAGAATAGTTTGACATTTGAAGAAAAACAGTTAATTGCTTTGTGTCTCTTCAGTTTGACTCTAAAGCCAAGTAACACATAGTCTAACAGATAAACTACTAAACCCGTTTCCAGTCTTGATTTTAAAATAGGCTCCTCACTCTAGCTTTTTGCATTGAACAGCATCCTGTTCCGAAAAATACAGCAATTGTTACACAAAAGGGGTATTTGTTGGATAAAGCAGTAAAAAAATACACAAAATACCCCCAAATGAACTAAGTACTGCAAGATGCAGTGGCAGCCATTCTTTTTCCTCAGGTGACTCAGGTTGGTAAAGGAACAAATTCCCGTGGACTTCCAGCCTACAACAACACAGCTGCAGCAGCAAAATAGAGCCAGCCCATTCCTGTGGTGTCAAGGTCCAGGGGTGTCAAGAGAGCTGACCCTCAACGTACAGCAAATAAAACTGATTTACTGCGACATCGCTGGCTGCACTGCACTTTATAAAACTGTCCTGGGCAGAGTTATGATACCAGGTAACACGAACACGCGCAAACAGGCATGGTCTTATAAACACATGTACACGTTTATTTGCTCAGCAGTAGACTCGTGATTGTACAAGAAAACAGATAATTTAAAACACTGAGATGTACAGACGAACCTTATATGGAAGAAAATAGGACACTAATAAAATGATAACCATTGCTACTAAAATTATGACTTCAACACATGAGAACATTTCATTTCAAGGTTTGTATTTAACTTTTCTGTGAACTGATCATAATTTCTGAGGCAATTTTTCCAGTAATCCAGTCGTTAATCAATGGAGAGAGGAAGGGTTGCAAGACAGGGAACCAATCCAATGAAATGAATCAGTGCATATTTCCCTGTGAATGTGTGAGCGCTGCCTGCTCAGCAGCGCCATTCTCCAGGGTTGATGTCAGAGGTACTGGCTTGGGAAGGAGGAAGAAAGAGCAAAATGGGGGGAGTTTTGTTATAAAGCTTTTCTTAATTTCTACACTGTATTTCATCACACTGTGAGAAATCCTGCACCTCATACAAGCTGACCTCGGTATCATTGCATTTCACATCACTGATGGGGTAACAGAAAACAGAAGACACACTGTACATTTGAAGAAAAAGTCCAGCAAATTAAATCTGGAGTGAAACGCCGAACTAAGTGACCTTGTTAATATAGTGTAGTAATAATTCCAAATCTATTGTAATTATGGATTTATGATTTGGAAAGTTAAGAATGCTATCAATTAAGTAATACCACTTAATGATATAACTTGACAATTTTTTCTGATGTATTATATGCTTTTTGTATTGACTGTGGTCTGCAGCGACTGTCCTCACTCTACTGGAGATGATAATAACTCGCTAAAAGTATTTTAAAAGGTGAGCATCAGGTTAGCAAAAAGCTCTCCAATGTAAAACAACTCTACATTTTAGAACTCTAAACTATTTGCTGTTTTTGTAGCTGCTGTAAAAAAATAATTTTAAAAAACCCTTAAATCCGTAGCAACATCTGCTTTAAGAAATATAATCTGTCTTGTCCACCTACGTTTGAGCACAAAAAAAACAAGAAATCATGTGTTTTTTTGTTTCAAGCAGACCAACTGTTGAACTTTTTGTTTTCAAACTCAAAATGAGCCATGAACTCTTTTAATACAAGTTAATTTTCACTTATGTTGACAAGCACTGTGAAGCAAGAGAAAAGTTGCCTTACACGTGGGCAACTTCGTACCGCAAAGTGCTCACTCTCCAGAGAGAATAAGTTAAATGGATTAATTATCAGATGGTTAGAAATGTGGATGACTCTGTGATAAATTAAAACTATTAGTCAGAGGAAGAATGTAAACCTCTGACCTCTTAAAACAGGATACTACTGTGTCTGGTTGTACTTTATTGTGTATGAGACCGTGAGACCACACACACACAATGATAGACGCTACGCACACATAAACAACCAGTCTAAATAAAAACACATTCAACACCATTGCAAGAACTCCATTAACAAACTTTGCACAACACTCTAAAAACCCTCTGTTTTTGGTCACCTTAAACTTTTCCAAAAGAGCAAAAGCAGGGCCATCAACTCATGAGTTTAAATCACCCACCATGAGTTTAAATCACTGCAACACACTCCCCTCAACAAGTTCATCCCTCCAGCCCTCTACCGTGGCATATCGTTGACACTAAACAGATGTGCTGCTTTTTATCTTGCCGTGACACAGGCCTACTCGAAGAAACCCTTAAGAATCAGTTCCAAACTGATTTGGACTTTCAGTACTACCTGATACTTCATTAAATGCAGGATTGTGTGTTGTATCAATACAATAGTCTAAAAACAAAATGACTGAACTTTGACATTGAGTGGATGCTCTTGGAAGATGCATCTATAAGCCTCAGTTTCCACAGGCCTCTTTCATAGGGTTCTTGGAATATCCAAATGTCTGTGTGAACACTGTCTGGCCTGAACTCTTTCACCATCGTAAAATCTGTGATGAGTGCTGAGACTGAGCAGATGTGCACTACTTTATCTTGTCATGGTACAGCGTTACCAAAGTCAGCTCCTCCTCGGTTTTCAGAAGATTTGCCTGCCTGCTGCCCTCCTTAGCGGCCCATGACAGCTGTTACAGTTTCCTGATTAACACCAGCTGTCAGTGCGATAGGTGAGATGACCAGTCCCACAATGAACTGTTAACTCTTTGCTGTATGGTCATTTAGAAAGAGAATGGTCTTTTGACATATGAAATGTATACAGTATTCTAGGTACTGCGGTCTCATGGACTCATCGCTGACGGTTTCGTTGATTCTTCTGGACTCTCATTTCACATTGATTACTTAACAAAGGAAAAAACACTTTTCTAAATGTTGTGCAGTGAATGTGGGGTCACACTCCTTTAATAGATTTTCATGTCCACAAGAAGCCCAGTTCCACTCTGTGAACAACAATTGCATGATTAACCAATTAGTTAAGGCTACATGTGATGTATGTCAAACTGAGATTTGTCAGTTCAGCATAGGGACTTGATATTTTTTCAGATTACAGCCTATGCAACTATTTAATTGTGATGACAACCAAACTGAGAGTTAATAGTAATTGCCAAAGTGCCTTACAATAAAGAATTTATATGCTGAGTGATCTCAAAAAAGAAAGAAAATAGAAATAAGAATGGAAAGTTGATGTAAACTAATACTGACATTAGATATACATTTAAAACAGATAACAAGAATAAAATAAGATCAAATACAGATATTAATTCATCCATAGAATGCACGTGAGTACATGCATGTCTGCATACGCACTTGTGTGTGTGTGTGTGTGTGCTCCTTTTAAAAATATTTGGTGATCTGTCTTCCCTGATATCCGTAGTACAGTATTCCATAGTTTTGGGTCTTAATTGACAAAAGCTGCATCCCCGATTTTCTTTTGACTATTTCTGGGAACAACCAACAAACCAACAGCAGATGATGTCTGCATTTTTAAAGACAGATAGTGAACAAAGGAGCCAGCAATGTAGCTGGGTCTCAGTCCATTAAGAGCTTTGTCTCTGTGGAGGAGGACATTCAGGTCAATTGTGAGTGAGCCAAGAAGTCAATGCAAAGTAATTCAATCTGAACTAATGATCTCTCTGCCTTGGCTGTGCTTAATAGTCAAGCAGCAGGTGTTGAATGAGCTGAAGTCTGATGTTTGATTTTTGTTTTAGTTGTTTGGCTTCTACTAAAATGATTTAAGAATTTCAATGAGGATAACTATGAGAGTGCATTGTGGCTAGCTGGTACTGTGAAAGTATTAATTTGCTGTCTTTGTCGGCTTTTGACCAGTTAACTAACAGTAAAGAAAGAAGAAGACATTTTTTTTATTTAAATAGGATAAAGCTGGCATTGAGCTTTGTCAAAATGTTTGTCATATATCACATCTACAGTCCTCTATGGGCAGGTTTATTCAACCTTTTTCCAAATGTCTTCCCCATCTCTTTCCTGCAAAAAATATTCCTAATACTGTCAAAAAATGAGAGTATAAGAGATGATCCCAGTTGATGTGACATCATAGAGAAACAACCGTGGCTTGGTAGCAGCTGTCCAGTCTTTCCAGGGGATGTTAGATGTTACAAAAATGAATCTCTAAGAGCACCGCGCAGCGTTTCCATCAGGATGAGAGATTCATTTCCTCTCACGTACAGTTCATCTAAAAATTGATTGGAAACTTCTGAGATCATTTAGACAACTTTAGCCCCAGAGAGCAGCTCCTTCTTCTCTCCTCCCGTCAAAATTCTTTTTTGATCAGAAATGTCACCATATTTTTGCAGCAGGCTTAAAACATCAGTAATTGAGCAGATAATGGATTTTTACAGATGGAACTAATTGAGCTGCACTAAACGTGGCAAATGAGAACTGTGCGGAGTTTGGAACCTTGTCACACTGTGACTGCAGACAATATGTCAGGTTCATTTCTTTGAAATGACACAGTGATGTGAGAAAGCATTCCCCTCTTTGCTTTGCAGAGCGTAACAGAATGAATGTGTCCACGATGAACAGTCTTCTTTTCTTGTCAATTAGCCAATCATGTGCTCATTTCTTGTTCAGAAGTTTGCAGAGATGTGGATGTGGATGAAGGAAGGATGAAATTCTGCAGATGACACGCAAACAGGAAAGCTGGGCACATGAAGTCTGACATCTGAGCAAACTTTCCTTTATTTGCTGTTATTTTGACGTGAAATCTTAACCTTTGTTACGTTTTGCACACCATTTGCATTAGACTAAATCCTCTTGCCATGTTCCTGTGATCGGCCCTTATCCTTGGTCCAGAAGCCTAATTAGGACATCTTCCACATCGTAGTTGGCAAATAAAATTAAATGTTTCATGTTTTTATAAGTTTCTATAAGATGTGAATGTTCAACTGCTCTGAATTTAGGCTCATGGGATCTTCATGAACATGTTTTCTTTTTAATAATAAAGAAAAAAATCCCCTATTCTGTTGTTTGTTTGTTTGTTTGTTTTTTGACAATTCACACCCTGCATTTAACTGGAAAATATTTAACTTTGTTTTATAAATATTGTGTACTAAACTAATTTCTTCAGTCCGACAAACAAAAAGTATAAGCCCATATTTTTAGTTATCTAACTGTCTGAACTTCAGCAGAGAAAACCATTGAGTTACTGGACTTCATGCAGTCCCCTGGAGGGGAATGGAGGGCAGCACAAGTGAAAAAGAGGAAAATCTGGTGCTCAGACGCAGACCATGACAATGTCAGCTGATATGTGTGTCTGATGTGATTCATTATGCTAAGCCTCACTCTGTTGTTGCAGGTTGATCTTCTGTATTGAAGTGCATATGTGAAGAATAGCTCATGTGACCCTTACAAAGGCAAGGACACAGACAGTAAGCATGTCAGCTATGACGGTAATGTTCACCTTCTCCCTCAAAGTTAGGTCAATAATAGCAGCCACTGTTTCCATTCCAATTACATAGATAATAGAACATACAATGCATGTGCCATCATCTATTTCTGTCGTGCTGCTGCTCCCCACCCTCCCACTTTCACCTCAATGTGATAAAGACCAGCTATGAGAATTTGGCTACAGATTCCTAGAGGTGGGAGGAAGCCTAATGCCAGTCTCTGTACTAATCAATGAGAAGTGATCCTGGGATTAGAGATCTGTTGGTTCAGGAGACAGACTGAACCAACAGATCTCTTATGACACAGAGAAAGCAGACTGATTCACAGTGGAGTGAGAGTGATGAGAAATAGTAATAACGGGTAAAATTATATTGAATTGAAATTATATTGATGAGTAGTTATTAGGGGTCAATTATTGCTGGGGTTGAGCCGGGAACTCGTGTCAAGCAAGCATTTTTGACAAGCGCGATACGAGTAAAACTCGTCAATACTCGTGCTGAAGGAAAATCCTCATAACCAGCAGTCCCCAACCTTTTTCGTGCCACGGACTGGCCTTCTTTAGCTCGATAATCGTTAATGACGCCAGAAATCTGTAGTCTAATAATAAATCATCCGCAGTGGTTTTATGTGAAATGCAGACATCAACAGACAATAAACAAACTTTTTTCATGAATTAATAGTCAACATCTATTAACAAAATAATTTTAGGAAACAATTATATTAAAAACTCGATTCAAGTGACTACACTGATGAGGTTTATTTTTAAATATAGCGACTTACAATCAGGGCATTCAACATAGGAGAAATACTGATCATTTCCAATAAAAGGGTGAACAAGTCAATCAAATAATAATAATTACAATAGTGAGAATTAGTGGTTGGGGACCGCTGATCTAGGGGTAACGGTAGACAATGACACCTGAAGTGTGTTCTGGACGTCCGGTCTGCTCCGCAGTTTGGTTTTCTTTACGGTCACTGCAGAAAATCCCGCTTCACAAAGACATGAGGTTGGAAATTGAAACAGGGTTTCAGATACTTTGTTGGGCGATCTCAGGATAATCTGCCTTGGCTTTAATCCAGAATACTGGCGCGGTTGTGGGCGCTTAATTTAGTGGTAACGGCTGGTAACTTATCAAGCGGGACAGACACATGCATTCGTCTGTATGTCATTTCACACAGACGTCACTTTTCAAAATAAAACATCATTAGACTGGTACTCAATAAACAAAAGAAAGTCAAACGTTTTGTGCCACCCAGTACCTAATGTCTCGCAACCCGGTACCAGGTCGCGACCTGGTGGTTGTAACAGAAAATCTCTGCTCTTATTTTGACACTTTCTCACTTCAATTCAAATTAATAATTTATATATTGTATAGATAATTTAACTGTTACATAGCGCAAACACACACGCACACACACACACATACGCACACACACACACATAGGCACGCACACACACACACACACACACACACACACACACACACACACACACACACACACACACACACACACACACACACACACACACACACACACACACACACTCACACACAGATGTGCTGTCTCTATCTCTCTCTCTTTCTCTCTCTCTGGCTCTAGAAATTAAAAAGAAAATTAAAAAGAAAAATTATGTAGTTCATAATTTCTTATTGCATGCATTGTATTCATTAATGCACTTCATGTTCTGAGTTCATAAAAAAACTGGGTAGCGCTGTTGACGCACAGCAAGGTGGTTCCGGGTTCAAGTCCCACTCTGCGGAGTTTGCATGTTCTCCCGGTTTCTGCGTGGGTTCTCTTCAGGTTCTCCGGCTTCCTCCCACCTCCAAAAACATGTGCTTCAGGTTAATTGGCCAGTTACAAATTGCCGGTAGGTGTGAGTGTGTGCCTGCGTGTTTGTATGTGGCTCTGCGGTGCACAGGCGTTGTGCCTGGAGTGTGTACGGCCTCACGCCCCCAGACCGCTGGGATAGGCTCCGGCAAACCCACAACCTGCGACAAGGAAGAAGCTGGTAATGAAGATGAACAAATGAATGAATCTTTCCAACATGGATGTTGTACTCAAGTTGACACCAAAGATCATCAAAAAAATGAAGGTTCCACTCACACAAAGGACTAATACAAGATGGTGATTATCTATTCTGGGCTAACTGTTTGAGACCTGAGGCTGTATGACATCAATAATGAGGCTGAAAGCAGACAAGGGAACTAAACCAGGCTGCATTAGACCTCCCCTTTACACAGGTGCAGTACCTATTCCATGGGAGACAGAGGTCATTGTCACCACCACTGTGGTATTGAGGGCTAACTGGAGGGATGAAGTGACCAGAGGACAAGACCCTTTCAGGCTGTCTTTGCTTTGACAATGGGTTGCTTCTGTCTGGCTAAATGGTGGGGTTGTGTGTAGAGAGAGGGCTCAGGTGTGTTGGTTTGTGTCAGAGAGAGAGGAAGAGTTGTTACCTCACTGACGCACAAAACTACACACACACACACACACACACACACACACACACACACACACACACACACACACACACACAAACACACAGAGAGAGACAGAGAGGGAGAGAGAGAGAGAGAGAGAGGGAGAGAGAGAGAGAGAGGGAGACAGGTACCGTCTCTTTGGCTGTGCTTTGACCTTGTACTGACCTGAGCCAGTATCTGGTTCACCTGTCCACAGGAGATCTCCTCATCCTGATGTCAACTCATCACTCTTTATCCAAGCATTATACCCTCTGTGGCTGCAGACTGGGCAGAAAAGTGTGTCTATTACTTTATTAGAAAGATTATTGTTAAAGTACAAAAAAAGGTTACTTAGCGGGTGAGACTAGCGACACACCTCACTGCAACAGAAAAGCAAAAGTTGGCAAAAAAGAAATGTCATTCTTGCTCCATCCTGGGGTCAAAGCACTTTCTTATGAATAACTGTTACCCTTTTCCAATTAATTTATGCTAAAGTGAAAAATTTAAGACTAATTATGTTTAGTCATAGGTTTTTTAAGTTGATTTGATCATATCCTACTTAAACAGTAAAGACTAATGCATTTCTTTAAAATGAGAATGGTGTTTAAATGTTGTTTTGTCAAAATTGTAGGTGAAAGGGACGAGGACTTGCACAAGAGAATCACTGTGTATGAACAGAGAGTTATAAAGGGTAGATTGTTATGTGTGGAGTATAAGCAATGGAGTGGATTTAATAGTGTTGTCCAGAGTTTTCAGCGGCTCCATCGGTGAGGGCTGAGTGATGGCGGGAGGAGGGCATGGCCTTCACCTCTGTGTGACACCCATCCATCCACCGCCGTAACAGGAGCACATCAGAGCAGCAGCCAACAAAGGCAGCTGGACTAGTTTGAGTTGTGCATTCACTACAACAAAAGGTCACAGAGAATATCTGTGTGTGTATGTGTGCATAAGTGTGTGTTTCACAACAGAGACATCCATGGTTTGGTCTACGTAGTCTCTGTCCTATCATCAAAGGCCACAGGTGAGAGCAGCATTGTGGGCGCTGACTTCTCAGGTTACCCTTTCAACTCCAGGAGGGCAAATCAAAGACAGGGGCTTGAAAAGGACACACAAAATCATAAAAAATGCAAGTATATATGTGTCCACATGGAGTTATTTGGTCACACACAAGCACAGTCAGAAACACAGTGCCACATAAAGTGGTTTGCAATAATATTCATACCCCTTAAATTTTTGCAAATTTTTTATGTTACAATCACATGCATGGATATATTTTATTGTAACTTCATATTAAAGATCAAAGTGTGCATGATGATTGCTGAATGATTGAATGTTGACCTAATGACTAAATAGAGTCCACTGGTCTGTCCACTGTGCGGAACTCAGACTTGGTTAAGAAAATATTGGGAAGCAAACTACATCATGAAGTCCAAAGAACAGACCAGACATAGGGATAATTTCCCAAGCTTGGAAAATCTCATGGAACAATGTTGAATCCTTCACACAGAAATGTCATCCATCTAAACTTACAGGCCGAACAAGGAGAGCGCTGATCAGAGATGTAACCCATGGTGACTCTAGATGAACTGCAGTGTTCCACAGCACAGGTGGGGGAATTCATCCACAGGAAAACTATTGGTAATGCATTACCCAAATCTGGTCCGTATAGAAGGGGGGCAAGAAGAAAACCATTGTTAAAAGAAAACAACAAGAACTCCTGTTTGCAGTTTTCCAGAAGCCTTGTCGGGGACACGGCAAACATGTGGAGGAAGGCAGGTTATACAGACCGTTCACATTAAGCTAAAACCTCCTGTCATGTTGGTGTGATCGGCAGTTATCCATGGTCCTGAAGTCTAATTAGGATATCTTCATCATCTTCATCGTCCACATCGTTGTTGGCACAGAAAATTAATTGTCTTTTAAAGTTTGTATTAAATATAAATTTTACCATTAACCTGAAAAGAATGAGGCTGATTCATGTATTATTTTCTCAATGTTAAAAACAAAACAAAACTAAAAAAAGAAATCAGACGTGTGTGTGTGTGTGTGTGTATGTGTGTGTGTGTGTGTTTTTGTGTCCGTCCTCTTAATTATACATGATTCCCTAGTAATTAATTCTTATTCATACACCATATCCCTGTATCACTGCAGATTCACAAATTTCACAGTTTCCCCAGCTTTGTTGGTCTCAGTAGGCTCATCAGCCACCACCACCACCACCAGTGTTGACTGACATCACATATCACTAGCAGTTCATTTGTTTCTACAGGTTGAAAGAATATCTTTGACACAAAAGTTGAAATATGGTCTCATGACATCAAAGCAGTCTTCTAAAAATGAATATTTCTGCAAGAGCCGAAAAGTTCTGCCCTTGTGTAAAGTTCATTTGGTTCTTCCTCTGGATCTTCATGAAGAAGACCTGTCAGGCCCTGTTAGTGGGACATTGTGAGTATTCCAGGTGCTTCATAGCAGCAGCGGTCTGTGTAATGAACAAAATGCATGTAAGTAGATGTACCCAAACTCACAAGCACAGACATTAGTGTGCCTAAACTTTTACTGTGCAAAAAGTAGAAGGCTGTTCTGTGTGGCAAGAACTGTTAAAGCAAAAGAAAAAACAAAACAAAACAAAAACAAATTAATAGCAAACTTTCAAAGCAAAAGAAACAAAATGACTGCGACTTGAAAATTAGCCAGTTAGATGACACTTTCAAAACGTTTTTCATTGGGTTCTGTCTTGCTTATGAATGATGACAGTGAATCATAACAATGCTCAGTGAGCTTGAAAAAGCAAAGAGCCTCTGTCTTTTTTGTAATGATCAATATGCCAAAGAGATTGAGTGATACAGGTCATGTGTTTATGTCCTTGCAAATGAAAACAAACCATGTCTCAGCCCACTTTCCACAAAAGCAACTCAGATTACGATTCATTCCATTTTTGGTTTCCTCATATCGTGCACTGTGAACTTCATGAACCCAGTGTAACATGAGACCTGATATGAACAACAACTCTCCTCTACGAATCCAAGTCTACGAAGATGTCCATCTCTTGTGCTGATCTTATTTAAAGGACCAGTTTACCCTGAATTCTTCAGATTAATCATCATATTGGTAGAATGACTGTAACATACTATATTGTCATTTATGTTCACCATTTTTGTATTGGCTCACACATTTCAGACTAATCACAAGATTTGAATGTCACAGTATATTTTTCTTACTCAAAATCAAAAAACCAAACCACTCCAGCAACAGTTGGTACATTTTGTGACCATCTATGAGTCACCTGATGTGAATATATTAAATTAGACTTAGAAACACTTCCCAGAAACTAAAATTAAGAAATCAGATCAAGATAAATTATTTTGAGACAAGAAAAGGTTTTCATAATTATTGTTCCTATAATAACAACAACAACAACAACAACAACAACAACAACAACAACAACAACAACAATAATAATAATAATAATAATAATAATAATAATAATAATAATAAAAAGGCCACCAAAATGGAAAAGGCCACCAAAATACAATCAAGCACTATCGCGGTTCGGTGTTGCTGCTCTGCTGTGCTGGGGTCTGGCAGGAGGAGAGGCTGAACTTTTGGGCGGAGTCTCGTATCCACACCTGTCCCTCATCTCAACACCTGGATTTGAACAGGCTGGTTAGCCTGAGGCTTCTTAAACCTGACTCTCATCTCATTTAGTTTGTTGGATTTTTCTTGTGTGTCCTGAATTTTTGCGTTACTGATTAAAATATGATTGAAAGCTTCTACAAGAGTGTTCTGCATTTGGGTCCGAACCCTGCTGCCCTGACCAGCAGCGAGCTCTGGGATCCAGAATTAGCTGCCGAGAGGAGGCAGCCTGGGGACAGCCGCCCTGGCATGGCTGTCGGCCTACGCAGGAATCCCAGCTCCAGTTTTTTTGCCAGTCCCAGAGCCTGTTCCAGTGCCGGCTTCCACGCCTGCTCCCGAGTCTGTTCCCGAGTCTGTTCCCGAACCCCAGGCTGCTTCAGAGTCCGCACTCCAGTCCGCCCCCAGATAGTCCCCACGCCAGGACCCCAGCCCTTTCCCTCGACAGGATTCCAGCCGCTTCCTAGACCTGTTCCCAACTCTGGGCCTGAACTCGGAGCCTGATCCTGACCCTAAAGACACTCTTTTCTGCTTGCAAAAAGGCTAGTGGACAAAATGTGTCACAATAGTCTGCTCAAAGGTGACAAAAAAGCTGGGGAAAAAAATAGCCAAATTCTGAGAGTAGCATACACTCTCCCAGTAAAACGGCACACAAATATAGAAATCAACCTATTCTGGACAATATTTATATCTATGTTTATATGACGCAATTTGACATAAAATTCTGTGAGTACTGTGGTTCAATTGTGTAGGGATGTTCACTAAACAACAGAGACACTCCACAAACATTTATCTGTCCCTTTATCTCTCTAGCATTAGCATTTAAATGCATTGAGTGATGAGTAATGCAACAATGCAGCAGTAAAAATGTCTTAAATTCATTTTGTAGATTAAGCATATTTGTTTTACAGACCAGATTTTTAGTTGCCTGTTTGATTTAGAGCTAATTTCTTATAAGTATTTTATTTTGTTGATTGGAAAATCTGTTCTTCCCTTTCTCTTGATTTTCCCCTGAATGTCAAAATTAATTGATGAAAACATGAAAAGATGTCAACATTAGTGATGTCAACATTACAAGTCACAAATTTCAAAAGCTTAATGAGATTTTGGTGAACTCTACTTTCAGTTAAATTTAAATCAATGTTAGGCATTGGCTTAACATTTGGTATAACTTAGGTTCGCCTTTCTGTCTGTATTTGTGGTGAACGCGTTAGTCTATTAAGACAAAGGTGGAACCGAGCCAAAATGTCATTTTCACTTCAGCAATCACAGTGACTGTTTTATTCTCACATGAAAAAGCTGTTGATGTTGAGACTTTCCTCGCAGGGTGTAGACTCCACAGTGAAACAGATGACCTCCACATGTTTAACTTTGGGTTTGATTGAGTCCGGTCATACTTAGTTTTGTGACTGGGGGCAATTAAAGAACTGGATTTAAGACTCAATGATCACACAACTCACTATCCTCCAACTTGGTTTACTGGTCCAAGTAAGAATGAGATCCAACCATAGAAAGCTTGAGAAAACTTGAGATTTTTTTATCATATGGTCTGCGATTCTATGTCTTAAAGTGGCTGAATTGCTCCAATTGATGAACAGCTGGGGCATAGTTGGAGACAAAGAAATGAACAGAACACGCATGGTGACAACGCTACTGCATTAACAACCACTGAAGGAATGGAAGTGAGACGGCATATAGTCAGCTATGATCTCAGTGACGGCTATGACCTTGATGAAGAGGGTGGTGTCCAATTGGAAGATGTGGAGTCTAAGGACATGAATAGTGGAGTTTAAGCGTGATGGCTGGGTTGCAGTCTTTGTCCTCGTAGAGATGACTCTAGTAGATTCACACGCAACGATAAATCATCAAACAGCTGTACAAGGAGTTGAGAAACACTTAGTTGGGGTTTTAATCCTGAACTTTAGTTGTAATGACTTCATAAAAAGCATTTGTGCATCCATGATTTGTTCTAATAAAAAGAGAAAATAGTTTTTATTAGAATTTTGTCTTATTAATGCTTTATTATTTTTTCATGATGGTACAAACCTGAAATCAATTTACTTTATTAAGCTTTTTTTGCCCTTGCTAATATGATCTATAAAAACATGTTAAATAACAGAGGTTAAACTGAATTACAGCTCAATTGAAACATGCTAATAATTCTAATATAATTTGAAATTTACTCTCATTATAACATTTACACCAAACATGTGAAGTGCAGCACACGTTTCTGTACTATAGCGGGTTTGTCTCCTTATTCTTTCACTCCACGTCAGCACCTGTGGAACTCGCCTGAAGTGCTCTTTGTGGGGTTTTTAAAAAATATTACTGCTTGCTATATTGTGAAACACTTAAAATAACTGAATGTTTTCCATGTGGATGTCGAGGAGGGCCGGTCATGAAAGACTTTGGCACGTTACACACCCTCATCTGATCTCCTCAGTGTCTTCCCATGTTTGTGAGTCTCTGTCAGCTCTCAAATATGCTTTTGATCTGTAGCTTGAGGTACATTCATTCCTGTTCACTGTACATGGACACATTTGTTAATATATTCTATTTTCTATCATCTTTTTAAAATATAGCCATGCACTTCCTTTAGATAACTTGATTGCCATTTTTTGACAAGAAGTGTGTCATAAGAAAACAGTTATCAGTAGTTGAATAAAGCAAATATCTATCTATCTATCTATCTATCTATCTATCTATCTATCTATCTATCTATCTATCTATCTATCTATCTATCTATCTATCTATCTATCTATCTATCTATCTATCTATCTATCTATCTATCTATCTATCTATCTATCTATCTATCTACCTATCTATCTAGCATGAAAATTTAATTCTGAAATTATCATACATTTCCTAAAATTACTAACTAAAAATATTCCTCCAGAATACAAAGGGTCAACTTTATTATTTTTAGTCATTAATGGTAATGACGAGTTAGTTAAAAAGATCAGATAAATAAATCAGAGGCCTAATAGAGCATGTCATGGCCTTACCATTGTAGCTCACAATTCACATTCTGGTACAAAATGCATACTTATTCACAAAATAAATATGCAAATCAGGACATGTTCATTGTCTGGATATAGTCCTTAAATTGACTTAATGAAATCAGACACTTTCTCCAAAGCAGCATTTTTGATCATTCAACCTGTTTTTCATTAGATAATGATCGATTGAATCTTATGTAACAGCAGAGTAAAATGTTGGGTTTGGCTTCACTAGATGATCTGAAATGTAAATTATAACCTGATGTCGTAGAAAAGACAAAAAAATTAAATGCCTTTCAAGCACTAAAATAAATAAAAATTTCAACATTATCCAGCTACAAAAAAGACTAATGAGCGTGAACTACAATTTCAAAATGGATACTGCGAAAACAAAAAAACAACAACTGAATACTACATTGAAGATTTTATTTTGTAATACATTATTTGATCATCGTTTCATGAGTAAACCCTATGCACCTCAATAAATCTAAAGGTCAGCATGTTCCAAGATTCCATATGAAGTCTTGTTCTCCTCTAGATAGATCAGATGTCATATTACATACAAACTGAATCCATATTGGTACTGATTGTTATCATCTTAACTTGCAGCTCAAGTGTCTCACAAACCTCAGAGGTTTCAATGGCATAACAAAAAATCCTCTGTTCTCTATTGTTCCAACCCACGCTACTTTTGTTCAACCATACAGTATACATATCCTCCAGTTACTATCAAGAAAGAAAATGTTGGGGGGGAATAAAACAGAGAATAGCTGGTAAAATGGTTGTAAGTGGTGTATAAGTTACTATTATCTGCAATTTAAAACATTAAGCAAACAAGGTTTGTTTACCTACCTTCCCCTCTGCCAATGCATTGTTGCCTCGTAAATTAGCTCACGTGAGATTTTTTTTATAAGAAATAACAGATTTTTACAGTGACAAGCATTTATCCTTCATTTAATATTTTCTTTATTCTTCCTCACTATTAATCCAAATTTTCAAATTCGTGTATACCAACAATACTGTGTGCATTTTGTATGCTTGTATACTGTATATGTTTATGCATATGTGTTTCAGCGTACTGAGTCTGTGCCCTCTGCAGAGGTAGGTCTAAAAAGTTGGTGGAATTTGGGAAGTCTAAATTTGTTACACTGGATAAATAAGACTGATGAATTATCAACTCTGCTGTGAGTTTACTGGACATTAAACCACAGAGCTTTCAGAGCAGGCACATGTTTTGGAACTGATAAAGAGTATGTCAAGAAGAAATAAAGCACAGTAGTCCATTACCTCATAACTTCAAAGCTTTAGCTGTTTAGTGATGGGTAAAATGCAGAATAGGAGCATATTTATGGTCGTTATACAAGATATGTCATAAACAGCTTTGTCTCGTTTATCTACTGTAGGTGGACAGTTACAGATGTAGATCATAACTCACCACATTAAGTACTAAGTATACTGTAGCTGGTTGTGTAAAGTTTGGCTGATCAGCATTTATCAATGTTTTCAACTTATAGCAATTGCATACCTTTTACAAATACATCAGAGACCAGGGGTCACCAACATTTGAGAGAGCACAGTGGAGTTTTCACAATGATTTATGGAGGGAAAGACAACAAATATGAATGTGAGTTAGAAGGTTGTGTTTCCATGTTTGTCACGGTCGTATAAGTAGAGCCAGGACCCAGATGCAGAATAAACTGAAGATTGGTTTAATTACAACCAAGTTCAATTGAATATCACTTCACGGGAACAAATGCAAAATATACAAAGTAAGAAATGAAAATCACCAGAGTCAAAGTAAAAAATACACACAAAAAACACCTCAGAAGGAAATACTCACAAAGCCTACAACAGAAATTCAGGAGCAAACTCGAAATTGGTGAAATAATCAGAAGAACACCAGTAGTACAACAACTACTAGAGCAACGAGAGACACATGAAACAGGAGAGCAGCTAGAGAACAGGTATTACGCATGAAACAACAGGAATCTTCTAGCATTGGAGAAGTGTAGAGACTGGCGTTAGTAGCCAGCTGATTGCAATGATGCACAAGGGTATCTTGTAAACTCTGCAGACGAGGAGAAGAAGAGAGATGGGATCAGGAAATGCACCAGAGCAGGACCATGACAATATTTGCATTGTTGGTGAGCTCAGTTCAGCCAAAAGAGCACTTCATTCAGTTCTCCATGGAACATGTTGTGTATTTATGAACTGAAAGGAATTTATTACAATGCAAATTAATGGGTGACAGGTTCATCATCCTTTTTTGTAATATACTTTATTGATCCCTGTAGGGATATTGTTAGAACACCCCAGCACACGCTGTTAGTTTAATCACATATATTTACAGGCCAGTAACACACAAACACACAAGGGGCCTGTAAGCATGCAATGTGGGGGAGGTAGAGTGGCGTGCAGCTCCTTTGTGGTGCACCCTAATGAGCAACTCCTAAAGAGGATGGCGCCTTGCTCAAGGGCACCTCAGGAGGCGAGCTGACACCTCCCACTGTCAGCTCACACTCCAAGGTCACTGGGTGGGAACGGGAATCGCACCACCAATCCTGGGATCATCGGACAACCCGCTCTACCGCTGAGCCACCCTGTATCATATTAAGATCTGAAATATTTGTGCAATATAGGCACTATACATTTGTATTTTTACATTTGTAATCTATTTTTTCCTTTGAAATTTGGAAAGTGATGAAGAGCTGATTGCATTGTTTTTGTTTGGTTAAAACATGAACCCTAACCCCAATCTGACTTTCAATTTGGTGAACATCACAAACCTATTTTAGAAGTTCTGTCAGACCTCTGCACGGGTGGAAGTTGACTTACTGGACCTCTGACAAGTTTAATGGAATGCCAAACACTATCATGGGGCTCTCGGCATAACAGGCCTGTCATCCCCTGTAGCTACCGCTCAAAGTGAGGAAAAACTGATGTTCACCTGTTAAGGATTGTCCAAGCAGATCAAGTTAAAATTCCATGTAGGAAAAAAGACACTTCCACGCATCTGTTTGCATTAACTTAACTAAAGTATAAGTCATTTTCACGAGGATGACCTGATTTCCACTGCTGTCTCCATCCTCTGTTCAGCACTGCCCATTTTTAACTCAAAACCACTGGACAGGTTATAGTGGGACAGTACGAAAGAAGTGACCTGCTGATAGAGGGACACAGTGGTTGAGTGAGCTGTTTCAAAATGATGATGATGAATAATAGCAAAGTCTGCTTTTGTTTATTGGAGAAAGACAAACGTGAGAAAAGCAGATGAAGAAAGGCTATACTCAGTGGACCATTACAGAAGCACAGCTGTGTCTCTGGGCGGGCCTGAGTACACTGAGGAAGGCAGTTGTACATTTAATCAAAATTGCATGCACAGACTGCAAATGTCCCTTTATATAAAAGGAATTTATTGTTATTCAGCAATCAAAACTGGCCAATTTACTTTATCATGAACAGATTTTTAAACAGGCGGTTTTATGTGCACTTATTTTTCGATGCAGCACTACTTTTATTATATCTTTAAAATATTTAAGCAATGTCTATTCAAATACTGTTGAATGTATCACCGTGACATTTCATGATCTCACAATGATTTGAAACTGTCTGACTCTTCAATTCTTCTGGAGCACATCATCAAGTCCAAGAAATTTGTTTTCCCAGTATTTTGGTTCATGACCAAACTGCTCTAAAACGATCAGCGCTCCTGTCAGCCTCAAACATAGGCTGCGTTGTGTCAGCTGTTAAGAGAGGAAAATACTTATGTGTATTTAACATTATATTTTCTTTAAGTAATGTTGGTGCAATAAGACCATCAATGTAAGCATTTTGTTTACTGTATTCAAAGTACCCCTGTACAAAAATGTAGTATCACTGTCACCTGCACAACTGTAGACTTCTTCTCCTCGAAGATTAAATTATAAGGAGCAAAATTTTACTGTAAACTAATCCAACACAATTGGAACACAATTGCATGACTCATTCACAACTAATGCTTAACAGTACATACTGGAACTATACATACATACTTTAATATGCTATATGTCTTAATTCTTATCCATTGTACAGTAACATGATGTGCTTTTCACTGTTTTTTGGTGATTTTACTATTCCACTATTTGTGGTGGACAGAAATCAAGTTGAGTAAAATGTAAATTGATTTTTATTTTTTATGAAAACTTGCGTATAATCAGGAACAACATAACTTAAAATGACATAAGCTGAGGTATACCGATATTATATTTAATTTACATGTTTTTATGTCCTGTAATTGTTTCTGATCAGTCTTAGAGAATATCACTTTCATATTTAGAGTAGTATTAGCATTTAAATTACCTTGAATAGTGATTATAGATTGAAATTAAACAAAAAACGACTTACTGACAATTCAGTTTAAGTAAATTATTTAACCATTTGTGTTCATACCTGTATGTGTGTGTGTGTGTGTGTGTGTGTGTGTGTGTGTGTGTGTGTGTGTGTGTGTGTGTGTGTGTGTGTGTGTGTGTGTGTGTGTGTGTGTGTGTGTGTGTGTGTGTGTGTGTGTGTGAGAGAGAGAGAGAGAGAGAGAGAGAGAGAGAGATGAACTCAAAGATTATTAATAGAATTTTGTTCTATAATTGCTACTCGAAGTCATTTAAAGCTATTATTACTCTAAATATGGAAGTACTATTCCCCAAGACTTACCAGAATCAATTACAGGGCATGAAGACAACACATAAATGACATCAAATACAGATATACGTCGGCTTATGTCATTTCAAGGTAAAAAAAAAAAATCGAAATTAGTCAAATCTAATAATTAAAGGACATATGACTCATAATAGAAGAAGTTTTCAAATCTGAAAAAGGTAATGAGTGAAATTCCCATTCAACTTGTCACATTGCACAAAAAAAGTTTTGCAATGTAAAACTCACAGACACAGTTTTCTCGCACAACCTCAACAATCCTCGTTGCTTCTCTTTCCAGAGACATCTGACCTCAGCTGGGTAGACATTCTCAACATTTGTTTGGTGGCATCTTAATACTGGAAAAATATACTTCAGTTGTGGGAGCATGGCGGATGTTGGCAATGCTCTTGTGTAAGAGCATTCAGCTCTTAAGAGCCAGCCTAACAACGCTAAGGTTGATTCTCCTTGGGGCCTATGAAAGTGCATTTAAGCTCTGTCTTTGCACCCAGGCCTTAATTTCACTAGATGTGACATGTTCCCACCCCTCCACCTCCTTTGGGAGAATTGGCAGGAGACCTCACCTCCTTGCTGCCTCCATGGCATGTCTGTTTTTTATTACAGGTTAAAAGTTTTTCCCCTTAATGTTTTTTTTTTTTTTCACCCTTGGAGCTTTCATCACACAAATTGTTCTTTTTTAAAGATAAGTATGTGATGATTAATGACTGTTGGAGGCACAGTGTTAAGCTGCGGGCACATGTGCACTCTGATGTGGAATGGAGAGACGGGTGAGAGGTACGAAGCTGGTTTGGTGGAAAAACCAGCTTTGTACCTTTAAAAACAAAGGTTTCATCAAGAATGTTTAAATTAGTCATCGGAAAGTGAATTGGCACATTTATTTGAGTGAAGGAGAAAATAATTTCAATACTTATGAAGTCAGCGAGGAATTTCTCACCTAACTCAAATGCGAGCTTCACATGTGGCACCGGTCCAAACATGTGGAGCAGGGTCTTGTAGAGCTTTACAGATTATCTCTGTTTCTTTGTTTTCTATACCGAGTCAAATATGTGATAACTTGAAAGAATGTAAAGGAGTATGGCTGCCAGCGCTGGGATCCTTTCCACCTCATGAAAGAGCCAACCTGTGTCTTGACCACTTAGATGGTTCTACAGCAGCTTTTAAAACAGATGCAGCCAGTTCGCAGTATGGTGTGTGCCGGGAAATGCTACCAGTAGAAAGCCCCAGCAACACCTGCCAGTCAGTCACATTCGCTGCAGGTTGGCAAGCCTCCAATCATCCTTTTTTACTATTACTCTGTCTGGAAAAATCTGATGAAGTGCTAAGTGTCTAATAAACTAGTGAGATAAAACTCCTTTATGCGAGAGTGACTCTGTCCATAGTCTTTTAAGAATTGCTTTATCATTTGCCAAAGAATGTTCCCAATACTAATTGGCAACACATATGGTCACTAGACCCAATTCAATTATCAAGAGACTAAAAACGTCACCTTATCACAAAGTGTTGATACTTTTTATAACGACATATAGACATGGAATGCCTCTTGTACCGTGGGTAGAAAAGGCATCTTGCGACATAAACTTAAACGGGTATGATAACCATTTAGCAACTTACACAAATGACCGTAAGCAATTACTCAGAAGAAAAGCCCGTGAAATCTGTTTTTGTTTTTTATTTACCTAAATGAAACACAATTTAAATGAAGTGCCTCAAATTGCACAGATAGTCAGAATAACTGTTCATGCCTGTGGTGCTACAAATTTACATAAATGTATTCAAATAATACAAACAATATGTCACAAGAACTCTCAGACACAACAAATTCCAAAGATATAAATCTAAATCAATGAACAAAACTCTCAAAACCAACAGGCAATGACTAACAGAATTAAGAGCAAGTCCAAGCGTTACATGACAACAGTTTCTCTGGTGTCAGTAGCTATGGTGTTTGAATCATCCATGCTGGTGTAATATGATGTTTCTAATCCTTAGCCTATAGTATGTAAAGCTGCGCGTGAACTTTGGGGACCAACTTACTTTGTACCAAACTCAGCTGAAAGTTCCCACAAGGATTCTTACATGACTGAAGCAAATGGAGCTCAACAGCTAAAATAGTTCTTTTAACTTGCTAATCAAAAAAAAGCCAAAATTGAATTTTGATTTCTTCAAATATAGTATTGATAATATATCAGAAGAGGAGTGAAAATAGACCAATTTTCTTCATTTTTCATTCAATGAAGTTGATTTTGCCCTCAAACAGAGTCAGCATTCTGCTACTGAAGGATGTATGGCTGGTTTTCACGACTGAGTGTGTCCCAACACATTTCTTCAAGGTTTGCCCACTGAGACTACAGATGTTTTTAAAGTGAAATTTAATTTACATCAAAAGGAAGGCAAGAAAAACGTTTTTTTTTTTTTTATGAAGATGAAAAAAATAGTGATCTTGCACATGTCATAACAGAGATATTCCACCAGTGATTAATTCTGTTAAGTTTGGTACTGTTAAAGGGCTTGTGTTACTTACAGACAGTACTGCTAATAGTGTTACTAATATTACTATAAGAGAAAATCAACATCTATTAAAGAACCTTAAGAGAACTTGTCATAAGTTCAAATTTTGATCTAAGTATATACAGGTCAAACAAAGTCAAAACCTAAAAGAAAATCATTGAGTATGTTCAATTGCGCCGACTGGTTGTTGTTTTCTGACAGATGCTGAGTCTGGCAGGTGGGAGGACAAAATCATCAGGAGGGGCGAAGAGTGCATATTTCAACGGGGGGTAGCTGGAAGGAAAATTTGCGAGCAAAGAGAGAGATGTTCTGGAAAGCCCCCATGAAGCAGATTCACACACACGCACGCACACACACACACACACACACACACACACACACACACACACACACACACACTGGGATATGCACATGCAGAAGCTTACGCAAACATGTTATTTATTTAGATTGATAAAACCTCAAAATGTTCAACAAAAGCCACGCAAGAATGAAGTAAAGAGCAACAGCAACAACCTTTTCATCATGCAATATCCAAACACACAAAATAAACAAATGAAACCAACTTCCCACCGGCCTTGTATTACTCACTGGAGCTTGTTGCATGCCTTCCACATCCCAGTGAAGACTTCCAGGTGAATGAGGGGGCTTCTATGTCATCCACATTACCATTAATGAAAAGACGTTCTCTAAATGAACTGAATGCCCCAGAAACCTGGCAGTCACACAGGCAAGAGCCATCAGCAGGATCGCTTGCAGTCTGCAAATTGTTTCTGGTTTTAAGGCAAGAGGTAGTATAGCAACATAGTTAAAAAAATAAAAAAAAAAAACAGTAAAAAAATATATAAAGAACTCAAATAAACATCATTGCTTGCGGTTTGTTTGAGAATGTTAATCTGCCCACAACACTTAATTTTACCACAACCATTTTAAATGTCTTAAGAATCCCTGTCCTTTAGTCCGGCATCTGTTGTTGTTCAGAGAGGAACTAAAGAGTCTAAACACATTTACAAAATGCTTGAGTTGGATTAACTATACAGCTTGTTCTCTTATACAGGAACAATTGAAAGTTGGTGTTATTTATTGTATTTTTGCACCAAAAAGACAATTTAAGCACATTTTTACCAGCATTATATTTTAGTTTCCCTGCTGCTCTGGAATATAAAACAGAGTTGCTCTGCACTGGGCAACTCTAAAAGCTCCATGGATGAAAGTCAGTGTCTGTCCGCTAATGCTAAGCCAAAAAGCTGTAACAACAAGAACAAGCACTAACTCAGATCTATGGGATTTATTTGGTTTTAGTTCCACACTGTCAGATATTGGCAAGGTTGTTCTTGGCCAGACAGCACAATGGAGAGGAAAGTTAAGATACAAAATGCTTTATCCAAGAACTTGGACATGAACTGAAGATCACATCAGATGAACTTAATAGAAATATATAATTAAGCTGTCTTTAAGTTCTAATCTAAGGTTGTACCTTTCTCGCTTTTTTTGCATTTAGACGGGATGAAATATGGTAGCCTCTATTAATACTTTATGTTACTTGCATACATTTCTTGATTTAACTACTCGCAACTTTTTTTTCTAAAACATTTTTCTATTTGTCTAATAAAAATGAAGCTAGCCAGCAGATGGTTGTCTTGCAGTTGGCGTGGCTCTGTTCACAGGAGGACAAAAGTCGGCCCATGGCAACGCTTCTAAAGCTCACTAATAACATAGCTTTTCCAGTTACTACAATTTGCAAAAGATGTTCTGACTGTTTGGTGGGGATTCTGCTGTGAAGTACTGAAACCGACCTGGTTTGGTTGAGTGTTTGAGTGCCTCCCCAGCCTCCAAGTCCAACAGTACCATAAATAAAAATCCTAGTTGTCTATGACAATATTGTCAGACATAATTTATATGATGTATCTGGGCATGAACCTACTATGAAGTTCAGAGCTCCTGTGATAAAAATCTAGGAACCATCTTTGGCTGTCCAAGCACGGCAAAACCTATTGGTCACAAAGTTTGTGTGTGTGTGGCTATAGTAAAAAGCAGCTACAATTTTCTTCTAGATAACAATTTCCTTCCAGACAACACGGCAAATAGTTTTTCCCCCCAAAAATATTAAAAGAAATACTCATATTATTAATTATTAATTAAGAATTAATTATCAGGAGCGGCATGGTGGGGCAGTGGGTAGCGCTGTCGCCTCACAACACGGCAGATCCGGGTTCGAGTCCCACTCTATGCGGAGTTCGCATGTTCTCCCCGTGTGTGCGTGGGTTCTCCGGCTTCCTCCCACCTCCAAAAGCATGCACTTCAGGATGATTGGCCGGTCCCAAATTGCCCATAGGAGTGAGTGTGTGTGTGTGTGTTTGTTTGTATGTCTTTGTACGTGGCTCCGCGGTGCACTGGCGTCGTGCCCAGAGTGTCCCCCGCATCACGCCCTATGCCAGCTGGGATACGCTACAGCTCCCCGTGACCCGCTACGGCGGATACAGCGGCGGTACATGAAAATGAATGAATGAATGAATGAATTATCAATTAATGTGACTAGAATATAGAATTTACATTTACATGAGTGTAATGAGACTGAACGACATTTTAAAAAAAAATCCCTGGACCCGTCATTAAATATAAAGAGAGAAATAAGAAAGTAATTGTGGTCAGACATAGTCAAAGCAAAATATAACATAATACAGGTTGAGGATGTCTGACAGAGATGTACAGCCGAGCAGACACGCAGGTGAGCCGGGCCCCGTTGGTCCTCAGCGGGGCCACCTCAGAAGGAGACAGGTGTGAGACTCACCCAGCACTGATGAGGGTGGAATACTCTCCACCTGTCCCAGATCTGAGCACCACACATGTATCCTTGTCCCGGCTGACGCACACCCACACATGAAACACATTCCACAGTTAGTGTGATCAGCTGGCTACACATCTACGCAGCCACACTTCATGGACACACAGCTTCCCGATGGAAACACACACCAGGAGGACCCCTACACCTCAATCAAACCCTCTAAACAGACGCTGAGGTACATCCCTGAAATTCAAGCTCAGCACAGAGCAACACTTTTCACTGTAGAGAGGCAGAGTGGAAGTCATTCTGAGGGAACGGTAACGTTTAAAGGTTGAAGTGGTCTTGGGTGGGAAAGCAGAAAAGAGATTCAGAAAAGTCTAAAAACAAATTCATGCATAGGAATCTGTTAGTACACGTGTAAATATGTATACGGATACTTGTTATTTCAGAATGGCATATCAGAACAAAGTTTTTGCCAAAAAATGCACGACAGACATTTTTAAAGTGACGGTGAACTCAGTATAACATGCACACCATAATGGATATTTATATTTTCTTCCGTTGATCCTGAGTGTATTTCCTTTGGCTGCTCCAGTTTCCTCCCGCTACACAAATTCATGCAAGGCTGCTGAGACTGGAGTTTTAAATTTGCTCATTAGTGAGAAATTCAACATGACAGGGTGCATTTATATTTTGTCTGTGACAGGTCGGTAACCTTGCCAGTCTTAAGTCCAGTGCATGCTGGGAAAGCATCATTGAATAAGAGGTTTTGGAATATGTATAAATGGCTGAAACACGTTCACATACTGGCTAAACCTTTACTGGTTTCTTTGGCCCAGTTAGAAACATTAGAGCTTTATGATCCTTGCAAGACTAGAAAAGGAAATGTGTCACAACCACCATGTTTGCCCTTGTGTGTGTGTGTGTGTGTGTGTGTGTGTGTGTGTGTGTGTGTGTGTGTGTGTGTGTGTGTGTGTGTGTGTGTGTGTGTGTGTGTGTGTGTGTGTGCGTGCGTGTTCACTTGGCAGTTAAGAGTCATTAAAAAAGGGCGTGAAGGAACCATCCAGGGTTTTCTTGTCATTAATGGAAAATGGCACCGACAACCACAAGAACTGATGTAACAAAACACTAAAAACAAAAAAAAAAATTTTTAAAAATGGAGCACATATGCAGACATTAAAATACATCCATCACTGGTCGACACTTTGCACCCTGATTTTCTCCATTATAACCACATTTATTCTTCTTCTTTGTCACATTAAGTGTGACGGTCCCATAAATACATCAAGACGCAGACAAACATGTAATTATATAAAATCAACAAAGCATGTGTGAAGTCTTCTGGAGGCCTTAAAGGTCATGTGTTCAAAATCAAAGAACTGCACAAACCACTTGGAGACATTTATTTAAAGCAATGCATCGGCGGTTGTAGCTTAACTTCGAGATTTACTCTGTGATTAAAACACTGTCATAATGTCAAACCCGGTCAGTGAGCTGTGGATAGGTGGGAGAAGGGTGAGGATGTTGTGTGACAAGTCGTTCAGTCACCCTCTTTACTTCCTGGGCCAACAACCCTCACCACTTCCAGGCGAGTATTTTTAAAGAGGATGTTTTGTGTTCCGAGCTGCTCTGCACTTTCTCAACCACATCTCTATCACTTCAAAAGCTTAGCCCCTGAACTGTTTGTTAACAAGCTGCACAGCATTGATTGCATGGCAAACAGTCTCTAAGCTGCAGTTAAGTATACACAGATCATACAAGAACTCTGGGGGATCACTTTGGGGGGGATGCTTTTAAAGCTTTCTCTGCTCAAGGCTGTCATCTAGTGGCATTGAATTCAACCCAAGATAAGCTGCTGTATTGCAGACTCTAAAAACACAGGAAAACCCGTAATCTCCTCTTTGACCGCTCCCTTTTCATTGCTCATTACTCTCTTCCACTTTTTTTTTTTTTGACTGGCTTGAGTTTCACACATGTGTGAGATGGGATTCCTGCTGTGATTTGTAGCACCTTAATGGCTATTTTTCTTCTGGGCTTCTCCTCCCAAACGCAGAGATAACAGCTCTCACCTTACGTCGATCAACAACCAAGGAGCTGCCGGGGGCTTCCCGGGGTGTAGGAGGGCGGTGGAGTGACCTGAGGGTGGGGGAGCCAAAACCAAAGAGGGGTGGAGGGCTTGCAGGTGTCCAAACTCCCCTGGCTACAGACAGGTGCACCGCACCTGTGCTCCATATGTTCAGGCAATCACACGTGTGTGTGTGTGTGTGTGTGTGTGTGCGTGCGTGCGTGCGTGCGTGTGTGTGTGTGTGTATAAGTCTTGGATAATCCTGGATACTTATGCTACCTGTACTATGAACTTTCTTCTAGATAAACATCCAACTTTCACTGATCACACCTCAGATGTGAGCGTTTTGTGTGAACTTGGATGAGTGGAACATCTTTGTTGGCTCTTTTCTTCTGCTTCTACTGACTGACAAAACAAAAGACAAACAAAAGTGGGTATAGAAAATGGATGGATGGATGGAAATATGCTTATTCTCTTTCTTAAAAGATGGTTTTTCATGTTGATGTGCTAAATATGAAGCTACAGCCCATAGCTGTCTAGTTTAGCATAAAGACTATGAAAACCCAGCTTCATTGTGCAAAACAAAGAAAATCCACTTACCGGTACAAACGTAGTTTGCCGTGTGCCACAATTGTAATTGTTTGTACTATTTCTAGTCTTTATGCTGAGTTAAGAAATGAAACAGGAATAGGATGAATATCTTTTAAAATAAATGTTGAACAATCTATTTACAGGTGGCAGTTATGTGCAGTTTGTGATTTCTCATCTAACATTTAAAATATGTCAATTTTGTCGTACGTTTTATACTAGACTCTGAAAAATCTATTTACAGACCTAAATGGACTTGTGTGCACAGTGTGGATATGTCTACCAGTCCTCTCCTGCAGGGAGCTGTTAAGGTTCTCATAGTGTATATACAGTATACATAAAAGCTGAGTCAGCAGTCTGAAGGTCACTTTCAAACAGGGGAGTTTAATCAGGAGCCATTGTTCCAAAACAGTGGCTCTTTCCTTCTGCAGGGAGTTCCCCTTTGAGAAAAGGAGAAGCCTGTAGATGGTGGAGGAGAGAGGAGGAAAGGGCAAAGGTGCTGCAGGTGGACGGGTGATGGGCAGGCGCGGAGAATTTTGAGGGGAAAAAGAAACAGCCTCTCATATTTAAGGACGACACACATATTAAAATGAAGTATCAAAGGAGGGTTGTGGAGAAAGAAGTGAAGCCCAACCAAATTTTCAGATACGGCTTTTTACAGGTCAGGTCTCAAATCGTTTTATTGCCACTGGATTACACCAGGAAAGTGTTCCGCTGCAGTTAGCGTCCAACGTAAAACCAAACCAGATCTCACACATGTATACACACACAAACAGAAGTTGCATGTCTGGATAACATTAGATGTCGTAGAGAGGAACCCATCCACCCCTTCCTAATTACTGTTTGTCACGGAGAGTGAGGGCACCGTTTATCACCGCATTGCGGCCACAGAAACTCTTTTCATACAGTAATAGAGGGGCTGCGTCGAAAGGATCGTCAACATAAAAGGCTCTTATTGTGGCAGATGGTACATGTGACCCACAAAGGGTTGTGAGGTTAGGGTCCAGAAGTGAAGAGTAACGATAGACGAGGTCTCCAGCTGCCCAGCGGTGGAATCATTTGAGTTTTCTGGATGATTTTAGATACATGAAGGGGCGCTGGGGGAACGATAAACAGCCACTACAAGCGATGGGTATCATGATGGAGCCTATGAAGCAAGGCGAATGTGGAGAGGCAGAAGGCCAGCTGATAAACACAGTAAAGGGCCGGTGTACATAAAGGTCTGCTGCGCCGCTCTCATAAGATGAATAACCAGCCCGACTGCATGTAAACTGTGGTTAGAAACAACAAAAGCTGCTGACTAGCTGTAGTGGTGTGTGTTATGGAGGGACACCCCTGAGTCAGGCTGGGGTTTCTCTCAACAAGCACCTTTGTCTGAACAAGGTTGCCTCAACCTGAGCTGCTTTTAGATTATATAAACATTACAGAAACAAGACAGTTAGTAAATTAAATCTACCAGGCAATTTAAAGGACTTGAAAAAGACTTAGACTTGGAAAATAAAGTAAGGTTGTTAGGGAGCTCCAAAATTAAATATTAAGTAAACATTAAGTCAAATAGAATTCACATTGTGAAAATTTAGTTGTATTTATGCTTGTGCTGTAAATGGAAAATTGGCGTGTTCTTAAAAAAAAAAAACTAAATTCATTGTGAACATATGAATTTTGAAACCTCTATACATTTTAAAGGAACTTGTCTGTAACAAACGGGTTTCATGGGGTTTGAGTTAAATGTTTACCAGATATAACAAGAAGTGCTTTCAAGTATGTAAAGGATGTTTGGGATCCAGTCAGAGATCAGTCAGAACATCTCAGCCTCGGCTGCTTTGATTTGAATATTTCCGTTATCAATCAGTCTCTACTATCAATTTGTATCAAGTGTGTATTCAGGCAGTCCAACTTCAAGATGTTGTAACTGTCTTGTACTTTTAATAATCCACGCTTCGGGTCAGACAGAATTTATTTATTAGAAAAAAAAGAAAAAAGAAAATAACAGGCATAAAAAAAGATCATAAATTACAAAAATGAAGATTTAAAAACATTTAAAACAACAACAGACATGTTTTACCCTCGGGTCCACAAACAACCACGTCCTGGTTCTGCGTGATGGGTTGTTGTTTTCTCAATGCTGCGCAGATCTCTGATCACCTCGGGTAATGAAGTCGTTCATTGTCCATTGAAATCCGGTTTGTTGTCCTCCTTACCAGACCTCTTGTTCAGCCCACTGAAGTACTTCTCTCTGAAGGCGTTGTGTCTCTGGTTGGGGCTGGAGCACGAGTCCACCAGAGGAGTCAGGCTGTCGAGTTCCTGTAGACACACAAATGCATGGATGGCCTTACTTAACCTTACTGTCCAAAAGTGCTGTTTGTTTTCCCAATGACCTGGGAAAAATATTTAGACAAATTATTCTTTGTCAAACGATGAAATATGTGTATTCAATTTTCATCTTCTGTCTTTTTGAAAAATAACACTTCATAGAGATCCCTAATGCATTTTTTTTTTCTTTTCAGTTTTTCAGCTTGTTAAAGATTATTTTGGTAAAAAGAAATATTGAAACAAGCAGCAGCCTCTCATCCTATCCGCTGTGCTTCAGCGTGTGGATAGAGGTGGATGTTAAAAGTTGGAACAACTCTTCCTTTGTCTGGTCAGTGAAGCATCTCCCATTACATGTCAGTATCATACGAGCGTCACATGATTTGCACACTTTTTCCACATTTGCATGTCGCAACAGGAGAGTGTATATTAACAATGTACATAAACTGTTATGAACCCCCTCAGTTAAACAGTTTGTCTTGGCTGTAAGGTAGCTGGTGGTCAACAGAGGGATGAGGGGAGGAAGACGAATAATGAGGTGAGCCGAGTCGAAAGTGATGACACCTATACTGGGCCTGTAATTTGTCAGAAAACACCTCTCTTTTGCTTGCTCATGCTGCCAAGCAACCTGGAGACAACACAGAAAACGTAACCACGACTGCAAATTAATAAGGATAGGCGGACACGACTACAAACAACTGAAAACTACGAGAAACAACCACCCAGCCTTCGCCAACAGCCGTAGATGCGAGAGACTTCCATACATTCAGTGTTAAAATGGACAAATAGGTAATTTACAGCCACTAAAACCTTGTGTCACATTTCATGAAGACGAAAATGTGAAGTTTCAAAAAGAACTCTGTTCACCAGTTTAACAGGAAACATTTATAGTAATTTGGCCGTCCGTTTATTGTCAAAACGCTGAAACCAGTGCCGACACATACACATGTGTCATTGGCATACAAACACATTTAAGTGCGCACACACTCATACACACAAGCACGCAGACATCTAAGAATCCTGCCGGCTGAACGCAGACAGGTGAGGACTTATTTGAAAAGAGGAAAAAAAATTTTTTGACTTTCCCATAAGATCAACAAAATGTGTGTCTGTTCGTGTCATACAAGGGCATTTATGGGAGCAATTTGAGGTTTTGAAATGGAATGTATGTCAGATCCTTAGATTGACTGTTTTCCATATGATGTGTGATTACACCATTTAGAGCTCCAGTATAAAAGAAATGAGCCAATCATAGCCAGATGGTGTGGATTTACCCCAGATTTACAGAGACACCATCACTGCCAATGGGATGACATGTAAAAAGCCTACACATAAGCACAAGCAACACTCATGAACATGACACATACTTATGTGGTTACATATACAACAGCAATTCTAGGAACCACACGTAAAAACTTGAAAGAGCACGCACACACATGCTTTCATTTTACCAAATCATATCTGTGTTGCTGTTCATGCTCAGAAAAATCGAAAAACAGTAAACACATTCTGCAGCTCACACAGGTTTGTACAGCGCACGTAAGATGTAATTTATTACTGAACAACCACAATGCATTGCTTAAAACATTGTTCTTAAGAGGTGGTGAATAAATAGTTTTTGATGATTCTGTGGAGCTATAAATACAGCGACAGAATGTTTGATAATGATGCAACTCAAAGAACAATTCCTGACACATCTTGTTTCAGACACTTGAATTCTGAAGTATAAATCTTCATTCAATTATTTGCTCAATTAAACAGGAATGGTCACAGAAGAAAACAGTCAAACAACAAACAATCACTCGACAACACCAAAATAATAAATCAATTGTTGCTGGCCTACTGTATTTCAATTTTACTTAAAACATTACAACAAACTATTGGGAAATAAAACGTTCATTTGAAATGAAAAATCTGTCAACAAGAACCACAAACAGAAATGTCTTTACGTGATGTAATAATACTGGTTCAGTGAATTATTTTCACTTACACAGCAACTGAAACTTCTGCATGTGTGCACGTACATTCACACAACATTCAACAATCATTGTGAACCTGGAAAAATATCTGGTTTTCAATGGCATTGATAGAAAACACCAGTAATAAACATTGTTCCATTTGTGTGAATATTAAGGATCCAAGAGAATTCAAGTGTTTAACTCTCTATATATCTATATCTCAAAAAAATATTTCAATTTGACAAATCTACAGCTCCACAGAAAAGCTGTTCTACAAATTACCATTTCTTTTTGTCTGTGACTTACATTTTCATTTTTCTAACTTTATTCAACTTATCTGTTCTTTCACTGTTAAAATGTGCTGAAAAACATGCCATCACACCTCAGGCTCCTTTATCTTCTCCATGGTGATCAGGCGCCGTGACGTGTGGCTGGAGAGCATCTGCTCACAGTTGCTGATGAGCTGGAGACATGGATGTAGAGGTATCATCTCCTCCGAGTACCTGAAAAAAACACGCTCGCTGTTAGACAAAATCCATTTGCAGACATTACATGTTTACTACACACACCCAGAGAGCTGCATGGCTTCCAAACCACCTTCTCTTTCCGGTGCAGCATAACAGCAGATAAAGTAGGAGGTGGAAAAAGTAACTCTGACCTGACAGTTTCCCCTGCTGGCTCTGTCATCGCCAGCCAGGTGAGGTTAGGGCCTATTAAAAGAAGACGCTGCATGTGTTGGCAAATTTGTGTCAGAGACACTTTCTCTTCATCATCAGTCCTGACTCAAACCCAGATTTACATGTGCCTGTTTATTTGCTATGTTGCCATAGTGTTGATGCAGCTGGGTGAGGATTGTCTCCTGTCTGTCACAGGTTATTTATGGAGAGTCTTACCTGCTGAGTGACTCCACATCCGAGCAGAGACAGGGATTGTTGTTCACCTTAAGGGCTCGTTGTTCTTTAGATGCAATTATTTTGTAAAGGACATGTTCACAGAAAATACTAATGCTCTCTATTCTAGCTGCCGATGGATACAAAATATATTAGTCAACACTGAGATTATGTAACATATAGTAACCATTTTGGAAAAAACTGCATATAAAAATTGCTTGACATTTTTTGTAAAAATAGTAAAATTTACTCAGCAGAAACACAACAAGGCTAAATTTGAATAACATAACTTATCTAGTTATGTGCCTTCCTCCTTCTGGTCACTCCTAATACCAATACCATAGCTTGAATAGATCAAGAGCTGGAAAAATAATGTATAGGCATGTAATAATACCCAAAGAATCAAATCTATATAAAGGTAAAATAACTGCTAAAAAATAACTTCAGATTTTCATCGTAAGTTTGTACCTATAGCATATTGGCAGAGCATTACTTTCAAAATTAGTAGACCAAAATATTTGCTATTTTTATTACATCAAGTTCAAATTTGAGAACAAAATCTGGCTAATTGCTCAATATTTCTAAAAACATTGCACACTCTGACCTACAGGCGAGGTGAGCTGCAGGTAACTGTCACACTCGAACCAAAACAAGGCAGACAAATGGTATTGATTAGAATCCATCTGATACATTCTATATTATTTGACTCTTAAGCCATAAGGTTCTCATTTCAGGGCATCCAAGATCTGATGCTGAAACAGTCCACAGTGGGCCTCTAAATGACATTCACAAAAATGTCTGCGAGCTTTACCTGTAATGAAAATGACCTGCAAACGAAAACATGGATCGTTTATACTCGACAACATCTGTATCACCTTACTCCTGTGTCACCACTGTCACCACTATGCTTCAAATGTTTATGTTGTAAGTAGGTGATTTTATTGCTGTGCAGACTGATGTTCCATCATCTGTGCTGATAGTTCTTCTTCTTCTTTCATTCATTGTTTAATTGCAAAATGAGAAAAGAGTTCACAGGGATTGGTCTGGTCTACAGTGTCTTCTGTTGAAAAGACTTGTGTCCCCTGCCAACACACACACACACGCACACACACACACACACACAGACGCACACACCTCCTTCTCATGAAGCAAACAGACACACATACACATTCCCACTGTTTCTATCATAGCCATGGATGCAGATACACACATGTGGGGGTGACAGAAACCTGATACCTCCCCCGTTGAGCCCCAGATTAGGCTCAGGAGACAGGCTACGTCTGGGTTTACACACACACAGACATGCATATCCAAAAACACACATGCAATTGTACACAGACACACACACAGAGGTCAACTTGCAGACCACAGAGACATATAGTTCACATATCTGACTCGCCTGGCCTCGGACGTTTATTTTGGCTCAGAACTCTGACAGGCACCGAGTCAAGCACCAGTAGATGAGTAGCAAAGACAAATGTGTGAACATGATGACATACATTTATGCATGGGATCATACGAACGACCACACACATTCATGCATATGTACAGACCCATCCACACACAAAAATACAAGGTACAGTTGAACATGTGCTTGTTTTTTTTCTGACATACACTGATTCACATACATGCAAACCAAAGCCCAGAGGATGCAGGATGATCTCATCCTCCGCCTAGCCTTATAATCAGTGACCCCAGCTCTGCAGGGGGTTTTCTTCCCCCAACGCCTGCTGCTGCCAGCTTCAGTTGTGGTTCATACGCTCAGTCAAACAACCGCACTGTGAGACAGCACTTAACTTCCTTTACGTGTACAAAACATTTAACAATGCACAAGTGTGTTTCAGAAGAGCTGTATAACAAGGACAACATATAAAGGGCTGTGAGTTGTGGTAACCTCAAGACACCTGCATATAATGCTGTAAAAACACCGTCATTCATGCAGGTGGTTCCACATGCAGGACAGTAATTTATAGGAGCGGGAATGAAATAGTGCTGCAAAGGAAAAGCTGAGCAGTTGAACATCTTAGTGGACACGTGTGCTGGAAAAGGACTTTTTTGTGCCAGTGTACTGGGCTCAGACTGAAACAAGGAACAACTAACTTTGGGTTTTTCAGCAGCTCATTGACTCATTCCCCAAAACGCATAAATGAACAGACATTTTATCTTGTATGTGTTGTATTCCATTTATACCTACATACTGTATTTATATAGACCCAGTCAATTACATACTGCTATTAAATTGTATTAATTGCATTTTTACATTGTAATACTTTATTTTATATTGTTTATTTGGTGGCTTGATTAACAATGGATTTGTAGCTTGTGCTCATGAAGAGCTTTCATCAAAGGTTCTATGGGATGAGTCTGCCCCCTGCTGACAAACTTACTTGGAGGAGAGTAACATTTAGTTAGAAGTTCAGAGTCCTTCTGAACGTGTGAGGACAACTCATCAATAAAATTAAATTTCAACATGCTTCAGTAATTTATGAATCTGCATGAACCAAGGCGTGCTTTAGAATAGTTAATTTTTATAAGGCTCCATACTCACTCCGGTCTATAGATTGGCAGCCAATAGACCAGCCTCCCTCCCATAACCAGGTAGTGGGCAGAGAAGTTCAACAGATCTGTGAAGATGTCGCTCAGGTGGTACACCTGTGAGACGGGGACGTGAGACTCTACGTAGCTAGGCAGAGGAATCAAATAAACAAACAGGCTTAGACCAGAGAAACAAAGTATGATGATTTCATCATTTCAAACTAGAACGGCACGACAAGAGCAAATCCCTCAACAAAGGTGCTTCAGCTCACTTTCAGTCTCACCTCAACCAATTATCACAGCCCTGTAATCATTTTTATATTTGAATATTATACACACAGTCAGAGAACCTGTATTTGATACACTACTGACTTAACAGGTTTTCCCACTTACTAAGCATGAGGAAATGTAATTTATTATCAAAGATACTCTTCAACTGAGGTGGAATCCAAAACAAATATCCAGAAAATTCCCTCCAAATTACATTGTAATTTTCTGGATTTTTTATGAATTTTCATTTTATTGCATGACATTAGTATTTGATACATCAGAAAATAAGAAATTAATATTTGTTACAGAAACCTTTGTTTGCAATTACAGATTAGACGTTTTCAGTAGTTCTTGAGCCGGTTTGCACAAACTGTGGCAGGGATTTTTGGCCACTCTTCACTACAGATCTTCTCCAGATCCTTCAGGTTTCAGGGCTGTTGCTGGGCGCTATGGACTTTCAGCTCAGTCTAAACATTTTTTATTGGGTTCAGGTCTGTAAACTGGCAAAGCCACTCTAGGACTTTGAGATGCTTCTTATGGAGCCACTCCTTAGTTGTCATGTTGGAAGACCCAGCCTCGACCCACCGTCAATGCTCTTAGTGAGGGAAGGAGGTTGTCAGCCAAGATTTTGAGATACATCCCCATCCATCCTCCCCTCAATATTGTGCGGTCGTCCTGTCACCTCTACAGAAAAGCTGCCCAAAAGGACGATGTTTCCACCTCCATGCTTTACGACTGGGATGGTGTACTTGGGGTTGTACTCATCCTTCTTCTTCCTCCAAACATGATGAGTAGAGTTTGGACTGTCGTGCATTTCTGGGCTGATCCCTAACCTTCCTCATGATCATTGATACCCAGAGCAGTGAGATCTTGCATGGAGCCATGAACTTCTTCCATTTTCTAATAATTGCACCAAGCTGCTTATCTATTGTCCTGTAACACCTCAGGCCTTGCGCAGGTCTACAATTTTATCCCTGAAGTGCTTACACAGCCCTCTGGTCTTGGCCATTGTAGGGGGGCTGGAGTCTGCTTGACTGAGTGTGTGGACAGTATGGACAGGTGTCTTTTATACAGGCAACAAATTCAAACAGGTGCTATTAACATAGGTAATGAGTGGAGAAGTGCTTCTTAAAAACACAGACCTGTGACAGCAGTAATTCTTTCTGGTTGGCAGGTGATCAAATATGAATATGACACAATTAAATACAAATTATTTGAAAATCTTCAAATATTATTTTCTGGATTTTTATTGTGGCTTCGTCTCTCACAGCAGAAGACTGTCTGTGCTAAAAAAACAAAAAAAAAACCCAGACATCTGCATGCCTGGTAAGTGGGAAAACCTGAAAAATTGACAGTGTATCATACACTTCTTCTCCATCCTGTGTGATTGTGTGTTTTTATATATATATTTTTTTAAAAAAGTGGTTTGTTTTTTATATACTGTATATAAATATATAAAAGCCTTTATTTCTTGAAAGGTTGATGATTATGGCTTACAAATAAGGAATGAATAAAATTTAGTGTCTCAGAAATATAATTACATAATATCAATAAAAAAAGAAGTACAGCAATAAACAAGTGCCCGGCTTGTTTAATGTGTGTTCATTATAACGTACTGAATACTTGGTTAGGTTTCCTTTTGTGTGAATTACTGAATTAATGCGCTGTTGCGCAGAGACGATCAGCCTGTGGTATTGCTCAGGTGTAATGGAAGCCCAGGCTGCTTTGATGGTGACCTACAGGTCATCTGTATCAGTTTTCTGGTCAAACAGGCACAGTAACACCATGGTCATCGAACCAGCTTTTGATACCTTTGGCATCGTGAGCAGGTTCTTATGAAAGTCCCCCAAACACTTAAATGGCAAACCTCTGCAGGCTGTGGTTATGCTTTTTTCCGGTGTACATTTTCCTACCACACTTTTTCCTTTCACTCAACGTTCTATGAATATTACTGGCTACAGCACTCTGAACAACCAGCTTCTTGAGAAGGGTGTCAAGTGACTGTCTTTTGGACATCTGCCAAGTCAGCAATTTATCCCATGACTGTAAAACCTGCTGACCGAAACTGAGAGACCATCTAAAGGCTAAGGAAACATTTGCAGGGGTTTTGATCAAGGTGTGACACAGAGACCTTCCAATATTGAACCTTTTCACAATATTCTCATTTTCTGAGACACTGAATTTGGGTTTTCATTATTTGTAATCATCAAAATTTCAAGAAATAAAAGCTTGAAACATTTCACTCTATTTGAAATATTATATATATAATAAATAAATAAATATATGGGTTTCCCTTCATGACATGAAATGAAATGAAATGAAAAAAAAAATTCTGAACTTATTTCTGATATTCTAATAGTTTTTTAGATGTTTCTGTAAATATCCCAGTAGATCATCTACTGAATTTACCTGCCATCAGGGGGTTTAGCAGCATCTTTCTGGGAGCCTGTTCTCCTGGTCGACTCACGGATACCATATGGAGCTGACATCAGAAGGAAAACACTACATTCATTACATATATGCTATTGTGACATCTATTATATCTTCACACTTAGGAGGACCTCAATGTTAATAGTGGTCTGTTAAGAATTCAGTAAGGACCTACGATCGGTAATGATGGCGTCAAACAGAGCAGTCTGCCTCCACACAGGTTTGGATGCATCAGACACCATGACATCTAAATACATCTTTTCTGTTCCGTACTGTCGCAAGTTAGCTCTGATATTCTCATCAGGTCCTCGCCATTTATGGTTTTTGCGGCTTGATCTACCTGAAAGACAAATGCAATGATATTAGGAGCTGTCAAAGTTTGGCCCGGTCATTATTTATTCTGAACCCACAATCCTAAACTAATATTTGAGCCAAGACTCAAAAGGATGGGATAAGGCCTAAGTCTTAAACTATTAGTCTGTAGATGATATGTCATTAGAGTTGATTAGAAAAAAATACCTTTCCCATGGATGGTATTGTAATCAATATCTGCTCCACAGACGTAGGCTCTGAAATGAGAACATGCTACCAACAGGCTTCCTGAAACACAAAGAGATGGAAACATTATTGTTGAAATTATACACTGACATACTGGCATACTGTATCTGCCAGGGGTATCTCACCAGTGCCAACAAATGGGTCAAAGACTAGGTCATTCTCTTTGACCCTAGCATGGTTGGCCATAATGAATGAGAGTCCAGCATCCATACTGGTGTTCCCTATGAAGTGTCTGTTCTTTACACTGTGAGAGCCAATCAGGTCACGCTGTCCATCTGCTATCTGGTGCAGAAATGTGTAAAAATGAAAAGTGCTGACCTACAGATAACTCATAGTCACAACAGTCAGATATAAACAAGCAAATGGGTCTCACCCATCGGCCAAAATAGATGTAGTTCGGATGTTCGGGGATGTCGTTAGGGTCTGTACCGTAATCTTCCAGTAAGGAGAAGATATGCTGAGGGTTCTTCAGACTCACCGTGCCTTTAAATGGAAGATACTCCAAAGCCTGATGAGTGATTAAAGAACATGACATTGTATAAATATACAAGTCTTCAAAAATGCCACACCCAGTAATGAAATTAAGTTATACACACACACACACACACACACACACACACACACACACACACACACACACACACACACACACTACTCACATCAATCTTTTTGATTCTGTCAGGAAACTGTAGAGTCTTGTTGAAAGTGTAGACATTAATTCTGTAAGTTGAGTTGCTGTGCATAAATGGTAACTGTGGAGGAACGGAAGAACAAAGGACACAAACAGAATTGAATTTTATCCATTTTTATTTATCTTCCATGTATTATAATTATGAGTCATAGCATCACAAACCATATTCTCAGATGGGTAGTTCAAGAGGGATGTTCTGAGTTCACTGTGTGTTGGTCCATGGCCCCACAGTTCAAAAGCAGACCTGAGAGCATAATGTAAAAGTTACAGCTACATCTCAAGCACTTCACATTTGTGACCTTCATGTAAAGTGAAAACACTTACTTGGCACAAACAGATCTGGCCATTATGCTGCGGACATCCTCCTCAGACAAACCATTCAGACACCAAAAAGGAGACTAGACACAAGTCAAGATGAGGAAAAGAGGTCAAGATGACAGGAACCTTTGGATCTTCTGATGCAACAGCAGCCAAATCATTACACAAGAGACATAATTAAATGAGTTAAATTATTTTCCAACCTTCTCTCTGAAGTTTTTATGAGGTTGGAATGATTTTCCTCTGAGAGCCAGCAGCGCTTTAATCTCCTGCAAGAATGAGTACAGACATAAAGAAAACTCATGAAGAATCAGTCGAATTTTGTAGTACAGCCATAAAAGATGAATAGTCAAGCTTTTATATTACTGTATACTAGCGTGTGGAGTAGCATGAGCAGCTAACGTAATTCAATTTTACTTCACCAAAAGCAAAAAACAAAACGAAAAACACAAACAACAGCTTGATAGAAGCCCGAGTAGTTTAAAAAAGGTTTACCGGTAACCTGAATTCCAGATTATCCTGGGCGAGATGTAGTACACAATTGAAGCATGATCGGCTACCGGTGATCGCCATTTTTTTTTTTTTGAGCATACAAAACATGTCCGTCCTGAAACACTGGACTAAACACAAAGTACCGTCTGCCTCCTGCACTATCGTGGATGGAAAAGAATGCTGAATTACTCTTCCAGTTTCACAAAGTATACAGCCAGAGTCAATTATTTTAAGTTGTTTTTTAATTCAATTCTTATATATGCGCGTCTTTTATCTAACGGTGGATATCTTCAGACTTTCGGCTTGCACCTGTCAATTTTAATATTTAGTTATCTGCCTTTGTATGGTCCAACGCACATATTAAATTCAATCAGTTGGTTTTTTTTATCAACAAAACGATAATTTACCGCGTAAAAGCGACGTTTTTGTTGTCAAGTTAAAGTATATTATTGTTTTATGAGTACAGTATAGCACTCTGACGAACCCCCTTGCTTGTGTGTAATCAGCTTTACTTGACCCTTGCCACACCCACTCTGGTCAGTGATTGGCTGTCTGGATCTTCTCTAACAGTCCATTGGTTGAGACAGACGTCCGTCAGTATTCTTCACTTCAGTATTCTCCACTAGTGTAACAAGAAACATCCGCCCCTCTGGTTGTTGCCCGCAGAGTTGTCGACACTCAGTTGGAGTTTTAGGGCTGGTTTGCACTTTGACTACAACAAAATATAATTTCAGGCGACGAGAAGATCCAGTCATTGTTTAATGCGTAAGTGGCATCACGTCTCATAATGTCTGCTCTAAAAATTTGTAAATTTAGCTTCAAAGTTGGTTGCTCATAGTTTTGATTACGATGAGGAAAATTAACAACTAACCTGTTTGAGTTCAGCATTTGTGAACGCAGCTAGATTTGTATGCAAAAAAGAAAATTGAATCACAGAACCAAATTGAATAATTCTGTCTATGTTGGTGATTTTTGGTAGTAATTCTAATTGTAGAACGACATATTTTACTCTTAAATTTAGTACAACTTTGTAACACCGAAGACATTTAAAGTTAACAATTGTTCTCGGCAGAGAGAGGGACGGAGACGAGCAGCCAGAGAAGTGCTCCCATGGAATCAGACCACAGCCCAGTTGACCCTCACCTCCATGAGGACACTGCAGTGTGCACTGCCTCTTTCAAAGGCCTGAAGGAGAATTGGCACAAGTGGTCTAATGAGCACCAGGACTATCAGAAGCACAACCCTTTCAGTCATGACAACAGACCGAGTGTGGTGGTCCCTCAGAGGGGGCAGGATGACTACGGGAGGCCCATATATGGTTCCCTGACAGAGCAGCGAGGGAAGGATGCTCACACACACATCAGCAAAGAGGTCCAAGAGTTGTGCGATGTAATAAAGGCCATTGGAGTTCCTAGATACACACACGACAGCTATGGGAAAGTGATCACTGTGAAATTTGGTAAACTGTTTGAGCATTACGTGACTATCTCCAACAAACTTGTGGGAATTCTTCTACGAGCGAGGAAGCAGAGGCTAATTGACTTTGAAGGGGAGATGTTGTGGCAGGGGCAGGATGACCATGTAGTTATTAGTCTGTTGCAACGAGAGTTAAATTAGCATGTATGCCTTGGTAGATGCACGACATGCAGTGGCAGTATAGAGGAGCTTCATGACACCACTCAAAACAGGAGCAGTGGGGTTGCACTATTTGTGCTTGAATAATTTTCTTTACAGAAAGCTAATTTTACTTGTATGAAATAAATGATTTAACCACTAAAACACAACATATAGGCTACTGGAAAAAAAAGCAGATATATGCAGGAAAAAAGTATTGTAAAACCCTGAATGAAATAAAATGACATAATTACAATGTGAGGAAAGAGGCTCAGGCCAGGTGACATTACAATTAGCAGCAGCAAAATACTGCATCAGAATTTAATATGCATTGTGAAAGCAATTAATAGCCCCCCCATAAAAAAGGCCATTTGCACTTTAAATGTAAGTACATTAGTCAAAATGAAGACCATTCAGTATATGCGAGATATAGACAGATTAGCTGTATTTTAATCTAGGGAAAGTAGAGCAGTGAGCAGCAGCAGTATGAGTTTAAGGACACTGAAGAGGACAAAGGCTACCCTTGACTGAGGATTCGGTGATACAGAAGCAACCTGATCATCCCTGGTTGGAGCATTTCACTGCATACATTACTCCCTGCTTTATAATTCAGGAAACCACATTACTGTTGGAAACTGTTGTTATATTGACTGTATCATAATTATTTTAATGGAATGGCAACTTAATAGTAAATTGTAGTTCCTTATACCTGCCACATTGGATGCTGTTTACAGGTCATTGTAGCTCATTTTTCTATCAAAGGCAGTAGTTTATTGATAAATTAGAAAATACTGCTTATGAGACAAACCAGAGGGCTGACTGTTTTACCTGTAGGATGCTTGTGAGCTGTAAACACTGGCTAGTGAAGTTAAACTAATGACTGGGAGAGAGGGTAAACCGATATCTAAGACTCAGTTAATCGGAAACACACTGACAAGCAGCAATTCATTATTTATTCTCGATTAAACTCAAAGTGCACAAAATTGAATACAGTACAGGCAGAATAATTTACATCCCTTATTTCAAATACAGTATATCTGATACAGCCGAGGAACACGACGAACACAGCTGTCCAATATGTTACGCCTCTACGAGGATTACACATTCATTTTTCGGAGTAATACAAGAATTTCATTCATACATGCATAAAATATCTGTTCTCCAGATCATCGAGGCAATCCTCCTTGGCCCATAAAGTACAGCAAATAACATTGGTGGAGATTCAGTGAAAGATACTGGAACAATGACATGTATCAAGTAGGAAGAAACTTTTTGGCTTCCAATCTATTAAGTGCCTGCGTCAAAGATAAACTTTTAACTTTGACCAGACAGCAGCTCAGTGTAAGTGTATGTCTGACATCAACAAGGAAGATGGACGTGTGAGTCTCCTCTATAAAATCAGATGAGAGCTGGATCTAAAGAGATCAGTTCGTCTCTCCTTTAGAGTTGAGATGCTCTATCAGTTGGTCTGCCTGCAACACATTAACATTTAGACAGAACAGAAATTAGACTGATAGCATCGTGGTAGGAAATGAGATTACTGTGTTCAAAGAGAAAGTTCATCTTTATCAATTATTCTATTACAAGTAAAGAAGGTGCTAACCGTTATAAACCAATAAGAGTTCAGTCTATAGAAGAAGCGAGACATGAAGCCCATTTGACTGACAGGTGCCAGGACATGAAGGTGTAGATGTGTGACAGAGCAGAATGGAGGCCAATGAAAACCAAATCTGTTGAGAAAAACTCTTTAGTTTCATATCGGGAATGAAATGTATGAAGACAATTATTCAAATCATTAAGAATATTGATGTTTCAAGGAAGGTCAAATATTTAAACTACATCATGAAAATGTATCTTAAGACTGGAAACCTGTTTCTTTTCCCTTTCACTCAATACGGATTTTATAAAATATTATATATATATATATATATATATATATATATATATATATACATACACACACAGTATTTATATATATACACACACACATAATAGAATAATATATTACTGCATTCTTTATCAGTATTGACTATCATTAAAGGAACATTTCAACCTAAGTGTGTCGTAAACAACTGAGGTGAACTTCGTCCTGTGACTGATAGATACCGAGTGTTAAAAGCTTGGAAATGCTCCCTTGGTAGTTGTCATGTAGCAGAAACACATTACATGCTTATGTCTCTGTTGGTTATGTGAGACTAGTGAATTACAAAACATGAAAGTGACTGTGGCTTACCTGACATCACTGAAATCTGTCAAGTTATTTTTCTGAAGAATGTCCTTCCCTGTCTCGACCATCCGCTTCACTTGGTATGAACCCCCCCAAAAAAACATGCTCCTTAATGATCACAATTTTAAGTTGTCATCAAAGAATAAAATTTTTATATTTATTGTTGTTTTTCCCTGACAGCTATCAGAATGTTATATCCACATGTCACATAATTAGCAGAAGTAGCAGGTTTCGGTCTACCGTCAGTTAACAATATACGGTCAAAAATAAATTATTGGTAGACACATAAAGACAGCAACATTTTTCAAAGTGCCATAGTAAGTTTGTAGTTTAGCCTTACCTAGAGGTACATGTTCTTTACTGAGTGATTTACAGTTCCCAACATGTTTGTTTGGGACGACTAGATAATGGTGGGGAGCTCCAGGTCTGATGTCCCTGAAACATGAAATCTCTTCATCCTACAGCAGAGACAAATGAATAAATCAGTAAATATTATTTATTTAAACTTCAAGAACTGCAGGGTAAATGGGCATGGATGGTAATCGTTGCTTTCCTGACAAGAAATGTGAAACATTTACTGTGTGATGTTATTTAATCCACACAGTGAATTGTCTAACTGGGAACTCTCTACTACTGTTTATGTCCCTTCTACTACAATGGAACAGCCAGGGGGTGGGGGGGTCTTAAAGATGCTGAAGAGGAAACTAATTCACGGTCCTGGTTATGAATGAGTTGGGGACATACAGTACGAGCTACATGAAACAGGCCCAAGACCAAAAAAACCGCACAACATATGAGGAACAATACTTGTTTTGAAAAGCGAAACATTAAAAAAATACCGTAAATCTACAATCTGCACGAAGAAGTAAGTGAAAGTCTACATACACGTTTACTAGTTAGAGTCACGTAAAGTGTCCACAGGAATGTAAATCAAGCTACATCCTCGGAACCAGCCTAACCTGACTGTAACGGGCTAACATTAGCTAGCTACTTTACGTAATTTTGACAAGATTCTCACACAGTGAAGAAGCTCCGTTTCGATTTCATTGTTCACAATTTTGCAGAAAATACATTTCTTGTGATATTCTAAAGCTGCAACGCTTTTAGGTTTGGAAATATCGTTGTAAGAAGGTTGGGCGACCTCCTCTCCTGCCATTGTCACAAACAGTCGAGAAGACTAGCCTGAATCGATCGCAGATATCATCGAATTTAAAAGGGGTAATAGAACGATTGCCGAGCCAGAATGCGAACGCACAGATGAAAAACTGTCACTGGAGGGCGATGTTATTTGTCGTCTTCTTCTTTTCCTTTCGGCTTTTCTCTTCAGGGGTCGCCACAGCGAATCAGTTGCCTCCATCTAACCCTGTCTTCTACATCCTCTTCTCTCACACCAACTACCTTCATGTCCTCTTTCACTACATCCATAAACCTCCTCTTTGGTCTTCCTCTAGGCCTCCTGCCTGGCAGTTCAAAACTCAGCATCCTTCTACCAATATACAGTATTCACTATCTCTCCTGTGGACATGTCCAAACCATCTCAGTCTGGTCTCTCTGACTTTATCTCCAAAACCTCTAACATGTGCTGTCCCTCTGATGTACTCATTCCTGATCCTATCCTTCCTGGTCACTCCCAAAGAGAACCTCAGCATCTTCATCTCTGCTACCTCCAGCTCTGTCTCCTGTCTTTTCCTCAGTGACACTGTCTCTACACCAAACTACATCGTGATTTAGTCTAATGGACATTATTACCAATATCTATTCCAGCAGCAAAATTCATACATTTGTATTTTTTATATGAAACTAATAAGGAAATATTACTTTTCTTCCATAAATATGACCTGGTTCATCTTACTAACCTGCTCCACATTAATTAAGCTCCTTCACTTTTTGTTCTAACATTGAGGGCTTAATTTTTTTTGTAAATTGGTCTCCTTTTTAATAGTGGTTGATGATTCTTAAAACAGAAAAAGAATGTACCAAATCTTCTCAGACAGCAATTTTTTAGACATTAAAATATATGTGTTCATAGTGACTCTACAGACAAAATGGCATTTAGAATAGAAAATATTATAAATGGTTATATATTTTATTTTGTAATATTTTGGGTTTTTCTGACCTTTGTTCTATGGAAAGAGACATTCAGTTTCGGCACAAGTGTAAAAGATCCCCTACCTGCCTAAAAACGTACCCATACCCTTGAAAAATGCTTTGTGGTTTGTATGTTTTCTGTGGTACTTTACATATGGTGTGTGATGACATCTACTGTTTGTTTCCCTCGAAACTAGAAAGTAGGTTGTTTGAATACTCTCCAACCCATTCTCATTAAATATAGAGTCCATCTTTCCCCACTTATTCACAAAATATGTGTCAAATAGTCAGAAAAAAATGGCAACCTGTGATGCAGGACAAGAGGCCCATTTTACTTTGAAACATACTTATCAATTGCATCACGTATGTATGATTATTCAACTGAACATACAGTACATTTAAGAAAAAAAACATAGCAGATTTGATGTCAGCACCTTTTTAAGTTTTGTTTCAACACCAGAACCCCTAGGTGAGATATCAACCCATCCTACGAGAAATTCATCTTCAAGATTAAAATTTTCATCGCTGTGAGTGTGCATCTTAATACAACCTGTTAATTGTCCTATTAAGTGTATAAATATACAGTACAATTTACATATTGATATCACAATGTACAGATAACAATTATTTTTGTGTGGAAACACGACTCTTGTAGTGGAGATGGTAATGTTTATAATAAAACAGGACAGCTATAAAGCTTTTTATCAGGAAAGTCAAAATTTTAATGTGGCATTTACCCTGCAGTGCCAGCACTGCCGGGTAGATTCTGATATATAAACAAACACGAACAATGTTAAACAACCAGTCAAACATGATCAACATGAATATAATTTGCTTTCCTATTCAAATTTTCTTGAAAAAAAAAGTTAAATATGTTTAAAAAATCTGAAAGGACATCTTCTTTTTTACTAAAAAAAATTGTCCATTCATGTAAAAAGGCAGGTATCCGTCCATCCATCTATCCATCCATCCATCCATCCATCCATCCATCCATTCATCCATCCATCCATCCATCCATCCATTTTCTACCGCTTATCTGAGGGTGGGTCACGATATATTAAAAACAGAAGTGACACTTAACAGTTGCATTCTCTTCCTCTCCAGCAGCACATGTCATGAGCATAAGTCCTTTATAAAGCATTAGTTTAGATCAGTAGATCAGTTCTAAAAATTATCTTTTAACCCAAACAGGTTGGTCTTCACCTGATGCTGAGCACAGCAAAGAAATAAAAGTCAAGATAGGTAATTATTTTTGTCACATTCCAGCGTTTTCACCATATATTAATATTCTGAAACTATATGCACAAACTAGCACACATAGATATATAATGTAAACACATTTAAAACTTAACACAGTTGGTTGTCTGCCAGAAAAAAACACATTTTCCTAAGATCCAGATTGTGCTTATAGTTGTTACAGACTTTTCAATCCAACAATGTGAACTTTGTATTATAATGCCCACAACCAAGTAGCATGTAGGGCTCAAAGCCTGAAATCTGAGTTACTGGGACTTGTACTGAGCTGCCGATAGCCCAGTTTAAAGCAGCAGGATGAGGATTTGAAAGATTTCATCATCTCAAAGTCCATCCTAAGAACTGCTACACCAGATTTCATATGTGTGTGTGAACCTGATCCAAATGCACAGACGCTTACAGCAGCTCTTTGAAGTTTTGCCACACGTCAAAGGACAGCAAGTTGTAGTTTTTAATCTTGTCAGATGCTCTCTATCAGTTCTGCACTGTCCAGACTTCAAGATCTTGTACAAGGAAATCTTCCTGTGAAGACAGTGATGCATTGTGGAACGTGGGACAGGAAAAGCTTGAACCGCGATACAGATCAGCATCAAGCCAAAGACCAAATCCACCGCTGCAAATAAACAAACAAAAAGCATAACTTTAAAATGAAAGCTTTCGAAATTTACTCAAATACAAATACAGTAGCCACTCATATAAATAAATACAATTTACAGTATGTATTTACTTCATAGTCTTGCTTTTTACACCTTAATGACACCACATTAGCGATGTGAAATCAGTGACTATATAACTTACCCTCCTCCACCAATCTGCAGAGACTCTAGATTACCGCTTACAAAGTAGGAGTTCTCACCGCTCCACCTGTATGCCTATGAAAACAACCAAAGAGACACATGAGAAACATAATCTAAGGTATGAAATTCATACATTGAAAAATGATCTGCAGTCATTCTGTACATACGATGAAAATTGCTCTAACAATACCTGAAAGTCGGTTGAAGCTGAAAAGAAAGGTTTCTCCTGTGCCATAGCAGTGCTTACTAACTCTGAAGGGATCAGAGGAAAATGCTCCAAACACCTGAAAAGACACAACGCACCAGGTTATTGAGGGTGTGACAGCTATGTTCCTGAAAGTTGACCAAATTTATGCCCCGACAAGAAATGGAGAGTTGTGATAAAAACACAAACCTTTTTGTGCATGTCTTTGATGACTAACAGCACAGGGCTGTCCAATTCAGCCATATTCCTATACAGGGTCTTCAGGCTGCTCCCGTGGACAGCTGTTCCATAAACCAGTTGCCAGAGATTGCCCTGTGTCCTTGCAGGCAGGTGAGCTGCAAGCTGTTGGGATAGGAGGCGTTAACTAAAGCATGTCATACAAATATAAAAGTCTCAACTCATCAAGGCAAAAGTTTGTTGAGTGTAATCTCTGATGTAAAATGTTGCATGAACTTACGGTTTTTAGTTGGTGGTCATCCAACAGCTGGCTGTGATCGGACAGGATAGGAAGAACATCGTCAACCTTCTTCTGGTACTCGTGCTCCTCTATCTCAGAGTCCTCAGAACTACACAGGCTTAGGCGGCGCTTGGCATCTTTCACTGTGATAATCTGTAAATACAAGCCACAACATGTCAGAGAGAGTTCCACCTTTTCACACGCTTACATAGTACTTTGTACGTCTACGAATTTCCTCTGTATTATATGAGTCTTTGGTCTGAGCAACTCATTTCCTGACATTACATTCGGTGCGGTGAAAAAGTAAATGCTGCTGCAGTTGCAACGTGCAGATGAGACTAACACATCAACATCATAAGTGAAATATTGATTGGAAGGAAAGGTGGGTGAACAAACAAAAACATAAAAATAAAAATAAAGAAAAACAAAAACAAAACTTTTTACCCCACAATAAAATTTAGTAACCCACATACAGTCCTGCTGTATAATGCTTTTTACGTGGTACTCCTACCTGAACATAGGGCTCCACACAATCGTTGGCAAAATAATGCACTTTGATATTCTCTGGAAGCAGCTTCATAGCTCCTAATGTCTCCCTATGCACTCTGCAGTACCACATGTCTGTTAGCCACACAAGCCAGTCTAATCAGTTTTGTACCATCTGAGTTGCTTTCACACTGTGTTTTGAAATTTCATTGGCTGGATACTTGAGAGCGGGTTTTCTCATTGGATAGTTCTGATACCAAACAGTTTCACTTCTCACAAAACAGGAAAGTGGGGCATGGGATGTTGGGAGGGAAGTAAAAGAGAGAGAGGATGTCCATATATAGAGACAATGGGATTTCCCACATGCTCCAGGATAACTGCCAAGCACTTGGTGCTTCACTTACAGTAAGTCAGGGATATTGGAACTCTTTATCTATGGTGTTTTAATTGTGCTCTACTTATTCTCCTGAACAAATGTTAGCTTGCACAGAAAGTGCTTTTTGTTAATTTGCGTGTTTGTGCAAATCTTACCTCCCAATTTTTAGCAGCAGTGTTAGGGTTACTGAGAAGCTTGTTGATTACAGCCACCTTGTCGCCATCCACCACCAGATAGCGCTTCTGATGTTTGTCTCTGATTAGGTAGTGGGGCTTCCTATTTTTCTTGTTTCCCTTAGTGTAGATTTCTGGTGACCACTGCACAAAAAAGGTGTAGAGGTGGTCAACCCTGCAGAAGCAAAAGGACAACATACATTTCTTTACTGACAGATACTCATCGTGTATGGTTGATTCATGTGGCCAATTCCCGATCAAATTAATAGATTTGAACTTTTAAAGTATGTTGCCTGAAACACTAAACACACAATGACATAATATGACTCAAACTTAGACAACTAGCCCAACCTTTACTTCCCATATGAAAAAAAAAAGTTTGAATGAGTGCCACTGCCAAACTAATGGTGAGACATGCTGGGACTTGAACAGTAGGAAAGTGAAGCACGCTTTGAATTTCTTCAGTGTTAATCATGCTGGACTGATTGTATCCAAGAATGGCAGAGAATATCTGGAACCTCCACAGTTAACAGTTTCTTTAAAAAAAAATCTGGGCAGTTCCATTCAGAATTCCAGGAAATGAATGCATTCCAATATTTAGTTTCATGTTTTAACTTAATCAAACCCAGTCCCACCATACCCATACCCCTGCAACAAATGAGTAATGAGTAAGACATAAAGAAAACATGTCCTTCCTGCTTATTTGAATGTTTAATTAAGATGATCATATTTATAAGGTTTGTTAACAACCTTTGTAAGTTTGTGTTCACATACCTTTGTTTGAATTAGTTACACGTGTAAACCAAAATACTCCAAATAGCAGTAAACTGTTCCAGACTCAGCATAATAATCATCACAAGTATTTTGTGGATTAATTTCACTTACTCTCCGACACTGTATGCAATTCCCATAGCTGATGAAAGATGATTGCAGTGATGGTTAACTGCAGGGACAAGGACAGAAGAGGTGGTATGGTTCAGTGACGAAGCAGCATGTCCACTCTGATTCTCTGCCATCGCCGGCCTTTATACCAGAGGATCAATCCCTTAGATAAGCCCCTTTGGCTGTAAATCATCCCTTTCTCCCAAACTGCTCTAAATGACCAGCACGTATTCACACAGAGATTTCACAACGGTGCCTAAAAGCCAAATGTGGTCACTCATTAACTTGACCTGCTCTGGGTCCATGTTCTTACATTTGGCTTCAGTTCAGGCAGTTACTGTGTCAGGTTGATGGATTAGTCATTAAAAAAGTCTGTATGACTTTTCATTTTGCCTTCCTGGCTGTCTATCGTCCTTTAAATCTTCCCACATATCTGATCTCCTCATTCCATCAGTGTTGTAGATAATATTTCCAACTCAGGGATCTCAGAAGCACTTATACTTCTCTTAAGTGTCTCGAATTCTGGCTTCAGATGAGATCTGAGGGGAAATATGGCTCCTGTTTATTCTCTATACTACATCATTAAGTTAGTAATGTCTGTCTTCATTGATATATGAATGCCAGTGTAAGGTACTTGTGTTCAAGGCAATAAAACCTTGATTATGACATGGCTGTTGTATCAAAGAAAACATTGCTTCATGCATTCATTTTCTTACTGCTTTTTCTACTTTTGTGGGTCACGGGCGTTGCTGGAGCCTATCCCAGCAAACATATGGGTGAGAGGTGGGGGTAATGCCAGGCGTGATACCGGTGCACTGTGGAGCCACAGGAAAGACAAACAAACACTCATGCACACACCTAGACCTACAGTGCCGTTTTGAACCACCCAATCCAGCTAAATTGCATGTTTTTGTAAGTGAGAGGAAGCTGGAGAATTGGAGAGAACTCTGCACTGAACAGGACTCAAACCCCAAACAGCAAAACCCATTACACCACCATGCCACCCTCAGTGAAAACATTCCGACATAAACGCCTTGATCAGGCCAAAGCTATCATCGTCAGAGATCTAAAAATACATTAGATAATAGTGGTAATCATAGCCATCAGCTTTTGGCTTCTTCATTTACAATATATTCTGACTTAGTAATAACGCAATAATTCATGTATTGTTGTTTGACTAAATATTTGCTAACTTAAAATTATTCATTGCTTAAAATTTACATTGTAAAATATGATGAGTATTTTACATAGCTTATATAATTTTTTTTCTCTTTATATTGTAAATAGCAAATTGTAACTTTGTAGTAATTTTGTTGAGTGACATAAAGTGACGACATTAGTGAAGAACTTTTTTTTTTAAACGTATTTTACATGGATGGGAAGTGAGACCTGATATGTTGGAAGTTTGAGAGACAAGCGGTAATGTCACGCAAGATGAACACATAAACTTCAGTCCTTTCAATAAAATCAGCTCTGACTCAAAAAGTTAGGTACATAGCACATTACTGCTGTTACACATAAATTTAAAGATATCAGGTACATTTCTGTATGTTAAATAGTTAGTATCTCTTTGTGTACAGATTGTAAACAGAGGTAACAGCTAGCTGGACACATCTTTACCTTGCATTATCTTTTTAGTTAAATCAATTCAGAAGGGTGAGGTTAAGGTTTTATTGGGGGTTGGAAAGTGGTCAAGAAGTCACTTATCTAAAAACCACTTTATTATTTGGACAAAAGCTGTCACATGTTTATCACTGAACTTTCAAGGTGATTATGAGTTGTCGGCTTCTTATGCAGGCAGGATCTTCCCCACTGTTTCCAAGCTAGCTAACTCTGACATGGATAGATAAATCACAAGTCATCCTTCTGGCTTTCGTATGACATTGGTATGACATTCTGCATAAACTTTTATTATACTGGTAAACAGGAAAATGTCCTGTTTGAATCACAAACATTCCGGGTATCTCCAAAACAATGGTATCTTTGCCAAATAGTGACATGTTTAAAGATGTGAAGAACTGCAGTCAAAATAATCCAGCAGATTTAGCCATTTAGCAATTATAAACTTGTAGACAGTAATATACAGTACTTAATTTACTTTAAGGTGCACTGAAATATAAGGCACACCTTCAATGAACGGCCTATTTTCAACCGAATAGGGCGCACAGCATTATTAGGTGCATAGAATAAAAAACTACTGTAGTGTCTGTGGTTGCATTATGCATCCACAAAGGGATTGCATTCACAACTCCGCAGCCTTTTCTCAAATTTCAAGAGCCAAGTCACTGCTAGCCAAAGGTGCCCGGCATGCTGCAATTGATTCAAAAATGTGGTTGACACCAGAAACAGCAGGTAACTGTGTGTGTGTGGGGGGGTTGTGGGGGGGGGTTGGGCACAGCTTAGATTTGTGTATTCTGTCTGGGCTGCTGACCAGGTAGGCAACAGCGTGGGGGTTGAGGTTACAGTTGAGAGCTGAGAACTCATTTTTAATTAATGTCCTAATTTAAAGCTTTTTTTCCACATATAAGGCACACTGGATTATAAGGCGTACTGTTGGTTTTTGAGAAAATTAAAGGCTTTTAGGTGAACCTTATAGTGCGGAAAATACTGTACATACAACAGAATTCATACAACAGACATTTATCCACTCCCTCAGGATTAGTTTTAGGCCCAAGCCTTCATATCAAGATTCAATCAAAGCAGCAAACCTTGATTATTATATTGACTATTCATAAATTATCAGCATTCAATAGTAGCCATTCAAAGACAATTCATCTGAAGCATTGGTCCTTACCGGACTCTACAAATGCTGAAGGGTATTGAAGTGGACCAAATGTGAACATGTTGCTATTTAGGAGAGCTGCTGTTAGTTATAAATACTTTTCAACAGTCTTTGCTGTACTTGAGGTAATATTTTGCATTTTATTGCATTTTATGTTCTGTATAACTGTAACATCTTTGAAGTTGCACTGATGACAATAGAAAGAAACAACAGCAGTACCAGAGATCAAACACAAGTTTGTTCATGTTCCAATGTTAGGAGATCAGAAGGTGACAGGAGTCAGGTCAAGTCAAAGTTTATTTGTACAACTCATTTCATGCACAGGGTCAAACTCTGTTGTACATAATGTGGCAACACAATGGCAACACAAGTGGAGTGATGCAACTAATAAGAATGTACAAGAGCCGATGCATTATATAAATACAGTATATTAAAATGGGCAAAACGTATAAACACACAAACACACAAACTCTCTCTCTCTCTCTCTCTCTCTCTCTCTCTCTCTCTCTCTCTCTCTCTCTCTCTCTCTCTCTCTCTCTCTCTCTCTCTCTCTCTCTCTCTCTCTCTCTCTCTCTCTCTCTCTAAGAACTTGTCCATACAAATGCTGTTGTTAAACTCTTAACCTGCTTTAAAAGACAAAGACCTCTCAGTAGGTGTGAGTAATGTTTTTTTTATACTACTGCCAAGTGCTCTTCTAACTATTAGCCTTGTCTACAATCAGACCCAGATGTAGGAGAACCAGTGCAGAGATGCAAGGAGCAGTGTGATGTGTTGGTCATGTGTTGGTGAAGGAGAAATTTCAGCATTCTCGTGTTGTTGTTACAAATAATGTGGCTGCAAGAGGGGACAAGCCAGTGTCTTATGGTGCCGGTCCCAAGCCCGGAAAAATAAACAGGGTTGTGACAGGAAGGGCATCCAATGTATCCACAAGAGGACACAAGCCAGTGTCTTATTGTGGCGGTCCCTAGCCCGAATAAATACAGAGGGGTGCCAGTGGAAATTGGACTACTGTTGGTCGAAGAAAGAGAGGAGGAGAGTGTGTTCCTATGGAGAGAGAGAAGAGAAATGCCAAGAGTATAGGACTGAGAGAAGGGACTTTGAATGTTGGAACTATGACAGGAAAAGGTAGAGAGTTGGTTGACATGATGCAGAGGAGGAAGGTAGACATACTATGTGTCCAAGAGACCAGGTGAGAAGGTAGCAAGGCCAGCAAGTTTTGGAGCAGGCTTCAAGCTATTCTATCATGGTGTAGATAGGAAAAGAAATGGAGTCGAAGTTATCTTGAAGGAGGAGTTTGTTAGGAATGTCCTGGAGCTAAAATGAGTGTCAGATAGAGTGATGAGTCTGAAGCTAGAAATCAAAGGGGTGATGTTCAATGTTATTAGTGGGTATGCTCCACAGGTAGGATGTGAGCTGGAGGAGAAGGAGAAATTCTGGTTGGACTTTGATGAAGTGATGCAGAGCATACCAAGAAGTGAGAGAGTTGTCATTGGTGCAAGACTTCAATGGATATTTTGGTGCAGGAAACAGAGGTGATGAGGAGGTAATGTGCAGGTTTGGAATCCAGGAGAGGAATGCAGAAGGACAGATGATGGTTGACTTTGCAAAAAGGATGGAAATGGCTATAGTGAATACTTTCTTCCAGAAGAGGCAGGAACATAGGGTGACCTATAAGAGTGGAGGTAGAAGCACACAGGTAGACTACATCTTGTGTAGACAGTGTAATCTGATGGAGATCAGTGACTGCAAAGTAATGGTAGGCGAGAGTGTAGCCAAACAACATAGAATGGTGGTGTGTAGGATGACTCTGGTGGTGAGGAAGAGGACAAAGGCAGAGCAGAGGATGAAATGATGGAAGCTGAAAAAGGAAGAGTGTTGCATGAGTTTTTGGTAGGAGTTAAGACAGGCTCTGGGTGGTCAGGAGGTGCTTCCAGATGACTGGACAACGACAGCTAATGTGATCAGGGAGACAGGTAAGAGAGTACTTGGTGCTTCATCTCAAAGGAAAGTAGATAAGGACCCTTCTTAGCTAACTTCTTCTAAGGTTAGCTAAGAAGAAGTAGGGCACTGAGAGGACTAAGGAGAGTAGACAGGAGTACAGGGACATGCCGTGTAAGGGGAAAGTAGAGGTACCAAAGGCCAAACAAGGGGCTTATGATGACTTGTATGCTAGGTTGGACAGTAAGGTGGGAGAGACTCATCTATACAGGTTGACAAGACAGAGAGACGGAGATGGGAAGGATGTGTAGCAGGTTAGGGTGATTAAGGATAGGGATGTGTAATGACAGGTGCCAGTAGTGTGATGGGAAGATGGAAAGAGTACTTTGAAGAGATAATGAACGAGGAAAATGACAGAGAACAAAGTTGTGGCAAAGAGGTGGCTGTTGTGGACCAGGAAGTAGCAAAGATTAGTCAGGATTACGTGAGGAGGGCATTGAACAGGATAAAGAGTGGAAAGGCAGTCGGTCCTGATGATATACCTGTGGAGGTTTGGAAGTGCCTAGGAGAAGTGGCAGTAAAGCTTCTGACTGGGTTGTTCAACAGGATCTTAGATAGTGAGAAGATACCTGAGGAATGGAGGAGAAGTGTGCTGGTGCCCATTTTTAAGAAGAAGGGAGATGTGCAGAGCTGTGGCAACTACAGAGGAATAAAGCTGATGAGCCATACAATGAAGTTATGGGAAAGAGTAGTTGAAGCTAGACTAAGGGCAGAAGTGAGCTTTTTTTAGCAGCAGTATGGTTTCTTGCCAAAAAAGAGTACTACAGATGCAGTATTTTCTTTGAGGATGTTGATGGAGAAGTACAGAGAAGGCCAGAGGGAGCTGCATTGTGTTTTTGTAGATCTGGTAAAAGCTTATGACAGGGTGTCCAGAGAGGAACTGTGGTATTGTATGAGGAAATCTGGAGTGGCAGAGAAGTAGGTTGAGCGGTGCAGGACATGCATGAGGACTGTAAGACAGTGGTGAGGTGTGCTGTAGGTGTGACAGGAGTTCAAGGTGGCGGTGGGACTGCATCATGGATCAGCTCTGAGCCCCTTCTTGTTCGCTATGGTGATGGACAGGCTGACAGATGAAGTTAGACAAGAATCCCCATGGACTATGATGGTTGCAGATGACATTGTGATCTGTAGTGATAGCAGGGAGCAGGTGGAGGAGAAGCTAGAGAGGTGGAGGTTTGTCCTGGAAAGACAGGGATGACGGTTAGCCGAAGTAATACAGAGTACATGTGTGCGAATGAGAGGGACCCCAGTGGAAGAGTGAGGTTACAGGGAGAAGAGATCAAGAAGGTGGAGGATTTTAAATACTTAGGGACAACAGTCCAGAGCAATGGAGAGTGTGGAAAAGAAGTGAAGAAGTGTGTACAAGTAGGATGGAATGGTTGGAGAAAAGTGTCAGGTGTGATGTGTGATAGAAGAGTTTCAGCTAAAATGAAAGGAAAGGTGTACAAAACTGTGGTGAGACCAGTGATGTTGTTTGGTCTAGAGACAGTGTCACTGAGGAAAAGACAGGAGACAGAGCTGGAGGTAGCAGAGATGAAGATGCTGAGGTTCTTTTTGGGAGTGACCAGAATGGATAGGATCAGGAATGAGTACATCAGAGGGACAGCACATGTTAGAGGTTTTGGAATCAGAGAGGCCAGACTGAGATGGTTTGGACATGTCCAGATGAGAAATAGTGAATATATTGGTTGAAGGATGCTGAGTTTTGAACTGCCAGGCAGGAGGCCTAGAGGAAGACCAAAGAGGAGGTTAATGTAGTGAAAAAGGACAAGAAGGTAGTTGGTGTGAGAGGAGAGGGTGCTGAAGACAGGGATAGATGGAGGCAACTGATTCGCTGTGGTGACCCCTGAAGAGAAAAGCGAAAGGAGAAGTGTTGTTGTTACAAATACTTTTTTTTTCTTCATAAAAATCTAAAGAAAAGTACGGCAACAAGTCCTATAAGATGAGCAATATGCCCTTTCAAATTTACAGTATATTGTCATGTATATAATCACCTCACGCTTCACCTTGGGGTCATCAGTCATGATTTTCTTAAGCAAGAGATATAAGATGAGGGAAATCAATCATAGACTGGAAAAGGCTGACACACAGACAGGATCAATAGGCAAACAAATAGACACGCACATATGCACACTTTAAAATACAGATAAGGACACAAAGATGAGCAGACATGCATGTTCTCATACAGCACATGCACACCTCATGCATGCTTTGGTGACATGCCCACAGACATGTAAAATAGAGAGTAGAGTAGGACTTTATTCATCCCTTCAGGAGGGTCCATCAGGGAAATTAGTTGTGGAAATATTCTTGTTAGGTTGTAAAAATAATTTGTTCTGTGTTTTGTTTGTTTACAAGGTAACACCAGCAAATCACATCTGCATGCATGGGTGAATCCACTTCCCAAGGCAGAAAATTACCCTGAAGCCCAGAAAATAAACACTCAATCTAACTATACAGTTTTTCACTGTTTGGACTAATATGTGCCTCTGTAAAACCCCAAACCTTTTTTTTTTTTTTACCCTTTTTATACCCATCAACCTTCATGAAAATCTATAAAATGAAATGAATTGACAGGGGAGAAAATAGTACAATTGGCCAGGAGGTTGTCTTTGGATCCAAAACTCTGGTCTGATTTGATCTGTGACAAATTGATTATAGATAGGTTATTGGTAAGAACATGGTAAATGACTTCCACTGTAACTGCTGTATCTAACAATTGTCTTTATGAATTTGTGTAGACCATATAATAATGTGCAGGTGTAACAGCTCTGAGTAATCCACATACAGACACACATCCCTTCTCTTTTTCTTGCCAGATGATTGTGGCTTGTTGCAGAGTTGTTGCCTCACCCCACGCATGATTCCTGTAAATCCTCTCTGTCCATGCACGCTTCTAACCACACAGGGAGGGGAAAAATGAGCCAGCATACTCATTTCCTTCCACTCAACACACACACACACACACACACACACACACACACACACACACACACACACACACACACACACACACACACACACACACACACACACACACACACACACACACACACACACACACACACACACACACAAACAAGAATCTTTCCTCAGACATATTAGGTCTTGTTTACTCCTGCAGGCATTTAGTTTGTGGAGAATGGAATATTGCGCAATTTACAGACGCAAGTTGGGATACTACCTAGACTTGCACGTAATTGTGGCACTGCAACAGCAATAGTGCACGAGTAAGCTGAAAGAAAATGGTGCCTGTTCATAAATCTATAGCCAAGGTTGCTATCAGTGATAGATAAATCTAACGATTGATGCTGTTATTTGGTTCTATAGTGATTTCAGATGCCTGGTAAGTCCTAGTGTCATGCAAAAGCACGTCGTTGCAGCACGTAAATTATTTGTTTTTGGCAAACTCTGTAGATGAAATAGACCCTGCAGTAACCTTAAAAAATGTCAAAATATAAAGATTATCAAACCTTCAGACTCAAAGAGGAACATAATGTCATTGCAGCTGTACTTGAGTTAACTAGAAAGCATTCATCCATCCTGTTTCACGAAAGACAAAACCTACTCATGCTCACATGTACGGACAATTTAGTGTAACCAGTTCACCTAAGCTGCATGTTTTTGGATGTGGGAGGAAGCCCTTAGAACCGAAAGAGAACCCACACAGACACAGGAAAAGCATGCAAACTACAAAGTAAAAAAACAGATCCGAAACCTTCTTGCTGTGAGGCAACAGAGCTGCCCACTGTGCCTCCATACTGCCTGACGCAACGATCTGTTAGTATATATTTACTAACTGATCTGGTTACCCGGATGCAAACAACCACATTTTCCTTGGAGTATTCTATCCATTATTAATCTTTCAAGTTGATTTGGTTGTGACATTGCCAACATCCTGTCTAAGTACATCAGTATAGTCCAGCTTTGGCCTGTGACAATGTGTCAGTTTCCAGAGTACTAGTTGATAGGCACTCAGTTTGGAGTGGTTATGAAAATGATCACCCAGGTGCATTCTTCATGCAGTCACTGTGTTCTCCATTGGAGATAATTCACCACACAAGTCCTTATTAGGAGTGTGTGACAACCACTAGATGTCAAACACTCTCCTCAGCATTCTGGTATATGAACCATTTAGTGATTTTTCTAGCTAAGGGATTACAGTCCAACTTTCACATCCATACAGCATGATCGATTCTATGGCAACTACAAAGAATCACATCTTGGTTGTCTTTGATATTTTGGAATTCCATGTTTCTCTTATTGAGGACCTGCAATGCTTGAGCTTTTCTCACTTGGTTGTCATTATCTACCCAGGATCCAAAATATGTGAAGTCATTGTAGCATTGTATCTTCAAGGTTTTCAGTGGTTCAGGGTCCTCACTGTTTCAGACTATGTATTTGGTCTTCTTAGCGTTGATGCCTCATCATACTCTTTAAAAGATTGCCGAACCTGAACTATTTTATCTGATAACAACACTATATCAACGGTAAAATCTAAGGAGTGATGTTTTAGGGTGTCATGATGACCTTTTACGTCTTTGGCTTAATGCACAGTCCAAAACTATGATAAATAGGAAGCTTGGAGCTTGTTTGAGGGGGGTTGACATACTGGTGGGCAACATAGGTGATATGCATATGCATATACTTATACTTATAGTTATAGTACTTATAGTTACCTATCACCTCCACCTCAGTGATCATCGAGGGCAGTGAGGTGGAGGTGGTAGGTAACTATAAGTACCTGGGACTGCAGCTAGACAGCAGACTGGACTGGTCACTCAACTCTGACTGTGTGTACTAGAAGGGGCAGAGCAGGATGTATTTCCTGAGGAGGCTGGCCTCCTTTAAGATCTGTCCTAAGCTCCTTCTCATGTGCTGTCAGTCCGTAGTCTCCAGTTTGCTGTCGTACGCCAGTGTTTGGGTGGCTTGGCCAGGAAAAGAGACATGGACCATCTTAACAGACTCATCCGCAGAGCGGGCTCAGTGGTCGGGCTGAGTCTGGATTCTATGGAGACACTTCTGCAGAGTAGGACCATTTCTAAAGTTAAGGCTATCATGAACAACACCAGCCACCCCCTGCACACCACCTTCTCTCTGCAGAGAAGCACCTTCAGCGGCAGACTGCTGTCACACAGCGCCTCCACAGAGAAGCTGAGGTCCTCCTTCGTGCCCCGTGCCATCAGGGGGTACAATGACTCTCTCGGGAGGAGCGGGGAGGAGGTGGCGAGGTCAGCAGGCGGTTGAATGGATTTTATTTAATTTTATTCTGTTTATTTTTTAATTTATACTGTTTATATTTTAGTTATAGTACATGTCCTGTTAATGCTGCATGTGTCTGTTAGTGTAGTGTATGTCTTGTGGTATGTCCTGTGATGTCAGTGTTTCTTTTTCTCCTGGTGTTTATCCAGTATTTATTCGTTATGTAATGCCAGGGCAGTGAATATGTGCAATTTCTTTCTTTCTATCTATCTATCTATCTATCTATCTATCTATCTATCTATCTATCTATCTATCTATCTATCTATCTATCTATCTATCTATCTATCTATCTATCTATCTATCTATCTATCTATCTATCTATCTATCTATCTATCTATCTATCTACTTACCTACCTACCTACCTACCTACCTACCTACCTACCTACCTACCTACCTACCACCCCTCCCTCCCTCCCTCCCTCCATCCATCCATCCCTCCATCCATCCACCATCCATCCATCCATCCATCCATCCATCCATCCATCCATCCATCCATCCATCCATCTATCTATCTATCTATCTATCTATCTATCTACATGATAGCTACAGGAAACCTAAAGGAGGCCAAAAGAAAGTCAAGAACAGTCAACACCATGACGTGAACCATGACGTGGACACTGCTAAACTTATGAACAAAATTGGTTCTGAGAGGTTTTTCACGAGCAGAATTATTTGTACGTCATTATATCTGTAGTTCCCTTTTCTGCCACAACCCCTGCTGGGCAGCACACTCAATACGCACACCTCCAAAACTCATCTGCCTTGTCTCGCCGAGTTCATTCTTACAATTACAGATTGAAAGTTAATATATAAAGACTTACTAAAAATTCAGCTAATGAACAGCCTCTCAGAACTTATTGTAAGTTGGGCACTGTCTGTATATTAAAACGGAGGCACTAATCAGCAGCACAAGAACAGAGAGAGAGAAAGGGAGGGATGGATGGAGGGAGTGAGCAAGAAAGGAATTGTGAAGAGAAGATGGAGAGAATGACAGAGCCAGACATGAACAGAAAATCTGGTAAAATACGACAAACATTGCAAATAGTGTAAATATCAACAACAAAAACAACATTATCATTAGTAGTAATATTATAACTAATGATTACACTAATATTGCTACTAGGGGCGGCATGATGGTGCAGTGGGTAGCGCTGTCATCTTACAGCAAGAAGGTTTTGGGTTTGAGCCCTTTCTGTACAGATTTTTTATGTTCTCCCTGTGTCTGTGTGGGTTCTCTCCATGTTCTTCGGTTTCCTCCCACCGCCAAAGAAATGCGCTTAAGGTGAATTGGTCGGTTTCAAATTGCCCCTAGGTATGAGTGTGTGTTAACAGTTGTTTGCTTCCGCGGTTCTGCTGGCAACGTGTCCGGACCTTCTCCCCGCTTCATGGCCATTAGTCTGGAATAGCTGGGATAGGCTCCACCTACAAATTTGAATAAGCAGTTCACAAAATGAATGAATGAATGAATGAATGAATGAAGGAAGGAAGGAAGGAAGGAAGGAAGGAAGGAAGGAAGGAAGGAAGGAAGGAAGGAAGGAAGGAAGGAAGGAAGGAAGTACGGACGGACGGACGGACGGAAGGAAGGAAGGAAGGAAGGAATACACTATGTATAGTTAATATCACTTTTCTTTTTTGATTGTTTACTGTCTCTAATTCTGTAAACCATTTTCCGTTGCATGGTATGTGAAAAGTGCTGTATGAATAAGTTGATTTGATTATTATATTAATATTATCATCATCACCATCAATATCACATTAACATTTTATTTTTAGCATTATTTATATTATTCATATTATTGTTGTTGCTGTGAGTGTTGTTGTTGTTTTTAAACTACATCACTACATTATAACTATTTTTCAAAGAATTATAGATCATAATGGTAAAGAAAAAAATATTGAAACAATTTCTCTGTGCTTTCATGGTGTGTTTTTATTTGGTTATATTTTGTTTTTTGGGGTATTTTTTTTTATTGGTCTGCCAAAGACATTATGGTTGTCATGAAATAGGAAGAGTTATTTTCTCTATCAGTGTCTTTCAAAACCATAGGATGAATTTTCATGTGAGGAGAGTCTGGCACAGGGAAGAACCCATCAAACACCACCCAAGCCGATCCAGACCCAGATTTTCTTTTGCATTGCTTTAATGTACAAGGGCTTGGGCATGTAGCAATGATTAACCTTTTAGGTTTGCAGTGGATACAGATAAAGGTGGGATACGATGGGAGGTTTTTTTCCCCCCTATGTCTTCCTATGTCCATTTTTCTTCTTTAAAATTGCAAGTTTCTGTCAGGCTCAGATGAAAATGCCAGCTCCAAATACAGACAAAATTAGGGGACTGGAAAACATATTTTAAAAACACTTTAATAAAAAATACTCTAAAAAAACTACAAAAGTTCAAAATAGGCATTCAAACACTTCAACCATGAAGTAAAATCCAAAAAAGGAAATTAAACAAGGAGAGACTATTTCTAGCATTTATTTTCTTCAGCTACAGTACTATGTGCTCTCAAGGCCACACTACACAGGGAATATGATCATATACAAGCTGCGGAAATGGGCTTTCTCAGGCGGATAGCTGGTGTCTCCCTTAGAGATAGGGTGAGAAACACTACTGTTCGTGAGGGGCACAGATTAGAGCCACTGCTCCTTCGCGTTGAAAGGAGTCAGCTTAGAGTGGTTTGGGTATCTGGTGCGGATGCCTACAGGGCGCCTCCCTAGGGAGGTGTTTCTTCATTCCCAACACTTGTATGCATCCGTGCACGTATCCTTTAAGTGTGTGTTTAGACATGCCTCTTTTGATTTTATTTGTTTAAGAAAGTGTATTTGTAGGTTTTATATCCCTCCTTTGTTTATGTGTTGATGTACAGTATGCACATGAAAATCACTAAAGTACATGTCTAAATGATAATTAAATAGGATGGAACATTTGTCAATCAATTCAGATAGCATGGCGACAATAGATAGAATATGTCTGTGCATGCATTCATGTGTCTGTGTGTGTTCTGAATATGTTATTAGCGTTTCTAAAATTGTATGTGCTTTATTTAGCCCCACACACTTTCCCTTTTTTTGTGTACAGCCACACTTTTGTTCCACCATGGCTACTCACAGTGAAGCATTAGTGCTAAAATAAAATTACACAATTACTGGATGCTGGAAGGTCAAGTACCAGAGCTCACAAGACCTGCTTTAGGCCAGCTTGTGTCACAAGCTATGCTTTTTAATGGACATGCAGTAGCAATATAAGGCATAACTGTACCATGTACATGTTAAACCACAAGACTGTAAATGTATGACTATATTGCATCAATATCCTTCCTGTCTTTATGTCTAATTCTCATTGTCCCACTTGTCTCACCAGGGATAAACTGCTTACCATGTACTTTGTTCCTATACACATTTACCGGACATTTATTGACACTCTGATGTAATGTATGTATCAGTCTGCAGTAAAGGACCAGTTTAAGCCCGATGACACTGTATGAGTTCTGACTCTGCTGTGTCGGTCAATGTTAATCAGTAATATTTTAGGGAGAAAATGGTTTCCATTGACCCACATACAGAACAAGACTCAGTGTGGACTATAGAGCCTATAAGAGACCTAGCAGACCACTTGAGAATTCTCAGAAGACTCTAAAATGGGACTTCCTCTACATCCTGGGTCTTGCTTCAGAGGAAATTTAAGTGGTTACAAGATAAAAGTAGAGAGAAAGATCATGGTAACAAGCTATTTCTTATTGATTCCACATTGTAAAGGACAACTCCTAGGAGATAAACAGAATACTGTTACTAAAATGTTTTGTCATAGAGGCAAAGGTAGCTCAGAGTTCACACTCAAAGAGGAGACAGGCAAGTTCCATCACAAATACCCAGTGTTTAAAATGATATTATTGTTGGAGCTGTTTTTTGGGGTGGCAACTACCAACAACCAAGGACAAATGCATGCAGACCATTTGCCCATTTGGTGTGTAAGGAGATATACACTGCCCGGCCCCCCCAAAAAAGTCACTGTTTTGGTTTTAATAAGCAAATTGCAGTGTTATGATCAGGGGTTGCTTTGGTTGGTCAAGTCTAGGCTCAGCAATATTATTCAGCAAAAAATTAAGTCAGCTGAGTATCTGAATGTACTGAATGATGAGGCAATCCCATAAATGAATTTTTTCTCCTGGATGGCACGATAATATTCCAGGACAACAATGCCAAAATTTATCGGACTCTAATTGTGAAAGAGTGGTCCAGGGAGCGTGAGGAATCATTTTGACACATCAATTGGCCCCCACAGTCCTGAACTTAACCCCATTCAAAGTCTATGGGATGTGCTGGAGAAGACTTTGCAGAGTGGTTTGACTCCTATCGTCAATAGAAGAACTCGGCCAAAAATTAATGCAATTCTGGACAGAAATAAATGCTGTGACATTGTACGAGGTTGTCGAAACAATGCCGCGGCAAATGCACACTGCAATCAAAGCTACAGGTAGTCCCACGAAATATTAGAGTGTGTGACTTTTTTTTTGGCCGGGCAGTGTAGAAGCAGATAGAAATGGCACCAGGACACCAGCATCGCTGGATAGACAGTTTATAGACAACCCAAAGGGGGTATTATTCTTTATCCATTACATTATCATACAAACAGCATATTATTAATAATGATACTTTCAAACAGAGACCATTCCTGTTGCCAATGATTTCAATAATTTCTCTATAAAGTATGACAAATTTACATATTTTAAAAAAAAAAACTAATTAAGCACTAACTTAGCACTGTGGAATACTTTGTTGGGGCCCTTGGTGTCAGTCTATAATTCGGTTCATCCACTTATTCTTATGTCTTTCTCATTCCTATGCTTCTTCTATGTCTTATTATGCTTCTTCCATGTTCTTATACTTAATTTTTATGTTATGTGTACTGTTGTTGTTGTTGTTGTTGTTGTAATGAATTATGTAATGAATTATGTTAATTATGTAACATCTTTTTGTCTGTGTCAGTCACTGCTGTGTGTATTTATTTGTATTTTTTGTGAGCAGATGTTACTCTGAATTTCCTTCAGGTTTAATAAAGTATCTGTCTGTCTGTCTGCCTGTCTGTCTATCTATTATATGTAATTGTTTTTCCAGACATCTACACAGCTAACTCTCTGTACTGCCCCTGTTGCAACAATGTCTCATTGAAAGTAGTTCACACTATTGCTTAACTTTTTGATTTTAGCAATGCAATGCCAAATCCTGCTAAACTGATGTTTGTTTAATATCAAGAATTGTATCTGGTCCAGAGTGGAAAATTTTCCATTTCTATTTATATTTCCTAACTTAAACTCTTCCACGGTAGATCTTCTTTGAAATAAATGTACAGGCATTATTTGCCTTTAAATGATGACCCCTACCAACTTTTATTAATAGTTAACCCAGCTCCAGTTTTAGGTCAAACTTTTAATTTGTCAAATAAACAAATATCACTGAAGACTTTTGACATTTTGTCCTTAAAATGCCTTAGTTTTCTCATGACTTCACATAGATAAAGATACATACCAGTTGTTCTCCTACCAAATGCACACAATTATATGAATGTGGTTGCAGATTCTTTGTGCTTCACAATTTTAATATTTGTAAACCTTATCTGTCTTCGAGGCAGTAAAATAATTTAAGGCCAATAACATTTGGAGTTATTATTGTCACCTCTGAACTTTTAATTTTGTGTTAATAAACATATTAAATGAAAACACAGTATTGAACCTTGGTCACAATTTAACATTAAAAGTCTACGTAGTGTCCTGCCATTCACTCTGGTTCTCAGCTCACTTTTGCACTTTAGACCAGACCCTGCTTTTCAGCAGCCATGTCCAGCGCTATGCTTCATGCACATTTTTATTTTCATTTCAGTTTCTTTTTGAATGCAGTTATATACGTCGACATTGTATCTTACCATTGCATTATACTTTTTTGTTATATGAGACTGTGGTAAAAATTATTTCACTCAGGATAGAAAAGCAAAGCAACAGAGACCAATCAGTGCAATGAACATGAGAAGAACGTGCACTGTATTTTTTTTTTTTTTAGGAGTTTGTTTGGTTAGAGTAGGAGGTGCCTGAACCCGGTCTGTTGCACAATCCCCTTCATAAGATAGAACAAAATGTGACCTGTTATGTTGTTTGCATGAGTGCCTAAATAAACATAATTATTGTCAACAATAATCGATGGATACCCTCTCCATGTTCTCCACCTTGCTACTATCTTGTCTCTCCTCATCATTACCACCATTACATCCACTGCCCCCCCAGCATCACCGGGGCGGCAGTGGCTCAGTGGTAGAGTGGGCGGTAGAGCGGATGGTCCAATGTTCCGAGATCGGCGGTTCGATTCCCGGTCTCACCCAAAAACATCCGGAGTGTGAGCTGACAGTGGGAAGTGTCAGCTCACCTCCCGAGCACTGCCGAGGTGCCCTTGAGCAAGGCGTCATCCCCTTTATAAGTTGCTTATTAGGGCGCACCACAAAGGAGCTGCCCGCCACTCCACCTCCCCTGCACCTGCATGCCCACAGGCCCATCGTGTGTGTGTGTGTGTGTGTTACGGGCCTATAAACACTATGTAGATGCATGTAAACTAATACAGTGATACCTCTGTACTCGACCGCCTCTATACTCGACCAAATCGGTGCTCGACCAAAAAATTCTAGTAGAAAATGTATCGGACCCCGAACAGATTTTCGGTACTCGACGAGCCGAGTCGACCCGAACGCGCTCCTCGGCTGCGCTCCTCGGCCAGCGGGTAAGTGTCAGTTCGACTCAGACCGCCAGCGGAGTAACACGTACGCAAATTACGTACGCAAATTACGTACGCAAAGACGTACGGAAATTATAGCAAAATATGAAAGTGGTGTACGAGCCATTTCCACTATCTTGAAGCAGAAGCAACTGACAATGGACAGGTTCCTTCTTAAAGAAAAGAGGAAGGCTACTGCCCAGCCAGATTCACCTCCACGGAAGAGAGAGAGAAGGGAGAGAACCCCTGGAGGCGCGTTACCTAGCGTCATCATGGAATTGATTCCCCTTCCATGATGACGCTAGTGCCATCAACCGCTCTTAAAACGTAAAGTAAATTATACAAAATGGTTTATAATGCTTTATCTTTATCATGTACTGCTTGTGCACATTTACGTCTTCATTGTTGTTTAGATACACGTTCTTATAATATTTTAGGTATTATTCTAAATGGTAAGAACGGATTAAAATACTTTCCATTATTTCTTATGGGAAAATTGGTTTCGGTGGTCGAACAAATCGGTGCTCAACCACCACCTCAGAACGGATTATGGTCGAGTACAGAGGTATCACTGTAATCTGTATGTAGAGTGTATGTAGCTGCTTAGCTGCCATCTCACATCTTCCACGTTCCACATGCTGTCATGATTGGAGTCCAATTCAGAGGCCAGCGGTAATTAATTCCCCCCCCGGAAAATTAAGACTCCACTCTTAATGAAAATGTAAAAAAAGCAAATGTTTCTATGTGAAAATAACAAAATTATGTATTTTCTGATCTATGTAGGACCATAAAGTCAATTTAACCCTGAATCAAAAGCTGAAACACTTGAAAACATGAATGAATGAATGAATCATCTGCTTTACTCTCCAGTTTTCTTAGTTGAAGAGATTCCAAGTTTTAAGATAACAGATCAACACCATGTATGTAGTGTGAGTAATGCAAATCAACCCACTCAAACAGGAAAGAATGAGGCTAACAAAGGTCATTCATTTGTATTGGAGTTGTCTGGGTTAAATATCAGAGTACCAGGGTGTTCTGCCATCTCTGCTGCTCTGCTGCCATCTCATATCTTCCACGTTCCACATGCTGGCATTATTGGAGTCCAATTCAGAGGTCAGTGGCAATTTTGCTAGACACACAAAAATGAACTTTAACTTGTGAGAGATTTCATGGCATGTATTCAGGTCAGAGTGTTCACTCTCGGTTTAAACGCACATTTTTATTTTAATGAGAGGTCACCTTTACCACAGGCCTTCCTTACAGACGATAAACCTGTATTGACCTCATTTTTATTGAATATTCAAACATCAAGTTTAGCCAAATTTTAACATCTTTAACATTTAGCTTAAAGGGGAAAGGCCATCTCCATATCAGTGCTTGGTTTGTCCATTCCAGGAATAGAAACTTGGCAGTGCAAGCTGGTGAACTGTGCGAATGAGGACCCAGCTCTTCTGCAGAAGCTCATTGTAAGGTGATTAAAGACAGTCTGCTGCCAGCTCCAAGGGTGTGTGAAAGCTAACTGAGAGCTCTGAAGAAGACCTACTGTTAATTTACATAACACAAAGATTATGTACAATCTGGAAGAAAGTTGGACATGCACACCTGATACAAGACTTTATCTCCTGCTGTCAGCTCACACTCCCAAGGGTGTGAGCGGGAATCGAACCACCGATGGCTGGGCGATGTCTGGTCTTCAATATGTCTGCTCTACCGCTGAACCACTGCTGCACCCGGAATCCTGTGAAAATGACACACGAGTAGCACTTGCCAAAGTGAAGCCACGCATATCTGAACTGGTCTCTCAATCTCAACAGCAGAAGTCACACTGATTTGCAGGTAGGTCATTTCATGTCAGTTCATGCACTGTCTTGGTTTTGTTCTTTGAAAAAGGTGACATTAATCCACACTTCATTAAATACACTAGTAAAACATATACTTATGTCTTAAATTTGAAAAAAAAACAACAACAAACTTCTTTGGTAAAAAAAAAAAAAATCCACTAAAGAAGGGTTCGGTGAGTGAGCATATGAAACAGGCAGGGTTCGGTACCTCCAACAAGGTTAAGAACCACTGCTGTAGATGAAGTTGATGCCTTTTAAATGAGCCATGGAGGACATCTATTGGTGATTCGACGTATTGCAGGAAATCACCAGAGAAAAACATCAATTACAGCAGCTGTCCCCAACCTCTTTAGCTCCACGGACCGGTTTCATCTTAGACAATATTTTCACGGACCGGTCTTCTTTTGCTCCAAAACGTTAATGACGCCAGGACAGCTGTAGTCTAATAAATCACCCACAGTGGTTTTATGTAAAATGCAGACATCAACAGACAATAAACAACCTTTTTTTTCATAAATTAATAATCAACATCAAACGAAACAATTGTAAGAAATAATTATATTAAAAACTCGATTGAAGTGACTACACTGATGAGGTTTATTTTGAAATACAGCGACTAACAATCAATGCATTCAACGTAGGAGAAATACTGATCATTTCCAATAAAAGGGTGAGCAAGTCAATCAAGTAATCAAGTTTACAAAGACAGGAGATTGGAAATGGAAACAGGGTTTGCGATACTTTTTGGGCGATCTCAAGATAATCTGCCTTGACTTTAATCCATAATCCAGAACACTGGAGCGGTTGTGGGCGCTTAATTTAGGGGTAACCTGTCACGTGACGGTACCTGTCAAACGGGACAGACGCACCCATTCGTCTGTGTGTCATTCCGCACAGACGTCACTTTTCAAAATAAAACATCTTTAGTCTGGTGTCAATTAAAAATAAAGAAAGTCAAACCTTCTGTGCCGCCCGGTATTTAATGTGCCGCGATCAAGTACCGGGTCGCGACCTGGTGGTTGGGGACCACTGACATAGATGGATGTAGCAGAGAATCGGGTAATTTTTCAAAGTAAAACGCCTTCCAGACTCTGAAATAAATAAAACAGAAGTAATGTAGCACACTTCTGGATGCCATCAGCCAATAGAATGTACGTACTGTATCACGTGACTACCTACACAAAATCCACAATGAGGTGAAGTTGTGTGTGTTGATGCACAGATGTGCCTGGGATTGCTGTTCTTCTACATTGCCATGCTGGACATATGGAGCTACCACTGTAGATTTCTGATTGCATGTGAATTACCATTGGTACTTAGATGTAAGAGCTGGAAGAAAGACAGCAGAGAACAGACACCGTGGTAATATGGACACCGTGGTTAAGCAAAAGCCATCAGGAAATGGAACAACCCTTTGCCTCTGAAAAATATTATTGACTGAATTTGCAGCGGGTACGCTGGAGCAGTGAGTAGTGTTGGCCTTTGAAACAGCACTTCAAACCACGCCCCAGATGCGGTATGGTTTTTGTTTTCCTGAACCACTGCTCCAAGGCCTGCTTCAGACATGGAAAAGCCACATGACTGATAACGTTTGAACCAGTCAACTGGTTCATTCACCAGGTGAACCAGTTTAGTGATTCGGATCAGTGGGTGGGGATTTGAAACTCTGGCGGGTCCCAGATGTGTTCAAATGGATGAAACAACTTATCAGGTCAATGTCAATTTGATTAGCATTCGGATTGTTTAAGAATATAAATGTACTCGAACAAAAAAGGATGGAAACCAAGTCAGTTCTGAGATTAAAGTCAGAATTCTGACTTTTATCTCAGAATATAGACCTTGTTTTTTCCATTGGCCCTAATCCTCTTATGTAAATCATGGACACAAATACATACCTCTAAATTTATATTACATATACTGTATATGCATGAACATGTTATAATTTACATCTCTTATTGCTTTATTGAAACATGCAAGAATCAATAATCATGAATCGATTTCTACAGTAGAGCAAGCAAGAATTACCATCCATCCATCCATTTCCTACCACTGTGTCCGCTGTAATGTGTCATGGGGAGATGGAGCCTATCCCAGCTGGCATAGGGCGTAAGGCGGGGGACACTCTGGGCACGATGCCAGTGCGCCACTGAGCAAGAATTATTATATTAAATTAAATTAAATTAAATTATATTCGGTTTTACTCAAAAACGTATACAAAACAAGAAACCACAAAGTGCTGCTTTCTGGGGTCATCGACCGTTGTGTGGCTGCAGTACAGCCACCTTGCCAGCAGAGGACGTCCACGTTCTCAATGAATGTAAATGAATGATGCTTCCAGTAATAGACCCATTTTGAACACAATTGTCAAAAAGGATTCAAAGCCTCACAAATCCTCATTTGGACATCACTACAGGTTTGCACTGTTGTGATGCAAATAATGACTAGTGAGATTACACACTCATTTAGGCATAATCCATTTGCTCGACAGAGATCTCTGTAACGGCACTATTTGCGAGGCATCGTGTTTTCTACTGTATGCAGTGATGAGCAGATGACGCTTCGTGGGGTTCGTGGCAAATTGTCCTATGTTCTGTTGGCATTTCGTGTAATATCGAAATCTGGTGGAGTTCAATCATCACACATGACCAGGAGTGTGATGATTGAATTGTGTTGATAAATTAAAAAGAAAAAAATAATTGAAGTGTGTATATATTCCAGTTTGAATAAAAAAATAAAATGATTATGACATTCTTCATGGCATCAGTTCTAACAGGAAAACATTGTCATGTGAGTACAGTATGTCACTGCCTGTGGGTCTGAGAGGACTGTAATTACATCCCGCTTCAAATCAGTGACGTATTATAATTGTCAGTGTTTGTGTGTTTGTTCATTTGTTCATCCACCAAATATCTTTAAAACCGTTGCAGATAGAAAGATGAAGCAAACACATTACTCGAGCAGCAAAGGGGGTGAAAGTGAGATGATGACCTTGACCTTGAGAAAAGTAGGTCATGGTCAAATTCCAACTAATGTACACTCAGGAACAGGATAAGACGAGGGAGAAGGCCAGTGTGAATAAGACCCCTATGCACTAGCTTTGATCTATGGTCTTACTCACACTCGCCTTCTCTATATATGCTAGTCTATGCACTAGTCAGGTACTACTTTCAGGGTACCCTGACCTACCCTGAAAGTAGGTCAGGGTAAGTGTGGGATGTTGCAGTCTCTGACTGCCTTGGTTCTAGTTTCATCTGTGCTGTGTGTCGTGCATATATGGCACATTTGACAGTAAAGTTGATTATGACTATGACAATTGCAGAAATTAAACACAGCTGTTTCACAAATACTAGAGTCGACTGCTAACTTAAACCACCAAGTGTCACATAAAGCTTATACTTTTTGTATTGGATTGCATGACGACAGGGCAGACACTGCACAGGTATTCATTTTTCTGCAAGGAGTAGAAAAAACATTTTGCATTACACAGGAGCTGCTTTATCTAAGATGTCTAAAGGGAACAACAACGGGATATAAAAGAAGTGGAAGATAGTAAACAATTAGAACTTATCGAGATGCAGCGTGATGATGCTCTGAAGGCGTAGCATCATCAAATTTTGTCCCCAACTGACTTCTACGAGAGACTGGAAAAAAACATGTTCCCTCGGACGTGATGACAAACAAAAAGAATGACGAGTGTCAACATATTTGTGAGTAAACCTTTTCTCTATTAACTCTGCACAAAAGCAGATTGAGAATCAAAATGGATGACAGCAATCTCTGTGATGGACTTTGCATCTTAACCACTAAACTGACACCAGACCTGCCTTCCTTAAGTACAAAGCACAGCACCACGGCTTTTACTTCAGGTGTTTGTAATACCAGCAATATCATATTCATTAAATTTACCCTCTTGTCCTCTTTATGCAGGACTGTGAAGGAGGCATTCTTCATCCTGTCTAAGAACAAATATGCTATTTTGAGTATGTGCTGTTAACCCTTTTGCAAAAAAAAAAGATGAAGAAAAAACTTTTAATAGAAAGTTGTGATGGATGTTATTTTCTTTTTTTTATTCAACCATATAGAGTTATAAGGCATAATTACCTACATTTGATTGATTTTATTCACATTACATCTAAGAGTGGACCAACCCTTCATATATATCTTTCTGTATATTACCCTCAATTAATCATTACAAAAAACAAGTGCTTCTGAAAAAAGCCGGCATTTTGGACAGGTTTGGGTGCGTGAAAGGGATGTATGTATGTACTGTATCTATGTATGTATGGATGAATGGATGGATGAGTAATGATTACTATTTAGTTGTTTTTATATGTTGATACAGTGTATTTGTTTTGATATTTTTGCATGTTTTCTTTTTTATTTTCTTAATTTCAATAAGATGATGAGGAATGATCTTGAATACAAATATGTGCTGCATCAAATAATAGTTCAGAAAGTTTATTATACAGATTTCTCTAATCATAAAATATGCAACAATTTGTATACTGTATATATGTATGCATTAGATCAAACAGTTATTTGTTGCTAAAGATGTGCAAATACTTCATTAAAGTTTTATTCAAGTTGATTAATTTGTTTTAATGAGTATAGGTAGGTCATTTTTAAAAATGCTATTTAATGTCATCAATTTCCCTCAGGAGAGCTGTCCCCCAGTGAGCTGCGATGGCAGTAATTCTATTGTACTGTTGATGCCCACTCAACTTCACCAGCTCCCCATCGCTGAATTCAGGGTACATATTAAATGATATCTGCAACACAAATAGCAAAATGTTATATATGGCCATAAGTAAAAATTGTGCAATTTGCAGGAATCATTCAAACCATTAATACCTTATTTGGCTGGCCGACTATCAGGAAGCGTCCCCGTGAGGTTACAAATATCAGCTGATAAATAATAGTGGATTGGTATTTGCCAGAAACCTGGATTATAAGAGAATATTAATGTAGATTCTTCACAGACAAGAAATTAATTTTGTCCCACCAAATACAGACTGATTTACTGTATAATGAAACATTTGCATGTTGTGTATTAATTAAAAAACAAGAGTATTTTAGCATTTATTGATTTTCCTGACCTGTGTGATGACCTCATTCTCAAATAGCTTCATTTCAGTTTCAAAGTGAGTTTTGTAGCCTATAACTTCATCCCAGATGTGATTGAAACTGAGCTGGAAACTATAAGGAAACACAAAAAAGAGAGGAAACACTTGTGAGCAAAGGAAGGTCTACCAGGACACGAAGACACCAAATCAATGATGAATGATCAGAGAAGAAAAATTAGACCAAATAAATCATGTGAAAACAATCCTAACAAATCTAACAATTTAAGGCAATAAGCAGTAACATTTTATTATCCATTGGACATAATCAAACATATGTTCCAGCTATTTTTTCTGAAGCAAGAGCTACTAATTGAATAGATAGCAGCAACTCATGTCTATACTGTCTGATTCAAACAGACTCTAAGTAACTCATAAACAAGATGAGATGAGATGAGATGAGAGACTCACCCAGTAATGTACGAGTGAGGCGCCTCCCAGACCCTGATCGCTGTGATCCTTCCTTCTCCACTTGTTGCATATGATTCTCCATTCCCAGACCCAACAGATTCAGAGAAGGAGTTATAGATGTAAAGAGCTGGAGAGGTCAAACACATAATATGAAGGACATGGGTGAGCTACCATCCCAGGAATCATCTTGCCTTCAACTTTAATCTATGAAGACCTGAATGCATGCTAGGTGTTTTTAAAATAAATTAATAAACTTCTTACGTTTTGACAGGCAGCCAACAAAGAGCACCGTGAAGACCAGGAAAGAATACATTTTTGAAGTCATTCAGAGTCAACACTACAATCAGAAACAAAGTCATTAATCATCATTACTAACTTGATCATTTAGTCCTAATTATCAACAGCTCTGTAATGTTCCCCCGATACAACAACAAACTCACAATTTTTCTTTATAGATGCAGAAACTCACCTCAACTCACAGTCACCTGCAGACAGGATTTCCTGAGACCAGCTTGAGTCTTGATTAGTGGACTGACTGAATTACCACCTTTATATACACCTTCCTTCTTCCTCATTTGCCTCCCAACATTCCTACATCTGACGTCAGTCAGTACCACACCTGCTGCTGTCTTTTTTTTGGCTAAATGTTTCACTGTTCTGGTAATTTCCCAATGACGACGGAAGTGGATATAATTTTGAAGTTTGTGTTTGTCTTGGCATTCTAAAATGGCATACAGTTCAATTATGAGAAGGGAAAGTCCTTGAAGATTAAGTTTCAAGAAACTGTGCAAATGAGACTCTTATTGTACATGTTTAGTGGCATTAAACTGTGTAGAAACTCTGAATATATTCCTAATCCTTCTTTGCCATGCAATATCTTTGTCCGGCAGAAAAAGAAGGGCTTCAGCTCTTACGTATTCATGAGCAACACAGTTTAGTTGTGTTCACTAATGAAAGGTTGCTGTAAAATGTTTCCTTTTTCAAGTTTTTTAGTATATTTTGCACGTACATGTCCACACAAATTTAGTTTTTTACAGTTGTCATGAGATTAAAAAAATTTACACAGTAACACACTACATGCAAGAGTAATAACTAAGAATAAAACTTTCTTTTGTGTAAAGGCATCCAAAGATGTCGTCATCAGTTCATAGTAATTTTAGCCCTGCAAACTTTTCAACATAAGAATAATTTGTGATGTGAGTTTTACAAGCTAGCGCACAATGAGGCTAAAATTAGTAAAAACACGTGCTCAGTGAATGAAACTTTGAGTAATAAACCAATTTTCAACACAGTTGTTAAAAAGGGTTTAAAGCCTCACAAATCCTCTTTTAGACATCACTACAAGTTTGATACCTACTGGGATCTTTCTGTGCAGTTTGAATGTTCCCCCTGCATCTCCAGCTGCTCGGCTTCCTTCCACCTCCGAAAAAATAGGCAACTTGAATTGGCGAATTGGTCACACCAGACTGACTGTAGGTGTAGTTGGAACGAATGGGAGCATCACTGCTCCCATCATATGTGAGTCAAACATATATTACTCATTCATATGTTGACAAGCCCAAATACAGTACTTATTAATGTTAGTCAAAGTTTATTTTGTAACACATTTTACTTAAGGTGTTAACCATACCAGCAATAACTTATTTACATAACTTAAATTTACCCCCTTGTTGTGTTATAATCCCTCTTTATACAGGACTGTGCGGGGGCTCTTTATCCTGTCTTAGAACCCATTTGTTATTTTGAGAATGTGCTGTTAACCCTTTTGCAACGAAGTTAAGGAAAATCCTTCAATGAAAAGTTGTGATGTAGGCTTTTTTCTTTTTTATTCAAGAATATAGAATTATCAGGAATAATTTCCCTACACTTGACTGATTTTATTCATGGTAAATCTAATAGAGGACCAACCCTACAATTTTTTTTTCTGTATATGGTCCCCAGTTAATCAATTAAAACAAGTGCTTCTGAAAAAAAACGAATTTAGCCAGGTTTGGGCGTGTCAAAGGGATGTATGTATGTACTATATGTATGTATGTATGGATGGATGGGTGATTGATGATTATTATTTAGTTGATTTCATGTTTTTTATGTAGGTTGATATGTTTTTTGAATACTGTATTTTTGCATGTTTTCTTTTTCATTTGCTTAATTTTAATAAGATGATGTGGAATGAACTTGAACACAAAAATATGCTGCATCAAATAATAGTTCAGAAAGTTTATTATGCAGATTTCTCCAATCATTAAAATTAGCATTTTCCCGTTGGCTAAATAGGATCCAACAGAGATTTGTTGCTAAAGATGTGCAAATTCTTGAATTTTTATTTAAGCTGATTCATTATTTTTAGTGAGTATATACTGCATAGGTGTCATTTATTAAATATGCTCTTTAATGTCGTCAATTTGCTTCAAGACGGCCGTCCCCCAGTGAGCTGCGATGGCAGTAATTCTATTGTACTGTCGATGCCCACTCAACTTCACCAGCTCCCCATCGCTGAATTCAGGGTACATATTAAATGATATCTGTAACACAAATAGCAAAATGTTATATATGTCCATAAGTAAAAATTGTGCAATTTGCAGGAATCATTCAAACCATTAATACCTTATTTGGCTGGCCGACTATCAGGAAGCGTCCCCGTGAGGTTACAAATATCAGCTGATAAATAACAGTGGATTGGTATTTGCCAGAAACCTGGATTATAAGAGAATATTAATGTAGATTCTTCACAGACAGAAACTGTGTTTTGTCCAATCAAATACAGACTGATTTACTGTATAATGAAGCATTTGCATGTTGTGTATTAATTAAAAAACAAGAGTATTTTAGCATTTATTGATTTTCCTGACCTGTGTGATGACCTCATTCTCAAATAGCTTCATTTCAGTTTCAAAGTGAGTTTTGTAACCTATAACTTCATCCCAGATGTGATTGAAACTGAGCTGGAAACTATAAGGAAACACAAAAAAGAGAGGAAACACTTGTGAGCAAAGGAAGGTCTACCAGGACATGAGGACATTAAATCAATGATGAATGATCAGAGAAGAAACATTAGACCAAATAAATCATGTGAAAACAATCCTACATTAGGACAAATCTAAGACAGCAGTGATTAAAAATCGAACTATTTGAGGCAATAAGCAGAAATATTTAATTATACATTGGACATAATCAAACATATGTTCCAGCTATTTTTTCTGAAGCAAGAGCTACTAATTGAGTAGAGCAGCAACCTGTGTCTACACTGTCAAACAGGCCCTAAGTAACTCATAAACAAGATGAGATGAGATGAGATGAGATGAGAGACTCACCCAGTAACGTATGCGTGAGGCGCCTCCCAGACCCTGATCGCTGTGATCCTTCCTTCTCCACTTGTTGCATATGATTCTCCATTCCCAGACCCAACAGATTCAGAGAAGGAGTTATAGATGTAAAGAGCTGGAGAGGTCAAACACATAATATGAAGGACATGGGTGAGCTACCATCCCAGGAATCATCTTGCCTTCAACTTTAATCTATGAAGACCTGAATGCATGCTAGGTGTTTTTAAAATAAATTGATAAACTTCTTACGTTTTGACAGGCAGCCAACAAAGAGCACCGTGAAGACCAGGAAAGAATACATTTTTGAAGTCATTCAGAGTCAACACTACAATCAGAAACAAAGTCATTAAGCATCGTTACTAACTTGATCATTTAGTCCTAATGATAAACAGCTCTGTAATGTTCCCCCGATACAACAACACACTGTCACAATTTTTCTTTATAGATGCAGAAACTCACCTCAACTCACAGTCGCTTGCAGGATTTCCTGAGACCAGCTTGAGTCTTGATTAGTGGACAGACTGAAATACCACCTTTTTATAAGGTATATGCATGTCCACACCTTCTTTCTTCCTCATTTGCCTCCCGACATTCCTCCATGCTGTTTCTCACAACATTCAGTACCACGCCTGCTGCTATCTTTTTTTTTTGTAATTCTGGTAAATTCAAGATGATGAAGGAAGTGGACATGATTTTTTGAAGCTTTTGTTTGTACTGACATTTAAAAATGCAAACAGTTCACTTCTGAGAAAGGATCGGCTGATAATGAGGCCCAGTCTGAACAGAGCCAGATCACATTTGGGCACTTGCTAAAAACAATGTGAACAGTCAGCCCTAAAAATTGGACATGGAAGGAAATCTGATTGGTATCCGATATGTCTGCAGTTTAAATGCAGCCTTATTGCAAATGTTTAGTGTCATTTACCTGTGTATAAACTCTAAATATAAACTCTAAATACATTCCAAATGAAAATCCTTTTTAGCCATGCGATATCTTTGTCCATCAGAAAAAGAAGGGTTTCAGCTCAGACGTATTTATGTGCAATACACACATGCGCACACGCAAATTTAAGTTGTCATGAGATAAAAAAGAATTTACACAGTAACACGCTACATGTAACAGTAATGACTAAGAATAAAACATTTTTGTGTAAGGGTGGTCAAAGATGTTTTTTGGCCTATACATTTTTTTTGACTCGAGTTTTACAAGCTGTAGTGCAACAATGAGGCTAAACTCAATGTAGATCATTAAAAAAACAAAGATTCAAATAATCAGCATCTCCTGTCAAAAAGAGGTGGTAGTTATAACTCTGACGCTTGCATTCATGTCTAGGATGCCCCTGCAGCTAATACAGACTCTGATATTCATATATAGCCTTCTCTGTTAACTGAATCAACCAATGAGCAGCACATCTGCTAAACGCTGGTTGGATGTCCACATTTCTACACGAGCACTCTTGAAGCTGGTCTTTACAATCAGCAAACAGCTGCAAAACACAGCAGACTGGGGCACATGATTTTTTTTCCGATGTAGTTTCCATTTCAACAATAGAAATGAATACAAAGGTGTTTGCTTGCACAAACCTAGATAGCACAAGATTTATTTCCTTGTTTGTCACATAACTAAACACAAAAACACACGGCACACAGATAACAACTGATAAACGTTGGGCTGAGGTAGACTGATAAAGATCACAGTCAATGAACATTTGGCGTTCCTCTTTAGTGTTCTGTTGCCGTACATGTTGAAGAGCCCACCACTATATCCTTACCAACTTTGTAACTACTGAACTGCTTTAGTAAACTTTGTTCATGCCACAAATTGTCTCATGTTTTGATGGTACACCTCTCCATCGAGATAAAAGGACCAATGACGGTTGTTGTTCAGGGAATGGCGAGAATTAGAGATCTGTCCTGTATTAACTCCAGACACAGATTTTATAATACAGTGCGCCCTCGTGCATTCGCTCATCAACGCTCGCAACTTCACCTCATCGGGAGTTTTGGTAGGCAGTCACGTGATACCGTACGCGCATTTTATTGGCTGACAGCATCCGGAAGTGCGCTAGGTTCCTTGAGTCTTGGACTTACGTGAGACACAAAAGTGCTTTAAACAGTCGATAAGAGTGTGGGAAAAGGTAATACAGATAGAAGGTGGTTTAATATCAGTATGGGGAGGGTTCATAAATGTTTAAATTACTGTAAAAAATAAGATAAGTGGTTTGTCACTCTATCGGGGAAATTCTTAATCGCGTGTGGTTTCTGGAACGCATTAACTGCAAAGAATGAGGGCACACTGTATATCAAAAAAACAAACAAGGTATTTTGGAGAAGCAGAATCAAGGATGACCTTTAATTTGTCACATATATAAACAAACCACTGAAAAAAATGAACGAAATACAAATGTGCAGCTTTACATTAGATCAAAAGCAAAAAGAATTTCACATTTGAGCCTTTGCATTGTACATTGTCTTGTTTTTCATCAAGTTGCTTGAGCACAAGTAAATTTACACAATGTTTGAATACATGTGACATGAACATAAATATTGGGTGAATATTAGCCAAATTAATTTGCATACCATTATAGATTTATAATCAGGCACTAGAGGGTATTTTATTAGAGGAATACAGAATTACAGTAAAGTGAAGTACACACCAGGGACAAAATGTATAAATGACTGTTCATTCATGTGTTGCTTCACTTCAGCGTGGGTAATGAAAAATACTGTATACTGAAAATTATACTTTTATATATATATATATGTGTATATGTATATATATATATATATATATATATATATATATATATATATGTGTGTGTATATATATATATATATTCCTGTTTATTGTATCTGCAGTTTGTCTGGAGGTATTAATTTGACTGCAGACTTTTCAATGCTGAAGTTTCATCTCCCTCAACTACTGTGTGTCTTGTGTAGTTCTCCAGCCATGCTATCTACTGGTTGCACAGCAGTGTGTTGAGAAATGAAAAAAAATATGAAAATGACAGAGGAAATGGACAAAATGAGATGGAGTGAAATATATATGACCCGCAGCGGGTAACGGGGAGCCGGAGCCTATCTCAGCGGGGGGGGGGGGGGGGGACACTCCGGGCACGACGCCAGTGCACCACGGAGCCACACACAAAGACATACAACTATGCACACACACACACGGGATTCGAACTCGTGTCCGCCGGAAAGTCCTTCAAGATTGAGTTTCAGTAAACTGTAAATGAGACTCTTATGGCACATGTTTATTGGAATTAAATAGAGATAAGATCGGGCCTAAAAACTTTTCGGGGCTGAACTGTCATCTCCCGCAGCTACTGTCTGTCTTCTGTAGTTCTCCTGGCATGCTATCTACTGGTATCTGCTGCTTGCATAGCAGTGTGTTGAGAAAGGAAAACAAAAAATTAAATGATAGACGAAATGGACAAAAATAGGAAGGAGTAAATTCTTACTAGCATGTACTATTTGGCAAAACTCTGGAGTAGAAAGGACTGTATTTCACATTTCATCAGATACAGAATTGGTGTTACCTCTCTGTCGAGCTGTGGTGTCCGTGAAAATTAATTTATATAAAGTATAATACACAAAGATGAGTGTCACCAGTGTGTGTGTGTGTGTGTGTCTGAACCACTACAGGTTTTGTTCAGGGAACATGTGGTATCCTGTAGACGGTAGTGCAGTCGGTAGCGCTGTCGCCGCACAGCAAGGTGGTTCCGGGTTCAAGTCTTGCTCTGTGCGGAGTTTACATGTTCGTCACCTGTCCTCAAGCAGAGGACAGATGAAAATACGACCTACCAGAATCCAAACCAACACACCCCACACCTGCATTCAGAGTGGAGACTTTTATAGTCTCAGGGTAGACAAGGAAATAAAAGAGAGGACAAACCAGAATAATTTTCATTCAGCGTCATTACCTGCTTACTCGGCCTATCCCAGCCGACTGGGGGCGTGAGGCAGGGGACACTCCGGGAGCGACGCAAGTGCACCCCACAGCCACATGCAGACAAACAAGGATGCACAGACACACACACATAGCTACGGGCAAGCTGAATCCAGCCAATTTGCCTGAAGTGCATGTTTTTGGAGGTGGGAGGAAACCGGAGGACCCGGAGAGAACCCAAGCAGACACGGGAAGAACATGTAAACTCCTCGCAGAGCGAGACTTGAACCCGGACCCACCTTGCTGTGCGGCGACAGCGCTACCCACTACACCACCGTGCCGCCGGAAATCGAACACGTCAAAGACAACCAAGATCTGATTCTTTGTAGCTGCCGTAGAATCTATCCACACTAAATTGTCCTCAGATGTGAGCATGAGCAGGTATGGTGTTTTGCCTTTTTGTGAAACAGGATAGATGAATGAATGGATGCAAACTCACACAGACTGGGACTCGAACCGGGCCATCGGGCCGCCCAGAAAAGTATTTTACTTTTTTATTTGTTTTATTTTTACAGACTGAAAAACATTACTAAATTACAAAAATTGGAATATGAGTTAAATAGAAAAATAGTAGAAAATCCAGATAAAATGGTACAGATGATGTTGGAAAGACAAGTTAATTATATCAATCCATTTTCTTGATCTGAGACAACCGCAATCATCTCATCTTCAGTCACATTTTCACCTTGCAGGTCTCAGGTCTAGTGCAGCCTATCTGTGGGCGAGGGGTGGGGCACACCCTAGAGGCACGTGAAACACAAACAACCACTCGCACGCTCACCTAAGCTGCATGTTTTTGAAGGTGGCAGAAGTCTGGACAACATGCAAACTCCGCAAAGAGGGGATTGAACCCTGAACCTTCTTGCTCGGAGGCGACAGCGCTGCCCACAGCACCACCTCCGCCAGTTACTGATATCATTGTGATGAAAATGTATCAGGCATACTGTTTTGTTATCATTTGTTTTTCTATGATCAGTATTGAGATTCCATGACGCCTCTTCCCATGTGATCAATGTTTTTGTGAAGAACATTTCCTCATTTCAAGATAACCAAAAATCACCTACGTGATTCCTTTGTGCTGGAGGTTTAGTATCACAAAAGGATTATTAGATTTAATTCCATCCTTTTCATTTCCTGTTATACGATTGAACCAGACTCTTTCTAAAGCCAGCAGTATCCTGAGAGCAACACCTGTCATAAAGCACAACACGTATCATAATGTTGCTGTATCTCCCTGGCATTAGTCTCTTCTTGGCCAATCACTGAGCCCCTAACAAACCCCACTGCCACACTGTTGTGTAATATCCAAAAATAGTATCCAGGATACACTAATCAAAAAATGTGATCAAAAACTTGTTGGGTTTTTTTTTGACTTTCAGATCAATCATGCTGCCATGAGGGGGTGGAAGACAGACTTGATGTGTGTGCTATGCTTTGGCTAATTTCCAAAAGGGTAATTTTCATTGTCAAAAAAATTCCAATGTTTAAATCAGCGCACCTGTACTGAATGTGGATCTAGTGGCAGGCAGCCAGATTCTATTAATAGAAGGATTATCATTACATTTTCCATCAGCCTTAGTAGGAAGAGAAACAATAATTGGAAGGAAAGTTGAAGACTTGAACTGTTTGGTCTGCTTTTAGTTCACATCCGTCCTTCATAAGAAAGCATTTCTTGTTTGTTTTTTAAAGTCGGTATATGGGGCAAAATCTATACTATTATTAATTTTATTAAATTCAGAAATGCACCAGAACTGAAGTAACCTCGTGGATCAGAGGAGAAACATCTTCAAGAAACTTTCTTAAAGTCCAGTGGATTGATTTAAACAGCTTTGGTTAACCATTACAGTATTTTCCACACTAAAAGGAGCACTGGATTATAAGGCGCACCGTCAAAAAATGTCATACATAAAGTGCACTGGATTATAAAACACATCTGAGAACTCATCTTCAATGAATGGTCTATTTTAAAACTTTTTTCATATATAATGCACATTGGATTATAAGAAATTGAGAAAATTAAAGGCTTTTAGGTGCGCCTTATAGTGTGGAAAATACTGTACCTAGATAACTGAGAACCTACACAGACATACTAAGATGTGGTATCACCACTGTCTAGTCCCTGAGTCAAAAGAGGAAATAGACAAGTAGACATGTAGAGATACGTTAATCCTTTTTAGATTGAGACATGGAGGGTTTTTTTTTTTCCAATTTCTTTATTTAAATAAGGCATGTCAGAAGAGGATTCAAATTTGATAGAGTAGTTTGTTTCTTTTAGAAATGCTGTTGATGCCCACGTTGTTGTGATTGTTATAATTGCCTTTGTCTTCATCTGGGAATTTTGTTTTGCAATAAAATTCTGGGGTTAGTGAGCTAAAGCCCCCTAGCTTTGGGCTGGATAGGGATCATTATCAGTAAATGAACATCAAAATTTGCACTTTGACATTTCATACCACCATATGTGAGGCTGTCCATAACACGTGACCGATGGTGTGGGTACTAGATAGCTAGATAGAGCTCAGTTGTCATTCTATGATGAATATCTACATAAAATTCCAAAACAGCCAGCTTTATTAAGCAAAGTCGGAGGAAAGTACCTTTCTTCCAAAAATACACTAAAATCCTAAAATCCATCCTTCTTGCTTCACAGCATTCCTGCTGTTACAGAAAGGTCAGTGGACAGACTTATTTACGTGAAACTAAAGCCAGCGTTTGGATCACTGAAGTGATCCAGATGCATCTAAGAGGGATTCGTAAGAAATAAATAACTATGAATACAAATATTATTGCCTGTTGCTATAAATACTTCGTAAGTGTAAATATTCCAAAATATGAAAAGTCCCTGTGGAGCAGAATATTTATAGGTTATTTCTGACTAAAATATGGTTTTATATTGATGTTAAAATAAAACACAATACTTGAACACCTGTAATACTGAATAATTAAATACATCTATTGCAAAGGTATAACAATTGAAAATAGGCAGGTCACATGTTGTGGGATGAGATCAACCGGTTTAAATTAGATGAGAACACCTGTTTTTTTTCCTGCCAGGTCATTGTGTGAGCCATTGAGGTGAGTGAGGGTGTGAATATGTGAAGAATGTAGGGACCTTTGTGGGGAGTGGTTGGCAACTGGTGGTTTGTTTGTCTCCCTGTCAGACGTGGACAGTTTGTGCTGCTCCTCCCTCCAACCATCTCTGTTTGGCTGTAAGAGCCAGTTCTGCTGTGTTCAATTGTGCAGTTGTTGCTTGGTGTATGCTGCCATTAATTTTTCTGTGTTGGATGTTGTCTATTTTTTATCCATATTTCTTTGCTGACTAATTAAAGAACAGGGCGGGGAAGCTATAGGGTGTGATTGGTTGGGGGGGGGGTCACCTCCCCTCTGGTTTTTACATCTCTACCTCTGCTGAATCACATCCTTATTGTTGAGCAGAACAGAATGAATGTGTCCACACTGAACAGTGTTCTTTTTGTCGCTGTTAATGGGCCAGTGGTGTGTTTGTTTCCTGCTCAGAAGATTGCAGAGACGTGGATAAAAGTAGGATGAAACAGTGCAAATGATGCACCAACAGGAAAGATGTAAAGACCACATGAAGTCTGACACCAGAGCAAACTGTTCATTTAATCTGATATTTGCTGAGTGATTTTGACATTACATGAAATCTGAATCCATGAGGTGTTAATGGTACGTTTTATCAGTGGTGGGCAGTCAGGGCCAGCAAGGCCTTCTCTGCTGGCCTGATATAGAAATCATCATAATATTTATGATAAAAGTTAATTATGTGTTAATGTATTTTCCTTAAATATTTACATAAACATTTAGATACAATAAACAAAATTTTAGGTGACATATACTGTATGTTGTTCATCATTATGAATAATAAAAGAAGAATTTTTTTTTTTGGATGTCTAGCATCATCCCTTTGGTCAGAAAACCTTCAAATCTGTGCTGCAGCAGCTTCCGCATCCTGTGGTCATGTGGGGTCATACGTCATTGGCGACATACTTCACTTCATCAGTCAGCAGCAGCCATTATCAATCAATCAACTTTTATTTATATAGCACTTAATCACATCTGACAATTCAATTCAAAGCGCTTTACAGATAAAAAGCCAGCAATGCCCTCCAGAGCAAGCATAAGCGACGGTGGAGAGGAAAAACTCCCTCATTTAGGAAGAAACTCCGGGCAGGACCCAGACTCTGGAGGGCGGTCATCTGCCTTGACCTGTTGGTTGGGAAAGAGAAATACACTGGGGAGAGCGATAGGTCAAGTAAAAGAGACGGAGGGAGAGAGAGAGAGAGTGGCAATAAGGCCAGTTTGAGTTTAATGTCCATAGTGCACTGTCGCTGAATTGGGGGCGGGATTTCCAGGCCTTTCGATATCCTGTCTTCAATCTGTGTTCTCCACCTGTTTAACAGAGGTACAAAGACAGCGGCAGTATTGTGCAGACAAAGAGTGTAATTTGACAATAATAATAAATTCTAGAAGCATAGAAAGATAAAGAAAGAAGTGACAGAAGCTCCAGAGTATTGGAGAAAAATACCCTCAGCAGCCTAGGGCTATAACAGCATATCTAGTGGGGTGTGTGTTATTTTAATTGTAGGCTCTATCAAAGAGGAGGGTTTTTAGTTTACTCTTAAATAAGCTAAGGGATTCTGCTAACGTAATGTGGAAAATCCCATTGATGGGCTAGAGCGCTAGCATCGGTAGCACGATTAACTTTTCCATACACACAGTAAACCCAAAGGGAACATTGTAACTAGTTGGATATCTCTGTCAGAGTGTGATTCAGATGAAGACACCTGGGATGAGTCGCTAGATGTCCAAACTCTCATCCTGCTCAGACATCGGGTGATAATTACCCGGGATAATTACCCCCCAGGTGGATTCACAGGGAACTCGTCCTCAGTATCTGATGATGATGACATGATTTTAGATTATATCGTGATAAATATTAGTGAAAATGTCGGCTTGTTACCTTGTCACTTGCTTTATCGGCATTGATATTTATTCACCCTGATGTTTACGGGTGCGTCAGTTCCGCTGTCATGCCAAAACTAAATTTCGTTTCAAGTCCCTATTGATCATAAAAAACAAAAAAAAACACCAATTCATTTTGGTAACTTATGTATTTCAAATACAGACCTGGTTTATTTTGACTTTACTGTCCCTTTAATAGACATAATAATACAATAGTTAATAAAATAATTGGAACAGAAAATTAAATGTTCACTTTTTTAAAGTTTGTTTTAAATATGAACGTTCAATGTCTGGAATTTAGGTTCATTGGGCTTAACATCAACCTAAAAAAGAATCCGGCCTGTGATTGCTAAATCTTTCTTTCATATAACCCCCCCCCCCCCCCCCAGGTTGACCCAAATGACTGAGAATCCACACCAATGTAAACTGAGTTCGTTTTATATCTCCATATCATTTACTACCATGTCACTAGATTGTGCATACATGAGGCAAACTAAGATTTAGGGTGAGCAAAGAAAATGATTCTCTTCTTTAAATGAGTGAGACAACATCCTGCACAGTTTACAACAAGGATGTAACAGAGCAACGAAGACCATTTCTGTTTTAAATGGGTATAAAATTTAGAGAAGAGACAATGCTGCGATCTCGCCAACCAATCAGAGAGTAGAAGCTTTGCTGCTTCCTTCCTAAAGCGCCTATCCCCCGCAGCTACATAAACAGTGAGTGGATGGGACCACTAGGTGGCAGTAGTTACACATGGACAAACTATAAGCAGACGCAGCACAGTTATTGATCAAAAAATCAAGTTCAAACCAGTAGGAGGTACTCCATTCTGACACCTCAGTGGGCGTGTTATTGTTTTTGTTTTGTTTTCTCGCTTTTTTGATTGTTTTCGACAAACTAGCACAGTGGTCATGTAGACATGACTCATCTAACTGCTTTCCTGCAGAAACCTGAGTGAGTCAAGTTTTACAGGTACCATTTGATACAACAACAGCAGCAGCACAAACATGCAAATAAATAGTCCAGTAAACTTGACAATAAAGTATTTATGGTGCTGGAGAAGTAGCCTGGGCCATGTTCGATCTGACTGGATCTTTGAAATGATTTTTCCCATGTTACATTGCTCCATCACTCTGTTTCCTGAAGGGAAATGAGAGGGGTTCTTTGTTCAGGTTAGTACATGTAGGCAGCGCAGTAAAAACTCTTAACAAATAGTTTTGTCTGTGTATGAGACAGACCTCCTCTACCCACAAACATTGGTGTGTGTTCAAAGCCTCGAAATCTGTCCACAGATTTTCTATTTGAACTCCTTAACAGCAAATTATTACAGCAGGACTGAGGTCATTTTCATTCAATTGATTAAAAAAGGAAACACAATGTCAGGTCCATTTATTTATGTCAAAACATAAATGAATTATTATTATTATTATTTGAGCATGACTACAGTTTGGGGGGGGGGGGGTCATGACCAGTTTCATAAAGTTTTAGATTTTAAATTTATCCTTAATTCCAAAAAGGAAAAAAAAAGTACACAGAAATCAAGCTGCTACATGTTTTGGTTGTAATATTCTAAATATTATGATAAATTATATAAGTTTTAAAATATTTTTTAAAATTCATATTTAAAACTTGCTGCACAGTGGGTAGCGCTGTTGGCGCACAGCAAGGTGGTTCCCGGTTTAAGTCCCACTCTGTTCTCTCCGGGTTCTCCGACTTCCTCCCATCTACAAAAACAGGCGCTTCAGGTTAATTGGCTGGTGTCAGATTGCCCGTAGGTGTGAGGGTGTGCGTGTGTGTTTGTGTGTGTGTATAAGTGCTTCTGCGGTGCACTGGCGTCGCACCTGGAGTGTACCCTGCCTCATGCCCACAGCCGGCTGGCTGTGGATTAAGTGGGTGGATTAAGTGGGTATAGAAGATGAATAAATGAACATAAATAAAAATGAGATAAAAAATACAGAGACAATGACAGAGACTAGGGACAGAACCAAGGGCAGAGACAAAAACAGAGAGAGGAAGAAAGAGTGACAGTGAGACAATGACACAGAGCGAACTCTGCACAAAGCAGGACATGAACCCACAGCTGCCTTGCTGTGCAGTAACAGACCTACCCACTGCGCCACGGTGCTGCCCTATTTATGTTCATCATTTTATTTTTCTTCATTTTTCACTCTCTCCTTCTCTCTCTCTCTCTCTCTCTCTCTCCCACTTTTGTCACCCAACCAATCGTGGCAGATGGTCGACCACTATGAATCTGGGTTCTGCTCAAGTATTTCCTTGCCTCAGTCACCAAAGCTTTTGTTCATGTAGAAAAGGCTTGATTCTATAAAAGCAGATCTACAGTATATCTGCTCTACCTGGAAAGTGTGTTAAGGTATATTTTTTGACTGATCTAGCTCTGTACAAATAAAAATGATTTGAACTAAATTGAGTTGAACTGAAATCAGTTGAATTGAATTGAGTTGAATTGAATTGAATTGAATTGAATTGAATTGAATTGAATTGAATTGACCTGAAATTAATTGAATTGAATTGAGCCTATTGTACAAGGAGAGGGTGAGGAAGAAAGCTCTGAGCATCACAGCCGATAGCTCCCATCCTCTCTCCAGAGAGTTTGTGCTTCTGAACTCTGGTAGGCGCTACAGAGTTCCCCTAGCGACCAAAAATATTTATAAGTCTTTTGTCCCCAGAGCAGTCAACATTCTTAATTTGACAGAATGACCTACTGCATGACGGTGGAGGTGATGGTAATAGTGGTAATGATGGCAATGATGATGATGATGATGATGATGATGATGATGATGATGAAGATGATGATGAAACAGGTTTTTTAATGTTGGACTATCTCTTCTTAGTGTTGTTGTCTTATCTTTCTATGGTGTGATCCTCACTGCTGCATTTTGTCTTAAAAGTCTTGTCAGTAAGTCTGGTGAGCCAAAGATGAATTTCCACCCCGGTGGACAATAAAGATTTATTATTATTTTATTATTATTATTATTATTATTATTATTATTATTAATAATAATAATAATAATAATAATAATAATAATAATAATAATAATGGTGACTCATTCAGGGTGTATCTTGTAATTAGCCAGGTACAATAAACTCCAGCATAACTCCAGCAAATTTCAGAGGAGCAGCTGAAGAAATGACAATTACGATCATATTGTCCCTAAGACAATGAATGAATGAAATAGTTAATAAATGAACTAAGGAATGAATGAACGATCCACCACCAAACAGTAATGCACAACCACTAAAATAACATGAGACTAGAACACGTTTTGCCCAATGACCCGCAAGGGGGATAAGGGGCGGTAGACAATAACGGTTGTCTCGTGTACAAGAACATGGATGGATGGATGGATGGATGGCTAGAATATATTTTCCTACAATGGATATGTGAGAAAAGGGAAGAAGGCCTCACATAATATCTTCAAACTCTAAATTCAGTATTGCTGGTGCTTGTCAGTTTGTTTAACGTGAATTAAACCATCTCACACTGTGTCCCTCTACCATCAACAGTTGTTGAGTCTGTCAAGTATCAATCAGTAGAACAAGATGAATAAATTAAAGGAATTAGTGGTTCACAGAAAATTGTTCATTAAACCATAAACAGTACACTTTGTTAGTATTTGTACCTTCACTCTGCACCTTTTTAATTGGTGGTGGAAGGACAAAGTGTCGTCATCACATCTGTGCAGGAAACACGCCCTTCTAACCTTCAAATCTCCATTCCATTGTCAGCATTGTATCCATCATTCCTCTCAACCCCCCATCACACACACGCACACACACACACACACACACACACACACACACACACACACACACACACACACACCTACACACACACACACACACACACACACACACACACACACACACACACACACACACACACACATACACACACACACACACATGCACGCACGCAGAGAGAGAGAGAGAGAAACAAATTTACTGAAACAAACTACATACTGTACTAATATGTAACTAACCTGAACTCCCCCTGAACCTCCACTCCCCCACCCACCGGACAAACACACATACATGCACATGCAAAATGCAAACACACACACACACACACTCACACACACACACACACACACACACACACACACACACACACACACACACACAGACACACACACACACACACACACACACACACACACACACACACACACACACTAATAAACCTGTATTGCCCAGATGCCGCACTGTAGTTGGCTGCTGTGGCTTTCAGCTGTGGTGAAGATATTTTTAATGCACACACTCACAGTCACACACATGGTAATCTGTGCCACTGTAACATCTGCCACATCCCCCAACACATATGTACACGCAAACACAAATCATGCATGTGACCAACATCACCACACACAACCCCTCCCTTTTTAACCAACAGCTCTGACATCAGTTCCAAATAAAATGATGTGGTACCTCAGTGAGAAACACAACCTCGCCCTCTGTGACTTTAGCTGCTGGTTTCTGTCCTCTGTGCTGTTTCACTCGAACTGTTGGAGTGACCTTTGGATCCTGAGGAGCTAACATTTCCATTGAAACTTAGAGTGAATAAATATGATTTTAAAGAGACATCTGTATTGTCAGAATAGTCAATCAGTAAGATTTACTTAAAGGGGTCCAACTATGAAAATCACATTTTTCAGGTCTCTACATATACATAGTGGTCCTCCCTAACCCAACCAACTCCGAGAATCTGGTAAAAAAAAAAACCTTCTTGCATCAACAGATCTTTGGAGTTTTAGAAATTCATGGCCCGGATTGAATGAAAACGATCGGATTTTGCGAGAGTTGCTATTCGTGACGTCACAAACAGCGCTCTGTGATTGGACAGAGTAATTGACGATATTGATTGGTTAACATGCCTAAGGGTGTGGCCATGCCTAAGGGAGTTCATTCAGGCTATGGTAGGATTGTGCGGTAATGTCCTAGCTCGGAGCTACACACTGAAAGTTCTTCACAAACTGTTGAAGTCAGCTAGCATTTGGCTAACTAGTTAGTCCTGCTCCAGTCAGTTGTGTATGTTTGGGGGGGGGGGTCGCGTTCAGGCTACTGTAGTGGTGTTTGATAATGACCTGGCTCAGAGCTACACACTGAAAGTTCCTCACAAACTGTTGAAGTCAGCTAGCATTTGGCTAACTAGTTAGCTCTGCTTCAGTTGTGTGCGTGTCTGCTAAAGGCGTATCCTCATCGTCATGGCAAACACAGCTGCGTGTATCCACACCACTCACGAACAAACAGCCTAAACCTTAATTTACATCCTGACACATATTCATTGTCACCAGCCAAGGGTTACGTTCAGATGACATAAACCCTGCATGAGAAATAATCCAGGCAGAAATCAGTAGGTGAAATTATCACTCAATCCCAGCATTGTGAGAGACAAAGGTTGGATATGTTTACACACACACACACACACACACACACACACACACACACACACACACACACACACACACACACACACACACACACATAAACCTGTATTGCCCAAATGCTGCACTGTAATTCGCTGCTATGGCTTTCTGCTGTGGTGAAGATTCCCCTACTTCCCCTGTGTTGTAAAAAGTTGAGGCAAAACCGGTAATCTGACTGAGATAGAAGTGACTGACTCTGTATCCACTACAGGATGTAAAACCCTCCACCTGTTCCCTGCTCTCACTGCAGATCACAATGTCATCTGCAAACATCATAGTGCATGGAGATTCCTGTTCTCTCTCAATTTCCTCATTCATCAACTTTTCAAAGTACTCTTTCCATCTTCCAATCACACCACTGGCACCTGTCAATACCTGCTTCACATCCTTCCCATCTCTGTCTCTTTGTCTTGCCAACCTATACAGATGAGTTGCTCACTCCTTACTGTCTAACCTAGCATACAAATCATCTTAAGCCCCTTGTTATGGCCTTTGCTACCTCTACTTTCACCTTACACTGCATATCCTTGTACTCCTGTCTACTCTCAGTCCTCTCAGTGTTTTCTTAGCTAACCTCTTTCTCTGTATACACTCCTGTACCTCCTCATTCCACCACCAAGTCTCCTTATCTACTTCCCTTCCAGATGACATACCAAGTACTCTCCTACCTGTCTCCCTGATCACATTAGCTGTAGTTATCCAGTCATCTGGAAGCACCTCCTGACCACCCCGAGCCTCCTTCCTAAAAGTCATGCAACACTCTTCCTTTTTCAGCTTCCAACATTTTGTCCTCTGCTCTGCCTTTGCCCTTTTCACCTTCCTCACCACCAGAGTCTTCCTACACACCACCATTCTATGCTGTTTGGCTACACTCTCACCTACCATTACTTTGCAGTCACTGATCTCCATCAGAATACACAGGCTACACAACATGTCGTCTACATGTGTTAGCTCCTACCTCCACTCTTATAGGTCACCCTATGTTCCTGCCTCTTCTGGAAGAAAGTATTCACTATAGTCGTTTCCATCCTTTCTGCAAAGTCAACTACCATCTGTCCTTCTGCATTCGTCTCCTGGATACTAAACCTACCCATCACATCCTCATCACCTCTGTTTCCTGCACCAACATGTCCATTGAAGTCTGCACCAATGACAACTCTCTCACTTCTAGGTATACTCTGCATCACTTCATCAAAGTCCAACCAGAATTTCTCCTTCTCCTCCAGCTCACATCCTACCTGTGGAGCATACTCGCTAACAACATTGAACATCACACCTTCTATATCTAGCTTAAGACTCATCATTCTATCCGACACTCTTTTTACCTCCAGGACATTCCTAACAAACTCCTCCTTCAAGATAACTCCTACTCCATTTCTCTTCCCATCTACACCATGATAGAACAACTTGAACCCTGCTCCTCAACTAATAACCTTGCTACCTTTCCACCTGGGCACCTGGACACACAGTATGTCTACCTTCCTCCTTTGCATCATGTCAACCAACTCTCTACCTTTTCCTGTCATAGTTCCAACATTCAACGTCCCTACTCTTAGTCCCATACTCTTGGCATTCTCTCTCTTCCTACGAACACACTTTCCTCCTCTCCTTCTTTGACCAACAGTAGTCCAGTTTTCACCGGCACCTTGTAGGAGAACAGCACTGATAGCGGTCGTTGTTAACCCAGGCCTCAACCGATCCGGTATATAAGTAATACATTTGATTCACTTGTTTGATTTGGCAAAAGTTTTGCATGAGATGTCCTTCCTGACACAACCCTCTGTATTCATACGGGCTTGGGACACTGGCTTGTGCCCTCTTGCTGCTACATTGTTTCATAAACTGTGATGTGATATTTAATTATTCTTTCAGTGCAGAATAGCAGTGCAGAATAGCAACACCCTTAAATAAGAAGAGTTGAAAAGAAGCTGTGTAAGTGTTACCCTCTTGATTCTGAGTTGATAACTAATAGAAAGAGTGGAGATTATTAAAAATTACCATAATGCCACCAAAAAGCAAATCTATATCATGATGTCCAGCATTGGATGATAGACTGTCTCATGTAATTCTTTAGTTCTTCTGTTCCGATGTCGCTCATGTTGGTAGGCATGTGGTAGTCTCTTTTTTTAGATTTAGATTTAATTACTGATTGTTATTTGTAAAATAATATGAAATGGACAGCTGAGAGAAGTTTGTAACCATATTAAATGAGCACTTGTTGCAAACTATTTTTAATAAGGATTTGGATATCACCATATAATAAATTTGAAACATATTGTGAAATGTTTCATGTTAGTTTCTGCCTGTTCTCAATGAGTTAAATCATCACAAAAAACCCCATATAATTACTGCACATTAACAAAGTGTAGACATGTAATGAAAGAGGACATGTAATGAAAGAGGACATGAAGGTAGTTGGTGTGACTGAAGAGGATGCAGAAGACAGGGTTAGATGGAGGCAACTGATTCGCTGTGGCGACCTCCGAAGGGAAAAGCCAAAAGGAAAAGAAGAAGTAGACACCCCGGTAAAGCACTGAGGGGTGATATGATCTACTATATTATGTTGTATCATCCACACAGCTATAATAAAAGGTATTTTTTAAAGTTAACCAACTAAAAGACAGACGCATGCAGATGCTTTTATTTTCAAAATAAAAAGTATCATTTTAAATAAACACTGCTTCGTCCAGATTGGGAGTGAAATGCCTTCACCACCATCTCTGGATGAGCAATTACTAGTTAAGAGACAGAGGGAGGAAGGGGGAGGGGGAGAAAAGAGAGGCAGGGAGAGAGCGACCGATGGATGTATCAAACAGCAGCCTCCTGCTGAGCGGGGAATGGAAAAGCTGCTGGCACTAACATGAATATTTCAGTAGATAGCTACAGCTCTCTGTACTCTCTCTCTCTCTCTCTCTCTCTCTCTCTCTCTCTCTCTCTCTCTCTCTCTCTCTTCTATCTAGCTGTCTAGCTGTACATCTGTCTGTCTCTCTTTCTTTATCACTCTCTCTCACTTTCCTCCTCTACTATTCCCTTCCTCCTAACCCTCCAACCCCCCCCCCAACCCTGTGTCTCTCCCTTTGCTCTCTTGTTGAGTGGACAGTGATAATAGAGGGGTTGAGAGGTGGAGAGAGAAAAAGACAGTGAGAGAGACCTGGTCGAATGGAATTCTGGGTAGTAGAATTAGAAAATGGCTCCTGAATATAAATCTAGGATAGCTGCTGCAGAGTGTTGCCTCAACTTGGCTTCCTCCCCAATCCCCCTAACTAGACATTTGCAATGGTTTGGCCTGGGGTGGTTAGACAATAAAACAGAACAAATGCAGAAAAACAAATATCGGCAGGCAAAGGTTTTCTCAGGAGCCCTGTTTTTATATATTTAAATATAAAATTTTAAATGAAAAAAAAATTAAATTATATATATAATTATGTATATAATTATATATAATCATAAATATACAGTATATATAATTATAGACTACACACACACACACACATATATACACATATACTGTATATATATATATATATATATATATATATATATATATATATATATATAATATATATATATATATATGTGTGTGTGTGTGTTTATGCAATTCTAATTATATATATATTTTATTTTATTTTTATTTTTTATTTAAATTGTATATTATATCTAAGCCTAAAGCTTTGTGTAATGGGATGATGATGAAAACCATTGATCAATAAAAAAATCCCTTGATAAGTAATGTTTCTGATAAATGAATGTTGGTGTGATAATGAATTTGGATGCATAACACAGTATTAAGGTGAGCTGTTGCCTGAAGGAGAATCTGTGGTCTGAACCAACAAAACAGTGAATGCCTCTAGAAAGCATACGCTTTAAGCTTGAATAAAATGAGCCACTTGAGATTGCAACGTTATTTGAATAATATTCAAGCCTGATCTGTGCAGCTGCTTCTAAGTTTCTGGCAACATACTCACAATAAACAAAAGCTTTAGGTTGCTGGGAGTTTGTCATCAGAAGAGGGAATTGGGGATTTAAAGGTGTTTTATGTATCCCGTTTTAAAAACCCTCTTTCACTCGTTTTTAGGCTCAAAAGCCGTGACTGAAAAACTTTGATATAAACTTTATTATAAAAAGCCAATCTGGTTTTCATTTTCTCAGAGTGAAGACCCATTGTGAGAGGAGTTATTCTAATCCAAAATTTCCTTTTTGTTAATTTTTCCATATAGGGTGATATTTGACTCCAACTCTATGAGGCCTTCAGGTGGTTATGGCCTATCACTTGTTTATAGTTTTATAGTTATAGAGGGCTAATGGGGGGCTAACTCAGTTGGCCTCTATTGGGATTGACTCACTTATAGTTCCAACAGAATAAGTCAGACAAATAGCCTCCAACCTAAATATCTTGTACAGGTTCATTATTTGTTAATTTCTCTCCAGAAGAAGGTTCTGGGTTCATTTCCTTTCTGTATGACATTTACAGACCAGACACTAGTGAAAAAAATGTGCATTTCTCTAGATTATAAACTTAAATCTGAACTAGTCCTCGGCCTGCTTCTTCCTCTTGTTGATAAAAATATTTATGTTTTAAAATATGAGCCAATTTTTTTTCTAATTTTTGAGTACAATTCCTTTTCCAGTCCACCTTGCCCTCTCTTTTTATCTGTTTATCTTTCACATACACCCACATGCAGGCAAAATGAATTCACATTCCAGCAGTATAGTAGTCTTTTTGTGGATGTGCTGGTCTTGTTTTTGTTTGAATCATGTGCCAGTTTGAATGAATATTGTTCAGGCTGTTCTTGCTCGTGTTCCCAGTGCAGTTTTCTGATTCATAGTTAATAACATGTTGAGTTTGAATCATGCAAAATGAAAAAGACCACATTGCTTCTCAAAATAATACTGAACAAACACACAGAGAAATCTGCAGAGTTTAAATAATTGGTGCACATGAAATAATTGCTCTTTTGATTTGAGCCTACAAAAAATAAGTGAGAAGAAATTACAATAAAGGTTGGAATGGGAAAAAATCCTAATTCTTCATCTTGATGCTAGTTCTAGCTATGGACTCCTTATCTGTTGCTGACATGGCCAGGAATCTTGAAACAGTTTGTTGTTTGCCAGTGAGGTGGTGAGCGATGGTGGGGTTGGGTTTATGGAAATATAATGCAAGGCTTGAATTAAAGTAATCTTACCAGCTGACAGGTTGGCAAATAGAAAATCTAACCTACAGTACTTTCATGTTTTTTGTTGTTTGGTCATGTATTATTAACTATTTTTTTCTTTTTACAATTCAATGATTCTATTGAATTTTTGGTGGCCTTGGTGATTCAGTTATTTTTTTGCAATCTGTTAAGCGCCTTCCGATTTACAGTTTTTAATCTTCAGAAGTAAACTATAGCTTGTATAGACTTGTCTGTGACAATGTACAAAATTGTGACCAAAAAAATATTAACCAAAGATTTTGGTGTTGTTGGTGGTCGTACAGAAATATTTCTTGACTGACTGGTATGAATGTAAAACGACACAGTTTTATGATTCAGTATTTTAATTTCAATCTTTATATTGGCTTGAGCAGGAAAATTGGGTCACTAGATACATCTATGAGTACTACTCAGACAAAAATTCTTAATTCACATAGGCAACACAAGAATATGAGTGAAAATTGGGTTATGGTTTCATGCAGGACAAGAACAGCCTCTGTAAAAAGCCCGTGTTTTACCCATCCATCCACCACGGCCTCCACTGTGCATCTGTTTTAAAAGCTGAGGGATATAACAACACATCAGTGTTTTAGAAGAGGTGCGATGGGACAAAATTGATGAATAGAAGAGGTGCATTAGGCTTGGCTACAGGGAGCAGTAAAATGGAAGCAAATGGAAGAAGGGTAGATAGAAGAGTAGGTCCCATCAACATTTTGCAAAGCAGTTGTCAGGCTATTGACCTCACAGAGATGCACTGGACAGCAGCAAAGAGTGTGTATGAGAAGTGTGTGTGTGTGTGTGTGTGTGTGTGTGTGTGTGTGTGTGTGTGTGTGTGTGTGTGTGTGTGTGTGTGTGTGTGTGTTTGTGTGTGTGTCCGTGTGTAATGGGGGGTTAATACCACATGCTCTTAATGATAATTTCAGCCAGTCACCCTTCTAAAGGCCATCGCTGTGGGCCATCAGCCAGCCACACACAACCACTGCTACACTGCAAATGTCACTACAGTTGGCTGTGCATGAGCATTTGTGTGTGCGCCAGTTTGTGTGTGTCAGTGTGTGTCAGTGTGTGTGGGCTGAATTGCTTTCCCATTAAGTCCTTTTACCCCTTGTTGGTTGCATTTTTCTTCCCTGTATCTTTCTTTCTCTTTGTGTTTGTATACAGCTGTGTTCAATCCCCCCCCCCACACACACACACACACACTGTATTGATCAGATGAGCTGTAAATATTTACATGTACTGAAACCACTGGATTGATTTCTGCCCATTTCTGTCTCACTGAAAAGTATCATTTTCCCATTTTCTCACTGTGTCTCTCTTTCTTCTCCTGTATTTTCATTATTTATGTTTTCTGTGTTTCCAACAAACTCAAATTTGAACATTTCCATTAACTACTGACAGCCAACATCATCTCTTGTGTGTGAAATGTTTTATCAACATGGGACCCAACTAAACTATTGATAATGCATGCAAACATTGTTGTTAGGAGAGAGAATTCTTTTTTTTTTTTCTGCCAGGAAATATATTGTTGTTTTAGGGTATTTTGGGAAACTCATGGTTTCTGCAGAAAATGTGTGTTGCACAACTCCTTTGGATATGCAGTTTACAGTGGGGGATATATAATTTTGCCATTTTAAGAAGCTTTTCTTGGCATCAGATAATAACAAAATTGACTCAGAAGACTTCAGTGTTTAGCTTTCTTTCCCTGTAACCCAAATCACTTCTTCCACATTTATCATTTATAATAGAGCTTTGCCATATGTCACAAACCTTTAACATTCAAATAAAAAATTTAAAACGGTGCATATGGGTCTCACTTTGATAGTGCAGTGCAGGGCTATACCTTAGGTATATTTGGGTGTTTCCCTCATTGCTGCATCACACTCCATCATCCATCAATTCATTGAATTTTAAAGTTGGTTATCCTATGCAGGGTGAAGCCTATACAGCTGCCCCTGGGTAAGAGGACAACCCCACCCCGGTCAAGTCCAAAATTCACAAGGGCGAACCATAGAGAGACAAACACCCTCCCTTTCACACTGAAGGGCACTCGTCACCTGTATATTGTTCTTTGCTTTGAGTTTCCAGGAAGCTGGAGGATGTGGAGGGAACCCACACAGACTCCACACGGAAACAACACTCCATGTTGTGACTTGATTTACTGTCTGATTGTATTTACGAGCTCACATTTACTGTACAATGAATGACCGTGTTACATTATAGTGTCAATGTGTTTTACATCATTTTTTCTGTAACATATGTAGGTCAATACAATGAAATTGAGATCTTAGTAAGGACATTGGTCAGATTAATTCTGACCTACTTCTTAGAAAATCTAAAGTTTTTATGACTTAATGCACGAGGAAGTGTTAGACACACGTGACAACTTAGCATTTATGATCACACGTCATACTCATGTATAAACAGATGAATATGCAATATACAAAGTTCCTAAATAAATTCCTCCTACAAAGTAGCGGAGTATCCCTATCATGATCAATGTACCCAAAAGTAGTAGTCCAATGATAACATGACCCTCGTAATGTGCCTCACAATGAAACCATACTGGTTCAGTTACAAACATGTTGGTTTCATTAATTTGAATTAATCAAGAACGCCTATATCATTTTATTGACATCATTTTAAGTGACTTAATGTCTGGTAATTTATGTGTAACTAACCAAAATGAAAATTAGTCTTATATTGCAATGTTCAGAAATGTTAAACTGGATTCACTCCAAAATTTAAAGGGTTCTTTCTCAGTTCACGTCCAACCATTCTATACAGTGTCTTTAAAATCTATTGGGTCGTTTATACATAATACTGAACATTGTAATGATTTTTTAAAAGCTTAATAACATACCTGACTCTGCTCCTTTCTCCAGGTTCACTCCAAAGAGATTTCCCTGCATTTTCTCAACCGTCCTATCAGGTGTGATGACAATATTATATATCACACAGTTGTGCGATTACTATCTTGATCTGCAATAGAAATAGTAGCAACAGAATTTAAAAAACCATTAGAAAAAAATTCCAAAATCCAGATTATAATCCAGAACAATTACAACATTCAGTCACTTGTAGAGTATATTACAGTCAATTGTTGAAAATTTCATGCAAATCTGCCAATTGGTTTCTACCTAACCCTGCTTACAAACAAACAACCTAACTAATCCCATTACTTCCTTAACAGAGGCAGTAAGTAGACACTACGACCTTATTGAGTGGAGCTCTGTGAAGAGTGGGACGGGGAGGAAGACACAGAAAACAAGTCAAGAAGAAAAGGAAACAGTTACTATTTAACGTCTCTTCTTGAGTTCCATGTTTGCTGACCAACAATGTAAACTCTATATTAGGGCCTTTGACTGCATGAAAAAAAAACCTTTAAACAATGAAAACATTTCCAAAAGAGTGATCTAAAGATAAACTCTGTGATCACTTCAGCTTTGTCTTCCATAATTTAATGCAACACTGGAAAATGAAGTGGAGGCTGACAGCTTTTTGAAATTTACCATATACCTTATGAAGCATTAATGAAACTGATCAGAAAACTCAGTGGTCAGGATGAAGCTGGACCCTCTGGCAATGGTGGCAGAGAGGAGAACTCTGGAAAAACTGCTGGACATAATGGACGATGTCAGCCACCCTCTGCACACCGTTAACAACAACCAGAGGAGCCTGAGAAGCCTGACCAGCCAGAGGCTGCGCCTCCCAACATGCAGGACTACCAGACTGAAAAACTCCTTCATCCCCCGAGCCATTAAACTGCTCAACTCGTCTCTGGGGGAGATGAAGAAGGCGAGGGTCCACACAAGAGCTGAGGGATGATATGCATAATATCAAAAAAATCAGTTAACCGGCACTCACAGATAAATACTTAAATAATTTCTTATGGGCAATATCTTGCCTTATAAGATTTGATTGTTTGTTCTGACGCACCTCCTGATTTGAAGAGGCTGTGTCAGGATGGTTTTTCCACAAATGAATTCTGTTAGTTAATCATGTGTTCTCTGTGCTGATTGGTACTTGACTCTGACCTCACCTGTTTATGATGGATGTCAGTTCTATTGTTCTTGTTCACGCTGATGAAGGCTGTTTGCTGAAACGCGTCCATGATTTGCCCATAATAAATTATTTAGGTATTTATCTGTGAGTGCCGGTTAACTGATTTTTTGATCTTTGCCACTACCGTGCACCCATTACACTATACAAGTTTTGGAGCTGTGAGCGCCATCTCCTTCACATGATATGCACAATAACCATAAACACTACAAGCACTAGAAACACTTTAACTTTCATATGCCTATTTATGCCTTTTCATTTGTATATTTCATGGTTGGTTATTTTTATTCTTTCTAGGTGTTGGTACTACTTTCTATGTGCTTTTTCTGTTTGCTTTTGCGTGGTCACTGTGCTGTGTGTACGACAGAGAAGTCAATTTCCCTGATGGAACCTCATTAAGGGATCAATAAAGTTCTACTCTACTCTACTCTACTCTCTGAAACAAAGCCAATGAAATGGATAGGAGTTCTGTGGCCTGATGTTACGTGAGGCCGGCTGGGTTTAACTCTCTGACAATGGTTCTCTATAGACTTAGACAGTTTCTAACTGACTGAATAGGAATTAGTCTCTATTCACCACCACACCCAAAAGGCCTGACCCCTGTGTGTGTGTGTGTGTGTGTGTGTGTGTGTGTGTGTGTGTGTGTGTGTGTGTGTGTGTGTGTGTGTGTGTGTGTGTGTGTGTGTGTGTGTGTGTGTGTGTGTGTGTGTGTGTGTGTGTGTGTGTGTGTGTGTGTGTGTGTGTGTGTGTGTGTGTGTGTCTAGGGCTGGCAGTAGCATTGCAGAGGGTCCAGTTTTGTATTGTCCTCTGGGAGATCAATGACATTCCCACCCTTTGTGTCCACAAATTTTCTGTCTGCCAGCCTCTCTGTTTTATTCCTTTCTTTCCGCCCGCTAAGCTTTCTCCCTTCTACCATGAGTCTTCTGTCATTCATCCTGCTTTTCTGTTTGCAGAGTTTGTCCTTCTGCATGACTCAGTTAGACCATAACATAAAATAATAAATAAATAAAAATACCAGACCAATTGAACATTCTATGAAAATTGTAAAAAAAAATCAAAGCAAAAACAGGTAATTCAAGTTGATTGTACTGCATTGTCTCTAAATTGAAGGTGATGTGTTTGACATAGGCCGAGGTGCACCCAGTACACTATAATACCCATAATAATCTGTATAATTTAAAACCATCTAAACATCATGACTTAATATACATGGACATCCAACCTTTTAAGAGGAAAAAATCTTGGGTGAAAAAGATTTTAATGTTGTTTATTCTTTATACCCTCTGAAGATGTCACTTATTTGCTGGTATGGGATGAATGGATGTTTGATAAAGTTACTGTGTGCTGAAGGATAGATGAGTGGTCATGACCCCCGCTCCTGCACACAGATGTGTTTTTCAAAATGCAAATCCAAACAAAACAAAAAAACATTTTCCAAAGATATATTTGTGTTATTTCCCTTTTAATTTGCACATAAAAACTTTGTACACATAATTATATGATTCAAGCTCATGACTTTCAACATGCCTGCAGATTTCTGGAGAACAATTACAAGTCTAAGGGCAAAGATACTCATTGCGATTTTATAAATAATGTGTTGTCACTACACATCCACGTTTTGTAGTTCTGTAGTACATTAAATAACACTTGCACTGAACAGTTGCAGTCATTTCAGTGTGAGACTGACTGACGTCTTCCAACAATAATGCATGGATACAAAACAGACTTCAGACATTACCTTGATAGTCATTTATTTCCATGTTCAGAAATATATCTTTTACCTCAGCCAATACAGCAAAATATGGTGAAAAGAGATGTTTTTCTTAACATGTTAATACGCAGCTTGATTTTAGCAGTTTTTCAGCAGCTCAGTGTGAACAACCAATGTCAAGATAGGCCATTTTAGATGTGGTAATCAGAGTAAGTTTGTTCACATTGCCAACAGAGACTGGAATGAGAACATGGGAAAAGCAAGGCTAAAGCAACATTACTGTGTGCAGTACTGTTTTCTTCCATTCAGTAACTCAAAGCGTTAACAAAAATGGATGCCCTTTCAGTTGGACTCTGAAGAGTCAGCCTGGTGATGCACTGAAAGTATCTCTGGAACAACTTTTGTTTGTGCAGTCAGAGCCTGATCCATCCGATTCCTCTGCACTCGGCTGATACTTAAGGATTATTACAAACACATCAATGCACTATGATATGGATCAGGCATATCATAGTTATGCCATCCAACTGTTATATAAAATCCCCACTTTTCTCAAAACATGTGTATATTTGTGACTTTTTTAAACCGCTTTGGCAGTAGAACTAAATGGGTTCCGAGCAGAAGGCCAAAGAGGTGGAGGGTGTCGATATGCATTAAGGAAAACACATCTTATTGTAATTTAATTTGTTGAAAATGAGATGAATAAAAAAATAAAACCAGACAGCTTTAACCTTAAAGACTTCTCTTGGCTCAGCCCAAATGTGAAATTAATTCTGTAAATGTCGAGGACTACAGATGCGTGAAAGAGACAAAACTGAGTTGAAGGAGAAGAGGAAGAGAAGGAAGAAGGAGCGAGGGCGTACGCAGCTGATGCTACGCTCAGCCAGAGGGGTCCAGAAAAACCCACAAAGTATCACTATGTATACGTGCATGCGTGCGCACACACACACACACACACACACACACACACACACACACACACTTTGCCTGTTCTCCACACAAACACATAAACACACAAACACACAGGTGGGACTACGGAGTGTAGTGTGCCAATTTGCTGTGCCCCTGGTCCCCTCTCAGGAGGCTCACAGTCAGGCATGCAGCCATTCTAGAACTGGCATTGGTCCCACTAACACACACACACACACACACACACACACACACACACACACACACACACACACACACACACACACACCTACACACACACACACACACACACACACACACACACACACACACACACACACACACACACACACACACACACACACACAGGCTGCAGGCACTGCTGTATCAAAATTTTGTGTGTGTGTGTTTGTGTGTGTGTGTGTGTGTGTGTGTGTGTGTGTGTGTGTGTGTGTGTGTGTGTGTGTGTGTGCACGCTTCCATTTCTCTCCATTTTCATAGACCACCGGAGAACTCCACTGAAGAGCTGGGAGCACGTGAACAACACTGCTTGTCTGGAATGGAACACAGCCTACTTTAGTATCTGTGAAGGGTTCTGGTTCACACTAGAGTCTCTCATGTGTAACATTTTCATTTGTCTTTTCACGCAGACACTTCTGGATGTTTTGGATTTTCTCCTCCTTTGCATGCAGTTTGGGTGAACATAAGACCACGCAGAACAGAGAAGGGGGTCTTGATTCTGTCATTCCTGCTCATGCATGTGATTCCTGGTTTCTGATGATATGTATCCGGTGGTAGCTCTCCTCTGATGGTGGTAGCTCTCCTCTGATGGTGGTAGCTCTCCTCTGATGGTGGTAGTTCACCTCTGATGGTGGTAGTTCACCTCTGATGGTGGTAGTTCACCTCTGACAGTGGTTTATCATTTTTAACTATGCTGAATTAAAAATGTCTTGACCTCTGCTGTATTTTGCTGATTTAGACTGATGTTTAATTCCTTACACTATTAGCTGGGTAGCAGTTAAAAATCAGCTGGTTCCATCAACATTTTCTTTAAAATAATGAAATAATAAGGACTCTAACCAAGGTGAGCCTCTGAGTCCAACGCCTCCGCTGAAGCTCCACATATAGATTCCCTTTAACATGGTACATGTTTCTCATTTTATACCAAGAGCTCCACATTCTCACCAATCAATGTTCTCCTGAATTCTAGAATTTATTATGACTTTTATATCACAAGGTAAAGTTCATGTTCTTCCTTTTGGGGATGTTGCAAAGATGTACTTTTTCCCTGTAAGCACCGGTGCAAAAAATTATTTATTTTTATGGATTTTTTTTTATCCCTTTCAGTATGATATGATGATTCAGATCAGACTTGTATTCACAGATGCTCAAACTGACACTACTTTTAGAGGCTGTAATACCTGCTTTATTAATGCTGTTTAGTTGCCACAGAATGAGGCAGTTCAATAATGATTATGTTTTATATGTTTAATTATTAAATAATGAGTTATGCACATGTAATCATAAGGGTGCAAACCCATTTCTGCACACACATCACTAAATTTCTTTGACAAAGACAAACAGTGCAGTGCTTGCCCATCTTACTGAGCTAATCCTTCATTAGCAGAGACTTGATAATTTTTGCTGCAGGAGCAGAGCTGACAGCAACAATCCAACTCCTTTTCACACGTTGCATTTAATCGGATCATATTCAGGGACACTTCAACCTCTGACAATGTACTTTGCTGAACCAACAAGACAGACATTTGCTGCTGAAACCTAATTTCTGAAACAAAACCCATGAGTCTTGTTCTTCTGCTTAGTTCATTCTCGCCACACTCCAAGCTGCTCATGTCATTGTCCTGTCCTCTGGGCCAATTATGCAGCAAGGATTGTCTGATTGGACAACTTATTGTTTCAGCAATCAGCAACAATGTGCAAGTGATTTAGTCTATTTTCGTAAGTGTACATGCATTTAATTCATTATCTGATGTGATGACTATCTATGCAGTGGAGATTGGGATGAGAGCAGAGATTGGTGAGCAGAGATAAAACAGAAAGAAAGAAAGACCTGACTCTTGTCTTTCTGTCTTTTCAGGGGCCCCAGTCTGGCTCTAATCAGAGAGATGCAGGGCCGACTGCATTCAATTATTCACTCATTAGTCAGCAAACAGGAGAGGCCACTGAAAGCTGTGTTCCCTGCATGCTGCTGTTCACAGATCACATCGCCTTTTTTGTCTGTTCATCACTCTGTCACTTTTTTTTTTTTTTTTTTTTTACATTTACTAGCTTTAGTGTCCACACCAATCCCCACTGGGGATTCTCAATAATTTTTAATACCCAAACTATAATAGATAAATGACCCAGTAAGCTAAAACCACAATCTGATAGCCCCTGAAAATACAATTATTGCACATGTACAACTACAGTATTTTACATGAACAAGAACAGTGGCAGAAATGTATTTCTCTTTCTGGTGTTAGTGAGGTGTGTGTTGGATGTAAGCTACTTGTTTGGATCTTTTTTTCTGTATCGACACAATCAGAGCTATTCAAAGGAATATGGCAAGACAGCATCGCTCTCAGCAAGAAAGAAATTGGCAACTCAGACAAAATCAATGTCTATAACACAGTCGGCTGTTATGTAGCTTGAAAACATACTGCTGGTCATTATTGTTGGCTAAACTGCACATTTACTTTGGCTGTGAATGTTGTCTGGGTGTCAGAACCTTGATTTCCTGCCTGTGGAAATGATTTGTGTGTAGTGTGTGTGTGTGTGTGTGTGTGTGTGTGTGTGTGTGTGTGTGTGTGTGTGTGTGTGTGTGTGTGTGTGTGTGTGTGTGTGTGTGTGTGTGTGTGTGTGTGTGTGTGTGTAATTCTGTGACTCATTCAGTCGGCTGTATGCTGTAGCTTTTAGAATTCAGCCTGACACAGGATCATATGTTGTGGGCATCTGAAGGCGTGATCTCCTGAACTGTGGATCTGCAGAAATGTGACGATGCCCTGATTGTAAATATAATATTTTATGTTTACTGATTTAATATTTATGTTGTGTTTTTTTTTTATATTATATAATAACAACTCATAGATCTATCTATTCATTGATTCGTCTTCCTGAAGACAAGATGTCCGCAATTATCTCGTCTACAGCCGCTTGTCCATCTTGAGGGTCACAGGATAGACTGGAGCCTATCCCAGCTGGCTAAGGGTGAGAGGCGGGGTACACCCTGGATGCGTTGCCAGTGCATTGCTGGGCCACCCATAGGCAGACAACCACTCATGTATACTCTCACACCTACGGGCAGTCTGGAGTGATCAATCCACCTAAGCTGCATGTTTTTAGTGGTGTGAGGAAGCTGGAGAAACCAGAGAGAACCCACACACACACGGGGAGAACATACAAACTCCGCACAGAAACAAATCAAACCCGGAACCTTCTTGCTGTAAGGCAATAGCGTTACCCACTACCAATAGCCCCCCTTCATTGATCTATTAAATACTAAATATTCTTACCAAAACAGAAACAATTTCACGCATTTTTGATACGTCTAAGTAAAAGATGCGACACAAAGGTTTTTTCCCTTCAACCTGCATGCACAAATTTGTTTTAATCTGTGTTAGTCGGCATTTGGCTTTCATTAACCATCCACTCACCTGATATGTGCAGCATATCAAGACACTAATTGAAGAATGTGATCATTGCTCAAGTGCAGGGGCCTCCAAACTATTTCTTGTAAGGGCCACATAACTTTTCCTTTCTCTGATGGGGTGCCGGGGGCAGTTTGTACCAGATAAACCGTGACGATCGCATGGGTGTCTTCCAGAAAGCCACACATAACCAAATATTAATAACCCTTTCTGGGATCTTAACAGAAAAAAGTCCGGAAATAAATAATAACTATTTATGAAATAGATAATAACGAAATAGCCCTCTCTGGGATCTTCATAGAAAAAAGGCCACTGACATTAAATTTGCAGTGTGCCTCGCACAATCTTAACAGGTAAAAATTCAGCTTTTCTGGCAGAGCAGACTCTCTTACTGTAATGACGCATATGAGCAGTCTCTCAAGGTTCTTGTGTTCCTTCCTTATAATCCTTTTGTGTGGTCCAGTAGACCTGCAGACACCACTGTTTGCAGCTCTGCCTCTCATCAACTTAACTGTGAAAACCACAAAGCAAGCAGGTTGAGAAACCAAACTAAGTGATACAGCACCTACACAGCACAATGGTAAACAACCACACTGGTAAACAGTGTGGTTGTGGAGATAGATTTCATTCCAGTAGATTATATAATGATTGTAATTGTTTATACTCAGAATAACTCATTCTAGTCAGAAAAGAGAGTCTGTCTATGTATGTTCCTCAGTGTGGGCCTGCCTCTGAATGGGGAGAAGTTGAATGTCGGGTTCCATACGAGTCATAGCTAGTCTCAAACACTCATGCATGTGTTCATCTGTCAATCTTGATCTCATTGGTGTTTTAGGTTTGGGAGTGGGGTGGGGGGCATTTTCCTGGTACTTTTTATAGGGCCGTGTCAAATGTGGAGGGGGCCGCATCAGACCCGCGGGCCTTAGTTTGGGGACCACTAGTCTATTGGGAGCTGGGACACTAAAAAGCCACTGTATTTCCTTAAAGACCAGTTATTGTCTGGTGTAACCCCCATTTGTAAGTTGATCAGGTGGTCGGTTGTGTCCTCTGCATTGTTGGTCCACTCCTCTTCAGGGTTTGTGTGAAGGTTGCGCTGTCGTTGTTCAAGCTTATCCACAGCATCCCAACGAGGCTCACTGTGTGACATGTCTGCTGATGCTGGCTATGTAAGAATTGGAATGACTTCACCTACTCAGGATTGCGTACAGATCCGTGTAAAATGGCGCCATCCATTATCACACTCCAAAAGGAGGTGATGGTGGTGAATGAAAGGGATAGCAATGGGCTGACATTTTTAAATTCTATAAACCAGCCATTACTTCAGCTGTTTGGTTGTTGCCAATGATCTTGCAGAAAGAGAAGCTGAAGGTGTCAGTCATGAGCTGATGTGGTTTCCTGTGGTCTGATCAGATGCCAAAGTTGTAAATAGTGTGTAATGAGTAAATAACTTTCATGTTTCTTCTGGTCTGAGATACTGCTGCACTGGAATGACGTCTAGTGACAGAACCAATCACTGGACTGTGAGTCTGAGTCAGCACCCATTCAGAGCTGCTTCATGTTTTAGGCCTGTTCAGGCATGCAGTTTGTGGCGTGACTGTCAGACAGCTGCACTCTTTGGTTGTAACATTGGGCTCTCAGGTCGTCCATACGTTGTCATTTAAGATGATGCAGAAGAATCCTGAGAAGAATGATTCATTTGCAACAGGTAATTCCTTTTTCACTTAACACACACAAACATATATACATGTCTGCACGTGTGTGTGTGTGCGTGCGTGTGCGTGTGCGTGTGCGTGTGTGTGTGTGTGTGTGTGTGTGTGTGTGTGTGTGTGTGTGTGTGTGTGCGTTAATGAAACTGACAAACCCACTCTTGCTACTCCACCCACTCAAAACCAGACCTGACAAACAAGTGAAATATTCATGCTCAACTGTTTGTTTCATATTTCATGGTCTCCTCTGCAGAAGCTCTTTCAGTTCACAGTGAGTTTTTGCAGGCTGTCTACATGGTATACAGAAAGGCATTTTAATTTCAAGAGACACACACCGTATTTTAAGTGAAATAATAAAAGGTACGGCCAATAGAGTAAAGTTGTGTCTCTTTTTCTGCATTTTGTTGGTCAAAGTCAGGGGTATTATCAGCATCAATTAATGACATATCAGATTGAACCACAGCACGTTGAGAGAGATTGCCCTGGTGTTAAAGAGCTCTGCCTCAACCAGACATAGAATCTGAACTTCCCCAAAGCTCAAGTCAGCTTTTGCATTTTTTACTGTGGTAGGTTTCCATGTTTCCTTATTGTACAGATATACAGTGTGCCCTCCCGCATTCGCACATCAACGCTCATGACATCACATCAACACTGATTTTTGGTAGGCAGTTACGTGATAACGTACACACATTCTATTCGCTGATGGCATCCAGAAGTGCGCTATGTTCCACGAGTCTCAGACTTACGTGAGACACAAAAGTGCTTTAAACAGTCTATCAGAGTGTGGGAAAGGGTAATACAGATAGAAGGTGGTTTGATATCAGTATGGGGAGGGTTCATAAACGTTTAATTTACCATAAATAATAATAAATAATTTGTCTTCCTATCGCGGAATTTGTTAATCACATGTGGTTCCTGGAATGCATTAACAATGCAATGTACTGTATATGCAGCCTAATTGTGAATATATTTTGTACTCTTTTAATCAAAATTTTTCATATGTGAAATCAATAATAAATAGTTTCCTAAGGGTGGGAAAAAAGCATTCACACATTATATATCATATACAGATGTACTTAAAATTACCCTCCTGATCTCAAAATATTTATCTACGCATTTTAAACTTTCATTTCAAACACGTTTCCTGATATTTCCTGTCATACAGTTAGATATAGATATTCAGATGATTTTACATTGCAGTGTGAGCTGTTGTCTCACTGAAAACACAAACGTACACCTTCTGCTCTTAGCTATGTACAGTACTGTCAAACACCTGTGTGTGTGTGTGTGTGTGTGTGTGTGTGTGAGTGTGTGGGTGTGTGTGTGTGTGTGTGTGTGTGTATGTGTGTGTGTGTGTGTGTGTGTGTGTGTGTGTGTGTGTGTGTATTTGTGTGCAGAGGCAACATGGCGGTCATGTCTATCCCCACGGCAGTTCATTAAAATGTATGTGTTTTGGGGATTGTTAGTCTGTTGTGTGTGTGTGTGTGTGTGTGTGTGTGTGTGTGTGTGTGTGTGTGTGTGTGTGTGTGTGTGTGTGTGTGTGTGTGTGTGTGTGTGTGTGTGTTTTATTTCTGTGTTCACATAAGTGTTTACATAATTGATGAATATTATAATGACACAAGCTGGCACTGGGCTCATGTAGGCTTTTGTGTGTGTCAAGTGCAAGTGTGTGTGTGTGTGTGTGTGTGTGTGTGTGTGTGTGTGTGTGTGTGTGTGTGTGTGTGTGTGTGTGTGTGTGTGTGTGTGTGTGTGTGTGTGTGTGTGTGTGTGATGCAAAGGCCAGTCCCATCGTACGTCCATCACGTTGGCACGGAGAGTTTGACCATTGACAGCACTTTGTTCTGTTTGCAGACAGACAGGAAGACAGACCGACAGGTAGACAGACATACTGACAGCATATGGTGGCAGACAGAAGACCTGTGGACCCATGTGGTAGTTTGAAAAACACTTACCCCTCTATGCCTCCATCTACCCCCCTCCACCCCCTCTCCTCCCCCCTTGGCATATGCTGTGCGTGGTTGGCTATGCGCCACATGCCGATCCGATGCCCTTGGCACTGCCGGGACTCCGTGCCACCTGTGCCACTCTCTTACACACACACACACACACACACACACACACACACACACACACACACACACACACACACACACACACACACACACACACATGCAAACACAAACAGTAGCTCTCAGATTGCACCTGCGTATGGAAGAGAATTTCAGACAGGAGGAATGTAGAAATCATCTGAGGGATTTAGTTTTGACATGGAGTCAAAAAGCAGTTTATATTGAGTTATTTATAAAAAACATTTTTATATATATTTATCTCAAATATTTCACTACCTAAAGAAACTGATAAATCAGGTAGAAAATTCAGATTGGTTTTGAAATGTGTATATATCAGCTTTTTTTGTGGATATTTCTGTTTATATCTTGCTTGATTAGAAAGATTATTGATATCAATATTAATCACATTATTGATTTTCTGCGTCATAATTTATGTATATCTATTCACTAATTAATTTATTCTAATAAATACTATTTTTAAATACAGTAATGTGTTGTCATATTTTTGTGATGGACACGTCAGTGAGTGCTGGTCCTGTTCAGCTGAGCATCCTCAAACAGACGTGGCTACAGTGCACAGCCTTATTCTGTCAAACAAAGTGGGATCTCCTGCTTTATGACGACATCATGCTGCGTGCTGTGAGGTCATCTGATTTATTATGCAGCTTTGAGCTGTTGGTCCAAGCTCATGCTGGCAGAGAAATGCCAAGATTCTGAACCAATTTCCTGCAAGACATTAAGCCTCATGTTCAGAATTAAAACCATTCCTGGTTAAAGCAGTCATACCCTCCAGACGCTAACAGCCGTACCCACTTCACAATTTAAAGCACTGACATCAATGAGAAGAAAAAGCAAGCAATGGATTTTACACCATAGGCTCCGTGCTGCTGCTGTTTGCCGTGACATATTTCTGAATGGTCAATTCCTTGTTAGGACCAGGCAAACCAATCACGACTGGTTGCACTAGCATTGGGGAAGTCACTACAGATTCCAGATTTAGCTATAGAGACATATATTGTGTGAACTCATTAGGAGAGGCTTGAATGTGATGACCCTTTGTTTAAACCAATTCACAGTCATTTATGTGCTTCATTGTTTTTGATTGCTAGGATTTCACCTTTAGACAGACTGGTTCCATTTAAGTGACTGTGAGGACAATTACATACACCGGTATCTATGGCCCATTTTCAGAGTTGGTAGTCCCTCTGGTTTCCCACTGTCAGTCAGGGGTGTATTGTCAGAGTATCATAGATTTACTTTACACACCCACAAACACAAACCCACACACACAGACAAGTGTGTGAGGGTTTAAGGTAGATTCTCTATTCTTATTCTGAGCAAAACTGGTAATATGTTTTATTCAGGTGTGTGTGTGTGTGTGTGTGTGTGCGTGCGTGCGTGCGTGCGTGCGTGCGTGCATGCGTGCATGTGTGTGTGTGTGTGAGAGAGAGAGAGAGAGAAAGTGAGTGAATGATAGAGATAAAGCAACACAGCTGCAGGTTGTAAACTGGGCATCGTAACAGAAGGAGGAACAAAAAGGCTGTTATTGTACAAGCGCTGCGGTCTGTCACACACACACACACACACACACACACACACACACACACACACACACACACACACACACACATGCATATGAACACAGAATCACTGCAGGCTACACTTTTGTTCAATGAATACATCGTGGAACAAACTCTGGTGAGCACACAAACAGCTTCACACGACAGTCGTGTCGGTCTTCAGTGGAAACACGACTGATCTGGTGAGCCTCAAGCAGTCGCACTCTTTAAGCAAAGCAGGATGTTGTTATTCTCATCGGCCATCAACAGACCAAGACAGTCCGACCTGACATGTTGTCATCATCTGTCAACTCCATGCAGCAAACCGTATGTGTTCCAGATAAATCCGAGCTAATCCCCAAATTCTCAGGTCAGCTATCACAGCTGACCTCCCCACCCCCCACCCCGCCACGCAAATATATTCCAAGCCAGGTAAGCTAGATAGACAGGAAGTAGCACACCTGACCTCACCCCACCATTTCCCAGGCCAAACCAAGACTAAAGGTTACCCATTTACATGCGCCTGGCCGAACACAGACACACACACACACACACACACACACACACACACACACACACACACACACACGTTTTCAACTCCTTGGATTAAGTCAGACTCTGTCAAACTGGCTGGGCTAGGCGGGCACTGGCACACCTGACGCTCTCACTCAGGTGTCCCCATGATAGTCTCAGTTGGCCAAAGGAACCTATTGAGAGAAAACTGCATCAGCTGCTGGGTGAGGAAACTGAATGTGACGTGGATGTGAGCCAGGACAGACGAGGGGATGAGTGAAAACTAGGTTGTTCAGAGAAAAACAAGCTAATAGGAGACACGAAGTATTTGAAATATGAGCACTGACAGTACTTATTTCATTGCACTTTTCCTAACTTGATCATTGTGTTGCAATAATAATATTTGATAATATTATACAAATAATACTAAATTTACATCCAAATATTTAAAAAAAATTGGGGTCATTCATTTTTTCACAAAGCAGTTTCATTTGTTAAATGATCTGCATGCATTATATTTATTACATAAAAATGTAATCCATTTACAGAAATCGTCTCCACAGCCAAAACACATTAATATTTCAAATAAATAGCTCCTCCTTGTGATAAATGTCAGTATTGAATGGAAAGAGTTTATTATCCATTTGGTCTCTGTAAATAATATTCTTTCCAGCTCCAGGGCAATTTTTTAAAATCTTAAAATCTACATTTTGGTTATAAATTGGTTCTCCGGATTCCATATTAGGTTTGCTAGGTCTGCACAGTAAATAATTAGCGCTGTTCTAAATGAAGCACAACAGATCAACCTATTGGATAGAAGAAGGAGCAATTAACGTCTTTATTCTCATAGAGCTGATCTGGGCCCTGGGGCTTTACCTGCTTTGACTGTAGCAGGTGAAGAAGAGGTTCTGTCCACAGAATGTTGTTCTGCTATTGTTCAATGTGTCATTTCTGAACTGCGTAATTTTTCAAAACTCTTGGGAGTTTCATTAATTCCTACAGGGTCAATAATAGCCAGGGTCAATACTGTTTTTTTTTCTTTTGAAGCTGTTGAAACTATCAGGCCAGCAATTTTCTCGGCTTTTCAATCTAACTGTAAGTCGTCGCTTTAAGATACCTATGATCTGATTCTGCTTTGGAGGCAGAAAGCTCTTCACAGTTGTTTCTAACAGCAGATGTTCCTTTGGATATTGTACAGTTATATTTATCCTCAAGTGACTCAGTCACTCCAGCCTTTCATTTTCTGATAATTGTTCCAAATAAAAAATGAAAATCATCTGACCGTAGAGGCCTTAGAGGCCTCACATGTACTACAAACAGAGGTTTCAAATGTATTCACTTAAAAAAAAGAGGAAAAACTAGTTTGACTGCTAATGAAAGAGATGAATTGTCCAGGTCTAGGAGCCAATTTTGATTCAATCACCAGCCAAAGGATTGATCCTGTATCATAATCTGGTGGCGCACGATAGGAAATGTAAACACTATAATCAGCTAAGGAATGTTTCATTCTTTAGCTGAAGATAGGGTTATCAATATTTACAGCATAAATACCTGTAATATCATGTGTCCAATTCAATTGCTACCTTTAAATTATAAATTGTGTTAATACCTGCAGCAAACAACACCAGTCCAGTAAGCATTAACACCATTCATTGGACTATTTCTAACATAATGTGAACTTGTGTCGTTGTTTAGTTGATCTGTTTTTTGTTTTTGTCGATATGTGAAACTGACTGCCTGGAATTGGAATTTAGGAATTGTGTTTGTCTGCTCTTTGCTGCACAAAGCCATTCTTAGAGGTCCCAAATTCAGACCCTGTGGTAACAGGGAGGGTGCAGATATCCTCAACCCCCAAACTTTGGACAGATTAACAAGTCGAACTTCTGTTGTACTGAGCCATTCTCAAATCCCTCACCTTCTGTCTAGTTTTTTTTTTTTTAAGCTTATAGAGAGGCTATGCTTGATATCAGAATTTCTGCTGGTTTGACTTGACAAACTCTTAAGATCCTCCAATTTTAGCAATACATCATTCAATTTGGTCAAAAAGTACCTTTCAATTTTGCAATACCAGCTAATTTCAATCAATGGGGACTCTCTATTTTTTTCTTTAACCTTTCATTACCCTCATTATTGTTGACATCAGCCCAACTATCTTCATCAGAATCGAAATTGGATGGAGAGAGCAAAGACATAAAACTTTGACTGAATCAGCTGCATACATGGGGTAGACGTTCTCACCAAGTTGAAGGAACACCTTGAATATACTGTATGTTGGAGTTCAGCATCACCAGGATTACTTTCAGATGTCTCCAACCTCCCTGGGCGGGGGGCCTACAGCCTCTAGGTGAAAGCTGACTCGTCTTTGATTCTCATTTACTTTATTTAACACAGATATTCAGCTATTCATACAAATATGTTTTTCTATAGTGTTGGGAGTTCAGTCAGAAACATGAAGTTTGACTAAAATGCATTGCTAACTTGATTCATGAAATGATATCAAGAAATGAAAAATGAAATTGTTTCAATGGTCAGGGATAATTTCCTGACTGTCAACTATTTGAGATTCAGTTCATACATTTGCTGATTGTCATGCGTGTAGCACTACAGAAGATCTGCAGCGTGCTCTTCTTCACCAGAGAACCACAATTCTTCAGTGTGAGTGAGAAATGGTTCATCATTAAAATAAAATTACTTAAAATGTTTTTTTCAGTATTTTGCTCACTCCTTTTGAGGTACCTGCTATTACTTCGTTTGAGAGGAACACTGGATTTCTACTTCTGTTCAATTTCACAGTTGTTTGTACATATTAAGCCCTCAGGCCATACTGGTTTGCTTTTACAGCTTATGTGACTGACAATAGAGAACTCCTGGGTTTAATCCTGAAATATACATGCGTACACAAGCATTTATGTATCTGCATATTTGATTTTAATAAAATGCAGATGTGGTGAATGAAGCATCACATAATGTATTATTGAATAAATATTTTTCCTACTGTGACATAAAGATTACCCTCTTTTAAAAGCATCTACAGGGTATCTCCTGTCCAATCTGCTGCTCTTTCTCTCTCCTTTTTCATGTTGACATGAATGACAGGCATCAGTGCGCAAAGACACCAGGAGCCACCATCCAGTTCACTGTATTAATGTATTGCTAATTTACTTTCCTGGCTGAGATCATACTATATACCAACCTCACCATTTTCAACTACTAATGAAGACACTGTTGTCTACCTTTTATAGATGTGCTAGCTATGATTAAATGAAAGGCTATATTTATGGTAGCCTTCTAGATGTCATTTAAGTTTTATACTGAATAACTTAAAACACTTTGCATTGGAATTACACATAAATAATAGCTCATATGGATCCAAAATTAGATTTGTCTACATATATACAATTAGACTTGTTAAAACACTGCTTATTGCTGAATATAGTTTTAAGAGATTAAAAAGTAGTTTCATCTTGCTACCATTCTACTATTATGTATTTATCATTTTGAAACAAACCATGAATATTCTCTAATTAGACATTTTCTTATTTTTTTTCTATCAAGATGGTGTAAATTGAGCTTTTCAGATTGTCATCACGTACCTTCCCTTTAATCAAACCCTCATCTGAATCCCAACAAAACCTGTCAGCCATTAAAACTGCAGCCTTCAAGCCTCTGTTAAATAAGTGGAAATAAACATCATGGATCCATCTCTTTATCTTTCACTATATTCATGAAAATTCTTCAATTACGTTATATGTGTTTTATATTTTACGCTGATCTGATCATATATCCAGTTTATCTCCCAAATTTGGTGGATTCTTCCATGTAACATACCCTTCCTTCCAGTTTCATAGTCGTCTGCCAAGCAGTTATGTCTCATTTAAAAGAAATCCCTGTCCTGCAATGTTGACTAAAAGATGAAAAAAACAATTCTGGATCAGGCCATTTATTTTGATCCATTCAAAATGGTTTATGGTTTCTTCTTTGAGGCCATATTTTCTACCAGATTTCCCCACATCCATCACATGATTTAGCATTAGCTCAAAATGTTTCTTTTTTTTTGTTTTTTGTTTGTTTGTTTGTTTATTTGTTTGTTCTTAAAAGGCCTATTTTGAATATTTTTTAAAAATGTCTTGGCTCTGCCCATTAACACAGACCCATGGAAACATTTCTTTTGTCCTTGTGTGAACAGCCATTCCATCAATATTCATGAAAACTTTAGTCTGCTAACAGACTAATAAACTAACACCTGCAAAAATACTACAACTTGGTGAAAATAAATGCTTTTTCAGCATCCATTTAAATTGAAATTTAGACGGTTATTACAACCCACTGCATGAAGTATTCAGTCTCCTGACACACTAAATATGATTTCTATTTTTTTTATTTAGCCCCCACACCTTTATTTATATTTGATTTCAGTCACTTCCCGTTCATTCCCATCGATCAGTTTTAGTTGGATCCTCCATGACACCAGAACCTGTTTTTTTATGTTGAATTTATCCACAGACTCAGAGAGTTTAAGAGAACTGGTTAAAGAATGTAAAAATCAGAAACGTAAAATAACATGCAAACTAGTGTAACTAGTGTGTTCCTAATGGTCACAACAGACCAGATAAGACTCTCACAGATCACGACTTTTCCATTACTCATATCTCACACTCCACAGAGCTCATTACCCTCTTGACATACCGTTCTGTCTGCTCGAGGGGTTTGTCTGTACCTATCAGTTATGTTCCTCTTCTCCCTCTACCTCTTTTTCCATGCAGCATGCCACTGGAGTCGTCATACCAACACCTCATCTAAGACGCACTCAGCACAACACAAACACACAACACTTCTCTCCAGGTTAGTAACAGGTCTCTCTAAATGGCTACTCCCAGCCTTTAAATAGACACACACCTCTTATGCTATATCAGTTAACAGGGAGTGTGATTAACCATCACTTCACCAAGATTCCCCATCGTCCGCAATATGAATGAAATCCTTTATTCCTTTATATAATCCTTTATATCAAAACCATCAATGTTTGTAAACTGTGATTTTAACCTCTATGGTGTGGAATTTATGGGATTTTCTATTTTAAATTAGCTTTTGCTCCAAAAATTTTTTATTAATAAGGAAACGTGCAATGGAAGAAATGCATCAGTTTGACACTAAGAAACAAAATGAAATTTGATAGTAAATTAATTTCTTTCAATCAGTTGTTTGTGAAAGATGTGCCTATATTTCCAGTACTGACCTTCCCTGAGTCAGCGTTACCTTAGGAACAACAGAATCAACCACCTGTTTGTTTTTCTTTTCAACTTTTCCAAAGCTGCTGCAGTATTAACACAGGATACTACAGCAATGCTGTGGAAGATACTGTTTTATTTCTGACTTGTCTTTCAGTCTCAGGTGGAACGATGACAGAAAACTGAACTAATTCTAAACAAAAACATTTTATTTTAATTTAAATTTCAGTTGTTGTGCTGTACAAATCCATCAATCCATCCATCCACCCATCCATCCATCCATCCATCCATCCATCCATCCATCCATCAACTGACTACGGCACCAGGTCACGTTGTAGGCACATCAAAGGGGGCCAAATCCAGATTGGAATCAGAATTTATCTGCTTGCATGATACTTCACTGTTACAGACCAAAAACCTCCTTAAATCCAACTCTTTCAATAACTTTAATCTTAAATAGTTAAGCTAAATTAGGGTGAAATTGAAAAGATTGATTATTTTGTAAATTCTTGATGTCTGTCCAGATTGTTTTAATGTTAATGATACTTAGATCAAGAGTGGTTGAGCTGTAATCATGGTGAGTGTGTTGTCCCCTTAGCGTAAGGTCAGTAATTTGAGCCAATGAATCCTTGAGCAGGATACTTTTAAAAAAAATCTATTTTAAATTTTAAATACTGATCTGATCCCCAAGGGAAATTATTAAAGCACACTCTAGTTAGTAGTTTCAAATGCATGCATACATATTGGTGAGTACAGGCCCCTGTAGAACAAACACACATGGGGGCCTGTAGGCATGCAACAGTAGGAAGAGTGGCGGGGCATCTCCTTCATGGTGTGCCCCTCATGAGCAACTTGTAAAGGGGACGGCACCTTGCTCAAGGGCGCCTTGGCAGTGCTCCAGAGGTGAGCCGACACCTGGCACTGTCAGCTCACACTCCAGGTGCGGGAATCGAACGGCTGATCTTGGATCATAGGACGACCCGCTCTACCTCTGAGCCACTGCCGCCCCACTTAACCCCAACTGACTCCTCTGGTCCGATCACGGTTGCCCACTGTTCATCACGGATGGGTCAGATACTTGGAACAAATTACTCTGAAGGAAATTCCTAAATAGGATCAATGAAATACGTATGTTTTTTTACATACATTTAGTCACTGCTCATAGCAGACTTAAAACCTATTTCCATCGTTGTGTCTCTGCAATACATTGCTGTGTCCATGATCAGGCAGATTCTGAATTATACTGTATGGCCATTTTTTAACAATAAAGAGCGACAAAAAAAATCACTGGATTGCACTTGACTTTCCTAAATTCTCATCCAAACAAAACAGCCAAAAATACCAATGCGACTGATACACTCCCACTAGTTAAACACTAGTTATCTTAAAGGACTTACTCCTCAGCAGGCCACTGCTTATATGGACAGCAACAGTAAACACAGAAAGATTTCAACAGGATGAATAAATTAGGGTGTAATGATATAATCGTAGACTCTTTTCATGAATTCTCACAATGCTACACACTCTACCACTGGGAATTTTGCGTTTAACCTTGGACTCAATGTCACCAACCAGCCTCACGCTTCTTGATCACTCTGCAGCAATCTCTTCTTCCTCCCTCCAAGAACACCAGCACCACCAGCTCCCCGCCCTAAATTGGTGCGATTTGGGGGTAGTTTGCGTGTGCATATGTACAGTACGTGAACATGTGTGTGCTGCCTTTCAGCTCCTCTCTGATTGTGTTAATGTGACAATTGATAATATTTCAAATTCTGCCCTCAAACGTGTCACCGAGAAAATCAACACACTGAGATACGTTTTGATGAGGCCTCATCACTGTATTTTCTTCCATTTTTCTTATTTTGCCTTTCTGAATGAAAACAAAATAAGCCAACACGTTTTAACATTTTATTATAGTGAAATACGTTTTTTATCTGTATTTTTTTAGAAATAATATTTGTGTGATCTTTGAACTATTAAAATGCAATTATTTGGTGAAGAGAAATGTTTTCCAAGTAATGTGAGCTGCAAGAAAAATGTGCTCTCTTTCTCACAGAGAAATGTCTAAAACAGCCACCTGTGTATCTGGAGAAAGGTGCACAGCATCCAGAGACCAGCAGCCGTCCTCTGCCCACAGTCTGTGGAGCTGTGAACTGAAGAGATGATGCGTTCAGAAGCCAGTAGGTCATAACGGTACTCAGAGGCTCCAGGCGAACACATCACAGACACACCAGAAAGACACTCTCTGGCTTTCAATATTGATCACTTTCTCACACATTCACAAACACACACATCACATGTTAGAGAAATCAATGAACAGACAAATTTTACACTGGCTGTGAACCAAGTAATTGTAGTAGCGTGGGGTTTTCTTTTATTGTATGTCTTGTAGAGTGCACATGCATTACTGGAAAATAGCAGAGTCGGAAAGTTGAAGGATGTATGAAGATCTTAAACAAATGAACGGACTTTGTATAAAGGAGGACAGGAGGCGTAGAGGAGGCGTTGACGAGGCCTTGTCGGAAGGAGAAGAGAGGAGGGGATTAGGGTTGGTGGTTCGCTGTCGAACCAGCATCGATACAACGGCAGCATTTGCCTAATCCCCTGGTAATGGGAGCTTAGCAGCCTCCTCGGACACACAAACACTCCCACTGCCTCCACCTCCGCTCTGCTCCTCTCTTCTCCTTCCCTGCCCTCTTCTCTCCTCATTTACATAACATTAGAAACATTAAGGCGGCTTCAACAAGGCTCTATTGTGTATGTGTTGGTTTTGGGTCCCATAGCGTCGGCCCCAAGGCTTTGGAAAGGAGAGGAGCAGAATGAACCAGGACATCATAGAGGCTTGTCCACTGTTTTGTCTGCTGGAGATGGTTTGTGTGCCTCTAAAGGACTTATTGAAAGAAGATAGAGAGAGAGAAGGGGAGAGAGAGAAGGAGAAAGTGATTAATGGTTATCTGAGAGTTCAGAGCTACTGATCTGATCATAGATGTGTGTCCAAAACAGCTGCAACATCCTGAAAATACACAGGCTTTAGTTACATTGATGCTGTCTGTTTTTCTGATAATTAATTAGGCTGAAGTGACATGAAAAGTACCACGGTAATGATGTTTCATGAACAGTTCTTGGCACCAGAGTTGTTTTTCAGAGCTCAAGTTCAGACATCAAATGAAAAACAGGGATTCTCACAATGTTTTCAGTGCCAACATTTAAGACCTTAACTTCTTTGATTTGTTCTTTTGAGATCTTTTAATCAACAACTATATAATGTATATCATTGCTGCATTACATAGATTTCCTTTAAAATGAACACATAATAATGAAAAAAGAAAATCAAGATTCAACTGATGCAAGAAAAATAAACAAATTTTCTATTTTTGAGTGGAAAAACAGAAATCTCATTATGGTTATACCCTTTACTAAGTATGATGTGTGCTGGCTTTTGGAAATATCCGTTAGAGAAGAATTCCAATAATATAAATACTGTACTAAATATATCTTGAATAAAATAAAGACAAAGGAAAAAAATGTTTTTTTTCTGAATAAGAATTTTTTATTGTCCCAGGTGAACATGTTTTCTATGAAAATTATGGAGGCCTCTGAGCAGGCAGGAAAGACTTGGTAAAAGACAAAGAATTTTAATACAAATTTTTACAACAGTGTACTAATAAGTAATAAATAATAGAGATGTACTGAACCAATATTACTCCAGAGCTTTTTTATTGTTTCATTTGTCATATGTGAAACACGTTCTACATTCTGGATCATCATTAACAAAAAGCAAAGATAAACAGAGGCCAAATTTTGCTTTAAAAAAAACCCAAAAAAAACAGCTGCAGTTAGTTTTGAGTACAATTTTTACACAAAAAACGGATGTTTCATTAAATGTTATTATACCACCAATAATTAAATACAGCTAATAAATCACCAATGTCATACTGTAGTGTCGTATGAATTCATCCCTGTCAGGCTACCGATGACCTCACATAATATTTTGTGGAACTAAATCCACAAACTATAATTAATCATGAAACTGAGCGCAAACTCACAGCCATGAACCAGCAGAAAATGAATAACAAGAGTTTTCAATGTTGCTCCGCTTTTCCCAACTTTCTTCTCTTTCTGGCTTTCATTTAGTCCCATGAAGCAGAGTTTTCAGTTGGCTTCAAAGCTCTGAACCGAGCTCGGTTGGGGGCCTTCAAAGCCCCCTGTCTGTCGGCAGGTTTAAGGCACAGAGAAAGCTTCTTGTTCTTTAAGGATTTGGCTCACAAATAACGCCCAGCCAGGGCCAAGGCAACTAGCTTGCACTCTGACAGGATAGTAGACAGACTTTCTGCATTTTAGTGATGTGTTTTGGGGGCTATTCCTGCATCTATCTCAGTGAGTACCTGCTCCGTTGAGTTTTGTTGTGCTCTGTTCTGACATGTTTTATGCTGGGGGTTTTTTTTTTTTTCATAGAAATGTTGTCTGCTAACAAGAATGTTCTCCTGTGAATACTTAGTGAGTCTGAGATACATAGAAATATATCTATATATTTGTGTTTTGTATTTCTTATTTGTCTATATTATTATCAAAAAAAAGTGCATCAAATTAAAAACTGTAATAAAACTAGCAGAAATTAATCATTTTTTTCTTTGAGGTGTTTTCAATGTCATAAATTATTTCTTCATCTTTAGAGTGCAATGCATTAGAACGGGCTAACATTTTAATTTTGAGAAGACACCCTGCATGGTCAGACAGTTTGTTAGATATGAGGTATCAGATTCAATTTATAATGTTATTATAAAGCTGATGACATCCTATGAAACAACATTATGACCTTACTTGATATTCTCTATACTCCAGAATGAGTGAACCTACAGTATGTTAGATTTCTGACATGAGGAAACTGAAGTGATAGATTGACAAACGTGAACCCTTTAATTTGACACGGGTCAGACTATGTGCTTTCCTACGATTCATGGTTAGAGGGAAGCTTACGCAGAAATAAAACAACAGGTTTCTTCTCTCAAAATCATGAAAAGAGGAGGAGACTCAAACAACCTCCAGCCAATTATTGGCCTATTATTTTCTTTCAGGGGAAAACTGAAATTTATGCAGCAAAAAGAAAGGGAGAATCTGTTTGTTCAGGTTAACTCTGTGTTTGCTGGATTGTTTAGCCTGAAAAATTGTTTGGAGCTATAACAGAAAAGGTTGTGTTTGTATGCCAGACTGCAGCTTAAGTGTGGTTTTGCAGTGTGAACTCATGTTGTATCGTGTGGGCATTGCTGTGCTTTGCATACTAGTGTTTAGGTTAATAAGAAGAGACTACATCTTCATATTAGCACAAACATAAGGTAGAAATGATGACAAGTAGTCACTGACAGGATAAACGCTTGAATCTTAAAAACAGATCACCGGTTTTCTGTTTCCTTCAGTGAGGGGGATTGGAGGCTGATCACTTCTGTTTCTTTTCAGGAAATTTAATGAGAATATTATTTAGTTGACAGACAAAAAATTGAACACGGTTCCGACAAAGAGCTGTAGGTAAGTGTTGTCAAATAGCAGAATGTTAATGAGAGAAAAGGAGAGAAGGATTATTAGCCTCCTGGTTCTGTACTTGATGTCAAAAGATTTAAACTCTGAATGGTGTGAAGACAATGACGAGTCATTAGTGCTGCTGACCTTGACATAACCTTTAGTATGTCATTAGCTAATTGCTATGTTGGGAAACTATATTAGTTTAATTTGACCTTCGACACCTTACCTTATTTTCAGGACTAATAATATTCTGTAAATAAAGATTACCCACTGTATGCTTTAAAATAAAATTAATAAGTATACATTTAATGCATATATATAGGGTATACAACAGCATATTTGTGTATTGGGCCTTCCTGTGTTTGAAAACATTTCTAATGATTTGAAACTAGTCACTATTTCTGAATTATTATTATTTTTCTCAGCTGCTAGTGTGTTCCAGCCTGGTTTTGGTGTTTACAGGGTTTACAGGGTCAGTTCAGGTGGAATTAACCAACAACATTGCTTTGATTTTTCTTGTCAGGGGACGCGCTGATGGAAACATTTATTGTGCTGTCGTCTTGTTGACCTGTCTGAATTCCTCTCACCTGTGTGGTGATGTACCGGTGGTGGTGTCGTCTCACACTCCTGTTCTTTACCAGCCTGCAGAGGATCATGGGATCACACGTTAGTCTTTTCTGTTGCTGCTTATTGTCAGTTGCTTTGGATAAGGGCTCCAGCTAAATGCCTCATGTGTAATTGTAAACGGTAGACCTGCCCACATGTTAGCCCGCCAGTCACAGCAGTCTTAAGAAAAGGAGCGCTGAGTCTGACGGGATGTGATCGAAACAGGCAGCTATTATAATTCAGTCATTCAGCCTTCTGGAGTAGACATTCACTGTTTGTGGTTTGTTCTAAATTCAAAGGGAACCTCTGTGACCTGCTGGCTTTCAAATCGGCCTAAAACCACTCTGCTCCCCCACCCTCCCCTCCAGCCTTTTCCTGCTTTTACTCATTTTCTCAAAGTCTCTCTCTTGCTCCAGGCCCCTCTTCCCTTTATTCAGAAACAATACACATGCAGAAAATTCACAACAACAAAAGGAAAACTTTTCACAAGTTACATTGATGCTATTTATAATTGCATTTTTAGATGTAATAGTTATGGTTTTTTTTCCAATACAGTAAATGATTTTTTGTTTGTTTTTACACATTAGCTTTTTCACGTCTTGAATAAATATGACTGTTTGTGTTGATCATTTTGTTTTCTGTACCGTGTACAGATTTGTTAAAAACCTTAAATGGAAATCACAGCTGTGCTCACAGTGTGTTGCCCTGTTACAAATGAAATATGAGCAAGGGTTGCATGAAGAGAATTGTGGGTCGCTTGTGAATGAATGAGAATCCAACTCAATTCACAGTAGCTCATAATGTGTTTCCACTGTGTGTGTGTTACTGGTTCTACTTGACTCGACTCAGCGTTTGTATTACATACTTTTCTGGAGGTCAGTATCCATTCAGAGGACGATACCATCTCTACGTAGCCAATCAGCTTCAAGGCAACACACACCTCTCATCTACTTCTCCTGACTACCTCATCAGCTACAAAAGCAAGAATACCTGCACCTCCTGAACCAATGAATCAAAACTTACAATTTGGTTTCTTAAATCTATTTTCCAAAATTCTGTCACTAAAAAAAAATTGAGGCTGCTATTTGACTTTTCAAATATTGTGGTCATGGGGTTGTGCTGTGCAGGATAATCCTTGCATTCATGGAGTGATAACAGAAGAATGATCCTCTCTGTTTTCAGATTATATCACCTCACCATCATTACCTGCTCAGCTTTTCTTGAAACAGACATGAAACTAAAAGATTAAGTTCCAGTTACGAGGTGCCTTTACCTAATGGAAAACCAGTTAAAATCATGTCATGTTGAATTTAGGTACCATTGAGTGGAACAACAACTTTATTGTTATGTCATTATTGATTGAGTTATTAAAACACACAATTAAGATTTGGAAAATTTTATTTCTGTAATTGTTCATGTTGAGGAAAAATAATAAGAGTAAAAAGCCTTCCAGTTATTGTCTTTTTTTTTTTTTTAACAAAATGCACTTTTATTTCAGAGTGAGGTTTCGGTCTGAGTTCCTTTTAGCAGTCACACTGGAGGGGGAGAGGGAATAGAGCCTCTCCCAGCATGCACTGAGCACATGACAGGGACACTCCCCATATGGCCAATATGGATAGACAAATAATCGCACTGAAGGGCAGGTTACTCCACACTGAAATTTCCTGAATTAGTTAACCACTGAGTCGCTGTGCTGCCCCGCTATTAACGCAGTCACAACCTGAGTCTGTCTCAACTCTCCTCCCTCCCCCAGTGTGTGTGTGTGTGTGTGTGTGTGTGTGTGTGTGTGTGTGTGTGTGTGTGTGTGTGTGTGTGTGTGTGTGTGTGTGTGTGTGTGTGTGTGTGTGTGTGTGTCACTTCTGTAGCAGTCTGCGGCTCTCAGCTCTCTGCTGTGCTAATCATATTTCTTCTGGCAAGTTGTTAGCTTGAACAGGAGGGAGGCAGGGAGGGGGGAGAGAAGGATTGGAATATGGTGGATGAACGAATAGAAACAGAGTTGAGAAAAGATGAAGTACTTTTTGAAAAGAAGACAGAGTGACAGGAAGTGATGGGAGGATAGTGCTGTAATCAAGTTTGTGATGGTTTGGAACTCAGGCAGATTGTAGAGGTGCGTTGTTGGAGGATACCTAATTCTCCCTCTTCCCTCCCCCCTCTCCTCATCCCAACAACCTCCCCTCCGGTCTCCATCTTCCTCTCTATCTTTAAATAATGCAGCATGAGAGATGGTTCTTACATACTGAGGAGGTGTCAGTACAGTTATGGGAGCGCCATCATACCTACCTAAAGCACATCCACACATGCACACACTTCTGTCTGTCATGTCTGTTTAGTGTATAGCTACACGCTGCCACACTGAGAAGATAATTAGATGGGTTTAGACTGGTAATGTAGCGTTAAGACCCGGGAACATCAAATATGTGGTACCGCCACATATTTATACATAAACACATCCTGAAAGCGTACTAAAACTGGCAAGTCAATATAAAGCATTTAAAAAAATCAAGTTTATTTCAATAAAATAAAAAAAAATACAATTTAAAAATATTTCTGTTTTTTTATTTAATATAATTTTTTTTACAGCAATAATGAAGCAGCTACAGTATACCTGCGTGTGTTTCTCACCTTGTCAACACAGATTTGGTTGTGACGCCATCCTTGTAAATGCCAAAATATGATGATGATGATGATGATGATGATGATGATGAGGAGGAGGAGGAGGAGGAGGAGGAGGAGGACAGCAAATTATCCTCCTTATTAGAAATGTAAAGAGTTTAAATCTAAAAGAAAACCTGTGGGGAAAATTTTAAACTCATGACTTTGTGGGAAATATATTTAAGGAAGGAAAATTAGAAAAAAAAATGTTTTGATTGTATGTGATTTGTAGGTAAGCAGATATAATGACTTACTAAACTCACAATGTGGTGGTTATCGTGCCTACAAGGTGTCTGTGATAGAAAGGCTGACTAAAATCCTCATGTGTTGGATATTCTACTACCTTTTTTATTCTTACAGAATAGTACCAAATGAAACATAACATCTATTATTCAGTCTGGCTCAACCACCACGATAGAAACCACATGGGCCCATAATGAACCTTTCCAGTCATAAACATTTGACCAAGTCCAAGTGTGTTAGAGACTATTAATTTCTTTTCTTTTTTTTACTTCAAGAAACTTCTTTTGTTTTATCAAATATATCCAGGCACTTTTTGTCTGCACATCAGCACTGGATCAGTTGCTACTTCAATAATCTCAATGTCAAATTTGTATTAGGTAAATATCTAATAATAGCCATCCTGTTAGATAGATGGCTCTCGTGACAGTTTAGCTGCAGAGAGCTGTAACACACTGTCAGGATCCCTTTAATACTGCATTGATGAAATGCCTGCCTGCAATACAATTTGGACTCAATTCTGGAAACAATGGAAAACATACTGATTGGTATGTGTTACATTTGTGCATGCATATTATGCGCTGTCGTTATGAGGATGTTTAATTGGCCCGTGACCTTAAAATGACAATACAATAAAATAAAGGAAAGCAAAGTCAGCAAATTATAATTACTTTCCCCCACTGCTGTACCAAAGGGTAATACTGGAGTTAGCTGCGTTGTAGTGATTAGACTTGGAATATGAATAGAACGCTTCATGATTTATGTTAATGTTAATATTGAGGATACAATGCATAAATGTTTCCTGAATAAAATTTTATTACCGGTTCCTAGTTTGTTGTGCATGTGGGATTTAAAAGTGCTGAACACCTAAGAACTTCCTGACACGGTACTGCAGCAGAGAACAATGTGACAGAATATGTTATTATATTATTAATAATAAGGGGACATTTTCCATATAATTTGAAAGGAGGATATCACCCACACGGCTTTGTACCCATGGCAAGGCAAGGCTGCCTTTATGCATAATTCATATTTCCATATCGTCATGGTGATCATGTGCGATGAGTGTTTGCTCCCACAGCAGGGGGGCCGTTGGTTGGTGGTTGGTGGTTGCAGTGTGTGTGTGAGGAGGGCTGCAGAGAGGATGCCTGTAAAGGAGAGGAAGGTACCAGGAGGATAGAATATGTCCAGAAAAGGGAATGCCAGAAAAAGGAGAGTGAGCGTCTGGTAAAAACTCTGGTTCTGAATTTCCTCTAATTAACTCACATCTCAAAGAGGATGTTTTTCAGGGTTTTGTAACTACAGTTATTTTAAGCAGTGAAGATCGACAGCCTGGATGAGATTTGGAGGCTCTGAAACATCCTGGAAATAGCTCTGAGTTAGATTTCTTCTTTCCTCTGCCCTGTGATCACCTCGGATTTTTATATGGATATATTAACTGATTGCTTCCCAATTTTTACTATTTAAATCTGAAATGTTATAGTTATTGTGATTTCATTTTGAAAAAAATACATTTATTACAAAAGCTTTGGTCTTAAAAGCTAATGTTTACCGGCACAGTGCAGCCTATGAAAATTTAGTCAGTTCAATATAAAATCAAATGAAATGTAACAATGTTCAACACATAGGCCTGTTTTCACACATTTATCAGAACCTGCCAAAAAATGTATACAAAGTACAACAAAGTATAACAAAGTATTACCCACTGATATGATTTACTTATATTAAAAAGTTAGGAATTTATTTAAATATATATATTTCATTTTCTGTTTAAATATAAGATGAAATATGTGTTGTGTACTTGTTGTCTGTAGTTGGGTCTGTGAAAACGATGCACTGATCATCACAAAAAAACATTTCGTAACACAAAATCCTGCCAATGCAGTCCTGAAAACATGTTGAAGTTAAGATTCTGTGGTTTTATAAAATGTGAGTTAAAAACTAAACAGCAGCACCAAAGTGCAAAAGGGCAAAACAATATTATAAATAAATATGAAACTGATGGGTAAGGCTTTACCTCAACACAGAGCAGAAACAGTGGTGAAACTAGTATCCTTTTAAATTGCAGTTTCGTGACTATCTTGTCGAGAGTAAAAGAAAACTGAACTGCTGTACAAACAATACAGCAAACAACAAAGAGTCACAGCCTTCATACTGACCTTCTGAGTTCCAAATGACAATGAAGCAAAAGTAAAAGGTAGAATCCAAACTTAATTTTATTAAAAATCTACTGGTTCCAACATGAATGTTGAATTGCTTTTTTATTTAAAGGCTGTTAAGGCCTTGATTTTATCTGTCCGTCCGTCCATCCATCTATCAATCTATTTATTTATTTATATATCTAATTTGTTGGGGGGGCTTATTCCCTGGAGTGAATGATCTCTGTGTCTGTTTTAAGCTTTTCACCTTCAACCAACTCACTTCTAAACCAATCAGCATACAGCAACAGACTACTTTATCATTTCATTACTGACATTTTGAAATGAAACATATTATTCTAATTCTTATTGTCTGTTGCTGTTAAAGCCCAATCCTCCTCCCCTCACTGGTCTTAAACTTGATAATCCATCTCCCAGTAGACAAGATGGACTATAATTAATAAGCCCCACCCATTATGGGCACATACCACAAAAACAAAAAAGAAGCACATATTCACCATTTATGTGTGTGTGTGTGTGTGTGTGTGTGTGTGTGTGTGTGTGTGTGTGTGTGTGTGTGTGTGTGTGTGTGTGTGTGTGTGTGTGTGTGTGTGTGTGTGTGTGTGTGTGTGTGTGTGTGTTTGTGTGTGTGTGTGTGTGTGTGTGTGTGCGTGCGTGCGCGCATGTGCGCATTGTTTATATGCCAAGTAAAAGTGCAAAGTTGCTCATACTTAGTATTCCCTTGGTGTCCTACGCAAAGATACTGCAAAGCTTGAGTGTTGGTGTGTGTCTGTGTGTGAGTCAGTGTTGTGTGCACATGTGAAGGCTGGAATTCAGAATGGTATTGATTAAACACAGCAGGGGGTGAGTGTGTGAGCACTGCAGATAGCTCACTCACCTGCCACTCTGCAGACACACACAGCAAAACACACACCAAACGCACACAAACATCAAACTGTCCGCTGGCTTCATTAGAAAGAGGCAACCTGGCTTTCCATATGATGAATAAATAAATCAAGGAATTTTAATTTAGCTTTGAGGTGGAAGATATCACTGTGTCGAAAATGCGTGTTCGAACTGTTTTTCTGTCCTTCTGGTGGACAACACGGTTGTATTTGACAAGTACACACCAACAAACAGCAGGTTTTCTTCCAGACAGTCCAAACCCAAAACAGACCGTTAGACTGAAAGCAATCTGTCAAGGGGCCCATGAGCAAGGCATCAGCTGAATCCTCATCTAACTGTGAGTCAGAAAAACCTTGTTTCTTTAAATTCAAAGTGATTGACGTGTTTTCAGCCTGTACGGTTTATTTTAAGGCTGAATAAATCCTCCATCCTCTAAATCTAATGAAGACACATGCAGAATTAATATTGTGTCTGACTGGTGAACACGTTCAAGATAATACAAGACTTCAACTCAACAGCAACAGCAACGTCACCCACATAAAACAGCAACGGCAAGAAGAATTACAAATAATTATGTGTTGAAGGAATTGTTTGAATAAGTCAGCACCAATGTAGGAATTAAAATCGTGTCATTTGTTGCAAAAATGAAGCATGACCTTCACATCTGCAACAATTTAACTCTGGACACATTCTGTTTTTGTTTGTGGGAATTAGTATTTGTAGCTTTTAACATCAACATATTCATATTCAACTTCTTTGTGTCTTATAAAAACAGTGAATATAAAAATTTACCTTTGACTGGTAGGCAGTCAACATGTCAAAATGACTTTCCAAACCGAAGCGATCTAAACCCACAAAGATACTACAGTTCAGTGACGTGTGGTGAGGTTCATGGCTGGTGAGGCACTGATCCCATCATAATTAGATATACAAACATATGAACCTACAGTGTAGCTTATTCACCATTTAATTATCAACAGTGAGTGGATTATTTTTAAAGTGTCAGAAAAGAATTATTTACACATGCAAACTGTAACACACAAATAAGCACATTTTATTTAAAAAAAAATACGTTATGTTGTTACCTACATGTTTGTTTATATGTTGCGTTTACTCATAAATGAAGTCCATGCGCCTTTCCTTGCCTTACTAGGCAAGGAAAGGCGGAAAACAAATGAATAGCTGTAGTTTGCTGTCACTTCTTCTACGGCCAAGGAAGAAGACTCCTCGGCCGAATTCCTGGGATCACCAGCGCCCCCTACCATGTGGCAGGAGAACTGCGTGCCTCACGTGGTGTCTTTTCCCAGCGGTTTCAGGACCGCTCAACTCTAGAAAGACATTACACTCATGGAGTTTTTGACAAAAAAAACACTGTACATTATATACATTAGCTAAATTATGGAAATTTAGTTCATAGAGCAAACGAGTTTGAACATTTTAACAGCAAAATTACGGTCTCACTGAAAATTCAGCAATTTTGAGTAAAAATAACCTAGAATCGGTGATGTTGAATAGAAAATAACTTTATAATTCACATCACTGGATAAATATAACCATTTACTTTATTTCTTCCATTTTTCATTTTTTTCTCTCATTATACCTCCCCTGCCTCCCCTGACCGCACGTCACTGCTACAGTTGTTGTGTAAGTGTGTGTTTGTGTGTGTGTGTGTGTGTGGGGGGGGGGGTGTCTTTATGTTAAATCTGCTATCTGACACAAATGCAGCACATGACTTTATGTCATGAATTCATTGGATAGATTGGTTATATCTGCACAAGTAGTGCAGACCACAGGCCTGTAGTAGATGAATGAATTACGTTGAAATTTTTGCCATTATTTTTAAACCATGTTATCAAAACTCTGCTGTTGTTGAGTGATATCGAAATATGCAATATATTTGTGTGATCCACACATGTGCTACTGTTGAATTTACTTAATACGAAGAGCGCGTCAGACACAGCAACAAATCGAGAGGTTTACAAATAATCAAACCTGTGGACACATTTTACAGTTAGATTCCATTTATGATGACGAATCTATCAATATCATGTAATCACCTGAGACTTGGTTATACTTCTACTTTCCTAATGTCCTTGTCTCCCTAGTCACCCCATCCTCACATTGTCCTACAACCCCTCCTCTTCTGGTGACCACCAGCACACGGTTGAGAGGTGCAGCTGCCTCGGCTCTGCCTCTTGATGCAAATATCTGGTCGATGAAACCCCTGAAACACTGATATGGTGCCATTCCCTTGTTTGTCATTTTGCCTCCTTCAACGCTTCCTGGTTGAGGCCAAATGACTGGAGCAGTAGCAGGAACAGACAGGAAGAGGGGCTGCAGCATATATGGTCTCTGAATCTGGTGGCCACAAAGACAGGAAAGGAGAGCTTCAGTGTACATCCTGTGAATTCATATCATGTAATGTCCGACTTTGTGTCCACTAATGTTCACATACAAAATGCAAAATATTATGGCATATCTATTAGGGGGTAGGAGGAAGGGCTGATGGATGATTTAAGTCCCTCTGAGAAAAGGCACTTTGAGTATGATTATCTCAGATGATCCTACTTTCAGTAATGATGCTGACAGAAAAGCACCCATCTGTATGGAGATTCTATTTGGCTTTCACACAGAAAATGGCCAAAACGACATCACCTGATTATTTTCGTGCTGTTGACAGATATCACACCTGCACTTCAGTTACACTGGTGAAAAAAGCTGCATATGGAGGAAACATGTATGTTTCCTTGTTAATTATAGCTCTTTCTTTCTCTATCTGTCGTTGCTCCATCTATCTCTCTCCTTTTCCACAGTGGGTTTTAATCACTGCTGTAATTGGTGATTCCCTGCTGTGCTGCGCGCACACACACGCACACACACACACACACACACACACACACACATGCACACACACACGCTACATAGTGCCAGAGGGATTTGTAGCAGTAAGGCACAGCCCAAGTGTGTGTGTGTGGTGTGTGTGGTGTGTGTGCGTACGTGTGTGTGTTGTGGGGGCAGAAGAAAGATATGGAGAGATAAGGATAATGAAAGGAGAGTTTTAGAACTGCAGGCCAACTCACCAATCTGTCTGCTGTGAAGCACTGTGAGAAAGAGGAGCTGAGCAGCCAAATTGTAATTATCTGAGAGAAAAAAGACATGGCTCAAGATTTATTACAGAACACAGCATTGTGTTGGAGTTACTGGAGAACATAATGTGGCTTCGACATAGATAAATAATTGGCCTTGTCACACTGAAAGTGTGACAAATACCGTATAGAAACAGACTTACATTAAAGTAACATAATGGAAAAATTGATATTTTCAAAATTTGCAATTGCCAGTTGAACATTACAAACACTTACACATCATTGTCTTGATATGGACAGTTGGACACATGCATTTGATGTGGTGATTTTTCTTTTTATAGACGAGCTGACTCAGACAGCATCAATCGAGTCCAGAGCTTTAAACCAAGCCAATGGTAGCCAGTTCTGCAGACTGCAGCCCAGATCCAGGTCCTGTCTTTTACAGAGTGAAGGTCTCCTCAGTCGCAAGAGAGATGCACAGAAATGTTTGACAGGAACATAATGACATCACAGCTTCACATCCACTGCATCACCAGTTTAGTCCATTTTTCTCGTTCTGCAACTATGTCCACTACCATCTCAGTGCCACCCTCTCACCCCCCACGCTACCACAAGAGTGACCTGGTCCTCTGAGCTAGTGACTAAAACCTCATCAGAGATGTAGTCTGATGAGGTTTCTTGCTTTGTCACATTTATTCTCTCTTTTAACATCATCCATCAACATCCTCTGCCTCATAAGATAAGATATTTACTTTGGTCATCCCAAACTGGGAGATTAGGATGTGAAGGCAGCATACGAAAGCTGACCAAACAGAATACACACAGTAATCCAACCAAATAGATGAAGCCTAGCTCCAACAACTTCATTTTTCACACAAAGAATTAAGATTTGTTTAGCATTTCAGGTAAAAAAAAAATTATATAATAATTCAGATTATGGCATGATTACATATAGCCAATTAGTAACAATAAGTACAGTTATATGGTACATATCATTTTAACCAAAATAAAGAAATGTTATTAGTTAATGTCTGTGACTAGTCACCAAACACAGCAAATTATTCACTGGAAAACACCATTTGACAATGGACACATAAAGCACTAAATAAATAGACCAGATATAGAGCATTTCCCTAAACCCAGTGCTTTTTGGTGACTAAACAGAGCACAGATCAGCGTGTGAACTCAAACCCATTGTAGTGTCAGACTCCAGCCCTTTGTGTGTCCGCCGGCCAGCCCGAACACCTCTATCCAGCTCTGGTGCTGCACATAAATGTAGATCACTCAGAAAATTAAACATTGTCTGTGGGCTTAATCCAGTCAGAGGACAAGTTACTGTTGAAAAAACAGTGTTAAAATGTGATTTCTAGGAGAATAATTAGATAAATTAAGAAATATGAGGACGACAGACTTGCCCCATATGTCAGACAAATCACTATTAAGATCCTGTAGTTCTAAATATAAAATTATCCTTTCAATTTCACATTTAAGAGTATGTAAATAGATGTCAATTACAGTACATGTAATATATTTTTGTTTACATCATAGGCCATTATATCATTACACCATTATATCTCAGCTTTAGACAACTTTTGTAGTTCCAAACCTTTACATTATCAAAACTAAATGGCCCTTGTCTCATAATCTCAGGCCTTTATAATATGTATTCCATTTTTGCAGACAGATTTAATTATTTTAAAGGACAACTGAAAAATTCAAACTATAAATTGTTGAATGCAATCTCACCCAAAATAATTCCACTGAACTTTAGGAGTTCCAGTGACAGTTATGGTGTAGGTCAAATCCCTAAGGGGACATGCACTGGGGTGGGTGATGCAATTCCATGTAATCCAATGCAATGGAATATACAGTTTATTATAACCCCAACCCTACCTGAACATTTTATGGACTGTCTTTCTGTTTAGACTGAATAAAACTTACTTGATAGGGAGATTTAAGGTTGTTGTTTGTCATCTTGTTATAAATTCTACATGTCAGAATATGTTCCCAGCCCACATCATAGTTTTCCTCCCCATTAAACCTCAACGCATGTTGAGGTTTAATGGGGAGGAACACAACGCATACCCTGTGGGAACTTCTCAGAAGAATGTGTTTCATCGGTGAAAAGCCTTTGCTGGATTTGAGGCTTATTGGACCAGCAGTTGCCAACCAAATCCTGCACTGTGTCATGTGACAATGGCCATGCTAAACTTAATGCTAAAGAATCCCAGCTTTATGGTTATCATGGCACACTTGCCATAAAAAGGAAAGTTTCATGGTGTGCGTGTGTGTGTGTGTGTGTGTGTGTGTGTGTGTGTGTGTGTGTGTGTGTGTGTGTGTGTGTGTGTGTGTGTGTGTGTGTGTGTGTGTGTGTGTGTGTGTGTCTTTTATGTGGGTCACCCCACCATGTCTAATCACCCCTTGCTGTGTGCAGCGTCCTGCACTGAGCTGCTCCCCGCTGTCACACTCACACAAACAAACGTATGCACACAGTGGGGGAGACTTTGGGGTGTCCCTTACCCTAATACCCTCCACAATTCACCACCACTGCATCTGTTGCTTCTGTTCTCTCAAAGCACAACTCTAATGTGTTAGCATGTCTCTGTTCTCATTTAGATTCTGTCCTCTCTCCTCTCCATCTCTCGTCTCTGTCTACTCTGTATTATTTTTTAATTTCATTCATTCTACCCAGAATATGGGTGAGAATAATTTATCATTTTTCTTCTGCATTTAGGTTTCTTTCTTTTTTTAATTTGCTGTTGTTGTTAATTAATGGGATGTCAAGGTTCGATTGGTGCCCCATTCTTTGTGATTTGTGTCCAAGCTTGGCCTCCTGAAGGCCTTCTTCACACAGCATCTCCTGCTAACAACAACCTGAAACAGGTGAGCTTCTGCACCACACGAAACAGGATTCACAGAAATGATTGAGGCATTGCTGTGTTATAATATTTGTTTTATTGTGTCAAATGCATCACTGCTGGATGAAAACAAATTAACTTTACTAATCTTGGGGAAAAAGCTAATTCTGAGCTAACCAACTGAGTAATGAATGACTCCTGTGTGTGTGACAATAACAGCTAAATCCAGTCAATGTATGCCTTAGATTGTGAGGGTGTCCTTTTATTGCCTCCACCATGTTATTGCTGGCATTCTTCTGTTTGTCTGTTACTCTCACAATTTGGAACAGGTTTTGTTTACATTTTTTGGAGAGGTAGAATATATCCCAAGGAAAAAAAACTTTTGGATTGTGGTGGTGATCAAGATCAAACCTGAGCCGCCTTGGTGGAGGTTTTTTGCTCCCTGAGTTATGTCGAGTCCAGTCGTATGATTTTTATTACTGGGGGGTGGGGAGGTTCTAATGTATTCTGTGTTTTTCTTTACCAGTGTGCTTATATAGAGATACACCATCATTAAAATTCTACCAGGGCAATTTTATTTACCACCAGGAGAGGAGAGGAGAGGAGAGGAGAGGAGAGGAGAGGAGAGGAGAGGAGAGGAGAGGAGAGGAGAGGAGAGGAGAGGAGAGGAGAGGAGAGGAGAGGAGAGGAGAGGAGAGGAGAGGAGAGGAGAGGAGAGGAGAGGAGAGCTGGCAGTCAGATGCTGTGACTACAGCCAGATTGTGCCCATCCCCACTACACTCCCACCATTCCCACATGAACACACATGACCAAATCACCAAAATACATGTGAAAGACATGCATGCATATGCAGTCAGTGCGCTGAATATTCATGTGGAAACGACGGAGAAGTACACTGAGCAATGCATCTTAACACAGACACACACTCCAAACCATAGCTTGCTTATTTACTTCAATTCAGAGAACATGGAAACACACACACACACACACACGCACGTGCACGCACACACACACACACACACACACACACACACGCACACACACACACACTCTGCCACAATGAAGCCAGCTACGTCACTATATTTTCACACTGCGGTAGCGGCTCTTTGTCTGCCTGTCGGCGAGCCGGCTGTAAGATGGAGGGTGAGAAATTTGCTTTTAGTGAATGGATTTGTAAGACAGAAGACTTTGTAATATTTGTTTTTATTTATTCTTGTCGTAATAGTGTTTTTTCTGTCGCACAACTTCTTTCATCATCTTGTACGCCTTTGTTTCGTTACCATCAACATTTGTGTGTGATTATTTGAAGGAAGAAGGTGTAAATGTGCGTGTGCGTGTGCGTGTGTGTGTGTGTGTGTGTGTGTGTGTGTGTGTGTGTGTGTGTGTGTGTGTGTGTGTGTGTGTGTATGTGCATGCATTTTGCACACGTGTATCTATAAGTGAACTTGTGAGATCAATGTTTGTGTACTCAACATTTTAGGGGGACCTTTTGTCCATCTGTCAAAAGTATTACACACACACACGCATGCAAACACACACTTACACACACAAACACACACACACACACACACACACATAGACACACACACCTTCCAGGTGTCGACAAAGAAGCAAAATGAGATTACAGTATCACGGTGCTGCGGCAACACATGCTGCCATTGTAGCACTGACACAATAACACTCCTTGTTCAAATTTCTGATTCTATGAACACATTAAAGACCACTTATAACTCTTTGTGTCCTGTGTTCATCATGGAGCTAGCCTTCACCACCTGACCCACCTCAACCAACATACAGCAAGCTCACAATGCTGTAACAGTACGAATACAACAAAGGGCTTTTTAACTCTCCTCTGAAACCACCACGGCAGTGCAAAAGGTTAAACGTGTGTTTTCAGTCATCACAAGCGTTCTCTGTGTAGCTGACAGTGATGCAGTGCCTAAAAGTGAATCCATTTCAAGGGGAAAGCATCCATATGCACACAGGCGCAAAATAAAACCCTAGAATGCATGTGGATGCAGAGACTGAAACGATGCCGTGGCGTCATTGAGGTTTAGGGAAGGCTGCTGTGAAACGGTTTGTCATCGTGTGATAAACACAAACACAGGTCCGCCGTCGGTTACTTCCTGTTCACTGATTTCAATGGGAACTGAGTCGTATTGTTAGAGACTGTTGCTGTGGTATGTATGTATGTATGTATGTATGTATGTATGTATGTATGTATGTATGTATGTATGCATGCATGCATGCATCTATCTATCTATCTATCTATCTATCTATCTATCTATCTATCTATCTATCTATCTATCTATCTATCTATCTATCTATCTATCTATCTATCTATCTATCTATCTATCTATCTATCTATCTATCTATCTATCTATCGGTTGGTCTGTCTGTCCTGTCTGTCCATCTATCTATTTTTAGCGTGTGTGTGTGTGTGTGTGTGTGTGTGTGTGTGTGTGTGTGTGTGTGTGTGTGTGTGTGTGTGTGTGTGTGTGTGGGTGTGTGTGTGTGTGTGTGTGTGTGTGTGTTTGTGTGTATTGGCCGTGTTGCTGCAGTGGACTTCAAAGGGTCGTTTTGGTCCAGCCCTGTCACACCGTACAGCCACTCTAACACCTCCACCATCTAATGCCGCTGAAAATACTTCAAGAAATATCTGAACCTCTGAGTATTTTTCTGAGAATAATTTGGCTTCAGCTGCAGCTTCATTTATTTGTTCCACAGACCCGTGTTAGTTTTTTTCCCTCTGTCGGTAGAACAATGTCTCCACACTGAAGAGGGCGAGTGTTCTGTTGACACGTTAGTGCTGGCTGATTAGACGTCACGTAAAGAAACACACTGCTCCTCTATCACCATTCAGCCATTTTGTCTCCCTGTCTGTCACACTGGTGGAGTGGATGTATGTGTGTGAGTGTGTGAGGCTTTTGTCGGGATGATGCTGAGGAGAAAGAGCAAGAGGGAAGACACCGTGAAAAATGACACAGAGCAGAGCCGAGTCTCCACAACACAGAAGTGTTTCTTGTTTTTTCTTTAGTGTCTACAACAAATCACAATCATGCAGTTTCACTAACTTTTACTTCACATGTCAGGGTCCAGGACCAGCAGAGTAACACTTTTATAAAATAATAAATTCTTAGGGGGGTCTGTTGTCTATTGTTTCATAAGTGGATTAACAGAGTGGCCAGGGAGACAGACAGCCAAAGTGGCAACCATAGCCGTTATTTACAAGCTTGTGTCACCTCTGTCACGTCACATTTTCATGCAATACTGCATATTTGTTTTCTTAGCGTTTCTCAGTACCCTGGGTTGGATTTTATACAAAATAATACTGTAATCATTTTGTTAAAAAATGTGAAAAATTACTTCTCTTCTCTTTATCAACATGAGACAGATGGGGTTATTATTGCAGTCAGCTATCACTCAAACGTATTGGTTAAAAGATACACAGGATCTATTATTTTGGGCTGCACACATAATGCAGCATGCAGAAAAAATAATGAGCTTCTTTTCTTTTCACAATACTCCATATACTTTAAAATAAAATTGTTCTTGTCAAATTATGCAAAATGTTACAATTAAATGTTTTACATGTTTGGTTAGTTATAATTTAATGCAGTTTGTCCAGATGTACACTTTTAATATTAATATATGATTTCATATAGAAATGACAGATACAGATATATATTTATACATGTTACAGAAATATAATGTAGCTATCACAAATTATATCAGAAGAGGATTTATATACAGTAAATTAAAATCAAACTGAATGTATAGAAAAAAAAACAGTAATACCAGCTACAACAATTTAATGTCTTGCACACAAAAAAAAATGTGGGGAATATTTTACCCAATTTCTCAACAGAAAAATGTATGTAAATGTATGTGATTTATTGTTGTTATTACTGTATTATTATATTATTATTATTATTATTATTATTATTATTATTATTATTATTGTTGTTGTTGTTGTTGTTGTTGTTGTTGTTGTTACTATTATTATTAAGCATTCTGTAAAATCTTAAAGTTGGTGTGCCTTCATTTTCCACAGTTCTTGTTAAATATAAAAACAAAAATATTTGATCTAAAGCACACACTTGAATCTTTTGACCAGCATAGCTCCCCCTCTGGCTTTCAAGTGCTGCACATCTGAAATGTCCCTCGTTTGATGGGTTTTGATTTGTGATCAAATTCATGATGATGCTGACATGATTAAGAATGTGCATTGTTTTTGTTTTTGTCTTTCTTTTATTCAAATATTATAACGCAGACGGGTTATATATTATACTATATATTCTTCAGCTTTTGAACAGACCGCTCACAGAGATCAAAATCAAAAGCAATTTACGTAAAAGCTTCTTTCATATTTACCACCATGCTTCATATTTCTTATCACTGCCGATAATAAATACTTAAACCTTTCAGATGTATTATCACGTTGCATACATCTTATAAGAATATATTTAACCTTGTCTACAACAAATGATAAGATTTCTATAGTTGGTGAAGTACTGTAAATTAGAGACTTTCAAGGCCCTGATGCCACTTCAAGTCAAACAGCCTGTATTCATCATATTTCTCACATTTGTCTCCTTTGTCCTTTCTTTTGAAAACTATTTCAACAGAGTCGAACCTGCCCAAGGCTGTGTATGTGTGACAGTGTATTCAGTGGCTAATATATATGTGTGTGTGTGTGTGTGTGTGTGTGTGTGTGTGTGTGTGTGTGTGTGTGTGTGTGTGTGTGTGTGTGTGTGTGTGTGTGTGTGTGTGTGTATGTGTGTGTGTGTGTGTGTGTGTGTGTGTGTGTGTGTGTGTGTGTGTGTGTGTGTGTGTGTGTGTGTCCAGCTGTATTTGTTTGTTTAGTATCAGATAATACTCTGTGTTTACTAAAACATATCATTAGATTGTACCATCATTAAGAAAAACATTGAAATCAAGATTTTTAGTCAGTTATATTTTTTGAATCTATTTCCATTTCTGATGCCTTCTTAAACTAAAATGGAGAAGATAAATAATATTATTTTATGGTGACAGCACACATATGAACAGCCTCCACTTTTGTTAGCATCAAATTGACCGCCTGTTTGGCCAAATAATCTTTAATCATTTAAAAGGATTGTCTTCTCCTCAGCATTGAATCCATTCAGTCTGCTATTCACGTTCAGCCATCTATGTAAACAGAATGGCGTTGTTGCGTCGGTGTGTGCATACGTGTCTGCGATGCAGCCTTTGAAACTGAGTTTTAACGTTCACAATACAGCCCGGCTGTTGTTTATGTCTGTTTGCACGTCTTTGTCAAGAATGAATATACGCACAAGCATAAGGTCATGCTAGAGGTCATCGATGGGCCAACTGACATTATTGTCTGTAAGCTGATTAGGTCCAACAATAAAAATTTAAAGGACATTTTCAAATGGTGTGTACAAGAAAATGCTTTCTCCCTTCACGTATAGCTCAGTGTCAGTGAGGCAGGCTTTGTCAGGAAGGTGGAGGGCGTCAGTTCATTCAAACCTTTCTGAATGTGAATAAAAAGCAATTGATTTGCTAATGATAGAGACTTCACTCTTAATAAGACGGCTTTAATATCCTTGTCCTTTTCGCTATTGGAATGTTTGGAAGAAAATTGGCTTCCTAAATTGATTCAGCTGAAGGTGAACCGGAACCAGCCGTGTAGGATGTTGTTTTATGCTGCAGAGATGTTTTGCGATAAATGCCGTACTGCGATAAATACCGCTGTTGTTGCTTCGAATCATTGAGACTAACCGAATTATAATTATTGAATAAGTGGAAATATATGCTCAGTTATGATTTGTAAAAATAGATTTGAACATAAACAGTGGTTTGGAGAACTGCTCTCCTGTTCTGAGACGGATAATGTGGCTCAGGCTGCCAACATGAGAATCACATCTTTAATACAGATTTGACTGTGATTTATTTTAAGAATTTTAATCATCAATGAATGTTCAACATTGCCACTAATTTATTACAACTTTAAATATTATTTTAGTCTTAAAAAATGTGTGACTGCATTTTATAAATGATAAAAGATGTGTTAATCTGATTGTATTATTATTATTATTATTATTATTATTATTATTATTATTATTATTATTATTATTATTATTATTATTATTATTATATTCATTGGAGCATAGATTTTTTTAGTTATATTTTTGCATGAGTATCAGATTAAATTGATCAGATAATTTATCAGTTATTGTTGTCTTCAACATAATTGGTGAGAAATAATCAAATATTATTACTATTAATCTTATTATCCCTTTTTGTGTGTTCTTCCATAGTAACATCCCACACCTAGTGTGGCACGTCGTACTGATTGCATAATTTTAGCTTTGCATGATTTATGTTTTTTAGTGTCTTTCCAAACTAAGCGATGTCTGCTGTATCATGATGGAGAGGAGTATTTGAAGCTGCACTTCCTAAGCTATTTCCCATCGAGCTAACATTAACACTGTTGCAGCTTGTTAAAATGATTTCTGAGTTAATATTGATGTGACAATAATAGCAACAGTCATTAGGATATGTGACACAAATGGCATATAAATTCAGATGCCACTGGTTCTAATGAGCAGCTGCTGACGATAATCCAGTTGATAAATAGCTTTTAAAAGCTCTAAACTCTTATGCTCCAGCATAAGGGTTTAGCTCAATTTAAACATGACATCTTGAGATGTGATGAAATATCAGGGAGCACCAAGTACTGAAATTCAGAGTATAATCTTAGGTTCCTCTCCTAATTTTCTTCTTCAAAAAAACAAATAGAGAAATGCCATTTAAATGACCATAGAAACAAAGTAGGTCCAAAGTCGTTCATAAAAACGCAAAAATTTAGATGTATCTATGAACGTGGTCCTGCTTGTTCAAAGGCTCATTGCACTATTTTTTCCTGCAGACAAGGTGTGATGCATGAACAGCATGATGTTGCATACATGATGGAACATCACAGAGCTGAACTCTGCAGATTTCAGGTGTTTCTGACTCTCAGACAATCAATTTCCTCTATCAGAAATGATAGAGTGTTGTCTCTCTGTGCAAGATAGATGCGGGATGGAGGACATTTTACCATGGCAACCACTAATGCACTATAGACACAAGGGCTGAGCCCTGCTGCTGTCGTAATAATGCAGGATTCAAGGCAGGCAGGTGAAATGTCATCTGGGCTGATATTCCAAATGAGCAAGGAGTGTTTTTGATGTCGTGTGGTCAACACTAAATTGCACTTGGTTTTTCTGTGGGAATTAAGTTCCTGTATTATTTCAATGCTTCTGCCAAAAGCTCAAGGATTGCAGATGACAAAGGACTCTCTCTCCTGAACATGATTTCCTGTATTGCATTGTAGCACGACTACATAACACCACCCTGCCAGTACTGTACAGTTTCCTACACATTGTTTCCTATATCGGCTTATGGTGCCCAAACCTCATAATCCCACTGTAGCCTGAGTCCCATATCTGGTCCATGAAGTGTCCCCTTACCTTCTTCTAGGACGTGATTTTCTTTATCCTCTTCTTCGCACACTGTATTACAATTCTGACGCTTAACAGGTTATTAGAGTCTATAGATTAAAGCGACTAAATGTTTAATAGTCTTGTGTAATATTTTCACTACTGTATATTATGCTGTGAATGTGGTTACATTTAGATGATGTAATATTGGCATGTTGTATGTAAAAAAACAAAACAAAAAGCTAATTAAATCAGTGAAGAGATGCATAAACCAAGTGGATTCAAGACCTTAAAAAGTTTATCACTGGCAACAGATTGAGACATCTGTAACTTAGTTTCTTACAACAAATTATATGTTTGGTTTTCCCTGCTGTGTAAGAGACATCTTTCAAGAAGGCCATAATTTACAAGCCTACACGCCAGTGTCAGTCCAAAACAAACATTCCTTCCACGTGGCCCTATCATCCCTGACCCCAGCTACTGTTGCTGTGTATCTGTCCCTCTGTGTTGGGGGGTGTTTGTTTAGTCTGCCCCTATCTATAGCTGCGTCCTGCCCCTTTCTTTCAGAGGAGAGAAAAGAACCACACCCCTCAGACACTGGCCTGGTGTATGGCTGCGTGTGGCATTCAGCTCTCTTGGGATTTCGGATGCTAACTCCGTTTTCCGTCCCCTGCTGGCTGCAGCAGCTCCAAATACACCGCTCTGATAAAGCTATAGCATGTCAGGTATACACATACATTATGTGTGTATGTACAAATACATCATTCAAGCACACATATTACAACATCCTTAAATGCTCTACACATAATACATCCCCACCCCCCACCCCCACACACACACTAAAGAATATGACACACACAAATGCATAAAACAGTAGGTGTTGAATGTGACCCGTGTGAGTTTTAACCCCCAGGGAGACCAACACATTTGTGTTTTGTGTGTTATTTCTATTTCCTGAGCTTCGTGCGATCATGAATTCGTCCTCTGAACAGAAGGCACCAACACTTAAATCAAATGTAGATGGGATACTTTCACAGTTCTAGAGTATTATTGGTTGTGTGTCTGTGTGTGTTCCAAGCAATGAATAATGTAACCCTCTCAGTTGCATATTATTACTTGCGTTTGTCTTTTTTTTAAGTCTGTTTTAGCACACTACTGTTTTAAAACAGTAAGACTAAAAAAATGGAAAACTCTATTTGAATAATTTCTCAGTCAAATTAGGTTCTCTGAATTATTTTTAATATTTAACTACTGACTGTAATGTGTGAATGTTGTCAAACTGGCTCCATGGAGAAATTGTAAAAGATCAAGGCGTCACCTTTAATCAATAAGCAACATATATCTGCTATACAATAAACTGGCACTTCAAGTGGAATGACGTCAGCATGCACAGTGCATAATGTTGGATAGTAGCCAAATAGTGGCAGCAATGATGCAGAATCATTAAAACAGTACAGACAATACATCAAGAAATACATGCATTCCTGAGCTGCATTGAATTTATAATATTTATATTAAATATTCTTAAAAATTTTTTTTTAAAAAGACAGACTTTTTATTGACTGCATTTATGTATATGTAAACAGCTTTTCCCATCTGCTTTCCTTATTATAAATAACAATCTGTTATTTGTCAATGTGTTGCAGGTGTAAATATTCATCCAGGGATTTCCTAACACTGGCACTGTGGAAAATGATACGGCCTTTCCAGCTGGAAGAACAAGTGCAGTGTTGGCTCCCTGAAGTGGTGCAGTGCTGGGTCATTGGAGAGGCACAGCATGCTTGGGGACAGAACTGTGTGTTATTTCAGCACAGCCTCTTGGATGAAGGACCATTTCACAGGCATTATGGATTAGTTTTATGACAGAATCTCTCTAGGATCAAACTAAATTAAATGGTTAACCTCATGTGTCCCAAAGCTCAGTTTTCTCTAGATGATAAACCAGGATAGAGAGGATTGAAGCTGACCCACATTTGTGTTTAACGTCACATACTTCCATATACATTTGCACAGACTCCTGAATAAAAAGATGAGAATATAGTGAGTATAAAAACTCAGGTGGGTGTTATCCAAGTCCTGAAAACATATACTCAGGGAATTGTGTGCTACTAAGCCTTTTACTTCAATCTGCTTTAATTTTGTTATCAATAAAATAATGTAATCTACAGCAGGCCTTTACTTTCTGGTCTTCTCTTTAACTCAAAACTCTTCTGAAAACCCCCCCCAAAACTTAACAATTTTAAGAATATAGAGCGAGCTAAGCACCTGGATTGTGCTGCTCTTATAGAGGGAGAAAACTTTCCAAATTTCCAGTTGAATTTATTTCTCCATCTTACTGTTCAAAATAATTACACCAATTCACAGCTGGAAGCTCCAATCTACTGCTTCATTTTACATAACTTTATATTGGTGTCGCCAATATAAAGTTATGTATATTTGGTGATGTGTAAATATTAGTAAATTCAGGCAATCACCAGCAAGCATTGACAGGACTAAATGTAGCATAGATTGATAAACTGGGACAGTCTCTGAGCTGTGGATACAGTACTTTATAATAAATGTAAAATGTAGACAGTTTACCGGACATAGAATGAGTTTGCGACTTCAGTAGAATTTGAACAGACCATAAATCAGACTTTTGACCTTGTGCTTTTAATCCAGTGGTCACAGAATGACATTTAGAAAACAAATCTGGTTCTGATTAAAAATGTTAACTACCCACAGTTCATCATTGAAACTACTGTGTTGCATCATCTCTTGAAAAAAATTAATTGTATTCTCATGACTTTTTGACATTATTTATTCATTGGACTTTGTTAAGTGGAGGCATTGTGTGACAGAAATAACATACTTTTATGATTAATAATTAATCTATTACAAGACATTTACATTTGAGAAGTCTCTATACAGTGAATCCATCAGCATTGTCATTCATGATGGCTTAACACGGTTCCATTGGGTAACACTCGGCATCATGTACTGTTTAAAAATACTGAACTGTGGTTTTCATCTAAAATATGCTTTATGTTGCACTTCTAATTTCAATGTAAACTGGATACATTAATTACTGTAACTACTTTTTAAACATCTGGATTTTACAGTGTTTATAAACTACATCAAATCATGTGTTTACTTTGTGTAAGTGAAACTTCACAGACAGAGAGGCTTCTATGTGGACAGACACACATGTACAGGTACATTCAACCAGGTATACTGTACATGTGAGACTGCTTTAAGGATTACCAGCTAACACAAGCCTGAATTATATTGCAAATCACATTTATGATATTCAGGAATACAATTTCCACAATATTATGTTTGTATGCATTTTATCCTAGAGATTCCCAGTTTTCTTACATTATCACCCACATTTTAGACTCATATTTCCTCAGCCATCTTTGTAATCATTTCTTCTCTCCAGCTTGTTTTTTGATCATTACACTGCTCTGCACTGATTTGTGTTTTGGAAAGTGATTAAAACATCTGCAAACTCCAAATGTAATGTCATCCTATTGAGCTGTTGTTTCAGTGGGCCATCAGCAGCCATAATTCCACACCTGTTTGGTTATATGCACATGCTGCTGTGACATCAGGTGTTTACATAAACCATGCTATTGGATTTCACAACTCATCACTCTGACTGGAAGCAGGAATAGTTGCTGTGATCTTAAATCCATTCAAAATAAAATCACAACTGGCATAACTTTTTAATACCATAATTTAATGACACAGGGTGGATATGCTGTACTTCTCATTAATATCCTGTATATACTGTGTCCTAAGCAGGGATTCCTGCATTTACTGTTACTCTAAGTGTTGAGCTTTCTCTAATCTGTTCCACCCACAAACTCTAAATAATAGCTAATGAAATAGTCTGTGGGCAGATGACAAGAGTGGATCTCACCTTTGTTTACCCATGATATTGCCAGAAGAGCAGACAGTGTGAGGGTGGCACACTACCTGATCTCCACCCTTCACAACAGATTAAGGGACCAAACACAAGCAGGATTTAAAATGTGATTTAGATTTCTTGTGTTTTGTATTCACTACCTTACTTATATATAAACCTAATGAAAAGAATCTGAAAATGAATAGCCAAAGCTGAAGAGAGAACCCAGAAGAAAGAGAAGATCACACTATTCACATCAAGAACCTTGGTTATGCCCATAGATCATTAAAAAACTTTATTGGAGATGTGTTTAATGAGTGGGGAAAATATGATTAATCCATTTCTATGATTTTTGAAGCCATAATCCTTTTAACTACCATGCATTGTTTGATCAGTTAAATCTACACTGTAATTACGAGAGCTCGTTTTTTTACATCCTAAACTAGGAAAAGTAGTGAATAATATCCTTCCAACAATTTCACCATATAATTCATAAATATCACTTAAACCATGTCAATAATCAACAGCGTTCTTGCTTCATACCCATTTATGATTTTGATTACAAGAAGGCCCACACAAGGTGCCCCAACCTGCTGAACCACTTTTTGCTTTATTATCTGTAGGATTAATCCCACAGTCTTATTTAGGAAGGACTTAGTTAAATGACAAGTCACTGTACACAAATTGAATGATGAAACCTATTGATTGATGTAATGGAAATATCTTGCTGATCCTTTGTTTTCAGTGTTGCAAGGGAATGTCAAAAAAAAAAAGAGGACTGACAGTGAAAACTAAATGGCTGATACCCCAAATCCAAAAGTGTCTGACTTCTCATAATTGTGCTTTTTAGGATTAGTTCAATTCACTTTTAAATCCACAAGGTTGTTGGTTCTCTTGAGCCAGAGAAACAGTGGTGATTGGAGTGATGCTGCCTGCATTGAAACTTTCCCTGTCTCTCTGCTCAAATCATGGAAACTGTCCGTTTTTCACAGTCCAAGAGGTTTACTTTGAGGAAAGGAATCGGATTTCCCTTTTCTAGTCCACCGGAACTTCATTCATTTGTGTATTCATGCTCATGCTGTACACCTTGATTTTAGCTTGTTTTACGAAATTGAGCGCAATAAAAAGCCAAAAAAAAATTATTGTAGTCGTTATGGTAAATAAGTAAATCTGGAGGTGCGTACAAGTGAGATAAATCCAATGCTTGTCTTAATTTGTTTCTACTTTTTCTAGCACACGGCAGGATATATGACCACAAGAGTAGTTCTGCGGTCTATATAAATCCGCCGCCATCTTACATTTTCCAGTCTCTACTCCTCCGATCGAGTCGCTGCAGTCTGACAGAGGAGGTAGTGGACGGGGTCGCCCTGCTGACGATCATCCTCACATTGCCCTCGAGTTTTTCCATTTCTAAGTGGGCTTTACTCTCCGGGATCCGAGTGGACTGACTTTCTGTGTTGCCAAGGGTAGGCTTCTTTATTCAAACTCAACTCTGTCTGTTTTTGTAACCGGGCTCTCCCGCTGGTGCCGGGAGGAATGGAGTTGTGTGCGGGGAAGCCGGGGATGTTCTGCCGCATCTAGCGAGACGGAGCTCAGCCACCGCCTCATGGAAACACGGCTCTACCGACGATACTGAGACTTACCCCGGTGTAGGTTTTATAGCAGGCAGCGGTCTGTAGTTACATTGTTTCATGTGTCCGATGCGTTTTATTGCTGTCAGTTCATTGGGAGACATTAAACTGTGTTAAAGGTTAACGCCGTTAGTGTTGGTATTAGTTGGTTAGTCGTAGCTAGCTTAGCCTAACTAGTAGTTAGCCCTCTGGTGCCGCTGGCCGCATTCCTCTATTCTGACTCACGCTGTCTCCACTGGAGTGTCACGTTTGTTTTTACAGTTGTGTTAGCTTAGCGGGCTCTTAAAGTTAATATAAAGTGAATATATGCGTATTATTATGAGTAAAAGTGCAGCCTTGTTAAATAAAGTTGTTGTAAGACTAATCTGTGTTGGCCGAGTGACGAGAACCTAAAGGTTAACTCTTTCTCCGACACTTCGGGTTGAGTTTATTTGGGACAAAGTTAAAGTCGGAATGCACACATTTCGGTGTACAACCAGACTCTGAGGTCACACATGTGGCTCCAACTAATGGTTGTTTTTTTAAGCGAACAGCTCTTGGACTGTTTTCCTCTCGTCCTTTTAAACAAAGACCGACAAATTCCTCGCAGCCGTTGTGCCGAGGGAGGAAGACGAGGAGGAGCCAGCGTGAAACCTGAGTCCGTGGAGCAGAGAGTGTGGGCAGCTGTGGGGTTGGGGGGGGTGCTGATGGCTCCGGTAGAGGGGGTCATTCTGTTAGTGTGTTCTGGTAAATGTGTAGGAGTGTGTTTACTTTTTTGTGCGGGCGCTTTTGATGCAGACAGCAAAGCGACACGATGGCGACAATTTAAAATCCGTTTTATCTGAGGTGTTGACACAAACCGGGTGCATTGGTTATAATTTAATCGGGTTGGATTAGGTAAACCCCGTGATTTAATCCGATAGATGTTTTGTTTTTTCAGGGAGTATCTGGAAGTCATTTCTTAATACAAAAGTGACAAAGATAAGGTTTTTAATGGAAGTGTTACAGAAGTCATTGCATCAGCTTTTGCTGTTTTTATTTGTGCGGCATAATTCACCAAAGGAAGGGTTAAATGTATTTATCTGGTTTCCTGACGTTCACAAGAGAAAATCCCCATCAGATTACACAACGGAAGAAAAAGATTTAGAAACCCTTCATATCGTCAGCAAAATTTCTTTCCGTCGACTGGCTGCCTGCAGTTTGTTGTGCAGAAGCGTCTGACACCGGTAGTGGTTTGAGGTAATCCACTCCCCGAGATTAACACCAGCCTTTTTCAGTCAGATTACCAAAAACGGAACGTTTTCATTTTGTATATTTTGACAGATGAACCATGAACGTGCCCACATTTTGCTGTTGGTTTCCATGCATTTATTAATGCGTTGATCATTTGAAACAAAAGTGATTTTAATTTTTCTAGAATTAACTTTCTTATAAAACCACAGCTGTCCTCCCTGAAATAAAAAAGAAATGTTGTGCATAATAGAAGATTCAGTTAAACATCCATTTATGCCAAGTGATTACCCTCTCTTGACCTTTTTAAAAAAAATTTTTTTTTATGCCTTTTTTGATGCGAGCTCCTTGTGCAATTTTTACATTAAATAGCTCGACATGACAGTAATGGTTGAAGGTGTCATGTGTAAACCTGTTTAGATGTTTCCAGCAGCGCCTGTGTCTCGATGGACATCCATCATTCTGCATTTAGGCATGGACCAAACGGTGCAGTGGCTGAAGGCGCGAGTCTGTGTGTTGTTGGCAGGCAGCGGTGAGTTGCTGCAGGCGGCCTCAAACGGAGCCTCTGACACCACCTGTCTCCACGCCTGGGCTGATAATGCAGCTTGTTTGGGTCATTAATCACATGGATCTATTGAACTCAGTATTTCTTACCTGAGACGAACCAGGCTGCGCAGGAGTTCAGATGGATTTAGCTCCTTTGAAGCTCTGCTCTCTAATGGTGTTTTTTCTTCTTCTTCTTTAACCCACACAATGTTTCCTCCAGTTAAGTTTGTGTAATTTAAATGTCACAGAGAACAGAGTGTGAAATTTAGCTCCGAATGTCTGCAGGCTAAAAAACTGAAATGTAATTTAGACAAAAATGATTTTTACAGTGATGTATTTTTTTAATGATGGTGTCGTTCTGTCTTCTTTATACAAGGCAAACCTTAAGGCTCCACTGAACTAACTTCATGGCAGACTGGTTCAAATTTGCTGACAAACTGACTGTTTTTTGTTTTCTGGTCTCTGCTGAGAGGAAATGGGAATGGAGAGTTTAGATTTGCCTGGCTGCTTTGAATTTTAGTTATGAATAAATGTATTTTTTTTAGATATACTGTGATTGGTTCATTTAAAGTTTCCACAATTTTTTAAAGGAATAAAATGCCCTGCGGTGTAACTGGGGATTCTTCTTATTGTCTTTGCATCTGTGAAGGTTTTTCATCCTCTTACAGGCATTGTAAAAAAGTAGTTTTCAGACATTGTTGTCAAATATTTGTTTGCTGCTGATGTGTGTATCGTCGGTAGAGCCGTGTTTCCATGAGGGTATCGTCTGTAACAACTTCGTTTGACTTGATTTGTAGGAGTAGAGATTACTTTATCATGATTGTCGATAGTTATGACTTCATGGTGAAATCTTCGTATAAAAACTTGAAGAAATAAAGTCATGTGGAATATGCTAATGGTTCTTTTGTAATTGGTGTGTGCTGAACATTTTCAGGTTAAAAAAATACTCCCTTTTATCCTAGTTCTGTTGTATTTTCTTTTCATCAGTCGTAGTTGTACTTCCATCAACTGTTTCTATGACTGTCAGGAGTTAGGTTTGATTACTAATTTGGCATGATTATTTGTGATAAGTGGATTTAAACCAAGTCTTCTCCCTCCTGAAATCACCTTGGTGTTAAAGTGAAGTTTTCCATTTTTGGTCATTGTATTCTGTGCTGGAGCCATAACCTTAAAGTTCTGTCCTGGGACAGCAGTGATGTGATTATACGTTATTTCACAGGGACTTTGTGGACGTGCACATTAACTTCTGGCTGCATTCACATGTGTGTATGCCAAAGTGTGTTTTGATGGATCTATGAGCATAGTTTAATGTGACCCTCCCTCACCTCATCTCTCTATGGGTGTTCAGTTCATCCTGCAGCCTCCAGGACCACCATGTTACTTAGGTGACCGTGTCACTCATTAGTCATCTGGTTTCAGTTAGATGGCTTCTATCTGGACCAGACACACAACCACTTATTGAATTTCACATCTGGCATCAAAGGAACGCCTCATTCAGGTTGTTGTGGCCAGGCTGGTAGCCTGATGGGAAGGAACTCCTATAGAAATGACTGTTTTTGTGTCAATGGTCAGTCTAATTTCAGGGTTAGCCTGCCATTTGTGTTTCACAATTGGAGACCAGACTAGTTGTTTACTCGTCAAAAAAAGCAGTCATTGGCTCAGTCTCCTGCACCAGCTGTGGAGACCAACATTTTCCACCAGCGTAAATGATAAATGTTTCCACTGTGCCCTTTGTAATGTTTGATTTATATGCAGCTTTGTGTGGGACATATGTCATGCATTAGGACAGAGTCAGGCGACGTGAGGGCAGGGTTAAAAAGCACGAAAGAATCTGAGTTGATGAGTTTGTGGTTAGACGGCAGTCTTGGAGCCTAACTCAAGGTCGTGATTTTAGTGGCGGCAGCTGAGGTGGCGTGAGAAGAGGGAAGTGGCTCTATCTGGTGACAGTATCTGCAGTAACACGGTTGTATGATGTAGCGTTTGTCAGGGGTTTAAACGTGTAAGAATTTTATGTCTTCATTTTATGGTGAATACTGCTGGAGTGCATCTGGTGTAGTGAGTGTAGACAACCTCACTTTGGCTTGGAAAGTTTGCCATGTTGGGAGGCATTTGGTATTTAGACGTGTTTCTCCTAGGCAGCATAGCTCTATCCCGATCCTCTACAGAGCCTCATGCAGGACCCTGTTGCAGTGATGGGTTGGTAGACTGGATTTCCTCTCACCAGTTCCAGTTTCCCCTCTGCCACTATGTGTTCATACAGTGATGCAGGGTGGAATAAAATCTCACCAGTGCTGACCTGGCTGTGTAAATAGAGCACTATGTTTGCGTCTGACCTTACAAACAGCAGCATGTTGCATCACGCGTAGTTTTCATGGGGAGAAATGAAAATTGCCACTGAATGTTTTCACCCTGATTTTAATTTTTTCATGGTTCATCAGCAGTATTAGTTGACAGCAGTATTAATTGAATTCAAATCTGTCGTGTTGACAGTTTCTTGTCCTTAGTTTAGACTTTTTTATGCAAGACCATCATCATGTCAGCAGTTTATTTTTCTGTAGGTCATAGTGGGAGATAATTTATATACAAGTGAGATATAAACTTGTTTAAATTCTTCATGTACACATGTATACAATGACCTAACAAACATGGGGGTCAATCAATATCCATGTCAGTTAAGGTCAAGTCATTGGAGTCCTGCGAAGGGCTGTAAACAACATGCCATTTGGTTTATTTCCACGTTTACTCTGGAACTAACATGCTACATTTACACCAGATTTTCTTTTATTTGGTTAGTTCACTGTTAAGTCTGTTGGGGTAGAAATCAATTAACTTTTTTCTTTGTCGCCCACCTTTTATTGTACCTCCGGCAGCTTGAGTATTGAAGCGTGTCCACATGGGTCTCCGACTTAAAAAATCATTTAGTAGAAGGGTTACTGTGAAGCCATCAAGGAATAACCACATGTGCTTGTGACAGATTTTGAGGAAAGCATTTCTGACTCTGTGGACATTCATCCCTTCTTTCCGTGCCTCATTTGAACTGATTTCCTCACGGACCTCTGTTTTTAGTCTGATGCGTGATTGAACCTCCTCTTGCGTGCTACTTCACGCCATCGCAAATGGCTCCTTTTTTTCCCCAGTGTGGTTTTGGCTTCAAAGTCAGGCCAGAATGCCTCTGCCCTCCACCTCCTTCTCTCTCCACTTCCTCTGTGCTTCCTCACCTAAATAGCGACTTGCTGCTTCACTTAATGGCGTCTTTGTGTGTGTGAACTGCTGCTGTTTGCATGTCTGGCTTTAACAGAGAAAATCAAAGAGCCGGGAAGGAAAGAATGTTTAAAGTAGAATAGCTGATGTTGGGCTGGCTGGAATGAAGGCTGGGAGTGAGCAGGGTTGAGGCTGGAATAATGGAGGATGAGTTGCCTCTGAGATTGACTGACTGCTTTTTCCCCCGTTTCAGATCAGGAAGCTGTGTCGGCTGCAGTTTGAGAAAGGAACATGGCTTCCCAAGGTGAGGTCATAGTTTTCAACCACAAACTCTTTCACCTTTTTGCTCTTTTGCTGCTGACATGTCATTTATTGCAACACACACATACACAAAGTGCGTTGTTTTAAATGTTGCATTAATTCTTGTTCAGATTTACAGTATTTTCCACACTATAAGACGCACTGGAGTATAACATGCACCCTTAATTAATTGTTTACTGTATAATTTATTTCATACAGAAGGTGCACCGGATTATAAGGCGCACAGTGGGTGTATGAGAAAATTACAGGCTTTTAGGTGTGCCTTATAGTGTGGAAAATACTGTATGTTTTCATTTCATTTCTTTGGTTGAAAATCCCACACACTGACAATGAGACACTTGCAATTTAACTGACCTCATAATTGACCCTTCAAGTGAATACAGAAAATTATAAATTTACTTTGTTGGAATAAGAATTTCATTTGTAACACCAAACTGCATATATTGATCTTGCACTTTTCAAATCTTAAGTGAGCGTGACTGTGTAATCCAAATGCTGTTTAAGTTTGGTAGACATATTCTGAAGTCTCTTCTCTTTGCAGCTGATCTGATGGAGCTGGACATGGCAATGGAGCCAGACCGCAAAGCCGCTGTCAGTCACTGGCAGCAACAGTCTTACCTGGATTCAGGCATCCACTCAGGGGCCACCACAACGGCCCCTTCCCTCAGTGGGAAGGGCAACCCTGAAGAAGACGATGTTGACAACCAGGTCATGTACGAGTGGGAGCAGGGTTTCAACCAGAACTACTCCCAGGAACAAGTACAGGGTGAGGTTGTTGTTCACACAGCAGACACTCGCTGTCCATTATACATCAAACGATAGTTTGATTGTCAATCAATTTCTCTCCCAGACATAGATGGCCAGTACGCCATGACTCGTGCCCAGCGAGTGCGTGCAGCGATGTTCCCAGAGACGCTCGAGGAGGGCGTTCAGATCCCCTCCACCCAATATGATGCAGCAAACCCCACCAACGTTCAGAGGCTGGCAGAACCTTCACAAATGCTCAAACATGCCGTCGTCAATCTGATCAACTACCAAGATGATGCTGAGCTGGCAACCAGAGCCATACCAGAACTCACCAAATTACTCAATGATGAGGACCAGGTAGTTACCCAAGAATACCGTGGGTCAGTGTTCACCTTTTAGTGTCTATCGTTCCCTAATGCTCATCTCGTCTGTCTCATCAGGTCGTAGTAAACAAAGCAGCGGTGATGGTCCATCAGCTCTCAAAGAAAGAGGCTTCTCGTCACGCCATCATGCGTTCCCCTCAGATGGTGTCTGCTATTGTCAGGACCATGCAAAACACGAATGATGTGGAAACGGCGCGCTGTACTGCAGGAACGCTCCACAACCTGTCCCATCACAGAGAGGGTCTGCTCGCCATCTTCAAGTCTGGGGGAATCCCGGCTTTAGTTAAAATGCTCGGGTATGTGAGAGGATGAGAGAAGTGACTTCATTTCTGTTCTTTGTATTGGATGAAGACGCTGGCCAAAATCAGAGCAGACTTCACTAGCAGACTGGGCGACCGTGGTAGAGCGGGTCGTCCAATGATTCAAGATCGGCGGTTCGATTCCTGCTCCTGCCAAGTCATTTGTCGCTGTGTCCTTGGGCAAGACACTTTACCCTCCTTGCATCCAGTGGGGCACTCGCTGTTGTGTGAATGTGTGTGATTGTGCCGGTGGTGGTCGGAGGGACAGCTGTGGCTACACACGGTCTACCATCACCAAGTATGAAAGACGAGTGAATGAATAATGGATCCAATGTAAAGCGTCTTTTAGTGTCCAGAAAAGCGCTATACAAATCTAATCCATTATTATTATTATTATTATTATGACCTGTCAGAGACAGGACAAATGTTAACTGTTTTCTCACCGAAGGTGGTAAACATGGCATTAATGTAACAAACCTGTCTTCTGCAGGTCGCCGGTGGACTCCGTCCTGTTCTACGCCATCACAACTCTCCACAACCTTCTCCTGCACCAAGAAGGAGCCAAGATGGCGGTGCGTTTAGCCGGTGGTCTGCAGAAGATGGTGGCGCTGCTCAACAAGACCAATGTCAAGTTCCTGGCCATCACTACTGACTGTCTCCAGATACTGGCCTATGGAAACCAGGAGAGCAAGGTAAGTGGGTAATGGTGTGTATGTGTACTCTGAAATCACTGCTGGTGAATCATGCACACACGCTTTTGGTAAATTTATTATTCTAATAACAAATCATTATTATTATTATTATTGACATGTTGATGTGTGTTCTTGTCCAGTTGATAATCTTGGCCAGCGGTGGCCCCCAGGCATTGGTCAACATCATGAGAACTTACACCTACGAGAAGCTGTTGTGGACGACGAGCCGTGTTCTCAAAGTTCTGTCGGTGTGCTCCAGTAACAAACCTGCCATTGTAGAAGCTGGTACGTGTGGTCTTTTAGTAACACCATGAGCTTTACATGCACTGGCTGCATCTGAAGAGACGACAGATACAATGTGATTTGTCAAATAACAGGAAATGAGTAGTTTAAATTTGTGACATTCAGCATAATTTGTCCTGTCTTGGTTTAGGAGGCATGCAGGCTCTGGGACTCCACCTGACAGACCCCAGCCAGAGACTGGTCCAGAACTGTCTCTGGACCCTCAGGAACTTATCAGACGCTGCCACCAAACAGGTGAGGAGAACTGCTGCTCGTATAAAAATGCTGAAATCTCATCTCTTTGAATGACAGGGAGAATAAGTGAATTCCCAGGAGCTTGCTCGCTGCTCAGCCTTTTAAAGAAAGTAATACAGTACGCCCTCGCGCATCACCTCATCGTGGATTTTTAGTAGGCAGTCACGTGATACCGTAAAAGCATTGTATTGGCTGATGGCATCTGGAAGTGCGCTATGTTCCGTGAGTCTCAGACTTGCGTGAGACACAAAAGTGCTTTAAACAGTCGATGAAAGTGTGGGAAAAGGTAACACGGATAGAAGATTGTGGAATTCGTTAATCGCTTGTGGTTTCTGGAACGCATTACTTGCAAGGAACGAGGGCGCACTGTATTTCTAGTGGAGAGAATCACGATAACATTGTCCTTTTGATCTTTGTTGAATCATCTTGGAACGACCCATTATTGCTCTGGATACTCTTCTCATGCTAACTGACTGTTCTTTCTTTCCAGGAGGGAATGGAGGGTCTTCTAGGAACTCTGGTCCAGCTGCTCGGCAGTGACGACATTAATGTGGTGACCTGTGCTGCCGGTATCCTGTCCAACCTCACCTGTAACAACTACAAGAACAAGATGATGGTCTGCCAGGTCAGGGTCCACATATTCGAATCGGTGTTAACTTCAGTGGTAACTGTTTTGAGAGGCTTTATAATAATAGTTATAAGACAAACTGTCCTCATTTGTTCTAGCATTACTCCCCACAGTTGAGTAATGTGTCCTCCCTCTGTAGGTTGGAGGTATTGAGGCGTTGGTCCGTACAGTCCTCCGGGCCGGGGACAGAGAAGACATCACAGAACCAGCCATCTGCGCTCTGCGTCACCTCACGTCTCGACACCAGGATGCTGAGATGGCCCAGAATGCTGTCAGACTACACTATGGACTTCCTGTGGTCGTCAAATTGCTGCACCCACCGTCTCACTGGCCGCTCATTAAGGTACACTCACACAGACTCGCCAGTAGCTGTCAGCCACATAAGCACTTCTTGTTGTTGTGAGAATCAGCTTATGGGTCAGCTGCTGTTAAATCTGGTGCTGCTGGTCTCACTGCTGGAGCACAAATTGTCACACATTTTTCTCTTTTTCATCTGCCTTAGACTATTCTGTGTATTTGTTCAAATGGGTGCAGGAAGTGAGCTGTGTGTGCTCTAATGCATAGCAGGTTTGACACAATCCTACAGTCTTTAAGCAAGTTGCTTCAGGAAAAAATTACTATCCTAATGAAGAGTCACCTCAGATGAGGTGTTTTCTGCAGCAGGTAGTTAAAATACAGAGCTATAAAGAAAATAATCCCTCCCTCCATTAGGTACCATTAAGTAATGCGTTATGTGCGTCATGTATTTCTGCTTCAGAATTGCAGTTAACTATTTTACACAGCAGTTGCATTTAGTGTGAAAGATTCTGTGAAAACTAACGGAGCATTTTATAACCCTTGGTCTTGTAGCTGCAACACAAACACCGTCAAATGGAGAGAAAGCAGAACTAGGCGTACACATCCTTAATTCGTCCGTAGTTCCATCATCCATGTAGTGTGAGGCTGATCTGCTCCGTAAAACATAGAAATCAGATAAAGAATCAGTGAAAGGTCGGACCTCTGGACAGCCTCCTCTAACTCAAGTTTGATGAGTAGCAGAGGTTACCGTGGTGACCCAGAGGGGTTGGGAGAGCCACCTTTGGGACGTTCGAACCTTTGGTTTTGGTCTCGCCGTTATCTCATTTCAATTAAACCCCTCTGGCCACAGTAGAGATGAACAAACACACAGAACTGTTGGTGTGTTATCACTATTTTTTATATATATCCATTAAAGTACTTTAAACTGTGAACATATTGTTGTAATTGTGTGAAAATAAAAACAAGCATGATGTTTCAGGCCACTGTGGGTCTGATCCGTAACCTGGCCCTTTGTCCTGCAAACCACGCTCCTCTGAGGGAGCAGGGCGCCATCCCCAGACTGGTTCAGCTGCTGGTGAGAGCGCACCAGGACACCCAGAGACGCACCAGCATGGGGGGCACGCAGCAGCAGTTTGTGGTGAGCACACACACACACACACTCGCAGTGACTAATGACGCGTACCCAGGAGAGTTAAGACCTGACCTCGATCTTCTATCAGATCTGGTGTGAAGCAGCTGTGCTGCGACTGTCGTGGTCCCACAGCTTGAACTGCGATAACCAGGGTTTGTCTTCCATCAGGAGGGAGTTCGTATGGAGGAGATTGTTGAAGGCTGCACAGGAGCGCTGCACATCCTGGCCAGAGACGTCCACAACAGAATAGTCATCAGAGGACTCAACACGATTCCACTCTTTGTACAGGTAAGGACAGGCATGTTTTCATGGTGGTACTATAAAGGTTGGACCTGTCTCTCAGTAACCTGTCTGTGTGCAGCTGCTGTATTCTCCCATTGAGAACATCCAGCGCGTAGCAGCGGGGGTCCTGTGTGAGCTGGCCCAGGATAAAGAGGCTGCTGAGGCCATCGAGGCCGAGGGAGCCACCGCCCCACTTACAGAGCTATTACACAGCCGCAACGAAGGAGTTGGTACGTTCACACACACACACACACACACACTGGCTGCTGCTTAGGACTGGATGATACAGATTAATTTAATGTGATGTGTACTGTCGTTCCTTCTTCTCCAGCAACCTATGCTGCAGCAGTTTTGTTTCGCATGTCAGAGGACAAACCCCAAGACTACAAGAAACGTCTCTCCGTAGAACTCACGAGTTCGCTCTTCAGGACGGAACCAATGGCCTGGAATGAGGTATGACTCAACCAGTCGACTTACATTTGGACGTACATTTGTAACACAAACACTCATGCATGTGGAAGTACTTGCTGCAGCCAGTCTCTGGTGCTGTCACTAGGTGAACACTGATATGTGGATGTTTTCAGGCCTTAGTTTGGGGCTGATTGGACAATGAAATGTTGCAGGGGTTGATAGAGGGCCATATTGACCCCTTTCTCGAGTCCCGTATATTAGTGTGTGTACATGTTTCTGTGGGTTTGTGGAACCCCAAGCCCCACAAACAAGCAGTGAAACTTCTGCAAAGGTTCTGATCCTCCATCTCTGTTCTCAGACTGGAGATCTGGGTTTGGACATCGGCGCTCAGGGAGAGCCTCTGGGCTACAGACAGGAAGGTAAGTGACCTCTTCACCTCGGGTAGATTTCAAGAGAAACATGGGAGGGGATAAAGACGCCAGAGCTGTTAGGCTGGAATAAATTGATTCTATTTCATATATTCCTCTCTCACTATTGGATACGGACAGACTGTAGACTTCCTTTGCTCTCGTTATATTGATGCACAACTAAATTCAGTAATAGTCCGGTGTCTTGGCTCCATCTGTCCACACTGCTGACACAGACAGATGGAGACTGTGCTGAAGGGCAGTGATGCTTTCAAGTTGAGGATGGAGATTGATTTTATCGCGGCTGTCGGTCAACACATCTGGCTCCTAAGAAATACAATAGTGCTGCTTTCAGTTATTGTCACACACGGTCATCTAAATGTTGCCTGGACCTTGGGAGTGTGTGCTGATCAATAGCGTGAGGATTAGTCGGTGTTTATTTTATTTATACTGCTGCCTCCAGCACTAACGGCTTTAATTGGAGCCTGGCCAGCCGAATGGAGCAGACCCGTCTCTCTCTCCAGTGCAGACGGATCTATTGGTGGAACCAAAGTAATAGTGAAGAGTCACAGGTGGAGCTGTGCTCACGTTTAAACCGGTTCACCAAAAGCTCTGTCTGCTGGATGCCAGTGTGCCGTGTTGCTGTGTCGTGTCACGTGTGATCGTACTACTGTGTGACCGCTTGTGTTGTTAACATGCTTCTAACAGCTGCTCTGCTTCCCCTGCCCCTCCTCCATCCACTCCTCCCTCCCCAGACCCAAGTTACCGTTCTTTCCATTCGGGGGGTTATGGAGGGGACACGATGGGCTTGGAGCCCATGATGGACCATGATCTTGGTGGCCACCACCCTGGCCAGGACTACCCCCCTGTAGAGGGGCTGCCTGACCTGGGACACGCCCAGGAACTGATAGAGGGTCTGCCACCGGGCGACTCCAACCAACTGGCCTGGTTTGATACCGACCTGTAAATACCAAGACCAACATTACACTACACTTTCTACTAGGTAAGGAGATCTTCACACCAGGTAGCCTCGTGGCCTCTGAAATAAAGAACAGCTTGTTGCAGGCAGTCTTTACAAGAAGCACAGTAGGGGAGGCTTTCAGTCTGTTAGACGTATGAGGGGAGAGGCGGGGGGACTTGACTCACTTTGGCTGCTGGATGTTCAGACCTGCTTCTAATTGCCAAGTTGTGCTGCAGCATGGTGTTTGATCCGTTTGTGTGGTCTTAACCCACGCCCTTTACTCTCCTCTTTTGCAGCTGTATCATGTGATCCGGATGAACCTGCATTGTGATTCGCCCATATGGAGGAGGCAGGGTTTCAGAAAGTGCCTGAAGATGACTCAACAGCAAGCTGAGTTTCCTGTCTATGGGAACTCCATTGGGACAAACTAGATTTTAAGTGCAGTTCTGTTCTGGTCTCGGCCTGACGAAAGGAAGACTTCAAATCCTGATGTGACAGATTTTGATCTCAACATTTTGTTTTTTTAAAAAACCCTTTTTATGTATTTTTCATTTTTACTTTTGGTTGTTTTACTTTTTTTATTCTGTTTTCCTCAAGTCTGTAATGGTACAAACTGATTCTAGCTTGCTTTTTACATTACTCTAGTTTCCTGATTCTCATTTGTTTTTTGCAGTCCCTTGTATTTTAAGTCTCTGATAGTGTTATTTAGTGGTAATGCTCCATCAAAGTAAAAAATCTGATCACATTTTAAATGGTGTCCAAACACTAAAGTTAATCAGTTGAATTGTACTCTGATGATGAAGTGTAACATTGTGTAGCTTTTGTATAAAAACATGAATTGGAAATCATGGTCCAAATATCAAGCTATTTTCTTGCTTTAAAGGTAGACACTGATGTGTCTCTGCTGTTCCAAAGGGGGTGTCGCTGACCTAGCTGGATGGGTGTGGCTGTGGAAGGATGGGGGGGTTAGAGGATGACTTAGTCTGCTGTTAAAGGGGTGGGTAGTGCAAGGAGCTGGTTGCTGTAGCCTGCTGTGTTCTGAAACAATAAAATGGACTGTCATTTCACCCTGATGCCTCAGTCTCATTCAGACCACCTTTTGAATCCAGGACATTCTCAGCAGAAAACAGTGGACTGAACACCCCGTGTTGTGGAAGCACCATCAGCCGTCAGAATTAATCACTGTTTAGGAACACACTTGCTTCCAAAACCTGCTCACTACAATGAAAGAAATCAGGAAAGCTGCAAAACTGCAGTTTCCACATTGAATGTTGCCCAGGGATAGGACAGAGGGCTTAACGTTTTTCTCCATAAGATGATAAAATGCACAACAAATACATCTAGAACTAAGTCCAGTTGGTGGGAATTTAAAGTTAATCCAGGATAGAGATGTCTGACTAAAATAGTTAACCATGGATTCCACACATCGAAGGAGTGTGTCCACATCCACCTACAGATGTCATGGTGTCTGGCAGGAATGTACACTATAACTTTCCTGGTAGTGTGTGTCACATGCTGTCAGCTGGAGCTTCAGTAAAATGACGACAAAGTGATGCATTACTTCTCTGAGAACATGTTACATGAAGCTGAGAAGGAGTTTCTATCAAATAAACCTTCCAACAGTCGTCACCTTCCTAACATTTAGCTCCTCCTTACCTCACCCAGACATTTGCAAAGCCACAAGACTTCTCTTTCATGCGACAAGTACGGCATCGAGTTCCTGATCAAAACAAATTTCGGCAGGTCCTGGCATTAAGGAAAAGCTGTGGACCAACAGATGTTTGTGTTCATGTTATTTATTTCTAGACACATCGGTCAAGTGATCAGTGAGCTGATGACATCCATTAATGCACTGAAGTGTTTTCATTTGAACCCAGAGGCTGGCGCTGATTGATGCTGGATGGATGTTTTTATTGAGCTGTAAAATGATTTCAACCACAGTAATTACTAGTTATTATTAGTAATTAATAAATTACTGTCATTGATCGAGACCCTGAAGCACAGACCACCAACAATCACCTTCATCACAAAAGACAAAATGTTTCTGATTCTCAGATTGTCCAGATTTCAGCAGCCAGTGAAACCACGTTGACACCTGTGACAAACAGGAATTATTTATTGTCAGTCAGTTACAAACATCGATAGATTTTAAACTTTAAAATGTTCATTGATTGGTTAACGGTAACACGTCGTTCCACATGACTATCTGTCCACGCAGTGACTCCAGCTGAAGATATTTGTCTTAAGTGTTGCTTAAACTTTTCTTCCCTTGCTTCCTGTGTACTTCTAGAAATTCCCACCTACCAAAAGGCAAAAGACGTGACGTACGTACAGTATATATTTAACTAGTCATCTGAGTCTCGATCCACTTCTTGATTAAATTAGGTATGTCTCTTGTCATATTAGCTAACATGTACATATTGCTATTAAATTCTACAGTGGGCCAATGAGATGTATTGCTGATGAAATGTTGATGTCTAAATCAGATTTCTGATTTCCCATCTCTGCTGCTGTAATGAAACTGTTACAAAACTATTAAAATGAACCCTCGATAATCGTAATCAAATTAAAACGCAAGCATTCATATAAACACGACGTCCTGTTGATCACAGCTCAGAGCCATCACACACTATCTCTGTCACCCTCACCCTCCTCCCCTCCTCTCTTCCTCCCAGGTGTCTTTGAGGGCAGCCTGACAGCCAAGCCAAGCAGTAGCCCACCCCCCCGAGCTGATGAAAACCTACATAATTAAGTTAATTAACACAGCTCCCACAGGCTCAAGAAATCCTTGAAAAGTTTGTGAATTTGAATGTGATAAATTGAATCCAGAAAGGTTTTGATCAAACTTTCATGGTGTTCCTGAGACCGAGCAGCTGCATGGAGGATGCAGGAAAGTGACTAATTGGTTTTAGGTTCCAGTCGGTGGTTTGGAGATCAGTGCTGGGGTTTGGCTGCATCAAGACATGTTTGTTTGCACATAAATGAAGGAGAATACAGTCACATAACTAAATGTGTGCTTGTGTTGCCACACAACACAGTGTACATCCAGTACAGCAGAGGCCATTCACCGTCACCACCCTTGGAGATCCATAGCTTTATGAACTGTGTCATAAGACTTGTCACTTGAAGGCCTAAGGAATTAGTGGCCCCTACAGTCATTATTTTTTGACATGCTTCAACACTTAAATTCTTCAGTAAGGCCATTTCTTTTTAATATCAGTGACAGCTCGGCGTTTCTGCTGCACCTCCCTCACTGCAGTGGAAACACACTCCCATCCTC